>NC_142478.1:37392719-38642719 GCF_049115385.1 Moschus berezovskii
TTGCATTGAATGTATAAATTACTTTGGGTAGTATACTCATTTTTACAATATTTATTCTTCCAATCCACGAACATGGTATATTTCTCCATCTATTAGTGTCCTCTTTGATTACTTTCACTAGTGTTTTATAGCTTTCTATGTACAAGTATTTTGTTTCCTTAGGTAGATATATTCCTAATTTTTCACAATGAATCTATCATTGGTGTTTAAATTAGTTGGAATGAACATAATACATTTCTGTGTCTAGAAATAGTTCAAGAAAAGCCTCAACATCTAATATTTCAGAATGTATTTTAAGAATCTATCATGACTTGAAAGATGGCACAGATAAACCTACTTGCAGGGCAGCAATGCAGATGCAGATATAGAGAACAGACTTATGGACACACTGGGAGAAGGAGCGGGTGGGATGAATTGACATAGTAGTATGGAAATACATACTTTACCTTATGGAAAACAGATAGCCAGTGGGAATTTGCTCTGTGATCCAGCGAGCTCAGCCCAGTGCTCTGTGACAGCCAAGAGGGATGCAACGGGGTGGAAATGGGCGGGAGGCTCAGCAAGGAGGGGACGTATATACACCTGTGACTGATTCATGTTGATGTATGGCAGAAACCAACACAATAATGTAAAGCAATTATCCTCCAATAAATAATTTTTTAAAAAATCTATCATGAGACCAGAACACTGAACTAGTGTTGATTACGTGGTATAGACAGTGGCAGTGCTGACTCTTCTGGTTGAAATGGTGATTGCTGATAACAGAGGTAGAATTCTCACTCCCATCTTTCAGGAGTCAGTCATCCTAAAACCTCATTTGATAGCTAGCGACTCTGGGCCAAACCTGATGTGGAAAGATTTCTGACTACCCTACCTCCTCAAAGCAGTTCCTAATAAGAGGTGCTTGCATTCCAGAGGATCACCAGGTCATCCTTTTATACTTATTTTTAATTTAAAAAATAGGAAAGCAACAAAATTTACTAGCATTTAATATACAGATTGAAATTGGTTCCATCATTAAGCCTATAGGTCAGAGGGCTTTAGGGATTCTATTACAGTAAATTTTGAGATTGTATTACATTGAGTGGAAAAATATTTGCCACAATCTGCACTAAAATGAATGAGAAGGCAATGGCAACCCACTCCAGTACTCTTGCCTGGAAAATCCCATCGACGGAGGAGCCTGGTAGGATACACAGTCCATGGGGTCATGAAGAGTCGGACACAACTGAGCGACTTCACTTTCATGCATTGGAGAAGGAAATGGCGACCCACTCCAGTGTTCTTGCCTGGAGAATCCCAGGGACAGGGGAGCCAGGTGGGATGCCATCTATGGGGTCCCACAGAGTCGGACACGACTGAAGTGACTTAGCAGCAGCAGCAGTAGCACTGACATAAAAATCTCAAGTACTGTAAGGAGACTGGTTGTCTCACGGTAAAGTCTTTTAAAAAGTTGAAGTATCTGTAGATGAGTTACATGTTTTTCTCTTATTAAAAAAAAAAAAAGCTATTCCAAATTTCTTAATTTTCCTATGATTAAAAATGCCTGCTTAGAAGTATTTAAACACACTCATACCTTTAATATGTCCCAATGTAAAAGAGGCATTTTGAACAAGAAGTGAGAAAATAATTGTTTTGGAAAACAATTCCTGCTATCAAGAGAAAATTTTGAAAACAGATGTTTGGCAAAGTTTTCATCATTATGCAACTTTGTTACTGAAAACAAGTTAAGTATGTCGATTATAAAACATGTTTTGAAAATTAGATGTTATATATTCTATAGAAATAGATAATATTTGTTAATTTGTTTTACTATTTTAGAGTTTTTGCATCTCTGCTTACAAAAGACATTGGCACATATTGCATTGACTTCTTCCTCTCTCTCTCTGGCTTTGGTAAGTTGGGAAACTTCTGTATTCTTTAATTTTTGAAAATGTGTCCAAAATAGATGTTATCTATCCTTTGAAAATCAGAGAATGAGATGGCTGGATGGCATCACCAACTAGATGGACATGAGTTTGAGTGAACTCTGGGAGTTGGTGACGGACAGGGAGGCCTGGCGTGCTGTAATTCATGGGATCGCAAAGAGTTGGACACGACTGAATGACTGTACTGAACTGATACTTAAAAATTGTTTCATTTTGTGCCCATTTTGCGAGTAGGTTCCTGACTACCAGTTAAGTGACAATGGTTTTAGATTCCTTTTTAAATTTCTTTTCTGTCAATTTTTGTGTCATACAGTCTTTTGGAAAGTTGGCCAAAAGATTGTGTTTATATAAAATTTTAATATTTATTTTTAATAGTTATATTCTATAGATACTTATGGTCCTTTTTATTAATAATATTTGTACTGCCTTTTTATTTATTTTTTTGTAATTAATTTATTTTTATTGGAGGCAAATTATTTTACAATATTATATTGGTTGGTTTTGCCATACATTGACATGAATTCGCCCCGGGTTTACATAAGTTCCCCCTCCTGAACCCCCCCTTCCCACCTCCCTCCTCCCTTTATCCTCCCTCTGGGTCATCCCCGCATGCCAGCCCCGAGCATCCTATAACATGCATTGACCTTGAACTAGTGATTCATTTCACATATGACCACATACGTGTTTCAATGCCATTCTCCCAAATCATCCCACCCTCACCCTCTCCCACAGAGTCCTAAAGACTGATCTATACATCTGTGTCTCTTTTGCTGTCTCGTATACAGGGTTATCATTTGCATCTTTCTAAATTCCATATATATGCATTAGTATGCTGTATTGGTGTTTTTCTTTCTGGCTTACTTCACTCTGTATAATAGGCTCCAGTTTCATCCACCTCATTAGAACTGATTCAAATGTATTCTTTTTAATGGCTGAATAATACTCCATTGTGTATATGTACCAAAGCTTTCTTATCCATTCGTCTGCAGATGGACATCTAGGTTGCTTCCATGTCCTGGCTATTATAAACAGTGCTGCAGTGAACATTGGAGTACATGTGTCTCTTTCAATTCTGGTTTCCTCGGTGTGTATGCCAAGGAGTGTGATTGCTGGATCATATGGCAGTTCTATTTCCAGTTTTTTGAGGAATCTCCACACTGTTCTCCATAGTTGTACTGCCTTTTTAAAAATCAGTTTTGTTAAAGGAATATCTTTTAAAGACATAGATTTTAGGTCTATGCTTCTTTGTTTTATATTTATGTTTTTGTTCTGTCTTCTTTATTTACTTAGTTTATATCCCAAGTTTGCTTCTTGAATGACATTTGTTTTTTTCTTTCTGACTTTTAGTGCTGAACTCTTAGAAAGAACATTAATTTTCAAAGAGTATTCACCACTATTATATGAACTTGAGATAGGATTCCCTACAAGCCATTTAGCTGCCTTCCACAAGTTTTGATATGTAGTGTTTTATTGTTGCTTAATTCCAACTTTCATTTTTATTTTTTCCATTGTCATGGTTTAAAGCATAGTAACTGAAGTCAAATTATCTGGACTTTCAGGCTCAGCTCCATCCTTCATTAGATCTACGCTTTAATTTCCTCATCAGCAAAATAATAAGAACAGGAGTAAAAACACCAATACAGTATACTAACGCATATATATGGAATTTAGAAAGATGGTAACGATAACCCTGTATGCAAGACAGCAAAAGAGACACAGATGTATAGAACAGTATTTTGGACTCTGTGGGAGAGGGCGAGGGTGGGATGATTTGGGAGAATGGCATTGAAACATGTTTATTATCATATGTGAAATGAATCGCCAGTCCAGGTTTGATGCATGATACAGGATGCTCGGGGCTGGTACACTGGGATGACCCAGAGGGATGGGATGGGGAGGGAGGTGGGAGGGGGTTCAGGATGGGGAACACAGGTACACCTGGGGCAGATTCATGTCAATGTATGGCGAAACCAATACAGTATTGTAAAGTAATTAGCCTCTAATTAAAATAAATACATTTATATTAAAAAAATAAAAAAGAACAGGAGTAGAACCTACTGCTAGGTTTTATGCCGTATATATAGTGTACACAGCACAGTACATGACCCATGTCAAGCACTCTACTAAAATTTGCTGCTACCTGCATCATCATCTAAATGTCATCATTGTTACATCCAAGAAATACATTGGAGAATGTTGTTTTAAAATTCAAAATACATGTTATATCCATCTATTCAAAATATATTGCGTGTAATGTTATGCTTGTGATCAGACAATAATCTACTGATTGACTGGTATTTGTTGTGACTTTGTAGCCTGTTCCTAGGGTCAATATTTGTATAAGTTTCATGAGTGTTTGAAAAACAGTACTCTGTACTGTTGGGTGAGAAATTTTCTAGATATACATTAGATCAAATCTGTTAATTCTCTTATTCATTCTGTCTGTATATGTATTAAATTTGTATGCTTGATACCAGTACTACACAGAGTTGTGTTAAAATCTTCCACATGAATTTGTTAACTTCTTCTTGAAATTATTTCAATTTTGCCTTATGGATTTGAGGATGTGTTGTTAGTTGCACTCAGGTTGAAACTGCTACATATTCTCAGGGAATAGATTTATCATTAAAATATGATTCTCTTTATCTCTAGTAATCTATTATTGGTTTCAAATCTATTTGGTGTGATATTAATATAGCATGTCTAACATATTCCTCCATTTGTTTACTTTCAGCCTTCCTGTGTCACTGTTTTGCCATTTCTCACAAAGTACATAAATTTAAAATAAGAAAATCTCTGTGCATTAACTGGTCATATGATTAATCAGTTTGCATCCATTGAGATGTTTTTGTATACTTGAATTACTATACGATTTTGTGTTGTGTCATTTTTGTTTGTTCTCTTTTCTTGCATCTAATGAACTGATCGAATTATCTTCATTCTCTCTTTACAATATTGGAAGTTCTTTTAGTGGAGACCCCGACGTTTTATTTTGTTTTTAAATTTTGGACATATGAGTTTGATTATCTTCTAGACCATTCACATGAAGGTAACTGAATGGAAACAAGGGGTCATAAACTTAGAAGAGAGGTAAGTACTTTAGAACAGCATTTTTCCTTTAAACCAATTTAGGTTTAGATATCTACCAAACTGGTTCACTTTTTAGCATTTAAAATAAAATGTCTTTGCCAAGTTTTAAAGAAAAAATTTATTAAAACTGGTTTCCAGAAATAGTCCAAATAATTTTTTGAAGCACGATTTGAGTGTGTTTCCTCCACGCTTCTTTAAATCTTAAGTTTTCTTTGGCAAATGTATCTAAAATGCCACATTTTCATTTTAGAGATTAAAATTTACATTTATATAACAGAGTGCAATAAACTGTTGTTCATAGGATAACTCCCTCTAAGCCCTAGTGGTTTATACTTCTCCTTTAAAGATGGCACTAGTGGTAAAGAACCCGCCTGCCAATGCAGGAGACATAAGAGATATGGGTTCGATTCCTGGGTCAGGAAGATACCCTAGAGAAGGAAATGGCAACTCCTTATTCTTGCCTGGAGAATCCCATGGACAGAGGAGCCTTGTGGGTTACAGTCCATGGGGTCGCAAAAGAGTTGGACAAAACAGAAGCGACTTAGCACATCGCACATTTAAAATATATAAATGTCTTTTAATTAAGTTGTCATTGTCAAGGTTGTTTGGAGAACATTTTGTGAATTATATATCTATAAATTCTTACTCTTTGCTCTCTCTTTTCCTTTTGTATCAGCTGGATATAAAATTTATGAAGTACTAGGGAAGATGAAGCCATGCAATAGAAAGACTTTGGTCTCTGAAACTGTGTAGAAGACCTTGGTCCCAAACACTAGGATCCTTGATCTGCTCTTATGTAAGCAAGAAGATAACTCCTATTGTGTTAAGTCACTGAAATTGTAAAGACTATTTGTCACAGCAACAACCACTATCTTCCTGATACATATTTTTTTATTCACTTCAACAATTTACCATTTTAGTTGATGTATATATGTATTTAAAGTGATTATTAATATTAATTTCTACCATGCATATCTGTTCTAATCACTGCACTTATTTTTTTCTTATTTCCCTCTTTGTGTGCCTTTCCAGTTTCAGGTGAGCACTTGATGATTCTTTTCTTTCCTTTCCTCTTTTAGCATATCAATTATACTTCTTTTAAAAGTATTTTTAGTGGTTGACAGAATTTCAACTATGCATTTTTTTTTTTTTACGATGATACAAATGTTTTATTTTTTTATTTTTTTTTATGGGTGTTTTATTTTTTTTTAATTTATTTTATTGGAGGCAAATTACTTTACATTAATATATTGGTTGGTTTTGCCATACATTGACATGAATCCGCCCCGGGTGTACATGTGCTCTCCCTCCCGAACCCCCCTCCCACCTCCCTCTTCCCCATATCCTCCCTCCATGTCATCCCCGTGCACCAGCCCCAAGCATCCTGTATCATGCGTCGAACCTGGACTGGTCACTTATGATAATATACATGCTACAATGCCGTTCTCCCCAATCATCCCACCTTCACCCTCTCCCACAGAGTCCCAAAGACTGTTCTATATATTTTAAACCAATGTAAATACACTTTCAAATAACTCTATACTGCTTCATGTATATGTAATACAGTCAGTTCAGTTCAGTTCAGTCGCTCAGTCTTGTCCAACTCTTTGCGACCCCATGAATCACAGCACGCCAGGCCTCCCTGTCCATCACCAACTCCCGGAATTCACTCAAACTCATATTCATAGAGTTGGTGATGCCATCCAGCCATCTCATCCTCTGTCGTCCCCTTCTCCTCCTGCCCCCAATCCCTCCCAGCATCAGAGTCTTTTCCAGTGAGTCAACTCGCCGCATGAGGTGGCCAAAGTATTGCAGTTTCAGCTTTAGCATCAGTCCTTCCAATGAACACCCAGGACTGATCTCCTTTAGAATGGACTGGTTGGATCTCCTTGCAGTACAAGGGACTCTCAAGAGTCTTCTCCAACACCACAGTTCAAAAGCATCAATTCTTCAGCGATCAGCTTTCTTCACAGTCCAACTCTCACATCCATACATGACCACTGGAAAAACCATAGCCTTGACTAGATGGACCTTGGCTGGCAAAGTAATGTATCTGCTTTTTAATATATTATCAAGGTTGGTCATAACTTTCCTTCCAAGGAGTAAGCATCTTTTAATTTCCTGGCTGCAATCAGCATCCACAGTGATTTTGGAGCCCCCCAAAATAAAGTCTGACACTGTTTCCACTGTTTCACCATCTATTTCCCATGAAGTGATGGGACCAGTGCCATGATCTTAGTTTTCTGAATGTTGAGCTTCAAGCCAACCTTTTCACTCTCCTCTTTCACTTTCATCAAGAGGCTTTTTAGTTCCTCTTCACTTTCTGCCATAAGGGTGGTGTCATCTGCATATCTGAGGTTATTACAGCTATTCCCAATTTCTCCCTCCTGTCTCGTTTTCACTTATTCATTCACTTCACTTACCCATATCCCATAAAAACCTAATACATTGTTACTATTAGTGCTTTAAACAAAGTTATCTTTTAGTGCAATTAAAAATAAGAAAAGTAAAAGCCGCCATTTTACTTTATTACTTCTCTAACATGTTTCTTTTCTTCATATAGGTCTGAGTTTCTAAACTATATAATATTCTTTCTCCCTGAAGAACATTTTTTCACATTTCTTTCTGGGCAGTTCTGCTGGTGATAAAGTACCTCAAGTTTTATTTGTCTGAGAAAAATAAAACTTTTTTTTCTTTGCTCTTGAAGAATGATTTTACTGGATATGGAATTATATACTGATGATTTTCCCTCAAAACTGTAAATATTTTCCTCTACTGTCTAGGTCACTATAATTGTTTTCTTTGTTCATCTATAAGTATAGTGTATTTTTCCTTCCAGATTCAAGATTTTTCCCTGTGCCTTTGATTTCCTACAGCTTGAATATGATATGCCTAGGTGTAGTTTCTTGATTTCTTTTTTTTTTTTTTTTTTTTTGGAAGGAGGATGTGCAGTAATTCTCCTTCTTGGTGTTCTCTGAACTTCCTAGATCTATGGTTTAATGCCTGATTAATTTTGGATAGTTCTCAGCCATTATGACTTCATATATTTCTTCTGTTTCTTCTTTATCTGGTATTTCAATTAAGCATATGTTACTTTTTTGCAGTTGTCTCATAGTCCTTGAATGTACTTGAATCTTTTCTCCTTTCCCTTTCAATTTGGTATTGACATATTTTTATTCTCTTGACCTATTTATTCTATTGACCTATCTTTGTTCTCACTAGATCTATACTCAGGCATGCCCAATCTACTGTCGAGTGCATCAGAGACACGCTGCCTTTTAGTCTGATTTCTAACATTTCCTTTTGATTCTTTCCTAGAATCTCTCCCACTTCACTTTCATTACTCATCTGTTCTTATATGTTTTCTGCTTTTTCCTTTAATCTTTAATTTATTAATCATTGTTACATTAAATCCTGATAATTTCAGTGTCTGTGTGTACCCAAATTTGATTCTGATTCTTGCTTTGTTTCTTTAGACTCCATTTTTATTGCTTTTTGGCATGCTTCATAATTTTTTTTTAAGTCAGATTTGTTGTACTGATGTTTGCTATAAATGTAGGGTCCAGAGAATTCAATTTCCTCTAGTATGCTTGTTTTTATCTTCCCTCTTGACTTTGGACTTCCCTAAGTACTCTTCTTCAGAAATAATCTGCATTTCACAGCTCTTTCCATTATAATCCACTAGGCTGCTACTTTGGAGCCTGGTTGGTATGATAAAGTGTGGGAGAAGGGAGGCATTATGTAGTCTAAGCATTAAATCTCAGGTTTTAGGATGCCTGGGTCCCTGGGCTGTGACCCTTATAAGAGCATCTTCATGGTATAACTTTTTTCCCCCTTAGATGAGACCAGAAAACTGGTTGGAGTAAGTATGCCCTTCCCCTACCTGGGATAAGGCTCTGATAAGATAGTAAAGGATCTGCCTGCATTGCAGGAGACCTGGGTTTGACCCCTGGATCAGGAAGACCCTCTGGAGAAGGAAATGGCAACCCACTCCAGTATTCTTGCCTGGAGAATTCCATGGACTGAGGAGTCTGGTGGGCTACACAGTCCATGGGGTCGTGAAGAGTCAGACATGACTGAGCAACTAACACTTTTCTTTTTTTTAAAAGTCTTTTCCCCTCAAGCATATGTCTTTGTTATAGACAACTTTCTGGGAATATTTCACCATGATTACTCTTCCCCTTTCTGTGCCAAAGCCACAAGAGGATTTTCTTGGATCTTCACCATGAGACAAGCTGGGTTTCAGGAGCTGAAAGCTCACTGAAGACCCATAAAGCTGCGGTTCCACACATTTCTCCCTCTCATCCTGGTTCATAATCAGTCTCCAGTGTTTCCTCAAAATCACCCTTTAAGTGTCCCTATCGGATTATGACAGCAGCAGCTTCCGCTTCAGTTCATGAATAAATCTCAGCCATGACTCTGGATTTGCCTGCTTCACCAACATTCCAAGTGGGAGTTTGCCCTGCAGTCTCTGTTCTCTGATACGTCCATGGAAAGTCATCAATTTTAAGTGCATTTATTTTCATCACTATAAAGACAGGAATGACCACCTCCAAGTTTTTCTATGTTGCAAATGAAATCAACAGTCCTATTTTAATTTTCTATCCTATAGATAATTCTTCCCATCACATGAGCTAACTGCTTTTATATGTAACTATTGTGTCAGCCTCACATGTTTGTAACATGCCATGGAGTAAGAATACATGTCAGTCCTTCTCTCTTAATGTGGAACAAAATCACCCACAGAAGACAAGCCCTTGGAGATTTTCTGAAAAACAAACAAATGCTGTGTCTAGAAAGCAGGGTTGACCATGAATAGAGGACTTGGTCCTACAAGTCAAAGAAAGAAGGACATTGTCTTTAAAAAAAAATAATAATTCTAACGGAGCTTAAGATATTCACCTCGACTGATTTATGAGAGTGTAAGTGGAAGCAAGGGCAGGGGTTGGATTTCCTCAAGCATGTTCCTCGTGTCTGTATATGTTGCTCCTACTGCATTGATTTGGAGCTAAGGGTGTGTCTTACAAATGCTTAGGGCATGTTCCTGTAATATTTCATTATGTGCCAATGCAGTCATCATCTCCTGCAAAGTAGCAGTGTCTAGAAACAAGTTATCATTAGGAAATAATAAAGGCTATTCATTTTATTGACATCTAAAATGCATGAGAACATTTATGACCAAACTCATATATTTTTCTCATCACGAATATGTGGCATTAATTATCAGGCCTGCTCCAGGGATAGACATGTTTATAGCATTATGAAACAGATATTTCTTCTAATTTAAGGATGTTTGCATTTGGAAGGAAATTACTGTGCCGGTTAATTTGGCCCAGTCTCTGATGGCATCTTTCTGCAACCATCAATATTTTTCTCCATGGGTAGCATTTCAAAAATACTTGATATTACATTCTAAACAATGCCAGTAGGAAACTGTGTTTAATATTGTAAATTATTACAACTGAGGCATTACTTAACTAGAAAAAGCTATTAGAGTTATATTTCATTTGAAAAACTATGACATGTAGTAAAGGATAAAAATTATTTATAATAGTTACTACTACCTCATTTAAGATATCATAACCAAGTTACTGCATTTGCTAGCATGCCTAAAAAGACAATATAATATTATATTTCTATACCACTAATATTAATGATAATAAATTGATATTTTTAGCACTACACTGAGAAGAAAGACGTTTGAATCCTCTTATTTTCACAATAGTTTATTTATTTTTTAATTGAAGGATAATTGCTTTACAGAATTTTGTTGTTTTCTGTTAAACTTCAACATGAATCAGCCATAGGTATATATATGCCCCCTCCCTCTTGAACTTGCCTCCCATCTCCCTACCCATTCCACCCCTCTAGGTTAATACAGAGCCCCTATTTAAGTTCACTGAGACATACAGAAAATTCCCATTGGCTATCTATTTTACATATGGTAATGTAAGTTTCCATGTTACTCTCTCCATACATCTCACCCTCTCCTCCCCTCTCCCCACGTCCGTAAGTCTGTTCTCTACATCTGTTTCTTCATTGCTGCCCTACAAATAAATTCTTTGGTACCATCTTTCTAGATTCCGTATATATGTGTTAGTATAGGATATTTGTCTTTCTCTTTCTGACTTCACTCTGTATAATAGGTTCTAGTTTCATACACCTCATTAGAACTGACTCAAAGGCATTAATCCTTTGTCAGTTTTCTTTTGTTATTATTTTCTCCCATTCTGAGGGTTGCCTTTTCTCCTTGCTTATAGTTTCTTTTGCTATGCAAAAGCTTTTAAGTTTAATCAGGTCCCATTTGTCTACTTTGGTTTCTATTTCCGTTACTCTAGGAAGTGGGTCATCAGAGAAGGCAATGGCACTCCACTCCAGTACTCTTGCCTGGAAAATCCCATGGACGGAGGAGCCTGGTGGGCTGCAGTCCATGGGGTCGCTAAGAGTCAGACACGACTGAGCGACTTCACTTTCACTTTTCACTTTCATGCATTGGAGAAGGAAATGGCAACCCACTCCAGTATTCTTGCCTGGAGAGTTCCAGGGACGGGAGAGTCTGGTGGGCTGCTGTCTATGGGGTCGCACAGAGTCGGACACAACTGAAGCAACTTAGCAGTAGCAGCAGCAGTAGGAAGTGGGTCATAGAGGATCTTGCTTTGCTTTATATCATCCAGGGTTCTGCCTATGTTTTCCTCTAAGAGTTTTATAGTTTCTGGTCTTATATTTAGGTCTTTAAAGACTCTTGAGAGTCCCTTGGACTGCAAGGAGATCCAACCAGTCCATTCTAAAGGAGATCAGTCCTGGGTGTTCATTGGAAGGACTGATGCTAAAGCTGAAACTGCAATACTTTGGCCACCTCATGCGACGAGTTGACTCACTGGGAAAGACTCCGATGCTGGGAGGGATTGGGGGTTGGAGGAGACAGAGACGACAGAGAATGAGATGGCTGGATGGCATCACCGACTCGATGGACGTGGGTTTGAGTGAACTCCGGGAGTTGGTGATGGACTGGGAGGCCTGGCGTGCTGTGATTCATGGGGTCGCAAAGAGTCGGACACGACTGAGCAACTGAACTGAACTGAATCCATTTTGAGTTTATCTTTGTGTATGGTGTTAGGAAGTATTCTAATTTCATTCTTTCACATGTAGCTGTCCAGTTTCCCCAGCACCATTTACTGAAGAGGCTGTCTTTGCCCCATTGTATATTCTTGCCTCCTTTGTCAAAAAAAAGGTACCCATAGGTGCATGGGTCTATTTGTGGGCTTTCTATCTTGTTCCATTGGTCTATGTTTCTGTTTTTGTGTCAGTACCATACTGTCTTGATGACTGTAGCTTTGTAGGATAATCTACGGTCAGGAAGGTTGACTCCTCCAGCTCCATTTTTCTTTCTCAAGACTGCTTTGGCTATTCAGGGTCTTTTGTGTTTACATATGAATTGTGAAGTTTTTTGTTCTGGTTCTCTGAAAAATGCCATTGGTAATCTGATAGGGATTGCACTGAATCTGTAGGTTGCATTTGATAGTACAGTCGTTTTCACAATATTGATTCTTCCTATCCAGGAACATGGAATATCTCTCCATCTGTTTATGTCATCTTTGAGTTATTTCATCAGTGTCTTATAATTTTCTGTATACAGTTATTTGTCTCTTTAGCTATATTTATTCCTAGATATTTTATTCTTTTTGTTGCAGTGGTGAATTGGGCTGAGTACTTAATTTCTCTTTCTGATTTTTCATCATTAGTTTATAGGAATGCAAGTGATTTCTGTGTATTGATTTTCACAACAGTTTTTAATTGGATATTTTGTGAGAAGCAGAGAAGGCCTATGGCCTTAAAGAATGCATTGATTCCTAGAGTCCTTTCCAGGCTAAAAAGGCAATGGCACTATATTTTTAGATCAGGTGAATAAAGAACCCACTAAAAAGCAGAGACATTACTTTGCCAACAAAGGTCCGTCTAGTCAAGGCAATGGTTTTTCCCGTGGTCATGTATGGATGTGAGAGTTGGACTGTGAAGAAAGCTGATTGCTGAAGAACTGATGCTTTTGAACTGTGGTGTTGGAGAAGACTCTTGAGAGTCCCTTGTACTACAAGGAGATCCAACCAGTCCATTCTAAAGGGGATCAATCCTGGGTGTTCATTGGAAGGACTGATGCTAAGCTGAAACTGCAATACTTTGGCCACCTCATGCGACGAGTTGACTCACTGGAAAAGACTCTGATGCTGGGAAAGGTTGGGGGCAGGAGGAGAAGGGGACAACCGAGAGTGAGATGGCTGGATGGCATCACCAACTCTGTGGACATGAGTTTGAGTGAACTCCGGGAGTTGGTGATGGACAGGGAGGCCTGGCGTGCTGTGATTCATGGGGTCGCGGAGAGTCGGACACGACTGAGCGACTGAACTGAACTGAACTGAACTTATATGATCATACATCCTAAAATTCTCAATCCATACAGTAGAATCAATGACTGAAACAGCAAATTTCAGCACCACTCAGAGCTTGGAAAGTTTAAAATAAAAAAGAGTTATGGGCCTTCCCTGGTGGCTCAGTGGTAAAGAATCTACCAGCCAATACAGGAGACATGGTTTCTATCCCTGGTCCGGGAAGATCCCACATGCTGCAGAGCAACAAAGCCCATGCAGTAGAATTATTGAGCCTGTGTTCTAGAGCCTGGGAACCACAACTACTGAGCCTACCTGCCACAACTACTAAAATCTCCTTACCCTAGAGCTCAGGCTCCACAACAAGAGAAGCCACTACAATGCGAAACCCACACACTGCAAAGAAGAGTAGCCCACACTCTCCACAACTAGAGAAAAACCCAAGCAGCAATGAAGACCCAGCATGGCCAAAAATAAAAATAAATAAAAAATTTAAAAATAAAGTTATTTTTAAAACTCCAAACTCAATTATCAAAAAAAGAAAAGAGGTTTGAAAGTTTTACTTTTCATCATTAGAATCAGGCCAGTAGAAAATGAATATTAAGATGTTAGAATCAGCTAAGAAAATGAATGCTTCCTATAACACATTTTTGTGTTCTTATTCCAATGCTTCCACTTACTAATTATGTATCCTAGACCAAGTGTCTGAATTCTCTGAGCCTCATCAGAAAAGAACTCTTTATGTCTTTATCTCCAAAATGAATTTAACAGTTTCTTTCCCACATGAACAATGATGAGGATTGTATGAGGTAATGTGTAAAAATTAAAAGTTCAGTATAATCTTCAGCAAATCTTCAAGATCTATCTAAATGCTCAGACTAATCTCCTTCTTCCTCTCCTTCCTTTTAATCCAACCAATAGAAATATTTTCAACTTACTGGTTAAAAATATCAGTATAAAATTCCCCTTGGTACTATGGTTATTTAGAAATGCTCAGCTATATAACTATTTTGTTCAGTGTTTCAGGGAACATGCTGCTGCTGCTGCTGCTGCTGCTAAGTCACTTCAGTCGTGTCCGACTCTGTGTGACCCCATAGACGGAAGCCCACCAGGCTCCCCCGTCCTTGGGATTCTCCAGGCAAGAACACTGGAGTGGGTTGCCATTTCCTTCTCCAATGTGTGAAAGTGAAAAGTGAAAGTGAGGTCAGTCAGTCGCGTCTGACCCTTAGCGACCCCACAGACTGCAGCCTACCAGGCTCCTCCATCCATGGGATTTTCTAGGCAAGAGTACTGGAGTGGCTTGCCATTGCCTTCTCCGTTCAGGGAACATAGTAAAGTTTAAACTTGGTCACAGCTACATGATTATGATTTAATAAGGAAAATGGCACAGACACATTTTCTACCTATAAAAAGAGGAGCTGCAGGGATTATAAAAGCGATGAGTAGTTGAGAGGATCCAGAATGATGTTGGTGGTTTGGAGGACACTGGATTTTACAGAAATTGTCCTGCAAGAAGTGTGTCCTAAACTATAATCTGAAAGAGAGAAAGGAAGTAATGAAGCAGAGGAAAGAGTTATCCAGAGCAAATATTTGGATTGACAGAGAGTATCAAGGTCAAGTGAAATATGGCTCTTAACATGAGCAAACACCCACCCAGACAGGTACTCAGGACTTTCATTCTTACTAATAATTACCTATAACTTTTAGTTAGGCTTCCCTTGTGGCTCAGATGGTAAAGAAACTGCCTTCAATGCAGGATACCAGGGTCCGATCCCTGGAGAATTCCATGGAAAAAGGAGCCTGGTGGGCTACAGTCTATGGGGTCACAAAGATTCAATATCTGAATCAGCCCTAAGCTGGAGGTCATCTACACTCTAGGCATTTTTCCTCCCCATTTCTCTCCATTCCATCAAAGTAGGCCTGTCGTACTTTGCAGTACTTTTCAGTATTACATTACCCTCCTCTCTGTTTTTACAAGTAGACTAAGCTCATCTGAACCCAGGCTACAGTCCATGGGATCACAAAGAGTAGGACATGACTGAAGTGACTAACACACACAAGCTCATCTGACATAATAATATTTACTCATATGAGTGTAGGTATAAAGTACAAAATCCACATTATCCCACAAAAGTACTAATCAAATTTGAACATTTTTCTAGAACTATCCCAGAATCCACTTATCAAAATAAACACAACCTGGAAACAAAAAATAAAAATTGAAGGCAACAGTTGCCCATTCCAAAGAATGAGCTAACCCATACTTGAGATAAATGATAAATATGGTAAAATAATTTTAAACATTATAAATTGAGTTACAGCATAATCTAAAGTTATATAAATATTTACTTAGATGACAAAATACTTAGCTGTAAAATAATCTTACCTTTGGAGATATTTTATAATTCACAATAGGCATGATTTTAATCACAGATGGTATAAAACAAATGCAATAATATTTTCTCTTGAGTGCTTAGACTGTTTCAGAAACAAAGATAGGAGTTAATTTCTATGCAGAAACATCATGTTTGAAACTACAACCATTATCACAAAACACCATTATCACAAAACACCATTATCACAAAGCAACATGCATTTAACGAGCTCAGTTATTTCTTAGCCAAGAAAACCAAGGATTTTGTAGTCTATTAGGCACCAAAATGTGAAAGATTATCATTGCAAAAAATAAATGTGTGGATTTTTTTTTTTCTCTTTGAAAACGTTCTTCTATTAGGAAGTATAACCTTACTTTTAAATGCTGCATGCAAATCTCACTAAATTTAGTAGTTTCATTATACACATCTAGCAGGTTTTATTAAATGAAATTTTTAAAATGACCGCTACATATTCTCATGTCAATAAGCAACCACAGGGACTTCCCTGGTGGTCCAGTGGTTAGGACTTTACCTTCCAGTGTAAGAGGTGCAGGTTCTACCCTGGTTGGGAAGCTAAGATCCCAGATCCCTTGCAGTGGAAAATCCAAAACATAAAACAGAACCAATATTATAACAAATTCAATAAATACTGTTAAAATGGTCCAAATAAAAAGTAATTTAAAAAAAAATAACAACACAGAAAGCAAATTCAAACCATAAGTAAGAGAATCACAGTGTCTTTGAGGTAGTAACAGTGTTTGCTTTATAGTTAACATCTGAACACTCCCAAGGTCTCACAGAACATATATTCAGTTTACATCCCACATGTACCAGGTGTGAGTCAGAGAGCTCTGATAAAGAGGTATGAAGACGTGACAGAAGCCATCTCCTGATGCCACTGCTAAATTTAGAATCATCATCTTCTTGCCTTTGAAAGACAGAGATGAGGACACCCTTATCTTAAACAATTATCATCAGTCTCTGATCAATATCACCTATTTAATGTCTTTCAGGAAATGATAACCCTGCTGCGTGAATATTAAACCATTGTGACCTGACATATTCTACTGGAAAGGGTTTTTTGTTTGTGTGTTTGTTTGTTTGTTTTAATAAACCCATTTACCATGGCCAGATTTTAAATCCTGCAGCTCTGAATACAAACCGCAAATTTTGAAATCAGGAATAAAAAGTGTTGGTGATGGACCCACTGTGTATCAAAAGTCTAGCATGTATGTGTACTCTCTGATCCAGAAAAACTACTGCTGAAAATATATATAAGGGAAATATAAGGGAAATAATTACGTATAAATGTGCAATTTATGGATCTTCGTTACCGAATATTTACAACAACAAAAAAAATGTTCTCAAAGTGTTCAAAAATTGACAATAAGTAAAATGTCCACAATATAAAATGAATGAAACAGACTACTTTGCCATTCCAATAAAAGTGTTATTATAAACATACTTACTCACAAAAAAATGCTCATGTAATAGTTACATGAAAAAATGAAGTGTAAAATAGTAGGTTAAATATGATCCCATTTTTATCGCAAAGAAAAAAATATATAAATATATATATTAGTGGTTTTCTCTAGGAGATTGGACCTAGTTTTATCATTGAATTTAGTTTTCTCATTTTCCTTATATATATCTTCTAGTCTTATTCAGTTAGTGGGTATTACTTATATAATGAAAAGTTTCAAATTAGTACTAACAAAAAATGAAAAACTGAAGTGCAAAATAGAGAAGTTTTTCTCTTGTCCTCTCTCCTGTAGCTAAAAATATACAACACAGAGAAAACCAGAGTAAACACATTAGGATTAAAACAATCAACAATAAGCACTAAACTAAAACAAGTAAAATTCAACTGCATTTGATATGCTTAAAACAGCATAAATATACATGTCATATCATGAAAAAAATTACCAGATTTAAAGGAAAGATAAGTATGTTTATATTTGACTTTTCCCCAATATCTGAGTGATCTTGGGCAAGTCACACTTACAGTTATTATACCCATAGAATAAGATGGGAGAAGTAAATGATTTCTGAAAGAGCTTCAGATCTAATATTCTATCAACCACTAGAAAGTCCTCTTATCCTCGAATATGCCCTTGATTTTCTTCAGTCATAGAAGGTCCCACACCAGTTTAACAACTGTGCATAAGATCCTCTGAGCAAGGAGTGTGTCTTGCATAAATATTTACACTTTAAATAAGTCTCCTTCACATAATAACAGTTCAACAAATATTTGATAATAAATCATTCTTCTTGGTATAGTCACATGTTCATGACCTCAGGAAACCTGTCCCAAGATATTTACAAAAAAATTGATTGACCTCTCTGCACAAATAGCAATGGCTAATCTGGTCTAAAATCCAAAAATAGTGTAAAAGCTAATTATAATAAGACACAGTACACAGGGTCTGAGTAAGCTGTTTTATTCCAGTTCTCATCATGAGAGAACATGGCCCCCCAAAGTCCCTGAACACCATTGTTCTTATGCTCTGTTAAAGCTCTGAGACATCTTCCACAGTGGCTGCGTTTGATCCATCTTTCTGGTTTTGCCTTCCCTTTGCCCTTCAAAGGAGCATGAAATTGCTTTGGTAATTTCATCAGCTTCAGAAGAAGCCAGCCTAAGTATGCTGGTTAAAATGTTCAGTGAGTACATCTGTCAGCCTGCTCGACGTGAGAAACAAAAGACTAAGGCTGCAACTGTAGCTTTAGAAACCAGCAACCAGAATGGGTAACTAGAGCAACCCACAGTCAGGAAACCAACCAACGTAGGGCACGGATGCGAAGGACACAGAGCCTCACAGCCTACAACTCCTCAGCTGCGCAGGGACAGGGCGAAGTCAGAATGGAGGGGAAGAATGGAAAATGAAGCACCGTCATGACAGTAAACTGAGGCAAATTACATCCCTGTCATTCTTGCTTCCATAAATCATATTTGATTGTTGGTGGGGTTTTTTTTGATGGATAAATGGAAAATACAACATATGGTTTAATAAAATTAATCAAAACTTTCAAGACATAGTGTGGTCATCATTTTGCAATATATACAGATACTATTTCGGTATACAACTGAAACTGACATAGTTATATGTAAATTAGATCTCAATAATAATAATAATAAAGAGCTTTCAAGTTTCTAGTTACCACGGCACATTCAATGCACTGTAAAATATTTAGCAAAACTGTAAGATACTTACATTACCAGCATTATATTTACTTTTGTAAATAAGGATCAGGAAAGAGATCAACTAGTAAAATAAATGCAGTAAATTGTTTTAAGTAGAAAGATACACTCACAAGGGAAAAAACGTCTATGGAGGCAACTATTTTCTGGGACTTTTAATGTAAAACTCATAGGGTTCAGCTCTGGGGTCCCTTCAATACTCCCTACTATATCATAATGGACTTTGGTTTGCAAACCTTTTGTGTTTCAACCATTCTGTAATCAGTTACGTGAGTCAGATCTTCAATGTTCAAAAAGGGCCTGTTTAATTCTTAACTATATAGAGAGACTCTAAATATTTTACATATGTTTGTATAAGATACAACTTTTTCTTTTAGGAATATATTATCATTCATAAGTTCAAGTAAATTCTTATAATTGTGAGTATCAAAAAATACAAAGCAATACCTGCAACAAAAGCCTCTTTTTGAGAAATAAGCTATTTTGATTGCACTAAGTTGCATATAGATGTGTCTATTTAATGG
Source organism: Moschus berezovskii (assembly GCF_049115385.1). Taxonomy (NCBI): domain Eukaryota; kingdom Metazoa; phylum Chordata; class Mammalia; order Artiodactyla; family Moschidae; genus Moschus; species Moschus berezovskii. Next base: position 37,412,217 of record NC_142478.1, read on the forward strand.
CATACATGAAAATATAAAACGTCATGAAAACAGACCTTAAGTAATCAATCAACTTTAAAAATATATTCTAGCCAAGATGCATGACATTTGGAGAATACCACTGATCCATGATAGTCTACTTAAGATATTGCCTCTTATGTCAACCACCATTCACTCCCTGAAAGTGATTTTTTTCCCTCCTCTAAGCTCCTTCAAATTTTAATCTTCATCTTCACTCTTCGTGTTCTAACTATTGTCACTGTTACGTACAGTGGGATGAATTTTTCAGCTAGAGTGTAAACTCCTTGAGGAAAAGGTGAGCCTTTAAAAATATCTGTAAGCTCCAGCCACATTGCTTACAATACTGGAAACAGTACATGATGTTTTGGAGATGAATTCATACCTTCTTTTCTCCTAGGCAGCTCTGGAGCCAGAAATGTGATAACCTTTAAAGGTTTTATTTGTTTTGATTTTCTCCCCAAATAAAATACATTGGAGATCTCAAACGCCAGGGATGGACTCAAAACAGAGCTGATAAAAGGTGCACAACTTCTCACTTAGTGATCAGGAGAGGAGCTGCTTTTCTGACCCCTTGTAATCCTCAGCCATCTATAGACATATCTTGTGACTAAAGTACACTTTATCATTCAATTAAATTCTACCACTGTGAGAAACATGGATGACAGCAGTGACCAATCAACCAGAGGTGATGAGACGTTTGGAGTAAAACACAAAGATGAAACAGGACCTGAGTTTTCACCTGGAATGAGGCTTGACCCACTGAGAGGCAAGAGCCATGTTGGTTCCCAAATTAGAAGTCAGTGGGCCACAGAAGAAGGAATACTGACTGCATTGGGTGTTATAGGCCTTGATGCCAGATCTTATCTGCCACTGGGTAATTCTTAACTGGGGGAACACCACTTAATATTCCTGGCCTCAGGATATTTTAAGTTCTCTTATAAATTGAAGAGGTTAAACTCAATATGCTCTGATGTTTCTATAAACTATTAAATTCTCTGCTTACAAATCAAACATATCTTAAGCCTCTCAGTAACTTTTGCAAACCTGAACAGTATTTTCAGAAGTTTTTAAAAGCATAGTGTCTGAAACAGATAATAATAGTGATTATAATAACAACCAACTTATTCAACACATTTGTGAGATGGTATGGGCTGCTGTCCTAGTCCATGAGGATACAGCAGAGAACAAAACATACCTGGTTCCATGGAGTTTATGTTCTGTTCTAGTTCAGGGAGCCAATATTTCATAATCTAGTGCATTTGACTGCAGTGAGAACCTTGGAGAAAAATAATGCAAAGATGGTGATAGAAAATGCCAAAAGGCATTTACTGCATACAACTGAATATTTACTACACATTTTACCTGTATCCTCTCATTACATCTTAACAACAGTCCTACAAGATAACTGCTATTTCCCTGTGCCCTATTGCACACATGGGGGAGGAAAGGGTACAGAGACATCAATCATATTTCCCAAGGTCACAGAAAAAGTAAGTAATTCAAGTCCAGAGCTAACCATTATGTAGTTCTGTCCTCTGCTAGATGATATCATAGTACAAGTCTTTTAAAAGTTCATTAACTGAACTAAGCCTTCATGGTGTCTCAGTGGTAAAGAATCCACCTGCCAATGCATAAGAGGTGGGTTCTCTCACTGGGTTTGGGAAGATTCCCTGGAAAAGGAAATGGCAACCCACTCCAGTATCCTTCCCTGGGAAACCCCATGGACAGAGGAGCCTGATGGGCTACAATCCATGGGGTCTCAAAGAGTCGGACACGACTGAGTGACTAAGCAACAGTTTAACAACAAACCAAACTAAGCACACATTCTGTGCATTTAGAAAAGTCTCTCTTTTCTGCTATGTTTATCACCTAAAAACTATGAAAGGGTGTCAAAATTTTTAAAAGAAGGCATCCTGACATGTGACTGGGCTTACGTCAGTGCATCTTGGGCAATAAGTTTTCAAAGCAGCATGCAACAATCATAATTAAAAGATCAAAATTGAAAAAATCATGACTGAGCCTTCACGCTGTGGTCCTCAACCTTCAACTGCTACACTAGTGAAGCATCCTAAATGAATATGCATGAGAATGCCAATATTATCTTTGTCCCTCAAGCTTGTTCAAGAAGGAACAAGGAGTCACTTTCACCAGAGGCTGCAACAGAATCAGATTTCCCATTAAGCAAACACACATGAGGGTCATACAGAGGAGTGATTAAGTGCGTGGGTTCTGTTCTCAAACAGACCTGGCTTCAAACTCACTCTCTCACCAGCTCTATTTTCTTAGGCAAGCCTACTAACATTCATGAACCCTAGATTCCTTATCTTTTAATAAGGAATTAATAAGGAATTTAATAATATCAACACAATATGCTTTTGTGAGAATTAAAAGAGTTAACATATGTTAAAGACTGAACCTAATACTGGCACGTAGGAAATCTGCAGTAAATGTTACCTACTGTTATTATTATGAATAAATGTACCAGTTTGGGCAAAGGGATCTGCATTTCTGGAGGAGCAGAAGGATTGACATCTAACAGGATATTTAAGGTCATTTTTCAAAGAACTCTGCACATGAATGTTGAAGGAATTCCCCACTCTCCCTTCCCAAATCACTGCCTCAGGAATATATTTAGGCACTAATAGTTAACAGGGCTTCCCTCATAGCTCAGTTGGTAAAGAATCTGCAGGAGACCTAGGTTCCATCCCTGGATTAGAAAGATCTCTGAGAGAATGGAAAGGCTACCCACTCCAGTATTCTGGCCTGGAGAATTCCATGGACTAAGCAGTTCATGGGATTGCAAAGAGTCAGATACGACTGAGCAACTTTCACTTTCACTTTCAATTGTTAACAGTGGGTTTCCCTGGTGGCTCAGACAGTAAAGAATTCTGCCTGCAATTCGGGAGACCTGGGTTCGATCCCTGGGTTGGGAAGATCCCCTAGAGGAAGGCATGGCAAACCACTCCAGTAATTTTGCCTGGAGAATACCCATGGACAGAGAAGCTTGGTGGGCTACAGTCTATGGGATCACAAAGAGCTGGACACAATTGAGCGACTAAGCACAGCACACAGTTAACAGTAGCAGCATTTCCAAGAAGAAAAGGGCAATGACATAACTCTGACTTGTTTCTGTACATTTATATAAATAACTAGTTAGTGGCTTACAAGAAGAAAGAATGAAGATGACTGCAGCCTTGTGTAAAAATAGCCAGAGACACTCAGCCCCCTCAGTCAACGCACAATAGCCACCGACAATCTGCTCATTTCCTCTCTGTGTTTGGGTGAACCTGAAGGCAATTCCCAGCAAGTAAATTCATGACACTAAAGCAACATTCATTCCCAGTTTACACAGATTTCATCCCACCATATCAACAGCCCACATAGCCAAAGAAAGGGCTTTCTAACACGTTGTTTCCACGGTGCTTGTGTGTTTCTACCCTAAACAGACAGATGCAGATGAAGCAATGCATGTCAATCCCATTATGAGGCTGTGAAATGGGCAGAAGTTTTGTTCCACACTCATGCAGTCACACACACTGTGAACATCCTGTTTATTTGGCTCGCCTTCCGATGATTGGCTGTGGTGTATCAGCACATTACTGACAGCTGGGAATTTCTCCAGTGGAACATGCCTTTCCTATGACAAACATCCAAATAGCAATGGGAACACGTGTCTGCTCACTGTGTCCATACGAAGCAGTACGGTTTCCCCAAAAGTAGAGCATGTTGGGTGCCTGCATTTGGTTGGAACCGCACGGAGGGGGCCCCCGGTGACCCTTACAGGCCGTATGAGATAATACATTCTTGGACCCCTATTTCCGGAGTGCTCTGGGCAAGGTCAGGATGGCAAAGATCCCACTTCCACAATATCAGATGTTACGGTAATTCCTTGGAGCTAATGTGTAAGAGCAAAGGAATGCCTTCAAACCTCATCTAGGCCCTGTGGAATCTGTTGAAAATGCATGACAGCTGTGGGCTTTGGCGAGGCTGTCTGTGAATGTATGAGATTTGGAAACAATTCAAAGCTAGAAATAACTGCACAACTCCTAACCCAGTACCGCGTCTTCCTCTCTTCCCATCACTCATTTCACACGCGCTCTAGCTGGGTCACCGACTCGTCCTCATGACTTTCAGGCATTCTCCACGGCTGGGAACAGTGGGTCACATCCTCCCCACACAAACACAGATGTGAAAAGAAGAAAGAAACAAGGGGTGGGGGTCAGAGCACCAGAATGATTTTAATAAGGCACAAGAACAGGATATTGAGAAAGAGCCTTTTTAAGTATCCAATTGGGAGTTGAGAAGCAGCAGCAAACTTGCACACTTGTTTAAAAGCCCATCTGCAGTGCGAATCATCATCGAGTTTTCCAGTGATTTATAGAAGCACTCATTTTCCTAAACCTGCATTATTTTTCAAGGCTGTGACTATTTACACTTAGCTCTTCCAAGTCTTCTATGTATTCTGTGCCCTTCACCATTTACTCTCTCACGGCAAGAGTTTGCGTGTAATACAGTTGAAAAGGATCTAAGAGAAACCAGTTCTGCTCAAAGACTCTCTTTTTTTTAAATCAAATGTTCAGTTCAGTCACTCAGTTGTGTCCAACTTTTTGTGAACCCATGGACTGCAGCCCGCCAGGCCTCCCTATCCATCACCAACTCCCAGAGTTTACTCAAACTAAATCAAATGACTGTTAGTCTGCCTTACTGATTTCGACCTCAAAATTCCTTCTCTTGTCATTTTGACTTGTGTCATCTCAAGATGCAAAGACCTTCTACAACCTGACTCATAAACAGTATGACATCCTAGGAAGCCCTGACTCCTCCTATGTCTTCAGCTACTGCTACGTACAGTCCAGTTCCCCCTCGGTAACTGTATGTGTATGTGTGTGTGTGTCTGTGTTTTGGGGTGGGGAGTTGGGGGCGGGGATTGGTTCCAGGACTTCAGTGGATTTAAAAAAAAAAAGACCAAGGATGCTCAAACCCTTTACATAAAATGGTCTAGTAGAGCGGATATCTGAATCCACAGGCTCTGGTCGGTTGACTTTGCAGATGCGGAAATTGCGGTTCCAGAGGGTTGACTGTATGTTTAAAATATGACCTCTTGGCACAATCAGGTTATTCTCACACAGCTTTTCCTCTCTAGTTAACCCCCAGCTTTGACACACATGGTCCCTGTGTGTCAGTCATTAACAACACAGACTCTTAACTCTTAGCCCAAAACAAACCACACATTACCATTATCCAAAGTTCGGCCAAGGTAACTGGCCAAGATGGAGGCTTTAAAAGTAAGGAATTATTTCTCCAGTGAATATTACCCTGTCGATATCCTAAAATGAAACAAAACCACATATATCATATTTAAAAATAACTTAGGGCCTGGAAAACAATGTAAAGGGGGGAAAAAAAAAATTCCTCCTGAAAACTTTATGGATGCTGCCAACCACTTCCTTGGCCAGCTGGATCTGTGTGAGTGTTCAGAAGCAGAGAAAAAATTACTCTGGCCAACCATGCACTAAAACTGATTACATCTAACTTGAAGACTAGATTCCCAAAGAAACTCACTTGGGGGCACAGATGCTTGCTTGGGGGCATTTACTCTTACATTAGGATCAATTCTAACAAGCTGTATCACTTGGATTCCCAGGCCACAATGGATTAGAAACAGTACATTAAAGAAAGACAGCATGCTGGTAAAGGAAAGTATGTTGGCAACTACCAGTAGCACAGCTGCCCGGCTCTACAGCAAAAAAAGAGAGCCCCAGTTCAGCAGTGTGATTGTCCAGGCATTCAGAGAAAAAAGCCCCAGAACATCACACTACAGCACAGAACAATAATGGACACGCATAACAGCAACTCTGAGTCATCAAGGAAAAGATACAGGCTATATAAGAATTCATGGAAGTGCATATATTAATACATTCCCAGCGTAGTCACATCCAGCTCAGTGTTCTGTGGTGACCTAGACAAGTGGGGTGGGGAGTGATGGGAGGTCCAAGAGGGAGTGGATATATGCATACATATAACTGATACATGTCATTGTACAGTAGAAACTAATACAACATTGTAAAGCAACTATACTACAATTTTAAAAAAATAAATATTAAAAAAAAAGAAAAAGAAATAGTGGTCCTTCCAAAGAGTTGACTTCGTTTATGTCCAAAATAAATAAATGTGGAATACTTCCCCAAATAACAGATTTTTTAACTATAGAATTTAAATAAGAAGGCTTCTAAGGCTTTAATATCAGTGTCTCTTATTTTTCTTATGCTTATACCCCACAAGATACACGTTACATGCCATCAGCTTCATTTCAGCACTTCTTAAATAACTTCAAGAGTATGCTACCAGAAAAGAGAACCGAAGAAACAGAGATTCTGCTTCTATCACTTAATATCTACAAATGGAAAGCTATGAACACATCACTCTATACACATACTCAGAGATACACAGCACTCCACACCAATGACAGGAAGGATTAAAAGGAGGGGGGTGCCTTCCATGTTGGTTTCACAGATACAGTGAATTAGGCAAGTGAGCGACCCAGGCAAGAGTAAGAGGACAGGGCCGTTTCTAGCACACAGCATTTATGGACAGACAGCAAAGGGTAGATCTCCTTAGGGATTAGTGGTTTGGATTGAAGAGTGTGTGTTCTCCTGTCTCATCATCTCTGCTCTCTTGTCTGGGTTTCACATGACCTCTTCCCAGCACTGACATTCCATCAAGCAATCACCAACCTGACTCTCATCCTATATCTGTGACTCGACCTGCTTGTAACTCCTTTTATAAATCCCTCAATGGACAACAGCTCCACACCCCCTTCTTCTGATAACTACCCTTTACGCCATCGTATTTGTTCCCTAGGGCTGCCATAACTACCACAAACTGGATGGCTTAATACAGCAGAAATTTGTTCTCTCATAATTCTAGAAGTTAAAGGTCACAAGTGAAGGTGTGAGCAGGGCTGTGCACTCTCTGAAGACTCTAGGGGAGAAGGCTACCTTGGCTCTTTGAGTCTCTGGTGACTCCAGGTGTTCACAGCTTGTGAGAGCATAACTCAGTCTCCATCTCCATCTTCACACAGCCTTCTTCTCTACATGACCCTGCATATCTCCTCCACCCACCCTAAATCCATTACTATGCATCCCAAAGTCCTTAACTAATGACATCTGCAGAGACCCTACACCCAAATAGGATGACATTCTGAGATTCTAGGTGGACAAATTCTGGGGGCAATACTATTCATCCCACTACCCCAATTCACAGAATTACTTTTAAAAGCAGCCATGTTTTATAGAATGACTCTATAGCTCTGGACATGCAGAAACATCCCAATAATAGACATTTATGGAAACAAATCAGTTCTCTTTCAACAGCCAGTCTTCTCCCCATCTTCCCTAGTCTTAGATAACCATCTCCAAAGTTAGCTGCTGCAAGTTCCAGACACTCACTTCCCCAAACTCCTTGCAGCCAGGAGAGATCACATGACTCAGTTCAGCCATGGAGACAACAGAGGAAATGCAAGAGAGACGACTTACTTGGAAGCTGGACAAACTTCAGCTTAGGGTCTCATACTCACAATGACCCCAGTCAAGAAACCCTCTGCCCAATTTTGTATTTTTAATATTGATCTGTTTGAAAGAAGATCCTCAGAATTATATCTGTTCAGGCCTCACTAATGGCTTCCCAGGTGGTGCTAGTGGTAAATAAGATGCTTGCCAATGCAGGAGACATAGGAGACACAGGTTCAATCCTTGAGTCAGGAAGATCCCCTGGAGAAGGGCATGGCAACCCACTTCAGTATTCTTGCCTGGAGAATCCCATGGACAGAGGAGCTTGGTGGGCTACTGTCCATAGGGTTGCAAAGAGTCGGACATGACTGAAGCAACTTAGCATGCACACGCAGGCCCCACCAAAGCTAAATGCAGTAATTTCTCTCCTAACAGAAAGAGTATGTTTTACAGAGAGTCTTCTTTTGTGCCCCCTTTCTTCTGCTTCAGAGGCTGCCATGAGGATATGATTATCATAGTAACAGCAGCCATCTTTCTATCACGAGCGGAATGCTGAAAGAATCCTAGATATTCTAACCCTTGACATCATTTAGTGCTGAACCATCCCTAGAGCCAACTCCCTCCAGATCTCTTGTTACATGAAAAAAATATATACAATAAAGGGTTTTTTAGTTTTTTAAGTCACACAGAAAGCAGAGACATCACTTTGCTGACAAAACTCCATATAGTCAAAGCTATAGTTTTTCCAGTAGTCATGTACAGGTGTGGGAGTTGGACCATAAAGAGGGCTGAGCACAGAATTGGTGATTTCAAACTGTGGTGCTGGAGAAGACTCTTGAGATTTCCTTGGACAGCAAGGAGATCAAACCAGTCAATCCTAAAGGAAATCAACCCTGAATATTCATTGGAAGGACTGATGCTGAAGCTGAAGCTCCAATACTTTGGCAATGTGATGCAAAGAGACAACTCATTGAAAATACTCTGATGCTGGGGAAGATTGAAGGCCAAAGGAGAAGGGAGCAGCAGAGGATGCAATGGTTAGATAGTATTACCGACTCAATGGACATGAATTTGAGCAAAACTCTGAGAGACAGTGGAGGACAGAGGGGCCTTGCATGCTTCAGCTCATTGGGTTACAGAGTCAGACACAACTCAGTGACTGAACAGTAACAACAAAGGTTTTTTTCAGTCATAGAGCACAAATTTCCTAACTGATATAGCACTTGACCTAGGTTGGACCAATTAGAGCCTTGCCCTGAATATCTGGACTTGAGTCCCAGAGAATCTTGCCATTGTCCCTCTCTTGGCTAAAATCACAAACTATGAAATTCTGGAATACATGGCTACCTGAATTCTTGCCACATGAATAAAGCCATACAGAAAGAAAGACGAATGAACTTGACACAGAGAAGCACAGCTAAGAGAAAAATAAAGAAGTCTAATGTTCTCATCCCTGATTCCCAATGTTATGAGAGCTTGTGGCCTTTCTCCAGTCATGGCTGTCCAAATGTTTCACAGCTTATTTTCCCATTAAAATCCCCTCTTGTGTTTAAACCAACTCAGGTGTGATTTCTTTCACTAGTAAGTTAAATAGGCTAATTAGTAAAGCTTCCTTTCCTTCTGCTAGATGTTACCATTCCCTGTGTCATTTCTTCTCTTATTTCTCTTTACCTTCTGCCAAGGAACTGGAATCCAATTCCATGGCTTCAAATGCCCTTGGTGATAAATAGCAAGCGATGTCGTCAAAATACCTGGGTTGACTTCACTCTGTAGCAATGAAATGTTGGCAAGTAACCATCTCAAAGCCTTATTTATATTCTTTCAAAGAAAAGGATCATGGTAATATTAATTTCATGTAGCCTTAAGAAATAAATAAGCTGGTATGCATAGAGCATTTAACAAAACTACTTTACACACAGTAAACACTAAAATATACTGATTATTATTAAAAATGCAACTATTAGCATTATAATTTCTGAATCACAAAACAAAAATCTTTCACTAATCTCAATCTCCATTTACATTTTAGTCCTACATCTCTTATTCCCTTCTGAGCCTTTCATTAATATTTACCAATTTCACCTTCAACTAAACTGATTCCCACTCTTCTTTCCAACACTTATCTCCCACCCACTCCGTAATCAATAGTCACAATTCAGTTTGTGACACTATTATTACTGTCTCAATGATTCAGGCTCAGACCTCAACTGGTCTAGTGTTGGTTTTGTTAATTACCCCATTACACGCAAGTGTAATGCATTCCTAACTAAAAAGCAAAACCAAAAAAATCACAAGGGTTACAGTTTGTTACATTGTTACACAATGAATTACAGTTTGTTGTACTATTATTTATTTAGTTTAGCTATTCAAAATTTTTAAGTAAATTTGAGACTCTACAATCTTGATTCTTCATTGATTGACTGCACGAAAGCCTTTGACTACTTGGCTCACAACAAATTGTGGAAAATACTTAAAAAAATGGGAATAGCAGACCGCTTTATTTAGTCTCCTGAGAAACCTGTAAGCAGGTCAAGAAGCAACAGTTAGAACCAGACATGGAACAACAGACTGGTTCAAAATTAGAAAGGAGTGCATCAAGGCCTTATATTGTCACCCTGCTCATTTAACTTATATGCAGGGTATATCATGTGAAATGCCGAGCTGGGTATTTGTGCACAAGCTGGAATCAAGATTGCTGGGAGAAATATCAGTAACCTCAGATAGGCAGATGACACCACCCTTATGGTAGAAAGTGAAGAAAAACTAAAGAGCCTCTTGATGAAAGTGAAAGAGGAGAGTGAAAAAGTTGGCTTAAAACTCAACATTCAGAAAACTAAGATCATGGCATCTGGTCCCATCACTTCATGGCAAATAGATGGGGAAACAGTGGAAACAGTGGCTGACTTTTTTTTCTTGGGCTCCAAAATCACTGCAGATGCTGACTGCAGCCATGAAATTAAAAGACGCTTACTCCTTGGAAGGAAAGCTATGACAAACCTAGACAGAATATTAAAAAGCAGAGACATTACTTTACCAATAAAGGTACATATAGTCAAAGCTATGGTTTTTCCAGTGGTCATGTATGGATGTGAGAGTTAGACCAAAAAGAAGACTGAGCATCAAAGAATTGATACTTTCAAACTGTGGTGTTGGAGAAGACTCTTAAGAGTCCCTTGGACAGCAATGAAATCAAACCAGTCCATCCTAAAGGAAATCAGTCCTGTATATTCATTGGAAGGACTGATGTTGAAGCTCAAGCTCTAATACTCTGGCCACCTGGTGTGAAGAGCCAACTCATTTGAAAAGACCCTAATGTTGGGAAAGACTGAGGGCAGGAGGAGAAGAGTGTAACACAGAATGAGATGGTTGGATGGCATTACCAAATCAATGGACAGGGGTTTGGGCAAACTCTGGGAGATAGTGAAGGACAGGGAAGCCTGGGGTGCTGCAGTCTGTGGGGTGGCAGAGAGTCAGACACAACTGAGCGACTGAACAACCATCTTGAATCTCCTGTGCTAGGCACAGGTGGTGATTTAAAAAGTCAAACGAGGTATCTCTCATTGGTCACAAGGAACCTGTTTTCTCTATGAGGAGATACAACATGTGGACAAATTGTTATTGTATTTATTATATCTTTCCAAGCACGAGGAGGAAAAAATACAAAACGTTTAGAGATTTCAGAATGATAGATCACTCCTAGACTGAGTACACTTTCTTTTAGAAACTTTTCCACTTGGGTAAGAAGAATACCTTTCTTTGGGTTCCACTCTTTAGGGAGATCTGCTCATTATAACAGAGAAGGCAATGGCAACCCACTCCAGTACTCTTGCCTGGAAAATCCCATGGACAGAGGAGCCTGGTGGGCTGCAGTCCATGAAGTCGCTAAGAGTCGGATGCAACTGAGCGACTCCACTTTCATTTTTCACTTTCATGCATTGGAGAAGGAAATGGCAACCCACTCCAGCGATCTTGCCTGGAGAAGCCCAGGGATGGGGGAGCCTGGTGGGCTGCCATCTATGGGATCGCACAGAGTTGGACATGACTGAAGTGACTTAGCAGTAGCAGCAGCAGCTCATTATAAACATAGAAACTGAATTTATAAAAGAATAGCTGGATACCCTGGCATTTGCAATCCAGCAGACAGAGCTGATCCACCCCAACATGTGATTTTAAATGATGGCTCTTACATCAAACTTCTTTCAGTTCCCAAATGATGACTCCTTTAAATCTCTTGCTGTCTATACCCAAAACAAAAGATGAGTGCATCTGCATGCTACACCGGACTTCAGAGATGATACTGCTTCATTACATAGGGAAGATTTGAGGAGCAGAGTCAGTTAAATAAGAGAAAGTGCAGAAATGCAGTAACTGGTCCCATCCTTCTTCTCAATATGGATGCAATAGATTCTTGCAAAAGAGGGATCTTTCCCCAGTTGATGAGCACCCACTTTTTTCTCCATATGTTCCAGGTGTGGCATCCTGACATAGTCCTCAGTTCAGCTCAGTTCAGTCACTTAGTCTTGTCCGACTCTTTGCGACCCCATAGACTGCAGCACGCCAGGCCTCCCTGTCCATCACCAACTCCCGGAGTTCACTCAAACTCACGTCCATTGAATCGGTGATGCCATCCAGCCGTCTCATTCTTTGTTGTCCCCTTCTTCTCCTGCCCCCAATCCCTCCCAGCATCAGGGTCTTTTCCAATGAGTCAACTCTTCACATGAAGTGGCCAAAGTATTGGAGTTTCAGCTTTAGCCTCAGTCCTTCCAATGAACACCCAGGACTGATCTCCTTTAGAATGGACTGGTTGTATCTCCTTTCAGTCCAAGGGACTCTCAAGAGTCTTCTCCAGCACCACAGTTCGAAAGCATCAATTCTTCGGCACTCCACTTTCTTCACAGTCCAACTCTCACATCCATACATGACCACGGGAAAAACCATAGCCTTGACTAGACGGACCTTTGTTGGCAAAGTAATCTCTCTGCTTTTTAATACGCTATCAAGGTTGGTCATAACTTTCCTTCCGAAGAATAAGTGTCTTTTAATTTCATGGTTGCAATCACCATCTGCAGTGATTTTGGAGCCCAAAAAAGTAAAGTCTGACACTGTTTCCCCATCTATTTCCCATGAAGTGATGGGACCAGATGCCATGATCTTAGTTTTCTGAATGTTGAGCTTCAAGTCAACTTTTTCACTCTCCTCTTTCACTTTCATCAAGAGGCTTTTTAGTTCCTCTTCACTTTCTGTCATAAGGGTGGTGTCATCTGCATATCTGAGGTTATTGATATTTCTCCCAGCAATCTTGTTTCCAGCTTAAGTTCAGTTCAGTTCAGTCGCTCAGTCATGTCTGACTCTTTGCGACCCCATGAATCACAGCACGCCAGGCCTCCCTGTCCATCACCAACTCCTGGAGTTCACTCAAACTCACCTCCATCGAGTCAGTGATGCCATCCAGCCATCTCAATCTCTGTTGTCCCCTTCTCCTCCTGCCCCCAATCCCTCCCAGCATCAGAGTCTTTTCCAGTGAGTCAACTCGTCGCATGAGCTGGCCAAAGTATTGGAGTTTCTTAGTAATGTGTTAATTATGTTTATATTTTACTACTCATCCAAAAATGTCAGTTGACCAACACAGGATTCCCAGACATTCACAGTAATTGTGAATTTCATAATCTTGGATATTAGCAACACTGTAGTCTTACACATTTTTCAATTTTGACATTATCTGGTAAGCAAGGTTTTTAGGTAAATTTATCTTTTATATTTTAAGTCAAATGGTATGTGACTGTCATTCATACTTCAGCCCTAGGCTTGCAAATATTAACAGCAAGTCTAGTTTCAAAGGCACTTTATAGGTTAAGGGAAATCTGAAGTTGGCTTTGAAATCCATGTATGAGCTGAAAGAATCCTGAACAAAGTAGAGTTTGGGCAAACTTGTAAGGAGCACACAAAAAATGAGCAAATGGACAAAGCTGGGGATACCCCGGAGATGTTAGAATACAAGGTCCATGAGAGTATAGAGTGTGTCTGTTTTGTTTATTGATATGTTTCTGTAGCCTGGAACATAAATATTTGATGAATGAATGAATGATAACTAAGAGTCTAATTTAACTGGACTGTAGAGTGTATAAAATACCAATACAACAGTGAGGGAAAGGCTTAAAGGAACAGATGATGGGAGACAGAAAACAGTTCAAATGATGTTTTATCTAACTCATCAGAAAACAGGGCATTGTTGGACTTCCCTGGCAGTCCAGTGGTTAAGACTCCACCCTTCCACTGTAGGGGGTGCCGGTTTGATCCCTGGTTGGGGAAGATTCCTCATGCTGTGCCATGTGGCAAAAAAAACAAAGAAAGAAAACAGGACATTGTTTTATAACAGAGAGTGACAGACATCACTCCTCTATCCTTTCTTCAAGATGAGGATAATATTGTCCTAGAACATGGAAATCTTCATGTTAGGATCAAAGAGATTATTGTTGAAAAAAAAAAAGAGGAGTCCTTGTTGGTTATCCGTATAGCATGGGGAACCCTGCTCAATGTTATGTGGCAGCCTAGATGGGAGAGGAGTTTGGGGGAGAATGGATTTATGTATATGTATGGTTGAGCCCCTTCGCTGTTCACTTGAAACTATCACAACATTAATCAGCTATACCCCAATATAAAATAAAAAGTTAAAGAAAAGAAAGAAGAGAGAAAAGGAAAGAAAGGAAAAGGAAGAAGGAAAAGATCTACATGAAGAATCTTCAGGAGGCTTTGGGGATAAGTCTAGGCAGATCTCGGAGGTTTTATTTCTGTAAGAGTTCTACATACTCCTGGGAAGAACAGTGAGAAAGTGTCTTGGAAATTATTGTGAGCTTTAAGAGTGAGATATCTAGAAACAGGAGAGGGACAGAGGCCACCTCCTCATCTCTTGGGACCTGTTGCCATTGAACCTAAGAAGCTCATGCTTTAGCAGGGGCATGTCACCAAGCTGTGTCCTGTCCAACGACAGTGATTCCAAGTGCTCAAGAGGAAGAAACAATCAGAGAGCACTGTCACTGGGTCCATTCACTGTGTCCTATGAACCAGTCCACAGAGAAATTCTTCTAAGTTCCCTTATGAAAGAAGAGCCTTAAAAAAAAAGAAAGAAAGAGTGATTCAAATTGAAGAATAACATTGATGGTAAAGAAATAAATTAAGAGAGGTTCATCTACAGAACCTATCAAAAAAAAAAAAAAAACAATGTAGCACTGCAATGAAGAACTTGTGCAGAATTCGACAACTAAGGCTACAGGGCAAAAAGAGAAAAAAATAAGAGAAAATTTTATGAGATGTTCACTTCTCACCCATATCCTAAGTTCAGTTCAGTTCAGTCTCAGTCGTGTCTGACTCTCCCCGACCCCATGAATCACAGCACGCCAGGCCTCCCTGTCCAGCACCAACTCCCGGAGTTCACTCAAACTCGTGTCCACAGAGTCGGTGATGCCATCCAGCCATCTCATTCTCAGTCGTCCCCTTCTCCTCCCACCCCTAACCTTTCCAAGCATCAGAGTCTTTTCCAGTGAGTCAACTCGTCGCATGAGGTGGCCAAAGTATTGCAGTTTCGGCTTTAGCATCAGTCCTTCCAATGAACACCCAGGATCGATCTCCCTTAGAATGGACTGGTTGGATCTCCTTGCAGTCCAAGGGACTCTCAAGAGTCTTCTCCAACACCACAGTTCAAAAGCATCAATTCTTCGGCGATCAGCTTTCTTCACAGTCCAACTCTCACATCCATACATGACCATGGGAAAGACCATAGCCTTGATTAGAAGGACCTTTGTTGGCAAAGTAATGTCTCTGCTTTTTAATATATTATCAAGGTTGGTCATAACTATCCTTCCAAGGAGTAAGCGTCTTTTAATTTCATGGCTGCAATCAGCATCTGCAGTGATTTTGGAGCCCAAAAAAATAAAGTCTGACACTGTGTCCACTGTTTATCCATCTATTTCCCATGAAGTGATGGGACCAGATGCCATGATCTTTGTTTTCTGAATGTTGAGCTTCAAGCCAACCTTTTCACTCTCCTCTTTCACTTTCATCAAAAGGCTCTTTAGTTCCTCTTCACTTTCTGCCATAAGGGTGGTGTCATCTGCATATCTGAGATTATTGATATTTCTCCCAGCAATCTTGATTCCAGCTTGTGCTTCTTCCAGCCCAGCGTTCCTCATGATGTACTCTGCATAGAAGTTAAATAAGCAAGGTGACAATATACAGCCTTGACGCACTCCTTTTCCTATTTGGAACCAGTCTGTTGTTCCATGTACAGTTCTGACTGTTGCTTCCTGACCTGCATACAGGTTTCTCAAGAGCCAGGTCAGGTGGTCTGGGATTCCCATCTCTTTCAGAATGTTCCACAGTTTATTGTGATTCACACAGTCAAAGGCTTTGGCATAGTCAATGAAGCAGAAATAGATGCTCTTCTGGAACTCTCTTGCTTTCTCCATGATCCAGCGGATGTTGGCAATCTGATCTCTGGTGCCTCTGCCTTTTCTAAAACCTGCCTGAACATCTGGGAGTCCACGGTTCACATATTGCTGAAGCCTGGCTTGGAGAATTTTGAGCATGACTTTACTAGCGTGTGAGATGAGTGCAATTGTGTGGTAGTTTGAGCCTTCTTTGGCCTTCCCTTTCTTTGGGATTGGAATGAAGACTGACCTTTTCCAGTTGTGTGGCCACTGCTGAGTCTTCCAAATTTGCTGGCATATTGAGTGCAGCACTTTCACAGCATCATCGTTCTAGATTTGAATTAGCTCAACTGGAATTCCATCACCTCCACTAGCTTTGTTCATCGTGATGCTTTCTAAGGCCCACTTGACTTCACATTCCAAGATGTCTGGCTCTAGGTCAGTGAACACGTTATCGTGACTATCTTGCTCGTGAAAATCTTTTTTGTACAGTTCTTCTGTGTATTCTTGCCACCTCTTCTTAATATCTTCTGCTTCTGTTAGGTCCATACCATTTCTGTCCTTTATCTAGCCCATCTTTGCATGAAATGTTTCCTTGGTATCTCTAATTTTCTTGAAGAGATCTCTTGTTTTTCCTTTTCTGTTGTTTTCCTCTATTTCTTTGCATTGATCACTGAGGAAGGCTTTCTTATCTCTCCTTGCTATTCTTTGGAACTCTGCATTCAGATGCTTATATCTTTCCTTTTCTCCTTTGCCTTTCACCTCTCTTCTTTTCACAGCTATTTGTAAGGCCTCCTCAGACAGCCATTTCGCTCTTTTGCATTTCTTTTCCATGGGGATGGTCTTGGTCCCTGTCTCCTGTACAATGTCAGGAACCTCCGTCCATAGTTCATCAGGCACTCTATCAATCAGATCTAGTCCCTTAAATCTATTTCTCACTTCCATTGTATAATCATAAGGGATTTGATTTAGGTCATACCTGAATGGTCTAGTGGTTTTCCCTACTTTCTTCAATTTCAGTCTGAATTTGCCAATAAGGAGTTCATGATCTGAGCCACAGTCAGCTCCTGGTCTTGTTTTTGCTAACTGTATACAGCTTCTCCATCTTTGGTTGCAAAGAATATAATCAATCTGATTTCAGTGTTGACCATCTGGTGATGTCCATGTGTAGTAGAGTCTTCTCTTGTGTTGTTGGAAGAGGGTGTTTGCTATGACCAGTGCGTTCTCTTGACAAAACTCTATTAGCCTTTGCCCTGCTTCATTCCCTGCTCCAAGGCCAAATTTGCCTGTTACTCCAGGTGTTTCTTGACTTCCTACTTTTGCATTCCAGTCCCCTATAATGAAAAGGACATCTTTTTGGGGTGTTAGTTCTAAAAGGTCTTGTAGGTCTTCATAGAACCGTTCAACTTCGGCTTCTGCAGCGTTACTGGTTGGGGCATAGGCCTGGATTACTGTAACATTGAATGATTTGCCTTGGAAACGAACAGAAATCATTCTGTCATTTTTAAGATTGCATCCAAGTACTGCATTTCGGACTCTCTTTTGTTGACCATGATGGCTACTCCATTTCTTCTAAGGGATTCCTGCCCACAGTAGTAGATATAATGGTCATCCGAGTTAAATTCACCCATTCCAGTCCATTTTAATTCACTGATTCCTAGAATGTCAACGTTCACTCTTGCCATCTCCTCTTTGACAACTTCCAATTTGCCTTGATTCATGGACCTAACATTCCAGGTTCCTATGCAATATTGCTCTTTACAGCACTGGACTTTGCTTCTATCATCGGTCACATCCACAACTGGGTATTGGTTTTTCTTTTGCTCCATCCCTTTATTCCTTCTAGAGTTATTTCTCCACTGAGCTCCAGTAGCATACTGGGCACCTACCGACCTGGGGAATTCCTCATTCAGTATCCTATCATTTTGCCCTTTGATACTGTTCATGGGCTTCTCAAGGCAAGTATACTGAAGTGGTTTGTCATTCCCTTCTCCAGTGGACCACATTCGGCTGTGGTCCATGTGATCAGATCGGCTAGTTTCCTGTGATTATGATTTCAGTGTGTCTGCCCTCTGATGCCCCCTCGCAATACCTACCGTCTTATTTGGGTTTCTCTTACCTTGGTCGTGGAAAATCTCTTCACAGCCGCTCCAGCAAAGTGCAGCTGCTGTACCTTACCTTGGACGAGGGGTATCTCCTCAAGGCCGCCCCTCCTGACCTTGAAGGTGGAGTAGCTCCTCTTGGCCCTCCTGCGCCTGCGAAGCCACCGCCTGTTGGACGTGGAGCAGCTCCTCTTGGCCGCCGGCCCTGGCCTCAGGAGTAGGGTAGCTCCTCTCGGCCGCGCCTCTGCCTGGTCGGTTGCGCCAGGGCAGTGTCTCTCGCGTCTGCACTTATCCTAAGTTGCTGCTGCTGCTGCTGCTAAGTCACTTCAGTGGTGTCTGACTCTGTGCGACCCCATAGACGGAAGCCCACCAGGCTCTCCCTGGGACTCTCCAGGCAAGAACACTGGAGTGGGTTGCCGTTTCCTTCTCCAATGTGTGAAAGTGAAAAGTGAAAGTGAAGTCGCTCAGTCGTGTCCGACCCTCAGCGACCCCACGGACTGCAGCCCACCAGGCTCCTCCATCCATGGGATTTTCTAGGCAATAGTACTGGAGTGGCTTGCCATTGCCTTCTCCGTATCCTAAAAGAATAACATGAGACTTCTACAGAAACTTGGTGACTGAACAGAAACCTTTAAATTGTAACTTATCCTAAGTTAGTAGGTTACAATTTAAAGGTTTCTGTTCAGTCACCAAGTTTCTGTAGAAGTCTCATATTATTCTTTTAGTTCATAAATATTGCTAAAACTGAGGCTTGACTCTATGCCTCTTGAGTCTGGGTTCACATTTTTGTAGTTGAAAAAAATTTATAAAATCTAAAAAAATAACCAAATTGGTTGAATTTTAAGTTCTTTCCGCCTAAAATAAATAAATGCCTAAATTTGCCTAAAACATGGCCCTAATTCCCCACTGTATTTGAGGCTAAATTTTTCAGCTAATCTGGCACAAAGATAAGAGTTTTTAATGATACCTGAGACTAGGTGAATTTTTTAAATGATTTTAATGCTAAAATTTCACAAAGCTACAGGAAACAAAAATTTTCCATTGCCAAAATTTTTACTTGGTGATTTTTAAAGACAGAAAATAAAGTTTTTTTGAGTAAGTTGTCCTATAGTATAATTCTTTTGTATTTTAAACTAGTGGTTTCCCTAAGTAGGCATAGAATAATTTCATGCTCCCATGTGACTGAGGTTTCAGTTAAGACTTTGAAACATGGAATAGAAGTTCAACTATTTCTTTCTTATTTAGTGATTTCTTCCATCCAAGCTTCATAAGCCAAGGTCAATAAGAATAAAATGTATGAGTGAATGGAGATTTTGAAGCAATGGATTATTTATACTATGGTTGTTATTAAGACGTAAAGCAGGGAAGTAAAATGAAATTCTATAAACTGACTGCACGAAGATTTAACATTTTTAAAACCCAGAAATTAGAAATTCCAATGCAAACATAATTTATCTTAGTTCTAAAACATTAGTAAATTGCTGAGAAGTAGAGTTGCATACCTAACCAGGGAAAAATTGTTAAAGATAAGTTTAAGCCAGGTTAATCTCCTCCCAGGGCTTCCCTGGTGGCTCAGATGGCAAAGAATCTGCTTGCCAATGCAGGAAATATAGGTTTGATCCATGGGTCAGAAAGATACCCCAGAGAAGAAAATAACAACCCACTTCAGTATTCTTGCCTGGAGAATTCCATAGACAGAAGAACCTGACAGGCTAAAGTTCATGGAGTGGCAAAGAGTAGGACATGACTGAGCAATGAAACAAAACAACATCTTCCTGCCAAGATATGTTTATATTCTAGATATATATATATATTCTAGTTTCTACTGAGGATTAAGTGAACAAGTCTTCAGCAAATTATTTCCATATTATGCATACATACTACTACACAAGACAGGAATTCTGTCCTTCAAATTACTTAAGTTAGGTGGACCTAGCAAGCATAGGCAGAATCAATGAAGAGCTTCCAGGACACTAAATCATCTATAATCCAACTGCTGAATTGTACAAAATAGAATAGAGTTTCAGACAATATTTTTAAAGTTGTTAGTTAAATTTTAAGAACAAATAGGTCTTGAGTTGGAGCAAGCTGACTGCTAGTCCACCCTTCAGTTCAGTTTAGTTCAGTCGCTCAGTCATGTCTTCCTCTTTGCACCCCATGGACTACAGCACACCAGGGCTCCCTGTCCATCTCCAACTCCCAGAGTTTACTCAAACTCATGTCCACTGAGTTGGTGATGCCATCCAACCATCTCATCTGCTGTCATCCCCTTCTCCTCCTGCCTTCAATCTTGACCAGCATCCAATGAGTCAGTTCTTCACACCAGGTGGCCAAAGTATTGGAGTTTCAGCTTCAGCATCAGTCCTTCCAATGAATATTCAGGACTGATTTCCTTTAGGATGGACTAGTTGGATCTCCTTGCAGTCCAAGGGACTCGCAAGAGTCTTTTCCAACACCACAATTCAAAAGCATCAATTCTTTGGTGCTCAGCTTTCTTTATAGTCCAACTCTCACATCCATACATGAAAACTGGATAAACCATACTGGAAAAACCATAGCCTTGATTAGATGAACCTTTGTTGGCAAAGTAATGTCTATGCTTTTTAATATACTGTCTAGGTTTTTCATAATTTTTCTTCCAAGGGGCAAGCATCTTTAAATTTCATGGCTGAAGTCACCATCTGTAGTGATTTTGGAGCCCCCCAAAATAAAGTTTGTCACTGTTTCCCAATCTATTTCCCAAGAAGTGAAGGGACCAGATGCTATGACCTTAGTTTTCTGAATGTTTAGTTTCAAGCCAACTTTTTCACTCTCCTCTTTCACTTTCAGCAAGGGGCTCTTCAGTTCTTCTTTACTTTCTTCCATAAGGGTGGTGTCATCTGCATATCTGAGGTTATTGATATTTCTCCCAGCAATCTTGATTCCAGCTTGTGCTTCATCCATTCCAGCATTTCTCATGATGTACTCTGCATATAAGCTAAATAAACAGGGTGACAATATACAGCCTAGATTTACTCCTTTCCTGATTTGGAACCAATCTGTAGTTCCATCTCCAGTTCTAACTATTGCTTCCTGACCTGCATACAGATTTCTCAAGAGGCAGATCAGGTGGTCTGGTATTCCCATCTCTTTCAGAATTTTCCAGAGTTTGTTGTGGTCCACACAATCAACGGCTTTTGCTTTAGTCAATAAAGCAAAAGTAGATATTTTTCTGGAACTATTTTGCTTTTTTGATGATCCAGTTGATGTTGGCAATTTGATCTCTGGTTCCTCTGCCTTTTCTAAATCCAGCTTGAACATCTGCAAGTTCATGGTTCACATACTGTTGAATCCTGGCTTGGAGAATTTTGAGGATTACTTTACTAGCGTGTGAGATGAGTGCAAATGTGCAGTAGTTTGAGCATTCTTTGGCATTGCCTTTCTTTGGGATTGGAATGAAAACTGACCTTTTCCAGTCCTGTGGCCACTGCTGAGTTTTCCAAATTTGCTAGCATATTGAGTGTAGCACTTTCACAGCAACATCTTTTAGGATTTGCAATAGCCCAACTGGAATTCCATCACCTCCACTAGTTTTGTTCATAGTGATGCTTCCTAAGGCCCACTTGACTTCATATTCCAGGATGTCTGGCTGTAGGTGAGTGATCACACCATCGTGATTATCTGGGTCATGAAGATCTTTTTTGTACATGTACACCTACGGCTTATTCATGTCAGTGTATGGCAAAAACCACTATAATATTGTAAAATAATTAGCCTCCAATTAAAAATAAATAATTTTTTAAATATCTTTTTTGTATAGTTCTTCTATGTATTCTTGCCACCTCTTCTTCATATCTTCTGCTTTTGTTAGGTCCATACCATTTTTGTCCTTTATTGATTCCATCTTTGCATGAAATGTTCACGTGGTATCTCTAATTTTCTTGAAGAGATCTCTAGGCTTTCCCATTCTATTGTTTTCCTCTATTTCTTTGCATTGATTGCTGAGGAAGGCTTTCTTATCTCTCCTTGCTATTATTTGGAACTCTGCATTCAAACGGGTATATCTTTCCTTTTCTCCTTTGCCTTTAGATCCTCTTCTTTTCACAGCTATTTGTAAGGCCTCCTCAGACAACCATTTTGCCTTTTTCCATGTCTTTTTCTTGGGGATGGTCTTGATCCCTGCCTCCTGTACAATGTCAGGAACCTGTGTCCATAGTTCTTCAGGCCCTCTATCAGATCTAATCCCTTGAATCTGTTTTCCACTTCCACTGTATACTCATAAAGGATTTGATTTAGGTCATACCTGAATGGTCTAGTGGTTTTCCCTACTTTCTTCAATTTCAGTCTGAAATCGCAATAAGGAGTTCATGATCTGAGCCACAGTCAGCTCCCGGTCTTGTTTTTGCTGACTATATAGAGCTTCTCCATCTTTGGCTGCAAAGAATATAATCAATCTAATTTTGGTATTGACCATCTGGGGATTCCCTGGAGAAGTCCACCCTTAGTGCTAGCTATTATTTATGTGAACTTGTGGAAAGTCAAAGATGACAGAGTCCATACATTTTACAAAAAAAATCTGTAGGGGACACAAACATATACAGAGGGACAAAAGGCACTAAAATCCCATAAGTAATAGATACATATTTATGGTGCAATGTGAGCGCAGAAGGAAGACAGCAGACTCAGTCAGGAATGGGGATGGGTGGGAAGTTGGCTGGAAGGAAGCTTGCAAAGCAAGCTTGTAAAAAGCTTGTCATGTAAAAAGGAAAGGGATGGCTTCCCAGGTGGCTCAGTGGTAAAGAATCTGCCTGCCAATGCAGGAGACATGGGTTTGATCCCTAATCCAGGAAGATCCTACATGCCAAGGAAAAACTAAGCCCATGTGCCACTACTACTGTGCTCTGAAATCCAGGACCCACAACTACTGGAGTCCACACACCCTAGAGCCTTGCTCCCAGAACAAGAGAAGCCACAGCAACGAGAAGCCTGTTAACCACAACTAAAGAATAGCCCCCACTCCTCACAGCTAGAGAAAAGCCAAGCAGCAAGGAAGACCTAGCCCTATAAAAAAAATTAAATAAGTAAATAAATAAATGATTTTTTTAAAAAAGGGAAAACATGCTAGGTAGAGAAGCCAAATAAACAACAAAAACAATGAGTTGCAATGAGCAGAGTTCATGGGCTAGGGGAAGTGGAGGAATCAAGAAATAAACAGAAATACTGTTGAAAAGTACTGGCAGGTAAGGATGGATACCTGAGCTGGGGCTGGATACAGATTGTATAAATGGGGTGAATGGCACCTTCCAAAAGATATGTCTATATAGTAAGTCCCAGAACTTGTGAATGTAACCTGTTGGGCAGGGGGGAAATCTTTGCAAATGTAATTAAGTTAAGGACCTTGAGATAAGGAGATCATACTGGTTAATCCAGGTGAGCCTTACTGACAAATATCTTTCTAACAGTGAAGCAGAAAGATATCTGACACAGAGGAACAGGCTCAGAGAAGAGGCACTAGCAAGACTGATGTGAAAACTGAAATCTTGAATGAGAAACCAAGAAAGGCCACCATCTACCAGAAGCTAGATGGGACAACGAACAGATTCTCCACTAAAACTCAAAGAGAGAGCTTGGCCTTACTGACACCTTGATTTTAGGCTCCTGTCCTCCAGAACTGTGAAGGAATAAACTTCTGTTGTCTTAATCCACCAAGTTGGTGGCAGTTTGCTGTGACAGCCCTATGAATGTAACAAAAAGGACCTTGAGCTCCACACTGAGTCTGGGCATACTCTGATGGCAAGTGATTTTATTTTGCTGTAGAGGTGGTTTAAAAGTGAACTACAAGACTATAGGGAGTTACAGCAAAGATTATAGGGAAGGAAACCTTTTGGTAAACAATTACAATAACTCACAAAAGAGGTCAGAAGATTGTTGCCAAAGGTATAATCTTCAAAATCTTAAGACAATATAATTCTCATACGGATTCACAAAGTTTTACTGAATTTATTAATAAGTAAATAGAAGTGAAGTGAAAGTCGCTCAGTCATGTCCAACTCTTTGCAACCCCATGGACTGCATAGTCCATGGAATTCTCCAGACCAGAATACTGGAGTGGGTAGCCTTTCCCTTCAGACCAGAATACTGGAGTGGGTAGCCATTCCCTTCTTCAGGGGATCTTCCCAACCCAGGGATTGAACCCAGGTGTCCTGCCTAGCAGGCAGATTCTTTACCAGCTGAGCCACAAGGGAAGCCCAAGAATACTACAATGGGTAGCCTATCCCTTCTCCAGCAGATCTTCCCAAAGCAGGAATCCAACCGGGGTCTCCTACATCGCAGGCAGATTCTGTACCAATTGAGCTGTGAGGGAAGTCCAATAAGGAAATAAGCAGGATACAAAAGCCAGTCTACCTTTCTGGTTCATTATCCTAACACATACTAACAAATGTATATAGAATTGGTAAAAGAAAAAAACTCTGGAATGAGATTGCTAAATTACAGCAACAACAACAAAATAATTTATTTTGCTTAAAAGCTGGACATCATAAACATTGGATTATCTTCTTTCTGGGGCTAAAACTATTGCATTACTACTGAAAAAAAATACGTGTGCATCTTCTTTATTCTCTACAAGCTAATATTTATGCTTACACCTGCAAAATGTTCTCACAGATACCAGTAAACATCAAGTCAAGGAAAATTACATTCTTATGATAGATGACTTTTGGGTGAGTTTGTGAGGCCATGCCATAGCTTAATAATGAAAGTCATGTTGTTATCTTTTTGGCTTACTTTCAATTTTTTTTAATATTTGAGAATCAAGTTGAGTTCAAAGTAGAGTAGGAAACATGTGTTTTAGAGACCTTGTAAAGAAAATCTTACAAGACTAATACCTACCTCACTGTTATGAGAATTAAGTAAATTAATACATAAAGAGCCCCTGGAGGAGCACCCCCTCCAATATTCTGTCATAATTTCACATTATCCTGATGTAATTTGTTTAGAAAGTCTTCGAAGAGGATATATTTTTAATAAAAATGCACTTGTATTCCTGTACTCAATAATATCTGAGCAGCTACTGTGCATATAAGGTTATATGATACTTTCCTTCAAGGACTTTATCATACTGCTAAGGTTTGAAAGTTAAAAGGTTTAACATAAGAAATAATAAAAGCAATAGAAATAGTGTAGGGTTAGTTGTTCAGTCAAGCCCAACTCTTTGCCATCCCGTGAACTGTAGCCCACCAGGCTCCTCTGTCCACGGGATTCTCCAGGCAAGAATAATGGAGTGGATTGTCATTCCCTCCTCCAGAGGATCTTCCTGACCCAGGGATCAAACCCGGGACTCCTGCATTGCAGGCACATTCTTTACTGTTTGAGCTACAGGGACGATCCCAGCAATAAAATATCATATGATAAATGGTAACCATTTTAATCAAATATTAAAATATATGACTCCCTTCTTATTTAGGTCTCAATGTAGAGTTTCATGGAGAATTTGTGTGTAATGGGGGAAGTTAATGAAACAAGATTAGAAAGCCAACAAGATCCTGAATTTCATTGATGACCAGAAAGGGAAATCCAGATTTTGCTTGAATAGAATGCAGAAGGGACAGAATTGGGGCTAAATGAATTCCATTCACATAATTTGTCCTCAAAACAGATTTAGTAACAAGATGAACTTCCTTGGAAACATGATACAAACAGAAATCTTCGTTGGCAGCTGATAAAAATATATATATAATCATAATTTTTTGTTAAATAAAACAGTTTGATGATTTTAAAAAGAGCTGCAAGAGTACTAGCAACTTCTGTTTTAGCGGCTACACAGAGGAGAACTTTATGTCAACTATATGATTAAATTTTGACATTAACATTAGAATTTGTCTAGTACTGTACACACGATGTGACAGAGATTTGTTTTCAGGATGCCATTTCTGAGCCACGATTTCAATGAAAATGCTTAAATATAATTCCCACAGTTCACAGCTGCAGCATATATGATACCGTATTATAATTTCTCTTACTGTACCTACAGTGGAATGTAGCTCCTCAAAGACAGGAACCACGCTATTTTCATCACAATATTCATCACACAGCACCTGACACACCCTAGATTCTCTATAAATGCTGAACTGTAAAAGAATGTATCCATAAATAAACAAAAGATTTGGGGGTATTCTGCCACAAAACAAGCTTTTAGGGTAAGCTTGCTAAATTATATTAAATATAATTACACCTCTAAAAGTGTTTGACTTCACTTTGCCAGCTTTTTATATAAAAAGTTCTCTCAAAGGAAATATTATTAGAAGTTTCTAATTCAAAGCATTAAACAATTCACACAGATATAGAAAGATATATTCATATCGTGAGGAAAACCAGGATATGTCACACCAAAAAATGCCACTTTGGTATGTTGATTATTTTGAACAAAAAGACACTTAAGAAGCAGCAGGTGCCAAGATACTCTGACCCTCCTCTGTGTCTACTGTGAGTCATGCCTGTTCTCCCTACAGATGATGTGCATCAAGTGAGCACTCTGGTTCCAAGACACAGCAGATTGCAATGGTCACCCTCTACCCAAAGAAAAGCAGGACAGTGATGGTTAATTAGGGCTCAAATCAAGTTATGTAAGCAATAGCCAATAGTCAAGGTGAATAAAGTCAGTTTTAGGACCTATCAGTTCAGTTTAGTCGCTCAGTCGTGTCCGACTCTGCGACGCCATGAACCACAGCACGCCAGGCCTCCCTGTCCATCACCAACTCCTGGAGTCCACCCAAACCCATGTCAATTGAGCTGATGATGCCATCCAACCATCTTATCCTCTGTCATCCCTTCTTCTCCTGCCTTCAATCTTTCCCAGCATCAGGGTCTTTTCCAATGAGTCAGCTCTTCGCATCAGGTTGCCAAAGTATTGGAGTTTCAGCTTCAGCATCAGTCCTTCCAATGAACACCCAGAACTGATCTCCTTTAGGATGGACTGGTTGGATTTCCTTGCAGTCCAAGGGACTCTGAAGAGTCTTCTCCAACACCACAGTTCAAAAGCATCAATACTTCTGCACTCAGCTTTCTTTATAGTCCAACTCTCACATCCACACATGACCACTGGAAAAACCATAGCCTTGACTAGATGGACCTTTGTTGGCAAAGTCATGTCTCTGCTTTTTAATATGCTGTCTAGGTTGGTCATAACTTTCCTTCCAAGGAGTAAGCGTCTTTTAATTTCATGGCTGCAATCAGCATCTGCAGTGATTTTGGAGCCCAGTAAAATAAAGTCAGCCACTGTTTCCACTGTTTCCCCATCTATCTGCCATGAAGTGATGGGACCAGATGCCATGATCTTAGGACCTATGGAATTCAACAAAAAGTAAGAAACTGGAAGAGTCTTGATTAATCAGGCAGATATTAGAGCTCAAATGTGTGTGCTAAGTTGCTTCAGTCATGTCCAACTCTTTGCAATTCTATGGACTGTGGCCCGCCAGGCTCCCCTGTCCATGGGATTCTCCAGGCAAGTATACTGGAGTGGTTTGCCAGAAGTGGTTTCCTTCTCCAGGTGATCTTTCTGACCCAGGGATTGAACTCACATCTCCTACTGCTCCTGCATTGCAGGTAGATTCTTTACTGCTGGGCCACCAGGGAAACCCATTAGAAATCAAAGCAGAACTACAAATTCACTGGGATATGCAGGAAGGCCAGAAACAGGAAATATGGCTATCTCGCCATTTTACAAGAAGGCTGTCCTTTTCAATGACGTTTTCCTAGAATTTGGGGAATCCTGGGAAGCTCAGCTTCTCTTCTCCACAAACAGAAAAAGGGAAAGTGTTTTTGATAATTCATGTCTACACAGGTATACAGGGTTCAGTAAGTGAAACACGAAATGAAGTTTACAATTGAAGGTGAAAGCTAAATGCTATTTCTGATTCAAGAATGACAAAGCAGAGCTCTAAAAACTTAGAATGAATTTTTAAAGTAATTCTTTTGATGAGCTATATATGTCAAAAGTCCCATTATGCTGCTGCTTCTAGGTCGCTTCAGTCGTGTCTGACTCTGTGCGACCCCATAGACGGCAGCCCACCAGGCTCCCCTGTCCCTGGGACTCTCCAGGCAAGAATACTGGAGTGAGTTGCCATTTCCTTCTCCAATGCATGCAAGTGAAAAGTGAAAGTGAAGTCGCTCAGTCGTGTCTGACTCTTAGTGACCCCACGGACTTAGTGACTTAGTGACCCCATGGAGTCTTTCAGGCTCCTCCATCCATGGGATTTTCCAGGCAAGAGTACTGGAGTGGGGTGCCATTGCCTTGTTCGCAAAAGTCCCATAAGTATCTGTTAAAAGACACTAGACAAAGAATACAGAGCTAAAGTTTCAGCCACACTTAGATTCACCTGAGCTAGATAAATTGGCTTCCCAGGTAGAGGTAAAGAATCTGCCTGCCTCTGCAGGAGACACAAGAGACATGGTTTGATCCCTGGGTGGGGAAGATAGCCTGGAGAAAGAAATGGCACCTCACTCCAGTATTCTTGCCTGGAAAATTCCATGGACAGAGGAGCCTGGTGGGCTACAGTCCAGGGGGCAGCAAAGATTCAGACACGACTGAGCATACAGCACACACCAGTAGATTGTCTAATACGTAAGCTTATCTTGATGTCTCCATTTCATTTTACAAATCAAGACACTCAGCTCTGAAATTCAAGTTGGTATAAAACAGTACAAAATGTTATTTAATCAGAAAAGATCCAAATCCCTTAAAGGGATCAGCTTATAGCAGAAACTCTCAAGTGAGGGACTCCTTACAATAAGGTAAAGGGAAACAGGCAACACAAACTAAAAGGGTTTCAAGGAGTCAGCACAAATTTAAGGAAATTCAATTCTGTTGACTACATGACAAATATACAATACTTTGAACGTGGTATTCCCTCCACATAGAATGTAGCTCTTAACACAGATTTCAGGTCAAGTGCTTTTTTGAGAAGCCTTATCTCTTCTCAAGTAGGTTTCCTTATTTTCCATTCACATAAAGTCTTGCTTTTCCTTTTACATCACATTCTTCAATTTTTAACTATAAAATCCCTTATACAATTATTCATTAATTTCTCTATTTTGAAGATAAAGACATAGTCATAGTAGAGACTCTATGTATTTTTGTTCACCGTCTTAACTGTGCCGCCAAGAATACAGCTTTCCATGTGCTAAGAGTTCAAAAATATTTCAAAATAGTTCTTGAGCACATGAATGAATGAACACAGAAATGAATGGTATCGCTAACAAAAGCCACTACTATAATCTTAATTCCTACCAAAACAAGTAGGGGGTTTCCCAGGTGGCACTAGTAGTAAAGAATGTGCCTTTCAATGAAGGAGATGTAAGAGATGTCAGTTCGATCCCTGGGTGGGGAAAATCCCCTGGAGGAGGGCATGGCACTCACTCCAGTATTCTTGCCTGGAGAATCCCATGGACAGAGGAGCATGATGGGCTACAGTCCATGGGGTGGCAAAGGGTTGGACACGATTGCAGTAACTTAGCATGCACACAAGTCCACAGAACAAGTAGAATACCATATTTTTGCCCATAAGACTGGACAAATAGAAAAATATAGCCTAGAAAAAAAATCAGAACACAATTAAAGAGAGGCAAACACAAGCTACTACTAAAATCTCTGTTTTCAGAAAAATAAAATGAAATAAAATCATGGCTCCCCTTTCCTCAGTCTATGGCTCCCCTAAGCCCAGTTACTGAAAGCAGACCATATAAGAAACAAAGGAAGACAGTAGAGTGATTTAGCCTTGCCAATGGAGGATGCTTTAAAAGTGGTTTTAGTCATGTTCTCATTACACCTGCCAGAGGAGTCCCTCTTTGGAGCTTCCAGTCATAATTGTAATGAGGAAAGTTGGAGGAAAAACTCTGAAAATGATTAAAGAGCCAAAAAAACAGATACCATGATGAAAGCCTAAAGGAATCAGGATTATTTCACCCTCAGGAAAAGCTGGCCGATTAAATATTGGAATGTTCTGGATGGTGAGCAGCTGTTGTACATTCCCAGCAGCATAGGTAAGGGAGGAAGGCTTCAAGTTCAGGCTAAGGAAGGACTCATTCTCCCTCCCACTCCAGTCCCCTATACCTTCTATGCACGGGTTTCAGGGGGCCTCACGCCTCTCACTGATGACCCTCTTCTATCTCTTTACTCATGGCTCCCCTTAAAAGTCCTTCTTATAAAAAAAAAAAATCTCTCTGACTACAGAAGTTTCATGAAGACTCTCCCATGCAGCAGCCCTCACCCTCTGGAGCAACTATTTGAATCTATTGTTTCTGAAATCTTTTCAAAGCATGTGTTTAAAACTGGAAGCCTTAAAGGATCTCAGATTTCCTTAATGTCTTAAGTCAAAAGCAAAAATGTTTGATGTAGATAACACATATTTTCCATGATAACGAGGCTATACCCTCAGCAAGACAACATTTTTAAGGGCACAGATGCCAGCTTGTGTTGTCCCCTGTTGGCTTAAATCTAAATTCTTTTTCCTGTCTTTTTAAGGTCATCAGCAGTTACAGTTCTGCTTGAAGGCGGGTGAGCGGAGATGGAGAGAAGGAGATTGCAACATCTCTTACAGACTTAGACTAATATATCCTTGAAACAACATAGACTCATTGGTGTTCACTGAACCGCACATGATAATCAACTTATTGCATGAACTTTCTCCCCGAACCATAGGCTCTTTTCCCTTTGATGATACTGGAAAGTAAGGAAGCAACTACAGAAAAGCTCAAACAGAATGAAGATGAGTGGCAATTACAGCATCTTATCAGATCTAGGTATTTGTAATCACTGATAGACCTAAATAATATTTTCAAGCAGAATGATTATTTTCCTTTGCTGATGCGTCATCTCAAACTTTCCTTAAGGACCAGTGATTTGGGGCTTTATTCACACAGTGTACAAAAGAGTGTTTAATAAACTTCACTAAACTCAGGATCTGGCATGAGCTCTTTTTCCTATTAATACTATCAATCTGGTACTAAGTCAAATACAGAATTACAATTAAGATTCATTCTAAATCTAAAAGCATGGTGCAACAGTCCATACAAAGCTCGAATCAAAACTCTCAACTAGGGAATTTCTGGCGGTCCAGTGGTCAGGATTCTGTGCTGTCGCTGACAAGGGCCCAGAATCAAGCTGAGCAGCCAAAAAAAAAAAAGAAAGAGAGAGAAACAGATAAACACCTCTCAACAATACTTTTATCTAGGAAACTTTAAAATAAAACCCTTAGCAGAGTCACAGTTCTTTATGAAGACAAGACAGAGTCATCCCATGTCCTAAAATTTCTAAGAATGAGTTATGTTTTGAATTTTAATTGTGTGTGCTTATGGATGTATATGCATGTGTATTTTAAGTGAAGAGAATAGGTTTTATTCATGTCCATATGAGTCAAATTAATTTTGGAAAATATATAAGAAGATCTATCTTTGCCCTGAAAAATTAGAACCCAAAGGGAAAAACATGAAAAAAAAAATCAATTAAGACGGAATTATAATAAGACCAATCTTAAATGCACTGTTCAAATATTCTAATAAGCCACATAGATACTGTGTGCAAGTTCATTTTCATCACACTGAAGTGAACAAAAGTTATGAATAACAAAAGCATTTACTATCAGTCAAGTAAAAATAGACACACAGTAAAAAAAACAATTCAAGCAACTTTGGGGCTCAGTGCTAACAATTTTATTTCATGTGACCAAATCTGTAGCATTTTTTCCTAGAACCAATGAATTTAAGCCTGTCACAGTATTTCATCTTTGGTCTGCATTTATAGAACATATTCGGGGGAAAAAATGCCTCTGTCAGAGTCCAATTCTAAAGAATTTGTGCAATGCTTCCAAGTTTCTAATTGTATAAATATTCATGCTTCCAAACTGCACATAATAATTAAAGTAGTGTGTTCTACTTCAAGAAAACCCATATTTCATATTGGACGTTACCCATGGTAACATGGACAGAAGTGCATTTGTGTGCTCTGTTACACATGCTTTTCATTTAGTATCTAAAAATGATACAGCCATGTGATAGGCAACCGAAAAAAAAGCAAGTTGATGGGAAAGGACTTGGAAGTATAATATCTTTTTCAATAAATGGTTTTTTATAAAAGTAGATTAAACTTTAAATTTAACCAGGTCAGGGCTCCCTCCTCCAAGCAGCGTAAGAAAGTTTCACCCAAGTTTATGATAAAGTGACCCCTTGTCCATGCAATATAGTGATAGATGCACAAGAAACACAATTGCCTATTGAGGCTAAACTAAATATACTTCCTTAGTGTGAAAAGTCTTAAAAAATTCTTACTTACAAATTAATGGCTATGGATTGGCCACTATCTCACTGGACTTCCATGTTTTTCCCCATCCTTATTATTCTCTTCCCACTCTGTTCCTTCCACATCCACGGTCAAATAAGGTAAATGGGAGATCAAGATCAAATGGAACTAAAACTGCAAGATTAGAGAATTGAAATGGGAGAATTGAAATGGGAGAAATGGGACTTTTTGAATAACAACTACCAATTGCTCCAATGGCATTGGACACACCATGCATGGTCACAAATCCTTCTTGTCACTAACAAGCTTGTGATAGACAGAGCAGTGACTTTAAAGCCAGGTTTTTCCCTCCATGCCAAATTTTCTTCCTTTGGGGCACTCTGTTGGAGCTCCAAAAAGGTATAGTGATCTAGCAGAATTAAATGAGTGAGCAAAACAAGCTTGCACAGTCAACAGAACCAAATTCAGAACACAAAGTCTTGCCTATTTGGATGTCTATCTCTTAAAAGTCAGTCGTACTCAACACAAGGTGAAAGTGAAGTCGCTCAGTCGTGTCCGACTCTTTGTGACCCCGTGGACTGTAGCCCACCAGGCTCCTCCATCCATGGGATTCTCCAGGCAAGAATACTGGAGTGGGTTGCCATTTCCTTCTCCAGGGGATCTTCCTGACCCAAGGATCAAACCCAGGTCTCCTGCATTGCAGGCAGACACTTTAACCTCTGAGCCACCAGGGAGCCAATGATTGTGCGAAATAGGATCCCATCCACACAGGTGATAGAAGCTAATTGATTTAAAGGATCATATGGAAAGAGCTTGCCTGTGGTTGCAATTATGTACCAAATAGAGAAGCAGAAGTCTAGTCTCAGGATGTGTCAGTGTGGAAAGGGCACAGAGGGTGCACACACAGCCCCAGGTGAATCATGTATCCTCATTGGCCAGCCTATGATGAAGGAAGTGCATGGGTTACCATTCTGGGGGATAAAGAATATCAAAGACATGAAAGAATGAATGTGAAAGTTGCTGATGTTATTTTATTCCACCTCACAGTCAGGTGTGTCTTCAATGTCAGAGCCACCTTTCCTTTAAAATAAACCAAAGGTAGCTCTTTTTAAGGCTCTGTCCTCCCAGAGAAGCAAGATTTCTCCCTGAGCTCCCGGGTGGACAAACGGACAATTTACCTAGCTTAGCAGAGCAAGTAAATGACTCTAGTGTTTCAGAAAGTTCTACTCATATACAAAAGGAGAGTTTTCTTATTTCTTACTGAGCAGAACTCAGTTGTCTTTTTTATTCCCTTAACACAAGACCATTAATACAATTTTTTGCTAAAACAAATAAAAGAAATGAATGCGAAAAAGAACTCATCAGTTTGATTTATAAGACAGGAAGAAAATGAGTAGACTTAATACCACTCTAACCACATGGATTTGTGAATTACAGCAAATTGACCTGGTAGGATTATTGAAGCCTGTTAATGAAATTCCCCCAAAAGGAAGTCTTGTTGTTGTTGTTTAGTCACTAAGTCCTGTCTGACCCTTTGCAACCCCAAGGGCTGTAGCCCGCCAGGCTCCTCTGTCCATGGGATTTCCCAGACAAGAATACTAGAGTAGGTTGTCATTTCCTTCTCCAGGAGATCTTCCCAACCCAGGGATCTAACCTCCTATATTGGCAGGCAGATTCTTTACCATTGAGGCACCTAGGAAGCACTTGGTATTATGTAATAACACATAAAATAATCTGAAAATGAGGTTATTCTTGATTTATTCCATTGTACATTTTCAAATCATTTACAGTGTTTATTATCAACATGAATATATCCTGAGGACATTCCAGATAAATATACTCATTATTATCAGATAAACATACACTGAAAAAGATTTGGAGCTGACATTCATGTAATGCTGTCACACTGGACAAAAATCTGTTGTCAATTTTGTATAAGTGACAATAAAAACAATAGTTTATCCATGACTTTGTTCTAGCCACTCTTGACATCATGAGTAGAAAAAAGCCCCGACAAGAGTAAACCAGACAGAAAGAAATGGCATATATTTAAAACTCTAATATAACACAGGAATATTTTTCTTGGACATTGATTATCACATAAATATTTTCAAACATTTACATTAAGTATATTTATATTATGCATATTGTTTGAAAGAAATCCTATCTTAAATTCTCTGAGAACAATTTAAAAGTTCTCAAGTGACTATGAAACCTAATATAACTTGTGCCGTCTCCAACTTCAACAGCCAGATTCACTGGCTTCGTCTGATTTTCAATAACCGATTTCCCAGGTTTAAAAAAATAGCTCTTACAATAGCTAAGGTTTCCAATAAGCTGTTCTTTAGAGGTCTGGCTTGATAATTACTCCAAGCTCCACAGGAAATGCAGTATTTTCAACACATTCAGAACAGCACACCTGTGTCCCCCACACAGCCAGGCCTCCTGTAACCTCCATGCGTGTGTTTCTAACGCGTTGTGTCTTTTGGGTCTCCTCCATTCAGAGAGGGACACAAATGGGAACGTTTTGATGTATGTTAATTGATGTTTGTCCAAGCATTATGAAGTAATAATCCACAGGAGCCACAGAAACTTTTACAAGGCAAAGTCAAGGGAACAATCAAAGTTTTGAGTGGATTATTGCAAGTCCACACCCAGGCAAAGCTGACTTACAGCTTTTCATCCTTCCACAATGATACTATAAATAAAGCAAAGAAATTTTTGTTCTCGTCTAATCCCCTCTATTATGTGGTCTTGTAGGCCGTCTCACGCAATTGGTGCAGTCTACACCGCGAGCTCGCGGTGTGGCGGGGTGAGGTCACTGAGCCCGTCTGCCGGTCTCTCACCGTAACTCAATGGGACCGTGAGGGACCCGCATGTTCCTGTGAGTAGAATCTCCGAAGGATAGGAAAAGAACTCATAAATCCAAAGAAAGAAAATGGTTTGGAAAGTTGAGGTTAAAATGCCCCAAATGCAATCTCAGAGAAAAAAAAAAAAAAAAACAGAAGCAACTAACGCTGAGCTGTTGCTCATTGGAACACTCCATCATTTGCTTCCATTTAGCAAGGATAAATCACTCCTCTGTGTAATATGGTGCCCTTAGGCTTCACCTTCAGTACCACAAAGAACAAGCAGTAGCTGCCATAATTGAGGAAGGAGCAGACGCCCCCATCGGAACAGTTGGTGTAAATTGCTAGAAAGTCATTTCAGCTGCAGTGATTGGTATATTTGAACACCAAGAAAAGACTGAATTGACTCCCTCCTATGTGATTCCTTGTTTACATAAAAGCCTTCACGGTATTAACAACTTTGTGGTTCACTTAATTTCTTGGAATTACATAAATATATATACATTGTAAGAAAAATAAATTAGGCAATACCTCCAAGCTGTGCTTATTTCAACTCCTGTAGTCATTATTATTTTGTGCTTTTAAAAAATCAGACTGTATAGTAAGTGTCCAGACAAGCGTGTGTGTGTGTGTGTGTTGCATACACCCCTTCCACTTGGCAGAAAGCCCACTACACCATTTATTTGTTCATAATACAAAGCTAATAATCATGCCTGATTTAAGGCAGACAATAGTCATCATATTAATAAGATGGTGCATATAAATTGATATGGGAAGTGTTTAATCTGGTCTTATGCTCCCACCCAGAAAAAAAATGGGTATAGACATTGTATCAAGGTTATTTAGAAATTCTCCACACCATGCCTTAGAGGATTAGCTTTTGTGACAATGAACTCAGTACTACACACACTGGAAATAAAAAATAACTGCTAAATTAATGAATAGACATCAGAAAAACACAGTGGGTGCATGTGTGTGTTCTCAGTTGTCTAAAAGTGCTAGGACAGAGGAAATCTAAGAAAAATTATTCCAACATAAGAGTGGGTGGGAAAAATCAACATCTGCATTACTGTCTACAGATTCAAGTTCTCTTAATTAAAAAAAAATCAAAATAAAAGAGATGTTTGCTTTATCAGTGATGAGCAAAGGAATTGGTTGTCCTTGGGTCAAATGTTCATGCAATAACTGGGAACTCAGTGAAGGTCACAGGGTCCTGTTGCTTTCCCAGGACTATGGTATGACAAGTTTTCCTAAAAAAGGATGTGAGCAAGACAGGCAATGAAATGAATTTATAAAGACACTATCAATATAAAATTTGGGAAAAAAAATCACAGAAATGTTTATTCATTCATTCGAAAAGACAATGATCGACCTTTCCAGAAAATGTACATAGGTTCTAAGCAGGAGCAGTGTTACAGTCATACACTTAATGATTTGGGGAAGCCCAAGAATTATACTAATGTTTCAAATGCACATGAAACAAACTGCTTTCAAAGGTCACCTAGAAAGGCTCACTTAGAAAAAGGCTTTAATAAAAATAAAAAAATTTAAAAACCTCTCATCTTCACCAAACCAGTATTCCATGTATGGAAGTCATCCTGGTTCTGAAAACTGCAGTGTAAGTGGTAGAGAAACCGGTCTGGCCTGACAAATGTTACCACAATCACTCCTGGCTTTCTTGGTAGAGGCTGGGAATTTTTCTAATATTGAAAGGTAAGGAAAATTTTTTTTTTTTCCTTAAAATCTGAAACTGCCTTGGCTGCTAAGTTTCCCAGCTTTACCACTGAGCAAAAATTAAGTGAAGATCTTGGAGCAGTCAAGGTTATTAGTACAAAGACTGAACCTGGAATGGGGGTTCCCATGGCCTATAGTCTTAAGCCCCCTCTTTAGCATGGCACATAAGGCTGATCTATGATCGCTTCTTTCTTGTCTTTTCCATACATTCTGTGTTTCATGCTTTCAGAAATCAATTTATCTATTTACATTCCCACCAACAGAGCAAGAGGGACTCCTTTTCTCCACACCCTCTCTAGCATGTATCATTTGTACATTTTTTGATGAAGATCATTCTGACCTGTGTGAGGTGATACCTCATTGTAGTTCTGACTTGCATTTCTCTAATAATTAGTGATGCTGAGCATCTTTCCACTGTGCCTCTTGGCCATCCCTCTCAGGCTTGCCTGGTGGCTCAGATGGCAAACAATCTGCCCACAATGCAGGAAACCTGAGTTCGATCCTTGGGTTGGGAAGACCCCCTAGAGAAGGAAACAGCTACCCACACCAGTATTCTTGCCTGGAGAATTTCATGGACCGAGGAGTCTGGCGGGCTACAGTCCATGAGATGGCAAAGAGTAGGACACAACTGAGCAACTGACACTTTGACTTTCACTTGGCCACCTGTATGTCTTATTTGGAGAGATGTCTGTTTAGGTCTTCTGCCCATTTTTTGGTTGTATTCTTTGTTTTGTTTTTTTCTTATATTGAGCACCAAGAAAAATGGTTCAGATGAACCTATTTCCAGAGCAAGAACAGAGACACAGATGTAGAGAATGGACATTTGGAGGCAGGAGGGGAAGGGGAAGGTGGGAAGAACTGGGAGAGCAGCATTGATAT
This sequence comes from Moschus berezovskii, assembly GCF_049115385.1. NCBI lineage: Eukaryota > Metazoa > Chordata > Mammalia > Artiodactyla > Moschidae > Moschus > Moschus berezovskii. The sequence goes on from NC_142478.1 coordinate 37,449,984, forward strand.
ATACACGCTGTCATTTGTAAAATGGATAGCTAACAGGAGGCTCGGCTCAGTGCTCTGTGATAATCTTGATGAGTGAGATAGGGGGAAGATGGGATGGAGGCCCAAGAGAAAGGGGATATGTGTACACATATAGCTGATTCACTTCAATGTACAGTAAAAACTAACACAACATTGTAAAATGATTATACTCTAATTTTTATTTTTAAAAATGTCAATTTATTTCTCCAACGCACCATGTATGTTTCACAACCCCATGTATCTGTATGTACAGCTCACTCTGCCTAATTGGCCCTTTGTTCTCTTTTCCAACTAGTGAATTCCTTCTCACTTCCCAAAGCCCCAGATTGAACGCTACGCCCTTTATCTAGCTCTTCCTTATTCCCCAGGTACTTTTAACATCCTTTTAGCATTGCATTTTTCACATTGCCTCAGTTATTTATTTGTATGCAGCTATCTTCTGAGACATTTAACTCACAAAGATCAGGACATGTTCTTATTTATCTTGATGTTGCTAGCATAGTACCCAGCATCCAGTAGGAGATCAATAGATTTTTTATAAGGAAAAAGGAAGCTGCAGTTTAAAGAATTAGGAAAATACTCATAATAAAATCCAGTAATGGAGAGAAGATTTTGGATAATTTTGAATGTCGACCAAAGTCTTCCACTTCCCAGTAAGGCATGTCTAAGTTTCTCAAAAGAAGGAAAAGGAATGTTTGTTTTAAAACTCTGTAATAACCTGTGTGTGGTTTTAAGAAAGGAAAAGGAAGGGTAAATATCCTAACACTACAGGGGAGGACACTGCCTCACACACATCAGAGTGCTGACTGAAGACAGGAGCCATGAAGACAGGCTTTGTCATTGAATTAAGGGCATCAAGGTTAAACAGCATAAAAAAAAGAAGTCTCAAGATGAAGATGGGAGTGATAGCAGAAATAGCCTCATACGATTTCCGAGAGGCAGAGAAAATAACAGCAGCAGCAACAGGAAATGACAAAGGGACCAAATCAAGACAGACCTGAGAATGACAGTGTGTTTTACAGGGACAGGAAACACGGGCAGCAGCGTTCTCATGGCTTCACCACCATCAAAATTGGGGCTTTGAAAGAAAGTAGATCTGGAGAGAAATCCTGGCTCTACCAGTTACTATGTGTAAGAATGAGGGACTTTCCTGGTGGTCCAGTGGCTAAGACTCCACACTCCCAATGCAGGGGCCCTGAGTTCAAACCCTGGTCAGGGAACTAGATCCTACATGCTGCAACTAAGAGTTCACATGGCACAACTAAAGATCCCGCATGCTGCAATGAAGATCCAAGAGCCCCAGCACTGCCAAATAAATAAATACATATTTTTAAAAAAATGAACCTCGGGAACATCTATAGCCTGGGGCTTCTAAGAGATGCCATTTCTGGGAAATTGACCTTTTATTCACTGGATCCACAGCAAGCACTAAATGTGGAGGTGTTATTTTGTACCAGTGACTTGCAGATGGTCAGATGGATTTACAAAAACAGCAAAGTTCATCTGGCAGAACCATCACACTGTAGCACGTACTGGCTGCACCTGTACCTCCATCTGGGAGGGCAGTGTGTTGCCTCCTGCTTTGTGTAATTGGTACCATAAGCTTCCACGTCCTTTGTGATGAGAGGAACTTCACATCCTTTCACTTATGTCTTTGGTGTCTCTCCATCAATCATTTCCGTACACTGTGATTGCACTATTGTGACAACCACACATTATCTATATGACCCTTGACAAATTACTTAAATTTCTAAGTCCCAGTCCCTCAATTGTAATACCTGTCATGTAGTAGAAATTTGACAAATGATTGCAATGAAATGGCAAAGAGATGTTTTTATAATTTCCCAGCTTCAACATCTATTACCTTTGTTTCATTCCTTCTTATTTCTTGTATTTAATCAGTCACCAAGATGCATCAATTTATCTTTCAAGATATTTATTATATGAGCATTCCATAGGTTTATAAAACACTATGTACAACATCCCTCACTCTCTTGGAAATTCACAATACATATTACTATATTAAGACTAATAATTCCTAAAGAAAAAAACTTTACTCAATATTTGCCCAGTGAAATTACCTCTGGAACTGTTTTTGTTTTTTGAATTGAATTATTTTAAAACCCTAAGCTCTTCTGTTACCAACCAAGACGAAAGCATAAACCATGAGAAGTTTTGACCTTGGAAAAGATTCAGGACGAATGAAGGTGGTTTTCTACTTTACTTTAAAATGATAAATAAGGATACCAGTATTGATATTGGTGGGATAGTAACAATATATTCCTAAATGATTTTGTTTCTTGAAATTTGATTGATTTTATCCTGATTTAAATTATGAAACATAGTCAAAGTTTATACTTTTATTTACTCTATAAATTTTATTTTAAAAATCTGTCTTTGTACGATGGAATTATCTCTTACTACCAGAGTCATTCTTGCTTTTCTTACCAAACACAGATAAATTCCAGAATTTTAGATCTAGGAAGGAATTCCAACTAAAGATCTTAACCCAAGCCATTTGGTCACCAAGACAAATACAGTTCTGTGCCTTCATGTTTACTTTCCCACTCCACTATGTGTGGAAAATCAATACAAGCCTAGGGAAAGCCAAGACAGGATATTGTCTTTATGTGGCTGCATGTTAAAAATAGAGCAGTTCTAAAAGTAGGTATTACATTTAGTAAAGTAGATATTACATGTAGAAAAGTCTAACAAGCCCACAACAGAAATGAAGGTTGTTAACTATCCAGAGATTTGGGGAGGAAAGTCCAAGGTGAAAGAGACAGTAAAGTGGCAGCTAACTATAGATTAAGGGTAAGAATATTTACAGGAAAAGTTAAATAGTCATAGTTTTATATGAAATTAAGAATTGGCTTTTGTTTTGATTCTGATCAACATTAGCTTATAATTAGAAAGTTTTCGCTGTTATTTTAGCTAAGTTGGTCTTTCCAAATGTGTTGCCTCATTGTATAACTATTTTAAACATCTCACTAAAAAAAACAATACAACAGAAGTAAAAAAGCAAAATTCATTCAGTTGGCCACTAACAAAGAACAACTGGATATGATTTTTCTTCCAGAAGAAGAAAGGTTGAATATTGACCCCAATGAAGCAAAGTACACAAATCTACATGTGGTACTTACATATTTCACAAGTGATTTTCATCTCATACATTTTTGGGTGATTCACTCATAAAACATACTTTTATTGATATATTCTTTATGAGATATACTATTTGGGGGGATACATGTTCTTAATAAACATGTGGAGAACCTCAGTTTAACAGTAACTTTGGCTGACAGAAAAAGTTGGTTAAAACAGGGAATCATAAAAAAAATGCATACATACCTTAAATATTTTGTTCTAACTCAAAACATATAAATGAATATTCATTTGCCAATCTATTGATGTTGGGCCAAGATTTTTTTTAGTACAAATCCATTCTTTTTCTTTCCTGAATGAATCATAATCAAAATGCATCATCTAAGATTTTCATTTGTGCTTTTTAAAATGAAAACTTAAAAATATATTTGAGAAACAATATAAGTATATAACTTTCCTAAGTGTATACATCTTCCAGCATTTTATAGCTGTCTTGGTTACAATTATTTTGGCAGCAACTTTTTAGCATCGGTTTTTATAGATTCTTTCTAAACAACACTTGTTTGTTTCACCTTCCATTAGTTCCTTTAATCTCTAATTAAATGTTATAATTCCAAAAGATAATAAAGCTGAGAAAGGCTGATCAAAGATACTGTCCAAGTTGACTTGTAGACTGGCATTATAGAGCAGACACCATATCCTATCCAGTGTCTACAAACCCTTTACGGAAATAGGACATCCATCTCATGCTTTATGTTTTTTTCCTTCTAACTACAGAATTTCTGGTACACTGGTGAGTATTTAGTAAATAACTGTTGACTGAATGAGGGCACACAAGTAATTATCCAATCTTTACTGTACATGCCTGAAGCTGTGTGTCTGCAGCTAATCCTTTTAGGAGGAAACATGATTTGTGGCTCAGCTGGTAAAGAATCTGCCTGCAATGCGGGAGACCTGGGTTCAATCCCTGGGTTGGGAAAATCCCCTGGAGGAGGGCAAGGCAACCCACTCCAGTATTCTGGCCTGGAGAATTCCATGGACTATCCATGGAGTCACAAAGAGTCAGACACGACTGAGCAACTTTCATTTTCATTTTTCATGATACACTGAAAAGAGTATGAATAACGTGATTAAACAGATCAACATGTGGATGCCAAGCATGTGTGACTTCTGGTGAGGTATTTCACCTAGGTCTCACCTTTATAAGAGAGCTAAAAAACCACGCTTGGGGAGTTATTATGAAGATTAATCAACAGAGCATACTGAAAGTATGTCACAGGTCACTTGTCCCAGAGGCAGACTCAGATGGCGTTAGACTCTAGAACATTTATTAGAGAGTGCTTTTAGGGTCAGCAGCTGGGGAGAGAGCTTTAGAGCTAAAGTGAGCCATTGGAATTTCCCCAGGTAAGGCGAAAATGGCTGGATTTTATACCTGATGCTTGATCACAAGGGTGACCTTGGGCAAGACAACTCTGTGAAGGCAAGCTGCATGTGACCAGCTCTCCCAGGGGTTGGGCAACAGACTCTCCTAGATCTAGGCATCCATTCTCCATATTCATCACAAAAGGCCTAACCAATGATATTAGCAAACAAAAGGTAGTTCCTTTCCTTCCTATCAGCAGTGCTTTTTCAGTTTAGACAGAGTCCTCATTCTCTCCAAGTCACAATCCGTGCCAACATGCCCCGGCTATCAGAGTTGACTCACTTCTCCACGTCTAAGCATTGGAAGCACACCCTTCCTGATAGTGCGCTACTTTCCCTTCCTCTGCTAAACAGGCACTTTCTTCCTCTGCGCTCACCAACATATTGAAAGCACTCATATCTTTTCTTGGTTACAAGATCAACTACAATTATACCAGTGTATGTAGTCTATATTTTTACTCGTCTGAATGCTCTGAATCTCTATTTGTGTTATCTGTACAGATCTTAAAGAGCAATATTGCACCTAACACTTGAAAACATTTTATATTTTTTTAAAATTTATTTTATTGGAGGCAAATTACCTTACATTAATATACTGGTTGGTTTTGCCATACATTGACATGACTCCGCCCCGGGTGCACATGTGTTCCCCCTCTTGAACCCCCCTCCCACCTCCCTCTTCCCCATATCCTCCCTCCAGGTCATCCCCGTGCACCAGCCCCAAGCATCCTGTATCATGCGTCGAACCTGGACTGGTCACATATGATAATATACATGCTACAATGCCGTTCTCCCCAATCATCCCACCTTCACCCTCTCCCACAGAGTCCCAAAGACTGTTCTATATACCTATGTCTCTTTTGCAAACATTTTAAAATTTTAACATATGCACCAAGAAGCAGGCATCATTAGTCAGCCCTTATCTGCTATCTGTTATCTGCTCCCTGAAGATCTGAAAGCCATCCCCTATTGGAGCAACAACTTCTAACCAGAGTTCAGGCTGCAATCAACGATAGATATTGGAGAATAAGTTGAGCTCTTCTGAACTAAAACTTTTTCTAGTAAGTAAATGTCAGAGTTTTATGAGTTCAGAATACATCAGGGATTTTAAAAGCCCTGCAGAAGTTAAGGCTGCGTAGTCCTTAAAGTGCCTTCAGATGTGGGTCAGCTGGTCACCCTGTAATGAGACCCCTTTCACTGAGCTCTCTCCCCTTCTATAAAAGGGGTGAAAGTGAAAAGGGGATTCTCCTCTAAATGACCTTGTCCTAACCCTGTAATCTCCTTTATGGCTTAGTTTTGGAGGTCGGGAGGCAGGGATATTTGTTTTGTAATCAAAAATTAACTTAAAAATGGAATGAGGATCATGGAAGTCTTAAGAATAATCAGGAGATTAAAATATTTCACGGAGAAGGCAATGGCACCCCACTCCAGTACTCTTGCCTGGAAAATCCCATGGGCGGAGGAGCCTGGTAGGCTGCAGTCCATGGAATCGCTGAGTCGGATATGACTGAGCGACTTCACTTTCACTTTTCACTTTCATGCATTGGAGAAGGAAACGGCAACCCACTCCAGTGTTCTTGCCTGGAGAATCCCAGGGATGGAGGAGCCTGGTGGCTGCCGTCTATGGGGTCGCACAGAGTCGGACACGACTTAAGCGACTTAGCAGCAAGAATATTTCGGGAAACTTGCCTCATTCCCCTAAGATTGAGATTAGGATGCCCTTAGATATGTGAGAAAATAAAAATAAAAACCTGATCAAGATTATCAACTATTGTACTGTTTCTGAAAATAGTCCAGCAAGTGGCCATAGAAGGGGTGGTGTGGTCTTTACTTAGGCAGTAATGACATGGCATCCTCTTCCTTGGTTTTTTAACCATTTTTTAAATTGAAGTATAATTTACAATGCTATGTTAGCTTCAGGTGTACAGCAAAGTGATTAAGTTATATATACATATATATATACATATATATAAGCTGATATATATATATATAATATCTATATTAAGTTACATATCTATAAGCCATATATATGAATGTCTTCCCAGGTATTTCAGCCGGTAAAGAATTCACCTCCAATGCAAGAGACCCCAGTTTGATTCCTGGGTTGGAAAGTTCCTTGGAGAAGGAAATGGCTACCCACTCCAATATTCTTGCCTGGAGAATCCCCATGGACAGAGGAGCCTGGTGGGCTACAGTCCATGAGGTTGCAAAGAGTCAGATATAACTGAGTGATATATATATACATTTTTTTTTTCCTTTTAGACACCTTCCTCCTTTGAATGACCACTTGGCTTAGAGGGAAGGAGAGTTCTGTTTGCTTTTGTGTTACTTACAGTCAGTGGACTGCTTCAGGACTCAGTTTGCTTCTAATGCAGCATTAGGCAGCTTTTATAGAAACAGAAAGGTCTGGGATTCTCAACAATGCAATTCAACACTGAGGTTTGATCCTAGTTCCTTCGTACATGTGAACGTTCCCATTGTACCTGCTGTTAAGAAGTCTGAAAACCTTGGGGAGAGAAACAGGAGTAAGAAAGGAAGAGCCCATGGAGAAGGAGAAAAGAAAAATGTTGGGAAGGAGAAAGGAGGGGGAAGAGGAAGAAGAAAAAAGGAAAAAAAGAAGGTATTGGCAACGGAGGAGGAAGGAAATCAGAGGAGGAGAAGAACGAATATGGTCTTAGAGAAGATCAGAAGTGGAATGGAAACTCCATGCGTGGCCAGAGCTTGGGGACACTGTCTATCTGTGCACGCACATGTGTTCATGTGCATAGGGAGCCCTTTTGTTCCCCAGTTACACGAGAGAAAGCTTGGAGCGAGTGGGGAGGGTGAACCTGTAATCAGTGTTCACGGGGTCTTATGTGCTGACTGTGACACTTTACTCTCAGTTCAGTCGCTCAGTCGTGTCCGACTCTCCATGACCCCATGAATCACAGCACGCCAGGCCTCCCTGTCCATCACCAACTCCCGGAGTACACTCAAACTCATGTCCACAGAGTCGGTGATGCCATCCAGCCATCTCATTCTCCGTCGTCCCCTTCTCCTCCCGCCCCCAACCTTTCCCAGCATCAGAGTCTTTTCCAGTGAGTCAACTCGTCGCATGAGGTGGCCAAAGTATTGCAGTTTCAGCTTTAGCATCAGTCCCTCCAATGAACATCCAGGATTGATCTCCTTTAGAATGGACTGGTTGGATCTCCTTGCAGTATAAGGGACTCTCAAGAGTCTTCTCCAACACCACAGTTCAAAAGCATCGATTCTTCGGCGATCAGCTTTCTTCACAGTCCAACTCTCACATCCATACATGACCACGGGAAAAACCATTGCCTTGACTAGACGGACCTTGGTTGGCAAAGTAATGTCTCTGCTTTTTAATATACTATCAAGGTTGGTCATAACTTTCCTTCCAAGGAGCAAGCGTCTTTTAATTTCATGGATGCAATCAGCATCTGCAGTGATTTTGGAGCCCAAAAAAATAAAGTCTGACACTGTTTCCACTGTTTTTCCATCTATTTCCCATGAAGTGATGGGACCAGATGCCATGATCTTTGTTTTCTAAATGTTGAGCTTCAAGCCAACATTTTCACTCTCATCTTTCACTTTCATCAAGAGGCTTTTGAGTTCCTCTTTACTTTCTGCCATAAGGGTAGTGTCATCTGCATATCTGAGGTTATTGATATTTCTCCCAGCAATCTTGATTCCAGCTTGTGCTTCCAGCCCAGCGTTCCTCATGATGTACTCTGCATATACGTTAAATCAGCAAGGTGACAATATACAACCTTGACGTACACCTTTTCCTATTTGGAATCAGTCTGTTGTTCCATGTCCAGTTCTAACTGTTGCTTCCTGACCTGCATACAGGTTTCTCAAGAGGCATGTCAGGTGGTCTGGGATTCCCATCTCTTTCAGAATGTTCCACAGTTTATTGTGATCAACACAGTCAAAGGCTTTGGCATAGTCAATGAAGCAGAAATAGATGTTTTTCTGAAACTCTCTTGCTTTCTCCATGATCCAGAGGATGTTGGCAATTTGATCTCTGGTGCCTCTGCCTTTTCTAAAACCTGCTTGAACATCTGGGAGTTCACGGTTTACATACTGCTGAAGCCTGGCTTGGAGAATTTTGAGCATGACTTTACTAGCATGTGAGATGAGTGCAATTGTGCGGTAGTTTGAGCATTCTTTGGCATTGCCTTTCTTTGGGATTGGAATGAAGACTGACCTCTTCCAGTCCTGTGGCCAGCGCTGAGTTTTCCAAATCTGCTGGCATATTGAGTGCAGCACTTTCACAGCATCATCTTTCAAGACTTGAAATAGCTCAACTGGAATTCCATCACCTCCACTCAGAAGCCCACAAAACAATCCTAGAAAATAGACATTATTTTTATCTCCAATTTATAAGCAAGGAATCTGAAGTACAAAGGGATAAGCCACTTGCCCAAGGTCCTAGAGAGAGCAAATGGTAGACCAGGATAAAAGTCCAGTTCTTTTTGGCTCAGAAGTATTTGTTCACAATTGAAGAATGACCAGTGTTAATTACAGATATCAGTCATTCTAGCTTATATTTTTGGTATGAATATAAAATTCTGTTTCATGTGAAATAGAGTATGTGACTGTAAAGATTTGATATGTGTTGCTGTCATTGGGTGACTTCCTAACACAGTGACAGCTGCATCCAGGATTACCTGGCTGGAGAACACTCCCTTCCCCTCTTAACTAGTGATAGTTTTATGGGCGTTTATGTATGAGTCTTCCTGCCTTTGTGTGTCTAGTCACAACTCTCCACAATGTGAAAAGAGATGTCTCTCCCACAGACAAAAACCAGTGCTGGGTCTCTCTATGCCTATCACTCACTGTTTTCCATAAAAGCTCCATCTGGAATGAGAGATCACCGAGGGGTGTGCTTTGAAGACCTCAAAATCTCCTCACCAAAATAAATATCTAACTCATTTGTTTGTTAAAATGTGAAGTCCCATAATTATCATCTTGAGCCAACAAGGAAACACATTGTTTTTTCATAGGAGAACAAAGTAAAATTGTGAACCTCAATTTACACAGTTCCAAAATTTCCTAACCCGTCATCATGTATCAGGGATACAGATGCTGGGAGCACATTACCTAAACCCAGCAATACTGTCTATTACTAGGGATCACACTGACTAGGGTTCTTTCTCTGCAACCCATGCTTTCACACATTTATAATATTTTCTAAAATTTTCTCCATATGCAACCCATATCTTTTCATCTATTCAGTTCAGTTCAGTTCAGTCACTCAGTCGTGTCTGACTCTTCGCGACCCCATGAATTGCAGCACTCCAGGCCTCCCTGTCCATCACCATCCCCTGGAGTTTACCCAAACCCATGTCCATCAAGTCAGCGATGCCATCCAGTCATCTCATCCTCTGTCATCCCTTTCTCCTCCTGCCCCCAATCCCTCCCAGCATTAGGGTCTTTTCCAATGAGTCAACTCTTCGCATGAGGTGGTCAAAGTATTAGAGTTTCAGCTTCAACATCAGTCCTTCCAATGAAAACCCAGGACTGGTCTCCTTTAGGATGGACTGGTTGGATCTCCTTGCAGCCCAAGGGACTCTCGAGAGTCTTCTCCAACACCACAGTTCAAAAGCATCAATTCTTTGGCACTCAGCTTTCTTCACCATCCAACTCTCATATCCATACATGACTATTGGAAAAACCATAGCCTTGATTAAACAGACCTTTGTTGGCAAAGTAATGTCTCTGCTTTTAAACATGCTATCTAACCCGGGGCTGATTCGTGTCAATGTGTGGCAAAACCAACCAATGTACTAATGTGGGGTAATTTGCCTCCAATAAAATAAATTTTTTAAAAAAGTTAAGGTTATTTCATAGTTAATCATATGACCTATTTCCTTGACAATCTTAATTAAATTCCTTTGTTTTTCTTTAATAAAAATATATAACTCAACCTAAAAAAAATTAAAATTAAAATAGCTCTAGATCTAGAAAAGTTAGGAGGTAGGGGGAGCTGATTTGAGAGTTTTGTTTACACAGCAGTTACACTCACTAAACTATAATTTCCCCCCGACCCCACCCAGTGAAAATCTGACCAGCAAGAACAAAGGATGGACTGGAGCCCAAGAGAAAGGACAGAAGCGATGGTGATGCTGGGGTCCAAATATCTGATTGTAAAGGATGGAACTGGGCTGGAGTGCTCAGAGAACAGAGCAGAGCCGAGACAGTCCACCCTTCGCTACACTGGGCCCTTGGAGCACACACAGCTTGTGACTTTCTAGTCCTTGTTGTATGGAATTTGAAGCAATGATTCACTTTCCTTTTCCTCCTTTAATTTTTTTTAATATATTTTTTGATTAATTAATTTTTTTATTGGAGGCTAATTATTTTGCAGTATTATGTTGGTTGGTTTTGCCATGCATTGGCATGAATCCACCCCAGGTGTACATGAGTTTAATTATCCAGAATGCCAAGGAAGGCATCTATCAGCTGGGCTTTCCCTTGTATTTTCCCCTCCCTGTGTAACTATTTATCTCCCCATAGATGTACACCGTGTGTATTATACTCTATAGAGTCTCCTAACCCCACAGCTACCAGGACTTTGATGAGTCCTCCTTGGTGCCCATTCCATCCCAACATCCCTTGTTTTAATTTTTCCTCCATTTAAGATGTGTTGCATTTTTACCAGCTGTTCTAAATAGAAAATCAAAATACAGTTTTGTTTCTCTAAAAAAAATTTAAAAAAAATAAACATGCTATCTAGGTTGGTCATAACTTTCATCTATTCCCTGTGTTCAATTCTTTAACACATTTTCTGAGATGTTGGAATATTACACAAAAGAAAACTAGAGTAAGAAATGCCAAGATGTTACAAATGTTTAGCTGACATAATCCAGGGGTAGAGGAAAACCTTCGTGGGTATTTTCTGCAAGACTATCCTTAGATCCACGTAAGCTACACTTATATTTAATGAGAGTCCTTGGTGAATATTCTCTCTTAATACATGACAGAAAAAATGTGAAATAAAATTCCAAGGATGTTAAAATGTTATGTTGTGTGCAAAACATATAATAAATTTTCTTATTTTGAAGGTAAAGAAATGGCATACAGGGGCTTTCCTGGTAGCTCAGTGGTAAAGAATCCACCTACCAGTTCAGGAGACATGGATTTCAACCCTGGTACAGGAAGATCCCACATGAGGCAGAGCAACTAAACTGGTACGCCACAACTACTGAGATTGTGCTCTAAAGCCAGGGCATTGCAACTACTGGGCCCAAGTGCTGCAGCCACTGAAGCCCATGTGTCCTGAAGCCCATGCTCTGCAACAAGAGAAGCCACTGCAGTGAGAAGCCCGAGTACTGCAACTAGAGAGAAGACCCTGCTCTCTGCGAGGAAAAGAAACTAGAGAAGCATACAGCAATGAAGACCTAGCACAGTCAAAAATAAATAAAATTACAAAAAGAAGAAAGAAAAGGCATATAATTTAGGGGCTGGAACTTTTTTTAATGTTTTATTTTGGAATAATTATAGATTTACAGATAAATTACAAAGAGAGTAGAGAGAATTTCCTTATAACCTCATCCAGTTTGCCCAAATGTTAACATTGGCAGAACCATGTTACATTTGTCAATTCTGAAGATGGACATACGTACAATACTGTTAACCAAACCACAGACTTGATTCAAATCACCAGTTTTTCCACTAATGCCTGTTTACTATTCCAAGATCTCCAGGATGCCACATAGCATTTCGTATGATTTTTATTAAAGCATAATCTGGTTCTTTTCAACCCATGAAATAAATGAATGATGGACAGATAGTTGGTTTAAATGGCACCAGATCATAAGCCTACCAGGGTGCTTGCAATTTCTTGGTATTATCCTAATGAAAGAAAAACTGTAGGAAAAAAAATTGAAAGAAAAGTTTCAGGCATCTCATGAGGACAGAGGTAGCCCATAAGCAATGCCATCCTGCCATTTATGTGTAGGAGGATAACTTATAAATGGCATAGAAAGTTGAACAGAGTGATTTAGTTTAAAAATAAAAACACTTTACTCTGGGGGACCCTATCATAGGCTGATAATGGGATGGGATATACAGGAGGTAATAAAAAGTATACCTTAGAGTTAAAAAAAAAAAGGCCAATACGGGTGAAATGCTCCCAGAAAACCATCATCTGGTTCAATATATTTTAAAAAAACATTTTCATAAATGAGCAGATGGCCCTAAGGAATTGCTTTGCCAATACGATTACAGGTAATTTTATTAAATTTTCAATAACGGATATCTACCAGGCCTCCTTATGTGAAACATTCTTCCATTTATCATCTAAATGGTAACCGCATTTGCCTTCAATATTAGGAGAGTTTTTAAAAGCTGGCCAAAGTCAGCATCAAGATAAGCCAACTACCAGAAGACCTAAACCAACATGACTTAAATTTAAAAAGACATGAAAGAAAAAAGGTATTACAATAGAGAGAGGGAAACTTAAGTCCATAGGCAGAGCAGACACAGAGAAAACATGGAAGGAAATCCAAACACCTGGTTTGTAGATGAAAATCTTCAGTCCAGTAGCTCCACACAGACACGCCTGTCTCACTCTTCACAGTTGGAATTGGAGAGAAAGGAAAAAATATTCTCTCCACTTTCTCTCCACCCAAGATGCAAAGTTTTGATTCAGTCAATATTCTCTATGGGCTTCCCAGATGGCACAGGGCTAAAAAAATCCTTCTGCCAATGCAGGAGACACGGGTTCAAACCCTGGATCCACAAGATACCCTGGAGTTAGAAACGGTGACCCACGCCAGTATTCTTGCCTGGAGAATCCCATGGACAAAGAAGTTTGGCAGACTACAGTGCAAAGAGTAGAACATGACTGAGCCCACGCACACACACATATACACAATCATCTATGAAATCTCAGCAAAATTTTGTATCAGGAAATTAGAATTATTTCATGAATTACTGACTAGGTTAATGAAAATATAGAGAGAAAGTGTCATAAAACACTACATACATGTAGGCTATAACCAATGGCCAGCGTTATCATCATTTTACCAGGAAAAGGCAATCAACAAAGTCTAAATGAGCTAAGATTGTAATGTACCTAGAGGAGTGTTAGCCCTATAGTTTATCTTCAATAAACAGTACCTGTTACTTTGAAATCACTATTTATTAAAACACAGCTACTAAGGATTATCTCTTTGCCTTTTCATACTGTCCATGGGGTTCTCAAGGCAAGAATACTGAAGTGGTTTGCCGTTCCCTTCTCCAGTGGACCACGTTTTGTCAGAACTCTCCACCATGACTGGTCCATCTTGGGTGGCCCTACAGGGCATGGCTCATAGTTTCATTGAGTTAAACAAGGCTGTGGTCCATGTGATCAGTTGGGTTAGCTTTCTGTGATTATGGTTTTCATTCTGTGTGCCCTCTGATGGATAAGGATGAGAGGTTTACAGAAGCTTTTTGATGGGAGAGACTGACTGTGGGGGAAACTGGGTCTTGTTCTGATGGGTGGGGCCATGCTCAGTAAATCTTTAATCCAATTTTCTATTGATGTGTGGGAGTGTGTTCCCTCCCTGTGGTTTAACCTGAGGCCAAACTGTCAACACACTCCTCCACTGGAGACTCCTGGACACACACAGGCACCTGACTCAGTCTCTTGTGGGGACACTGCTCCTTTCTTCTGGCTCCTGGTGAACACAAGGCTTTGGTTGTGCCCTCCCAATTTGTTTGGAAGTTCTGCAAACAAATCCCAATGGCCTCCAAAGTCAAATTCCCTCAGGGTTCTCAGTCCCTTTGCTGGGTCCCCGGGTTGGGAGTTGGCATCACCAACTCCACGGACATGAGTTTGAGCAAGACCCGGGAGTTAGTGATGGACAGGGAACCCTGGCATGCTGCAGTCCAGAGGTTGCAAAGAGTCAGACGTGACTGAGCAACTGAACTGAACTAAGGATTATGGATCATGTTCACCAAGAGTTAATGTTTCATGATACAGTTGATGTAATTAAATAGTAGAAATTCAAACCCTGTACAGTAAGACACCTACATACAAACCTTCAAGTTTTAAACCTTCAAAGACACAAACGTGCATTTGCATGACCAATCATATAAGTTAGTTCATGTATCCGGCATACATGTCATGTGTGTGCATTCTCTACAGGTGGTTGTGCTTTTGTGAACTTTACTGTAAAGAGCTGTAGAGTATAGTAGTACTGTATCCTTATTTTAAGCCCAGGATGTTCAGAGGCAAGCATATAAGCAGCGGTAATGTAGCAGGTTTTGCTACCAGTCCCTGTATGTCAGCTGTTATACTGTAGTACTGTACTTTTCATGGTACTGTACTGTAATATTTAAAATGTTTGTGTAAGGTTGTTTTTTATGTATTATTTATGTGAAAAGTATTATAAATCTATTACAGCACAGTACTATATAGCTGATTGTATAGGTACCTAGGCTTACTTTGTTGGTGTTACAAACACACTCTCAGAAGGGAACTCATTCGTGTGTAGGGGACTTACTATAGTCATCAGGGGTCTGATTTCCTAAATCTTATTCCATTAGATTGCCTAATCTTTGACCCTAAGGGAGTTATGCACTAATGTAATTGTAATTATTAAACATAATAAGTTAAATAAAGAGACTCCTAGCACCTGTCATTTCCCTACTGTCCCTCCCAAGATTCTCATTCTCACAATTTGCTGTTTAAAAAAAATAAATAAACTTAATTTGAAGTGGAAGATTATGATGCAATTGAAATAATTCCATGCCCATTAAGTACACCAGAACCACTGAGGCTAAAAATCCCAACCATACAATGGTCAAAATATTTTTAAGTGTTTTCCTTTCAAAAGTTTCTAGGGAACAGCATTATCTTCAAGCATTCCAGTCACACTGGTATTATTGACATAAAACCAACACAAATCTGATAACTGACCTTTCTAAATTTGAAAAGAGAATGCTTCACCCCAGATTTGGAAAGAAAACTGGCCTGGACACTGTGAGATTTCTGGAATATCCTCATTTCCTAGCAGGTATAAACACTGTAGAAGGCAATGGCAAGCCACTCCAGTACTCTTGCCTAGAAAATCCCATGGATGGAGGAGCCTGGTAGGCTGCAGTCTGTGGGGTCGCTAGGGGTCGGACACAACTGAGCAACTTTACTTTCACTTTTCACCTTCACACATTGGAGAAGGAAATGGCAACCCACTCCAGTGTTCTTGCCTGGAGAATCCCAGGGACGGGGGAGCCTGGTGGGCTTCCGTCTATGGGGTCACACAGAGTCGGACATGACTGAAGTGACTTAGCAGCATAAACAATGTAAGAAATCTTTTCTTTAACCTGGAGAAATACATCTGAAGAAAAAGAAAAAAAAACAAGGTGGAGAATGTTTCCTTCAGAGTTTCTATTTTGTTTTTTAACCTAGACTGATGCTGGGAAGACGGAAAGCAGGAGAAGAGGATGACAAGGACAAGATTGTTGGATGGCATTACCGGCTCAATGGACATAAGTTTGAGCAAGCTCCAGGAGATGGTGAGGGAGAGAGAAGTCTGGCATTGCAGTCTGTGGGGTCGCAAAGAGTTGGACACAACTGAGCAACTGAACAAGGGGGAAAAAATACCCAAAACTTGGTGACCATAAGTATCAGAAATAAAGTGAAGTCTGGTAGTAAGGTGAAGGTAAAGGAAACAAGAACCCACCACCAATGCAGGAGACATTAGAGATATGGGTTCGATCCCTGAGTGGGGAGGATCCCTTGATGAGGAATTTCAGCCCACTCCAGTATTCTTGCCTGAAGAATCCCATGGACAGAAGAGCCTGACTGGCTGCAATCCATAGAGTCACACAGAGTCGGACACGAAAGAAGCAACTTAGCACAGCACGGCACTAAGGAAACACACAAGAGTGTTAAAGACTGTACAAATCTCTAAACTTCTATTCTTATCCCAGGTTTCCCTCAATGACCCATCTCTCCCATCAGCAGTTTCCAGTTGGAAATAAACCAGCTAGTGAAACTAATTCATACTGAGATCTAACATTTTAAAGGCACTATTTGTTAGCACAAATGACCCTCTAACAGGTAGAGCTTAAGCAGTTAGGGGAGAATGGGGGTATGAGGGCTCCCCCAGTATCCTGAGACCATTCCATACACCCTCCACCCCTAGGTCTGTCATTCTTCTGTCAACACTCAATTCTCTTCCTGACCAACAGCAAATATTTAAAAGGAGGTTAACCAAGGCTCAGAGTACAGTCAATTCATGGATTAGAGAGAAATTAACCTGTTGGTATTGCTATCAGACCTGACCTCTAGGCCACTTAGGGCCTTGGTACCCAAGTGTGGTCCACAGCAGCATTAGCATCCCCTGGGATCTTATTAAATATGAGAAATAGCTGGCTCCATCTTAGACCCACAGAATCCCCAAGGATGTGCAGACAGGTAAAGTTTGAGGAACTGCTGTAATCTAAGACCTGAACATGGCCAGCAAGTCTTGAACAGGTGATGTGTGGTTGCCTGTGGTGTGTAAGCAGATCTCCTGCTCTTCTGATTAGCAGGAATCCTGGGGGTATCTGCAGAACACCTTGTTTCCTATCTGGTCCATGTGAAGTAATGAGACAAGAATGTACTGGCAGAAACAGTCAAGGCTGGAAGTAAGTTTTGCTCTGTTACCCTCATCTGTTCTCATCTGAATCTGCTTTCAGACTTCAAAACTGAACTTTCTGGTTTCCACATTCACCCCATGGTATAGTCATCATGGCAGAATGATACCTAAACTCGTAGCTGCCATATTGACACCTTGGCTCTGCATTTCATTACAAAGCCAAAACTAAAGCTAAGGGTCATTCAACATAATTGCTCCAAATGACAAAAAAACACCAAGCCTAATTCTTTAACAGACCTTCCCATGGCAAAGATACACAGAGAGAATTTTGTTATCTATAGCCACTAACATATCGCTCTATCATGTTCCTTTTATACTTAGACAGGTAGAAAAATGAGGATAAGAGATGAAAATGAATGTACTGGCACTACATATAAGTCACCACGTCACATAGAATGAAAAAAATTGTCAAGTTATTCCAAAGTAAGGAATAGAACCTAGTCCTGTTTGATTCATGGGACTACGGAAAGGCATTTCTTTCATTTCTAGGGACTATTTTGGTCATGAAAGCTAGTCATGTGCCAACAGTCAGGGTTCTAGCCTTCAGACTCACAGTGAGGGCAAAGAAAAAGAATCCCTGTGATCTCAACTACTAAGCCTGGTTGAAAAATTGCATGTCTTCTCCCTGAAATTCTGCAAGCTAGCCTAGAACGAATGCAGAATAACAGGTAGTGTATAATTCTACATAAGTTTTCAATGAACAGAAAAGGGGCCATAATGGAGAGCGTTTAAGAGAGATCAAGAGATAATTTTCAAAAAGTAAAGCACATTCTATCCCAGCAGAAATAGCAACCTGGTCAAAACCACATCCTGGTAAAATATTTTGCCAGCATCCTGTGTATTGAGTACCTTTGTTCCCTTTGGGTTTTCTCATTTGAAATGCAAATATTATGTGTGGGTTCTCCCCCCATACACACCAAAATTTCCTCATTGGCCTTTGCCCACTAACTTTGGTGTCCTCATGAAATTAAGAAACAACAACTGTGGGAAAGGAATAAGTATGTATGTCAACCCATGCCTGCATTCCTAAGGTTTACAAAAATATCAGGAAAGGTTTATAGAACACAGGTACTGGAACCCATGAAAATTTGATCTGTATAATGTTTGGTTTTCATACAACCTGTCTTTGTAATTTCCCTAACTCTAGCTCTATTACAAGTACTCTTCCTCCACACCCTATTCGAGTGTTATGTGTAAGGACATTCAGTGCGCATTCACTGGGCAAGGATAATGTCTTTTAAACTCTTCCTAATATTTATGTGGGATTTACCTGGCAGCTCACACAGTAAAGAATCTGCCTGTAATGCAGGAGACCCAGGTTCAATCTCTGGGTCAGGAAGATCCCCTGGAGAAGGGAAAGGCAATCCATTCCAGTATTCTTGCCTGGAGAAGTCCATGGACAGAGGAGCCTAGCAGGTTACAGTCCATGGGGTCACAAAGAGTCGGACACAACTGAGTGACTAATACTTTCACTGTCACTCTGCCTTTATCTCACATGCTAGCAATGTAATGATCAAACTTCTCCAAGCCAGGCTTCAACAATACGTAAATGGTGAACTTCCAGATGTTCAAGCTGGATTTAGAAAAGGCAGAGGAACCAGTGATCAAATTGTCAACATATGTTGGAGCATCAAAAAAGCAAGAGAATTCCAAAAAAATATATACTTCTGCCTTATTGATTGTATAAAAGTCTTTGTATGTGTAGATCACAACAAACTGGAAAATTCTTAGAGATTGGAATACCAGACCACCTTATCTGCCTCCTGAGAAATCTGTATGTAGGTCAAAAAGCAACAGTTAGAACCAAACACGGAACAGACTGGTTCAAAATTGGGAAAGGAGTATGTCAAGGATATATATTGTCACCCTGCTTATTTAACTTTTATGCAGAGTACATCATTCTAAATGCCGGGCCGAATGAAGCACAAACTGGAATCAAGATTGCTGGGAGAAATATCAATAACCTCAGATGTGCAGATGACACCACCCTTACGGCAGAAAGTGAAAAGGAACTGAAGAACCTCTTGATGAAGTTGAAAGAAGAGAGTGAAAAAGCTGGTTTAAAACTCAACATTTAAAAAACGAAGATCATGGCATCCGGTCCCGTCACTTCATGGCCAAGAATTGGGGAAACAATGGAAACAGTGACAGATTTTATTTTGGCGGGCTCCAAAATCACTGCCGATGGTGACTGCA
Organism: Moschus berezovskii; assembly: GCF_049115385.1. Classification (NCBI taxonomy): domain Eukaryota; kingdom Metazoa; phylum Chordata; class Mammalia; order Artiodactyla; family Moschidae; genus Moschus; species Moschus berezovskii. The sequence continues at coordinate 37,469,360 of NC_142478.1, forward strand.
GCCATGAAATTAAAAGATACTTGCTCCTTGGAAGAAAAGCTATGACCAACCTAGACAGCATATTGAAAAGTAGAGACATTACTGTGCCGACAAAGATTTGTCTAGTCAAAACTATGGTTTTTCTGGTAGTCATGTATAGATGTGAGAGTTGGACCAGAAAGAAAGCTGAGCACCGAAGAATTGTTGCTTTTAAACTGTGGTATTAGAGAATACTCTTGAGAGTCCCTTGGACTACAAGGAGATCCAACCAGTCCATCTTAAAGGCAATTAGTCCTGAATATATTCTTTGGAAGGACTGATGTTGAAGCTGAAACACCAACACTTTGGCTACCTGATGCAAAGAGCTGACACCTTGAAAAAGACCCTGATGTTGGCAAAGACTGAAGGCAAGAGGAGAAAGGGATGACAGAGGATGAGATGGTTGGATGGCATCACCGACTCAACGGACATGAGTTTGAGCAAGTTCTGGGAGTAGGTGATGCACAGAGAAGACTGGCGTGCTGCAGTCCATGGGGGTCGCAAAAAGTTGGACACGACTGAGCAGCTGAACTGAACTGAAAGTGTATATATATATATATGTGTGTGTGTGTGTGTACTGTACTATACATCTGAAACTAACACAACATTGTAAATCAACTATACTTCAATTAGAAAAAATAATAAATAAATTCTTCCTATTGCCACAGCTTCAAGTTTGGTACAACGTACACAAATAGCACTCAGTGAGTACTCATTTATTAAGATGCATGAAACTCTCCAATCATTCGTAGCAGGAACTGAAAAGGAAGGTTAAATTGTTCTTTGGGTAGAGATGGAGGATAAAGCATGATGAAGCATAAAAACACTGCTGCCAGTGGACAGCACGGCCAGCACACAGCATCTAACTACACGCATATGCATGAGGGACACAGAGGGGAAATTCTGGGCTGAGCTACCTGAGGCCCTCAACCCTCCGGGCAGCCCTTAATAAAGGAGTGGTAGCCTTGGCTCTTACCTCTGTTGGCTTTCACCTAAACAGGAAAGAGGCTGAAAGCTGTACCTGGGTTGGCATCCCTTTCCTTAGGCCCCCAGAGCCACAGAGCAAGTTTCAGCTCATGCGCTTTGTACTCATTTGCCAATAGCCCTGAAAATATGGACAAACACATGCACGGAAAAAAAGAAAGCAGCTGGCCTCCATCCCTCCAATGCACACAAATAGCGCAGCCCAGATCTCCCCATTTGGTGTGAGATTTCGCTGACGCTGCACCATCTTCATTAATGCCACCAAGAAATTTCAACCTTAGGCAGCCTTTATCTTCATGGTTTTTTTTTTTCCTTAACTACAATATCCTGTTACTTTTTTATTTCACATACCAATTCTGCATGATTTATTCAGCTGTCTCAGGAAAATGGTATGTTACCATACCACAGAAGACATTAAACTTCATGGAAAGTCCTCCAACATTTAGGTCCTTCACTTTTATCATGAAACTTTCTCATTAAATCCCCCCAGAAGCAGTGAATAGGGTAACAATTTAACTATTTCTCAGAATTGGTAAAGTGATTTTCAATTGTCCCCTGCTTACATTGAGAAAGGATTTTCATTTCCAAAGTAACTCCACTTGGCAGTGAACTTTCAAAATAAGTGATGGTCACAAAGTCATGAGTAACTTCAGATACATGTGTGGTAGTGATTCCCAGAAGGGTGACTACCTCTGGCATTGCTGAATCAGGAGGGGACAGCCCACGAATCTCCCTTTGGCAACGAGCACCCACGTGTAGTCAGAAGTTCACAAAAGGAAAAAGTGAAACAGCCTCTGTTTTGCCAAAAGTCTGTCTCAGCATCTCCTCCAACCGTGCCATACCCCCAACACCTCCTAAAGCCTGGCCACCATCTATTCTGATACCTCAGGAATGAAAAACTCTTGCTTTTGATACTTTTTCTCTGGGTTTGACCTTTGCTCATTCTATTCTATGATATCCAGGGGTATCTTACCCTATGAGTCCCAACTCCTCCCCTATCTGTCTAAAACCCAAGCAAGCCCCTCCCACCAATTCATGACTCTTCCTCCTGTTGCTCTTCCTACTTGCTGATCTACTGCTGTCCTGGAGTGACAATTTGGCACAAGTCTGCACACTCTGGGGACCAGCACTCCCTGAACAAGGCATTACATGCTTTTCAGGATTCATTACACACAAATTATTTAAAGAGTCCCTATAAAGACACACTTAGATTTTAAAGAAAATGTAGTGCCACTGCTGAGATTTCTCCAAAGAAGAATTCATGGTGAAAAAAAAGCCTTAAAAGGTGGGAATGAAAAGGGCACGGCCTTTCATTCTACAAGGCCTGTGACTTGACCCAAAGAGGTGGGCAGTCAGCTGTGACAGCAGCCTTCAGGGTAGCAAAGGCCCCACTTTCTGTTCAGCTCCATATCTGTGACCACCAATGACCAGTGTTATTCCCTCTCAAGGTTGACCCCCACCACCAGCTGAGACTGGCACAGAGCCAGCCGTCTGGTCCGCTTGCAAATGCCTTCTTAAACCACCTTCTATGAACAGCTCGGTTCTCAGGCTACCCCAGCACAGCTGTGGCCAGCTGCACTCAGCCTCTGGCCCAGCCATGGATTATGTACCAGATGATTCTTGTCCACTGAAAATACTAGAAACAACTAGGAATACCTTGTATGGCTGAGAAATCAGATCCACTGAGAGAGACCAAAGGAAAGCTATGACATTTGAGGAACAGGCAAACATTTCCCCTGCAAACTTTCCCTGAGACAGGTATATTATGAGGAAATGTATCCTTTGGATTCCCAGACACCCATTTGTTTTCTGATTCTTCTTTTTTTTTTTTCTTTTTGTTTCTTTCTGGTGGGAGGAAATTTAGGAGAAGAATTCTCCCATACTTTACCCAATACGTTTTCTTTTCTCCTCGGTCAAAGACCGTAAAAACAACTTTTGCTGGAATGTTGTCACAGTTCTGAATTTGGAAACCGATATAACTCTGGCTGGCAAGGATGAAGAACACAGGCTCCACATGGTATAATGAGCAACACTTTTTAGAACTCAGAAAACTGACCAACATCCACGAATGAACTTGGTCCACCCAAATATTTCTATGTATTACAAATAGACAATTAAACTCTGAATCGCCACTTTCAGATAGATAATTTAAACTCCACAGAGTAGCTGGATGACTTCAAGGTAAAAGCGTTATTGACATCTAAGCACTATTAACATTTTCAAAATATTTCTTGGCAGAACTTTCTGATGGCCTTCACTGAGTTTCTGTCATTCTTTCCCTCCTTCTGCTCCGTGCTGTCCCACACTCGGTGAGTGAAAGGTTTGGATCAATTTTAAGTGGATGAGGAAAGAGACTGAGAAAGAAAATAATTGAAGAATGGCTTTACTCTCTAATGGTAACAAATATCTAACTTGAAAGAGGCCTAAGAATAAATCTCCTCTATGTGGACAGCCACATATAAAAATCTTTGAAAAATATAATCCCAGTATTTAACTCTGCAAACATGAACGCAATTCCATTTGATTCACTTTTTCCCAATGTACCTTAAGTCTACTCAACTTTTCCCTTTCAAAGAGCTGAGTGAACTCCAGCCTCTTGTCTCCCTACTCACTAATTATTTAAAGAGATGATTCAGTGCCGTGTTTGAAAATGTAAGAAGCTTTATTAGCAAGGGGTCAATATCCAGAGCATGGAAACATAGTTTACTTCATGATACTTCTGAAAATTCTTTTCCCACTGACAAATTTGGCCCTTTCACAGAGGCAGGATCAGTGAGCTTCTGGAAGGAGAAAATCTCAAGTTTGCCAAGAGTCTCCCCTACTGGGCTGATGACACCTATTAAAAGTCCAAAAAGGAAAATCCTCCAGAGGTCAGGCAGCAGGAGTTTCAGTCCCAGGTCCCCACTGTTTCTCAATCTGAACTGAACTGTTTCTCAATCCGGCAACGTTGCACAAGGGTTCCAGGTGCCTGAAGGAACATGAATTGTTTTGCAACTTTAAAGGTATCCTACTGAAAAGAGGGGTCATGCAGAGATGATGCTACTGTTTCTGAGAAATTTTAGTGGGACCCAACTCGTGTGCTCAGTTGTGTCCGACTCTTTGCCATGGATGATAGCTTGCCAGGCTCCACTCTCCATGGGATTCTCTAGGCAAGAATACTGGAGTGGGTTGCCATTTTCTACTCCAAGAGATCTTCCCAACCCAGGAATTGATCCATGCCTCCTGGCACTGACAGGTGGATTCTTTACCACTGCTCTACCTGGGAAGCCCAAGTGGGGCCCAGAGCCTGCTGCAAATTCATTTGGCATTCCTTTTCTCCTAATACCAGCCACAGCCCACACTGTATCTCAGGGCATTAAAAGGTGTTTTTCACATATCAGACTTTCCTGGTGGCTCAGATGGTAAAGCGTCTGCCTACAGTGCAGGAGACCTGGGTTCTATCCCTGAGTTGAGAAGATTCCCTGGAGAAGGAAATGGCAACCCACTCCACTACTCTCGCCTGGAAAATCCCATGCACAGAGGAGCCTGGTAGGCTACAGTCCATGGGGTCACAAAGAGTCGGACACAACTGAACGACTTCATTTTTACATTTCAGAAGCAAATGGGAAATAGCAGATTTCATTGAAAGCGTGCTCATTGTGGATTTAAAATTACAGCTAAGTGGAACCTGAGGCAGAGAAAAGAGCAAGAGTCATCTTGTGACAGAAACGGGTATAGTTATCCCTTGCTACCCTTTTGTTTTCTATAGTCATAGAATTCCTGAGCTAGTTGGGCATTTGGCCCCCTGGAATAAAGACTCTTTTTCCCAGCCATTTTGCATTTAGGTTAGCCTTTTTTTTTTTTTTTTTAATTCTTGCTTGAGGGATCTTAATAGAAGTAATGTGTGGATCTTATGATAAATATCCACACATTGCCAGTTTCTCTCCTATAGGGAGATGGTGGACTTCTCTCCTTTCTTCTCCTTCCACCTGTTACCTGAAGAGTGGCAAGATGGCTGGCGCTTAAGCAGCATTCTTAGGCCATGGGGTGACCTTATGAAGAGAGGTCACGGGTGATGAAACGTTAAGCTAGGAGGCACCTAGATCCCTGAAGGCTTCAGGGAGCACAGCCTTGCTAATAGCACTGAACTTCCTTTCTCCAGACATACAACAGTCATAAACGATCTCGTTTTGAGTTTTAGTGTTACTTTAAACCAACTTTCCTCCCAATATATCATCCAGCACATTTTTTTACAGTGCCTCAGCTAGAAATGTTTCCAGATGCAGTTTGTTTTTGTTTTTTAAGTATCTCCATAGCTTTAAAAAAAAATGCAAAAAAGAAAATCAAAGGCTGCCATTGACATAACAGTTTCCTGCATATTTATTTCCAAGCAGAAGAAAAATGAGTTTTTTTTCTTCTCCCTTGTTTTGCCAGTTTCTCTCATACCACATCGTATTTCACTTTTCTCACCCAGTCTATACCGTGGAGTTTTTAACCAGCCATAGGATGGGTTTTTTTCAGCAAATAATTACAACACATACAAAAACTGAAGTGTTCACAGAGCCTCAGAGAACTTTGGAAACACTTTTTCGAGAATAGTCATTTCAGTACTGCAAGGCCACTGATCAACTAAGAGTTCAGAGATCAGCATTGATATCTTCTGGGATCAAATGCTCAGCCTTGGAACTTAGCATTAGAAACTTATTGAAAAAAATGTTCTAAATATATCTAAATATTAATGAGTAATCCCCAAACATGTTCACTCATATGAGCTACTCCTTTGAAAAGTATAAGCTTTATGAGGTTAGAAAGAGGAAGACTATCTGGCACATATATTTACTCAATAACTATTTATAGAATGAATCAGCCAACATTATCTGGTCTGCTTATTTTTATTCATCTGCTTATCTCTTCCATCTCCTCCTAAACCTGGCTTCACAGCAGGGAAGAGAATGAGAAAGACTGTGAGAACAGGCATCAGAGAAGGCACTTAATCAAGTAGGAGATTGTTTCCATTTTCCACTCAAAGCAGACAGGAATATAGTGTTTTCCCCTCCAGAATCTCACACTCAGTTTAGATTTTTTTCCACCAAAAACTCTGCAATGATCTTGTCACTCACTTGCTTTAAACCTTCCATACTTGGCAACTGGTTTACCACAGCACCATGATTTAATGGTGAAAAGGTTTAAAAGAGATTGGGTCTTGAAGTCAGGGAGGCAAGGGTACAAAGCTCTTTCATCACTCAGTTGAGGAAATGAATTCACCCTCTAACTCTCCTTTTTCTCTCTCTCTTTTCCTATTAAACTGAGATGACAGTATTAATAAGGACTTTGTTAGATTATTACAAGGATGAAATAGGACACTAGCATGTTGTCTGGCGGGCTTCCCATGTGGCACTAGTGGTAAAGAACCTACCTGTTAATGCATAAGATGTCAGAGACACAGGTTCAATCCCTGGTTGGGGAAAATCCCCTGGAGGAGGGCATGGCACCCCACTCCAGTATTCTTGCCTAGAAAAATCCAGGGACAGAAGAGCTTGCAGAGGGCTACAGTCCATGGGGTAGCAGAGTTGGACACAACTGACATGACTGACTCACACACATAGTGACGGCAACGTGACAACACCCGTGCAGAGGTTACAGTGGTTGTGGCTGAGTTCTGGTGATGGGCTGTGACGGGGCTGCTCCGGGACACAAGTAGCTGATGTCCTTGGAAAGATGAGTAGGCACATACAAGGTCAACTCTCTAGTTCTGATTTTCTCATCTGAAAATTAAAGACTTAGACCAAAGAATTTCTAGAAACTGTCTGTCCAACTTGTCCAACTCATATTCAGTTAGCATGGCATTATGACCCTTTGTTAAAACAATTGCAAAAAAAGGTAAACACGTTTCTTTTTTTCTTAATCAGAATTTAGGAGAAATCGTATATTTGTATTGGCTATTTCTCACTTGTGACTCACTTGCTGGATGACTTTTGTCAAGTCTTAAATATACTCAACTTCATGTTCCACAAACATCACATAAATGGGAAGACTATGATTCATATAACCAACAGGAGTATTGAGAAAACCATTTAACAAATGCAGAAGAAATTCATGCCAAAAAATTGTTGCCTTAATGGTATGATTCTCTGAAATAGTTTTATAAATTAAGCATAAATGCAATTCTTTTGTGAAAATTATTTTTAACTTCAGTTCAGTTCAGTTGCTCAGTCATGTCCGACTCTTTGTGACCCCATGAATCACAGCACGCCAGGCCTCCCTGTCCATCACCAACTCCCAGAGTTTACCCAAACCCATGTCCATCAAGTCAGTGATGCCATCCAGCCATCTCATTCTCTGTCGTCCCCTTCTCCTCCTGCCCCCAAACCCTCCCAGCATCAGAATCTTTTCCAACAAGTCAACTCTTCACATCAGGTGGCCAAAGTATTGGAGTTTCAGCTTTAGCATCAGTCCTTCCAATGAACACCCAGGACTGATCTCCTTTAGAATGGACTGGTTGGATCTCCTTGCAGTCCAAGGGACTCTCAAGAGTCTTCTCCAGCACCACAGTTCAAAAGCATCAATTCTTTGGCACTCAGCCTTCTTCAACTTACCATGTCACTATATCAAACATCTGAACCCATGAGCTATATTAAATGTGTGAGATAATCGCTTCTCGGCCTTTTGGCTGAGATCAAGTGTAAATGTGTGAGATAACAGAAAATATACATAATGGTCTATGTCCCAGGTTCCTGGCACTCAGCTCTTAAAATTTCTGTAATTTCTTAAGTGATAAAGAGGCTGGGAGCATCTTTTGTTCTAATATTTGATCTTTGACCTTGGTTCCTTACAGGATTCCTGAATTTCCTGGGGGAAGAAGTGTCTTCTGTTTTAATGAGGCAACTTTGGTGGGGGAGGGGATCTCCTGGCCAGCTCCTGGATGGGGGGTGCTTACAAGAAAGACTAAGCCATGATTAGAAGCTTAGAATTCTCAGCCCTGACCTCATTCTCTTGAGAAGAGAGAAGGACTGAAAATAGAGTTAATACTCAATAATGCCTATGTGAAGCATCCATAAAATTCCAAATACACAGAGTTCAGAAAGCTTCCAGGTCTACACATCACCCCAGAAGGGCAATGCACCCTAACTCCACAGGGGCAGAAGCTCCTATGCTCAAGACCCTCCCAGACCACACCCTGTGTATCTCTTCACCTGGCTGTTTCTCTGTATCTCTTATCATATCTTTTAATAAACTGGTACACGTTTCCCTGAGTTCTGTAAGCCACTCTAGCAAATTCGGCCAACCCAAGGAAGGGGTCATTAGAACCTCCTATCTATAGCCTGTTGGTCAGAACAGATGACAACTTGAGTTTGTGACTGGCGTCTGACGGAGGGAAGGAGAGAGTCGATCTTGTGGGACTGAGCTCTTGGCGTGCAGAATCTGACAGTGTCTCCAGATAGATTATATTAGAATCTACTTAAGTTCTAAGACACCCAGCTGGTGTCACAGTTGCTTGTCATGGGGAAAAAACCTCCACACATTTGGTGAACAGAGGTGTCGGGAGTGAAGTGTTTTGTGAGTGAAAAGAGAGACACACCAGGAATAATCACATAGGAGGGAAGAACAGGGATTTTCCCTACAGCAGAAGGGAAAGACTGGGTCATTCTTCCATTTCCATAAATATATGACTTGAGATTTTAAACCCATTTTTCTCTTTGGCAAAACATCGAATATGCTAAAGACTTTGACATTAGAGACAAGATGATTTTTGGAAGCACAGACAATAAACAAGAAGTATTTTGCTTCAACGATAGCATACAGGAGTCTGAGTGACTTTTCCTTCATCAGTGTTGGAAAGCCATCAATGTGGCTCCCCTAAGAGTAGGATTGTTGCTGTTGTTTAGTCACTTCATATTTGATCCATGGACGGTAGCCCGCCAGGCTCCTCTGTCCACGGGATTTCCTAGGCAAGAATACTGGAGTAGGTTGCCATTTCCTTCTCCAGGGGATCTTCCCAGACCAGGGATCAAACTGAAGTCTTCAGCTTTGCAGGTGGGTTCTTAACCACTGAGCCACCTGCAAAGCCCAAGAGTAGGATACTTTATTCTTTTAAACATCTGGCATCCAACTTGCCACCACTGAAAATGGCTAAAATAGCATGTCTTGTTTCTTAACTATAAAAATCATGAGTCAACCCAGATCCCTGGGGAGCCTGTTGTTTCTGAACTACATGAGGGACTGAATGCTCAGAGTGAGGGCAAAAAAAAAAAAATTAGTTCTGAAACTTTTGGACAAATAAGGAGAATCACTCTGAACAGAGACTAAATTGGATTGGAACATATGTTTGGTTTATGCAGCCAAAGTACATAATCAAGTATAACAAAACAAAAGCTTGATACCAAACTTGCCAGGGAAACTTGTTTTGTCATTCTGAAATCTGTTCTACTTTAAGCAAATCTTCCCCAAACCAGAAACAAATATCTAATCACACACCATGTTATTGGTCTTGGTTCACTGTACTGATTGCAAAGGTAAGAAATCAGTCCACTATTTGGAGAAAATCCTGGTTATTTAAATTTAGTTTTCCAGTTGAGAAGCTACTTTGAATGTATCTTAGCTAATTACACACCTACTGTGCCCTGTAAGATATACTTGCCAAATTGCTAGAAATCAATCAAAAGCTCACTTTTCCTATGTGCTTACCACTGAGGCAGCCACACTGAAAGACATAAAAGTCCAACCTCCTATTTTGATGATTGCTGCCTAATTAATTGAGCAGTTATTAATATTTGCAAATCCCAACTCTAAAAGCTTAGTAAGAATGAAATAATTCAGGGGGTCCCGTGGTTAAGACTCTGAGCTTCCAAGGCAGGGAGGAGCAAGTTCAATCCCTGGTTGGGGAACTAAGATCCCACATGCCATGTGGTATGGCCAAAATAAAATTTGGAATACCACTGACTATCAATTCCAGTTCTCAAGTTCAACTGATTCAAAAAATATGATTCTAAAATTACTGTATAGGCTTATATTGATATACTTTACTGTTACTACTCAAAATTTCTACCTACATGTGGAACCATTATTTCTGTTCCTAGAACCAGTTCTACCTGAAAGTAGCTTACATTTCCAGTTTAATGCTGGATCTTTATCTTCTGCCCATCTTTTCTAACTCCCCTTTCAATCTAACTTGCTTTTCCTACTTTTCCCACCTTCTAGTCCATTCTTTCAGTCCTTCTCCTCTCTCCCCCAAAGGTCAGAAACTACTATCAAGACCACATTTCTAGTATCTTTCACAGTACTCACCAACATTACAAAGTTTATACACTAATACACCTTATTAAAAATCTACAAGATTCCACATATACTTCTTTTAAGTACACATGAATAAGTCTTCCTTCAAAATGCTACTCTTCAGAAAATTATCTTTTATATTCATATTGAGAAGAAAAACAGTGAGATGTATGGTTTTGTTCTCTCAGCTGGAAAACATTCTAAAGGAACTTTTAGATGTTTCTTTTAAAAAAAATATCACTTAGTATTTGTCTACAGAACAGAACATGAAATATATGATTTTCAGTGTTCTGGCCCCAATTATCTCTCCAGACTTTCTTTTTCACCTGGGAGTTGGACTGTGAAAAAAGCTGATCGCTAAAGAATTGATGCTTTTGAACTGTGGTGCTGGAGAAGACTCTTGAGAGTCCCTTGGACTGCAAGGAGATCCAACCAGTCCATTCTAAAGGAGATCAATCCTGGGTGTTCATTGGAAGGACTGATGCTAAAGCTGAAACTCCAATACTTTGGCCACATCATGGGACGAGTTGACTCACTGGAAAAGACTCTGATGCTAGGAGAGATTGGGGGTGGGAGGAGATGGGGACAACAGAGAATGAGACGACTGGATGGCATCACCGACTCGATGGACATGAGTTTGAGTGAACTCTGGGAGTTGGTGATGGACAGGGAGGCCTGCGTGCTGTGGTTCATGGGGTCGCAAAGAGTCGGACCTGACTGAGCGACTGAACTGAACTGAACTGAACTGATGCCCATGTCCACTCTCAGAACCCAAACCTTATAAATTACTTAAAAAATAAATATATATGTTTCAAAGCCAAGCTCAAGGATCACATTTTCATGGATCACAGATCAAAACTGACTGATTCCCCTGAGTAGAATAAGCCCCGTTTAATGCCCTCACTGATATCTGATCAGATTTCTATAGCAGCACTCATAATGACCAGGACACATATGGTTTGGCGTTCTGGAACTCTTCTTCCACAATTGCCCTCACCATCTCAATCCATGTATCTATTTCCAGAGCTGCCACATTCTTACCTGACTCTTTCCCAAAGGCCACACTTGACTGATCTAGAATTGGGCCCATGGTCTAAGTCAGGATGATCAGAGAACTTCTCAATATTTTTTTTTTTTTACACCAAAGCTTTGAACTCATTGGAAAAGATCCTGATGCTAGGAAAGATTGAAGGCAGGAGGAAAAGGGGACAACAGAGGATGAGATGGTTGGATGGCATCACCAATTTGATGGACATGAGTTTGAGCAAGCTCTGGGAGTTGGTGATGGACAGGGAAGCCTGGCATGCTTTAGTCCATGGGATAGCAAAGAGTTGGACACGACTGAGCAACTGAACTGAACTGAAGCTGTGAAAGTTAATTGCTCCGTCTTCTTGGAGGAAAGCATAGAGTGGATGGCCAAGAGTTGCAGTAGTGAGACACCGCCACAGGGAATGAATCTGACCTGCAGTGAGGGACAGTGAGGGTGTCAATGTGAAGAAAAACACAGGTAGAAGAGAGAAATCCAGTGCTTGGGGAAGTTACCACTGCCAGTCTTCCCCAAACTTTGGTTGCATCCCTGTCTTTCATGCTTTGTTCAGAACTTCACTGGACTCTGTAGGTCAATGTATACCCATTTTTATTAAACTAACAGGCTGGGTCACTGTCACATGTCACCCAGAGAGTTCTAACTCAATAATTGTCCTTTTTTTTTTTTCATACGTCTGTTTCCCTTGAACAGACTGCAAGCTTCTGGAATGCATGGGATATGTGTTGTTTATCCCCAGTGCAAAGCAAGATTCCTGGCACAGAGTAGCCTTTAAATGAATAAATAAATGAGGAAATGAACGAGTTAAGTGAATATAACATGAACTAATTAATCTACACTGATAGCTACTTATTCTATTCAGCAGCATCCTATATTTTTACTCTGGCCATTTGTCAACTGTTTTAGGTTCTAAGCTAACTAAGCACATCCAATCAATCTAAAAAGGGAAATGGAATAGAAAATATATACAAAGATAAACACATAAACATAATTAGTCATGGAAATAGCTACTTATCTTGTTTATTACTGGTTAAATAACAATTTATATTAGGTAAAAGAAAAATCAACATTCTTTCCAAGCGGACCGTAATTTTAAACTTGGGGACCATCATGATACCAAAACACACATTAAGTAAAAGTTTCTCTCCTTTTCTTGTTTTGACCTTAATAAACTTTATGTCAATACATTTTTCACACAGATCTTTATGGACACAATAGTCATAATACCAATGAAAACTTTATGATGTCAATGTCATTGTAAAGATAATTTATGAAATCTTCCTTTAAAAAAGTAACAAAATGTTTCCTCCAAGGGATAAATTTTTTTTTTTTTTTTGGCAAAGTAATGTCTCTGCTTTTTATTTATTTATTTTTTTTTTTTTATTTTATTTTTTGATAAGAATGCTTAGGATTTATTCTCTTAACAAGTTTTATACATTCATAAAGCAGTGTTAATCTCAGAAGTGAAACTTCTGTCATCATATGGCAGTTCTATTTTTAATTTTTTGAGGCACTTTCATACTATTTTCTACAGTGGCTGTGACAATTTACAGTCCAACTAACAGCGCACAAGGATTCCATTTCTCAACATCCACGCCTGTATTTGTCATCTCTTATCCTTTTGGTGATGGCAGTTCTTTTTTTTTTTTTCCAATTTTATTTATTTATTTTTTTCAAGTTGAACAGACTAAATTTCTTTAAACAAACTTACTTATACTCCAGAGTCCTTTAAAAACTTAATAGCATTTATACATTGAAGGTATTTGATTTTCTTGTAACTAGCACTTCAAATGCAACAAGCATTTGAAGCAACAAGCATTTGACCCAACAAGTAAAACTTTCTACAGTTCATAACTTTTATAAATAAAATAAATTAAATGTACAGTGAATAAGATCTCTGAAATATTTCAATATTTCTGCAGGTTTAGTAACATCGTAAAATACATTTCAACTAAAATTCACAAATCTAAAAACCAGTTAGGCATTTTTAGGTGTTTTAAGATGGAAATGAAGACCAATGTTACATCGTAATATGCCAATTACAAATAGTACTTCAAATAGCAAATACTACAGTTTGTCCCAAACTTTAAAAACTATTCATGAACTCAACACTAAACTATTGATGGCTATGAGAATTGTTTCCTAGCCTTTTTGAAAATTTCAACCTATTTACGTTTAAGGTAATTATTGATAAGTACGATCCCGTAGCCATTTTCTTTATTGCTTTGGGTTCAAGTTTAAAAAAGTAACAAAATGTTTCCTCCAAGGGATAAATTTTTAAGAGAAATAAACAGAAGATTGAGTGAAGATAGTGCGGTTGGTTTATATTCTTTTCCCACCAAAAAAAATATAATTGGTGGTGGGAGTGGCCTGGGTCTCACAAAACTGCAAGATGACTAATAGTATATAAACCACACAAACTACCCACAATGAGCTGTCACCCATTCAGCTCCATTTGAGGGGGGGAAATGAGGGTTTTAGGCTTCTAAACTTCACGAGGACTTACAGTACTCTGAGATTTCCACTTAGCTCCTGCTTTTGTCCAAATTATCTTACATTCCAGAATTCTAGACTCAGCCAACACCAGATGGATGCTTCAAGTTTACAGAGATCTGAACCTGAAGCCCACAGGAAGCACTGCGAGCGGGCTCAGGGCTGGGATGCTGAGAGGGCTCTCAGGGGGATGACAAACAATCACTTTGCATCTAGTCAGCATCTGAGATGCTGAGAGGGCTCTCAGGGGGATGACAAGCAATCACTTTGCATCTAGTCAGCTAGACAAAACTGGCAAGAGTCTCACCCTGCAGCTGTAGGGAGGTACATACGAGTCGCTCCTCTGGCTACTGGAACCCTCGGCCAACTCTTCTCAGAAATGATTCAATCATAGTCACCAATGTTTCCTCCTCAAGGTCTGATTTCAAAACTATTTAATGTCAAATTTCTGAGACCTCTAAGAAGAGATATCACTGCAACTTCTCTAACCCATCGGAACAGTTAATCACAATGTCACATCACCGTGATTTCTAAATTAAATTCCTCAGGTTGCAGTCAAAGTCCTTTTCCATGTTCTCTCCTCAGGGATGATAAACTACAGATAATCCCTCTTCTGAGTAACAGCACGCCTCCTATTTAAGATAGCTATCCCACTTAATATTTTCAAGGTCTTATTTTATGACCAAATAACCATCTGTGCTCTTCTCCTCAGAACCATTCCCAAGTTCTTCTTATAAACAGTGAGGTCCTAAGCTGGATATAACATCGACAGGAACACTTCATAATCTCCTTCTACCCCAGTTTTTGAGACATATGAGTTATGAGTGTGTGCTCAGTCGTGACTGGCTCTTTGCAACCCTATGAAATGCAGGAGCCTGCCAGGCTCCTCTGTCCATGGGATTTCCCAGGCAAGAATACTGGAGTGAGTTGCCATTTCCTTCTCCAGGGGATCTTCCCAACCCAGGGATCTAACCCATATCTTCCGCATTGGTAGGTGGATCCTTTACCACTGAGCCATCTGGGAAACCCCTACAAAATTTAGCTGTAAAACCTTCAAGAGGTACTCTGCTCTCAACATACATATTCTCACACTACACACCCACAGTTCCTATGATCTCACAAAGGAGTGTCCAGGAAAAGCCATCTATACTCATCATATCCTTACCCTACATGCCACCTCAACCCAGGATAATATGGCTTTTGCTCACACAATTAGAACTGTTCTTGCCATAACCTGAGTTGATAAATCTAATGAACAGCTTTTGGTTCATATCTCAGCAAACTTCTTGGCCTTGTTCAACTACCATGCTTTCTTCTATCTGGTAACATCACTTATTCTTCCACTTCTCAGGAAGCACCTTCCAGATTTCCTTCAAGGGATTTCCTTGCCTGCCTTTTAAATGTTCATGATCCCCAAGATTCCTGTCCAGGCAACCCTCTCTTCTCTTCATCCAAGCTCCCTGCCCTCCCTGAGCCAGCCCTTTTCCTCCCATATTATTCGATTCAGTTCAGTCACCCAGTCGTGTCCAACTCTTTGCAACCCCATGGACTGCAGCACACCAGGCTTCCCAGTCCATCACCAACTCCCAGAGCTTGCTCAAACTCATGTCCACTGAGTTGGTGATGCCATCCAACCATCTCATTCTCTGTCGCCCCCTTCTCCTCCTGCCTTCACTCTTTCCCAGCATCAGGGTCTTTTCCAAGGAGTCAGTCCTTCACATCAAGTGGCCAAAGTATTAGAGCTTCAATTTCAGCATCAGTCCTTTTAAAGAATTTTCAGGACTGATTTCCTTTAGAATTGACTGGATTTCCTTTAGGATTTCCTTTAGGATTGATCTTCTTGTAGTCCAAGGGACTCTCAAGAGTTGTCTCCAACACCACAGTTCAAAAGCATCAATTCTTCAGCTTGTACTTTAGTCATACTCATATCCCGGTGAGGATTAGACCAATGTCTTTGGCTTAGCTCTTCCCCATAACTTTCAGTTCCTCTTTTATGATGCCTGCTAGAAGTTGCACCCACTATTAAAACTCAACATGTTCAGAACTTCGTGTCTCATAAGGTTATAAGGCATCCTTTGTAGCAATGGCACAGCATTTACCCAGATTCTCAAGCTAGAAATCTGAGAATGCCTGCCTTTTCTCTTATCCATACATTCATTCACTCAGAAACTCTCTATATTTGCATGTCCCCTATTTTAACACAATGCAACATACTTGGATAGGATAGTGAGCAAAACAAATAAATTTCCTACTGCAGTGACAAAACAGAGGTTAAATTAACGCCACACAAATGTGTTCGTGTTACAGATTGTTATAAATATACTGAGGTAGAGTATGGTATGAAGTAAGGAAAACTACTTCAGGCTTTGAGGAAGTCACATTAAGCTAAGTCTGAGGGTGAGTCTTCCTGGTTCTGCCCATCTCCATCCTCTCCTCTGTAACACACGTGTGTTCCCTTGAAGTCTCATAATTTCATGGTAGCTAACCAATAGCATAAATATTTATTTCTCACCAATTACACCATCCAGTCTCTTAAACTGTAAATTGGATTCCTGTCGCTCCCACACTAAATATCCCTCACAATCTTCCCTTCGGTCTTCCCCATCAGCTCAGTGGTGAAGAATCTGTCTTCAATGCTGGAGACATGGGTTTGATCCCTGGGTCGGGAAGATGCCCTGGAGAAGGAAATGGCAACCCACTCCAGTATTCCCATGGACAGAGGAGCCTGCTGGGCTAGGTCCATGGGGTTGCAAAAGTGTTGGACCTAGACCTAGCAACTAAAGAACAACAGCAAAAATCTTCCCTTCACTGTGAGGTCAAAATCTAAGCCCATTCAATACCACACATGGAAACCTTCATGCACTGATTAGAGCTTTCTTTGATTCGTGGAAACATTTGTTCAGTGTCGCTCACATAGAATGTCCTTCCCTCCACACAGTCCCTTACCTGATGATTTTCTATTCATTTTTTAGTACCCATTTAGTACCTATTCTAAATGACTTATAGTCCAGGCCATCTGATTACCCAACTGCAGAAAGCACCATTCACATGGGCTCTGGGGAGATGCCACTGGTGGGGAATTCTAGGTCACCAGAGGATGTCCAGAGTTGCACAGGGACTCAGCCCTGCCCCATGGTGTAGACTACCTACAGTAGTGCTTCCACAGGACCTGGACGCAGAGCTATCAGAGTACTGTCCACGCTGTATTGTCCTGGCTGGTTTTCCATGACCTCCCCAACTGAACCCCCTTGCAGGCAGGGGGTTCAATGCATTTGCTTCTACATGCAAGTACATGGCAACATGCCTGGCCTTCGATACATTCTCAAAGACTGTTTTGGGAAATCTGAAATGAAGCAAAATATTATCAAACAAAAAGCAGAGAAAATAAAATAATGGACAATTTATTTTGCCATTCTTATGCAAGTTTGTATGAGAGATTGTGTCTTTGATGGGTGGTCATTTTCCAAAGAGTGCCTTAGGGTGTCTTCCTCTTTTCATGCTTTTGTCCTGAGGAACCTATCTGGTTAATATATTTGCTTCCAGTGCTACATGGCCCTACTACTCCAGGGATAACTCCTTCCAAGACAGTCTTATAATGTAATCAAGCTAAAGTATCCCTTTTTTCCATCTAACTTGAAAAGTTGTGTTTCCATGGACATAAAGGGAAGATGCACAACACAGGAAACTCTGTTACCGCTGAAGTACATCTCCCTTCTCTCTCTATGCATTCATATATATGATATATATATATATATATGCAAACACATATCAATACTATGAAGATATAAATATAAATGCATGTATAAAATTTTGGATTTCCTTCTGATTATGTTAGTTATACATGACCATTGCAAAAATCCAAATGTTTGAATCGCTGAATAAATGTTTCTCCTACTTTCCCCAGCCAGAACTTTTGACTTAAAATGTGAATAGTATAAACCCCCTTTATCCTTAAAAATCTACTCCCCAGAGGAAACTAATATAAACAGTGCGATATTTTCCTCAATTTTTACCTATGTATATATTTCATAATTTTACATATACACCCCCTATAGAATTCTGTTTTTAACAAAATGGGATTATGCAATACATATCAGTCTTCAATATGGTTATTCATATGTCATGAATGTATTTCCAAGTCAGTATTTATAGATTTGACTCATCTTTTTTAAGACAGACTAATACACTTCTACAGTATAGATGTATTATAAATTCAAACCAGTCGATCCTAAAGGAAATCAACCCTGATTATTCATTGGAAGAACTGATGATGAAGCTGAAGCTCCAACACTTTGGCCACCTGATGTAAATAAAGAGCTGATTCACTGGAAAAGACCCTGATGCTGGGGAAGACTGAGGGCAAGAGGAGAAGGGGGTTGCAGAGGAAGAGATGATTGGATGGCATTACTGATTTGATGGACATGAGTTTGAGCAAACTCTGGGAGATAGTGAAGTGAAGGGAAGCCTGGCGTGCTGCAGTCCATGAGGTCACAGAATCAGACAACTTAGCAACTGAACAACAAATTTAAACATTTCTTATCTATGTCTTTTAGTTTATAAACAACTTTTAATGGAGCTGGGGATGGGAAAGCTAGGGGCCAAATAATGTGCTGCCATATTCCTGCACAGAACTTTAAAGATTCCAAGAATTCTAAATTCCTATGTACTTTCCTGGCCATTATAAAGGTACATTTGTCAAAGTAGGAGGATAAAACATATTTTATTTAACAATCTATTACTTTAACTTACAATTTCAAAATATTTAGACATATGATATGTGGTTCTCCATTCCTACTTTCACAGGGGGACCCACAAACAGCAGGAAAGTTCTGAAGTGTGAAAATTATTTGGTAATACTAAACAAGACGAAAATGAGAGACAGAAGTAGAGAAAAGACAGAGATCCATATAAACAGCATTAAGAAGGAAAAGTGGACAACACTGTTGGCTACAGCAGAAATTACACAGGATACTAAGAAACAGGACTCTTACTTAAACAAATGCATAGAAAAGCATATTTTACCAGAATTGCTTTATGTTTAAAGAAAAAACCTAAATAGTCCTATCACATCAAATAAATTAGGCAAAAAATAAAAATTAAAAAGTAGTTAAAAATTTTCCATGAAGGAAAAATAAAACAACTGAGATCTGAGTATTTTATGAGTAAGTTCTTTCAAAACATTCAAGAAATAAATAATTCCAATATCATGCAAACTCTTTCAAAAATGATTAAGAAACAAAAATTTTCAACTCATAAAACTGTTACACTCTTGATTCCAAAACTAAAGAAGGACATACAGAGAAGGAATGTGACATGCTAATCTCTTGTATGAATATTGATGCAAAATGCTGAACCAAATATTAGCAAGCCAAATCCAGTAATTAATAAAAATGATACGCTATACTAAGTTTAGTTTATCCCAGAAGTGCTAGAATGATTTGTCATTAGAAATTCTATCAACAAAACTCATTACTTTAATAGATTTAGGGGGAGAAAAGTATGACCAACTCAAAAAATATTGGAAAGACATTAAATGAAGTTCAAATTTGATTCATAATAGGTATTTATAATGGAAGACTATTTCCTTAAAAAGATATGAGTACCCAGTAAAAAATACAAAAAAAAATTAAAAATCAGCAAAAGTTATACTGAATGATGAAACATCAGAAGTATTCCCATTAAAATCAGGAACAAGTAAAGGAAAAGAAATAAAAAGTTAATTTCTAGAAGTGGAATAACTGAGTGATAGGGAATGAACATTTTTAATAGATGCTACAAAAATAACTTTCCAAAAAAGTTCTGCTATTACAACCCACACCATCAATATATGAGTGACCATTTCCCCACACTTCTATCAACAACGAATGTTATTCTCTTTAATCACTGCCATCTAATTAAAAAGACAAAGTTCATTCTAGCTTTGTGAAGTGCCTATTCATGTCCTTTGTAGAGCCTTACTTTTACTTCCGGTTGTCAGAGCACACCATTAGTACTGAACTCGGGGCAGAGGGTCTAAGAGAGGTTGCTAGGAGTCTTAATCGAGCCTAATAGTTTCAGTCAAAACACATAAGTATCTTGATAGAAACTTGACCCAAAAGAGAAAAACCTGCTCAATATAACAACGTTATCTGCATCAGCAGTTGAGTGAGGAAATCCTTTTCTTTGTCTGATGCCCTACTCCAGCCCTTCCAGAAGCTTCATGGTAGGCCACACAGAGAAACAGTTCTGGGGTTCTCAACCCTGAAACTCCCCAAAGGAATGGTCTTTAAGATCCCAAAGTGGACATGACGCTGCTCTCAATCAAGGGTCCTCAGGTGAGTGTATGGGCTACAACCTCAAGCCTAGAGAGGCGACCATCAACAGAGGCACTCCCCTTGCTGCCAGGTCTATGAAAACTCAGTGATAGGAAGATGAGGGAACTAACCTCTCTTAGGTTTCTGGTTTAACTTATTTCTCCCAGCAAAGAGCTTTTTGGCAGATGGATGTTTCCACAGAAACCCATTCTGTGACCACAGATTCAGAATCAGAGTTGGTAACCCAAGCGTTATTCAGTCATGTTTGACTCTTTGTGACCCCATGGACTGTAGCCCACCAGTCTCCTCCATCCATGGGATTTCCCAGGCAAGAATACTGGAGTGGGTTGCCATTTCCTTCTCTAGGGGATCTTCCCGACCCAGGGACTGAACCCAGGTCTCCCTCATTGCAGGCAGGCTCTTTACCAGCTGGAAAGAGTCTTTCCTGGCCACCAGGAAAGACCAAAAGTGGAGAGAGGTAACTAACCCAAGCCTGTTGCTTAAATCACCAGGAACAGGAGGGCTGACGCATTCCAGAGTTGTATGGATCTTGAAGCCCTTCCCAACAGCCAGCTTGCTGTTATTTGTTGGTCTTCTTCAGGAACAACTGTAGGTGTTCCTCACTTTACATACCAGGGTTAAGATTTACTACGCAAGCAAAGAAGTCTTTGGATACACATGAAAGTGTCAGTTGCTCAATCGTGTCCAACTTTTGCAACCCCGTGGAGTGTAGCCCACCAAGCTCCTCTGTCCACGGGATTTTCCAGGCAAGAATACTTAAGTGGGTAGTCATTCCCTTCTCCAAGGGATCTTCCTGACCCAGGGACCGAACCCAGGTCTCCTGCATTGCAGGAGGACTCCTTACCATCTGAGCCACAAGGGCAGCTCCTATAGATTCACAAAAGTTTGGATTAGACACCAGCTCCTCCACAGAAAGTCTGTGTGACTCTGATCAAGTTCCTCCATTTCCTCATCTGGCCAATGAAGGAAACAATAGAGCCCTTCACTGGGAATTGTGAGGATTTAATCACACCACTCCACTATTCTTGCCTGGAGAATCCCAGGGACAGGGGAGCCTGGTGGGCTGGAGTCTGTGGGGTCGCACAGAGTCAGACACGACTGAAGCGACTTAGCAGCAGCAGCAGCAGCAGCCTCTTAATAAATGCTCAATAAATGGTAGCTGCTATCACTATTATTTCTCTCGAATAACTGTCCATCTAGGTTGTCTAATCATTCCTGTTCTTCACAGGAATGACTGGGGAATGATACGAAGTTCCTCGAAGAGCTTCCAAATCCAGCCTTATATTAAGAATCACTGTCACACAGTCTGAGCACAATTCATAGCTATGTCCATACTGCGCCCTCTAGTGGCACCCCAGGGACTATCAGGCACTTTGGAGGTGTTTGCTTACGACCTCCAGGGTGACCAGAGGGGTGTTGAGTCCGTATCTCACAAGGCCAGGGACACACTTTCCACTCCCAATTTCACCCAGGGCTTAGCTGTGGTGGTGCTCACAGGGTACTGATACACCCTCAAGTCTGAGTGAGGCTTGACTCCATAAGGTAGGAAACCACCAATCAGGACTACCAGGCAAGCTTCAAGTTCCAGAAACCAGAAGACTTGTCTACATCAACACAATCATCTTCATATGTCCACCTCAAACCACTGGGTACATAGGTGTAAATCTTATTTTGAGATAGTTCTGAGTATCTCATGGTTCTGTAGCACAGATGGAAGATGACTAATAAAACCCTATTAGTCCAACCAGTCAATCCTAAAGGAAATCAGTCCTAAATATTTATTGGAAGTACTGATGATGAACTCCAATACTTTGGTCACCTGATGTGAAAAACTGACTCATTGGAAAAGACCCTGATGCTGGGAAAGATTGAAGGCAGGAGGAGAAGGGGACGACAGAGGATGAGATGGCTGGATGGCATCACCGACTTGATGGACATGAGTTTGAGTAAGCTCCAAGAGTTGGTATTGGACAGGGAAGCCTGGTGTGCTGCAGTCCATGGGGTTGCAAAGAGTTGGACACAACTGAGCAACTGAACTGAATTGAACTGACTGAACAGCTTGAAATGATATCTGCTCTTTGGCTTGCCTGTTCCAAAGGAGATCCAACCAGTCCATTCTAAAGGAGATCGATCCTGGATGTTCATTGGAGGGACTGATGCTAAAGCTGAAACTGTAATACTTTGGCCACCTCATGCGACGAGTTGACTCACTGGAAAAGACTCTGATGCTGGGAAAGGTTGGGGGCAGGAGGAGAAGGGGACGACAGAGAATGAGATGGCTGGATGGCATCACCGACTCTGTGGACATGAGTTTGAGTGTACTCCAGGAGTTGGTGATGGACAGGGAGGCCTGGCGTGCTGTGATTCATGGGGTTGCGGAGAGTCGGACACGACTGAGCGACTGAACTGAATTGAACTGAACTCCAAAGTAGTAAAACCAATACCTCCATGAAATCATAGAAGAGCCACAACAAATTTGTTGATACAAAATAGAAACATAGCTTTTCAGTTAAACAGGAGGAGGAACAAGAGGTAATACCTATACAGCAATATGTTTAGGTGCTATTCCAAGGCACTGCATATATTTGCTCATGTAACCCTCAAAACAATGACAATGCATTTATTTTCCCCATGTCTCAGATGAGAAAATCAAGGCACAAAAAACATTAGTAAATTGCCTGAAGTTCAGTTCAGTTCAGTCGCTCAATCGTGTCCAACTCTTTTTGACCCCATGAACCACAGCACACCAGGCCTCCCTGTCCATCACCAACTCCCGGAGTTCACCCAAACCCATGTCCATTGAGTCTGTGATGCCATCCAGCCATCTCATCCTCTGTTGTCCCCATATCCTCCTGCCTTCAATCTTTCCCAGCATCAGGGTCTTTCCAACGAGTCAGTTATTCGCATCAGGTCGCCAAAGTATTGGAGTTTCAGCTTCGACATCAGTCTTTCCAATGAACACCCAGAACTTATCTTCTTTAGGATGGACTGGTTGGATCTCCTTGCGGTCCAAGGGACTCTCAAGAGTCTTCTCCAACACCACAGTTCAAAAGCATCAATTCTTCAGCTCTCAGCTTTCTTTATAGTCCAAATCTCACATCCATACATGACCACTGGAAAAACCATAGCCTTGACTAAATGAATATTTTTGGCAAAGTAATGTCTCTGCTTTTTAATACGCTGTCTAGGTTGGTCATAACTTTCTTTACAGGGAGTAAATGTCTTTTAATTTCATGGCTGCAATCACCATCTGCAGTGATTTTGGAGCCCCAAAAAATAAAGTCAGCCACTGTTTGCACTGTTTTTCCATCTATTTCCCATGAAGTGATGGGACCAGATGCTATGATCTTAGTTTTCTGAATGTTGAGCTTTAAGCCAACTTTTTCACTCTCCTCTTTCACTTTCATCAAGAGGCTCTTTAGTTCTTCACTTTCTGCCATAAGGGTGGTGTCATCTCCATATCTGAGGTTATTGATATTTCTCCTAGCAATCTTGACTCCAGCTTGTGCTTCCTCCAGCCCAGAGTTTCTCATGATGTACTCTGCATAGAAGTTAAGTAAGCAGGGTGACTGTATACAGCCTTGCCGTACTCCTTTTCCTATTTGGAACCAGTCTGTTGTTCCATATCCAGTTCTAACTGTTGCTTCCTGACCTGCATACAGGTTTCTCAAGAGGCAGGTCAGGTGGTCTGGGATTCCCATCTCTTTCAGAATTTTCCACAGTTTCTTGTGATCCACACAGTCAAAGGCTTTGGCATAGTCAATAAAGCAGAAATAGATGTTTTCTGGAACTCTCTTGCTTTTCCCATGATCCAGCGGATGTTGGCAATTTGATCTCTGGTTCCTCTGCCTTTTCTAAAACCAGCTTGAACATCTGGAAGTTCACGGTTCACGTATTGCTGAAACCTGGCTTGGAGAATAGCCACAAAATGGTAGAACTGAGTGACAAACGGTTTAAAGAATCCTGAACTACAACTTTAGAGAGCTTGTCACTGAAAGAAAACACAGACTAAGAAAAAAGAGAGACGCATGACATATTCTCACACAAAGCAGACCCCCATCAATGTAACTGGATGATGACAGTAGGATGTTGCAAGGACTCAGTGTGAGGAAAGCAACTTAAACACTGTTGAAACAATCCAATCACTTCCTTGAAATTCAGACAGCGGTCCAACCTGAGTTGAAGAACCATTATGAACTCCTCTTGCTCTGGGTCACACTATCTAAACCCAAGCCACATCTCCTGCCATAACACTCTAACCCATAATTCCTACTATGAAATATAAGAAATGTAGCAGCTCTCCTAAGGGGCTTCTTCACCATTCAGAAAGATGAAAATATGGACAGGTCTGTAATCATCATGCTCTTGAGAAGTTACTATCATGATGCACTTGTTGAGATCTGAATTATACAGACTAAGACTCTAACGCTAAAATGTGTCCTCGATTAGAGCTTATTCCACTCTGCAAGCAACAGTTATCCAGTTCATGTGTCTCCATTTACTTCTTCTTGGTTTGTTATAGGCAGTCATAGTGGAGGACCTTCAGCTCAGTACTAACTGTGGTTTTCAGCTCGTGTCCTGAACCAAGTCTGCATCAGTGAAACTTTTCTTGACTTTTACAGCTTCTAGGAAGTGGATCATGCCTTGACCTTTTTGGAGTATATATTGTTGTTGTTGTTCAGTTGCTAAATTATGTCTGACTCTTTGCGACTCCATGAACTGAAGCACTCCAGGCTTCCCTGCCCTTCATTATTTCCCTGAGTTTGCTAAAACTCATGTCCATTGAGTCAGTGATGCTGTCCAACCATCTTAAACTCTGTTCCCCCTTCTCCTCTTGCTTTCAATCTTTCCCAGCATCAGGGTCTTTTCCAATGGGTTGGCTCTATGCAGCTGGTGGCCAAAGTATTGGAGTTTCAGTTTTAGCAACAGTCCTTCCAAAGAATATTCAGGGTTTATTTCTTTCAGGATTAACTGATTTGATCTCCTTGCTGTCCAAGGGACTCTCAAGAGTCTTCTCCAGCACTACAGTTCAAAAGCACATAGTATGTATAACATGTATAGTTCTCAGTAATCCTCTTCTCAGAAGTGGGGCTCCTCAAGCACACCCAATACTCTTCCAGCACCCTGCAGAATCCAAAGCCATCAGTGCTTGCCAGCCACTCACACCACCTCACTGTCTCTCCCCAACAGGAGATTCTGTAGCACAGACAGTCTTGACCTACTTAAAGAACTCTAAGCTCCTGCAGTTAAAAAAGAAAAATACATGCATAAATATGGACCAGATGCACAGATCAAATTTAAGGGGAATAGATTATGGACACGGAGCTGTCAACAGGGCCCTCACAATCACATTCTTTCATCCTCCCATGTGGTATCCACCTGCAGAGCATCATCAGTGGGTTTGCAGTGGGTTCCCACTTTCAAAGCTGGCTCTGAGACTATGGGATTTTTCTTCAGCTTTGTTTTTAGCACTGTGACTGACCATAGAACAAAAAGCTTTTTTTTTTTTTAACCATTAACAACATAATAAAAGTATATCAGGACAGCTATAGGAGTCCAGTATTTTACTTTTAAATCTACTCTCCCAAATGAAAATGCTTCCTATGAAACACGTACCAAACTCCTCTGAATAGAGCCTCACTATTTTTAATATGGAGAAAACAAAACAGAGAGGTAGAGGTACTGAACTAAGTAATAAGAACCTAAGTCAAGTTCACCTTGGACAAAAGAATACATGTCCCTTGTACTAATCAAGCGTCTTGCCTTTTTCCCATTCAGGAAGGTTGAGAAGCAATTCTAACAACATAAGAGCTGTTCATAAAAAGAACATGGATGAGAAAGATTCAGAACATCTCTTCCAGATTTAGTGCTTCTCAAAGATGAAATATGATTTTCCATGTAGTTATACAAAGAGCTTCATATAACAGAATCTAGGCTATCTGAAGTTTTTAAAACTGGACAATCTTCTGGCTGCAATTGACTGGAAATGGGATTATTCCCAAAGGTAGTCAAGTATGTGATGAAAATATTAGACTATCCTACCTCTTCAGTTGCACAGCAAACATTCACTAAAGGGTATGCCAAGATTTGTGCTAGGCTTTTTTAGTTTCATCACTGCTAGAGACTTAGAACATAAATCTTATGTAACTGACCAAGAATGAAAGAACAGAAACAAAATGGTCACTCTAAATTGATCAAACAAATTGAAATATTCCTTCTGTGGTAGTAATCAGTGACTAGGTTCCCTCTGTTCTACCTAAAAATTATTTAACATCCATCATTTTCCATCCATCTTTTTCCAGCCTTAGTTCAGGCCCTCCTTCAGTACTTCTTATCTAGATCATTATAATAGCCTCATGCTTATTTTTTCTGCCATCATATTTGCCCCTCAACTCCAACCTTCCTATAACAATCTCCACATAGCATAAACCCAATAATGTTACAAGTACTTCACTTGTTCCCATAAACTTGTCAATAACTTTCAAACATGGTATCATAATATCTAGGGAGTTTATGAACCACAATGGTGACTATTTCTCCAGCCTTACCTCCTGACTCTCCCTAAGCAGACTGGCTCTTTGAGTCAGGATTTCACTGCTAGGATGGGTAGCAAGTATCAATACATAGAGCCAGAGGTCAAGTAGTAAAATAGATCCAAGAATAAAAAATGTTAAGGGCAAGATAACCCCAAAAGTACTTCAAAACAAAGGATCAAAGAGATGGTTAAGGTGCCTATGCATGGAACCTAGGAGATACTCAGAAGAAAAGAAATGAGATTAAAAATAGAGAAGATACTATGGGGTAAGTGGGTGGGGAGGGATAAGTTGGGAGATTGGTATTGACATATATACATTACTATATATAAAATAGATAACAAATAAGGACCTACTGAATAGTACAGGGAATTCAGTAGGGGAATTCCCATGTAATGCTCTACATGGGAAAAAAATATCTTTTAAAAAAAATGATATATGTACCTGTATAACTGATTTACTTTACAGTATACCTGAAACTAACACAACACTGTAAATCAATTATATGCCGATAAAAAATTTTTTTAATAGATAGGAGACTCAATCATGCAGAATGAAGAAGTTCTCAAAAGCTGCTGTACATTACCCCTGTAATTAAGAATACTCTTTTACACACTGAAACTTTTGTTAAAAGGATAGCTCTTACATTAAATGTTCTTACCACAAGAAAATAAAATAAAAATCAGAAAATAAAGAGTGGAAAGGTAGTGAATCTAAGCGACACTGGGCTTTTGTCCACCCAAGGCCGTGCTGTCTCTTCTAACTAAAGCACACTGTTCTTCCTATTTCTGTTCACCTGACTGACTTCAACACACTGCATTTATCAAAGCCTCTGGGAAAAAATTTTCAGACTCTTAGCTGAGTTGTGCTCCTTAACACTCTGCTTCTGTTTATGTCAATACCCCTTTTCTCTTTGCTGTAATTGTCAACATAACAATTACACAGTAGGCAACCTGTAAGCATTAGTACATATCTGCATGTCATATCTCTGAGCCACGTGTGTCATTACAGAATTGGAATCAACAATACTGGAGGAACATTTTCTTTTTTAAAATTTACACAGACACTACCTGCAAGACTGTCATGAGACAATTTGAAGAACCTTGTATTAAAATCAATCACTATAAAATCAATCACTATTTATCACTACAGTCACCTCCTTTCTCTGCATGAAACCACAGGAACACAAGCCTTTCCAGAGATTTCCATGGTATCCTAAAGTTTATAATTGTAGGGAATAAGACCCAGTTATATCTTTTAGGAGTTCTAACTTATATACAGAGTACATCATGAGGAATGCTGGACTGGAAGAAGCACAAGCTGGAGTCAAGATTGCCAGGAGAAATATCAATAACCTCAGATATGCAGATGACATCACCTTTATGGCAGAAAGTGAAGAAGAACTAAAGAGCCTCTTGATGAAAGTGAAAGAGAAGAGTGAAAAAGTTGGCTTGAAGCTCAACATTCAGAAAACTAAGATCATGGCATCTGGTCCCATCACTTCATGGCAAATAGATGGGGAAACAGTGGAAACAGTGTCAGACTTTATTTTGGGGGGCTCCAAAATCACTGCAGATGCTGATTGCAGCCATGAAATTAAAAGACGCTTACTCCTTTGGAAGGAAAGTTATGACCAACCTAGATAGCATGTTAAAAAGCAGAGACATTACTTTGTCAACAAAGGTCCATCTAGTCAAGGCTATGGTTTTTCCAGTGGTTATGTATGGATGTGAGAGTTGGACTGTGAAGAAAGCTGATCACCGAAGAATTGATGCTTTTGACCTGTGGTGCTGGAGAAGACTCTTGAGAGTCCCTTGGACTGCAAAGAGATCCAATCAGTCCATTCAAAAGGAGATCAGTCCCGGGTGTTTTTTGGAAGAACTGATGCTAAAGCTGAAACTCCAATACTTTGGCCACCTCATGCGACAAGTTGACTCACTGGAAAAGACTCTGATGCTGGGAGGGATTGGGGGCAGGATGAGAAGGGGACGACAGAGGATGAGATGGCTGGATGGCATCACTGACTCAATGGACGTGAGTTTGAGTGAACTCCAGGAGTTGGTGATGGACAGGGAGGCCTGGCGTGCTGTGATTCATGGGGTCAAAAAGAGTCGGACACGACTGAGCGACTGAACTGAACTGAGCTGAAGTCCTGAAGTAACAAAGACAGCTTGACAAATTGGTCCCTTTCCTGATGGATGTAGAAATTTCCATTGGTTATTATCCAAATTATTTCAAAAATAAAAGTAAAGAATCACTTATTATCATCATCTCAATTTGCAACCTTTTAAAATTAACTCCATGATTTCACAAATGTTTGGTTTCACTTTGTCATCATCACTATATTATATTTTTTAAAAATGTGGTGTATTTGTACTGATTTAGAGATGACAGTCGGAGAAGGCAATGGCAAGCCACTCCAGTACTATTGCCTAGAAAATCCCATGGATGGAGGAGCCTGGTAGGCTGCAGTCCGTGGGGTCGCTAAGGGGCGGACACAACTGAGCGACTTCACTTTCACTTTTTACTTTCACACATTGGAGAAGGAAATGGCAACCCACTCCAGTGTTCTTGCCTGGAGAATCCCAGGGATGGGGGAGCCTGGTGGGTTTCTGTCTATGGGGTCACACAGAGTCGGACACGACTGAAGTGACTCAGCAGCAGCAACAGCAGCAGCAGAGATGACAGTGCAGTTAACAAAGACTTAGAAACATGTTCAACATTATCCAGCAACTTGGAAGCAAAAAAAGAAAAACTTAGAAAGCCTCTAAAGTTGATCCTTGAAAACATGAATTTGAACTGTACAGTTCTATTTACACCTGGATTTTTTTTTCAGTAGTAATACTACAGTACTACACCATCCAAGGTTGATTGAATCCATTGATGCAGAACCTGGGATTCCAAGGAACCACTGTGGGACCTGGTATGCAAGAAGGGTCCTGGAATCAACCCCTAGCAAATACAGAAGAACAACTGCAAGATGTGGGGATTTTTTTTTTCCATAATACAAATTTCAGAAAGGAGCCTTCCTATAATTGAACTTAATTTATTTTCCTCCTACCCTCTTCTGAACTTTACATCCCACCCCTGCCCCTTTACACTGAACTTGGCCTCTACTCAATGAATTAGCATTCCACAATTAGCCTGGAAACCTGAGATGTTTCCCAACTAGATCAGTGAGTGTAGAGGACGACATAAATAAAGGTTGGAATTCAAGTAAACAGAGTTGCAAATGTCAAGGAACTGACAGCAAGAAGAGAGAAAGCTATATTATATATAACCTGAGACAATTATCTGGGAGGAGAAGGGTAGAATGGAGTACGTATCAATAACTTTTTTATGACATTTTATAAACATAATATTTATAAAATCTCCTCTTAAAATTTCTTGTCACTTATACAGACCTAAATTCTATCCTCTACACTTCAAGCCAATGAGACTATACCTTACAGATTGAATAATGTCGCGTTACCCAGACAATATTCCATAGCCTGTGTTGTGTACTCAGAAATAGCCAACAAAAAACACAAAAAATGTAGATCTCACTCAGTGACTTGCCTTTCTTTCAGGGGATAAAATTCCCTTTGATTTCTGCTTGCTTTGGGTGACTCTTTAGTGTTTTCCAATAATGAGGTTTTTTTCTTTTTTATTTTGTGTAGAGTTTATTAATGTTTTCTATAGGATAGTTAAGTCTGATACAAGCTACTTCACCATCACTGGGGTCAAAGCTCAACTTCCATTCTTAAAACACCAAAGAAAATAACTATCAAAGCATCTGCAACACAAATAAATGGAAATAAAAAATGATACAAGGAAGTATTAACATCTTCCCATCTGCCATCTATAAAGTGGATGAAGCAACCCAATATAATCAGCATTGCAAGAGATGGGATTAATATTATAACTAAAGCTATACTATCTATTTTTTTTATTTATTTTTTTATTTTATTGGAGGCAAATTACCTTACATTAATATAATTGGTTGGTTTTGCCATACATTGACACGAATCCGCACCGGGTGTACATGTGTTCCCCCTCTTGAACCCCGCTCCCACCTCCCTCTTCCCCATATCCTCCCTCCAGGTCATCCCCGTGCACCAGCCCCAAGCATCCTGTATCATGCGTCGAACCTGGACTGGTGATTCGTTTCACATATGATAATATACATGCTACAATGCCATTCTCCCAAATCGTCCCACCTTCACCCTCTCCCACAGAGTCCCAAAGACTGTTCTATACACCTATGTCTCTCTTGCTGTCTTGTATACAGGGTTAAGGTTATCATCTTTCTAAATTCCATATATATGTGTTAGTATACTGTATTGATGTTTTTCTTTCTGGCTTAATTCACTCTGTATAATAGGCTCCAATTTCATCCACCTCATTAGAACTGATTCAAATGCATTCTTTTTGATGGCTGAAAAATACTCCATTGTGTATATGTACCAAAGCTTTCTTATCCATTCACCTGAGGATGGACATCTAGGTTGCTTCCATGTCCTGGCTATTATAAACAGTGCTGCAATGAACATTGGAGTACATGTGTCTCTTTCAATTCTGGTTTCCTCGGTGTGTATGCCCAGGAGTGCAATTGCTGGATCATATGGAAGTTCTATTTCCAGTTTTTTGAGGAATCTCCACACTGTTCTCCATAGTGGCTGTACTAGTTTGCATTCCCACCAACAGTGTAAGAGGGTTCCACTTTCTCCACACCCTCTCCAGCATTTATTGCATGTAGACTTTTGGATAGCAGCCATTCTGACTGGTGTGAAATGGTATCTCATTGTGGTTTTTATTTGCATTTCCCTGAATCAAAAACTTCTGCACAGCAAAGGAAACTATAAGCAAGGTGAAAAGACAGCCTTCAGAATGGGAGAAAATAATAGCAAATGAAGCAACTGATAAAGGATTAATCTCCAAAATATACAAGCAGCTCCTGCAGCTCAATTCCAGAAAAATAAATGACTCAATCAAAAAATGAGCCAAAGAACTAAACAGACATTTCTCCAAAGAAGACATAAAGATGGCTAACAAACACATGAAAAAATGCTATACTATTTATTTTACTAGAAATATACAGGGGAACAAGAGAAAGGAAAAGATAAAACCTCTGACATTGGAGCTAACTAAATTTCATTTGGAAATCAGCAACATCTATTCTACCTTGACTCTCTGAATGTTTTTTTTTTTATATGCACAATTGTGTGAGTGTGTGTGTGCTTCTTACACGTAAGTGTAAGAAGAATACACAATTCATTCTGGTGGTGAAAGGGAATCTATCCTCATTGTGACTGGAAATTACAGGTGAAAATAAGCTTTTTACATATCATTGATAAGCATTCTATATATCACTGTCCACTGTGTGGGGGCAGAAAACTAAAATATTTGAAAAAAGAAAAAAAATCACCTTGGTAAATGGAGTCATTTCCAAAGCTGGGTGTATTTAATGCTGAAGAGTGGCTTACCGCCAGAAGTTTTGTTTCCATGAAGGACATACATGAGCCCATAAAAAAATGTGCAAATATTTTAAACTCTTTGGATCTCCTCTTCCATCACAATTGAAGTGAAAGTCAAAGTGTTAGTTGTTCAGTTGTGTTTGACTCTTTGTGACCCCGTGGACTGTACCAGGCCAGGCATCTCTGTCCATGGGATTCTCCAGGCCAGAATACTGTAGTGGGTTGCCATTCCCTTCTCCAGGGGATCTTCGCAACCCAGGGATCAAACCCAGGTCTTCTGTATTTCTAACAAGCTCCTAGTTGGTACTGCTGATTCACAATCCACACTTTCAGTAGCAAAAGTCTAAGTTCAGACAATTACTCATGATCAGGGGTCAGGTTAGGATTTCACATCTCTAAATAGGGAAGATCATGGCAAGAGAGGTACAGGGAGCACAAAACATACAGACGCTCAGTCTCAGGTGCTGACCCTGCATTACCATGCCCCAGAGAAAGGACGCCTCCTTAACTTTTGTACCCTAAGCACCTCTCTAGTCTGGCTCAAGTCCCGACCTTGGGTGATAGCTGAGACAAGAATCATAATGGAATTGGGTATTGAGATTTAAGACCAAAAAAAAAAAAAAGAAATGACAAATAGGAGAAGGGTGATTGGAAATGTGACATAATTTCCATCTAGAAACTATAATGGCCGTAATTTTTCCTTAACCTCTGCAGGGGCAAGGAGGACATGAAAGAAGGAAGTCAGTCTGCTCCTCTAGAACAGTAGTGGTACAGTGTTGCAGAAGACACCCTGTATTTCTTTTTTTTTCTATTAGTGGCACAAAATTTATACTCAAGACATTAAATATTTCACATAGATGGAAGAAATTTTTCACAGGGCTTTTGAATGACAACTTCCTATTTTATAAGTAATTGGAATCAATTTATCAAAATTATCAAAATCAAACAAATCCAAGAAAATATTAAGAACTGTGTTTAATTCCCTTAAGGGTATGAGTTCTGCTATTTAAAAATTATATCTCCAAGAGTGTAATAATATGAAAAAGTGTCAGAATACAATATTAAGTAAAAATATAGATGATTAAAATTGCATTTGCAATCTGATTGCAACTATTTTTTTTGAAAAATTTTACAAAGAATAACTAAAATAACACTTGGATTTCAATCAATCACTTCCTTTAAGTAAAGAAATAGGATTGATTCATTTTTCCTCCTTCATGTCTTTTTTTAAAAGTTTATGTGACTTTTTAATTAAAAACAAGCTCTGCAAGTACCTTTCAAATCATTACTAGCATCCCAAAATCTTCATTATCCCCATGCTTCTCCCCAGTGCCTATTCCTCTCCAAACTATAATATCAGTAGTCTGACTTCTAAGACCACAGATTTGTTTTACCTATTTTCATACTTTATAAATCATTCAATTTATATTCTTTTATGACTTCATTCAACACTATACAGCTTACCTGTATAGCTGTGCATAGTGTACACCACTCATTCTACCTAGGAACCTATGATTTGAATATAACACAAGTTACTTATTCATGTTACTGGTGATGGACATTGGTTTTTTTTCTAAATTTTGCCTGTGACTAGACTGCAATGATTTTTTAGCACATATCTTTTGGTGATCATATGAATGCATTTTTGTTGGGCATATATCTAGGAGGGAACTACCAGTTCATGTGATAAGCATAAGCTCATCTTTAATGAACACTGCTCAGCAGTTTATACTAAATTTATTCTTCAATTTGAAGTGGATAAGATATCCAGTTCCCTCATCATCGCTGGATTTTTTCCATCATTTTCATTTAGCCACTGTAGTGGTAGCCCATCATGGTTTACCTTTAAATCTCCTTATATTTAATACAGTTGAACACCTTGTCATATGTTTAAGGCTTTCCCGGCAGCTCATCTGGTAAAGAACTCACCTGCAATGAGGGAGACCTGGGTTCGATCCCTGGGTTGGGAAGATTTCCGTGGAGAAGGGAACGGATACCCATACCAGTATTCTGGCCTGGAGAATTCCATGGACTGTATAGCCCATGGGGTCACAAAGAGTTGGATACGACTGAGTGACTTTCACACTTCACACATTTTCATATGCTTAGTGTACACTTCACTAGTCTTTTTTGTGATGTTTTTGCCCACGCTCAAATTGAGTTGTTGTCTTTCTTACTAATTTATGAGATTGCCTTTCATATAAGTCATTTGTCAGATGCACGGACTACAAGAACTCTTTCAATCTCTAATCATGTCTTTGAATAAATAGTTCTTACTTGTATTATACTCTCTTGTATACTATTTTCTTCCATGTTAGGGTTTTTGATTCCTGCCTTAATAATTTTGACTGCTGCAAAGTCAGAAAGATGTTCAAGTATTTTTTTTTCTCTAATGTTTTATTATTTTATCTTTTACATTTAGATTTACAGTCCATCTGTTATCATTTCTTTTGTATATATTGTGTTCTATACATATTTGCCATAAGAAACAGAAAGAAAGTGAAGTCGCTCAGTCTTGTCCTACTCTTTGCAACCCCATGGACTGTACCTACCAGGCTCCTCCATCAATGGAATTTTCCAGGCAAGAGTACTGGAGTGGGTTGCCATTTCCTGCTGCAGAGGATCTTCCCAACCCAGGGATTGAACCTGGGTCTCCCACATTGCAGCAGACACTTTACCATCTGAGCTACCCAATTAAGGCAGCACCATTTATTTGAAAAGATCACCCTTTCCCCACTATACTCCAGTGTTACCTATGTCATAGGCCATTTGGTGTAGGCCTGTTTTATCCTAACTCAGTATGCAATTGGTGATAAAATTATCTCATCCCAACACAGATTGGGAAAATGCTCCAGGTAAGAATGGATTGGTAAGGTATTTTTTTCTCTTATTCTTATCCTCTTATTAAAGATTTTTACCATCACCTTACGCTTTCTTTGTAACTTTTTCTTTACAAAAAGACTTGGCTTCAGTTCAGTTCAGTCACTCAGTCCAACTCTTTGCAACCCCATGAACCACAGCACGCCAGGCCTCCCTGTCCATCACCAACTCCCAGAGTCCACCCAAACCCATGTCCATTGAGTTGGTGATGCCATCCAACCATCCCATCCTCTGTCGTCCCCTTCTCCTCCTGCCCTCAATCTTTCCCAGCATCAGGGTCTTTTCTAATGAGTCAGCTCTTCACATCAGGTGGCCAAAGTATTGGAGTTTCAGCTTCAACATCAGTCCTTCCAATGAACACCCAGGACTGATCTCCTTTAGAATGGACTGGTTGGATCTCCTGGCATTCCAAGGGACTCTCAAGAGTCTTCTCTAACACCACAGTTCAAAAGCATCAATTTTTTGGTGCTCAGCTTTCTTTATACTCCAACTCTCACATCCATACATGACCACTGGAAAAACCATAGCCTTGACTAGACGGACCTTTGTTGGAAAAGTAATGTCTCTGCTTTTTAATATGCTGTCTAGGTTGGTCATAACTTTCCTTCCAAGGAGTAAGCGTCTTTTAATTTCACGGCTGCAATCACCACCTGCAGTGATTTTGGAGCCCAGAAAAATAAAGTCTGACACTGTTTCCACTGTTTCCCCATCTATTTCCCATGAAGTGATGGGACGGGATACCATGACCTTAGTTTTCTGAATGTTGAGCTTCAAGCCAACTTTTTCACTCTTCTCTTTCACTTTCATCAAGAGGCTCTTTAGTTCCTCTTCACTTTCTGCCATAAGGGTGGAGCCATCTGCATATCTGAGGTTATTGATATTTCTCCCGGCAATCTTGATTCCAGCTTGTGCTTCTTCCAGCCCAGCGTTTCTCATGATGTACCCTGCATATAACTTAAATAAGCAGGGTGACAATATACAGCCTTGACGCACTACTTTTCCTATTTGGAACCAGTCTGTGGTGCCATGTCCAGTTCTAACTGTTGCTTCCTGACCTGCATACAGGTATCTCAAGAGGTAGGTCAGTTGGTCTGGTATGTCCAACTCTTTCAGAACTTTCCACAGCTTATTGTGATCCACAGAGTCAAAGGCTTTGGCATAGTCAATAAAGCAGAAATTGATGATTTTCTACAACTCTCTTGCTTTTTCCATGATCCAGCAGATGTTGGCAATTTGATCTCTGGTTCCTGTGCCTTTTCTAAAACCTGCTTGAACATCTGGAAGGTCATGGTTCACATATTGCTGAAGCCTGGCTTGGAGAACTTTGAGCATGACTTTAGTAGCGTGTGAGATGAGTGCAATTGTGCGGTAGTTTGAGCATTCTTTGGCATTGCCTTTCTTTGGGATTGGAATGAAGACTGACCTTTTCCAGTCCTGTGGCCACTGCTGAGTTTTCCAAATTTGCTGATATATTGAGTGCAGCACTTTCACAGCATCATCTTTCAGGATTTGCAATAGCTCAACTGGAATTCCATCACCTCCACTAGCTTTGTTTATAGTGATACTTCTTCCTCAGGCACACCTGACTTCACATTCAGGATGTCTGACTCTAGGTGAGTGATCACACCATTGTGATTATCTGGGTCATGAAGATCTTTTTTGTACAGTTCTTCTGTGTATTCTTGCCACCTCTCCTTAATATCTTCTGCTTCTGTTAGGTCCCTACCTTTTCTGTCCTTTATTGAGCCCATCTTTGCATGAAATGTTCCCTTGGTATTTTTAATTTTCTTGAAGAACTCTCTAGTCTTTCCCATTCTATTGTTTTCCTCTATTTCTTTGCATTGATTGCTGACGAAGACTTTCTTATCATTCCTTGCTAATCTTTGGAACTCTGCATTCAAATGGGTATATAACAGGAGATGGCAAGAGTGAACATAGACATTCTAGGAATCAGTGAATTAAAATGGACTGGAATGGGTGAATTTAACTCAGATGACCCTTATATCTACTACTGTGGGCAGGAATCCCTTAGAAGAAATGGAGTAGCCATCATGGTCAACAAAAGAGTCCGAAATGCAGTACTTGGATGCAATCTTAAAAACGACAGAATGATTTCTGTTTGTTTCCAAGGCAAACCATTCAGTATTACAGTAATCCAGGCCTATGCCCCAACCAGTAACGCTGAAGAAGCCGAAGTTGAACAGTTCTATAAAGACCTACAAGACCTTTTAGAACTAACACCCAAAAAAGATGTCCTTTTCATTATAGGGGACTGGAATGCAAAAGTAGGAAGTCAAGAAACACCTGGAGTAAGAGGCAAATTTGGCCTTGGAACACGAAATGAAGCAGGGCAAAGGCTAATAGAGTTTTGTCAAGAGAACGCACTGGTCATAGCAAACACCTTCTTCCAACAACACAAGAGAAGACTCTACACATGGACATCACCAGATGGTCAACACCGAAATCAGATTGATTATATTCTTTGCAGTCAAAGATGGAGAAGCTGTATACAGTTAGCAAAAACAAGACTAGGAGCTGACTGTGGCTCAGATCATGAACTCCTTATTGCCAAATTCAGACTTAAATTGAAGAAAGTAGGGAAAACCACTAGACCATTCAGATATGACCTAAATCAAATCCCTTATGATTATACAGTGGAAGTGAGAAATAGATTTAAGGGACTAGATCTGATAAATAGAGTGCCTGATGAACTCTGGATGGAGGTTCGTGACATTGTACAGGAGACAGGGACCAAGACCATCCCCATGGAAAAGAAATGCAAAAAAGCAAAATGGCTGTCTGAGGAGGCCTTACAAATAGCTGTGAAAAGAAGAGAAGCAAAAAGCAAAGGAGAAAAGGAAAGATATAAGCATCTGAATGCAGAGTTCCAAAGAAGAGCAAGGAGAGATAAGAAACCCTTCCTCAGCGATCAATGCAAAGCAATAGAGGAAAACAACAGAATAGGAAAAACAAGAGATCTCTTCAAGAAAATTAGAGATTCCAAGGGAACATTTCATGGAAAGATGGGCTCGATAAAGGACAGAAATGGTATGGACCTAACAGAAGCAGAAGATATTAAGAAGAGGTGGCAAGAATACACAGAAGAACTGTACAAAAAAGATCTTCATGACCAAGATAGTCATGATAACGTGATCACTGACCTAGAGCCAGACATCTTGGAATGTGAAGTCAAGTGGGCCTTAGAAAGCATCACTACAAACAAAGCTAGTGGAGGTGATAGAATTCCAGTTGAGCTTTTTCAAGTCTTGAAAGATGATACTGTGAAAGTGCTGCACTCAATATGCCAGCAAATTTGGAAAACTCAGCAGTGGCCACAGGACTGGAAAAGGTCAGTCTTCATTCCAATCCCAAAGAAAGGCAATGCCAAAGAATGCTCAAACTACCGCACAATTGCACTCATCTCACACGCTACTAAAGTCATGCTCAAAATTCTCCAAGCCAGGCTTCAGCAATATGTGAACCGTGAACTCCCAGATGTTCAAGCAGGTTTTAGAAAACGCAGAGGCACCAGAGATCAAATTGCCAACATCCGCTGGATCATGGAGAAAGCAAGAGAGTTCCAGAAAAACATCTGTTTCTGCTTCATTGACTATGCCAAAGCCTTTGACTGTGTGGATCACAATAAACTGTGGAACATTCTGAAAGAGATGGGAATCCCAGACCACCTGACCTGCCTCTTGAGAAACCTGTATGCAGGTCAGGAAGCAACAGTCAGAACTGGACATGGAACAACAGACTGGTTCCAAATAAGAAAAGGAGTACGTCAAGGGTGTATATTGTCACCCTGCTTATTTAACTTATATGCAGAGTACATCATGAGGAACGCTGGGCTGGAAGAAGCACAAGCTGGAATCAAGATTGCTGGGAGAAATATCAATAACTTCAGATATGCAGATGACACTACCCTTATGGCAGAAAGTGAAGAGGAACTCAAAAGCCTCTTGATGAAAGTGAAAGAGGAGAGTGAAAAGGTTGGCTTGAAGCTCAACATTCAGAAAACAAAGATCATGGCATCTGGTCACATGAATTGACATAGATGGGAAGACAGTGGAAACAGTGTCAGACTTTGTTTTTTTGGGCTCCAAAATCACTGCAGATGCTGATTGCAGCCATGAAATTAAAAGACGCTTTCTCCTTGGAAGGAA
Organism: Moschus berezovskii; assembly: GCF_049115385.1. NCBI lineage: Eukaryota > Metazoa > Chordata > Mammalia > Artiodactyla > Moschidae > Moschus > Moschus berezovskii. The sequence goes on from NC_142478.1 coordinate 37,508,501, forward strand.
AGTTATGACCAACCTTGATAGTATATTAAAAAGCAGAGACATTACTTTTCCAACAAAGGTCCATCTAGTCAAGGCTATGGTTTTTCCTGTGGTCATGTATGGATGTGAGAGTTAGACTGTGAAGAAAGCTGAGCGCCAAATAATTGATGCTTTTGAACTGTGGTGTTGGAGAAGACTCTTGAGAGTCCCTGGACTGCAGGGAGATCCAACCAGTCCATTCTAAAGGAGATCAGTCCTGGGTGTTCATTGGAAGGACTGATGCTAAAGCTGAAACTGCAGTACTTTGGCCACCTCATGCGACGAGTTGACTCACTGGAAAAGACTCTGATGCTGGGAAAGGTTGGGGGCGGGAAGAGAAGGGGACAACAGAGAATGAGATGGCTGGATGGCATCACCGACTCTGTGGACATGAGTTTGAGTGAACTCCGGGAGTTGTTGATGGACAGGGAGGCCTGGCGTGCTGTGATTCATGTGGTCGCGGAGATCGGACACAACTGAGAGACTGAACTGAACTTAACTGAGTCAATAAAAAGCAACTCTACTAATCCACTGGTAATATACTAACCAGAGTTGTAAAGCACTTTACTGAAAGCAAAATATTCAGAGAAAATAGATATTTATACAAAATTATAAAATGCTTATAATAAGAATAAGGAAAGCATATTGGGTATTTCACGAAAAGTACACTTATTTTAATTTATAGTCAATTACAGCCTCAAAAATTTTAAGTGGAAATTTAAATGTGCAAAAATGCATAAACATTCTATGAAAGATGGTTTGTTCTTTTCCTGATTCAGCTGTGATTTAGCCCCCTGCAGCTTATCTCACCCCACCAGCTCATGACTCATGAGCCACTCTGAGAAAATTCCTTTTCTTTTCACTAACTTTTGTTAGTCATCCCCAGTGTGCTTTCTTTCCCCAAGTCCTCCCATTTGGAGTATCATTTAATTTCTGAGACCACTACCTTTTCTCCAATTTACCATGCTAAGTCTCAGGCCTGCAGCCAAGCATCCACATCTGCTGAAATGCCTCTGCAAGACCAGTGGAGTCCCTGGGTGTGTTAGGGGAAACAGCCTGACTGAAACTGCCCACACTGGCCAGGCAGGCATCATAGTAACCATTTGTGTGAGTTATTCTTACCGGGAGGTCCCAGTAAGGAACACGAAACTAATAAGTCACCACAGATGGGAAGAGTTAGGGAAAGGTCAAAAGTGTGTCCTACCACCTCCCAGAATCCTTTTCACTGGCATCCATCTTGGCTGAGCAAGCGTGGGCCACCAGAAAGGACCCTGAGTCAGAATGATTGACCAGTGACAACCAGAAACTAATCCCATCACCATAAAGCCTGAGCCACTTGGCAGAGTAGTTCTCCTGAGTTCCCTTACCCTACTGCTCTCTGCCCAGGTGCCCCTTCCCAATGAAGTATTGGTTGCATTGTCAGCATATTTGTCTTTTCAGACAATTCACTTCCGAGTGTTAGACAAAAGCTCCCTTTTGGGCCCTGGAAGGTGTCACAGGTCTAGACTGGGCTCTTCACAAAAATGGGTCATGAAGCATAGATGGATCACCAGTTCTGCCATCAAAGGCCAAGGGATCCAGAGAGGAGGTAGAAAATCAGTCTCCAGACAAGTCAACCATTACAGGGGCCTGGAAAATGCAAGAGATCTGGCCTGCCACCAGCTTACTATAGTTTGTTTTTGTCCCTCTTATGCCTACCTAAGACCCTTCAACTCCTCACTTTTCACATATCTGGAGGCTAATCCCATGTGAAAAACACTTAGAAAAACAAGTATGACAGCTCCGCTTGAGGCCCAGAGAGAAGACTCTTTCTGAAATGGGCCCTGTAGTTGTTTTCCCAGGTAAGATGCAGAAGACTTGATCCCTGTTCCCTGAATTCCTTTCTCACCACACCCAAGGTCATTTTAATGAAAATTCCAAAGTCCAAGCCAAGAGGATAGAATTGCTCTTAATCCTTCAGCAGTGCTGTCATTCGATCCCTAGACCCGCTGGGGTGATTATTGTGTGTCTGAGGAGCACAGCTGAGCAGACAGCAGAAGGAAGTGGCCACTAGTGCAGGAGGCTGGTGTCCTGACCCTTATTTCTGTGTTGATATCTTGTTATTCCTTCTCAAAACCCAGAGGCCTATAGCCACCACCCCTACCAACTGTTCCCCCATCATTGCAAAATAATGCTATCACAGCTTTTCTTCACCTTTCTGAGAACTCCAAGAAGTCACTGATATTTTCCTAATATTATTCGTTTTATTGAGAAGGTTGAACCAGAATATAATTCATTTCCTGATTTTCTGCCGGACAAGGGAGGCTAAGGTTTGTGTGGAACATGCAATTATACTTCTCGACACTCTCATATCTGTGACTGAGCATTTCATTAGAACACTGAAAAATTGTGTTGCAAAAGCAAACGGAAAATGAAAGAAACAACTCGAGTTCTTGGTAAAATGTTTAATTTGTTTTTATTTTCCAACTTCCTGAGTGATGGGGGTATGAAGAGGCTGATGACCAAATGTCTAGGATGTTCTGGGACCTCTCTGTCTCCTGAGCCAGATAAGTGTACATTCTTCAGCACCACAAGGACTAATCAACAACCCTGGCCCTTTCTAATGACCAGACAGAGCAACAGCCCCCAGCTTCCTGTCAGGCTGAACTCTGGAAGCCAACCTGCCGCCAGCCGCCAGCAAACCTGCCAAAGTCATCTGCTTTGGTATTTTCTTACCTCTGAGATTAAAGGAGTAGATCCTTCTCCCTACACCCGGCTGAGCGGAAGGGAGCCAGGGGAGGCTGTGCTGTGGGGTGTAAAACAGATTCTTTTCAAGCCCTAGAGGCAAACATGTGTAGGGAGTATCCCTCTCACAGAGAAAACAAAAAAAACCTTTCCTTCTATTAAAACACTCAGGCTTAAAAAGACTGACCACTTTAGAAGAGTTTTGGAAACCAAAAATCTAAGATAAAATCTGGAGAATGATCATTATAAATAATGTCTTTAACTTTCTTATTTTTTTTTCCCCACTAAATACAAAACTACTTAGGGAAGATGAAAGTGAATCTGGTTGTTTTCTCCCTGAATGATACCATATTGGCTGATATTCCGTAACCTTCTTCTCCTTCCCCACGCCGCCCTCCCCCTAGACTTTTATCCCACAGGTACTGTTCAGCCAGAATGAAGGCAAGGAGAGATTAGGCAGTTAGAGGCAGTCACAGTGCCAATGGCCTGGGAGCATGCAGCACCCGTGCTTTTCGTCATGACTCATTCCACCAAGTGTCCCCTGGACCTTGACACTTAAAAAGCACAGCTGGGGACTCCCCTGGTGATCCACTGATTAAGACTGTGCCTGCCAATGGCTTCCCTGCTGGTTCAGATGGTAAACAACATGCCTGCAATGCAGGAGACCCTGGTTCAATCCATGGGTCTGGAAGATCCCTTGGAGAAGGGACTAGCAACCCACTCCAGTATTCTCGCCTGAAGAATCCCATGGACACAGGATTCAGGTGGGATACAGTCCATGGAGTTGCAAAGAGTTGGACATGACTGAGCCACTGAGCCACTAACACTTTCACTTTCCAATGTGAGGGCTAGGGCGGGGGCAGGCTGGGGGTGGGTGTAGGGGTGTGGCTCAATCCCTCCTTGGGGAGCTAAGATCTCGCATCCTTCGTGGCCAAAAAACCAAAACATGAAACAGAAGCAATATTGTAACAAATTCAATAAAGACTAAAGATGTTCTATATCAAAAAGAAATCTTTTAAAAAAATAAACATAATACGTGTTTACATCATTTCTATAGATGGTATGATTAAACTTCTTGATTTACTAAGAAATATTCCTAACTTCCTTCTGAGAATATTTAGATTTAATTCTTGCAGAAAAAAATGAATTAAAAAAAATACATATATATATTATTTAGAAGGTCTACCAAGAAGACAAAAGATCACTGTCCCAGAAGGCACCCTATAAATGTCACTGCCCATCCCCTTGCCTTGATCCACACCTGTGTGTACACAGAGAACAGTGAAGTCATGGCTACAGTTCTCAGACTTTTTCAGGAAAGCCAACATAATCCTCTCCATATAATTGTTGGCACCATACCTAACTTCCTAAAACAAACCAATAAATGTTTTAACATTCTTTGACAGTTTTCAAATCCTACATAAATATATCTGGTCCTCCAACTTGACTCTGATTTACAGACACGTAACTGAGGTTCAAGGAGGTCAGAAAAACAAGGAAATGAAGTCGGAACCAGAACCCAGGGCTTCTGGCCCTGACTCTTCAGTCAGATTGCAGTCCTGTATCTGTGACCGTTCAGGCGCCATCTAGCCTTGGGTACCTGGATAAGGTGTCTGAGTTTAGATTCCTTTATTGCAAAAAAAGTGAGAAGGTTGAGGAGGGTTCAATCAGTTGATGTTTACAGTCTTCGTTTCTATATTTCCAGAAATCCTAGAGCCTTCCCAAGACACCTGACTGGCGTGGCCTCTTCTCAAGTTTCTTGAGAATAATCAATGACTTTTGCCTTTTCTTTCTGTAAGCAAGAAGTCCGCATAACTTTTGAAATTTCCACCAACTGGCAAATTCACATCGAAGAGGAAGGCTGTTGACCTGTACATAATCTCCACAGACCTGTGTGTCTTATGCCCTATGGTTTACATCAGTGTTCTTGTTTCCATCGAAATCTCGGCTTCACTATAACCTCTAACAGCTATCACTTCCATTTTTCCAAGGAAGACTCAGATGTCAGCCACTGTACCACCTCCATGCCTCTCCCTACCAGACACCACTCACTGAAAGTACTGGAATGTATATGTGGAAGAATTTTAATGAAGCTTAAGTTTTAACAAAGAAGGTGGCATTACAGTGCTTTAAATTAATTTTCATTATGACTTACAAGGCTCCTGTGTGGCTCAGTGGTAAGGAATACATCTGCCAATGTAGGAGACCCAGGTCTGATCCCTGGGTTGGGAAGATCCCCTGGAGAAGTAAATGGCAACCCATTCCAGTATTCTTGCCTGGGAAATCCCATGGACAGAGGAGCCTGAATGGCTACAGTCCAAGGGGTCACAAAAGAGTCAGTCATGACTTAGCCACTACAAGGACAACATGACTTACAAGGACTCCACCACCCAGTCCATGAACATCCTCAGTGGCTGGCAGATCCCAGCAACCCCTTTCCAGATGCCTTACTGCCCAAACCTTCCAGCACCAACACCATCAGGGGAGACGGGGATGGAGGGCTGGCCATGTTCATTCAAAGGACACAACAAGGACATTTTCTAGATAAAAAGTCACCACCTCCTGTTAGTAATTGCTTCCCTTCTTTAGGGAAGATGGAGCTGTAATCAGCTGTATTTTTAAGTAACATTCTTTTTCTCTTTGCCTCACTGATGTCAAGTAATGTGGTGGGGCAGAAAGAACACTTGGTCTGCTGCCCAGTTCTGCTTTTGCATCTGGATCTGTTTCCTAGTTGAAGAAGAAAGGGCTCAGAAAAGAATGGATTATGAACTTAGTCACGGGGAGAAGCTTCTTACAGGTTCCCATTAAAAGACACAGAAATAAAAGACCTTATGGCTACCAAAGGGGAAAGAGGAGGAAGGATGAATGAGTTTGAGGGATGAACAGATACATACTACTATCTATATAATAAGAAAACAAGAAGGACCTACTGTATAGCACAGTGAACTGTATTCAATATCTTGTAATAACCTATAATGGAAAGTGAAAGAAAGTGAAGTCACTCAGCCGTGTCCGACTCTGTGACCCCATGGACTGTAGCCTACAAGGTTCCTCTGTCCAAGGGATTTTCCAGGCAAGAATGCTGCAGTGGATTGCCATTTCCTTCTATAACGGCAAAGACTCCAAAAAAGAATAGATAGATAATATATATATATGGATGGATGAATAATTGAATTACTGTGCTGTACACCTGAAACTAGCACGTTATAAATCAACTGAACCTCAATTTAAAAAAAAAAAACCTCCCATCAAATTTGGAACTACTGGACAAAGAAGAGAAGGACACAGTGCTGGGCAGGGGCTGCAGGAAACATCACAGCTACTGAGGACAGGACAGGGGAGGCAGACAGAGCCCCATCAGCCCAGTGAAAGGAAGCCAGGTACCACAGTGCTCTGGACTGAAGTCCAATAAGCTTGTCCGAATCCCAGCTCCACATAACTCCTAGAATGCTGATCTTAGTCAAACTGCCTAACTCATTTAGGTCTCATTTTACTAATCTGTATGCCGCTGCTGCTAAATCGCTTCAGTCGTGTTCGACTCTGTGCGACCCCATAGACGGCAGCCCACCAGGCTCCCCCGTCCCTGGGATTCTCCAGGCAAGAACACTGGAGTGGGTTGCTATTTCCTTCTCTAGTGCATGAAAGTGAAAAGTCAAAGTGAATTCGCTCAGTCGTGCCCAACTCTTAGCGACCCCATGGACTGTAGCCTACCAGGCTCCTCCATCCATGGGATTTTCCAGGCAAGAATACTGGGGTGGGGTACCATTGCCTTCTCCAACTAATCCGTATAAAAATGGGTAATTTTGGCTCCATCCATCTCACAGGTAATTGCAATCAGATAATACATGTGAAGTCATGTAAAATGGTTATACAAAACATATAACATTTATTATCAGGTGATCCCTCCTACTTTATTGGTCAGCAACATCAAGGAGACATCCAATGTAAACAGTTCATCCAGTGTAGATTTTACTCAGTGGACCACAAATCAGTCACACCAGGACTGTCTAACATCAATTTTACGTCAGTTTTCTAAAGCACAGACATCTTGGAAAGTGCAGGTGACCCTATATAATGCCTGTGGGTGATGTCTGATTGCATTTGTCATTTTGTGTTAAAATATTGGCACAGGTAGCCTAAATCAACATTAGGCTAAATTACCATCATAGAAATCCATGAGAAATATGTTTTTTATGAAACTCACATGGAAGGGTAGAATTAGAAACATAGTAATCCTCTCATATCTTATTCAAAGAACACAAAATTTGGAGTATTTTAGTAGTAGTAGTATTTTTATTACTATTATGATGATATATGATATTGTAACTATTTTTATTATGCTAATTATTTTTATTGTGATATACAGATTATTTTCCTTTCTGGCCATTAACCTAAATGATCTAAAGCCTCATACTTTAAGATCAAGGGAAGATTTACAAGACATCGAAATAATTGTCATAATTTATTATATTAGTTTGGGCTACCAGTTGCATCATTCAGGAGTTATACAAATTGTGCCCATAAATATCATGAACTTGAAAAATCAAGAAACAATAATTATATTTGAACACAGAGATTTCAGGGGGAAAAAATGATGAAATTAAAGTTCAAATATGCAGAAAAATTAGGGGCAAAAGTTCTTCACACAATAATTTACTTTCTTCAAGTTCAAAGGAATAGAAATATGTTAAATTACTTACAGGGAATTGCATTTTAGCATTATTTGCTTCTCTTTTTAAATACAGATTCCGTGGACTTTTTACTAGAATTATAAATTTCTACATGCTTATTCCACTAAGGATAAAATCTACTCCTGAGAGGAAACCACTGTGTAACTCTCTGGACAGAAGGAAGGGCCCTTGAACACTCAGAACTTGCAGCATTCAAAATGATCTTTTGAGGAAAATGGTTTCGTCCAATTTCATCTCATCCACATTCCTACATTCCCCTTCAGTTTCTCTGGATTCAAGAGCTTGCCTGATGGCATAGGATGGAGTCAGGCACTGCCCTAATCCTAAGGATGGAAGCTGGCCCCACTGAGCTAACTGAAAGCACAGAGGGAAGAAGTCTGGCCCTCTGCTTCTTGGATGGGTCTCTACAGAAAGAACTGGTCTCTCACTGACACCAAACCCACCCAGGCAGCTGCTTGCTGCATAAAATATAAATGCAGAGTGAACAAAGAGTGTAAAATCTCTCAGCTTGGAGAACTGCTGCCCCAGCCACTCTGAGCAATGCTCACGAAGGCTGCTCTGCATTCCAGAAAGCCAAAGAGTGAGAGCCCTGATAAGATAACCAGGTAATTAATGAGGCAATTTCCCCTTCCTGCTCACATGCTGGATTTATTTTTTAATATAAATTCTCATCATCTTAAGCAATAATACACTCTCTTCCTGTAACCTTTAAGAACTTGCCAAATGGAGCAGTACAAACATATTACTCACATTTTTTGTGTCTATTTTTTCAGTTTTTAACTTACACACAAAAATCCTTGTAAAGACAGTCAGCCTTTTAGCTTTTTTTTTCTTCCTTTGTTTTGCTTCACGTTTTTTTTTTTTCCTCTTTTACACAAGTAATTTTAACTTCTAGTTTTATAATCAGCTTTTTTTTCAGGTTATTTAAAATGGACACTTCCCATGGTATCAAATATTCATTTACTATAGTAATTTTTTAAACCATTTTGGCACTAGGATTGTTTTTTTTCAACCAAAATGTAGGTGGACCCCAGAATATAAAAAATTAGTAAGAGCTCCACTTCAGTTCAGTCACTCAGTCATGTCCGACTCTTTGCGACCCCATGAATCACAGCACACCAGGCCTCCCTGTCCATCACCAACTCCCGGAGTTCACTCAAACCCATGTCCATCAAGTCGGTGATGCCATCCAGCCATCTCATCCTCTGTCATCCCCTTCTCCTCCTGCCCCCAATCCCTCCCAGCATCAGAGTCTTTTCCAGTGAGTCAACTCGTCGCATGAGGTGGCCAAAGTATTGCAGTTTCAGCTTTAGCATCAGTCCTTCCAATGAACACCCAGGACTGATCTCCTTTAGAATGGACTGGTTGGATCTCCTTGCAGTCCAAGGGACTTCCAAGAGTCTTCTCCAACACCACAGTTCAAAAGCATCAATTCTTTGGAGATCAGCTTTCTTCACAGTCCAACTCTCACATCCATACATGACCACTGGAAAAACCATAGCCTTAGCCATATTCTAATAACATCATGTTTATGTTTAGTTGCTCAGTTGTCCTACACTTTGCAGCTCCATGGACTGTAGCTCACCAGGCTCCTCTGCCCATGGAATTTTCCAGGCAAGAATACTGGAGTGGGGTGCCATTTCCTACTCCAGGGGATTTTCCCAATCCAGGGATTGAACCCACGTCTCTCGCATCTCCTGCGTTGGCAGGCAGATTCTTTACTAGTAGCACCACCTGGGAAGCCCCAACAACATCATGCCTATGTTTTATAATCCCACATATGGGGTCCTGCCCCATCCTTAACTCATATACTGTCCAAGAAAGACAACAGAACACAGGTCAATAAAGAAAAAAAAATCTTCTGCTGCATCGTTTATAACAAATGTATGGCATTAAGTATTGCTTACTGTTCAATTTAAAAATATTCTTGTAAAAAAACATCCTTGCACTTCTTTTTTTAACCTCTTTAGGTAAATTATTCAGATTGTCAAGAGGAAAATCATTAGGCTCAGAATTCCATAGTGAGCAAAGTCATTAATGACTAAGTGGCCAGGGTCAGGCATGATGTGAAAATACTTGTTCTGCCAATCTGTTTCATGGAGGAATCTGAGCAAAAGTATTTTTACAATTTGAGATCCAGGACCTTGTCAGAGAATTCACATATGCCAAATTGTTACGTAATCATTAAAATAACAAGGCTTTAGAAGCACTAGGAAATAATTAGAGCAATTTTTTAAGATACATTTAGAAATTTTCTTTTGTCTGATCAGGGCAATTCATGTTTTGAATTACCTGTGCGACCACCTTGCAGAGCACAATTTCCCAGTGAAATTGTAACTTGGCACATTTGCTCCAATGGCAGCCTGCCCTTCATCCTGATCATGGTTCCATTTGAAAATAAAAACCATCATAAGTAACAATGGCTTTCCTATAGAACATCTTAGTTTAAAAGTCTGAGTAACTGACTAATGACCAAGGTACATCAGAACTCCAAATTGTAAAAACAGTGCCATGTTCTAAAGAGATTTTTCTGATAGAATACATGTACATCTCTGTAAGCTAAGAATTCAGATGATTTCTGCCACAACAGAAGTCAGACATTGACCCAAGTTGATAGAAAAGAACATGGAACCCTTTGTTTTAACAGACAACTTGTGGTAGGTAGAATTTGCTGGGCTTCTTTACAATATGACCAAACATGCTGTCCACCTTTTATAGCAAGAACCTCCATGATTTGTTTCCCAAGAAAAACAGATGTGTGTGTGTGTGTGTGTGTGTGTGTACAGACAAATGCTTTGAGCAATAAATGTCTTCTTTCTTCATATCTTTTTTGCCCCCTTGAAGGACAAAAATTATGTCAGACTTCAGTTGATATTTACTTAAGCTTCTAATCAAACAAAACACATGGACCCAGCATATTCATGTCTACATTAGACTGTAAAAGTGAAAAATGCTATCATCTATGTATTTGACTTTGAGTACAATATAAACAGAAATATTTGGTGAACCATCTGTCAAATGAGAAAATCCATGACAGATCAGGGATGTGTTATGAGACAGTGAAAGGGGACTGAAGAAATCAAAGGAGTAAATTAGATGATAATTTCTAATTACTTGGAGAATTGGGGTCTGATGGAGATGGGATGTTTGAAAATAGTCATTTTGAATTTAAAGTTGGAGATTGTTGGATTGGCATATCTGTCCTCTTTTTAGAAAGGAAAAAGAAATGAAATCAGATGAAAATTTGTAAAATTAGGATGAAATCAAAATGTCCCTTGAGCAGAAGTTTAACACATAGATAATGAGGCTGATAATGGAAAAATTGCATAACTTTTGTCCCAATTTCCTCTTCTATAAAATGCATCCGACTTATACTATACAGTCATTCCCAGGGGTAAGTGAGAAAATACAGGTACAACATTTAGCAAATAAAGTGAAGTAGATGTTCAATTCAGTTCAGTTCAGTCAGCCGCTCAGTCCAGTCCAACTATTTGCAACCCCATGGACTGCAGCACACCAGGCTTCCCTATCCATCACCAACTCCTGGAGCTTGCTCAAACTCATGTTCATTGAGTCAGTGATGCCATCCAACCATCTCATCCTCTGTCACCCCCTTCTCTTTCTGCCTTCAATCTTTCCCAGCATCAAGGTCTTTTCCAATAAGTCAGTTCTTCACATCAGGTAACCAAAGTATTGGAGTTTCAGCTTCAGCATCAGTCCTTCCAATGAATATTCAAGACTGATTTCCTTTAGGATGGGCTGGTTTGATCTCCTTGCAGCCCAAGGCACTCTCACGAGTTTTCTCCAACACCACAGTTCAAAAGAATCAGTTCTTCAGCCCTCAGCTTTCTTTATGGTCCAGCTCTCGCATCCATACATGAATACTGGAAAAACTATAGGTTTGACTAGACAGACCTTTGTCAGCATATTCTATTAGTATGTATATTAGTATGTAGTAGCTATTAGTATGTATCTCCTGGAGAAAGGAATGGTAACCCACTCCAGTATTCTTGCCTGGAGAATCCCATGGACAAATGAGCCTGGTGGGCTACAGTCCATAGAATATCAAAGAGTCAGACATGACTGAAAGGCTAACACTTTCACACTAAGTAAGTGTTAGTCACTCAGTAGTGTCTGAGTCTTTGTGACTCCAAGGACTGTAGCTCACCAAGCTCCTTTAGGCCATGGAATTCTCCAGGCCAGAATACTGGAGTGGGTAGCCATTCCCTTCTCCAGGAGATCTTCCCCACCCAGGGATCAAACCCAGGTCTCCTGCATTGCAGGCAGATTCTTTACCATCTAAGGCACCAGGAAAGTCACATTAAGAGTATCATGACCATTTGTATTATTCACAGAACTTATATTACTAATGACAACCCACTCCAGTATTCTTGCCTGGAGACTCCTGTGGACAGAGGAGCCTGGTGGGCTGCTGTCCATGGGGTTGCACAGAGTTGGACACAACTGAAGCGACTTAGCATGCATGCATGCATTGGAGAAGGAAATGGCAACCCACTCCAGTATTCTTGCCTGGAGAATCCCAGGGATGGAAGAGCCTGGTGGGCTGCCATCTATGGGGTCGCACAGTCGGACACAACTGAAGCGACTTAGCAGCAGCAGCAGCATGATTTCATCTCTAATAATGAATTGTTCTAGGTGTTAAATCTTGCCATTCCTCCCTTTTAAAAAAAAATGTTTAATACTGATCATAAAGTTTATAATGTAAAGAATATTAGAAAAAATTAGTAACAGTCAAATATGTTCCTAAGGTATAATAATGATCTTTAGCTAACTTTAAATAAAATTTTTCCTATATAAATAATGTTGAGGTCAATTTCCTATTTTTTAATCCCCTGCCTAAACGTGATTTGGATGTCTCAGGATTCTAAAAAAAACAACTAAGTCTTCCTCCAAAATATGTTTATACTCTTCCCCAACTTCTTTTCTTTCCTACTGTTTTGTTTTCAAAAGATCATTCACAAAATTAATAATCTCACTTTGCACAAGCACTCATCTTACAAGGAGAATAATCTAATCATTCTTTCAGAGGAGTTACCATCTTTAAATTTAAATTTATATCTATATTCTAACATGATTATTTTTGTAAGCATGACCTCTGAGGACAGAAGTTTAGCTTCTTTTATATACGTCTTAGTAACTATTTCAAACCTGTCCATAAAGCAGATAATCAATACATATGAATTAATGCATAATATGTTAGGAATGAGAAAGGGACAAGAGCAGAGGTTAATTGTAAAGGTCATCCGATTTTAGATTTATAACAAGAATTCACTGAGTCTTTTGGGTTTCATCTCTTTCACTATGATTGAAACGCCAAGTACAAGCTAAAGAGTCTGCTAACAATCTAAAAAGAAAATATATTACCATGATTGTACAGGGAAACTGGAAGCGATTTTCTCTTGGGTTGGAGGTTTAAACAAACAGGAAGCCCTGTTTAGGATTTGTCTTCATCATCTTTCATCACAAGTCAGCCTGACTTCCTGATGAAGAAATGTGGAACTGCTTTCAGATACTCAACCAAAGGGGACAGAAATGCCAATCCAACAATCTTCAATTTTAAATTCTAAGTGGCTATTTTCGAACACCCCATCTGTATTAGACACTAACTCTCCAAGTAAAACGTTGTCTCTCTTTTTTTAAGCTTTATATTTTGTATTAGGGTATAGATGATTAACATATTCATATTCAAAGAAACACCTTATTTCCACCATCAAACATCAAAAAGGGATGAGAAACAAACAATATACCAGAGAATAATAATAATCACAAACCTCTCAAAATGTTTGCTTCTCAGCATTAGGACAATAAGTTTTCTGTAACTACCTGAAAAAAAAAAAAAAACTATTTATGAAATGAAATAAAGACTTTCTATTAAAATCTGTTACTTCAGGATGGAAAAATAACATTTTATCATTTGTCTCTAATCCATCTATTTAAATTTTTACATACATCTACATTTTGAAGTTAGCAATTCTTTCTTAAACTTCAAATTTCATGAAACTACTGATTGAACTTCAATTACTAAAATAATAGAGTCGACAAAACTGAGTGACTGAACAACAATAACTAAAATAAAAAATATTACCAGTTTTCAGGGAAAAGTACAATTTGAGGACTTTTAATTCAAATAATGTTTTTTTACAAAAAGCTCAAGATGAATTTATAATTCTCTTACATGAAGACACTAATGTTAAAATTTGAATCTTAACTTCCAGATACAAACTACAAAAGAATGACTAGTATTTTATCTAATATAAAGTGGAAAATACAAAATCAGGACTCTTAATACTCTAAAAATTATAATGAGTTACCAATTCACACTGTAGATTTTTATCTGCTAGGACTAGATATACCATTATTTCACTTGAAGAATTGGTAAGACCTAGTCTCACTAATGTTTCAAAACATGATTTATTCCAAGGTTCCATTCTTACAATATCCTTGATAGTTTAATATAAGAAAGGAAGAACTATTGTAATACAAAGAGAAAAAAACAAGAGTATATTTATTAAATATTATTTGAACCAGACTAACAACCATAACTATCTGCAATTTAAATATATCCTGAATCAATTAAATTCTAGAAGTCACTGATTAATGATGAAGCCCTGAAGACAATGCAGGCAACCGCCACATCACAAACATTCCAGATGTTTCTTGAAGCCACGGTTCTCTCCCCACTTATCAAGCCTGTGACAATCACCACTCAGTTTTTTGTATTGCCTTTCAAATTGCATACTTCATATTTATTTTTAAAAAACAAAAGAAGCAAAGTAGAAAGATGAAAATAAACTCAAACAAAGACACAGTTTGTCTAGATGAAAATAAAATGTGCATTTGTTGAGAAACATATGAATGAATTTCCTTACAATGATGCAACCCCTCCAAAAAAAATCACAGGAGTCATCACCCTGGGTGGTAGGATGCTGAGTTTCCCACAGGAAGCAGCTCAGGTAATTGCTTGTTTGTGTTTGTACTGAGAGGCATGCTATCATGTGCCTACGGGCTTCTTCTAGGAGAAAATCTGCTGTGTGGCTCATTTTCTTTCAGGTATTCCATAGGCAACTGTCTCTTGTGTTTAGAAAGTCCATCATCTCATTAAGCATCCTGGAAAAGAAATGACTAAATGGGAAATACATGTTGTCAGCAAACAAGCTATGTTACAACATAAAGAAGAAAGTCTACAAATAATGTAAAAATATGAATTCAAAGTTAGGAAAACAGTCACTGCTGGAGTAACACCACAGATCGGAGAAGGATTGGGTTATCCAGCCAGTTCGGTTGTTTGGAAGGAATTCCAATGTTGAGGCCACAGTCAGGCAGCCCCATGAAAGGAAGTATGGATTAGCCCATCACCGTCTCCATCCCCCCAGACCCCAGTGAGGTCAGTGTTAAAGGTTCTACGCACCTTAATAACGCTGGCTTGGGTACACTGCACCAAGCGCTGAGCTACCCGGTGGGGAGACAAATGAACATGCTCTGGTCCCAGAAGTCATAGACTTTAGTCCATCAGAGAAAAGAGACCCATGAACAGACCATTTCAAAGTAAGGGAGGGCACGATGACAGTCATTTCCAGTGTGCAGTGGCATCCGTGCAAAAGGCAGGCACTTGGTCCAGCATGAAGAAGGGAAAGGCTGTTCAGGGAGGCTTCCTGGAGGAGACAATCCCTAGACTGAGCTTTGAAAGATGGGCTGGAGATGTGCAGTCAGCAAGGTGAAGAACAGCAGGGGAACATTACTAGTCACAAAGAGTGTGAAAAAGATACATGCTTTCTAAGTAGGGTGGGATGTGCGGGCAACTGCAAACCAGGGTTCAGTTCAGTTCAGTTCAGTCGCTCAGTCGTGTCCGACTCTTTGCAACCCTATGAATCACAGCACGCCAGGCCTCCCTGTCCATCAGTTCAGTTCAGTCGCTCAGTCGTGTCCGACTCTCCGCGACCCCATGAATCACAGCACGCTAGGCCTCCCTGTCCATCACCAACTCCCGGAGTACACTCAAACTCATGTCCACAGAGTCGGTGATGCCATCCAGCCATCTCATTCTCCGTCGTCCCCTTCTCCTCCCGCCCCCAACCTTTCCCAGCATCAGAGTCTTTTCCAGTGAGTCAACTCGTCTCATGAGGTGGCCAAAGTATTGGAGTTTCAGCTTTAGCATCAGTCCCTCCAATGAACATCCAGGATTGATCTCCTTTAGAATGGACTGGTTGGATCTCCTTGCAGTATAAGGGACTCTCAAGAGTCTTCTCCAACACCACAGTTCAAAAGCATCGATTCTTCGGCGATCAGCTTTCTTCACAGTCCAACTCTCACATCCATACATGACCACGGGAAAAACCATTGCCTTGACTAGACGGACCTTGGTCGGCAAAGTAATGTCTCTGCTTTTTAATATACTATCAAGGTTGGTCATAACTTTCCTTCCAAGGAGCAAGCGTCTTTTAATTTCATGGCTGCAATCAGCATCTGCAGTGATTTTGGAGCCCAAAAAAACAAAGTCTGACACTGTTTCCACTGTTTTTCCATCTATTTCCCATGAAGTGATGGGACCAGATGCCATGATCTTTGTTTTCTGAATGTTGAGCTTCAAGCCAACCTTTTCACTCTCCTCTTTCACTTTCATCAAGAGGCTTTTGAGTTCCTCTTCACTTTCTGCCATAAGGGTAGTGTCATCTGCATATCTGAGGTTATTGATATTTCTCCCAGCAATCTTGATTCCAGCTTGTGCTTCTTCCAGCCCAGCGTTCCTCATGATGCACTCTGCATACAAGTTAAATAAGCAAGGTGACAATATACAACCTTGACGCACTCCTTTTCCTATTTGGAACCAGTCTGTTGTTCCATGACCGGTTCTAACTGTTGCTTCCTGACCTGCATACAGGTTTCTCAAGAGGCAGGTCAGGTGGTCTGGGATTCCCATCTTTTTCAGAATGTTCCACAGTTTATTGTGATCCACACAGTCAAAGGCTTTGGCATAGTCAATGAAGCAGAAATAGATGTTTTTCTGAAACTCTCTTGCTTTCTCCATGATCCCTGTCCATCACTGGGGTATAAATTTAAAATATAGCAGGTATACATTTTAAAAGCTAAGGTTGAAGAGGGTGCAAGGACCCAGGCCTCAGAAAACATGTGACCCATGCTGAGAAGCTTTGATATTATCCAGTGGGTATTGGGAAGCTGAAGCTCTAATACTTTGGTCACCTGATGTGAAGAGTCAACACACTGGAAGAGACCCTGATGCTAGGAAAGACTGAAGGGAGGGGGAAAGGGGGACAACAGAGGATAAGATGATTGGATGGCACCATTGACTCAATGGACATGAGTTTGAGCAAGTTCTGGGAGATGGCGAAGGACAGGGAAGCCTGGCATGCTGCAGTCCATGGGGTCGCAAAGAGTCGGACACAATTTAGCAACTGAACAAACAACAATTGGGAAGCACCTAGAAAATAAAACTCCTCCAGTCCCTTCATTGTCCCTCCCCTGTCACCAGCACACAGGACAGTCTTCAATCCATCACCTCAGAAAGAGTGGGCAGGAGGCGAGGGGAAGAGAGGTCCCAGTTTGTTCTTGCTTTTTCTGCTGCCATCTCTGAATTAATGTTAACTCTCTTTCCTTTGCACCTCATTGGATTGAAGGGTATTGGGGACAATAAAAATTAATGAGCATCACAAACAAGCAATATTAAAAGAAATAGTAATTCTAATACAATACAAGGAGAAAATATATCAAGAACTAGAAACCAGAGGGAAAAATGATTAAACAAGAATATATAGGAGCAAGCATGTGTCAAAATGTGCAGGTATGAGATAGTGAATATTCAGGAACACATAGATGATCATTCAAATTATGGTAAGAGAGTTTGTTCCGCACATAAAATGTTTTCATGCTTAAATAAGTGATTTATGTACATATTGTAGGAGGTGTAATTATAATGAGATCTATTCCAAAATCATCACATGGAAACCAGCCCCACTATTTTATAGACTATGTTCTACACCCATGTATAAAAAAATAAATTAACCAGAAAAGGACAAACAAGTGCACTTAAGAAAGCTGAGCGACAGGTTGACCTGAGAAAAAGAAAAACATAAGAAGAAGGATGACTGAACACAAGAATAGAAACACAAACTCCAGTTACAATACTCAAGCGTCTCCAGTGAATGTTACAATGGGCTACTCAGGGTACCCTGCTAAGGGTCTTAATTGCATCTCATTAAATCTTCAAACAAATGACCTTACTGCTATTTGCCCCATATTATGAATGAGGAGACTGAGGCTCAGAAAGGCTGAGTAGCAGAGTCACTAAATGAAAGTCATGCTGGAAATAAATGGCAGGACTGGAGTTGGAAACCAGGGGTCAGAATGCAGGCCCCCTAAGTGGAGAGGGATTGCTTACCAAGGAGAAAAATTCCAGATAGAAACCATGGATTTACTGAAGCAACTTAACCCCAAATAATAACCCCAAAAAGGCTTCCCTAAACACGCTATGAAAAAGAAAAAAGCAAGTTTTAATACTTTTCAGGATATCTACGATAAAAAAATTGACATCTGTGCTGTTTTCCACCATGCTCCAAACCTACGTACTACCATCAGTTATGAAGCATAAATACTTGTTACTAATAACAAACCATCTTGGTTTGTAAACAAAAATTTCACAGGGGGGGAAATGTTGCATATTTAGAAAGAAGCTACACACTTCTTTTCTCTTTATGTTCATAGACATATCCTCTCATCTGAAAAAAAAAATGGCTTGCATGTGAAGTCTGGTACAAAAGAAAAGAATTTGCCTAAAGTTATGAACATTTCATGCAAAGATGGGCTCGATAAAAGACAGAAATGGTAAATTAAAAGACGCTTACTCCTTGGAAGGAAAGTTATGACCAACCTAGATAGTTCATTAAAAAGCAGAGACATTACTTTGCCAACAAAGGTCCGTCTAGTCAAGGCTATGGTCTTTCCAGTGGTCATGTATGGATGTGAGAGTTGGACTGTGAAGAAAGCTGAGCGCCGAAGAATTGATGCTTTTGAACTGTGGTGCTAGAGAAGACTCTTGAGAGTCCCTTGGACTGCAAGGAGATCCAACCAGTCCATACTAAGGAGATCAGTCCTGGGTGTTTATTGGAAGGATTGACGCTAAAGCTGACACTCCAGTACTTTGGCCACCTCATGCGAAGAGTTGACTCACTGGAAAAGACTCTGATGCTGGGAGGGATTGGGGGCGGGAGGAGAAGGGGATGACAGAGAATGAGATGGCTGGATGGCATCACTGACTCTATGGACACGAGTTTGAGTGAACTCCAGGAGTTGGTGATGGACAGGGAGGCCTGGCGTGCTGTGATTCATGGGGTCGCAAAGAATCGGACACAACTGAGTGACTGAACTGAACTGAACAGAAGCAGAAGATATTAAGAAGAGGTGGCAAGAATACACAGAACTGTACAAAAAAGATCTTCATGACCAAGATAATCACGATGGTGTGATCACTCACCTAGAGCCAGACATCTTAGAATGTGAAGTCAAGTGGTCCTTAGAAAGCATCACTATGAACAAAACTAGTGGAGGTGATGGAATTCCAGTTGAGCTATTTCAATCCTGAAAGATGATGCTGTGAAAGTGCTGCATTCAATATGCCAGCAAATTTGGAAAACTCAGCAGTGGCCACAGGACTGGAAAAAGTCAGTCTTCATTCCAATCCCAAAGAAAGGCAATGCCAAAGAATGCTCAAACTACCGCACAATTGCACTCATCTTACACGCTAGTAAAGTCATGCTCAAAATTCTCCAAGCCAGACTTCAGCAATACATGAACCGTGACCTTCCAGATGTTCCAGCTGGTTTTAGAAAAGGCAGAGGCACCAGAGATCAAATTGCCAACATCCGCTGGATCATGGAGAAAGCAAGAGAGTTCCAGAAAAACATCTATTTCTGCTTCATTGATTATGCCAAAGCCTTTGACTGTGTGGATCACAATAAACAGTGGAAAATTCTGAAAGAGATAGGAATACCAGACCACCCCACCTGCCTCTTGAGAAGCCTGTATGGGAAGCAACAGTTAGAACTGGCCATGGAACAACAGACTGGTTCCAAATAGGAAAGGAGTACGTCAAGGTTGTATATTGTCACGCTGCTTATTTAACTTATATGCAGAGTACATCATGAGGAACGCTGGACTGGAAGAAGCACAAGCTGGAATCAAGATTGCCGGGAGAAATATCAATAACCTCAGATATGCAGATGATACCACCCTGATGGCAGAAAGTGAAGAGGAACTAATAAGCCTCTTGATGAAGGTGAAAGAGGAGAGTGAAAAAGTTGACTTGAAGCTCAACATTCAGAAAACTAAAATCATGACATCTGGTCCCATCACTTCATGGGTAATAGATGGGGAAACAGTGGAAACAGTGTCAGACTTTATTTTTGGGGGCTCCAAAAATCACTGAGGATGCTGATTGCAACCATGAAATTAAAAGACGCTTACTCCTTGGAAGGAAAGTTATGACCAGAAAAGCTGAGACATCACTTTGCCAACAAAGGTCCATCTAGTCCAGGCTATGGTTTTTCCAGTGGTCAAGTATGGATGTGAGGGTTGGACTGTGAAGAAAGTTGATCACCGAAGAATTGATGCTTTTGAACTGTGGTGTTGAAGAAGACTATTGAGAGTCCCTTGTACTGCAAGGAGATCCAACCAGTCCATTCTAAAGGAGATCAGTCCTGGGTGTTTATTGGAAGGACTGATGCTGAAGCTGAAACTCCAATACTTCGGCCACCTCATGAGAAGAGTTGACTCACTGGAAAAGACTCTGATGCTGGGAGGGATTGGGGGCAGGAGGAGAAGGGGACGACAGAGAATGAGATGGCTGGATGGCATCACTGACTCGATGGACATGAGTTTGAGTGAACTCCGGGAGTTGGTGATGGACAGGGAGGCCTGGCGTGCTGTGATTCATGGGGTCACAAAAAGTCAGACACAGCTGAGCGACTGAACTGAACTGAACTGAAAGTTATGACAGAGCAAGTGGAAAAATCACTTTGGAGAAGATCTCTAGTCAGTAAAATAAATATCTATTAGCTTTATCTGCAATTAGCTGAATAGAGAGAGTAACCAATTCCCCTGACCAGGAGTTTATTTATTCAATACTCTTCATTCAAAGTCGATAACCCCTACAGCTTCATGTTTCTGAATGTTAATCATATCTGAGAAGAGTTCATCTGGCCTGATTTCTCTATAAAAGGACAATGTCATGAATACTGCTATATTACACCAACTATAGTTTATTTCAAACATGCAATAATGTTGACTTTAAGAAAAGTCCCTAAATTATTATTTTTACACTTCTGATGTCTATAACAGCAAGAAGATCAAACTAGTCAATCCTAAAGGAAATCAACCCTGACTATTCATTGGAAAGACTGGATGCTGAAGGTGAAGCTCCAATACTTTGGCCACCTGATGCAAAGAACCAACTCATTGGGAAGGACCCTGAAGCTAGGAAAGATTGAGGGCAAGAGGAGAAGGGGGCGACAGAGGATGAGATGGTTGGATGGCATCACTGATTCAGTGGACATTAGTTTGAGCAAACTCAGGGAGACAGTGAAGGACAGGGAAGTCGGGCATGCTACAGTTCATGGGGTCACAAGGATTCAGACACAACTTAGTGATGAACAACAAACAGCAACAATGTCTGTATTAATCCTTTTAATGAATAATACCTTTATTATCACTGTTAATACTTGTTGGTGGCTGATGATATCATTAAATGATTAATGGATACTTATATTCCAAACTTCTTAAGATTCATTCAAGTCTGTCAAATATCTAATAGGTATAATAGAGGGTGTTAAGTGATAAACAAGGCACTGAACTGGAAATCAAGGACCTTACCATGTAGTCAGCACCTCTTTTTATCTAATAACTTCCATAATCACGGCATAAATATTTAAATAAACCTGTAGGCTAATCTTTCACAATACCTCTCCTATGGATAACCTTTGTCTCTTTTTGGTGTATCTCAACCATATTAAGAAACCCAGCCCACATAATAAGATTTCTATTTCTAAAACAGTGGTGAATATGACACCTGATATTTTTACTTTCTATTTCTAAATGCAGCAAAGTTCTAAGTGTTCCTGTGGAGGAAGAAAACCCACGACAGAAATTATTTGCTTTTTTTAATTTCAAATTTCAAGTCATCTTTTCCACAATGAAAACATGTCCACTTGTTGACATGCTCTACTCTCACTGAAATGACACAATCATTTCAACCCCCTGAATTTAAAACTGAAATGTCTTTTTCTTCTTCCAGAAAAGAAAGAACCACCCTATGATTCAAACTTCCCACAGTTGCTTTTAAAGTGCTGGAACTTAAAAAAAGCCCTCCTCTATTTTTATCAGAAATCACCCTTCCTACACAAACACTGTGGCTAGCTCTGAGTGGCTGGCGAGTTGAGTTCTTTGCCTTCCTCCCACCTCTCCTCCATTGCCCTGTTCTTTCCAGGAGTACAAGTGGGGCAGCCACATTTGAGGATTTCCTATCTTGTTCCACTGCCTCCTCCAAACACTGGTTCCCTTCCCCTTTCCAGCTGTGGTTTTCCTCAAGTGGCTGAACCGCACAGAACGTCCTCCTCACCTTGCTTACATGGATGCCATAGAAAATTGAGTCTTTAAATGATATAATGTCTAAACAACATAACCTCCTCAAATCTTTCCAAAAGAAGATATTCCTGAATTGCTTTTATTTTTTAAAGATTTTTTTTATTTATATGGAGCATTTGTTTTTAAGGTCTTTACTGAATTTCCTGTAACACTGTTTCTGCTTTTACAATTTGTTTTTTCAGCCATGAGGCATGTGGGATCTTACCTTCCCAAGAAGCTAAGCAGGGATCAAACTTGCACCCCCTGCACTGGAAGGCAAAGTCTTCATCACTGGGCTGCCAGGGAAGTCACTGAATTCTTTTTGAAGTCACTTTGTCCACCTACAAAAACTTGATTAGGCCACTGTCATTATTAAATTATATATTTACTGAGTACTTACTGAGCATCTATATTATGCTAGTCATTTTACTAGGCCCTGTGGTAGAAAACTTATGAAATGATAGCATGACTGTCCTCTGGGGACTCATAGAGTCTAGAGGAGGTGGATGCAAACCTACATAGACCTGCACCGACCAGAGGGAAAACAAAAGGCAGAGGGAATGTGGGGGGCAGGAAAAGACTAGGAGTTGTTGACATGATCAAGGAAAGGTCTCACTGATACTTTGAGATTCAGCTAACTGAAAGATCAAAAAGTACTGAATGAAGTAAAGAGAGACCACAGTTTCAAACAACTAGAATACAAATTGCCATTTTTATTTTGGAATAACAATTGGTTTAACAATACCTGAGTGTTTACAGCTTGGAGAGAAATCCCTGAGAAATATAATAAAGATTTATACACATCAGGCTTTAAAAAATATTTATTGACAGACATCAGCTATGTGTCCCCAGGGACCTGGATGAGACTGGAACTTCTCGCTAGCTTATTTCCACTCATTGTAACAATCTACACTCTCCCTTCCTTTGGCTCAAATTTAATTAAGCCATGAGGAGATCTTCACTATATTCTCTCTTTTTTTAAATTTTTATTGATTTATAAAAACATTGATTTACAATGTTGTGCTTGTTTCAGGTGTACAGTAAAGTGGATCAGCTATCAGTTCAGTTAAGTCACTCAGTCGTATCCGACTCTTTGCGACCCCATGAATTACAGCACGCCAGGCCTCCCTGTCCATCACCAACTCCCGGAGTTCACTCAAACTCATGTCCATCGGGTTGGTGATGCCATCCAGCCATCTCATTCTCTGTCGTCCCCGTCTCCTCCTGCCCCCAATCCCTCCCAGCATCAGAGTCTTTTCCAGTGAGTCAACTTGTCACATGAGGTGGCCAAAGTTTTGGAGTTTCAGCTTTAGCATCAGTCCTTCCAATGAACACCCAGGATTGATCTCCTTTAGAATGGACTGGTTGGATCTCCTTGCAGTACAAGGGACTCTCAAGAGTCTTCTCCAAAGCATCAATTTTTCGGCGATCAGCTTTCTTCACAGTCCAACTCACATCCATACATGACCACTGGAAAAACCATAGCTTTGACTAGACGGACCTTTGTTGGCAAAGTAATGTCTCTGTTTTTTAATATACTATCTAGGTTGGTCATAACTTTCCTTCCAAGGAGTAAGCGTCTTTTAATTTCATGGCTGCAGTCAGCATCCATAATGGTTTTGGAGCCCCAAAAAATAAAGTCTGACACTGTTTCCACTGTTTCCCCATCTATTTCCCATGAAGTGATGGGACCAGATGCCATGATCTTAGTTTTCTGAATGTTGAGCTTCAAGCCAAACTTTTCACTCCCCTCTCTTTTTTTAGATTCTTTTCCCATATAGGCCGTTACAGAGTATAGAGTACAGTTCCCTGTGCTATACAGCATGTTCTTATTAGTTACCTATTTTATATATAGTAATGTGTAATCTCCCAATTTACCCCCTTCTCCCATGGTAACCATAAGCTTGTTCTCTATATCATTGACAACGTCTGTATCTATGACTTTACTTCTGTTTTGTAAATAAGTTCATTTGTACTCCCCTTTTTTTTTTTAGATTTCATATAGAAGAGATATCATATGATATTTGTCTTTTTCTGTCTGACTTACTTCACTCAGTATGACAATCTCTAAATCCATCTACGTTGCTGCACGGGGCAATATTTTGTTCTTTTTATGGCTTAGTAATATTCGACTATATATATGTACCACATCTTTATCCATTCCTCAGTTGAGCGACTTCACTTTCACTTCTCACTTTCATGCATCGGAGAAGGAAATGGCAACCCACTCCAGTGTTCTTGCCTGGAGAATCCCAGGGACAGGGGAGCCTGGTGGGCTTCCATCTATGGGGTCGCACAGAGTCGAACATGACTGAAGCTACTTAGCAGCAGCAGCAACAGCAGATGTTGATGAACATTTATGTCGCTTCCATGTCCTGGCTATTGTAAATAGTGCTGTAATTAACACTTGGGTGCATGTATCTTTTCAAATTATAGACATTTCTCCAAAGAAGACATACAGATGGCTAACAAGCACATGAAAAGATGCTCACATCACTAATTGTTATACAAATGCAAATCAAGACTACAGTGAGAAGTCACACCAGTCAGAAAGGCCATCATCAAAAAATCTCCAAACAATAAATACTGAAGAGGGTACGGAGAAAAAGAAAACCTCCTATGCTGGTGGTGGGAATGTAAATTAGTATAGCCGCTATGCAGAATAGTATGGAGATTCCTTACAAATCTAAAAATAGAGCTAGCATAGGACCCAGCAATCCCTCTCCTAGGGATATACTCAGAAAAGGCCTTCACCTTATTCTTACAAAATTCTACCACATTCGAGCTTCATTCAACAAACATTTACGAGTACCCAACTCCAGTATTCTTGCCTGGAAGATTCCATGGACAGAGGAGACTGGCAGGCTACAATTCACTGGGGCCAAAGAAGAGTTGGACACAACTGGATGACTGAGCACACACACACACTATAGGCAAGTCTTTGGGCTAACAGAAAGAGAGAGACTAAATACAGCCCTTAGCTTTAAGGAATGCACTTCTAACAAGTAAAACGAGTGAAATGAGAGAGGCACTGAAGTGGGGCAAGATGCTGTGGACAAACAAGGGAGAAAGCATTTAAATGGAGGAGAGGGAGAGAGAAATAGTCCAGGGAGACCTCACAGGAAGGTGACCTCTGGGGAGCATCTGGAAGAATGCTTGCCCGTTTCCTACAGAACAGTAACCAAATTTCTTGGAATGAAGGCAAGAGCCAGAGTTTACAGAGTCAAATTAAAAGAGTTAAATATGTCCTGTAAAGGGATTCATACTTTAACCTCTAGGCATGAGGTGTAATATTAAGCTACTGAAGAAGGTTAAACAAAATGAATGTACAAACATATGTATATTACATTTATTTGTACACATGTAGTAAACAGATGGATATGTGTGTTATCTCTATTTAATCCTATATTAGTGTTATAATTAATGTTGAATTAATCACATATATACATAAGTACTCTGGCAAATCAGTGCAAGACGGATGGGAGAAATCAAGCTAAAAGCAGGAAGATGAATAAGGAGACTACTCCAGTATTTCAAATAAGAGATATGGGGGACTTGAACTTAGTGAAAATTGAAATTGAAGGAAAGGGATTTTAAAAATGCATCAAATGTTTAACTGATAAATCTTGATTATCAATTGCATATATGGGGCTTCATGCTCCCAAGAAGTATTTGGAAGGCGCTCTAGATTTCTGATTTAGAGAAGGGATTACAGAATTGTCAGTAAGGTATATATTAAGCATAATAGAGGCATTATATTTGAGGTGAAAGAAAATGAGTTGATTAAAGCTTGTTAACTATGAGGTATCCATGGGTAGTTCAGATGGATTCATTCAAAAGATACCTGAAAAACTGTATGGTGATATTCTATTCCCCACACAAATGTACATGGGGAAGTAGAGAAAAGACTCCAGATTGGTTATGGCTTATACTAAAAAGTTAACAGAAACACAGCTGGAAAATCTCCAATACTTGGAATTACACAACACACTCCCAAATAGTACAGACATCAAGGAAGAAATATCAAGAAAATTTAAAAATATTTTTAACTAAATGAAAATCAATTCAGTTCAGTTCAGTTCAGTCGCTCAGTCGTGTCCTACTCTCCGCGACCCCATGAATCACAGCACGCCAGGCCTCCCTATCCACCAACTCCCTGAGTTCACTCAAACCCATGTCCACAGAGTCGGTGATACCATCCAGCCATCTCATTCTCGGTCGTCCCCTTCTCCTCCCGCCCCCAACCTTTCCCAGCATCAGAGTCTTTTCCAGTGAGTCAACTCATCGCATGAGGTGGCCAAAGTATTGCAGTTTCAGCTTTAGCATCAGTCCTTCCAATGAACACCCAGGATCGATCTCCCTTAGAATGGACTGGTTGGATCTCCTTGCAGTCCAAGGGACTCTCAAGAGTCTTCTCCAACACCACAGTGCAAAAGCATCAATTCTTCGGCGATCAGCTTTCTTCACAGTCCAACTCTCACATCCATACATGATCACGGGAAAGACCATAGCCTTGATTTGAAGGATCTTTGTTGGCAAAGTAATGTCTCTGCTTTTTAATATATTATCAAGGTTGGTCATAACTTTCCTTCCAAGGAGTAAGCGTCTTTTAATTTCATGGCTGCAGTCAGCATCTGCAGTGATTTTGGAACCCAAAAAAATAAAGTCTGACACTGTTTCCACTGTTTTTCCATCTATTTCCCATGAAGTGATGGGACCAAATGCCATGATCTTTATTTTCTGAATGTTGAGCTTCAAGCCAACCTTTTCACTCTCCTCTTTCACTTTCATCAAGAGGCTTTTGAGTTCCTCTTCACTTTCTGCCATAAGGGTGGTGTCATCTGCATATCTGAGGTTATTGATATTTCTCCTGGCAATCTTGATTCCAGCTTGTGCTTCTTCCAGCCCAGCGTTCCTCATGATGTACTCTGCATATAAGTTAAATAAGCAGGCTGACAATATACAGCCTTGACGTACTCCTTTTCCTATTTGGAACCAGTCTGTTGTTCCATGTCCAGTTCTGACTGTTGCTTCCTGACCTGCATACAGGTTTCTCAAGAGGCAGGTCAGGTGGTCTGGGATTCCCATCTCTTTCAGAATGTTCCACAGTTTATTGTGATCCACACAGTCAAAGGCTTTGGCATAGCCAATGAAGCAGAAATAGATGTTTTTCTGGAACTCTCTTGCTTTCTCCATGATCCAGAAGATGTTGGCAATTTGATCTCTGGTGCCTCTGCCTTTTCTAAAACCTGCTTGAACATCTGGAAGTTCACGGTTCACATATTGCTGAAGCCTGGCTTGGAGAATTTTGAGCATGACTTTACTAGTGTGTGAGATGAGTGCAAATGTGCGGTAGTTTGAGCATTCTTTGGCATTGCCTTTCTTTGGGATTGGAATGAAGACTGACCTTTTCCAGTCATGTGGCCACTGCTGAGTCTTCCAAATTTGCTGGCATATTGAGTGCAGCACTTTCACAGCATCATTTGATTTTAAATAGCTCAACTGGAATTCCATCACCACCACTAGCTTTGTTCATCGTGATGCTTTCTAAGGCCCACTTGACCTCACATTCCAAGATGTCTGTCTCTAGGTCAGTGATCACGTTATCATGATTATCTTGCTTGTGAAGATCTTTTTTGTACAGTTCTTCTGTGTATTCTTGCCACCTCTTCTTAATATCTTCTGCTTCTGTTAGGTCCATACCATTTCTGTCCTTTATCGAGCCCATCTTTGCATGAAATGTTCCCTTGGAATCTCTAAGTTTCTTGAAGAGATCTCTTGTTTTTCCTACTCTGTTGTTTTCCTCTATTTCTTTGCATTGATCCTGAGGAAGGCTTTCTTATCTCTCCTTGTTATTCTTTGGAACTCTGCATTCAGATGCTTATATCTTTCCTTTTCTCCTTTGATTTTCGCTTCTCTTCTTTTCACAGCTAGTTGTAAGGCCTCCTCAGACAGCCATTTTGCTTTTTTGCATTTCTTTTCCATGGGGATGGTCTTGGTCCTTGTCTCCTGTACAATGTCACGAACCTCTGTCCAGAGTTCATCAGGCACTCTATCTATCAAATCTAGTCCCTTAAATCTATTCCTCACTTCCACTGTATATTCATAAGGGATTTGATTTAGGTCATACCTGAATGGTCTAGTGGTTTTCCCTACTTTCTTCAATTTCAGTCTGAATTTGGCAATAAGGAGTTCATGATCTGAGCCACAGTCAGCTCCTGGTCTTGTTTTTGCTAACTGTATACAGCTTCTCCATCTTTGGCTGCAAAGAATATAATCAATCTGATTTCAGTGTTGACCATCTGGTGATGTCCACGTGTAGAGTCTTCTCTTGTGTTGTTGGAAGAGGGTGTTTGCTATGACCAGTGCGTTCTCTTGACAAAACTCTATTAGCCTTTGCCCTGCTTCATTCCGTGCTCCAAGGCCAAATTTGCCTGTTACTCCAGGTGTTTCTTGACTTCCTACTTTTGCATTCCAGTCCCCTATAATGAAAAGGACATCTTTTTTGGGTGTTAGTTCTAAAAGGTCTTGTAGGTCTTCATAGAACTGTTCAACTTCGGCTTCTTCAGCATTACTGGTTGGGGCTTAGGCCTGGATTACTGTAATATTGAATGGTTTGCCTTGGAAACGAACAGAAATCATTCTGTCATTTTTAAGATTGCATCCAAGTACTGCATTTCGGACTCTTTTGTTGACCATGATGGCTACTCCATTTCTTCTAAGGGATTCCTGCCCACAGTAGTAGATATAATGGTCATCTGAGTTAAATTCACCCATTCCAGTCCATTTTAATTCACTGATTCCTAGAATGTCTACGTTCACTCTTGCCATCTCCTGTTTGACCACTTCCAATTTGCCTTGATTCATGGACCTAACATTCCAGGTTCCTATGCAATACTGCTCTTTACAGCACCAGACCTTGCTTCTATCATCGGTCACATCCACAACTGGGTATTGGTTTTGCTTTTGCTCCATCCCTTTATTCCTTCTAGAGTTACTTCTCCACTGATCTCCAGTAGCATACAGGGCACCTACCGACCTGGGGAATTCCTCATTCAGTATACTATCATTTTGCCCTTTGATATTGAGAGACACTGGCCCCGGTGGCGCAGACGGGAGAGACGCTGGCCCCGGCACAACCGACCAGGCAAAGAGGCAGAGCCGATTGGAGCTACCCCATGCCTGAGGCCAGGCCCAGCGGCCGAGAGGAGCTGCCCCACGTCCAACAGGGGGTGGCTGCGTGGGCGCAGGAGGGCCGAGAGGAGCTACTCCACGTTCAAGGTCAGGAGGGGCGGCCTTGAGGAGATACCCCTCATCCAAGGTAAGGTGCAGCTGCTGCACTTTGCTGGAGCGGCTGTGAGGAGATTTTCCACGACCAAGGTAGGAGAAATCCAAATAAGACGGTAGGTATTGCGAGGGGGCATCAGAGGGCAGACACACTGAAATCATAATCACAGGAAACTAGTTGATATGATCACATGGACCACAGCCGAACGTGGTCCACTGGAGAAGGGAATGGCAAACCACTTCAGTATACTTGCCTTGAGAACCCCATGAACAACAACAATAAATGAAAATACAACTTATCAAAATGTGGGATACTGTTAAAACAGTACTTAGAGGGAAATTGAAGAAAAGAATAAAGATCTAAAATCAATAAACTAAGCTTCAACTTAAGGAAACAAGAAAAAGTAAAACAAATTAAATCTATATTAAGCAGAAAAAAATGAAACAATAAAAATTAGAGCTGAAATGAATGAAATTGATAACAGGAAAGCAACAGAGCAAATCAGTGAAACTAAAATCTGGTTTTTGAAAACATAAAATCGATAAGCCTCTAATCAGAATAACTAAGAAAAAAGAGAGAAAACAAAAATTACTAATACCAAAAATGAAAGGGGGGCATCATTACAGATCCTATGGATATTAAAAGGCTAGTAAATAAATACCATGAACAACTCTTTGCGCATAAATTTGGTAACATAGTTGAAGCGAATCAATTTCTGCCATATTTCCATCAGAAGAAACAGACAATCTGAATAGGCTTATATCTATTAAATAAATTGAATCAATAATGAATAACCTTACAAAAGAGAAAGCACCAGGCCCAAATACTGTATTCCAATATCAAACGGCAGATTTCAACAATGCAAAAACTCACAACATCAACAACACATTTGGTCCAGGAACTGCTATTGAATGCACAGAGCAGCAGTGGTTTGAGAAGTTTTGCACGGGAGACAAGAGCCTTGAAGATGAGGAGCGCAGTGGTGAGCCATTGGAAATTGAGAACAATCAACTGAGAAGATCATTGAAGCTGATCCTCTTACAACTACAGGAGAAGTTGCTGAGTCGACCATTCTATGGTCATTTGGCATTTGAAGCAAACTAGAAAGGTGAAAAAGCTTGGTAAGTGGGTGCCTTATGAGCTGACCAAAAATTAAAAAAAACAAAAAATCATCGTTTTGAGGTGTCTTCTCTTATTCTACACAACAATGAACCATTTCTCAATCAGATTATGATGTGCGACAAAAAGTGTATTTTATATGACAACTGGTGACACGGTTGGACTGTGAATAAGCTACAAAGCACTTCCCAAAGCCACAGTTGCACCAAAAACAGGTTATGGTCACTATTTGGGGGTCTGCTGCCTGTCTGATCTACTATAGCTTTCTGAATCCCAGAGAAACCATTACATCTGAGAAGTATGCTCAGCAAATCAATGAGATGCACCAAAAACTGCAATGACTACAGCTGGCACTGGTCAACAGAAAGGGCCCAATACTTCACCATGACAAATGCCTAACCACACATCACACAACAAGCGTTTCAAATTTGAACAAATTTTGCCTCATCTGCCATATTCACCTGACCTTTGACCATGGACTACCACTTCTTCAACCATCTTGACAACTTTTTACACAGAAAACACTTCCATAAACAGCAGGAGGCAGAAAACGCTTTCCAAGAGTTTATAGAATCCCAAAGCACAAATTTTTATGCTTCAGGAATAAACAAACTTATTTCTCTTTGGCAAAAATGTGTTGATTGTAATGGTTCCTATTTATTTAATAAAGATGTGTTTGAGCCTAGTTACAATGATTTAAAATTCACCATCAGAAGCCACAATTACATTTGTACCAACATACCAATACTCTATAATCTTTCCCAGGAAACATAAGCAAAGGGAATAGTTCCTAACTCATTTTATGAGGTCAGCATTACATTAATACCAAAAACAGACAAAGACATTGCGAGAAAACCACAGACCAATATCTCTTATGAATATAGATACAAAACTCCTCATCAAATACTAGCAAATTGAATTCAATAATGTATAAAAAGAATTACACATTGTGACCAACTGGGATTTATCCCAGGTATGCAAAGCTGGTACAACATCCAAAAACCAGTTAATATAAGCAATCACATCAACAAGCCAAAAAAATCACATAATCATATTAACAGACAGTGCATTTAACAAAATCCAACATCCATTCATGATAAAAACTTCAGTATACTATGGATAGAAGTGAATGTCCTTCAGCCTTCAGAATGGAATAAAATAATAGCAAATGAAGCAACTGACAAAGATTTAATCTCAAAAACATACAAGCAGTCCTACAGCTCAATTCCAGAAAAATAAACAACCCAATCAAAAAATGGGGCAAAGAACTAAACAGACATTTCTCCAAAGAAGACATACAGATGGCTAACAAACACACGAAAAGATGCTCAAAATCAGTCAATATCAGAGAAATGCAAATCAAAACCACAATGAGGTACCATCTCACAGCGGTCAGAATGGCTGCTATCAAAAAGTCTACAAACAATAAATGCAGGAGAGGGAGAGGAGAAAAAGGAACGCTTACACTGTTGGTGGGAATGCAAACTAGTACAGCCACTATGGAGAACAGTGTGAAGATTCCTTAAAAAACTGGAAATAGAACTGCCATATGACCCAGAAATCCCACTCCTGGGCATTCACACTGAGGAAACCAGAATTGAAAGAGACACGTGTACCCCCAATGTTCATTGCAGCATTGTTTATAATAGCCAGGACATGGAACCAACTTAGATGTCCATCAGCAGATGAATGGATAAGAAAGCTGTAGTACATATACACAATGGAATATCACTCGGCTATTAAAAAGAATGCATTTGAATCAGTTCTAAAGAGGTGGATGAAACTGGAGCCTATCATACAGAGTGAAGTAAGTCAGAAAGAAAAACAATACAGTATATTAACGCATATATATGGAATTTAGAAAGATGGTAACGATGACCCTATATGCCAGACAACAAAAGAGACACGGAGATAAAGAACAGACTTTTGGACTCTGTGGGAGAAGGCGAGGGTGAGATGATTTAAGAGAACAGCATTGAAACATGTATATTACCATATTTTGAAATAGATCACCAGGTTCGATGCCTGAGACAGGGCGCTCAGGGCTGGTGCACTGGGACATCCCTGAGGGGAGGGATGGGGAGGGAGTTGGGAGGCTGGTAAAGGTTGGGGAACACATGTACACCTATGGCTGATTCATGTCAGTGTATGGCAAAAGCCACTACAGTGTTGTAAAGTAATTAGATTTCAATTAAAATAAATAATTTTTTTAAAGAAAAAAAAAGAAGTGAATGTCCTCAAGTTGATATAAAGAACATCTACAAAAAACCTACAGCTATCATATTTAGCAGGGAAACTGGAAGCTTCCCCCTATGATCAGAAATAAGTCAAGGATGACCCTTCTTGCCACTCCTTTCATCTTTATACTGGAAGTTAGAGCTAATGAAGGAAATGGCAACCCACTCCAGTGTTCTTGCCTGGAGAATCCCAGGGACGGGGGAGCCTGGTGGGCTTCTGCCATGGGGTCACACAGAGTCGGACACAATGGAAGTGACTTAGCAACAGCAGCAGCAGCAGCAGCAGAGCTAATGAAATAAGACAAGAGGAGGAAATAAAAACTTTGGAAGAAAGAAATTAACTGTCTTTGTCCTCAGATGACATGACTATTAATGTAGAAAGTCTGAAAGAATTGACAGAAAAACTCTTGGAACTAAGAAGAAACTATAGAAACGTTGAAGGATATAAAGTTAATACACTAAAGTCAATCACTTTCTAGTATAATAGCAGTAAACAATGGGATTTCAAATTTAAAATAAAATTCCCTTTACCAATCCCCCTAGAAAATGAAATGCCTAGGTATAAACCTAACAAAATATGTACAAGATCTAAACATTTAAAGGGTCAAAAGTACTATATTTTCTTATAAACAGCTTCCTTATATATGGCTTTCTGCCAAGTTGAGAATCTTTTTGACTTTAAGAATCAAGTAGTAGAGCATCTTCTTCAGGGTTTCAGTCCATGTCATAAACCAGTTCATTCATATGTATTAATTAATCAGATTCAGTACTTAGGTTTAGAAACTACTGTGCTGGAAACTAGGGACAAAAGACAGTAAGAGACAGTTCTGACTCATTTGATTAAACTACCAAAGAGGGGAAGGGAGAGGGAGGTGAACTCAAACAGCAGAAAAGTTTATAGAGTGACATTTGGGCTTATATTCCCCAGGTCTGACATGCCTTACATTTTTATCTGTCTCTTGGAAATATAGAATTAGAAAAGCCACCAAAACCAGTTAACAATTATTTAGAGGTTTCCCATATGAAGTGAATGAAGTGAAGTCACTCAGTCGTGAGCGACCCTTTGTGACCCCGTGGACTATAGCCCACCAGGCTCCTCCATCCATGAGATTCTCCAGGCAAGAATACTGGAGTGGGTTGCCATTTCCTTCTCCCATATGAGGCACACATCAAATACTAGACACCCAAGCCCAAGAACTACCCCTCTAATGCAGTTTCTTCTAAAAGTTTCTACCTAAAAAAAGCAAATGTATCTATACCATAAGGTATAGGACATCAAACCAAGGATCTCTAAGACAGGAAAAGTACTTGTCTTCCCAGTAGAAGCACACTTTCAAAGGATTAGGCACACACTTCAAAGAGTGTTTACTCTCCTATCTCTTGGACGCCTTGGTCTAGTAGTCAGTACTAACACTTCATTAGCACTTCATTAGCCAGGGCTCAAGAATGCTGGAAAAGAGTCCTGGACCTCGGAAGCATCCCCAGACTAAAACTAAGAAGATTCTTCCATTTTTCTTACCACTTTTATAAATGTTCCAAAGGTCATTTATGACCCCCAAATAATACATACCTGAGTTCTAGAGCTGGTGTCAGCTAGAAAAATATAGCAAGGTAAGACAAATTTTAATATCCAGATATCACATACTCAAATCTTTGAAAATACACCAAAATACACATCAGGTCTAGGACCACTTTGTCTACACGTGAATCCAACATCCTTAACTAACAATGAAACTTTGCCATCCACTTGAGATTTTTACAATAACTTCTTGGTCTTTTCTTTCTACTACAATTCCTATAGCTTGTACACCACTTAATCCAACAGTTCATAGTATACCTTCAACATTGAAGGCACTGAAATTCCAGTACAACAGTTCAAAACATTCTTTCTTCATGAAAAGCAAAATCATCTCCCTGAAGATGCTGTTATTAGCATGTCATCTGTTTCCATGGGTTCCTGCAGGAGCACCAAATCTCCTTTAAAATTTTTTCCTGATGCACATAGTACCTATTAGACTGAAAAAAACACCAGCCTAAAATGTTAACGTAAATGTACAGCTGCCAGATAACAAAGATTTTAAGAAACTTCATGTTACTGAAATGCTAAAGGAAGGTCAAGAATTCTAACTTGTTAAGTGTTAAAAAAAAAAAAAAAAAAGAGCAAGACCTCTTGATGCTGTTTTGTTCCAGAGTACAATAGTTACTTTCTTTAAGTAGTTAAAAAGAAAACTAGAAATATATGATGAAAATGGAATTCTTCATATTCCTTTAAAATAATGAAAATATCTGATAAAGCTGTTAGTACACTTAAAATCTCATGACTTGGTTGAAGGATCAAGTTTTCCATAAAATATCAAGCAGTGATTCCACTTGGAAATTCCAACTAATAAAGAATTAAAGGAAAATCCTTACTTGATACGCTATGTTCTGAAAACACATTGGTAAAGTAATGTCATGTTTGCAATTTTAGGCCAATTGTATAATCTAAGAGGAGTAACAGAAAAATTTACTATGAAAATTCTAGTTTGTTGTTAAGAATAAGAGGAATGGTTTACTGAAAGTAATAAAGTAAAAATAGTATTCAAAGGGGCATACAATGAAAATTGATAGCTTCTCCCACTCTTAATGTCACTTACCACCATCAACAATTTATTCATCAAATGTTCCATCAAAAATCTGTACATGTTTTTATTCAAATGAACACATATTATTTACATTGTTCTGAATCTTCCTTTTTTATTTAATAATATACTTGAAACTCTTTCCATATCCTCATAAAGATAGCTACCAGTTCAGTTCAGTTCAGTCGCTCAGTCATGTCCAACTCTCCGCGACCCCATGAATCACAGCACGCCAGGCCTCCCTGTCCATCACCAACTCCCGGAGTTCACTCAAACTCATGTCCATCAAGTCGGTGATGCCATCCAGCCATCTCATTCTCTGTCGTCCCCTTTTCCTCCTGCCCCCAATCCCTCCCAGCATCAGAGTCTTTTCCAGTGAGTCAACTCGTCGCATAAGGTGGCCAAAGTATTGCAGTTTCAGCTTCAGCATCAGTCCTTCCAATGAACACCCAGGACTGATCTCCTTTAGAATGGACTGGTTGGATCTCCTTGCAGTCCAAGGGACTCTCAAGAGTCTTCTCCAGCACCACAGTTCAAAAGCATCAATTCTTCGGTGATCAGCTTTCTTCACAGTCCAACTCTCACATTCATACATGACCACTGGAAAAACCATAGCCTTGACTAGACGGACCTTTGTTGGCAAAGTATTCCTTTTTAATGGGTACATAATATCCCAGTGGCATTTAACTTTACTTTGGGTTATTTCCAGTTTAGCAATCTAGATGTAAAATCTCTTTTTCAGGATCTTGTTTCAAAGTGTGGTAGCTTTGCAAAAATGAAACAGTAGCATTCTCTACTCAGTTCCAAACAGTATATAAGGAGCTTTGATATCATTTCTCAAGATCAACTGATTCTCCCAGAATGCTTTCATTGAGTTTACCAAACTTTCACCCAACCCATGGTGGTGACTGACAAACAAATGTGGTTCAACATGAATGTTAGATGACATTTTTGCTTATGTTAATAATTCAAACGAAAGTGAAAGAGCAAAGACGTGCATCTGGGAACTTCACTCCTTTGTCAAGGACTTGAGCAACTTATTTGCTGAACCAGATAACAGATTCAAACACTAGAAAAATACATCCTCAATTTTTTGTGCTAGAGACATAACATTGTTAATGTTAATCAGCATGATTAAAATGTTTTCCATCATTTTAAGACTCAATAATAAATAAGGCTATAAATCAAGGGCTGATCTGTAGCATTTGCAGATTATCATGGTATAATTACTCCCACCATGGCTAATTTCAAGCCATCATACCTGTGATATCTCTGACCACAGGTTTAGGAAGAAATGCACAGTAGGACACTTATATAATCCTCTCACCAACCAGTTACAATCAATGTAAATAACCTTATGAACAAAGATAACAGTAAATTATAGTAATTAAGGAGTGACGAATTTTGGGTACTTACTTTTTAAATATAACGTATTGTATATTCATAATTTAATTTTTAATAGTGACTGTGTATAATGCAAAATTCCAAAGATTTACTAATTGGCTCTAGAGAGCAGATATGAGCTGGCTCCAGCACACCAAACATGTCTTCAGCTGCCTGTAGTTTCCTATAAACTTTGTTGGCCTTCTAACATCTTCCCTTTTCCTAGTAGTCAGCCTGATTCTGATAAAATGGTTGCTGTTGTTGGTCAGTTGTTAAGTCATGTCTGATTCTTTGTGACCCCAAGGACTGTAGCCCGCCAGGTTCCACTGTCCATGGGAATATCCAGGCAAAAATACTGGAGTGGGTAGACATTCCCTTCTCCAGGGGATCTTCTCAACCCAGGGATCAAACCCAAGTCTCCTGCATTGATGGATTCTTTACCACAGAGCCACCTGGGAAGCTCAATAAAATGGTATGTCTGATAAAATGGTAAATCTGGGTAACCATGACCCTGCTCCTCTTCAGCCGTGTAAACCTGAATTCAC
The DNA here is from genome assembly GCF_049115385.1 of Moschus berezovskii. Classification (NCBI taxonomy): domain Eukaryota; kingdom Metazoa; phylum Chordata; class Mammalia; order Artiodactyla; family Moschidae; genus Moschus; species Moschus berezovskii. The sequence continues at coordinate 37,545,776 of NC_142478.1, forward strand.
TGACCTTCCTATAGCCAAATCCCCAAATTCTGGGATTCCAGGGGGAAATCCTTGGTTGGGCCTTTCAGGACTGGGGCCCCAGCTTATAAAGTGCTATGTTTACCACCAGAGATCAGAGATGTCCATGCCAGCAGACTGAAGCCATCTCAGTTCACTCCTAATTTCACTGTTTTTGGCACCTATACTTTGCTGTCTAGTTTGCCTGTGCCTGATTTCATCAAACACAGGGTTTCTTGTTTTGCCTTGTTGTTTCTTAATGTTTCAAGGAATAAACTTGGCTACAAACACATTTCCTCTAACATCTTTCGTCAAAAATCTGTATTTGGTCTTAACCGTTTTTCCCTTGACAGCCATGTTTCTCTTGACAAGCAATGCCCTTGAGATACATAATCTTAAAGAGATACCATAAAAATATCAAGTGTAAAGTACCAAGGTAAATGTCCCTCCCCAAAGAAAGTGCTGAGTAAATAGATAAAGATTACAAAAGTGAAAAAAAAAATCATCTGTATTAGGACATTTGCTGATTATATGCAAATGTTCAAAAAACCAGAGGTTTTTGTTAATCTTCAGCTGAAATGCATTACACACATTGCTTAACGATAAGAAAGGAAGAACTCTTTACATATGTTTCCCATATATATATGCAAGAGACAACTTTTTAAGGAGGGAAAACAAGGACAGTCAAGTCATTCCAAAGTAGTGGATCTGTGGTATTTATGCTCTGTGTGTCGAACATTGACAACTGGGGGGGGGGGGGCGGGGGAAGGGAGGGGGCCCATACTATTCCCACAAAGTCTGCTATTTGCTGAAAGGAAATATCATTCGACAGCGGAAGTGTGTAATTAACATTCTCTGGGTTTTGTTTTGTTTTGCTTTTTAATACAGATTCGTTTCAGAACACTTTGAGATCTATCCGAACATTTAACATGGAAACATTTGAACACATGCTCATTTCGGCATGTGTTCTTTTCTTCAGAATCCACCTCCAAGTGTTGGAAAAAAGACAAATGACATAGAACAAGACAGAATATTTTGGGGGGACAGACGTGTAAGGATGATGCCCATCCTGACAGCAAGGCCTCATTCAAAGCTAAACTGTTTATCAGGCCAAAAGTTGACTATCTTCCAATAGGAAGTGGTAGGAGGGGAGCACTGGCAAATCTTACCTTCTAAAGGAGACAGAGAGTCCCTAGAGTAACGATGACCCAATCAAGTTTGTACTGAAGAGTTTCTAGATAAATAATGTCTTCCCACAAATAATTTGCTCTCAAAAGGCAGTCCCCAGACACAGGAAGCAGAAGGGATGGCTAAGGGCTGTGGAATTTTTGAACATGAACAGTAAAGAATGTAAGCCTTTGTAATTGAGAAATAACATCACTTTGAAAAAAAAAATGTCTAGAACCAGGACTATTGCACAAGGTGGCACGTTTTCAGAGCCTTGGGAAGAAAGAAAAAAAAAAAAATGCAGTCTCAAGATTAATCTTTACATCTGTTTCCAGGGGCTTCATTCAAAAGTTGACACTTTTGTACAAAGAACACCCTGATGCTGACTGTGACAAGCAGACAGCATTGCCAGCAAAGTACTAGCAACTCATAAATCTGTGGGATGTAGTGTGTGTACCGTTCAGTCACCCCCACTAAGCCCCTGCAACCTCTCCTTTGCCCCAGAAATGTGGAGGCTTAAAGTGAGAAAATAAAAGCAATATAGGGTGTGAGAAGAAAGTGGCCTAATATGTAAAATAAAAGACAAAAGCCGACTGGATTATGCCAGCCAGCCATCTGCACAGCTGAAGGCTTCTTCAAGCAAAAAAAAAAAAAAAAAAGAAGCTCTACTGTTCTTGAATCAATTGCTTCCTTTTCACAGGCCCTCTGTATAGGGCCAAATTCAAAATGGCTCTCGGGAAATTCTTGCCAATCCTGTGGTCTGATTTTAGGCTCTATTTTTCCTTTTCTTTTTAAGACCCGAGGATGTAAGTATGTATCAGTGCTGTAACCTTGCCAGCATTCGCTGGAATGAGTCAAAGGAACCTGGCATTAAATCACACGGATTTGAGTTGCTAATAAATACAGCAGGCCCCATCCATTGTTGATTAATTCTGACTGAAATCTAAACACCAAACAACAAACACTCTTCTGAACTGCTCTGGTACCCATTAGTTTGATGTGTTTATTAGACAGGGCTGTGTTCTTTCAAGTATATTAACAACAGATTAAAAAACTGCAAACAAATCTAGGTTTCTTTTTATGATTTAAAAGTGCGGGTACCATTTACTAATGTTTTTAGCGTTTGACAGTAAATCCAAACAAAATGAAAACATGCCATCATGTCAAATTAGGATCTTGGTACAAAGGATGAATACTCACTGTCAATGTGCAGCTCCCATGATTCAAACAAATAATTAAAATGTCTACTTAATTTTTTAATGTTTAGAATTGTCATGTTATTTAAATCCATGATTGAACAGGGATTTAAGTGACAGTGTAGGATGAGATGTAAAGATCTTTGCAAGTCGTATGATTTATTGCATGGTTTTAAAGAGGACAGAGGTTAGTAAGGTACATTCATGGTGTTTGATTATATTTATCACATAGCAAGAGTTCCTGCAGGTTAATCTGGACTGGGCCAAGTAACACATGGTCATGAAAATGCCATATATTATTTATTAGCAGTGCCTGAAAGTAAAAAAAAAAAAAAAAAGTACAAGCAAACGTACAGTGTACAAAGATAATCAGTGGTGGCTCAGTATCAAGGATTCAAGAGATCAAAGACCACAAGTACAAATTTTCACACTTTTGGACTGTATTTATCCTAACTACTAATGCCTGACTGAATCCTTGAAAATTTCCAAGGTATGCAGTTTTAACAAACAGATCGAAGACACAGAAGTCTCTGGGAATCTCAAAAAGGCCCAGTTACTGTTATTTCAAGTTCCCCAGTGGAACCAAAGACAACAGAGACATATATGCCATATTTATAGCCCAAAGAAAATAATCATAAAGGCTATTTACCTTAATTCAAGCTGTCTAAAGACAGAATAGATTTTACTGGCTTAAAGACCATACATTTATATCCTGTTTATAGTTTTTGCAAACCATGTAATTTTACATGACCCTTTAAATAATGTTGTGAAAGGGAACCATTTTCAAGGTTTGGTTAAACAGAAAACTGGTCAAATCTAGAGCCTTGGGAGAACCATCATGTCCTAAGGTCGCATTAGGCAACATCCTGAAATGAAAAGGCTTCCATAAGTGCATCTGCTATTACATTCACAAAACATTCCAACCCAAATCTGTCACCGCAATATCTGGATTTCCCCCAGAGTTCTTCAGACCACCAGAGCTCGGCTCAGCAACTCCAAAATTAAATCACTACCTCCTTTAATCCTAAATCATGTCCTCTTAATCTTTACAGCATGTAAACTACTAAGCTTTCATTCTCTACTTCTTTCACAAATGCATAAAAGCCACGATAGTGAAGATCAGAAGACAAGTCTAACAGATTATAAAACTGATTCATCATTTGATCCTAAAGGTTACTGTTACTCTGGTGGTATTGGTGATGATTATGATTATATGAGCCAAGAGTGATGTTTGACTTTATGACATCTGTAAACAAATCTTTTTTACCAAAAGAAAGTATTATAAATATTTCAAAGACCATATGGTATGAAAATATAGCATTGTGCCAAAACTGGTAAAAATTCACACACCTCATTGAAAAAAAATAATCATTGCTAGGCTCTGCCCACATGAATAACTGATTGATTGCTAATCAATTGAGCAGAGAAAAGAAAAGAAGAGCGAAAGGGAGTATAGAAGGGAGGAAAGAAAGAAGAGAGTGTACTAAAGGTTATTATTGTAAAATCAGTCAAGTAATATTTTCAACCATTGATAGTTAATCAAGAAAACGGAAAGAATAAAATAATAAATAACACTGATTGCCAACAATTAAGGGGCCTCCCAGGTGGCGCTAGTGGTAAAGAACCCACCTGCCAATGTAGGAAACATAAGAGTCACATGTTCAATTCCTGGGTCGCAAAGATTCCCTGGAGGAGGGCATGGCAACCCACTCCAGTATTCTTATCTGGAGAATTCTATGGATAGAGGAGCCTGGTGGGCCACAGTCCATAGGGTCACAAAAAGGCAGACATGACTGAAGTGACTTAGCACACAGCACACACCAACAATTAATGGCTAAATAGTTCACTTCTATCTCATAAAACTAAACTTCCCATTGTCAATTTTTTGAGGAGTACGTTGACATAAACATATGTCATACTCTATCTTTCAAGATAGATGTACAAAATGGGGAATTTCAGGGGAAATTTATCTGGTTTTCTTTGATCCTATTTGAAACAAAATTCCTCTATCCGAAAACTAAATGGTATAATATCGCCCCATACAACTTTTCCAGACTTATTTCCTTTGGTGCGTGCCCTGATTTCTGATTCATGTAGTTTCGACCCTGTCCTTTGTTTTATGTAGAACATTCTTTCCTCTGTATGCATCTGTCAACATTAGACCCATTCTCCATCTCAGGGTTAATGAAAAGAATGTCAGCTGTGAGACAGATGACCAAATCTAGCTAAAGGAAGAATGAGCAATGATTACATGAACCAGAATATCTTAATGTGTACAACTTCCTCCTAAAATTGTACCAAAATCAGGATTTTTAGAGATCCCTAGTCTTTCCATTGAAAAGTAATCTTGTAGATCCATTAACTATTTCTTGACTACTGAAGTAATCTTGTAGATCCATTAACTATTTCTTGACTACTGACCACATGCTGAGTCCTGAGCCCCTAGCCTCTCGGTGTTGTTATAGACTGACACCCTTTCCTGTTTCCCAAGTTTGTCTAAACCACCGCTTTGAACCTCAGCTTTGACACTTAACATACTCTACCTTGTCTGGTGTGATTTTTTTTTTCCCCCTTCAATCATTGTTAATGTTTATTTTTAGTGCCCCACTATATTAAAAAAGTCCTCCAAAACAAGGAATTTGTCTTTAAAGCCCCCACGTTCCAGCACCTGGCACATAGTGAATGCTCAGTGACTATCACTGATTACTAGATAAATTAAGCTAAGACACAAAACTGACTTTTAAAAGAATGATATCCAAAATACAAAATCCATTTTCAGTACCACTTGGAGATAGCTAAAGCCCAAATCACAAAACACGTGTGATGATGGAGCAAGAGAAGGTGAGGAGGCATGCTGAGAGGACTCTAGGGTAACAGAAAGAGCCCACTAAGTAGACTTTCCAGTGGTGAGAAGCATACTCATCCATGAAAAACCTAAATTCCATTTTTTTTTGACAGGAGTTGGAAGAGTATGTTGTGTCTGGTCTCTAGAATTTCTCTGTGGTTTGGTTCCAAAAAGCAAAGAAGATGGGGATCAATAAGAAGCCATACAAACAGGCTATATTTGCAAGGAGCAAGAAAAGAATGGAAACTGCGCCATAGAGACAAACATACACACACTCGAAGGACCTCCACAAATAGCTTCCTGTCTCTCTAAGAAAAGCAAAGACTAACCACAGTTATACACAAAGACCTGAGTTATAACACAAACTCAGTTGTCCTGAAACCAGCCCTGACCACTCCTCCAAGGGAGCCTCCTACAGATAGCTGGCCCCAGGAAAACTCACTTCATTCCAAGAGAGTTTATCAGAAAAGAACATTCACAGTATCGACTCAGACATACTTCACAGAAAAGGAGAAAAGAAGCAGGAATTACAAATGACAGATAGAGACCAGTCTCCAGAACAAAATTGCCACTGAGAAAATAAATAGTGTGCTAAACATTTTCACCATTAATCTGGAAACCTCAAGGAGGTCATAGCACCTATGATGCTAGAATACAAAACTGTGGATACAAGAAGCAAGAACTCAGAAAGCAGTAAGACTGCTAGAGGAAATGAAACATGAGCTTAGAGCTCAAGCAAGAATACAGGAAAAAATAAGATGATCACAAAAATGAAGGTGAAATCAGAAGACGTGCAAAGGAAAACAGACATTGCTAAAGTACACTAGAGACATAGAGAATAAAAAGAGGAAATCAACCCCAAAAAAATGGATCTAGAAAGATAGAGATGATTAGGAAAAAATGATTAAATGGCAAAAATAAATGTTTCACAACCCCGAGAAGAAAACTAAAATAATGAAATCACACACACATATATATAATTCAAGAAACCTTTCTGAAATAAAAGATAACTTGGATCAAGATGCTAAAGGGTACATACAATATGTCCCAAGGAAAACTGGTCCATGAGTAAATAGCAACTAGTAAAATTTCAAGAAAAAAATAAAAGCAGGCACTGGGAAGCCAGATAAAAATACCATGTGACTTTAAAGGAGGGAATGTCAATCTGGGTGTATTTCTCCAAAAGCAAAATACAGCTAAAAGATACTCATTTACAGCAGAAGATGGTAAAGATGTAACTATTCCACATCTAGAAGGTAGCTACATCCAGAAAATCATCAAATCACCCTAAGATTTGCCACCCAGAGAAACTGTCATTTGATAAAGACAACAAACAATTTTGCACATACAAAAAAATCAAGGAATATGCCTCAAGAATATCTGGCTCCCTTTTCATTTGCAGAGACTCTGAATAAAGTGGTTTGGGGCAGATTGTTACAAGTATGGAAATAGGTGAGGAGCCATGACTGTCGATTATGGTGAAGTACTGTTCCCCAAACCTAGGCTACTTGTGGTTATATAATTCAGGTTGGACTTCACTATGCTGTTCATCTATTCCAGTACTATAGGTACCAGAATTAGCGATTGCCAAAAACCCTCCAGATCAAACCATCCCATTAGCTATCCCAACCCATACACCGCCTCATAGCCTCTAGCACAATGATTCCTTCCTTCATTCTCGTTAGAGTCAAGTGAACCATTTCAATCAGCTGAACCATTTCAATGGCAGCATCTCACACCTTCCTTCCTGGACAGCAGTCACTATAAAGCTGGTGCTTCCACTGCTCCAGTTATGTACCCTTACCACACTATTTCTCAACTGCTTGGTATAGGCAGTGTACTCTGGGCTCTCCTAGGATATGTAGTCAGGAAATAAATGAGTAGGTCACACATGATAAACGTTCCTAAATCTTTGGATTTCTTAATCAATGTTTTACCAAGGGCATTCTGGCATCATGATTTCATTGAGTTTAGGAGGACACTGAGATTTCAAGCCAGGCAACTGACACAGTTAGAGTCCCAAATTCTCAAGTTTATGTTGAATTCAGAATTTTTGGTAAGTATACTCAGACAGATGAAATAAACCTGAAATTTATGTCCCTTTCTTCCTGGTCGAGCGTCATTTTACTTTATACCATGCCTTTTCTTCAGACTTCTTCTTTCTTTTTTGATATAAGAAAAATGGAAAAGTACAATTTCTGGTCTGCAAGAGATTTCATCCAAGAGTGGTATGTGTATCTCTGCACAGATCTTTTTGCTAGTAAAATAAAAGAAGAAGGAGAAAAAGAAAGTAAACATGTTGGTGATAGCCTTTAACAAAACAATTTCTTAATGTAGAAGAGAGAGACCTGAATCTAATCCTCAAGAGAAAAGTATATATATATATATATATATATATATATATATATATATTTACATCTATAATATAAATGTGAATTTTACATCTCCAATGCATGTTACCAAGAGGAGTACAAGGTAAAAGGAAAAGTTTAAAATATTCCCCAATGTTTTATTTTGTGCATAAACAAGACTAATTTCTTAGTGGTAAGAACAATGATTTGAGATACACTGGGAACTGTAACTGGGAACTTTAACCAGATATACTGGTTTTATCTTTTAACTCAATCAGCTAGTAGTCAGAAATGCAGCTATCCACTTATTGGATGCCTAAAATGTGACGCCATTCAAAATATCAGAAATTCTGGAGAACAAAACCAAAGCAGCCCCTCTCTGATGTAGCCAACACATAGTTTGAGGGGACAGAGGTGCACATCAAACAAACAGTATCATCATTGAATATGTGATCAGTAAACACAGACAAGAAGAGAAAAGGAGCCAGGAGAGGAAGCGATGCTTAATGTGAAACTTGATATGAGGAGTTAGTTAGGCAAAATAATAATAATAAAAATAAACCCTTGGCAATCCCATGGTCTATAGCCTGCCTGCAAGGCTCCTCTGTCCATAGAATTCTCCAGGCAATACTGGAGTGGATAACCATTCCCTTCTCCAGGGGATCTTCCTGACCCAGGGATCAAACCTGGGTCTCCTGCATTACGGGCAGATTCTTTACCATCTGAGCCACCAGGGAAGCCCCTAGCTGGGCAAAGAGTAAGTAAAAAAGTGCAATGCAGGCAGCAGGAATTGTATGTAAGGGCTGTGAGTTTGAAAAGAGGTATGCTTTAAGAATTCAGTGAAGGTATGTGCTACCTCATGAGACGAGTTGACTCACTGGAAAAGACTCTGATGCTGGGAAAGGTTGGGGGCGGGAGGAGAAGGGGACGACGGAGAATGAGATGGCTGGATGGCATCACCGACTCTGTGGACATGAGTTTGAGTGTACTCCGGGAGTTGGTGATGGACAGGGAGGCCTGGCGTGCTGTGATTCATGGGGTCGCGGAGAGTCGGACACGACTGAGCGACTGAACTGAACTGAACTGATGTGCTATTGAGTCATGGTGAGCAAGAAAGAGGTTGATACAGAGGGACTGGAAAGGGGGGGCTGTGGTCATGTGCTCAGTACTTTGGAGGACATTCAAAGAACATGAATAACAATTGAAAGTTTTTAATGATGGAAAGACTCAGTGTGACTAATGGACACCTTCTGTAGCTCTCCTTAAAAATTCAAAGTCTCCTCAAAATCCAAACTCCTTCCTGTTACTTAGGTAGTACAGCATAATTAGAAAATAACACCAAAAAAATGTCCTAGGACCATATGCAGTGGAAGTGAAAATAGTCCATTTTCCCCCCTATAGCTGGTATCCTGCCATTTATTGAAATATATGTATCCAGTAGGGGAAGGAGGATGTGCATTGGTAAACCATCTGGTAGCTATATTCCCCATTAGAAAATGAGAAGATGAAAAACACAAGCATCATAATAGAAACAAAACAAACAAAAAGAGCAAAGAACATAAAGAGAATTCACAGAAAAGGAAATTCAAATAGTAATAAACTTATGAAAAAGGGTTCAACTTCATTAATAATCAAAGAAAAGCCAAACAGAGTGAAACGAGAGGCCTTTGGGCCTCTTAAATTGGCCATTTAGATTGGCCAAACCTTTTCAAATGTTTAAATGCTGCTATATGTGTGGTGGGACTGGCACTCCCATGCAATGCTGGTCTGGGACACAAATTAGTAAAATCTGCCTGGAAAGCAAACTGACAATGTGTTCACGATCCCTAAAATATTCAGTGATTTTGTTTCTAAGAGTCTGTCCAAGAAAATAGTAAAGAGATATGTGACTTTTCTGAATTAAAAGTTAGAAGTAGTATTGTTTATTTCAGTGAAACACAAAAGAATCTGAAATTGCAAATGTTTGACTATCAGGGAAGAGTAAATGAAATACTAAAAGGTGGGATATCACGCAGACAAAAAAAAATCACAAATTAATATTCTTGAATGTCATAATTGAGAAAAAATATTTTGTAGACTTACCTGTAAAGTATACAACAATAAACAGCCATAGCATGATATACTTAAAATAAGCAATCAGAAAGTCGAGACAGGACCATTTTTGACAGTATGAAGGGCTAAGAAGAGAGATCCGAAAGCTTAGTGATCGGAACGTCCCTGGTGGTCCAGTTGTTAAGAATCTGCCTTGCAAAATGCAGGGGATGCAAATTCGATCCCTGTTCAGGGAACTAAGGTCCTGCAGGCCATAGAGCAACTAAGCCTGAGCACCACATACACTGAGCCTGAGCACCACATATACAGAGCCTGTGCGCCACAACTAGAAAAGCCATGCCCTACAACGAAAGATCCCACATGACACAATGAAGATGTGATGCAGCCAAATAAATAAATAAATACAATCTTCTTTAACAAATTCTTAGTGATAAATGGGTATGGATTCTAGTGAACCTCCCTCTTGTTGATTGCACTGTTGAAGGACTACATCTTGAGAATTAGGGTGGATCAGAAGTAAACAGGGCCTCATAGAAAGTAACTTTAGACAGTTTTAATTTACAAATTGAATTGAGGTGATCCTGGAGTGCTACTGGCCACATATGCTTAAGAAGAAGAATAAACAGTTTTAGGAGTAAGGTAACATTATCCTAGGCCTAGAAAAATTTAAAGCAAGCAAACAAAAAAAAAAATACAACCAGTACCTTCAAATAATAATTAGAATGAAAGCTGAATTCTCAACAGATACAATGGAATAGATTCAAAATTATGAAAGAAAAGACCATCAACCCAGAATTCTGTATGCAGAATTCAGAAAGAAAATGAGAAAAAGTGAGAATTATTCCACATTTTCTCCTAAAAGCTTTAAAGATTGAGATCTTTAATCTACCTGGAATAGATTTTTCTGTATGGTGTGAGGTAATATTTCTTTTTTTTTCATTTTTATAACCAACCATCTCAACACAATTTTGAAAAAAATAGGGGCCAATCCACTGTTAGCATAAATCAAGAATCCATAGACGTGTGTTTCTGAGCTCTTTTTGATTGTTCCATTGATCTGCTTATTTCTGTGGCCAAACTGATTTAACTACTATGGTAAATCTGGTATGTAGTAGGGCAGTCACTGCACATTATTCTTCATCAAAAATATCTTGGCTATTCTAGACCTTGACGTTTGTACAAAAATATCAAAATCAGCCTATCAAATTTCAAAAAAAGGAAACCTATTGGAAGCTTGATTCTTCCAATCTTGAACATGATAAATGTCTCATTTTATTGAGTTTTTCTGTTATAAAATTTATAATTTTATAAAATTTCCATGAAGATATTGCACAAAGACTGTACAGCTTATTTCTAGGTACTTGATACTTTCACATAATTATAAATGACATTTTAAAATTTTATTTATTAAAAGCTTATCATTGATTTATTAAAAAGCAATGTATCTTTAAATTGATTTTATATGCAGCAATCTTGAAATACTTTCATATAAACTTAAAATTCAGCTGTGGATTCTTGGGAATTTTCTAAATAGACAATTAAATCATTTTCAAATAATAGCAGTTTTCTATTCTCATTCCTATCATTTTAAATATGAGTTCATCTCTGAACTGTCTATTCTGTTTCATTGATCTATGTGTCTATTTTAGTGCCAGTATCATTCTGTTTTGATTACTGTAGCTCTGTAATATGGTTTGAAATCAGGGAGTGTGATATCTCCAGCCTCATTTTTCTTTTCTAGACTGTTTTGACTATTTGGAGTCTTCTGTGTTTCCATAGAAATGTTATAAGTCTTTGTTCTAGTTCTATGAAAAATTATCTTGGTGTATTTTGGTAAGGATTCCATGGAATCTGTACATTACTGTAAGTAACATAGTCATTTTAATATTAAATTTTCTAATCCTTGAGCACAGTGTATCTTTCCATCTATTTGTGTTCTCTACAATTTCTTTCATCAGTGTCTTATGGTTTTCTGAGTATAGGTCGTATATCTCCTAAGATTTCAGTTCAGTTCAGTTCAGTCACTCAGTCGTGTCCGACTCTCCATGACCCCATGAATCACAGCACGCCAGGCCTCCCTGTCCATCACCAACTCCCAGAGTTCACTCAAACTCATGTCCACAGAGTCGGTGATGCCATCCAGCCATCTCATTCTCGGTCGTCCCCTTCTCCTCCCGCCCCCAACTTTTCCCAGCATCAGAGTCTTTTTCCAGTGAGTCAACTCGTCGCATGAGGTGGCCAAAGTATTGTAGTTTCAGCTTTAGCATCTTATTTATTCCTAGGTATTTTCTTCTTTTTGATGTGATTCTAAGTGGGATTATTTCCCTAATTTCTTTCTGATATTTCAGTTTTGTGGGTCAATTATACTTCAAAAACAAACAAACTCATTTAAAAAGAGATCAGATTTGTGGTTTCTCGAGGCAAAGGGGAATTGAATGAAGACAGTCAAAAGGCACAAACTTCCATTTATACATAAATACTAGGGCTGTAATGTACAACATTATAAATATAATTAACACTGCTGTATGTCATATGTGAAAGTTGTTCAGAATAAAACATGAGTTCTCATAAGGAAATTTTTTTCTATTTCTTTGATTTTGTATCTATATGACATAGACATTCACTAAACTTACTTGTGATGATCACTTCATGATGCATAAATTCAATCATTATTCTGTATACCTTAAAACTATAACAATGTTGCCTGTCAATTATATCTCAATAAAACTGAAAGGAGAAAAAAAGTCTGTCCCTGAGATTCATTTGTAGAAAGATTTTTAGCTACTGGTTTATCTTTAATGGTTATGGTATTATTCCAAGTTTGGTCTCTTATTGAGTCAGTTTTTCAGTTCAGAGATGAACTCACATGTAAAATGATAGGAATGAGAATAGAAAACTGGTGTCAGTTAAACAGGTACATCCACAGAACCTAAAAGATCTTGGGGAATATTTTAAAATCTAATAGTCTAAATGAAAATCCCAATAGCTATGTTAGAATATATAATTGAGAAAATCTCTTAGAAAAATAAATTTTAAAAAAATAAGCAAAAGAGGGACTTCCCTGGCAATCCAGTGATTAAGGTTCCACACTCCCAATGATGCAGGGGGCAGGGATTCAACACCTAGTCAGGGAACATGAATGTCACACAGTGAGGCCAAAAAATCTTAAAACTAAATAAGAAGAGGGGGCAGGTGGGGAGAGAGAGACAGACAGAAGTTAAAAAGAGAGATAAAATCACAGGAGCAGTCCAAGAGAATCACCATTCAACTCATAGAGTTTCAGACATAGAGAACAAAGGAAGTTAACCAAACCAGACAGGACATGATTCTTCGGATTGAAATATTCTTCTGGGTGCCCAGCAAAACATACAAAACAGACATATATGAAGACATATGTTATAAAATTTTAGCATAGTGAGGACAAAGATTTGGCAGAAGAGAGGGCAAGACATGTCAAAAACAAAGAATTCTGGAGTTATAATAGCTTTAGAATTATCTACTGTAACACTGAAAGCAAGAAGAAAATGAACAATGCCATCAAATTTCTGAAAAGGGGAGACCCAGGTTCAATTCTTGAGTCGGGAAGATCCCCTGCAGATGGAAATGGCAATCCACTCCAGTATTTTTGCCTGGAGAATCCCATGGACATAGGAGTCTGGCAGGCTACAGTCCATAGGGTTGCAAAGAGTCAGACACGACTGAAGCAACTTAGCATATAGCACATAGAGGTCTGTACTAAACTCTCAAGTATGATGATGGTATAAAATGCTTTCAAAATACAGGGCCTCAAAACACGTACCTTTTGTCCATCCTTTTTGAATAGGTACTGAAAACAGTTTTGACCCAAACAAGAAAGTAAACCAACAAAGAGGAAGATGAGGTTTCCAGGAAACAACAGGTCTAATGTCATACAGAAGCAGAGAATTCACTGTAGGATGGTGTTTGCTACTAGGATGGCACTTGTTCTGTGCTAAGTCGCTCAGTTGTGTCTCTCTTTACAACCCTATAGACTGTAGCCCACCAGGCTCCTCTGTCTATGGGATTTTTCAGGCAAGAATGGAGTGGGTTGCCATTTCTTCCTCCAAGGAAACTTTGCAACCCAGGGATCAAATCTGCATCTCCTGTGTCTCCTGCATTGCACATGGTATCTTCACCCATGGAGCCATCCAGGAAGCCCACAGTATGATGGTAAGCAAGTGCAAACAAGTGCAGTGCCATTGGTCCAGAGATGTTGACCAAGAAGATGAACTCCACAGAATAATTCATACGTTAGATGATATAGAAAGAGGGATTAGAAAGATGTCTCGAGTTTGCAGTTGATAAGAACACAGAAAACCAATCAAGTAGTCAGAAAAACCAACACGATTGTTAACTCCAAAGAAAACAGAAAGCTGTGCAACAGAATGTAATAAGAGAAAAACTGCATGGCTCAGTTAGAAATAGCATGAAGAATCGATGCTTTTGAACTGTGGTGTTGGAGAAGACTCTTGAGAGTCCCTTATACTACAAGGAGATCCAACCAGTCCATTCTAAGGGAGATCAATCCTGGATGTTCATTGGAGGGACTGATGCTAAAGCTGAAACTCCAATACTTTGGCCACCTCATGCGACGAGTTGACTCACTGGAAAAGACTCTGATGCTGGGAAAGGTTGGGGGCGGGAGGAGAAGGGGACGACGGAGAATGAGATGGCTGGATGGCATCACCGACTCTGTGGACATGAGTTTGAGTGTACTCCGGGAGTTGGTGATGGACAGGGAGGCCTGGCGTGCTGTGATTCATGGGGTCGCGGAGAGTCGGACACGACTGAGCGACTGAACTGAACTGAACTGAACTGAGAACATAAACTTCTGATATTGACCAAAGCAAAATTTTCTATAACTGTATTGAAAAAAAAAAAAAATACAGGACCCAAGTGTGTATGTGTGTCTGTGTGTGTGTCTGTGTGTGTGTCTGTGTGTGTGTCTGTGTGTGTGTGTGGTGGGGGTTTGCAAGAGAGTGCAAAAGTTTTCTCTCTCTTAGAGGTAAGTAATAAACAAGATCAAAACCTTCAATATTAAGAAGCAGCATTAGAAACCTATCATTTGAAGATGTGGGAAAAATACAAAGGATCAGTTTACTTTATTGAAAACAATGAACGATGACCTCTGAGGAGAGAAAAATTGGGGCAAAGGCAGGAAGCCAATGGTTTTGTGTAACAAAATTCATAGAAAAATGAACTCTTTAAGCATCATGTGTGTGTGCTAGGTCACTCAGTCAAGTCGGACTCTTTGCAACTCTATGGACTGCAGCCCACCAGACTTCTCTGTCCATGGGAGTTCCCAGGCAAGAATACTGAAAAGGGATGCCATTTCCTTCTCCAGCATTAAACATCATAACTTTGATGAAAAAAATAAAACTCAGGAAGATTTTGTCCGCTATTCTATTTGGGCCTGTAATACAGGACACCCAAACACTTTAAGATTTAAATACTTTCATTCTTCTTCTACTTTATAGAATAAAACCAATCAAAGGTAACCCCTATGCCAGGACACCTGTATCACAAGGAGCTTATCACCCTGGAAAAAAGGAGGAAAATGTAAAATGCTGCCACCTTTCTCTTGGCTTGAGCAGCCCCCTCCTGCCACACTGCCATGAAGCATAGGATAATGCATTGCTGGGGCCCTACTCCTGACACCACAACGCTTCTGAGAAAAATACATGGATTTCCTTTCATTGTGATGTGCCAGACTCTTGCCAAGGAAAGGCACTTTTCGCCCGCTTTGGGTATCATCATCTCTTTCTCACAGTTTATGCCTTTGTATGAAACTTCCCTTCTACCACATAAGAGGCTGTTCCTACACTATTTCTACTGTCCTGAAAAGTATGTTTCTCACCCACTCCCTCATTGTGATTTGACCACCACAGGGCATTAGTGAAGCTTTATGCATAGTTCAGAGTAAGGAGGGTGACAATGCTCTCTGGTTTTCACTCTCCACAAATCATTTCATATGTTTCATATTTAAGGAGGCTGGACTCAATCACTCATTCAGTCTTTCTAAAGCTCTTCTATATTCTGGTGCCAGAGCCCATAATTACCATGAAACAGGTTGATTTCAGGCCGAATTGCACTGGAAAATGACATTTTGCATTTTTATTGGCACTTTGAAGAGAACATATTCTTCTCCAGTTATTGTACTTTTAACACATTAAAACACTGAGAAATCGTCTTTCCATATGTATTATAAGAAAAAATATTCAAAATTTAAGATGTATTCCCGTCTCTTATAATTTTATTAGCACTTAAGCAAGTCCAGTGCCCATCAGACCTAGGTCTAGTTATTTTTATTGATGCCATATAGACAATCCATAATCAAAACCACCAGCAAAACTCCTATGTCTCCTCCGCCTCTGCCAGAAAATTGGCAGAAAATTCTCATTTAAAGCTTGCAAGAAAAACCCAGAGGAAGCTTGCAGAAATCCTTTATGCTATATTTCCCAGCAACAGAATATTTTCCTGTCTTTGAAAACTCAATTAAATTTTACTTTGCCAAAAGTGTGAAAACCAGGTGGCACTTAAGAATCCCATCCCCACTCTGGTTGATCCTTATAAAAATAACATCGTGGTATTTTGCAACAAATCGTATAAATCCCTTTTGACCACCCTAGCAAAGCATTATGTCAGAGACCATGAATATGGAATATTGATTTTCCCCTCAAGCATGAAAAGAAGAAACTTGCCTACAGCATAAATCTCTCTGTTCTGTGTACTTCACCAAGAAAACAGTTATTCTGCTGTCCAGTGTGGTACTAGCTTTGCCTTTGTGTTTGAAGCTCTCCTCAGAGTTCTGTTCCTATAAGGGATGCCTTAGTAAGCTCAAACCACATTTTGAATGAAAATTCCTCAAATGACCACTTAAGCTCCTAGCTGCCGCTAAACTCCACCCAATTTCTGGGCACATCTGGGAGGGACCTTATCCTTCTCCAGAGAAATCCAGTTACTGTTTCTTTTGTGGGCTTAGAAAAGAGAGCTGTTGGGTTTCGTTTTTCCTTTACTCGTCTTCAATTAATATGGCTCTAACTAGGCTAGAGATCCAACCAGTCCATTCTAAAGGAGATCAGTCCTGGGTGTTCATTGGAAGGACTGATGCTAAAGCTGAAACTCCAATAGTTTGGCCACCTCATGCAAAGAGTTGACTCACTGGAAAAGACTCTGATGCTGGGAGGGATTGGGGGCAGAAGGAAAAGGGGACGACAGAGAATGAGATGGCTGGATGGCATCACCGACTCGATGGGCATGAGTTTGAGTGAACTCCGGGAGTTGGTGATGGACAGGGAGGCCTGGCGTGCTGTGATTCATGGGGTCGCAGAGAGTCAGACACAACTGAGCGACTGAACTGAACTGAACTGAATTAAGCTAGTCTCTCAAGAGGCCTGAGTTGAAAAGAAATGTGTTATGAATGTTTCTGGCAGCAGCACCAGCTTTTGTAAATCTGAGAATTATCTCAGTTTTGCTTGGTACAGCCAGAGCCAAAGTGTCATCCACATTTTTTTTTATTACCATGTTGGATTGGTAGTGATAGAACCACAAAGCCAGCCAAAATACTAAGCAGAGTTCAGAATTCTTTCAGCAGGTTAGTTAGAACTATGTTTGGGGACTCTTCTGGGTTTCTCCGGAAAGCCTGCTCAAATTCCCTTCAAGGGTTAATGGCAACACCAGCTGGAGAACCCAGTTCTCTCATCTTCCTTTACCATGTTTATATTATAATATGACCCTTAGGTGCTAAATATGGCACGTCAGAGTAGATTTCCTGTTGCAATTAGATGTAGGACAGAACTCACATGAAAGGACTGAATTAGAGGTAGAAGTTCAGAGACGCACCAAATGAAGTCTGTAGCCACTGACTTTCCCAAAGGAAAAAATGTGAATAGGACATATTTACTGTGAAAAAGATTATACTTAAAATTGTAGTTTTGCGCATCTGTGAATAAATCTGAAGGCCCAAGATACATGGTGATTTGAATTTTGCTAGGACTGGATGATTTGGAGAAGGCAATGGCAAGCCACTCCAGTACTGTTGCCTGGAAAATCCCATGGACAGAGGAGCCTGGTGGGCTGCAGTCCATGGGGTCGCTAAGAGTCGGACATGACTGAGTGACTTCACTTTCACTTTTTACTCTCATGCATTGGAGAAGGAAATGGCCACCCACTCCAGTGTTCTTGCCTGGAGAATCCCAGGGACGGCGGAGCCTGGTGGGCTGCCGTCTCTGGGGTCACACAGAGTCGGACATGACTGAAGTGACTCAGCAGCAGCAGCCAGACTGGACGATTAACTGGTCTGTGAGCCTCACCTCGAGCCGAGCATACATACCCCAGCAGAACTTGATTGCCCTATATTTCTTCTCCGCCAAAAGTAAGGTGTGTAATGTTTTGTTTATTTTAAGAAGAGAAAGTCAACTAGAGGTGTGAACGAGAGAACAAACCAAAAGCAAGTATATCTTTAAAAATTATGTTCCTGGGACTTCCCTGCTGGTCCCGTGGTTAAGACTCTGCACTTCCATTACAGGGGATGCAGGTTTGATCCCTGGTCAGGGAACTAAAATCCCACATGGGCGTGGTGCAGTAAAAAAAAAAAAATGATGTTCCTTAGATGAAATATGAGGTAAAGTACATATTGTTGAACTTGAAATGAACAGGCCTATAATCATTCAATTAACCAACAAAAAGTATTCTTTGAGTTCCTAATACATGATTGGACTAATAAGTCTTAGGGGTACAGCTGTCAATACTTAAGACATAATTCAATGAATTACAAATAATCAATCTCCAAAAAAGATGCCTTTTCAAAAAGAAGAGTATGAGGTGCCTCAGGACCATTTCACGAAGGAGCCTGTCATTGTCCTGCAGCTCAGAGCAAACCTACCTAAATGGGCGACACTGAAGCCAAGACCTGTACTCCATATGGAAATAAGAGGCAGTCATCAACTTGTTTCAGCAAACGCCAAGTCAGTCCCAAAGTTATACCTCATGGAGAAAGTAGTGTAGTTTAGAAATCTTTGCAAATTTAAGGATTCTCAAAGTTCTAGAACTATTTATCCCTCAAAAATGTTAATGACAGGGGAACGGCTGAGGGCTGATGACAGACCCCTGTTAGGAGGTAAGATGATGAAGTTGATACAGAGAGACAGAAAAATGTGGCTGGAGAGATGGAGGAGGGGAACAAGAGTAAGAAATGCTTCCAGGGGGGTTAAGAAGAATAAGGAAAGAGAAAAGAGAGTATGTTGGAGATCTTCAAGAGGGTGGAGGGGTGATGTAATTGCAAGGGCTTATAAAGGGCTCAGGTGGACTGGAAACTGGGAGCCAATAAACAGCTTCACTCTTTCAAAGTTGTTGCACGTGTTCACTCTGTCACACTTCAACGGCCTAAAATCCTACTGTCTTCAAGAAATTATTTTTAATAGGAAGAAGACATGAGGAACACTGTACTTTTCCTCAAACATCATCACAAACTCTCACTGCTGCTGCTGTTGCTGCTAAGTCACTTCAGTCGTGTCCGATTCTGTGCGACCCCATAGACGGCAGCCCACCAGGCTCCTCCGTCCCTGGGAATCTCCAGGCAAGAACACTGGAGTGGGTTGCCATTGCCTTCTCCGCAAACTCTCACTAAACATTAGTATATTCTAAAAATCTAACATCTTATTTACTCAATATTTATTTCGCACAATCAGATGCTTTTTAAAAAAAAACAACTTTTATTGTAGTAGAGTCGCTTTACAATGTTGGGTTAGTTTCTACTGTACAGCAAAGTGCATCAGCTGTATGTATACATATATCCCCTCTTTTTTGGATTTCCTTCCCATTTAGGTCACCACAGAGAACTGAGTAGAGTTCCCCGTGATATACAGTGGGTTCTCATTAGTTATCTATTTTATACATTGTAAGGAAATGGCAACCCACTCCAGTGTTCTTGCCTGGAGAATCCCAGGGACGGGGGAGCCTGGTGGGCTTCCGTCTATGGGGTCACACAGAGTCGGACACGACTGACGTGACTTAGCAGCAGTGTTCTTGCCTGGAGAATCCCAGGGATGGGGGAGCCTGGTGGGCTTCCGTCTATGGGGTCACACAGAGTCGGACACGACTGAAGTGACTTAGCAGCAGCAGCAGCAGTGTATATATATGTCAATTCCAATCTCCCAGTTCATCCACTTCTTCCCCCTTGGTATCCATGTTTATTGTCTGCTTTCAGTTCAGTTCAGTTGAGTCAGGACTCTTTGCAACCCCATGGACTGCAGCACTCCAGGCTTCCCTGTGCATCACTATCTCCTGGAGCTTGCTCAGACTCAGGTCCATCGAGTCAGTGATGCCAGCCAACCTACTCATCCTCTGTCGTCCCCTTCTCCTCCCACCTTCAATCTTTCCCAGCATCAGGGTCTTTTCCAATAAGTTGGCTCTTCACATCAGGTGGCTAAAATAGTAGAGCTTCAGCTTCATCATCAGACCTTCCAACAATATTCAGGACTGATTGCCTTTAGGATTGATTGGTTTAATCTCCTTGCAGTACAAGGAATCTCAAGAGTCTTCTCCACCACCACAGTTCAAAAGCATCAATTTCTTTATGCTCCAATTCTCACACCCGTACATGACTACTGGAAAAACCATAGCTTTGACTGTACAGACCTTTATCGGCAAAGTGATGTCTCGGCTTTTTAATATGCTGTCTAGGTTGGTCATAGCTTTTCTTCCAAGGTCCAAGTGTTTTTTAATTTCATGGCTGTAGTCACCATCTGGAGAAGGCAATGGCAAGCCACTCCAGTACTCTTGGCTGGAAAATCCCATGGATGGAGGAGCCTGGTAGGCTGCAGTCCATGGGGTCACTCAGTCACACACGACTGAGCGACCTCACTTTCACTTTTCACTTTCATGCATTGGAGAAAGAAATGGCAACCCACTCCAGTGTTCTTGCCTGGAGAATCCCAGGGACAGGGGAGCCTGGTGGGCTGCCGTCTATGGGGTCGCACAGAGTCGGACACGACTGAGGTGACTTAGCAGCAACTTAGCAGCAGCAGTCACCATGTGCAATGATTTTGGAGCCTAAGAAAATAAAGTCTGTCACTGTTTCTATTGTTTCCCCATCTATTTGCCATGAAGTGACAGGACCAGATGCCATGATCTTAGTTTTTTGAATGTTGAGTTTTTTCAACTTTTTCACTCTCCCTTTTCACTTTTCTCAAGATTCTCTGCGTCCATGTCTCTATTTCTGCTTTGTAAATAAGATTGTTTATACCAATTTTTTCAGATCCGTTTAGACGGGCAGCAAACTGAAAAAATATGGTTCTGAACCATTGATGATTAAGTCAACAAAATCACTATCATTCGGATCGATCCTGGAAAACTTGATAATATACAGCCTTAAAAGAATGTCACCTTCACAGCTGAGCCAGCTCTGCCTCTCACTGTTTGATCAAGTGACCCCACTGTTTTTCATGTTCCATGTGCTCCATGCTCACAACTCTTGGTTCGGTCACTCTCTCTGCTCAAAAACATTTCGGGTTTCCTTTACCTACATGAAAAAGCAAGCATGCCTTAGCTTATCCTGAAAGGTCCTCTACCATAAAGGGTCCTCAACTTAGCCAACTTTCCAAAACTGCCTTTTAAAAATCTTCCACTTCTGTCCAATTGACCTATTCTCTAGTTCTTGTGCCATTCCACCTTAATGAAAGCCAGTGTCCCCTTTTGTATGGACATGTTTCTGTTGGATGCCTCTGCCTCGTGCCTTTCATTTGACCATAACTGAGAAAATACAATTAAAGTATTTATGACAGCATCTGGCAATAGTGGGCACTAGATACATTTTCTTGCCTTTTTTCCCTTCAGTAGGCATTTATTAATGAACCATGAACAACTGATTGTCTAGTTTCTATTGTGTCCTGTATGTGTCTTGCATGATTCTTTTTGTCTATTATCCTTCTTCAGATTTTGTCTTTTTTTTTAGTTCAAGATTCCTAGAACTAGAAAGTCTGTCTACTAACACTGTAAAGCCAGCTCTGTGAAATTATAGTCACCCCATAAATACTTCTGGATGATGATGATAGCTCATTTTCTTTGAATGAGTTAGTATATACAATGCATGAAATGAACTCAATTATGAATTTATTATCTATAATGGATTGGCAGACAGGTTAAGTCAGAAGATTAATTTTATGCTATCCATATAAATATGATTCCACAAGAAAATACACTTTTTACTTATTCTTTAAAAGTCAATGCCATCTCCCAATACCTTTCCTGTTTTATTCTATTTCATGTAACTATGAAAATTAGGCCCAGGCTTCAAAAACGTTCTAAACTTTTTAAAGTCACTATTTTTAAAATCTAATATCAAATGCCAATGATTGGCATGCAAAATAGCTATCTCTCCAATAGTTTAGACAAATCATATTTTCCACACAATAAAATGTGCCTCCATACCTTAAAGAATATATATACTTATTTTACTTCATCTAGTTTTCCAATAAGTTCTATTTTCTGCAAATATTGTGGTCTTATTTCCCTAAGTGGCTACATAATAATGACATAAACTTCCTAACCCACATTTATTATGGAGAAGTACCATTTTTCACACTAAAAATAGCTGCTGGTAAATCTGTGCAAAATTCAGTGATTGCTTCCAAAACTTTCTATCAACATTTTTCAGTTGCTCTGTTTCATGATCATAAAGCTCGAACCAAAGACATTTGCAAAGAAACTGAAATCATGTGAATCAAAGATGATGAGAACCAGAATAATGAAAATTGATTGATGTGAAACCCACAAATCTCTCCTAGTTTTAACCAAAAAAGTCAAATTAGATGACTGTGCTCTCCTTCCCTCCTGCTCCTCCCTTCCCCACCCACCGGGACCACGACACCCCTGCTGTTTTATGTGATTGCTACTAGACTAAAAATTCTTACCTCTTTCCCACCTTTGGAGAAGATGAGGAAGCACTAACCACCTGGTCTAATATCGACCAGTTCCAAAGCGTGATATCCTTTGCAGAGACCATGCAATTATTATTGATTAATTCTATCAACTCCTACTTGATATTACTTTTTCTTGAACATTAGCAAATTTTGCCTGTATCTGCACGCCACCACTAACCAGTTAATAAGAAAATTCAAACACTTAAAAACAATTTCAAACTGTGGTGTTAAAGATTCTTGAGAGTCCCTTGGATAGCAAGGAGGTCAAACCAACCAATCCTAAAGGAAATCAACCCTGAATATTCATTGGAAGGACTGATGATGATGCTGAAGCGACAATCCTTTGGCCACCTGATGTGAAGAGCTGACTCATTGGAAAAGACCCTGATGCTGGGAAAGATTGAGGACAAGAGGAGAAGGGGGTGGCAGAGGATGAGATGGTTGGATGGCATCACCGACTCAATGGACATGAGTTTGAGCAACTCCATAGATAGTGAAGGATAAGTGAGGCCTGGTGTGCTGCAGTCCGTGGTGGTGAAAAGAGTCAGATACAACTGAGCGACTCAACAACAGCAGCGACAATTTCATCCATGCAGTGGCATGCAAATGTTGTTTTCTGACTTCCAGAGAAAGTTTTGTTTTCTCTTCATTTATCTTTTCTTCATTTTCTTTTTCACTGAATTGACCCAGAATTGAGTGTCATGAAGACACAGATTAAGACAATAAAAAGTATCTTTTTTAAAGTCACACAGATAACTGATAGAAATCATATAGCAAGACAACAGCAAGTATAGTGGTGAGAGAGACTGTTTGCCACAGTTCAGTTCAGTTCAGTTCAGTTCAGTCGCTCAGTCGTGTCCGACTCTCCGCGACCCCATGAATCACAGCATGCCAGGCCTCCCTGTCCATCACCAACTCCCGGAGTACACTCAAACTCATGTCCACAGAGTCGGTGATGCCATCCAGCCATCTCATTCTCCGTCGTCCCCTTCTCCTCCCGCCCCCAACCTTTCCCAGCATCAGAGTCTTTTCCAGTGAGTCAACTCGTCGCATGAGGTGGCCAAAGTATTGGAGTTTCAGCTTTAGCATCAGTCCCTCCAATGAACATCCAGGATTGATCTCCTTTAGAATGGACTGGTTGGATCTCCTTGCAGTATAAGGGACTCTCAAGAGTCTTCTCCAACACCACAGTTCAAAAGCATCGATTCTTCGGCGATCAGCCTTCTTCACAGTCCAACTCTCACAACCATACATGACCACGGGAAAAACCATTGCCTTGACTAGACGGACCTTGGTTGGCAAAGTAATGTCTCTGCTTTTTAATATACTATCAAGGTTGGTCATAACTTTCCTTCCAAGGAGCAAGTGTCTTTTAATTTCATGGCTGCAATCAGCATCTGCAGTGATTTTGGAGCCCAAAAAAACAAAGTCTGACACTGTTTCCACTGTTTTTCCATCTATTTCCCATGAAGTGATGGGACCAGATGCCATGATCTTTGTTTTCTGAATGTTGAGCTTCAAACCAACCTTTTCACTCTCCTCTTTCACTTTCATCAAGAGGCTTTTGAGTTCCTCTTCACTTTCTGCCATAAGAGTAGTGTCATCTGCATATCTGAGGTTATTGATATTTCTCCCAGCAATCCTGACTCCAGCTTCTGCTTCTTCCAGCCCAGCGTTCCTCATGATGTACTCTGCATATAAGTTAAATAAGCAAGGTGACAATATACAACCTTGACGTACACCTTTTCCTATTTGGAACCAGTCTGTTGTTCCATGTCCAGTTCTAACTGTTGCTTCCTGACCTGCATACAGGTTTCTCAAGAGGCAGGTCAGGTGGTCTGGGATTCCCATCTCTTTCAGAATGTTCCACAGTTTATTGTGATCCACACAGTCAAAGGCTTTGGCATAGTCAATGAAGCAGAAATAGATGTTTTTCTGGAACTCTCTTGCTTTCTCCATGATCCAGCGGATGTTGGCAATTTGATCTCTGGTGCCTCTGCCTTTTCTAAAACCTGCTTGAACATCTGGGAGTTCACGGTTTACATATTGCTGAAGCCTGGCTTGGAGAATTTTGAGCATGACTTTGCTAGCGTGTGAGATGAGGGCAATTGTCCGGTAGTTTGAGCATTCTTTGGCATTGCCTTTCTTTGGGATTGGAATGAAGACTGACCTCTTCCAGTCCTGTGGCCACTGCTGAGTTTTCCAAATCTGCTGGCATATTGAGTGCAGCACTTTCACAGCATCATCTTTCAAGACTTGTAATAGCTCAACTGGAATTCCATCACCTCCACTAGCTTTGTTAGTAGTGATGCTTTCTAAGGCCCACTTGACTTCACATTCCAAGATGTCTGGCTCTAGGTCAGTGATCACGTTATCGTGACTATCTTGGTCAGGAAGATCTTTTTTGTACAGTTCTTCTGTGTATTCTTGCCACCTCTTCTTAATATCTTCTGCTTCTGTTAGGTCCATACCATTTCTGTCCTTTATCGAGCCCATCTTTGCACGAAATGTTCCCTTGGAATCTCTAATTTTCTTGAAGAGGTCTCTTGTTTTTCCTATTCTGTTGTTTTCCTCTATTTCTTTGCATTGATCACTGAGGAAGTCTTTCTTATCTCTCCTTGCTATTCTTTGGAACTCTGCATTCAGATGCTTATATCTTTCCTTTTCTCCTTTGCTTTTCGCTTCTCTTCTTTTCACAGCTATTTGTAAGGCCTCCTCAGACAGCCATTTCGCTCTTTTGCATTTCTTTTCCATGGGGATGGTCTTATTCCCTGTCTCCTGTACAATGTCACGAACCTCCATCCAGAGTTCATCAGGCACTCTATCTATCAGATCTAGTCCCTTAAATCTATTTCTCACTTCCACTGTATAATCATAAGGGATTTGATACATAGACCTATAATAAACAAGAAATAAGAGTCAAGAATCTTATACTCAAAGAATTTAACTGGAGAGACAGATTATATAAAACCATGATAGAGCTCAACCCTGTTACCCTTGTCTGTTTGACTTTAGGCTTGTCATGTCACCTCTGTGGCCTTCTCATTAGCTTTACTTGTAAAAGTAATAGACTGGGACTTAATCAACTCCAAGTCTAGCTCAAAAACAGGGACTAGGAGGCAAATGTAAGTGAGTGCCCCAAAAATGCAATAATCAAGATAAAACAGTTTAATGTGATTTTTTTAATGAACAAACTATGCCCCAGAGATTACCTGCTTATTTTTTAAATAAAGTTTTATTGGAATTGGAGCCAGGATTAGGATGAGGTGAGTGAGGCAGAATTGTTCAAATATAAGATCAAATTCTGTCTTTATTTAAAATTTCCATACAGTTTTTATCAAGGGGTTTTTTGACTAATTCTAATTTTTTAACATAGCATTTATCTTTATTACTAAAGTTTTTGCAACTCCCTTAAATTCTGTGCCTGAAATGAATACCTCACTCACTTTACCTTAAATCTAGCCCTTCAAAACCCTAACAATGCCTAAAAATAAAATAACAAGAAAAATATCCAATGCATACATGATAAATTATTGAAATCCCTAGCCAGCAAGTAGTTTAACAGGTTAGCAACAAATTCCACAAGCAGCCTAATACTATAAAAGCTCAAAGCAGGAAAATTATCTCTATAGGCAGGGTGGTAATATGTGAAAAAAATTATTAATAAAATACTGACAAATCCAGAAGCTAGGGTTTGGGTTTCTTGCCCTTGTGGTGTGACTGGGCCGTGTTTAGTCTGGCCATTCCATTTCATAGCCAAATCTTTGAGTGTTAGAAATTGCAGACTGAGACACCTCGGTTTCCACCTACTTCTTATAAATAAAGAGACTGTTGATATAGCTCCAGAAAGATGGGTTTATTTGGGATCAGCAGATAATTGAAATTCAGGGTCTGCAACCATCGCAAGCCATGTGCAAGTCCCCACGTGACAAGGACAGGAGTATGCTTTCATGGGGAGGAAAAGGAAGTTGGGAGGGTTATAGTAAAACAGAGTCCATGGCTTTTCATTGGCTGAGTCCTTGCCAAGAGAGAAGAGGAGTCCACCTTCTTCTTGTTGGGCTCTGCTATCATCACAGGGTGTGAGAGTTCCTTGTTATGGTCTCTCAACTTTATTTAGTTAGGGTTCTTGTTATTTTACAATTTCTTTCTTACAGTATGCTGAGAATAGAATGCTTAGAAAGGTACAATTTGTTTCAAGTATATCGTAAGTTGAATTTCTCAGTTCAGTTCAGTTCAGTAGCTCAGTTGTGTCTGACTCTTTGTGACCCCATGAACTGCAGCATGCCAGGCCACCCTGTCCATCACCAACTCCCAGAGTTTACCCAAACTCATGTCCATCGAGTCGGTGATGCCATCCAGCCATCTCATCCTCTGTCATCCCCTTCTCCTATTGCCCCCACTCCCTCCCAGCATCAGGGTCTTTTCCAATGAGTCAGCTCTTCACATGAGGTGGCCAAAGTATTGGAGTTTCAGCTTCAACATCAGTCCTTCCAATGAACACCCAGAACTGATCTTTACAATGGACTGGATGGATCTCCTTGCAGTCCAAGGGACTCTCAAGAGTCTTCTCCAACACCACAGTTCAAAAGCATCAATTCTTTGGCACTCCGCTTTCTTCACAGTCCAACTCTCACATCCATACATGACCACTGGAAAAACCATAGCCTTGACTAGACGGACCATTGTTGGCAAAGTAATGTCTCTGTTTTTTAATATGCTATCTAGGTTGGTCATAAATTTCCTTCCAAGGAGTAAGCGTCTTTTAATTTCATGGCTGCAATCACTATCTGCTTTCTGGACTTTCATAAAAGGCAAACCCTTCCTTGACTTCCTTTTCCCTGGTTTTGCTTCTGTCCAGAGCTGGCTTTCCTGCCCTCATAGGCCTGTCTCACAGGCCATCCCTGGGAAACTGGGCCCCTTGAAAGCCAGTAAGGCATGAACTCTGAGGCCTAAAGTAGGGAGGGGTCCTGTTGGCACTGGAGGGATGGGGAAGCATGGGGGTTTGTGAGATGTGAGACACAGAGCACTTGAGAACACTGCATATACGTATACATGTGATGTGATGTGAATGTGAAAGTCACTCAGTCATGTCCGACCCTTTGCGACCCCATGAACTATACAGTCCATGGAATTCTCTAGGCCAGAATACTGGAGTGGATAGCCTTTCCCTTCTCCAGGGGATCTTCCCAACCCAGAGACTGAGCCCAGGTCTCCCGCATTGCAGGCAGATTCTTTACCAGCTGAGCCACAAGGGAAGCCAAAGAATACTGGAGGGGGTAGCCTACCCACTGGTATCTCCTGCTTTTAATTCATCTACCACAGGAATAGGGCTTCCCTGCTGGCTCACGTGGCAAAGAATCTACATCAACCCCTGGGTCAGGAAGATCTCCTGGAGAAGGGAATGGCTACCCACTCCAGTATTCTTGCCTGGAGAATCTCATGGACAGAGGAGCCTGGTGGGCTACAGTCCACGGGGTCACAAAGAGTTGGACATGATGAAACAACCAGCACTTCCACTTTCACTCTTTTTACCATAGGTATAACTGCCTTGATGTACAGTTCAAATTAAAGAAAGCAGCTTGAATTTGTACTTACTTATTGCATAAACAAAATCAACTCCTGTCGGAATTGCAAGCAGCAAAGCAGTATGATCAAAATTGTAATAGCTTCTGGTGAACAAACAAGCATGTATGAGAATCTACAGAAACCTTCATCTCTAAATAGACTTGAGGGAGAATTAAGGGGAACAGTGTTAAAGTAGATCGGACTGAAACCCCACGTTGTCCCAGCAAAAGAGAAAAAGTGAACATATCCTAAATAAGACACTGTATCTTTTTATTTATGGATTTATTGATGCTTATTAAGTTGCCATTTGCTTTTTACCTTCTGAATTATCTGAAAGTAGATGATAAAAGAGGTGGTTGAATAACAAAGTGGATGGAGTATATATAATTATTGTCAATAGCTGTCTTCCAACCTCTTGTTCAACCACAAATCCAAATAATGGAATAATAATTATCTGGTATTTCATTACTATAACACAAATTCCCTGCAAAGCATATAGGTAAAGAGTGGAAGGTAAAAAATATTTTCTTCAAAAACAATTACCATTTCACCTCCTAAAAGATGATTCTTCTATCATGCATAGCTCTCAAGTTCAATCTTCCCTACTTTTTCAACCTTACTAAGGTCAATCCTAAGAAGTCTGAAGATGAGAAAAATAGTCATCAGTCCCCTAAAGAGACAAGTAATTAAAACTAAAATATTTTATTTGGAGATACCTGCAACTTTCTGTAAATTTACCTTAATTTCACCCTGATATTTATCTTAGTTCATAAATATAATTTCAAGTTTTTGACTGATGAATAGTTGAATAATTTCACATTATCTTTATGAATATCTATAGAACCTAGTGAATACTGAAAAATTACAGAGAAAGGTAATGCATTTGTTTATGCTCTTGCTGTAATTATTTTAAATGTTCTTTCTTTAAAAAAATTTTTTTCTTAACATCAAAAACATTTTGTATTGGGGTGTAGCTGATTAACAATGTTGTGCTAGTTCAGCCATCCATATACATGTATCCGTTCTCCCCCAATATTTTAAGTGTTCTTAGAAAGCTTTCCACAAACTAAATGTCCATCAATAGAGGACTTACTGAATAGTTATGGACCATCGATTCAAAGGAATACTATACAGGTACAGAAAGCAATGAGGTTTATCTCTGCATGTTATTAGTCAGCGATTTTCGGAATACATTTTTAAGTAAAATTTTTTAAAAAAGAGAAAAGCATATAGAATATATTATTGTTCATATAAGAAAGGTAGATATAAATATATTCATATTTCTGAAATAATAAGTAAATGATTAAATTACAATTTTTAAAAAAGAAAAACTGATGAGGGAACGAGAAAGGAAATAGGGTTCAGGAGATGGGGTAAGAAGCTAGATTTTTTTGATCTACTGTGTTTTGTGGCTATGACTCTCTAGGACCACATACATACATAATTATAAAATGAAACTATAGTTTAAAAAAGAAATCCCTAAAAAAAATAAAGGGAAATAAAGAAATAGAAATCTGCATCTATTTTTTCTGGCAAAACCACACAAAGAAACTATCAGTATTTCAAATAACCCTGAAACACAATAATATATCATCAATGAGGGAGACTCTAGGGATAAATAAACATGAAAAAATGAGCCCAAAGATAAATATACCTTTTCACTATAATAACTTCATTGCTGGTAAGTAGGTATTGTTATCCTCAAATTATTATGTGTGTATTGTGGAATAAAGGAAACTGGTAGTTATACTGGAATCATTGAGAAGAAACTAGATTTTCAACATTTCTTAAAACAAAAAATCAGAGGCAGTATCATAGTCCTGATTTTAAATTGCATGCATCACAATGAATTCACAACGTAGTTTTTTTTTAACCTCAATTTCTAGCTATTGTTTTTATAAAGGCTAGAAACAATGACAGACTAAATAGCAGTGATCACCCTAGTACACAGATTATATGATTCCAAAATACCGCTGACCAGTAAATGGAACCAGATCATCTTGGAAAATGTCTGATTTCCGATATGAGGCAAGATATTTACACAATGATTATGAAATACCTTATCACACACCAAAAAACCAAAGAATTATCTGAGACTTGTAATATCTGAGCAAGGGTTCTCAGGAGATAGTTTGAATAAACCCTCTCTGGCCAAGGATGGACCAATTTGAGCCTCAACAAGAATACAATAAAGTGCAAATTATGACTACATAGCAACAACAAAAAAACATGAAGATGAAGATGCGTACTTTTGAAGAATGCTAAGGACCTAACTTATTATTTTGACCGCTGACAAACACAAAATAAGAATTAAGCAAATTTCTTGTCTTTTCTGTATAAACTGAACCTCACAGGAGCAACATAGTTGTTAAGAAGAAGCTTCTCTCTATAAAAACATTCCAACTAATATGAAAAAAAATAGAGTAAGAGCATTTTGCAGCTTTTAATGAATTAATGAGTCTGTAGCTATACTATCCAATGTGGTAGTCACTAGACGTGTGGCTATTTACATTTAAATTTATAGTAATTAAAATTTTTAAAATTAAAAATTCTGTTTCTCAATCACATTATTCACATTTAAGGGCTACATGTGGCTGATGGTTAGCATATCAAGATATAGAACAGCTATGGAACACTTAATACAGATACAGAATATATATATATACTGATACAAAACACTTCTATCACCACAGGAATTTCTGTTGGCAAATGCTATTGTAGAAAGTCTACTCTAGACAATGAACTTCGACTGCGACCAAACACGGAGTGACAGAAGTACACAATAGCACCTTGCCAAAAAAAAAAAAATGAATAAAATGAAACCTCTGGATCTAACTACTAATTTCCTGTATTTACAGGAAATACAAGAGACAGAGGACTATGTTACACAACACTATGGGATCCAGCCGGCAAACTCCAGATTGTGAAACACTGCTCAGAACAAACGAAGCAGTTTTCTTAACAAAATTAACACGAAAAAACTGACGGAGGAGGCAACTATTAAATCTCATAAATTCCATGAAATGCAAGAAACATACCAAACAAAATTACAATTCGTAGCTCATATTAAAAGCCTGATTCAAACAAGCTGTAAATTAAATAATGACAAATTTTGAAACAATTGTGGAAATTTGAACACTGACTGGATACTTCCTGATATATTAAGGAACTATTTGCTAATTTTGGCCAGGCTTAAAAATAGGGATATTTTAAGCAACCTTAACTTTTAGATACACCCTAAAGCACTTACAGATGAAATGATAGAGTGCTTGGACTTTGCTTCAAATGATCTGGATGTGGGACCTGGGGGAAGTGATAAACAAAACAAGATTAGGTGTGACTTGTTTGTTGGAGCTGGACAATGGGTACATAGATGCTCATTATGCTTTTCTCTCTACTTTGTATGTTTGAAATTTTCGATAATTCAAATATGAAATTTTTCATTGTGTCAGCCAATTATAATCCACTGTCATATAAAATTTGTTCATTACATATGAACTAGCAGAAATATTTAACCAGTCCTTATCTTTGTTGAGACTGTTTATACTACAATTTGTACCCCAAATCTTGGTAAAGCTCACTGCAACACAAACCTCCAATGTAGGATGCTTAAATTCTATATCAAGTATATCATTTTTTTCCAAACAACAAATGAAAATTTTCGTCTTAATTAAAATGTTTCTCTGTTAAAAGAAAAAAAAAAATTTTAGACATCACCCTTAATATGACACCAGTAGGGGGAGATAGATGCTGCATTTCCTCTGAATTTTTTTTTTTTTTCAAGAAATAATCTAAATTTAATCTACAGTCTAAATGATTTGGGCATGGCGGGGAGGACATTCTCTAGGGTTTTCAGTAAAATCTCATCTCCACCCTCCATTCTTTAGTCCTTCATTTGCAAGAAAGGAGTTATTCACTCTGCATTGTTATAATCCATTTTCTAGCCTAAGCACATGTTCAAATTATGGTAACAACACTGTCCAAACTGTTCTTCTATTATATCTCTTTAATGGACTTTCTAATATTAGTTAAGTATTTTTTTTAAGTACCTCTTTTGCTCTCCCATAGGTAACACATTTTACGTTTGGCTTAAGCAAGTACT
Source organism: Moschus berezovskii (assembly GCF_049115385.1). NCBI lineage: Eukaryota > Metazoa > Chordata > Mammalia > Artiodactyla > Moschidae > Moschus > Moschus berezovskii. The sequence goes on from NC_142478.1 coordinate 37,577,989, forward strand.
CCAATAAATAATGTCATTCGTTTATAATACAGCTAACTCTTGAATATCTACTATGTACAGGGTACTGCGGTCAGAGCCAGAGTTAGCCTGAAGAATAAGAATTAACTCCTACCCTCAAGTAACTTACAGTTTAATAGAACACAGTATACAGTAGGATAAGATAGGGGATTACATGACAATGGAAGGGCAGTTGGCCCATCTTGGAGAAGTTCCCACATGGAACATACAACTGGCTCTTTCATTCATTCAATTTGTTTAATTACTCAACATATACCATTTTGTCTACTCAATAAATGCATATTGAGCCCATCTATGAACAAGATATAGTGTCTTCCTGATCCAAACTTCCATAAACTCTTCTTGCTCCGGATACACCATCTTTGATAGAGTGTACCTACCTGTAAAAATGAAGAGTTCTAAACAATTTTTCTTCACTTTGTAAAGTTGGTGTTTTCAACATAAATTCTTCTGTCTACTGGCAATCCCTATGGTATTCAAATATTACTTCTGGGAATTTTGACCTAATTTCTAAAAATATTTTTATGTTATACCCTTAGATGAAACTAACTAGATGCACATATTCTCTTTCTTTACTGATTACACAATTTCTTATGCTCCTTAACCAATTCATTTAAAATATTCTTGCTGTCAAGACCTTGTGTGTGTGTATGTGTGCGTGTGCATGTGTGTGCCCACTAGGTTGTAGTCCAGCTTTTTGCGGCACCATGGACTGTAGCCCATCAGGATCCTCTGTCCATGGAATTTTTCAGGCAAGAGTACTGGAGTGGGTTACCACTTCCTCCTTCAGGGGATCTTCCAGACCCAGGGATGAAACCCACTTCTCTTGCATCTCCTTCTTTGGCAAGTGAATTCTTTACCACTAGTGCCAACTGGGAAGCCCTCAACTCCATGGAAAAGACTTTCCTGTTTTTCCTCTGCACTAAATCTGAGTTAATTAGCATGGTCATCTCACAGTCAGTAAGGGAAAAATCTCCCTTCCAGGGATTACATCCCTAGGGTTATGGCCTTTCACCACTTTCTGGTATTCCTATGTATTATCTCCTCCTCCACCCTAGCCACAGTCCAATAGAGGCAGATAACTAACATGCATATAACCTTTCTATTTTATGAGGAAATCTCAGTTGAAAGATAGTCCCTAGTTGGCAACAGCCTTGAGTGTTCAGAAGTTCCACAAGGGGCTCTCATATACTATTTTATGTCCCCAAAGGCTCCTCTTTGTAGACTTCTAACTTAGTCTCATCTCTCTGCTTCCCTAAATCCAAACTGCTTTTTCACTCTGAGATTTCACAGGTAGTGAGCCAGGGGTCTTTAGCCATTTGGCCCCAGGGCTACCATTTCACTTAAGGTCAAAATGGTGTCAGGGCAGCTCACCTCCACTGTCTCAACCAGCATCTCCCTGAGTTATCTTCTCAAGGAGGCTTTGATTAGCCTTTCATGTGCTTCTGAGCACGAAGCCCTACATTCCATTTCCCTCCCTCCAAATTCTATTTTCCTCATGCTCCATTTTTTTTATTTCTGTTTATAATCAACCTTCCATTATGGATGATCCCCCATCTCTCAAGCATCTTCCTCTAGGTTTCACTGAGATTCCTTCTTGCATGCATGTGTGCTAAGTAGCTTCAGTCGTGTCTGACTTTTTGTGACCCTATGGATTGCAGTCCACCAGGCTCCTCCATCCATGGGATTCTCTAAGCAAGAATACTGAAGTGGGTTGTTGCAATGCCTTTCTCCAGGGGATCTCCCCAACACAGGGATCAAACCCACGTCTCTTACGTCTCCTGCATTGACAGGTGGGCTCTTTACCACTAGCACCACCTGGGAAGCCCTGACATACCCTCTTATCTTCCCATAATTCGTCCCCTGGGCTCTTGAACTGCCAATCTAGCCTGCACGCAGCCTTTCCTGATAGATGGTTCTCAGATACTCTTTGTGTTGTATAAATTCCAGTCAGTCACCAAACAACTCCTATTTATGGGGGATAGTTTTCTCCTAGGAAAAAACCATGCCTTTTCCCTTTCACTCTGGCCATTCACCACAACCAGCACCTCTACTAGGATCCAGCATGCACAGCCCTTTCAAGTGTGCAACTATTTTTACTACAATAAAAAGGACTGTTAGGATACAAACTATATCCAGATGAGTGAAGTAACAAGTATAGAGTTCCATGTGACTCGGCTTGGCAGAGACTGACAGCATTAGTCTCTTCCAAGCCCTCTTTGTGTTTACACCATTTCTTGTCACAGGCAACTCTCCTAATCCCTGATCCTCGGGGCTCACCATCTCCATTAGTTTCTATATTCACTCCCTGCTGCAGGGCTTGCCATTCCCCTGGAATTGTTGGGTCGTTTTCTGCCTTGAGTTAAAGGTCAGTTGCTCAGCCTTAGATCATAACTGTCCTTCTCTGATCATATACACTTATGAGCATCCACATTTATTAGTTCACCCCGGCTCCCTTCTGACTTTTGTTCTTCTTTTCCAAAGAGATATATTCACTCTCCATCAGCTCACACTGGCAATTCCTCTCTCTTTCTCACTTTGATTTTTCCTTTTTCCTCAAATTTTTATTTTTCCTCAAATTTTTATTTTTCCTAAAACCTTCATGCTTATTTGCAATTCTGCTGCCAGCCTCTCCTAACCTCTTGGGTGAAAAGTCACCAGGGTCAATCCCACTCCTGAATTCTGAGCAGTAATCTGACTGTACTAATACTGTTTTGACCTTAATTACATGTGTTCTTTACGGCTTCCTTGATGGGTCAGTGGTAAAGAATCCACCGGTCAACTGCAGGAGACACGAGTTCCATCCCTGGGTCGGGAAGATCCAAGATTCCTCCTGGAGGAGGAAAGGCAACCCACTCCAGTATTCTCGCCTGAAAAATCCCATGGACAGAGGAGCCTGGCAGACTACAGCCCATAGGGGTCCCAAAGAGTCAGACACTACTGAGTGACAGTCTGCACACAGGCGCGTGCGCGCGCGCACACACACACGTTTTTAAAGATCCTATTTCCATTTTATCTCATCTAGTTCATAAATAACCATGTTTTGAAGGAAAGTATATTTGATGCAGTATTTCTTGAGAATTCCTTTGCTGTACTTTAATTACTGTGATCTGGGTACTTGGTATAAATATACTGTAGTCGCACATATTTGTCCGGAATAAAGAAAAACAAACAAACCCTGGAACCCTGGACAGAGTTACCTAAAGGGTCAAAGTCTGCTGTCTGGCCTGGCTTGTGCATCAGAACTACCTGCGCATCATTTGCAAAATGAAAAGGCTCTGCCTCTCCCTCCTCTCAGGGATTCACACTCCGGAGCACCTTGGGGAACTTGGAGCCGCTCACGAAAGTAATGCTTGAGAGAGTGGCCTCAGCAGCCACAGTGAAGGTGCTCCATCTCTGTGAATTAACATAAGTGCTAAGATGCACCTCCTGTGACTATTTTGCCCTCCTGCTGCCTCTCTTCCAAGAAATGCACTTCACATGTTTTTCCCCCACTCCTTTCAAGTCCCATCCTGACATTTCAAAGTAATTAATTTTTTTAAATGTAAGTAAATTACCTACTGCTACTGCTGCTACTGCTAAGTTACTTCAGTCGTGTCCGACTCTGTGTGACCCCACAGACCCTTTGCTAAAGGAAAAGAAAGGGTGGGGGGGTGGGGTCATGCTCCATGTTTACACTGTGTTTTGTTACCTGAATGTATTTCCTGGGATGTGTGAGGATTTCCTTCTGCATCCAGGATGGGCCTTGGACTTATGTGTGTGTGTGTCTGTGTTTAGTTGCTCAGTCGTGTCTGACTCTTTGCGATCCCATGGACTGTAGCGCACCAGGCTCCTTTAGTCCACGGAATTCTCCAGGCAAGAGTACTGGAGTGGGTTGTCATTTCCTTCCCCGGGGGATCTTCCCAACTAAAGGATCAAACCCAGGTCTCCTGCATTGCAGGCAGATTCTTTAGTGTCTGAGCCACCAGGGAAGCCTGGACCTTGGACTTATTCCTTGGGATGGCTGAGCCATGAATAAATATGTGTTGAGGGAAATATGAGCATTCCTCACTTGTCTCCAGAGAGAATGCAAGAGAAGAAAGTCACCAAAGACCTAAGTGTCTCACGCAACATTGAGCACACAACCACAGACATCAGGGAACATCAGGCACAGGTAGCCCCTGACATTTCCCACAGTCAGACTTACCAGCCCTCATTTTTAGGAACCTGAGTTTATGAGAAAGAAAGGAAAATGGAGATCTATTTTCTTTGTTTTCATCAGGCCCAGTTTCTCATTATTCTACTTCTTACCACACGCATTTTTATCAATATCTTTCTCTGTTGTAAATGCAGAAAGCAAAAAAGGAAGGACCTTTCTCTTTTAAGAAATAACCCAGGATCTCATTAACAATGCCTGCAATGTGTCAGGTAATCTTGTTTTGTTTTGAGCTTGGTTATTGAATGGCTGGGGATTCTGACATTGCTAATAATTTCTAGGTAACTTACATTCCCCACAAGTTGAACGAGTTGCTCCCTAAAATATTTGAGAAAGTATGGGGTAGGAAGGCCTAGAACAACAAATCTGGTTTAGTCCTTGCTCATCTAATCATCTATGTGACCCAAGGGAAGCCCCATGCGCTTGAGACTCAATTGACTCCTCTATAAAATGCAGATAAAGGGACTTGCCCAGTGGTCCAGTGGTTAAGACTCTGCTTTCCAATGCAGAGGGGTGTGAGTTTGATCCCTGGTTGGGGAACTAAGATCCCAAATACTGCACGGTGTGGCCAAAATTTTAAATAGATAAATGAAACTGATTTTTAAAAATAATAAATTACCCAAAAAAAAAAGGCAGATAAAGACCCACATAAAGAGTGATGAGAATTTTACACGATATCCATTAAGCACCTTAAAGTTCAGCAAGTTCCTATCTCAAGGTATTTAATAAATGGCAATATTATTATTATTTTCGACAACCCTGAAGTGTCAGCAAGAATCTTTGAGACTCCTACAGGACCAGCGCCATGTGCCATTATATTTTAGGAATAAGAGTTTTGTGGGGAAATGGATCAATGGCTCATCAATGAACACTTCAAAAATCCTTCACACAACCACATCACTCCCTATCATGCTGTTAAAGAGCTCTAATCAAGCAAGAGGGTAAGTCATGTAAAAGACATCAGATACATTGAAGCATCTTACAAGACTACCCTGTTTTAGTTTTACACTGAACTGTTCATCAGACTGAATGCTTTGTTTTGTTTTCTGTTATTACTTGCAGCTGGTCCAGGAAAAGGAAGGAAGGAAGCCTCTTCCTTTAAAAGCTGAAACTTTAACTTGCCCCTAATTTTGAACAGAAAGTGAGAAGACATCAGTTATCTTCTCAAACTCCAGGTCAGTGCACCCCATCTGAGTGACCCCTTGCCACCATCATCCACAGATCATGGGCCTAGAGTTAGAAGAAAAGAAATCTCCCTAATAGCAGACCCACCTGGATATAAAAGAAGGAATATTATTAATATAAGTGGCATTCATCCACTTATCTCCAAGTAACTAATCCCACAGATACTGGGAGGAAAAAAGTTAACCTACATAATTTTGCTTCACAACATAGTTCCAGATAAGGTCTCTGGTTTTAATTTTTTTTAATAAATAGAATGCTCTTAACTACGCATCAGTGACAGCATTCAGCATTCATTTGTATGGTTTAAAATATTGGTGTGTAGGGTAAAATTGATATTTTTAATCATTCCTAGCTATTAGTTTGCTTCTCCAAGGTTTCTCCTCATTCTAAAATTCTGAACTTCGTGAAAGCCTGAGAAATGACTCTTGCTATGATTTCTCTGTATTGCAGAGCATAGTACATCTTCAAAGAGGCCCTTCTGCCTATCCTGAGTGAAACTCATTGGGATGAAGCTGCTGTGTCTTCCAAGAGGGTTACCGTCTGGTGTTGATCAGCATAGGAACACTGATGCAAAGGACAGCTATCTGGACCAGGCTAAACATGTTGTGTCTAGTGGTATATTCACTCCTTCAGATACCCTGTAAAATAGGTTTTCATTTTCACAGATTACAAAAGAGACTTCAAGAGATTCATTAAGCTACTGTAGGTCACAATTTAGTAAAATCTGGAACTAGTACAATCTATACCTCCCTGGCTCCAAACCTGTGTTCTTTTCTTTCTGCCAAACTTCCTAGAATAAAAAGTAAAATCTGTAAATAGGATGCCACCTGACAGTTTTAGAACCTAAGAAGCTGAGAAATGCTAAGCCTACCCATAGTAAATCCTGGGTAAAGCCTGGGGTTTGAATCCTAGCAGACCCAAACATTCGAGAGCCATGCTTTTATTGATCTTCACACTGTTTGACTTCAATTCAAATTAAAAATTGCCATTATTTAGGTACATCCATGTCTCTACAAATAACCGAATTTTGTTCCTTTTTAAGGCTGGATAACATTCCATTGCATATATGTACCATATCTTCTTTACCCATTCCTCTGCCGATTGACATTAGGTTACTTCCATGTCTTAGCTATTGGAAATTGTGCTGCAATAAACACTTAGGCGCATGAGTCTTTCTAAATTATGGTTTCTCTACTCAGTGCTCTGTGGTGACCTAAATGGGAAGGAAATCCCAAAAAGAGGGGATATATGTATAAATCAGCACAGCTGATTTATTTTGCTGTACAGTAGGAACTAACATGAGATTGTAAAGCAACTGTACTTGAATAAAAATTAACTTTAAATAAAACCCAAATGATAATACTACAAATAAAAATTAGATTAAAAAAAAAAGCCAACCTTTAAAGCTTGTAGAATTCACACAAAAAGTCAGGATCTGGGAACTTCCAGTGACAAATCAGAATATCTGGCAACTCTACACATTCCCACGTGGTAACTTTGGGGGCAGCTGAGCAGCAGATGCTCTTTTGAACCGACCACTCCCTCCCTGAGACCACAGCACACTCTTGAATGAATTAGCTTGTGCGCCGGAGCCCTAGGGCTTTTGAACTGGTGATACCCCCAGCCCTCCTTTTTTCCAAGGCATTCAACCCAGAGAAATCAGAGTGGTAAAAATGTTCTCAAACTTCATAAATACACAGTATGTCAGAAAGAAAGGAGGTAACTTGTACCTTTTCCTCAATGGCTTCCTCTTGGGGATGACCCAGAGATTGTGAGGATTTGAAGAACCGCCTAGGGCCTTCAATTAAAATAGTTTTGTCTTTGGTTACTACCGGAAAAAACCTGTAAGCAGACAGCTGCTTCATGCCAGCTGAAATTCTAGTCTTGGGTGGGATGGCAGAGGTTTATGACTTCAGATGAGAAACAGGCAGCAACAGATTATATTCTTATGCCAAGTTTCCCTCTTTATTGCCATGGAAGCAAAAAGAGAAATGCAGAAAGGGGAAAGCTTTGCAAGACCTGTGTTTCACTCAGACTTTATGCTAGGCATCGGGAGCTACTCAAGATTTTGCAAACACTTTTACAGGAAAATCATAGATGTAGAAAACCTCTGAAATTCAAACAGAGCTGGAAAAGAATAAAGACCATGCATTTTGTCTTTAAACTCAGAAGCAGAACTCCCGGGATTTGGTGTTCTAAAACAAGACTGGAAACATTATTAATGTTAATAAATAAACATCTGGATTGACTTGCAGCCTAAATTTAAGTGTCCTAAATATTTTGGCTCTATTATAACGATGCTGCATTTTCCTAAATTTTCCAATGTTTCTTTGGTCCATAGCTTACACTTCATTTTCTTGTGACTCTTTTAACTCAGGTCTTGTTTTCCATGAAAATAGACCCCGTTATATAAATGTTTAAACACCAAATGTCCATAAAAAGATACGAAATTGGTTTTGATTTCATTCCTATATTTGCACAGTGTGGGTCCTTAGTATACTCATGTCCTTTTCATTGGAACCATGTCATCAGACCATCTGCTTCTCTTTCATTCTCCTAATACTTTGTGCTACATCTAATTCTAAGAGAGCCAAAATTTACCAACAAAATTTTTGCTGAGCTAAAATTAAAACTCAAGGTCATAACGAAGCTGTTAATTCCATTCTTTAATGTAACATTTAGCCAGTGTTAGCCCAGTTTTGTACAGTATTAGGGAGAAAGCACATACACTGTGGAGGCATAAACCAGATTAGGCCGCACTCAGAGCCAAGTTTCACTTGGAGCCTCTAGTATGCTCCAAAAAGCATGAGTGCACGTGAAAGGAAAGGTCAGCAACACACATCTCCACCAAGAAAAGCCCAATAAAACCAATGCAAAATTAAATGAGCCAGCTATGGAGAACTCTCCTCATAACACAGTGCTTACACCTAATCCGTTCCTCACCACCTTCGATTGAGAGTGTTGGTCTCAGGTCTCTAGGCTGTTGCTGTTACTGCCTTGAGCTTTTGACTAGTCGTAAGCCAAGGGGTTGCTATGCAGAGTCCCAGTGCATGGAACCAGAGTTAATCATTCACAGGCCCTTTTGCCTGAAATAAGATGCTTTTCATTTCCCCTGGCTTATGCGAATAATGAAAAAAGAAAACAAACAAAGGAGATAACTGCACTATGTTAAAAGATAATCCCTTAGCATAACTATTGTCTAGAAGCCTGAACACCACAGGCAAGCAAAAATCCAGTCCGCATTCAGGGACAACTCTGACATTTATTTATAAGAGATTATGCCGTGACAGAGCTTCAAGGCATTTAGAATGCTCCTATTCCCCAAGGCCTCCACTATATTTATATGCAGGATCCCATATTATTTTTCCTGCTGTTATGGCAACAGAGATTTCACTGTTTACAGAGCTATCAAGTTCTGACAGGCCCAGCTGGGGACTTTGCATCACTGAAAATGGAGCAAGGGACCCGGGAAGCAGGCACAAACTCTACTTTCTAAACAACTAATACCTGAGCAGAAGGGAGGGAGCAAGCAGGCAAGCCGCAATGATCAGCTCTCAAGGCCGCTTGCCCCCAGGGGAATTTGCCCTCCGGCTCCGGTGATTCCGGGGCTCTATTACAAAGTACACTGAACCTAGTAAGTCGAGTTAAATCTAAAAGAAAAGCAAACCCCAAATTCCTACTACAGTTTTATACTCTGAAGGAGTATTTTTAAATTTATTTTTTTCATTGAAGTATAATCGCCTCCCAACGTTGTGTTGGTTCCTAATGTACATCAACGTGAATCAGCTGTAAGTATACATACATCTCCTCCCTCTTGAGCCTCCCTCCTATCCCAGCCCTCATCCCACCTCTTTGGGTCATCACAGAGCACTGGGCTGAGCTATACAGCATATACAGTTAGACAGTATACATTCTAGTATACAGCTATCATTTCAGTTCAGTTCAGTCGCTCAGTCATGTCCAACTCTCTGCGACCCCTGTGATTCAGAATCGCAGCACGCCAGGCCTCCCTGTCCATCACCAACTCCCAGAGTTCACTCAAACTTGTGTCCATCGAGTCGGTGATGCCATCCAGCCATCTCATTCTCGGTCGTCCCCTTCTCCTCCTGCTTCCAATCCTTCCCAGCATCAGAGTCTTTTCCAGTGAGTCAACTCATCGCATGAGGTGGCCAAAGTATTGGAGTTTCAGCTTCAGCATCAGTCCTTCCAATGAACACCCAGGACTGATCTCCTCTAGAATGGACTGGTTGGATCTCCTTGCAGTCCAAGGGACTCTCAAGAGTCTTCTCCAGCACCACAGTTCAAAAGCATCAATTCTTCGGCGATCAGCTTTCTTCACAGTCCAACTCTCACATCCATAAATGACCACTGGAAAAACCATAGCCTTGACTAGACGGACCTTTACTGCTGTGTTATACAGCAGCTTCCCGTTAGCTATCAATGTTATACATGATAGTGTATATATGGGCTTCCCTGGTAGCTCAGCTGGTAAAGAATCCACCTGCATTGCAGGAGACCCCAGTTCAATTCCTGGGTCAGGAAGATCCCCTGGAGAAGGGAAAAGCTACCCACTCCAGTATTCATGGGTTTCCCTGGTGGCTCAGATGGTAAAGAATCCACCTGCAATGTGGGAGACCTATGTTTGATCCCTGGATTGGGAAGATCCCCTGGAGGAGGACATGGCAACCGACTCCAGTATTCTTGCCTAGAGAATCTCCATGGACAGAAAAGCCTGGTGGGCTACAGTCCATGGGGTCAAAGAGAGTTGGACAGGACTGTGCGACTAAGCACAGCACAGCTGCAGTGTGTATATGTCAATCCTACTCTCTCAATTCATTCCACCCTCTCCTTCCCCCGCTGTGTCCACAAGTCATTCTCTACACCTTTGTCTCCATTCCTGTCCCACAAATGATTCATCTGTATCATTTTTCTCAATTCCATATATATGTGCTAATATACAACGGTTGTTTGTCTCTTTCTGACTCACTTCACTCTATATGACAGACTGTAGGTTCAACATCACATCACTACAAATGAAGCTCTGTTGAGTATGGGAAGATAGAGCCCATTACTAGAGCTCTGGGGTAAAGGAAGAGGAAAAGAAAATGCAGTGGGTGAAGAAAGGGCAGAGCAAGTCCTCTCTCGACACCCACTTTCTATTTTTAACTGCACAGTGGATACCAGCCACACTTTCCTTTACACCAAATTTAATCATTGCTTAGTATTAAACATGGCTTAGTAATTTCTAGAAGACTCCAATGCTGAAGCTAATTACTGTATGAGCTGGCTATAAAAACGTCCTAGAAATACTTGTATCTATCTCACAAACAAGATTAGCTTAAGAACTTGCCTCCTCCTCCACAGAAATAACTAGGTATAAATGGGAGCTCACGGTTTGAGGTTCTCAGCCTTGAAGTCACTTTTTGGAGTGTACCCAAACTCCTCCATACTCTGTGACTGAGAAACTGGACTAGAAATCATGAAAACGTTAAAGTCCTTTCAAACACGCCTTTTGGATATCTTGGTTCTAGAGAAAGTAGGAAATAAAAGTCACAAGCTTAGCCTCTGATGCAATTAGCCACCACTTTCCAGTTCTAGATGTGGACTGGGAAAAACAGTATCAAGTCACAGTGAAATGGAGCAAGAAGTTCTAGGATGAATTCCTTTCTTTCTTTCTTTTCTTTTTTTTTCTTTGTGTATGAGTGTTCATAAGGGTACTGATGTTTATTTGCTTACGAAAGTGTAGGACAGACTTCACAAACATGTCTACAATTTTTTAAATTCGAGTTTGGTTCTGTTTAAAATGATCACAATAAACTGTGGAACATTCTGAAAGAGATGGGAATCCCAGACCACCTGACCTGCCTCTTGAGAAACCTGTATGCAGGTCAGGAAGCAACTGTTAGAACTGGACATGGAACAACAGACTGGTTCCAAATAGGAAAAGGTGTACGCCAAGGTTGTATATTGTCACCTTGCTTATTTAACTTATATGCAGAGTACATCATGAGGAACGCTGGGCTGGAAGAAGCACAAGCTGGAATCAAGATTGCTGGGAGAAATATCAATAACCTCAGATATGCAGATGACACTACCCTTATGGCAGAAAGTGAAGAGGAACTCAAAAGCCTCTTGATGAAAGTGAAAGAGGAGAGTGAAAAGGTTGGCTTGAAGCTCAACATTCAGAAAACAAAGATCATGGCATCTGGTCCCATCACTTCATGGGAAATAGATGGAAAAACAGTGGAAACAGTGTCAGACTTTGTTTTTTTGGGCTCCAAAATCACTGCAGATGCTGATTGCATCCATGAAATTAAAAGACGCTTGCTCCTTGGAAGGAAAGTTATGACCAACCTTGATAGTATATTAAAAAGCAGAGACATTACTTTGCCAACCAAGGTCCGTCTAGTCAAGGCAATGGTTTTTCCCGTGGTCATGTATGGATGTGAGAGTTGTACTGTGAAGAAGGCTGACCGCCGAAGAATCGATGCTTTTGAACTGTGGTGTTGGAGAAGACTCTTGAGAGTCCCTTATACTGCAAGGAGATCCAACCAGTCCATTCTAGAGGAGATCAATCCTGGATGTTCATTGGAGGGACTGATGCTAAAGCTGAAACTGCAATACTTTGGCCACCTCATGCGACGAGTTGACTCACTGGAAAAGACTCTGATGCTGGGAAAGGTTGGGGGCGGGAGGAGAAGGGGACGACAGAGAATGAGATGGCTGGATGGCATCACCGACTCTGTGGACATGAGTTTGAGTGAACTCCGGGAGTTGGTGATGGACAGGGAGGCCTGGCGTGCTGTGATTCATGGGGTCGCGGAGAGTCGGACACGACTGAGCGACTGAACTGAACTGAACTGAAAATTGTAAATAGCAGAAAATATGCATATTTCCTAACACTCAAGATGAACATGCCAACAAATAAACTGAGATTCACCATATAATATTGGACATGTGAAAATATTGTTTACATGATACAAACTTCAACTTCTATAAAATAAATATTAAAATATGCAGGAAAAGGTATTAATGATAATTGCAATAAATGTCTCGGTATGTCTTTCTTGATAAGCTAGAGTTAGAAATGAGTATGGACGACATATGGTCTTCCCCTTTGGAAGAGCTGCTTTTCAAGGTAGGTCAGTTGTAAAGACAAGTTAGAGAGCCTGGAAGAAGACAGCAGAGCTTTGAGCTGGAGTAGATGCCAGTCCAACCAATGGTAGCAACTGTGACCACTGATTGCAATTCCTGTTGCCATTGGTGACTTGGCCTTTCTTTCTTTAAGAACTGACTTTGTGGGACTTCCCTGGTGGTCCAGTAGTTAGCACTTCACATTTCCACTGCAGGTGGCAGGGGTTCAATCCCCAGTAAGGGAACAAAGATCCTGTATGCCACATGGTGTGGCCAAAAAAAAGATAAAGAACTCACTTTGCACATAGTGGAAAATTCTGAAAGAGATGGGAATACCAGACCACTGGACCTGCCTCTTGAGAAACCTGTATGCAGGTCAGGAAGCAACAGTCAGAACTGGACATGGAACAACCGACTGGTTCCAAATAGGAAAAGGAGTGCGTCAAGGCTGTATATTGTCACCCTGCTTATTTAACTTATATGCAGAGTACATCATGAGGAATGCTGGGCTGGATGAAGCACAAGCTGGAATCAAGATTGCTGGGAAAAATATCAATAATCTCAGATATGCAGATGACACTACCCTTATGGCAGAAAGTGAAGAGGAACTCAAAAGCCTCTTGATGAAAGTGAAAGAGGAGAGTGAAAAGGTTGGCTTGAAGCTCAACATTCAGAAAACAAAGATCATGGCATCTGGTCCCATCACTTCATGGGCAATAGATGGAAAAACAGTGGAAACAGTGTCAGACTTTATTTTTTGGGCTCCAAAATCACTGTGGATGCTGATTGCAGCCAGGAAATTAAAAGACGCTTACTCCTTGGAAGGAAAGTTATGACGAACCTTGATAATATATTAAAAAGCAGAGACATTACTTTGCCAACAAAGGTCCATCTAGTCAAGGCTATGGTTTTTTCAGTGGTCATGTATGGATGTGAGAGTTGGACTGTGAAGAAAGCTGATCGCCGAAGAATTGATGCTTTTGAACTGTGGTGTTGGAGAAGACTCTTGAGAGTCCCTTGTACCGCAAGGAGATCCAACCAGTCCATTCTAAGGGAGATCGATCCTGGGTGTTCATTGGAAGGACTGATGCTAAAGCTGAAACTGCAATACTTTGGCCACCTCATGCGATGAGTTGACTCACTGGAAAAGACTCTGATGCTGGGAAAGGTTGGGGGCGGGAGGAGAAGGGGACGACCGAGAATGAGATGGCTGGATGGCATCACTGACTCTATGGACATGAGTTTGGGTGAACTCCAGGAGTTGGTGATGGACAGGGAGGCCTGGCGTGCTGTGGTTCATGGGGTCGCGGAGAGTCGGACACGACTGAGCGACTGAACTGAACTGAACTGAACTGCTCCCTTGAGATCCTGGCCCCCAGACAGGATTATCTGTGGCTGGTCTTCCCAGCAGTCATAGATTAAAGGATACTGTTTGAAGCTACACTTCAGCATGTCTACCCACTGGTCAACCCACTTCAGTTACCCTACAGCAGCAGGAAAAGCATATGATGTTATCATCTTCATCATCACAACAGTCTTCTTCATCACCAAGAAAAGAACTGGTTACAAACACAATTAATGGCCCAGATCTCTTCCTAAGTACTCTTTCAAGATAATCATTTAACCAGAGTCTTACCATGAACTCTGAAACATAATATTCCTTCATTTAACAAATATTTCTCATCCCCTAACCTATGTGTGCGGAGAAGGCAATGGCAAGCCACTCCAGTACTATTGCCTAGAAAATCCCATGGATGGAGGAGCCTGGTAGGCTGCAGTCCGTGGGGTCACTAAGGGTCGGACACGACTGAGCGACTTCACTTTCACTTTTCACTTTCATGCACTGGAGAAGGAAATGGCAACCCACTCCAGTGTTCTTGCCTGGAGAATCCCAGGGACGGGGGAGCCTGGTGGGCTTCCATCTATGGGGTCACACAGAGTCGGACACGACTGAAGTGACTTAGCAGCAGCAGCAACAACCTATGTGTGGGTCCGTATGATACCCTAGAGATGCAGGAATATGCAAGATAAACAAGGTCTTTGCCTTGACAGAGCTTAAATTCTATAGGGAGACAGTCAATAAACACAAGTAAATCAACCAGCAATACAACTGTTAGTGTCAAATATGATAAAAAGAAATTAAAAGGTTACTACAATAGAGATCAAGGAGTATCTTCAGATAGTGAGTGTTTAAGAACCCCTCCCCTGAATAACATTTAAGAAGGGATTTGCTCGATAAGAAAACAGTTCTGAAACTAAACAAACTGGAAGCATTCCATCGATAGTAAACCTAGTGCTGTTTGGGGCTCTCAGTGACTACTTAAATGTCAAATAAAATATTTCTGGTACATGTTAAATCTCTCAGTCTTTTGGAAGACTGAATAGGGTGACTTGCAGGGAGGCTTATGTCTTAGTCCAAAGCTTGAGCCTACATTGTTAATTAATTTCACCTGTTGCTTTCTCATGCACATTTTGGCTTCCACAACAAAACCAAGATCCTCCTTTACTGAAGGAAGACATAGAAAAGGGTTTTGAGCATGGCAAATAAATGAAGGATTTCCCTTAGAATCCATCCTGAACTTATATGTAAAATAAACCATATATAACTCATCTATACAATTCACTAGTGTGAACATCTAGCACTTTTATCAGATTTTTAAAGGGCTATATGTTCAAGCAGGTTTCAGAAAAGGCAGAGGCACCAGAGATCAAATTGCCAACATCCGCTGGATCATGGAGAAAGCAAGAGAGTTCCAGAAAAACATCTATTTCTGCTTCATTGACTATGCCAAAGCCTTTGACTGTGTGGATCACAGTAAACTGTGGAAAATTCTGAAAGAGATGGGAGTACCAGACCACCTGACCTGCCTCTTGAGAAACCTGTATGCAGGTCAGGAAGCAACAGTCAGAACTGGACATGGAACAACCGACTGGTTCCAAATAGGAAAAGGAGTGCGTCAAGGCTGTATATTGTCACCTTGCTTATTTAACTTATATGCAGAGTACATCATGAGGAATGCTGGGCTGGATGAAGCACAAGCTGGAATCAAGATTGCTGGGAGAAATATCAATAATCTCAGATATGCAGATGACACCACCCTTATGGCAGAAAGTGAAGAGGAACTCAAAAGCCTCTTGATGAAAGTGAAAGAGGAGAGTGAAAAGGTTGGCTTAAAGCTCAACATTCAGAAAACAAAGATCATGGCATCTGGTCCCATCACTTCATGGGCAATAGATGGAAAAACAGTGGAAACAGTGTCAGACTTTATTTTTTGGGCTCCAAAATCACTGTGGATGCTGATTGCAGCCAGGAAATTAAAAGACGCTTACTCCTTGGAAGGAAAGTTATGACGAACCTTGATAATACATTAAAAAGCAGAGATATTACTTTGCCAACCAAGGTCCGTCTAGTCAAGGCTATGGTTTTTCCAGTGGTCATGTATGGATGTGAGAGTTGGACTGTGAAGAAAGCTGATCGCCGAAGAATTGATGCTTTTGAACTGTGGTGCTGGAGAAGACTCTTGAGAGTCCCTTGGACTGCAAGGAGATCCAACCAGTCCATTCTAAGGGAGATCGATCCTGGGTGTACATTGGAAGGTCTGATGCTAAGGCTGAAACTGCAATACTTTGGCCACCTCATGCGATGAGTTGACTCACTGGAAAAGACTCTGATGCTGGGAAAGGTTGGGGGCAGGAGGAGAAGGGGACGACCGAGAATGAGATGGCTGGATGGCATCACCGACTCTGTGGACATGAGTTTGAGTGAACTCCGGGAGTTGGTGATGGACAGGGAGGCCTGGCGTGCTGTGATTCATGGGGTCGCGGAGAGTCAAACACGACTGAGTGACTGAACTGAACTGAACTGAACTGAATTGAACTGTGACCGAAAAAAAGAACATGGCCACTCAGACAGAATGGGTCTAATGTAATCTGCTGATTTTGAATCTTTCAAAGAGCTGAGTTGTTCTACCCAGGCCTTCAACTGATTGGATGAGGCCCACCCATATTATGGAAAGCAATCTGCTTCTCTCAAAAAACTACCAATTTAAATTTTCATCTTATTCAAAAACATCCTCACAGAAGAATTCAGAAAAATGTTTGACTAAATATCTGCAACCATGACCTAGACAAACTGACACATAAAATTAACCATTACAAAGTACATACTCCATCCTGAAAGGCAGAGGTTCGGACTCACAGAGTATCATTTCAAAGCTGATGCCTTAGTTGTATGCATAAGAGATGAGTCCAAAGCTTTATCCAAAGGCCACAGCTTCTGGGTGATGGATGGTGTAATGTGTGGTAGGATGAGGCCCCATAGTCATTCATCCTTTGCTACACCTCCTTTGCTGTAAGGTGGGCCCCTTGGTTCAAAGAAATGTCATGCCAGATATCATATTGATAAATCAGATACTCTGTGAGCCCTTAGACAACTGAAAAGCTAAGTAACTTGCAAACAGGAAAGAATATCATACCTGGAAATATATGCAAATCTTAATCATGACAAATCACTGCCCTCTCCATGACACTAAGTGTCCAATGTAAATATCTTGCCAGTAAGTGGTTGATTGGTCTCCTTGAGGGATAGTATTATAATAGGGGCTCACATCATATTACGTTAGAGGTTTCTCCTGCTGACAAGTTGCACATTCCTGCGTACAACCAAAAACATCCTAAATTCTTCGCTAGAAGAAGACATGAAGTCCTTGAGTAATGTTTAGTGTTTCCTTGATATCCTATAACTGAAATGTTATGATGTAAAATTAACAATACTTAAATACTGTGATATTAAATTGATACAGCTCATATTACATAATAAATGAATAAGAGAGGAAAGAAAACAATGCTTGCAGCTGGTATTTATAACTGTCTTCTTCCACTCTCCATTCTGTATTCCTTTTGATTTCAGCAACCACCTGAGCTGATCGTCGTTCTTTACCAAGTAGGGTGACTCAAGCCGTCATGCCTGAGGGATCTGGGCTATTGGTAGTCCTGCCTGGGTTGGATTGCTGTAGTTTTCCATTGACCTTAATCACTAGGCATGATGTGATTACTGAGAGAAGTCCTAAGGGACTCCCTGTATCCAGAGACACTCTTCCTCACCTTCACTGTGGAGTGGTCATACAATTTCTTCTGGTAACCAGGATCAATTCTCCCAGCCAGCACAGTAACTCCCTTCTTTGCCTGTTGATTCAGTGGCATCGGGAGCCCAGAGTGGCTGGGCAGCAGTCTTAACTTAACAGTTCAGTGGAATCACTGTTATGTCTTCTGCTAGAGTCATTCCTTCCTCAGGAACTAAGCACTCTAGGCCAGCAGAGCATAAAGCTGCAGAAACAGGAAGCAAAAATTTTGCTAGTAGGTCACGAGGTATAATAGGAAGTGGTACCACTCTCATTTCCACTCATTGATTCCTGGGCCCCTGAATCTTGCCTACTAGAGAAACAGTAACATATACTGGACACTGATTCAGAGCTTATACAGCCTTCCAGGGGACCTTGCCCCAGCCCTGAAAACTATTGTCACCTAGCTCATGCTGGAACAGAGTCTTCAAAAGGCCATTTCATCATTCTTTCAACCAACTGCTACAAGATGGCAAAGAACATGGTAAGACCAATGAATTCCATGAACATGGGCCCAATACTGTTTGCTGTGAAGTCAAGATCTAGCATGTCCCAGACTAGTGGAGCCTTAAGACTTTCACTGGTATAACAGGTTCCTGAATCTCTGTAGAATTTCTCTCAATCTCTGAAGTACATGGGTCTTACCGGGGCATTCAAAGTACTTGCCATTTCTTGCTTATGTATGATTAACATGCTGTCACCAATATAGTGGACCAAAGTGATATTAATATTTTCTGCAATGATCAAAAGATCAAGGTCCCTTCAAGCTACATTGTAACAGAACAGGAGAGTTAACTTGGTCCCAGGGAAAGTCTGTGACTATATCCTGTTATCTACTCTGGCGAACTGCTTCTGATCCTCATTCATAACAGGTATTGAAAAGAACACATTTGCCTGTTCAATAGCCTCATACCACAAATGAGAAGCCATGGTAATTTGTTCTAGTAAAAGTACCTCATGCAGCAGACTAGCCACATTGGGAATACTACTAAGTTACATTTCTGCTAGTCCATGATCACCTGCCATGATTCATCTGATTTATGCGAGAAGTAAAATGATGTATTACATAGGGATATAACAGTGTTGACCATCTAGGTGGGTTTGAAGTCTTTAAGGATGGTGCTAATCACTGCCATTCACACAGGACTTGGGAGACCGAATTATTTTTGATTTAGCATCTTGACCTGAATGGCCTCCACTTGGTCTTTCCTGTTTCAATAACTCTTACTCCACAGGTTAGGGAGCTAATGTGAGTATTCTGCCAGACGCTAAATACGTCCACCCTGATTATTCGGTCAGGAAATTGGAAAATGACTACCAGGTGAGTTCAGAGGCCCACTGGACCCAATCTGAGATGGGTCCAAGCCAGAACTTTATTGACCACCTGACCTCTATTCTCCCACACTCTAACAGAGAAACCATGAGAGTGTTCAGTTTTCCCAAGAACCATGTCATTCGGATCAGGTCCTCTAGCCATAAGCTCTTTAAAATGTGTGAATTCTCCAGAATCTGAAACAAACATTCACGAACAAATAGCCTATTAAGAAAGTGCCCTCAGATTCCACTCCTGGGTATGTATATCTGAAAAAAACAAAAACACTAATTTGAAAATATACACACACCCCAATGTTCAAAGCAGTACTATTTACAACAGCCAAGACGGAAACAACCAAAATGTCCATCGACAGAAAAATGGATAAAGAAGATGTGGTGGGGACTTCCCTGGTGGTCCAGTGGTGAAGATATCATGCTTCCACTGCTTGGGACATGTATTTGATCCCTAGTCAGGGAACTGAGATGCTACATGCCACACAGCATGGCCAAAATATAGAAATAAAAAGAAGATACAGTATGTATGCATATATATACATATACATATATTATGGATATTCCATTTTATAGGTATCATATATGATCATCTTTAGGTCCATTCCTATTGCTTAAAATGGCAATATTTCATTCTCTTTTATGACTGAGGAACATTCCATTATATTAACATGGAATTGGAATATTACTCAGTCATAGAAGAAAATGAATATTGCCATAGGCAGCAACAAGGATGGAACCTAGAGATTATCATACCAAGTGAGGTAAGTCAGAAAGAGAAAGACTAATATAGATATCACTTCTATGTGGGATCTAAAAATTACAACAAACTAGTGAATATAACATAAAAGAAGCAGACTCATAGATACAGAGAACAACCTAGCGGTTACCAGGAGGGAAAGGAGACGATAAAGGATGAGGAGTGAGAACAAACTATTGGGTGTAAGGCAAGCGCAAAGATATTTTGTAAAGCACAGGGAATATAGCCACTATGTTATAATAACTGTAAATGGAAAATGCCAAAGAATGCTCAAACTACTGCACAATTGCACTCATCTCACACGCTAGCAAAGTCATGGTCAAAATTCTCCAAGCCAGGCTTCAGCAATACACGAACCATGAACTTCCAGATGTTCAAGCTGGTTTTAGAAAAGGCAGAGGAACCAGAGATCAAATTGCCAACATCTGCTGGATCATGGAAAAAGCAAGAGAGTTCCAGAAAAACATCTATTTCTGCTTCATTGACTATGCCAAAGCCTTTGACTGTGTGGATCACAAGAAACTGTGGAAAATTCTGAAAGAGATGGGAATACCAGACCACCTGACCTGCCTCTTGAGAAACCTGTATGCAGGTCAGGAAGCAACAGTTAGAACTGGACATGGAACAACAGACTGATTCCAAAAAGGAAAAGAAGTACGGCAAGGCTGTATATTGTCACCTGCTTATTTAACTTATATGCAGAGTACATCATGAGGAATGCTGGGCTGGATGAAGCACAAACTGGAATCAAGATTTCCCGGAGAAATATCAATAACCTCAGATATGCAGATGACACCACCCTATGGCAGAAAGTGAAGAGGAACTAAAAAGCCTCTTGATGAAAGTGAAAGAGGAGAGTGAAAAAGTTGGCTTAAAGCTCAACATTCAGAAAACTAAGATCATGGCATCCGGTACCATTACTTCATGGCAAATGGATGGGGAAACAGTGGAAACAGTGTCAGACTTTATTTTTTTAGGCTCCAAAATCACTGCAGATGGTGACTGCAGCCATGAAATTAAAAGACGCTTACTCCTTGGAAAGAAAGTTATGACCAACCTAGACAGCATATTAAAAAGGAGAGACATTACTTTGCCAACAAAGGTCCGTCTAGTCAAGGCTATGGTTTTTCCAGTGGTCATGTATGGATGTGAGAGTTGGGCTATGAAGAAAGCTGAGCGCTGAAGAATTGATTCTTTTGAACTGTGGTGTTGGAGAAGACTCTTGAGAGTCCCTTGGACTGCAAGGAACTCCAACCAGTCCATTCTAAAGGAGACCAGTCCTGGGTGTTCATTGGAAGGACTGATGTTGAAGCTGAAACTCCAATATTTTGGCCACCTCATGCGAAGAGCTGACTCATTTGAAAAGACCTTGATGCTGGGAAAGATTGAAGGCAAGAGGAGAATGGGATGACAGAGGATGAGATGGCTGGATGGCATCACCGACTCAATGGACATGGATTTGGGTGGACTCCGGGAGTTGGTGATGGACAGGGAGGCCTGGCATGCTGCAGTTCATGGGGTCGCAAAGAGTCAGACGCAACTGAGCGACTGAAGTGAACTGAACTGAAATGGAAAATAACCTTTAAAAACTGTAAATTTAAAAAAAAAAAAATTGCAAAAAGTGCCCTTAGGAAGAACTGCAAAGGGATTGGGAGAACTAGAATGAATAAAAGGAAGAAGTGGAGGAAATGTGTAATTGCAGGCAAAATCCCAGCCTGGGACTAATCTAACAGGTGAAAATTCTAAGAGTGAGTTGTCCAAATGGAAGGCGAGTGAGCTGGTCTTTCATATTGCTAAGTCAGTCCATCACTGCTTAGCAGGAGGACGAGGGTCAGTGTAAGCTTCTGGGCACTCTGGCTCTCCAGAAGTGGGGGTTTCGTGGCAGTCTGGAAGAGAGCCGCAGACATGGCTTGTTCACAGCCAACACATGTGCAGGCCAGGGAGGGTGGTATACAGATAAAGATAACAGACAGCCGAGAGGCCCTGGTAAAACAGGAACCGTAGCCACTGCTGTAGTTAAATGGGCAGACAATGGCCAAAGGGCGATTAAAGCTAAAAAGGATAATGGTCTAGGACATGCCTGGTGGTCCAGGGGCCAAGATTCCAACCTTCCAATGCAGAGAACCTGGGTTCCATCCCTGATCAGGGGACTAGATCCCACATGCCCCAACTAAGACCTGTTGCAGCCAAATACATTAAAAAAAAAAAAATTTTTTAAGTCTGGTGGAAAGGAAAAGTTAAAATAGGGAATGCTAAGTTTAGTGTAAACAGATGATCACAACCAAAGGAGAAGTAAGATAGGATCTCAACAGTCCAGAACATTCCCATCTCCCCTGTCAACAGCTACAGACACGCCCCTCCCCACCCTCTCCACACACACACACACTTAGAAGGACTATCAATCCAACAAGCACCCACACTATATCATCCCATTAAACTTGTTTTATTGGTTTACTTGCATCTCAAGAGGAAACACTTCCTCAGGAGCATAGCAGAAACCCTAGTTTTCGGGAGCTGAGTGGTCTCGTGCAAGTTATTGAACCTCTTCATACCTTAATTACACATTGGACATGAGTTTGGGTGAACTCCGGGAGTTGGTGATGGACAGGGAGGCCTGGCGTGCTGTGATTCATGGGGTCGCAGAGAGTCGGACACGACTGAGCAACTGAACTGAACTGAACTGAATGTGGATAATAATACCCATAATACAAAGATTTTTGTAGATTAAGTTTTTAAGTCTATCAAGAAATGACTAGCGCAATGCCAGGCATATGACAGCACTAAATAACTAATAATTTCTTTCTTCCTTCAAATGAGTCTCCAAACTAGACTTGTTTTTCCCTGAAATTCTTGAGGACAACTGGATTCCTGATGGAACAGCTCTAACTTATTAAAAATAAATAAATAAATAAACATAAAGCCAGAGGAGCGCAATGTGATATAATCCTGGCAGATCTGACAAAGAGAAGGACTTATAACTTTTCTTTAGTTTCAGTTTGTAAAATGAGAAAAAGTTTGCTTTTATAGTGTATTTGAACAAACATAAATGACTTACATTTTAAAATATATAAAGCTGATTTCTTGTATGACTGCATATGGTAACTCCTGACATTTTGGACTGTTAACATTGTTTTCCACTCGGACAGCAGGATGCAAAGTTTCAGCACACAGGTGTCTAGAAAAGAAGTTTCATACAGTGTGGAGATGTGAGGTTGCTCTGACAATCTTCTGTAGGAATCTGTATTTCCACCTTAGTTAAGTATCTAAGTATCCATTAGCAGTGAAGCAATGGTCTCATCCATAAAATCCGTCCTGAGAAAAAAGAAAGAGAAGGCCTGTGACAAGGAGATGAAAAGTAAAAATGTAAAAGACACAGAGGGCAAGAAAGAACAGGAGAAATTATGTAAATGAATGAAAAATAATTATGAAGAATAATTACTGGCAAAGTAGTCAATAAAAGATATACAATTCAACTGACTACTCGTAATTTGTAATCTCAGAATCAGTCTGCCAGGATGGATAAATGGATGGACGGAGAGATAGGCACAGATATTAAAGACATAACCATTGATTAATAGCTGTTGAAATGAATTATTAAGGGGAAACATATTCCAAATTTCTAAATGGTTATGCACTACAGTTCCCAGATGGAGGCTTTCTTTTTCCATGTGTCTCTGTCATTTTCTTTCTCTGTATGACCACCTGGCACCCTTTTGTTCCCCAGCCTGGCCCCATAAGAATGCCAGTTGCTTGGCAACTGATCCATCCACTCGAGTGTCTCAAGGAAATAACCCCTGCTCCTAGGATGGTGCATGATCCAAGTTATTATAGTAAGCTCTAGTGTTTACACCTAAGCCTGAAGAGATAATCCTTGTTCACAATATTCCCACTTCAGTCTGTGAAAATCCATGTACGAACCAAAAAAGGTAAACGAGAGCTACATGACCTGCTCTTTCTTTCAAGGCCTATTAATTTGACGATATATGAACAGGTGCTGGTGCAAGCTGATTGAATGCTGAACTATTTCTTGGTCAAATAAAACCAGGAAAATGTCTGACTGTTTATAGGCAACCAACATCACAACAGTGTTTAGGTGTTTTCAGTATAGTCATTAAATAGAAACCACTTAATCCATAAAATGTGGTTGAAATGCTGTCTTTTTTGCTTGAACTCTTCAGTTTTTCCAACCTAAATCTTACAGACACAAACATATATACCTATCGCGCTAGCTGAAGCGGCCACTTTTTAAAGAGCAAAGCACAGAGAGGAAAGTGGTAGGTTCGCGTCTGCTTCAAAGATTTGAAAGCTCATAGAGCTAGAGACAGAGGACTTCTCTTCATGAGCTACAGGCACAGAAAATGGAAACCGGCCGTTGGTTTACAAGGACACATTTATTAGCCCAAAGTACATAAATCTGCAGAGCAAGACTCAAGAGGATGCCCTACAATGCCTCTGTCCCATTACAAAACAAATTATGTCTTTTTTTTACTACAGGAAGGAGAGCTCCCACACTCAGCACAAAGGCCAGGCTCACCTCATTATATCCATTACAATTAAAACATTGTCTATAAACTTCTTCTTTCCCTTAAGATCCATGTTACTAGGTGTAGGAACTCTTTATAAGATAAATGTTCTCTTTCTCCAAAATTGAAGCATTAAGGAGCTCATATATGGAGCTTTCTTACAGTAAAACACATATATCTTTATTATTTATTTAGTATTTTTTTTAAAGCGTGAGGGATTACGTGAATAAAGTTCTACAAAAGCTTTTCCAAAACTCATAGATGCACAGAAGTATACGGTTGCTTGGAGGCACTCTCCAGAACTGATGTGGTGAAGTTCTATTTTGGGAGGAGTAATTGTTTTATTTTTATTATCTTTTTAACTAATATACAATAATGAAGTTCCCCCCTTATATTCTGTAGTGAATGATATGATCTCAGTTCACCCAGAATCTAAGAACAGAATCAGGACATTTTACTCTGAATTAAGAATATCAAAAATACATCAACCAAAATGAAAATAATCAGATTCTTTTTTTTTCAAGTAACACATGGGTAAAATTTTGAAGGGCATGCCCAATATTGCCAAGAAACCAGAAAGATTAGCATTTCTACATAGTATTAATATAAGTATCAGTTCAGTTCAGTTCAGTCGCTTAGTCGTGTCCGACTCTTTGCGACCCCATGAATCACAGCACTCCAGGCCTCCCTGTCCATCACCAACTCCCGGAGTTCACTCAAACTCATGTCCATCGAGTTGGTGATGCCATCCAGCCATCTCATTCTCTGTCGTTCCCTTCTCCTCCCGCCCCCAAACCTTCCCAGCATCAAAGTCTTTTCCAGTGAGTCAACTCGTCGCATGAGGTGGCCAAAGTATTGGAGTTTCAGCTTTAGTATAATTTGATGTAAACTTTTTGAAGGAAATTTGTTAATACACATCAATCTTTTTTAATATGAACATATTTTAATTTACAAATTCTTTCTAGGAGTTTACACTTAGCTAAATTGGGTACTAAGAAAAAGCTTCAAAGATGTCCACACAAAGTACAATAAAAGAGGAAAAAACTATTAAGTTCAACAATTGAAGATCCATTCAGGAATTCATTCAACAATTTTTTTGTACATAAACAGTACTTCTGGGGATACAGGAATAAATTAAAAAGTTATTTGCTTCCATGGAGCTTGCATACAATGAGAACTGTATGAAACAATTAAAATAATATACAAAAACTGGAGGAGTTGATGCAACTGCTGTGTGGTGGAAGAAAGGATTCAGGGGTGTGAATCCAAAGATCGTAGCCTGAGTCAGTGAGTGAAGAGCGCTGGTGAATCTCTATGACAAAAAATATTGATGCTGTGTGCCCAGGAGAGGGGGTTCATGAAGACCCCAGACAAGTCTTTGGCGGGGTGCAGGGAATCTAAAGAAGAAATGTGTGCCTAACTTCCCAGGGAAACTGGGGAAACGAACTCCATAAGGAGGATCATAAACAAAAAGTGCAAAGGAGCCCATGAGAAGTTAGTGGGTGCCAATGGAGCACAGAAGGTCTCAGACGGAATTTGACTCCCCACTAGAGTCATGGTGCAGCTGAGACCCCACCCCCACCCCAGGTATTCAACAGGAGAATAAAGACACAGAGGAGGACACTTGGACCATGCTTGCCCCTGGAATGCCCAAACATCACGGAGCTCATGCCTATCTGAGTCTCTGGGATTTCCCAAGGAGGTGGCATCATGACACTGATGTCTAGGCAGCCCTCTGCCTTGGCTGTGCCCTCATGACACTGTCCCACTGATCTCCTGCCCTTGCCCTATCCAATCCAGTCTAGGGGGCAGGGAGCAGTTCTCAGATGTCCATATGCTACTGATGAGGCAATGGTTTTATTCTGTTTGCCTTTTATTTTTTGGCTGCACTGCAAGGCATGAGGGATCTTTCTCGGTCAGGGATTGAACCCCACTGCCCTCCATAGTGGAAGCAGGGCAGTCTTAACCACTGGACCACCAGGGAAGTCCCAGGCAGTGTTTTAATAGGAGGAAACTACCATGACTCAATACCTGAAAAACAAAAACACAGACTGTTTCATACTAGGAAACAGTCAACATCCTCAACACTAAAAGGTGTTTCTGCTTCTAGAGGATTTTCCCAACTTCTTCAGTACACAGAAGGTCTCTGGTTAGAAGCAGAACATGTAGTCTGTAATAAGGTAACTCCTTCTAAAGACACCCTAATGTTTTTGGCTCTAGCTAAATCCTCACTTAGTATGAGGTAAGACCTTGCCCCAAGGTCAGATGTGTCTCCACTTACATATCAGAAAATGATTAGATTTTGGTGAGGTTTTTTGTTTTAGTAAATCACTAGTAGAGTTAGCAACAGAGTCCCTGTTTCTGCAGAAACATCTGCAAAGATAACACCAGAATGACCCACATCTGTCCTTAGCAATCAGTCTTACTGGTCCTTCACAACAGATCCTCAGGAGTTTTTGGAAAGGAAGGGTAAATGGAGCCTGCTGGAATGCCATCTTGAAAACAACCTTAGAGCAATAAAAGTCTCAGAGGTTATGCCAAGAACAGGCCTAAAGACTAAACACAATTAATCACAGTTTTGAAAGTCACAGACCCCAATTCCCTCACCCAACAGTCAAAGGCTTGGCTTCCCCAACCTTCTAAAAGAAAATGTGAAATTTTCTCAAAAACTTAGTTTCATTTCTGAGTTGATTAAAATTTCATCATCAAAAATACAAAAGGATGAACACTAGAATAGTACAAATGAGTTGCACCTCTTCCAATAACCCAGATTCTATATTCACTCACCAGGCATTTACAACTAATAATTTTGTGCCAGGTGATGCCTTTAGAAGAATATAGGTGATTATATAACCATGAAACCCTTTTCTTCAACCTAGTATAACATGTTCAACCATTTTAAGTTTATTTGGGGTGGGCTGGGGATATTTTCTTGGATTGACATTTGTTTCTATGTACAGTGTTCTCTAAGCAGAACTTCCCATATATTTATTTCTGAGGTCCTGAAAAAATAGAAAATAAGATTTGAAAAGGGTATCACAGGATACAGCTCTCAGGAATCCAAAAATCATTTTGTCCATGTGTAGCAGAATTTTTATAAGTGTTCGGTCATACAGTCTGGGTGTTATAAGATTTTGTAAACACTGTACAACCCTCTGAGAGTTATGTGCTGTTGTGTGGTCTTCATAACAGTGGTAATAAGTTACATGTAGGTATTTTTTGTTTGTTTGTTGATTTGCTCTATCTCAGCTCTAACTTTTCATTTAGAGCCAAATAAGGACATCGAATTAAAACATGAACTGAAGAGACAGATCAGGCAGGAAATTCCAAAGTTAAGTTTCTCATTGTAATTTTAACTTTCCCATGATAGACATTTTCAGTACTTGTTCACATCTTGCATGTATATATACACAACTTTATATAAAGAGTCAGATTCTGACCTCAGTCACACTTGTTTTATTTTTACTGAAAATGTTAGAGGGAGCAATGAAGAATCAAAGAAGGGCCAGAGGTCAGTAGACTGGAAAGCAAATGCTAAAGAAGAAGGTTATGGGAGGCAGGCAAATATGGGAGGCTGAAAAAAGAAATCCAAGGCACATATGGAATTGTGTTAGTGGATGCACAATGGCATTTCAAGATTTCTTAATATGCATGTCTTCACATAGTTCTTTTCAAATATCTGTTAAACAACAGTTTAAACCACATTAATTTTTTTATGTTTTTATTTAGAGAGAGCCTGAGCGTTTGGTTCCCTTTGATTTCACCTCTTGCTTTATAAATCTTCCGACCAGTCATCAACTGCTTGTAAAGCCCTGGCACCTCATATATTGTCACTTAATTATGTTATGCTACAGTGGGCTTCCTAGGGGGCAAAAATTCTACACAAAAACACTTATAAAGAAAGCCAGGGCAGACAGCCTGACTAAGCCAGTAAGAATAAAAATTGTTGCTGACAAGGGAATACAATCGACAACTAAAGCTTTCTGAACCAAAAGGGAAAATGAATAGCCAAGACATTTGAATTGTTGAAGGAAAGGATGCTTCAGATCTAGGCAAGGGGGAGGAACAGAGCATAAAACTGGAAATAGGAGATTAACCACTAAACCTGCTCAGAATGAATCATAAAGAGAGAAAAGGGATTATTAGCCCAAAGGATCTAGGCAGGAAGGGCCCAGGGCAAAGTCTCCTGATGTATCTTGCTTTCAAATCTAAGATGTTAAAAACTGTACCCTGTTGGAAGAAGGGTTTCTTTGCTGTGAGCCTGCCCAAGACATGAGGGAATAAGAAGGACTGGAGAAAAAAACAGATTCAAATTGCAGGGCACAATTAAAAATAAATAACTATAAGCATTTCCATGATAATACTCAATGATGGTGAAGATGTGGTAAAATTAGCACCCACATATTACTGGGGGCAGCATCAGTTGGGAGAATCCTTTTGAAAATTAATTAAATAATATATATCAAGAATCATAAAACTACTACTGACTTTAATATAGAATTTCCTTTCTTGGTCATGTATCTTAAAGAACTACCTTAAGATTAGAAAAAGTCTCTATTCATAGAAATAGTTAACACAATACTATAAATAAAGTTCAAAATGGAAACATTAAATATGCAATAATAAAAGACAACTTAAGTGTAATATTATTGTATATATACTCAATGAAAAAAAGTGATCATAAAATCATGGTTATTAAAGTATACAGAACGATGAAGTACTTATGAAATAAGTATGAAATACTCCTGACCCCCAACCCCAAATTGTTGAACTTTAATCCAGTTTTGAGACACTATTTCCAATTTACAGGAAATACCCAGCTGAGAAGGCAAACTGTCCATAAGCAGGTAGTTCAAAATTATTGACAACTGACCCAGTTTTTTCAGTAATTCAGTTATTTGGGGGTAGGCAGGTGGTGGTGGTTTAGCTGCTAAGACATGTTCAACTCTTGCAATCCCATGCACTATAACCCACTAGATTCTTCTGTCCATGAGATTTTTCAGGCAAAAATATTGGATGGGTTGCCATTTCCTTCTCCAAAGGATATTCCTCACTCAGGGATTGAAACAGGGTCTCCTGCATTGCAGGTGGATTCTTTACTCACTGAGCTACCAGGGAAGTCTTTAAGTGGAAGCAGAGTAAAAAAAAAAAAAAAGAAACTCTCAACCATATGCTATGTATGGATTTTTGTTAGATCCTGAAGCCAAGAAACCAACTGAGAATGACCTCAGTATTTGGGGAAAATCTGAATATGGCCTGATTAGATGTTGGTTTTGTTAATTTTGATAAAGTTCTTGTGGTTACATGAAAAACTACTTATTTTAGAGATCCATGTTGAAATGTTTATGGACAGAATGGCAAAATATCAGTGTCTGGGGTTTGTTTTAAAATGCTTCCATCTGAGAGAAAGAGAAAATAGAGATGAAGCAAGTGTGACAAAAGTGGATAATTATTTAATCTGGATGAGAGGTGTGCAGGGTTCATTATACGTACCTCTTTAGTGTGAGTGTATGTGTGTGTATGCTTGAAATACCTTCAAAACAACAATTTCTAAAATAAATAATACTGAAGTGAAAATACATAAGTGAAAAGACAGAATACAAATTTGCCCATCTGGTTGATAGCAAGTAATCAATTAAGATGTTAAGATTTACAAATGATTTTATGTCTATTTCAGTGAAGAGGTAGAATACAGTCAACATGTTAGGAAATGCTTATAGAATTATTTTGAGCATATTTAAGTAAAGTCCATTAAGTATGGCAGGAAAATTGTTTGAAAATCACTGTTACTAACGCATATACATACCCACACACGCCCATACACACAAAAGAGACTGGATGGAAATATACCATATAGTTTATTCCATAGCAGTGGAATATTTTGTTCATGTGATTGAACTGAGTAAAGCCCAGACAAATTTTTGTAATGTGGTTCTGTAAATGAGATTAAAGCCACATTTAAAATAAACCTTTTTAAAAATGAGATCTATGGTTTGCTACATGGAATTATTAACAGCCTCAAAAACTATTTCTGCCAAAAGTCAAATCCATGTCTCCACACTCCACTGTCTTTTTAAGTGTTTTCAGTGGCATGTAAACAGAATAAAATAAAGACATTCACAAAATTTGCAAATGTACTGTGAAGAGAAAAATCAATGTCATGTTATGAGAAAGGGGCAATTTATTCTACCTTAGAAGTGAAATAAATTTCTGCCTTCTTCTGAATTCACTGGCAATATTTAGGATTAAATAATAATTAATAGTCATTTTAATATCTGAATTTATATAACACAAAATATATTGAATATAGTCCAATACTGTTTTAAGCACTTCACTTACAGCAAATCTCACAACAACCCTTTGCAGTATGGGATTTCACTAGTCTCATTTTGAAGCCAGAGACACAAAATTTTGAAGTCACAGAGAAGTTAAGTAAATCTAAGATCATGTAGCAAGTAACTAGTAGAGCCAAGATTTAAACCCAGGAATTCTGCTGCAGGAGTCCATCCTTTTAAACACTGTGCCATGCTAGCTCAGGTAATAGCTCTATTGCCTTTGTTCATTTACAAGGAGAATTAAATATCTTTGTCTCTCATTGCCACACACTCCACCTCACCCCTTTCCTGCAGGCCAGGGAGCTAAGGAACTTCTGGCATCTTGTGAAAAGAAAAGGTGACTGAGCCAAAGAGACGTTAGCTTGCTATTATCCAGCTTCCATCTAAATCAAATTCCCACTGAGCCCTTGGAACTAAACTTCCCCTTCACAGGTGATGAATCATCCTCCTATTTTCACTCTTGATTAGCCCAAGCTGTCCTTGATGGCAGGTCAGTTCAGGTGATGCCATAATGCAGACCAGTTTCCCGAATATGCTATTACAGTGGTTTGTTCAGAAATGAAGTGCTAATTTTAAACCTGGTCATGAAATAGTTGTTTTGCATGTGGTGGGTTTTTTTTGTTGCTGTTGTCTCAGTCCCTAAGTCATGTCCAACTCTTTTGTGACCCTGTATTCTGTAGCCCACCAGGCTCCTCTGTCCGTGGGATTTCCCAGGCAAGAATACTGGAATGGGTTGCCATTTCCTTCTCCAGAGGACTCAGGGATCAAACCCACAACTTCTGCATTGGCAGGCAGATTCTCTACCAGTGAGCCACCTGGGGAACCCTGGTAATTTCATAAGAACACCTTAATTCAACACACTGAGAAGAAAAGGTTTTTGGCTGAGTTAATATTCTCAACTAAAATTTGGTCCTTGGAAGAGACCCAGGTTTTTTAGGTACATCTTTCTAAAGGCAGGGTTACTACCTTTAGAACACTGCCTTATTAGACAAAATATGTGGAATATAACATAATCTTATCTTATTAATGATGCCACTTTTTAACAACACATGCAGAATTGAAACTATTACCAATTATTGGATTGGAGAGACACATGGGTTATTCCAGCCCTTTCTAGCACAGTCTTGGGAAGCTATGTTTGTGAGTTCCACACTTGTCTCTTCTGACAGTTTCCTCGTGTCCTCAATAGAGATTATCAGTTGACATTCCTACTGTGCTTTCTCTAGCAATCATCCCTCACCTCCTAATTTCCAGCTTCTAATTTGCTGTCATTTGGGAAACCATATAACCACGAATTTGTGAATGTATGAATCTAAGAATTTATGAATGTGTATATGTATATCCCTTTCTACAAAGGATTTGTGGCTTTGCATAACTTGGGGGATGAAAAAGATAATGATTGTTTAATTAATTTGAACAAAAAGAAAATAGGCAAATAATAAAGCCAAGAGTCATGCACTCACAGACTGCATACTCTGCTGCCCTTTACTGGCTGGCACTAGGTAGCAAGTAGACCTCTAAGCTTCCTGGAAGCCAAAGTGAGGATGGAAACGTGATCAGTTAGTTACAGGTTCACAATGATCAGAAAGTAAAAACAAGCCAGCTATTAAAAAAAAAATACTACCACTCTTGACATGAAGACCAAAGACACTTTCTTCCATGGTGTTGATAATAAGGATAATGTAAGATACAACAGAAAATGTCTTCAATGGTGCTCTGAAAATCACTAGTGTAATATATTTTGAATGGTGTTTCTTTTCAAAGTCCCTTGAAAGTGAAAGTCACTCAGTCGTGTCCGACTCTTTGAGACCCCATGAACTGACTATACAGTCCATGGAACTCTCCAGGCCAGAATACTGGAGTGGGTAGCCTTTCCCTTCTCCAGGGATCTTCCCAACCCAGGGATGGAACCTAGTCTCCTGCACTGAAGGCAGATTCTTTACCAGCTGAGCCGCAAGGGAAGCCCAAAATTCCCTTAAAATAAACCAAAAGCAAATACCCAAGACAAAACAACATGTCAACTAAGAGTGAAAGCAATTGGACTGACAACTATGAGATTCTCAGTAAGGAACATGCACAAATTTGTGTGTGTGGACTTTACAATAACTATTTACCTCGACCAAAGGTTGCTGGCACCCACTTCTTAATTGACGGCCATGCTCCAGGTATATAGGTTTATAAACATTTATACATTTCTATGGGAAAATCTATTTCTTTTAGGTACTATCTCGTTAGAAACCATTAAAAAAAAACCCAGCCATTAAATTTAGTTAATTCTCAATTCCAGCCTTGCTGCTATCTTCACTCTATGAAAAGGGACAAACAGTTCTTATTATTTGAGCTCTCTTTATAATCGTCAGTTTCCAAACCTTCAATAAAAAGATAAGATTGCCAGATTTTCAAAGAGAATTTCTAAATGTGTAAATTAGCGAGGTGAATGGAATAAAGACATACTCTCACACACTAACTAAAAAGACAGTCTTTCATTTTGAGTCCTTCTCTGAAGTGAATTTAATCAAAGTTTATTCAGTGAATTTCAAAGCAAATCCACCAACCCACTTTACTTTCCATTTAGGTCCCTAACAACAGGATTTGAAGACTGTTCCTTACTTTTAATTCTTTACTTGTGCGGTGCCTACTGTATGTAGAGAATGTTTGCCAGTTTGGATTCTCCGAACAACACAATGAATTCCCCATACCATGCTACCACACAATTGCTCAGCTATCAAGTAAAGCTTTTTTATCCTGCTGAGTTCAAAGTTCAAAATTTATTTCTTAGCTTAATGCAAGGCTAGTGCAAGTGTGTTTAATATATTCATTCTAAATGCCATCAGAGGACGGTGGTGTCAACATTTTGGCTTTGTTTGGACAGCTTTTGTGCAAGTGCAAACACTGAGTGTATGAAATCTAATGAGATTAGGCGCTTACTGCAAAATTAAAGGCAGGCGACTAGACTTCAAAGATTATTACCGCAGCACAAATCCCCTTGCTATATTTCTTGGGCCATTTCAGTGAACTAAAGTTTGAGAATCACCTTTACTGAAAGATTTTCTTCATAGCAACCCGTTAATGTAATACTTGATGTTAAATACTTCCTAAAGAGTACATGATTTTTTAAACATTTTTTTAACCATCAGTGAAAAGCACTATAGTTAAGGAGGGTGAAATTGAATCAAGACAAGTAAGAATGAACCAAAAGCTTTATTACAGACCCAGAATTAAACATGATTCCTTAAAAAGCTGTGGATTCTCAGTGTGGTTTGGTTTTGGTTTAACAAACATAAAAGAAAATAACAAAAGAACTTTGACACCATCACATGATAATGAATCTTCTCAGTTGTTTTTTTTTTCAGCATAATTAACCTTTAATAAGGGCTTACTACATCCCAGGCATCTATATGTATTAAGTTCCTTTCAACAACTACCTTATGAGACTATTAATATTATTAGTCCAAATTTACAGGTGAGAAAATCGAAGCTTACTAAAATTTAACTGTAGTTTATTAAACTAAAATAACAGACCCAGGGTAGAATAGGAGCTATATGATGAAAAATTGTGCAAGAAAGAACCTTGTATCTAATCACAAGTATTTTTTTAAGTTCAAACAAGAGATACAAAAGACCCTCCAAAGAAGTGATGCTAGAGAAACACATGCATGCCTGCATGCTAAGTCGCTTCAGTCATATCCAATTCTGTGCAACCCTATGAACCAGAGCCCGCCAGATTTCTCTGCCTATGAGATTCTCCAGGTAAGAATAACTGGAATGGGTTGCCATGCCTCCTCCAGGGAATCTTCCCGACCAAGGGATTGAACCAGGGACTTTCATATCTCCTGCATTGGCAGGCAAATTCTTTACCACTAGAGCCACCTGGGAGTTGGAAGCCCAAACAAACCCATATTACCTAAGAATCAGTGTTCCTGGGCATAGATCAGATTATACAAAGGGATATGCAAGCTTCCTTATGGCACTCCAGGGATAACATGGTTAGGAAGAAAACACAAGAGAACAGCTATAATGGGAAATGGAGGAGAAACAAGAGAGGCAAAGGGAAGAGGGTGTAGCTACTCTTGTCTCCAACATAACTAACCTGGCAACCAACTGTCCAGAACTTGGAGGAAGAGGCTGGCTGGAGAAAATGAAGGTTTGGAGAAAGCAATAACTTCAGTCTGGGGACGTAACTATTGTGTGTGTGTTCAGTGGCTTCAGTCGTGTCTGATTCTTTGCGACCCCATGGACTGTAGCCCTCCAGGCTCTTCTGTTCATGGGATTCTTCAGGCAGGAATACTGGAGTGAGTTGTCATGCCCTCCTCCAGAGGATCTTCCTGACCCAGGGATTGAACCTGCATCTCCTGCACTACAGGTGGATTCTTTACCTGTTGAGCCACCTGGAAAGCCCGGGGACATAACTATGAGGTTGACTCATATGAAATAGTTATTTGACCATTTTTTAAATCTACTTTGGTTGCATCATTGCAACCAAAAGTTTTGAGATAGCCAAATAGTGAGGTTTCTGATAACGGTGTGTTTCTTTGGACTTGTGTCTGTTACAGTAA
This sequence comes from Moschus berezovskii, assembly GCF_049115385.1. Taxonomy (NCBI): domain Eukaryota; kingdom Metazoa; phylum Chordata; class Mammalia; order Artiodactyla; family Moschidae; genus Moschus; species Moschus berezovskii. Next base: position 37,613,141 of record NC_142478.1, read on the forward strand.
GAGCTGCATGTATGGACTTACAAGTCACGTAGGCACGGCAGAAAACTTGAAGACACATCAGAGGTTGCATTTCATAGGGCTGCCAGGGATCCTTATGGTGAGAAGAGAGAAAGAAATCAGTAACATGTGAGGGTAAATAAGAAACTCAGCTACCACCAGTGTTGGCTCAGATGTGATTAATATTTTGAAAGACAAAATCAGAACCAGAAAAACACTTTGGTTACAGACAAAAGATGGCCATGTTACAAGGGATTTCTGCCAAATGGCAGGTAATAAGGGCTGGGTGTGTGGAGGGTGAACAGTAAAGAAATGTATGGGTACAAAATGTATATATGCATTCCATGAGCTTACTCTTGAGAGGGAAATAAAGATGCCTTTTTCTTTCTTAATCAGATGACATTATAAACCTAAAACATGAGAAGACTACTTGGTACTTACTTGAAGACAAAACAGACGTGGGTATTTTTAACAGCAAGAAAAAGAAAATATAGGTAACAGAACTGAGACAGTACTCAAGATAAAAGGGTAAATTTTACCCTTTACAGTATCTATTTACATAATCCCCAACTAATGAGAAATCACAGCCCTAGAATGGGTGGAAATACTGGTGGATGAACGAAGATGCCACAGAAGGAGGGATATTTCTGCTCTTTGTAACTCTGTGGTAGAGAACCTTTAAGAAAAAAATTTGATGTAAGTTTTCAGTGAGAAAAAATCTGCCCTTATCCCCAGACAATCATGTTCTCAGAAATACTATAAACATTAAAGTCCACTAGAGAATCTTGCTCTTACGTACATGTAAAAAAAAAAAAAGGCAGACTGTTCCAACGGGGGTAGGAAGGGGGGCGGCTGATGGTCTTAGCAGTTTTCCTGAATGTAATGGAGTTAGCCTCTCTTAGAGGGAAACCAGGAGTTTAAGAAATCATTGGAAGTTGTAAAAATAAAGTGAAGTTGCTGGGAGACAAACTCATAAATAGAAATGATGTGCCAGTAATAGGAAGAATAGACACAAAGCAAGATATATCATATCACCAAACTTTACTTCTACCATTTTTTAACCCCCGTTTCACGTTACTTACATTCTGCCATACACATATACACACAGACCCATAGAGGGAAAGGATTATTTCTTATTTATATTTCTATGTACAAAAGACTTAGCACTGTTTTGCACACAGCAGTCATTTAATAAGCATATTAGATGAATGGGATGAACTTATAATAGTTTACTAGTTTTGAAAGATAGAATTTATAACACAATGGTTTGAAAGTATTTTAAATGATTCATGCAATTGATCCTAATAATAATAATAACTAACATTCATAGTTATTCATGACTGCAGCCATGAAACTAAAAGATGCTTGTTCCTTGGACAGAAAGCTATGATAAGCCTAGGCAGCATATTAAAAAGCAGAGACATCTCTTTGCCAACAAAGGTCCGTCTAGTCAAAACTATGGTTTTTCCAAAAGTCGTGTACGGATGTGAGATTTGGAGCACAAAGAAGGCAGAGCACTGAAAATTGGATGCTTTTGAATTGTGGTGCAGGAAAAGGCTCTTGGCAATTGCTTAAACAGCAAGGAGATCAATCCAGTCAATCTTAAAGGAAATCAACCCTGAATATTCATTGGAAAGACTGAGGCTGAAGCTGAAGCTGAAGCTCCAATCCTTTGGCCACCTAATGGGAAGAGCGGACTTACTAGAAAAGGCCCTGATGCTGGGAAAGATCGAGGGCAGGAGGAGAAGGGGGTGACAGAGGATGAAATAGTTCAATATCATCACCAACTCAATGAACATGAATTTGAGCAGACTCTGGGAGACAGTGAAGGACAGGAAAGCCTGGTGTGCTATAGTCCATGAGATCACAGAGTCAGATACATCTTAGTGACTGAACAACAACATTCACAGGGTACTTACTATGGGCTAAATTTTTACATAGATTATCAGATATAATCTTTGTAAGAAATAGAGATTAACGTTGTCATCATTTTATAACTTAAAAAAAAATGTGGTTTGAGGAGGTCAGTGTTAGTACAAGGATTCCAACTTGTACTCTCTCAAAGCTCATATGTAAATAAAACACCTGGCCAGGTGCCATGAGTCTGTACAGGAAGCAGTCACCATGGCACAAACATGCCCCAATATGACAGCTAGCCTGCAACCAGGCACTAAGAAAAACGATGTGGCTCTATCTGAGGTACTTCACTTTCCTAGATGTTACTGGACAAGTAACATCAAAGCCTGGAGTTCTGCGACCTTAGACCTATTCCCGAAAATGAACATAATGGTAGTTAAAATTCTTACATCATCTTATTCAGCAAACGCCCCAAAGCACTGATCATCATGGTTGTAAAACTGAAAGGGGTCTGTAAAGTGTGAGGCTTCGGAGAACTGGATGTTGGTCTTAGAATCATGTGTTGTCAGCCTCAGACAACTTATAAGGTTACCAACAGACAATAAAGCAAAATTTCTATAAAACTTTCTTTGTCGTTTGTCTTAATCATCAGCCTAGGAAGAAGTAGCCAGATAGAAAGTACACAAAGTCATTCTTACCCTACTCTGAAGAGTGAAGTAATCGCAGATGAAATAAAACTGGAACTCCAATATAAGTATGATGCCCTGTCCCCAATCATACAAATTCAGTGATGCAACTTCGCAATTTCTCTTATGAAAAAGCAGACGTTTTCAAAACACGAGGGACTCAAATGACAGTGGTATTTTAAAACATAATACCAGATGCCTATTAAACTATGTCTCCCGCCCCTAGAAGGCAGAGGCACACTATCCCGTCACCTCCATGTAAAACAATCATCTTCCTACCAGGACAGGAAAACACACTCTTCACCCCCAGGTTCATCAAAACACCAAATATTTAATGATTTCACAGTTCTCTATTGCAGTTTCTCAGATGATGTTCAGATATCTCCTAAGACTGAAATAGCAGCTGGCAGACATAATTGAAGAAGCAATAGCCCTCCAGATTGGAGATTAGAATAATCGAGCTCAAGTTGACAGGGTCTCTAGGTGTGTATTCAGTTACAGGTTCCAAGGCCATTTAAAAAGGACCCTTGCATTTTAATTTGAAAAAAAAAATTGACGAGGGTTCTGCCCAGTTTGCCGGAAGACAAAGTACCTCCCCCAAATGCAGAAGTACCCCAAGATAAAGTTCTCTTTTCTTCCAGTGAGAACAAAGAGTTGTAACTCATCATTTTTTAGGCATCTCTTGATAGCAACACTATATGTAAGTGTGACTCTGTTACATCTGAAGGATGTTAAAGGTTGATTGTCATCAACTAAAAAACTAACATTATTCTTTTCATTTCTTCCCTTTAGCCACCCCTACTCTAGCCCCAAATACCTTGGTCTGGCCAAAATGTTCACCATTGCAACCATTTCTGTTTTAGGAATTTCAAAGCCTTTTTAAAACCCAAGATGACTTCTTCTCATTAGTAGAAGGGAAACTCTGTCCTTTAGTCAAAGCCACAGAAAAGTATTTGGTGGATCACCATAAAATATGAGAAAAAAAATGCAATGATTCCTCATATTCAGGAATTACTTAGTATTGTGCTCACATTTCAATAATCTTTGCAGAAGAGAATAAGGACAAGAGATATATTTTTTCAGATTGATAGATGGAGGGGTGAGGGGATGCATAGCATCGTGTGTGTGTGTGTGTGTGTGTGTGTGTGCGCGTGCACACACACACTACTTTAAAGGAAGTCTCACTTTCACAGGAAAACCACCTGTGGTACTAAACTTGATGACTCTCACCCACCAGGTTGGCAGCTGGATGCAGATTCTTGGGAAACCAGCCTTTGTGGTTCACCTCACTCCCTGATAATGACAGGCCCTTGCCTTGCCCTCAACCCTGAGAAAGGAAAAAAAAAAAAAAATCAACACTCTAAAAATAAGAAGAAAGAACAAGGGAGAGAAGTTCTTGCCAGTGCTAGTAACCAGGAGGCCTAGAAAGAGGCCACTGCATACCCTGCTATTTATTGCCCATTTCCACCCATAGGAAGCTGGCCTGAGAGCTTGCCAAAGGGAAAGAAAAAATCAAAATGTTCTCCATCCTTCCTGTTTACATTAATAGAACAGAGTCACGTACAGCATTCCAGCTCTATTATGTTCCCCCTCCACACAGAGTAGCTTTTTTAGGTCAAAGTTTTCAAGAAAAAGAATTTTAAATTATATCTTCAAGTTTTAAACTCTTCCCTTTTCTATATGCCATACATCCATTACTCAATTAAACTGATAGAAAAAAAAAAATTTGCTTTCATCACCTTATCTAAGGGGCCATGTTTTCTTATTTTAATGAATGTAAGTTAAACAATCGGAAGTTCCCTGAGATCACTGTTCCAGCGTGAACCATCTATTTAATGAAATGGAGTTTACACTTTTAAAGAAACTTCTTCCCACAGGAAAAATAAGGTCAAATTCCTAGGATAAGAAACCATAATAGATGTAACTTTACTGCTGAAATCAGTGGTTTGAGGAAAGCTCAAACCACTCCCCAATACCCTAAAAGACTGTATCTTTAAAACAAAGAAACACTGCTATTAATGCATAATTATTTGTGCACTTTTCTAAGTAGAAATTTTACCACAGAGTAGGATTCCCCTAAAAACAAAAGAAATTTGACTTTCTATAGACTGTAAAGCCTACAAAGAAATAGGGTGTGTCCCGGGGGCTTCCCAAAACGTTTTGTATATACAGTATACAATATAATAGATACAACATAGTATATTCTGTATACATGGTATAATGTCCCACAGAGTTTCAGGGCCTTCTAGCCTTTTTGCAGGGGCTGCAAAACCTCTAGATGCTTGCTTCTCCAGGCTTTCCCCACTCCGTTCCCTCAGCCTGGAGAGACCCTGCCTTCTCCCTTACCACTCCCTTGACTTCTCCAAGCCCTCCTGTCACGTCCTCAGGAAACTCTCCTCTGCCTCTCAGTATGCTGCTGCTGCTGCTGCTAAGTCACTTCAGTCATGCCCAACTCTGTGCAACCCCACAGACGGCAGCCCACCAGGCTCCCCCGTCCCTGGGATTCTCCAGGCAAGAACACTGGAGTGGGTTGCCATTTCCTTCTCCAATGCATGAAAGTGAAAAGTAAAAGTGAAGTCCATCAGTCGTGTTCGACTCTTCCAGGCCCCATGGACTGCAACCTACCAGGCTCATCCGTCCATGGGATTTTCCAGGCAAGAGTACTGGAGTGGGGTGCCATTGTCTTCTCTGGCCTCTCAGTATGTTCAACCCCAAACTGTCCTGCCCTCCATTCCCTTGCATTCTTTGCTCTCCTGCTCTCTCACTTGGGTTGGAAAGGCCTTAAAATTTTTGTGATAAATTGGTTCCTTGTGTAATCATGTATTTAATGGCTATGTAATTTTTATGTAACACCTGCCTCCTATACTTAATAAGCTCCCACACAGCAGGGACTGTAGCTTTTGTGGCTACTGCTTGAGAATAATAGAAATACTCAACGAAATGTTCTGAATGAGTGACTGAAGTCTTGCACAAAATACTCATTACAATTCTATCAGCTCCATAATCTTTTCAATTTTCCAGAAGCCCTAGAGAATAGGACTGGAAATACTTCATCAGAAATCATCCTGTGGGGACTTCCCTGATGGCACAGTGGTAGGGAATCTGCCTGCCAATGCGGCAGACACAGGTTCGATCCCTGGTCCGGGAGGATCCCACAACGCCTGAGAGCAACAGGGCCCAGGCGCTGCGGCTACTAAGCCTGTGCTGTAGAACTCAGGAGCCCCAACTCCTGAGCACACACAGGGCAATCACTGAAGCCCACACGCCCTGGAGCCCAGTTCCGCAACAAGAGAAGCCACGGCAATGAGAAGCACAGGCATCACAACGAGACAGTAACCCCACTGGCCACAACTAGAGAAAGCCCACGTGCAGCAGAGAAAACTCAGTGCAACCAAAAATTAATTGTAATAAAAGACATCTTCCTGTCTAAAGCAATAACATGAATAAAGGGAAACAGTCCATGAATCTCTGACAATGGTGGAGCGGTGTGGGAGGGAATGATGGCAAATAAAATAAACCTCAACAGAAGAAAGGGTTTCTAGTGATTGGAATGGATGATAAAGGCGAGTTGGGGGTGAGAAGGTCTATGGGGAATTAAACTCAGTCCTGAATATCAATAAGCAGAAAAGTCTGCATAATAAAATGACATGATAAAGCTGTGAGATTTATCCAAAGGTCATATAAAATATTGACTCAAGGGATAGAGGTTAAAGGCAGCAACAAATTAGGAAATTAAAATAGTCTTGAGTTTGAAGTAAATAAGGGGGCTTCCCCGATGGCTCAGCAAGTCAAGAATCCACCTGCAATGCAGGAGACACAGGAGACGTGGGTTCAGTCCTTGGCTTGGAAAGATCCCCTGGAGAAGGGAATGGCAACCCACTCCAGTATTTTTGCCTGAAAAATCCCATGGACAGAGGAGCCTGGTGGGCATGGGTTGCAAACAGTAGGACATATAAACCAAATAACAAACAAAAAGAGGTAAATAAAAACCTCAGTTATTGTGGCAGGAGTGGAAATGGGAAATAAAGACCAGATTATGAGCGATCAGGAGAGAAGGACTGCTAAAACCTGGTGAGCATTGTTGTCGCTAAAACCTCAGTCGCATCTGACTCTTTGAAACCAAATGAACTACAGCACGCCAGACTTCCCTGTCCTTCACCATCTCCCGGAGCTTGATTATGAGAGATCATGAGAGAAGGACTGCTAAAACCTGGTGAGGAAGGAGGGTTCAAAATTCCTGGAGACATCAAGCCTGGGTAGAAGGGAGTAGCGGTCCAGCAGAGAGAGCTCTTCCCTCTGTTCTCAACTCTCTGGATGACCTTGAACAAACCACTAACCTCTTCAGCCTCATCTGCTTCACCTAATTATGGAAAGACTAGAGCAGATGATCGCCACCTTTCCCATTCTCTGAAATCAGCTCTTCACCGAAACCAGGAGGACAGCAAGGGTCCATGGCTGGGAAACAAAATACTTATGTCTCATGTTAGCTATGTTGAGCTTGAGGTAAAGTGAGACACCCAGAAAAAGGTCTCCAACAGGCAGGTGGGAATACAAGACAGATGAGCCCGGAAGGAAAGCAGGCTAGAGACAGCGATTTAAGAGCCAGAGGCCTCACGTTTTAGTTGAAGTGATGGCAGTGAATTAAGTTACAGAGGTAGACAGTGAAGAGACAGGAAACTGTGGCCAGCTCAGATCCTCTCTAGTCCTAGGCGTAAGGCCGGACCCCGGTGGCCATCTTGGCTTCTCCTTCTCCTCTTCCCTTTCCCGCCAGCGGGAAAAAGCCCCGCCAGACTCTGACTATTGTGCTCTATTCTCTCATTCCCTTCCCCACTGCTGGAGTGTCCTTGATGTATCGGTTCCTGGTAGAAATCAACCCTCTCCTGACCTCCCCCTCCTAACCTCCTGTCCAGAAACAGCATTCTGCCCAGAAACAGCAAGAACTATTCCGCTGTGTCAGCACAACTTTGAGCAGATCGGGCAACCAACCCAGTCTTGCCCCCTGGCTAACTGACCTATGAGGGACCACCACTCCAAATCTTGCCTAAAGCTGTAAAAGTTGCCTCTTGCCTTTGTTCCGCGCGGACTTCCCCGACCTCCTTCTGTTAGGTCCGGTAATCCCGCCAGGGGGCGCCTCCCCATTAAAGCCTGTTGCACCACTTAACCTGGTGTCTGAGTTATTTTTACCTAACCTTATCCAGCTGTTTTGACCTTACACTAGGAACCCCAATCTCAGGTCATTCGTGGCCATAAATCACTCCTAGGAGTCAAAAGGTTCATTCCTCCTCCAGGAATAGAAAGACCAGGATAGATTTTCTGATCCCACCGTATACTTGCACCTTCTTTAATTCAGACTGGTGGTCAGCTGTAATCCATAGGTAAGATCTGGGGTGGGGGAGGAGGGAATGAAGAGCTTGCATACCCTACTAGTTCGGTAGAAATTAGAGACTTCCTACGGTCATGCTGCAAATGCAAAAAGCCTCTGTGGCTATCAATTGTTGTTTAGTCACTAAGTTGTGTCTGACTCTTTTGTGACCCCATGGACTGTAGCCTACCAGGCTCCTCCGTCCATGGAATTCTCCAGGCAAGAATACTGGAGTGGGTTGCCATTTCCTTCTCCAGCGGATCTTTCCTGACCCAGGGATCAAACTCATGTCTCCTCCGTTAGCAGGCAGACTCTTTACCACTGAGCCACCTGAAAAGCCCCATGGCCCTCAGTGGTCTCCAATAAAATGTCAGACAGCTATTGTGCTCTCCCTCTCCTGAGCACCCCCCACCGGGACCCAGTGGCATATCCAACACTGGCAGGACAGCAGTGTGCGTGGGATCCACACAAGGCTGCAGTGGCAGCTCTTGGAAGAGAACCCTGGTCCTCTGCCTTTCAATCCAATTCTCTTTTCCAATAATCATCCTGCCTATTAAAAGCATATGTGCTACACCTTTAAAATCCCCATTGCCCTTCACTGTGAATAGTGTTTCATTGTCCACTGCCATCCTACCAGAGAGGGAGCATTGTGCACTTCAACAAAACTTGCACCCTTGAGCAGCTGAGGGCTCAGTTTCCTCCAGTGATCCGCAGGCGGGCAATCATTGCCAAGGGCGTGATTGTGTATCAGTTCTCCTTAAATTGCATATAGGAATATTGTTGCTATGTGGCCTGAGCCAAACAATCCAAGTCACCTGACATCCTCCATCCAACATTTAGGAGTCATCAAACTTAATTTCCCCTTTGTGCAATAAAACACCAAGAGGAAGCTTTAATGGATTATATTATGTAACGGTTCTATAAAAATAGCAGGCCAGCTCCGAAGCACTTCCTTCCTGGGGCCCAGTAACCTATGCTGAAAGGATACACACTGGTTGCTCCGGCAACCATGAGAGATGACACTAGGGAAAAAAACAGCAACAAAAGGACCATTTTTTGGCTCAGTCAAATGAGGTCTGGCTTCAAGCTTGTGATAGAGTGAATACAGACAGCCCAGCACAGAGAGAGGGAACCAGTTAGCAATTCTACTCAGGCACTAGCAGCCTTGCAAAGCTGCCTCTGCTTTCGTTCTTTCTTTTTTTCTTTCTTCTTGTTTCTTTAAAGGGGAAAAAAGCCTTCCCCTGGTAATTTTATTTTTAATTTTAAAAATCAAATATTACTGCAGCAATCAGTAAACATTACCTTTTTTTTTTTCTTTCTCTTCCCCGGAGCTCAAAAAATAATTTCTCTGACATGCAATTGTCTTTTCTTTTCTCCTAGACTCTTGGGGATTTGATCACGCATGAAGCAACTAGTTTAGTGGCAAGAACCCTTAGACCCAACCTCTAGATAAAAAAAATAAATCAAGGACACTTGAGGAATAATGCATTTTAAAAGTGAGAACCATTTCTGGGATCTCTCTTCACAGCAGACATCAAAGGACTTTAATCTCCTCTCTCCTGCTGTATTGAATCAGAACTCCTACATTTTATTAGCATTATCATTATTACTGCCTCGTTTTAATTTCAGAAAATTTATTTTCCCAATATACTGAGAATCGTGGCAGAAGGTTCGTAACTGCTGACAGACACCTAAATGTTTTTCCTCTTACAAGGAAGAAATGGACCCTGAGGGATTTACAAATACAATTTAGAACCTCTGGAAAATAAAATCAAGAATGAATCAAATGGGATTAAGTTCAGATTTCTAATATAAAGCAACAGCAATAGTTTTTTCAAAACGATTCTTGAAATCAGTGCTCAAAAATAAGTAATGCATTTTTTTTATCCAAAAGGCCTGTTTGAATCCTCATCTAGTAAATGATTTATTTCAAGATAAGGCACTCAGAACAAAGCAGGCACCCTCTGATAAAGCAGGAATAAAAATCTGTGAAAGCAGGTGGTAAAATATTATGTTAATATAAACAGCTGTGACGACGGTTATCCTGTGAACTGGTATGTCTGCAGGAAGAAGGCCAGAAAACCCCAGCTATGTATGCTTTTCAGGCTGTTTCTATCTTTTGCTGCCCTTCATCCATGAATTCAAATTCTCGCAGCACCTTTTAATCATCTACCTGCTGGCAATTAACTAACATTAAGACTGTTGCAAAGAGCTGGACAGAACTGAGCAACTGAGTGTATGCTCACGCGTGCGCACACACACACACACACACACACACAAGACTGTCTTTACAAACCAAAGGAAAATGGAGATTTCAGAATTATTCACTTATTTTTAATCAATGTTTGCTGCCAAACTAGAGATTCTTGTCTCCAAAGGGTAGGATTTCAGGCAAAATTCCAACCCTTCCCCATAAAGTTGGTTGAATCATCTCTATTTACCACATCTGGGCTCTCCTCAGGATGGATTTAGAGACAGATTAATCTTTAAACATCAGATGCTGTTGAAACACAAAACAGCCTTTATTATCAAAGTTGCAAACTTCAAGCTTAAGCCCTTTAAGACCCAAGACCCTGTATCTTTGGAGAAAACATATGCAGAATGCATGTGCCTTAAAGTTATTGGGCCTTATTTTCCTTTTGTGCTAAGGGTTTTGAAATCAACAGGATTAAGTTACAGATAGTTGGGTTTTATCCAGATCTTTATTTTTGACTCTAAAAAGGGATTGAAGAAGGCTTTGATGAAATGGACATAGAATTAGTATTCAATAGGAGCTCAACTCCAGGGGAGAAGACTGATTTCGAGGAAATGGAACAGTGTATGTTGCTTGGTTTTCTGGCCTATGATGCCAATTCACTGATGTTTCAGCACATGGCACAAAATAAAGGATATATGAGTTTATAAAACTTATTGCATGTGTATGTGCTCAGTCATGTCCAACTGTTTGTGACCCCATGGACTGTAGCCCTTCAGGCTCCTCTGTCCATGGAATTCTCCAGGCAAGAATACTGGAGTGGGTTGCCATGCTCTTCTCCAGGAGATCTTCCCAACCCAGGAATCAAACCTGGGTCTCCTGCATTGCAGGCAGATTATTTGCCATATGAGCTTCTAGGGAAGCCCTTCTAAAACTTGGTATATGCCATTAAATTAATAAATCCTTAAAGTTATTAAGGAAATACTAAATAGCATGAAGTTAGGATAAATATTTCCTAAGCTTCAGGTTTTCAACTTAGCATCTCCTCTGGTTGCTTCCTGCATGGACTATCTCAATATGAACATTAATCATTTGGCCATTCCTTTTAGAGGTTATGGAATCTACAGTATACTATGCATATTTATAGAGAAGGAAAAGTACATCATAAAGTATGAGATAAAGCACTAGTGTTTACTGAAGTTTACTATATGCAAGGTTATTCTGCCTTGTAGGAATTTACAGTGCAGACTGGGCTTTAACACATAAACTTACACAAAGATAACTTCCAATACTAGGCATTCAGTAAGCCCTAAAGAAGTACTCTAGCTAACAAATGCTAAAGGAGTTTTTCATGTAGCAGAGACCTCTGTGGATGAGATGGACCAGGGAGGACTAATAAAAAGAGAATTTAAGCAAATAAAGAGGAATGAGAATTAGAAAGGAGAAGATATTAACAAAAGGGCCCAGATACTAACACTTACAGTTTATTCATAGGACAATGGGGAGACAGAGGGTGTGGAGGTGAAAATACAAACCTCGGAGGAGAGAAAGGCAGGAAATAGCATTATTTAAATTTATAGGAAAAAAATGTAGATCATTCACCATGTAATATTGAGCTTCAAGGAAACTTAGACATCAGTTTCATGTAATTTGGGGTAAGAATCTTAACCTCTGCTTGCCTCAATTTCCTTGCATATAAGATGGAGTTAATAATAATAATAACACCATCTTCTAATGCATTAAACCAGTGGTCCCCAACCATTTTGGCACTAGGGACCAGTTTCATGGAAGACAATTTTTCCACGGACCAGGGTTGGGCAGGGGTGGGGGGGATCATTTCAAGATGACCCAAGCACATTACATTTATTGTACACTTTATTTCTATTATTATTACATCAGCCCCACCTCATCATCAGGCATTAGATCCCAGAGGGTGGGGACCCCTGCACTAAACAAATATTGGTTGTCCTCTCTGCCAGGTCCCTCAGCTTACATTTCATTTCATATACCGTTTCTGTGTTGACTTAATCAGTCTCAAGGTGTGGTGTCTATGTAGTGAGAGTAGTACCCCCAATCCAACCCCCAACCATGGCCTCTGTAAGAGATAAAGGGAGAAACTGGAGGCAGTAAATCCCCTCCACTGGCCTGGAGTGGGGAAGAGGCCCTGAGAAACAGGCAGTCAGTCCACCAAAGACATCACACCATTTACCCACCTCTGTCCTCAACTAAGGCTGGCCGTAGGAGGAGAGCATCATGGCATGTTCTTCTCCCTGCGGCCAGCCAGCTCTTGGACAGTTTGAGGTTCCTGATCTAATAGACCAAAGGCAGTGGATGCTTAGAACACAGACTCCCATTTCTCAGCCTTCTGCATGGCCCTGACAGCAGTAAAATTACTCTCATTTTCCAACCTTGGCACCCTGTCAAGGGCCCCAGCAAGAGTGAAGACTCCCCTTTGGCCATTTCTTTCAGAGCATTTTGATTTTTCATGAGGCCTCGCTCTTCCCCAATGCACGTCAAGTCATAGACTCATGGAACCGCTTCCTTGTGGCCCACTTCATTTTGTTTACTTAAAGATTGTTTTTGTGACTTTTTAAAAGCCATGCTTGCATCTGGGATGTGTAATTCTAAGTCAGAGAAAGACAGTTGTTATGTATTGTTTAAAATTTGTTTAATAAAAAGGAATTTCTTTGAAAACATCAAGCCAAGCTTATGATGTAAATTTACTGTCTGTAAATTTACAGTGTAGTGACAGAAACTATAACACAGTATGTTAATTGATCAGTGTTGCAAGAAACATCCACTACAGCAATGAAAGAGTATATGGTGTTTTGTTTAAACGATATTAACTCAAGATGAGAAATAAAATGTTTTCTTTGGGGTAATTTTCCCTTTTATGGTGAATTTTTTCCTTAGTCTGTCTATATTTGCTAACTTTTCCATAACAAATATAAACGTCTCACATAATTACAAAGAAAAAAAAAAGCAAGTAAGATATTGATAATATGACTTCAAACAATCCAGCAGGTGATCATCGCCTGAAAATTTCCATCTCTCAACACCAAAGCTCTTGTCCAGCCCTTCCTGCAGATTTAGAGAAGCTGAATTCAGGTGTGTTTCTGAAGCTGAACAAGCCCAAGTTTGGACACAATAGACTTACCTCTTCCTAATCCATTTAACATATTATTGCTTAAAACTAATCCAAAGTGAATCCTGGCCTTTGACTGTGCTCCTTTAGAAAAGGAAGGAGAAGCTTTGATGCACCAAGTCCACAGCCTGAATTTCCATATGGGCTCAGGAAAAAAGCTGGCAGGAGGCCGTGAGGTTTTGCATTAGGCTCAGATCTCAGGAGACCAGAGTTTGATCCCTGGGTTGGGAAGAGCCCCTAGAGAAGCAAACGGTAACCCACTCCAGCATTCTTGCCTGGAAAATTCCATGGACAGAGGAGCCTGGCAGGCTACAGTCCACGGGGTCACAAAGAGTCAGACACAAATGAGTGACTAACAATTTTATTTTTTTTTTCTTTACTTTCAAATGCTCCCTAAAACTTTGCTTCATACAAAAGCAAATCCTGGGACTTGAGACCTAAGCTTCCCCCCAGCACTGGGGAAAACCCAGCTGGGTTATCCTCCAATCACCTCTTCACTGACACATGTCCTGAGAATCTATGCTGACCATTGTAGGGAAAGTGAAGTTGCTCAGTCGTGTCCTAGTCTTTGAGATCCCATGGACTGTAGCCTACCAGGTGCCTCCATCCATGGAATTTTCCAGGCAAGAGTACTGGAGTGGGTTGCCATTTCCTTCTCCAGGGGATCTTCCCGACCCAGGGATTGAACCCAGGTCTCTCGTATTGCAGGCAGATGCTTTACCATCTGAGCCACCAGGGAAGCCCATTGTAGGGAAAGGAGGGCAGCAAACTCAGACCTCATTCTGAAGCCAAGGAACCTATGTCATAGAAGGGCAGGTAAAACATGAAATGGACCATAAGAAAACAGCCCCATGACACAAGGTCAGTACCATTCCCTGGTGTTTCCGGGCCTTTTTCTTCTACGTACTTGGTGGGATTGTTCCTCGCTTTGAAGTTAGCTGAGACATGAGAGTGGCTCTGGCTAATGAAATGCACATCACTTGGAAGTAGCAGCTTTAAGAACTGACTCTACCCTCTTCCTCGTGCCACAGTGACTGCATTATTCCAGTCAGTGGAGGCTCTCACAGCCAAGGTCCCAGAATATGAACACTGGAGAGCAGAGTCCCTGCCAACCCGAGATGGACATGGAGGGTGAGCAAGAAATAAGCTGTGGCAGTTTTTAAAACAGTAAGACTTGGGTTTGGTTTTTCTGCCAATATAACCTAACTCATCCTGATTAATACACTGTTAGTTACTCATTATCTCCATGTTACAACTTTAGGAACTGAGCCATAAAGAAGAAAAGAAGCTTGCCCATGGCAGGTCAGATGGGGATAGTTCCATACCCTGACGCATTTTATATTTAAGGAAACTGAGTCTCATATATTAAGTGACCTGCCAAAGGTCACACAGACAATAAGTAAAACCTGTTCAGGTCACAGGCAAACCTGTTCTCTTCACCAGGCCTTATAGTAAGTGATTATGGCCAAACAATGGGTTTAACAAGAGGTGGCCTAAGCAGGAATGATCTCTTGATCTCAGAGTTAACAGGGGTACCTTTAAAAAATGACCAGAATCAGAACTGGACTCAGAATGATCAAGTTTATTAAGCAGCGAAAAGGCAGGAGAAACAGCTTGAGGCCCAGGAAAAAGATGTAGGAAGACGATTTGACAACACTGGATCCAGGTCCAGATAAAGGAGAGCTGGAGAGGGGATTCTGAAAAAGCAGTCTGGGGACAGATTATACAAGTTCTTCAATGCCATCCTTAGGAGTTCTGACTTAACTGCAGTCAAGTGGGAGCTGGTGGATGACTTAACAGAAGTGGTGGTTCAGTGTATTAATGCAGTATTTTTCAGCCCATCAGTTGACACCAAGGTGAATAATTTTGCTAATAAATATTATTTTATAACACAAATTCCCCTGCCAGAGAAAATAAAACAAAAAAATACCTCAAATACATTCCCATGCCCAAAGTTTAAAAAGGCAACCAGCAGCTACAGTGCCTGCTCTCAGAGATTGACTGTGTGCATCTTGGATCTTGGAGCTGAGCAGGCAACTTCATCTCTCCTAAACACAACAGCCTTTTCTTCCCTAGACTCTGACATGTTCAAGAATGAAGAATCAGGTCACCATTTCCTTTGAATACCAAAATTTCACAGCCTGACCTTTCTTGTTCACTGTGGTCCACAGCACAGTTAGAAATAGGTGGTAAATTTTATCATCATTTCACTCAGACATTTGTCTCCTTCCTACTTAAAAAAAATTAAACTTAACCTGGAATTCAAATGATAGGAAAAATAAAATAGTTTTGGATTGCCAAGCAAGTTACCCAATATCCTTATTTTAAAATAACAACAGCAGCGGCCAGGGGATCTAGTTAATTGGGATAAAAGCATATTCTTTAAATTGTAAAATTCTTTTGAATACATCAATTGCAGTTTAATGAGGTTTCCCTGCAATTCATTTTCACTGAGTTTATTACAAAAGAACAT
Organism: Moschus berezovskii; assembly: GCF_049115385.1. Classification (NCBI taxonomy): domain Eukaryota; kingdom Metazoa; phylum Chordata; class Mammalia; order Artiodactyla; family Moschidae; genus Moschus; species Moschus berezovskii. The sequence continues at coordinate 37,628,855 of NC_142478.1, forward strand.
CTGCAATGTTCCTACTTTTTAAGAATCCCATTGTTCTTATCTCTATCATGTTGTTTGTTATTGCAAGCTCACCACATTTTTTATTAAAGACAATTGCATTAGAATTGGTTACTGAGAAAAAGAAGAGGAAAATCTTAAATTCTAGGAGGAAAAAAGATTCTATCTAATAGCATCATTATTATTAATAAAGCATGCAACAAGGAAACCATAAAATATCCTGTTAATTAGAATTGCTCCCCAGGAAGAATTTTCCAAAGGATGTCATAGGCTTCAGTCATGACTGGTTCTTAAATTATATATGTTTACATGCACTGCGGTATTTTTTAAAGTTTACCAATAACCCAAATGCTCCGGGCACATGTACAAAAAAATAATTTTTACAATACCACAATCAAATCAGATTCTGTGGTTACAAAAAGAAAAGCTAAACCTTAAACAACCCCATAAAAGAGGAGGAAAGAAAAAAATAACCCAGCTGAATAGTCATAGAATGCCAAACCAAAACTATATACTTTTGTCCCATGCCCCAAATGTCAAAGAACCTAAGATGAAAACAACCACAAGGAAACCTCATGCCACCTTCTACCTTACACAGCCACACAGTTGGAACACAAACCCCGCACATGGTGTTTCAGCAGTAACCATATGTATACATCTGGTCAACCACTTTTCAAACACAGGAATGACCTATAGGTTTTATCTCATCTTTTTTGATGAGAGAGGCAACGTTCAGCTCTGAAACCACACCCCAGCCACTTCCTAGCCTCAAACCCGCTGGCCAGCAAAACCTTTGGGAAATGGGCCAAACAGCTATGGAAACTGAACAACTTCAATTTTCTTCTCCTTTGGTCCAGTCATTTACCAGAACTGTAACCAAGCAGCAAAATGCACTGGCTTGAGTTTCAGCATTTTTTGCTTTGCCTCTCCCACTCTCTAGTAGAGATGCTAAAGAACAGTAAAATCTCCAGACAATAACCTTGTTGCTTAGATAATCAAGAAATAACTGTGGCTTCTAGGGACAACCTGGAAGCCACCCAAGTGGCTCAGGCAGTAAAGAATCTGCCTGCAATGCAGGAGATACAGCTTCAATCTGTGGGTCAGGAAGATTCCCCTGGAGAAGGAAATGGCAACCCACTCCAGCATTCTTGTCTAGAGAATCCCATGGACAGAGGAGCCTGCCAGGCTACAGCCCATGGAGTTGCAAAGAGCTGGACACAACGGAGCAACTTACACTTTCTGTATGGGAGCCACCAAGAACATCATCCCACAGGATCCTACAAGAACCACTGAGCTACAGCTAAGGCAGGATGTGAGACCTCGTGTGGAGGAGAACACACTCTGGTACTGGATACTGAAGGAATAGAACGCACACATTCTAAATGCCTACAGTCCTTTCAAATATCAGGTCGTGTTGTGTGTGGCATGTCATCAGAGTACCCTAGAGTTGAGGATACAGGGAAGCAGAGGCTGGGAGAAACAGTAAAGAAACCAGGTAATGGACAGCCTTCTTGCATCTACTTTTTCAAGGTCTAGGAAGAAAATGGCTACTTGACATGTACTCGATTCATATCATAATAAATACAATCATGTATATAAAGCTCTGGCATAGCCTCTGACTTGGGAAGGTGAACTTGATTCATTCACTTCACAACTCTGACTGGGCACCTACTACCTCCTGGGCAGTCTGTAGATTACCAAGATTACACCTGGGTTAGAGAATAAACAACCTATTTCTTGCCTTCAGGGGCCTCCTCAGCTCTGTGACGATAAAGGTCTTCCAGAACAAAACCAGAAACTAGAGAGGGATGTAGAATATGCAACCATTCTGCTAACCAAGAGTTCACCATCCCCCAGCATGAATCCTCAACGACTCCAAAGAGAGTCTTGGCCAGGCTCCAAGATTCAGTGAAATTCAATAAGAAGATGCTACTGAACAGAACAAAGGAGAGACCATCACAGCACCATCTGACAGGTGCATGTCTCAGCATGCAAAAACCATGTCTTTGTTGATTAACTAACACTCCTGAGAGTGGATTATAAATATTTATTTTCATATTTCACAATACTATACAACTTCAGAACCAGGAGAAACCTAAAAATATTAAATCCTTATTTTAGAAATGAGGCTCAGAGAAGTGAGCATACAACTGCAAGTACGTGTTGCATGTGTGTGTGCTCAGTCCCTTCACTCATGTCTGACTCTCTATGACTCCATGGACTGTAGACCACTAGGCTCCTCTGTCCATGAAACTCTCCAGGCAAGACTGGAGTGGAGATCCCTTCTCCAGGGGATCTTCCCAACCCAGGGATCGAATCTGTCTCCTGTATCTCCTGCATTGCAGGCAGATTCTTTACCTGCTGAGCCATCAGGGAAGCTATCAAGTATGTATGAAGCAAGTACAAAATAAGGATAGCAGGGAAGGGAGATAGGAAGGGAAACAAATGGTATTTGCTGAGCTCTGAGCTCTCAGATCTTCTTGTACTATAAACATCTACTGCTCACAACCAAATACCACAAAGTAGGTATTAGTATCTTTATTTTACAAATGAGGACATTGAGGCTCAAAGAGGTTAAGAAACTTGCCCCAAATCACCGAGCCAATCAGTGGGAAAACATGTTCATTCAAAAACTCATGGGACTATCATAGGCTGCCTTGATCAAGGCTGCTCTTTTTACAGATGCCTCTTTGGAGTAGGAATCAGCTTACCGTCCTTGGTAAATAAATTCCCCACTGTGGCTGACCCTGAATCTTGAGGACTGGTGTGATGGAAAAAAATTAAAACCCATTCACTAAAGTTTAGTGATCTTTCCTAATCTAGAAAAGCTGACGTTGTTCAGAAAACCTGTCTCCCCATAGGCTATTCTTCACAAGGTTTTCTATATAGGTCTAATTTTCATCTTCACAATCAACCTCGAAACTCACCACATGCAAGTATTTAGCTTCTAAACTACAAAATAATCAAACTCTATAACATTATTGTCCTTCAGCTGCCAGAAATCTCTTCAGGGGCCTTATCAGAAATTTTGGTAATCCTTCAAAACACCACCTGGCATCTTTTTCAAACCATTCTGTAACGTCATCTCCAGTAACATCCTCCACGAATATCTCCGTCAATACTTTACTGAAAACCTTCACTACACATATGGGACTAGCTACAGATGAGTGGCTGTAATATATTTAAGAGGTTACTGTAAATGCAGAATGGAAATTGCTGCATATTTTATTCCCTGAAGACAAAGTCTGTTCATAGGAATTATAGATTAAAAATATTAAAACAATTTGTGCATCACAGAGTACCTTCCTTTCAGTGATAACAGTCAACAACCAAAAAAACTTGCTGGTTAAAATCTACCTTAAAATACGTACTAGGTTTAGATTTGAAAATACTTTCAGCAAAGCAGGAAATGTTGAATTGCATTGAGGGGTGTTAGAAAGAAATACCAATAGAGGGTAGCATAGATTTCATACCTTCGCTACTATAAATGAGACTGCATCTCCAAAATCTTTTTTTTTTTAATTTACAAAAGTGTAGGGTAAATGAAGAAACTAGGACTCATTTGTCTAGATTCTTAGCCTGTGGTGCAGTCACCAGCTAACTGTTTAAAAGTCCACTTCCTCTTGTCTGTGTGTTATTGGGTTGGGAAGGAGAAGGGAAAGAGAAAGGGAACACACAGAAAACAGATGTGTAAATAAGTATTTATCAACACAAAATCTTGGCAAACCGTGATCTTTCTAGCGCCCTTGCACTGCATTTTCCAAGTTCCCTGGTTTTCCCAATCCCCAAAGAATTCACAGCCAGAAAGGAAGATAAAAACCTTTTATATTACAGGTTTTCCACAGTGTGAGGAAAGCTTCTTTTGGAGAGTTCTGATGCCTCTCCCTTAATCTAATATTAATAAATGTTTTTGACCCAAGGAATTCCTGCCAGAGAATGGGAGGAATAAAAGGTTCATTTAGCTGGTTTGTCCTGTCCTTGGACTTCCAGGCAGAATAAACAGCACCTTGTGACAAAGGCGGACCACACGCTGGCGGAGCTCCAGGCAGACACTGGGGGATGCAGTCTGTTTATCAGACAGCACATTGTCTTAACCAGGATGTGGTCGGCCTTTGTGACAAGAAGTATGCAAATGAGCTTCCCAGAGCCTCAGCACCCTGCCCCCCTCCACTTGTTCCCTCAGTAGGCACAAGCCCACGGTGGCTGTCCTGAGAACAGAACACACAGTCATAGAAAGACGGGGGAAGAGGAAGCAGCCAGAATTAACCAGATTAGCCCCACAGAACTTTTCAAGAAACACACCACAAAGAATGTAACTCCAAACCGCCCTGCTTCCAAAAAAACAAAAACAAATTTTACAACAGGATGATTTGGTTTTTTTAATGCTGGAGAAACTAAAAGAATTCTGAAGCCAGTTCATTTATTCCCAGTGCAGGGGAAGGCAATGAGACTTTAAAACACTCCATTTTCCGGCAGGACAATTGCATCACCAGACTCCTTGGAAAATAACGGCCGAGAGCATCTCCCTCACCTTCAGTGGCTTCATATATAAAATGGTATAAAATGAAGCTAATAAGAGTACCTGTGATATCTGGTTGCTGGGAGGACTGAAGGAGGTAATTAAAGGAAAACGATTTTTAACACAACGCTCAGTACCTAATCTGGACTCAGAAAATGTTGGCAGGCTTTATATTGTGCACGTTGTTGAAACGTGTATCATAATAGCACAAAGAATGAAAGAAAAGTACCTGGGGTAGTGACAACAACAATGAAGAAAGAAACAGTACTTCACCTTCTGGTTTACAGTTGGGGCAGACTTTGGAGTCACACGGGCCTGGTTTTACATCACCTTGGGAAAACTCCCTAATCTATGAATCTCAGTCTCTTTACCTTTAGTATGAGCACAACACTCCATTCATTCAAACGGTTAATCTCATGAAAGTGCCTAGCACAACACTAGGCCAATAGTAACCACCCCATGGCAGTAATCATTTGCTTGTTTTAGTCACACAATATGGCTGGGTTCAGATTCACACTTTGTAGCTGTGGGATTTTAGACAAATGGCTTAACCTCTCTGGGCCTCAATTTTAAACCAGGGATAATAATAATACCTACCTCACCAGGTCTGCATGCCAAGTGGAGCTTCCCAGGTAGCCCCCTCTAATAATATAAACTTTATAAGACTTTGTTGTGATTTTTCTTTCACTTGCCTATATTTCCAGCTATTGAATATTCAAGAGGAGTATCTCTGCTTATTCGAATCTTCAGCTCCTGTGACCAGTACATAGCAGAGCTCAAATCCCAACTTAATCATTTAATAGCCGTGTGACCTTGGATCAGTCACTGAAATTCTCTGTGCCTCAGTTCTTTCAACTACAAAGTGAGGACAACAACAGTACAACCTCAGAGATTATAATGACACTTAAAGGGGTAAAGAACCCATCCACCAAAGAGGAGACATAAGAGACCTGAGTTCAATCCCTGGGCTGGGTAATAATACCTACCTCACCAGGTTTGTGGTGAGACTAAAATAAACTGCAAGGCCCTCAACCTAGCTCCTGGCATGCAATGAAGGCTGGCCATTATTGGTGGTAATCGTAGTCTAATTTATTGCTTGATCTGTATAGTTAATCTTATTTTACCGCTAAACCCAGTGAGGCATGGGATGGCTACTTGGCATACCTGTGATCAAACTGTCATTTCTGGCCATTAACATTGCACCGGGTTATCTTGGCAAAACTTTCACATACTCCTAAACACTGACATTAATTATGCTTCATTATTTCAAAAGGATTTCTTCAAAGCAAGCAGATAATGGTTTCTCCTGATGGTTGGGCTCACCTTCTTCCAGCTCCCTAAAATCTCCTTTCATCTTTGAAAACACCTTTCTCTTAGCCAGGGTAAGGGAATAGGAAACCACTGTATCAAAACCACTAATCACTTCAGAAAAAGAATCCAGTCTAACAGACTTCTGTTTCACAGTAAGTTTTGTATTGGAAATGGTTTCATTTTGCTACCTACCTGTTTCTACTTTCTACAGTAACGATTCTGTCTGTGCTGGGTGCTCAGCTGTGTCCCACTCTTTGTGACCCTATGGACTGTAGCACGCCGGGCTCTTCTGTCCATGGGATTTTCCATGCAAGAATACTGGAGTGGGTTGCCATCTTCTACTCCAGCGGATCTTCCTGACCCAAGGCTCAAACCTCATCTGCTGCGTTGGTAGGCGGATTCTTTACCACTAGCACCACCTGGGAAGCCCATAACAAAGCCATACACCTATGGAAGCAAATGTAAACGGCCCAACAAACATACTAAGGAAGGTGTTTCAAGATTTTTCTAATGTATTTTTGTAAAACAAGTTTAATATAAATAAGATGCCCCACTTTTATGCTTTCCTAGCCTCATCTTTGATGCCTGGAATATAAACTTTATTAGACTTTATTGTGATTTTTCTTTCACTTGCCTATATTTCCAGCTATTGAATATTCAAGAGGAGTGTCTCTGCCTTATTCAAATCTTCAGCTCCTGTTACTAGTACATTCCGTTCCATTCCATTCAGTCGCTCAGTCATGTCCGACTCTTTGCGACCCCGTGGACTGTAGCCTACCAGGCTTCTCCGTCCATGGGATTCTCCAGGCAAGAATACTGGAGTGAGAGTATTCAAATCCCAACTTAATCATTTAATAGCCATGCGACCTTGGATCAGTAACTGAAATTCTCTGTGCCTCAGTTCTTTCAACTACAAAGTGAGGATAACAACAGTTCCAACCTAAGAGATTATAATGACAATTAAAGCCCTAATAACATGGAAAGGGCTCAGAACAGGACTAAACTGAAGAATCATAAGAAACACTATATTATTTTGCTGACAAAGTGATAACTGACAGATATATTCCTACTCTTATGCAGCTTACATCTCACTGCTTGAGACTGATAAAGAAATATATCAATAAAAGTCATCAGTTAGTAAATACACAGTGAAGGACACAAAAAGGGAAGTAGGATAAAATGCCATTGGAAGATTACTTGTATTAGATGGTCAAAGGACACTTTAAAGATGTGACAACTGAAAGCAAGACCAGGAAGGAACTAGCGTTAAGAAGTCATGGAGGAAGAACATTCCACAGACAGGGAAAACTAGCCCTAGAGCCCAAGGCAGGAAGGAGCTTGTCTAATTTCAGAGCAGAAGAATGTCAGTGTGGTTTGGCTGGAGTATGATCAGCAAGGAGGAAAGGGGTAGCAGAGGATGTTGCAGAGGCAGGTGTTGGCTGGAGAATAGAGCCCACGTAGAATCAGGGAGAGAAGTGGAATTTGATTTCAAGTGGGAAGAGTTGCCTGTGTTGAGTCTTGCAAACTCACATGATCTCATTCATATTTTTAAATAATCACTCTGGCTGCGATGTAGATTAGAATCAGGAAGATAAATTTGGAGGCTCTTGCTTCAGACCCAAACAAAACAAACAGAAAGGAAGATAACTTATATTAGGATGGTAGTGGTGGAGACAACGTAGATGGAGCTGGGATAGGTTTTGAAGATAAAATCAACAGGATGTGCTGATGGTTCAACAGTACGGGTCACTGAGGTAAATATACTTATTAAGGAGAAAAGATGTTCAAATAACACTGGACTTTTTTTAAATTGTGCTTGAGATTTATTTCTGACTTAAAGCACAAAGCAACTATGAACAGTCAAAATTTCTGAAATAGAAAAAGGGATAAGGCTATAAAAGCATGCTAACAAGTACGAGGAAAGAAGTAAACATCAGGGTCAGCGGCCACCTTCCCCTGCCATGATCTACAGAAGGCTGCAGGCCTCTAGGAGAACCCTCCTCACTGCTTAGTGCCATGCCAACATGACATGGGAACCCACTCCAGGATTCTTGCCTGGAGAATCCCATGGACAGAGGAGCCTGGCAGGCTATAGTCCATGGGGTCCCAAAGAGTTGGACACAACTGAGCTACTACCCATAATGCATAGCTTGCAAGGACCCCAGTAGGGCACACAGAAGAACAGTCAGGCTGGTAGAGCATAAGGATGGAATAATAAGGATGGAGTATCAGAAAAAGTAGAAGCCACGGAATGTGAACATTACTCAACCCAATGCCAGCACACCCAAAAAAACAGAGAGGACCAGTCAGTCCTAGGCTCAACAGACCCCTACAACAGAGACCATTAAGGATCCAGAGACTGCTGATAGATCCTGCCACATTACATAAAACAGCCTTTTATACCTAGATGACAGCTCAAGAAGATGCAGGGAGAAGAGAGGGGCATCTGAGAAACCTGAGTATTTGCCCAAAAGAGCATGAGTAAACAAAGAGAAGGGATACCATTAATTAGCAATGTTTCAATTCTCTTCCTTTCTAGCAGGGTAAATGGCTTATGAAGTAAAATTGCTCAGATGTGAAAAATAAAAGAGCTGTAGCTTTATTTTGTTCATCTAATTTATTGCATTTGTAATAAAATCATAAATGCCGGTCAAAGCAAAATGGCTGTCTGAGGAGGCCTTACAAATAGCAGTGAAAAGAAGAGAATCTAAAGGCAAAGAAGAAAACGAAAGATATAAGCATCTGAATGCAGAGTTCCAAAGAATACCAAGGAGAGATAAGAAACCCTTCCTCAGCAATCAGTGCAAAGAAATAGAGGAAAACAACAGAATGGGAAAGACTAGAAATCTCTTCAAGAAAATTAGATATACCAAGGGAACATTTCATGCAAAGATGGGCCCAATAAAGGACAGAAATGGAAGGGATCTAACAGAAGCAGAAGATATTAAGAAGAGGTGGCAAGAATACACAGAAGAACTGTACAAAAAAGATCTTCACGACCAAGATAATCACGATGGTGTGATCACTCACCTAGAGCCAGACATCCTGGAATGTGAGGTCAAGTGGGCCTTAGAAAGCATCACTATGAACAAAGATAGTGGAGGTGATGGAATTCCAGTTGAGCTTTTTCAAATCCTCAAAGATGATGCTCTGAAAGTGCTGCACTCAATATGCCCGCAAAAACTCAGCAGTGGCCACAGGACTGGAAATGGTCAGTTTTCACCCCAATCCCAAAGAAAGGCAATGCCAAAGAATGCTCAAACTACTGCACAATTACACTCATCTCACATGCTAGTAAAGTCATGCTCAAAATTGTCCAAGCCACACTTCAGCAATACATGAACCGTGAACTTCCAGATGTTCAAGCAGGTTTTAGAAAAGGCAGAGGAACCAGAGATCAAATTGCCAACATCCGCTGGATCATGGAAAAAGCATCCATAAAAACATCTATTTTTGCTTTATTGACTATGCCAAAGCCTTTGACTGTGTGGATCACAAGAAACTGTGGAAAATTCTGAAAGATGTGGGAATACCAGACCACCTGACCTGCCTCTTGAGAAACCTATAAGCAACAGTTAGAACTGGACATGGAACAACAGACTGGTTCCAAACAGGAAAAGGAGTACATCAAGTCTGTATATTGTCACCCTGCTTATTTAACTTATAGACAGAGTACGTCATCAGAAATGCTGGGCTGGAAGAAGCACAAGCTGGAATCAAGATTGCTGAGAGAAGTATCAATAAGCTCAGATATGCAGATGACACCACCCTTATGGCAGAAAGTGAAGAGGAACTAAAGAGCCTCTTGATGAAAGTGAAAGAGGAGAGTGAAAAAGTTGGCTTAAAGCTCAACATTCAGAAAACTAAGATCATGGCATCTGGTCTCATCACTTCATTGGAAATAGATGGGGAAACACTGTCAGACTTTATTTTTTGGGCTCCAAAATCACTGCAGATGCTGATTACAGCCATGAAATTAAAAGACACTTACTCCTTGGAAGAAAAGTTATGACCAACCTAGACAGGATATTAAAAAGCAGAGACATTACTTTGCCAACAAAGGTCCGTCTAGGCAAGGCTATGGTTTTTCCAGTGTTCATGTATGGATGTGAGAGTTGGACTGTGAAGAAATTTCACTGAGGGCCAATGAATTGATGCTTTTGAACTGTGGTGTTGGAGAGGACTCTTGAGAGTCCCTTGGACTGCAAAGATATCCAACCAGTCCATTCTAAAGGAGATCAATCCTGGGTGTTCATTGGAAGGACTGATGCTAAATCTGAAACTCCAATACTTTGGCCACCTTCTGCGAAGAGTTGACTCACTGGAAAAGACCCTAATGCTGGGAGGGATTGGAGGCAGGAAGAAAAGGGGACGACAGAGGATGAGATGGCTGGATGGCATCGCGACAGACATGAGTTTGGGTGGACTCCGGGAGTTGGTGATGGACAGGGAGGCCTGGCGTGCTGCGATCCATGGGGTTGCAAAGAGTCGGACACGACTGAGCGACTGAACTGAACTGATATCAATGTTAGATACTATTAAATTCAAGCAAATATGTTAAACAAAATGAAGAAGGAACTTTATGATAAAGAATACAGACTACAATGAGAGTGTAACAGGTCAGATGCACAAAATAATTATTTTAAATTCATAATATACAGGCTATAAGAAATGCAAGGAAAAATAGACTAACATAGATTGGGGGGCTTTAAATTATAATTGTAGTCAATAAGACAAAATCAGTAAGACAAAAAATAATTAGGCATGTTGTACGTCAATTAGATAACTGATAAACATGAACATAATAGACATAGAAATCACTATCCTGATTTTTTTTAAATACATCTATTTTACAAGAATTTAATGGGATACTTATAAAATTCAGACCATAAAACAAACCAAAAGGAAATCTAGAAATGGCACAGAACACATTATCTGACTGGGACCTCCAGTGATACTAAACCATAAATAGAGAGAAAGAAGAGGAGAAAAAGAAGAGAAGGATAGAAAGAAGAATGAAAATTAAGAAATTTACTTTGAATCAATACTTGGGTCAAAGAAAAAAGCAAAACTAAAATTTTGAAATATCTACAAAATAATAATGAAATATTCATATTAAAAAATACGTAACAACCTAAAAGAGTTAGGGTCTAAACCACAATCATAAACACACTGTTAAATAAGAAAGAAGGAAAATAAATTAAGCATTCAAGTCAATACCGTAGAAAAAGAACAATAAAATAAAATTAAGGAAGTGTAAAAAGGAAGAAAAATTAATTACAAAAATTAAATTGCTTATTATTGCAATACTAAAAGAAAAAGACTATTAGTTACTAGATAAATAAATCCAGTAACTGATTCTTTGAAATAATTTCTGAAGTTACAAACCATTAGCTGGCCTAACCCCAAAAAAAAAGAAAGTTAACAATATTAGAAAGAAGAAATAGTCACAAATATGGAGAAGTTTAAAACCATCATGAGACATTCAGATGAAGGAATATGTATTTATTCATACTTTCTGGAGTGGCCTAAAACATTTCTCACATATTGTATTTCTTTTTGGTATTCCTATTATCAATGTCAAAAAATGTCACAGCAAAGCAAAAGAGTTGTTGCATTATTAAATCAAAAAAATCTTCAAGGTTATTTATATAAAACTTCTGTGGATTTTTTATTTCTGTTGTCAGTGGCATTTTTTTTCCTACAGAATATCTCTCACTGACTGGACTGATTACTTCACGGTCATGACAATCATTGGGCTACATTTCTTAAATGATTTTATCCTAAATACAGAATTCTCTGATAGAGGCTAAATCAGCATCAGCAGGAAATAATATGCTAAGTATATTCTCAGCCTCCAACCATCCCCAAAACTACCGGTCAAATAAATTCCACCAATTTACTCTAATTAAAGCTAAAAAGTGTCATGTGTGCTTTAAATGTCAGTCAATTTTGAAGTAATTATACCTGAAGGCAGGAATCCATCAGGGTCTCTTTTTTTAGAATTAAATTCAGATGGGAAGTAAAGGACTCAAGGGATGTTAGCACATAATTAGTTCCATTCCTATCTTTCTGTGGCTGTTTATTGACAGGACAAGAACTGGGACATTTTTGGAAAGATATATAAAGATTTTTTTTCTCATCTCCATTCCATTTCCTTCAGTTGGGTCAATTTCACTGTGAATTTATATGAAACTGACATTTCAATTTGAGGAGAAAAAAAATGCAACTTAAAATACAGGAAAAAACCCTTACAATTGTTTTACAGTTCTCAAAATGCATTCAGAGAAACCATCTCATTCAATTCTCACAGTAGTTCTTAAGGTGACGTCATCTTTATTTCAGATAAAGAAATTAGAGATTAAAGAGGATCTGAATATGGCACCCCATCATAGCTCCCTTTCCATAAGGATTATCTTGAGCTGAACACAAGAAACAACAGACAAGAAGGAACTCTCCACCTTCCTCCTTACTTCCTAAAAGAAAAGCATCAGTTTCCCTTTGTAAAGGTGTCCTTCTTCCCCTCGCCTGTACCAGGAAGTAGAGAATGACTCAATCACCGCAGATAGCACCCTTTGAGTCTGCATGATAAACCTTATTAAAATAACCCTTATCTTCCATTGTTTCCCCCAGATATTTACCATTTTACAATTTACCACCCCTAGAAGCCCAAATCCCATTTCCTATGTCTTATTCAGTTCAGTTCAGTCACTCAGTCATGTCCGACTCTTCGCGACCCCATGGACTGCATCATGCCAGGCCTCCCTGTCCATCACCAACTCCCAGAGTTCACTCAAACTCACGTCCATTGAGTCAGTGATGCCATCCAACCAACTCATCCTCTGTCATCCCCTTCTCCTTCTGCCTTCAATCTTTCCCAGCATCAGGGTCTTTTCAAATGAGTCAGCTCTTCACATCAAGTGGCCAAAGTATTGGAGTTTCAGCTTCAGCATCAGTCCTTCCAATGAATATTCAGGACTGATTTCCTTTAGGATGGACTGGTTGGACCTCCTTGCAGTCCAAGGGACTCTCAAGAGTCTTCTCCAGCACCACAGTTCAAAAGCATCAATTTTTCGGAGCTCAGCTTTCTTTATAGTCCAACTCTTATCATCCATACATGACCACTGGAAAAACCAAAGCTTTGACTAGATGGACCTTTGTTGGCAAAGTAATGTCTCTGCTTTTTTAATATACTGTCTAGGTTGGTCATAACTTTTCTTCCAAGGAGCAAGCATCTTTGAATTTCATGGCTGCAGTCACCATCTGCAGTGATTTTGGAGCCTAACAAAATAATCTGTCCCTGTTTCCATTGTTTCCCCATCTATTTGCCATGAAGTGATGGGACCAGATGCCATGACCTTAGTTTTCTGAATGTTGAGTTTTAAGCCAACTTTTTCACTCTCCTCTTTCATTTTCATCAAGAGGCTCTTTAATTCTTCACTTTCTGCCATAAGGGTGGTGTCATCTGCATATCTGAGGTTATTGATACTTCTCTCAGCAATCTTGATTCCAGCTTGTGCTTCATCCAGTCCAGATTTCTCATGATGTACTCTGCATGTAAGTTAAATAAGCAGGGTGACAATATACAGCCTTGATGTACTCCTTTCCCAATTTGGAACCAGTCTGTTGTCCCATGTATAGTTCTAACTGTTAGTTCTTGATCTGCATACAGATTTCTCAGGAGGCAGGTCAGGTGGTCTGGTATTCCCATCTCTTTAAGAATTTTCCATAGTTTGTTGTGATCCACACAGTCAAAGGCTTTGGCATGGTCAATAAAGCAGAAGTAAATGTAGTCTTACTACTTCTCCACAATTTATTGCCCTTTCTTAAATGATATATAAGCTCTCAAGCCTAACCACTTCTTTGAGTTTTCACTTCTTTTCTATGAAGCTCCCATGTGCATGCAAAATAGAACTTTCCTCCTGTTAACAGGTCTTCTGTCAATTTAATTCACATGCCCCATTCCCTAAATTTAAAAGGGTAAAGGAAAGAATTTTTTCTTCATCTACAAGATCCAAATGCTTGCCACAAGACTGTACCTTAAGCAAATTTACTGTGTACACAATTATTTCCTCCTCACACATCCACAGCAGACACCACTAATTCACCAAACTGCTCTTTACTGATGAGGCCAAACATTCCCAGAGTCCTTGGCACAGTTTCCATGAAACCACTTTGCTCTGCCTGCACAACTTCCATATAATGTTCACAGTATATTGGTAGTTCTCTACCTTGCTCCAGGGAGAACCCTCCTTGACAACAGAAAAGTATCTCTGAGTCTCCTTCTTTGAGAATCTTTATCTGTATCACTTTGTTCTAAAGAATTTTCTGAAATTAAAAAGAAAAAATTTTAAAAATGCTTTCTACAAACCTACAAACTTGATGATACCTCCTGAAATCTTTCACCCAAAATCTGTAACAGACCCTTTCCCACAGAATTTGGCATAGGCAAATTTTGGGGCTTTCTCTTCAAAGAAACAAACCTTTGCTTGGTTGACTATATTCAGGGTTACCCAGGGGCTATTCTCTTGACTTTCAGGGAAAGTTAATGTGGTCCAGTTAAGACTCTTCACAGAGGAATCCTCCCTTGAGAACACCAATTTATACATGTCCCAAGGTTTGCCAGTATAACAATTTCAATTTCTTCCTATTAGTTATCATATCAATTTCCTCAGCACAGAAGAGCTTAAGATCTAAGAGACAAACAGGTGAATCAGACCTCAAAACCACTGACATGATCTCTTACTGTAAAATTGTTTAATCTTTAAATGAGATACATCAAAAAGTCTAAGAAAATTCATATATCCTTTCCAACCATTTCTACTGTTTAGTACATTCTGATTGGCCATAAGACAGAACTTATATCCAATGGATGCAAGTAAGTCAGTGATTCTCATTACTTAAGTTTCTTTGGCATCAAGATTACACTGAAAATGAGGCAGGTTTTTTTTTTTTCCAATTGCTCAGCATATTCTAGAGATTATACATTGAATTTACTGCAGATTCCAAAAGAGGACTGTATTTTCAGTGTTACTGAACTGGAGTGATTATATAGTAAATTAAGATAGAAGATTATAGATTAAGTAAATTAAGATAGAAGATTATATAGTAAAAGAGGGAATAAATCATCACTCTCCTTCTTTTGAAAAGCGCCTCTCTGGGGCTTCATTCCCTTAGAACTCACTCCATACACCGTACTACAAGCACATTTGTGATGAGACTTTAATAGCCAATAATATCCCTGTAGCACATAAAACACATGTATTTTAATAAGTCCAAAGTCCAAGAAAATGAGTTTTCAAACACTAGAACAAAAGAGATAATATTGTACAATAGGTTCTTTCACGATCCCTAGAATCTTACCCTATGTGTTAGTCTACCACTCCTAAAATTAGAGCCTCACTAGCAGCCAAAATGTTGAAAATAATAAAATCCATGAACCACAGTTTTTTTTAGACTTCTATTATGAAGGACAATTGGAGACAAAAGCAAAGATAAAAATAAGCAGTTATACTAGGACGACGGGTCCACCCATCTCCTGAATTGTCTAAAACAATAAGAGGTTTATTTCATCTATGATCACCAGGAAAACTGGATGTTCAGGCTTGAAAGCAGAAACATGGAAAATGGATCTGATAAAATTAATCTTACCTTATCTTGGGTTGGGTCAATCCCATGATGCTAGAGAAGAAAGTTAATATACATATCTTCATTTTTTTATAAACATTTGCTCATTTCAACACATATCAACCATAAGAGTTGTGGCTTAGTTTAGTATGTTTGTCACTTGACATCTTCAATTTCTAAACATTCTATAGGACCAACTGGGTAACTCCAAAAGAGCTTGAATTTTCAGAAGTACTTAGGAGTTTGATTTTAATGCCACAATTTTGGATAGGCATAGAGTAAATGAAAGGAAGAGATGCATAGTAATTTTAAAAGCATCAATACCTATGGATACTTAAAAAATTTTAGGTACAACTGAAGGTACACCTGCAGAATCAAAAGAGAATCTGTTTTGATCTTCATTACTACATACTACATACATTACTCTTTTAAAAACTGTTTTTTTTTCTGATGTGCGAATTGATACTGAGCTGTGGTCCACAGGTGCTCAGGTTCCTTCTCAACTTCTATGCTGACCCTAACTCTACAATAAATTGCATAATAGAGGCACAAAAATCTTGATTATTGATGTTGATAAAGGTGCAGATGATCCCAATAATTTAGACCAGCATTCAGAAAATGATGGCTCCAAATTGAGCCCACCACCTGTTTTTCTAAATATAATTTTGTTGGAAAACAGTACACATATTCACTCACCTTAACTAAATTGTCCCAGTTAGATGAATGATAACTGATAGTGAAATAATCAGAATAACGTAAAACAAACAAAAATATATTGCTTAGAATATCAAAGTCAAGTGAGACAAGGTCGAGGATATGGGCTTAACAGAAGGTTTTCTTCTTTTCCTCTGCAGTTGTACCATTTGACTTTCAATGAGAATGGTGAAAATTCTCTTCCTTTTCTCAAAAGAGTTGGGAATATCAGAATTTTGAACTAAAAGAATCTTCATCCAACCCTCTGAATCTGTCGTATTAAAGCCCAAACCACATAACTAGCTAGAGCCAGAAACTGAACTAAAATTCATATCTTCTATCTCTAGTCAAAAACTCTTTTCTCTGCATCACATCAGGTTAATTTATCTTCACCTCTTGGACGGGTCAGTAGATATTAATGAGTTTCTTGGTGAAGAAACTCAAAGAGGAAGAAGTTTTGCTACATACGCTTCCTCTGTGACGATATAAGGTAAATTCTGGGCCCCCAAGCGAAACTTTTAGAAAAGGTTCCATCACTCTTGATTAATTGCAGAACTGAAGAGTACATCTGTGTCATGAAAAGTCCTTCCTGTCCCCCAACCCCCCACCCCCCACTCCACATGGCTGGCCTCGCTAAAAACGCAGGCACTGTTCAGGCAGTAGTTACAACCATCTGTCTTTGGAAAAACTTTTAGTTCTTTTTTTGGTTATGGCCACAGCCCCTCCTGTTCCCTAGAGTGCACAGTAAAGACTAGATGCCTTCTGTGTAATGACTGTGGTCAGCTATAAATACAAGGAAAATGAACACGCACCATCTTGATGTCAAGCTAATTTTAGCTCAACAGTTTCATTTAAAGTATGCCCAACCTCGACTGGGCATATCATGGCTCAGGCTAAGAAGTTTTTAAAATGGAAATTACAAAACCACAGCGCAGAACCAAAATTGTTCAGATGGTAGGAACAGTGATTGAGATGCTCTTCATGATATGTTGCCAAGAAGAGGTTTTTCAATGCACAGCGGTGGGCTCTTAAACCACACGGATAAATAGATTCGGTCACCACTACGAGGTGAACAATAGATCCTATGTTGTGGCTTTGGCTTTGTCGTAATGAATGGGAACAGCTTCTCACCATTCAGATGTGGACAATGCTCTGTGTGTTCTAGAACACACGCTGTGGGCAGGTGTGATAAGGGCTTCTTATCAGGTCCTATGTACTGTCTTCTCCATATTTTACCTTATCTTCAAGTGTCAGCAGTGTCTGACTACTGTTTTCAATCCACAGAACAGCTACAGAAGATGTCTGAAGATCTCCAGCCTGTTATTTTTCTTCAAATCTGGGTTTCAATCTTGGTTAATGTTTGCCCAGAAATATGTAATTGCGGACTTCCTCCTCGTAAACCCTTCCAGAGTGTAGGCTGCCAGCGTGCATACTATTATTATCTCTCTGCCTGGGGGCTAACGTAGGGTGTGTCCTCATAGTTACAGGATGCATAACCTGCTCTCTGCCGGGAAAGCCTGTATGGTTAGCAGCTGCAGCCAAGAGAAAACACAGCTTGCATGTTTCCAATAATGTTTGTTTTTCTGCTCCTTTGCATAAACAAAATATAACTGGTTTCTGTATTAAAAACTCACACTTGCCTTTCCCTCTGTTTTTTGGATCACTCCTCACATACCCTGTTTACATTATCACTGTGATTCGGACGTACCTGACTTCACTCCCTCTTCCTCATTCAACCCATCTTAGTGGGAAAACTTTTCCCCATCTATCACATATGGCTCCCTCTGGGAGACCTTTCCCGCTTACAAACTCTCATCCTCAAAGATGAGCACATACGCAGACACTCTTAGAGTTTATGGCAATCTTCCG
Organism: Moschus berezovskii; assembly: GCF_049115385.1. Classification (NCBI taxonomy): domain Eukaryota; kingdom Metazoa; phylum Chordata; class Mammalia; order Artiodactyla; family Moschidae; genus Moschus; species Moschus berezovskii. The sequence goes on from NC_142478.1 coordinate 37,646,871, forward strand.
CACGCTACCTTAGCAGTCTGTGACACTTCTGTTTAACATCTCATGGTCTACTTGTCTTCTATTTAGCTGTGTCCATCCAATCTCCTTCAGCCAGACTGATCTTGCCAATCTCTTCATCTCAGTCCTGCTGCTGCTGCTGCTAAGTCACTTCAGTCGTGTCCGACTCTGTGCGACCCCATAGACGGAAGCCCACCAGGCTCCCCCATCCCTGGGATTCTCCAGGCAAGAACACTGGAGTGGGTTGCCATTTCCTTCTCCAATGTGTGAAAGTGAAAAGTGAAAGTGAAGTCGCTCAGTCGTGTCCGACCTTCAGTGACCCCACGGACTGCAGCCTACCAGGCTCCTCCATCCATGGGATTTTCTAGGCAATAGTACTGGAGTGGCTTGCCAAGATGAACCTAAATAATTTTTTTAGTTCTGAATTTAGGTATAATTTACATATGTAAATTATAAAGGAAATCAACCCTGAATATTCATTGGAAGGACTGATGCTGACGCTCCAATACTTTGGCCATCTGATGCGAAGAGCCAGCTCTCTGGAAAAGACCCCGATGCTGGGCAAGATTGAGGGCAAGAGGAGAAGGGGGCAGCAGAGGATGAGATGGTTGGATGGCATCACCGACTCGCTGGACATGAGTTTGAGCAGACTCTGGGAGATAGTAAAGGACAAGGAAGCCTGGTGTGCTGCAGGCTTAATGGGGTCACAAAGAGGCAGATACAACTTAGCAACTGAACAACAACAACAATATGTGTAAACCTCACGCTTTTTGGTGGATGGTTCTGTGAGGTTTGACAAATACAGTTATGTAACCACCACAACCAAAGTACAGAGTAGCTCCATTGCCCCCAAAACTCTCCTGTTCCTCATACAGTCAACCCCTTCCCTCACTCCCAGCTCCTAGAAACCACTGTTCCCTGTGTCTTTACAGACGTCCTGCACATCAACAAATGCAACCACACAGAACACAGCCTTCTGAGTATGGCTTCTCTCACTTAGCATAATGCATTTGAGACTCTGCCATGTTATCACTGTGGCAGTTCATTCCTTTTATTGCTGGAGAGTATTCCGCTGATGGAAATACTACAGATTTTTTACCCATTCATCAGCTGAGGGACATTGGGTTGTTTCTCGTTTGAAGCAACTGTAAATATAGCAGCTATAAGCATTCACGTTAAAGTTTTTGCATGAACATAAGTTTTATTTCATTTGGATAAATAATTAGAAATAGGATTGTTGGGTTGTATAGGAAGTGTCTATTTTACTTTATAGGAAACTACCTGGCTATTTGTCAAAGCAGCAATTTCATTTCACACTCCCACCAGCTATATAGGAATTCCAGTTTCTCCACATTCCCACTAACACTTGATACCATTTTTTGATTTTCACCATCATATAGGTGTGCAGAAGCATCTCGTTGTGGTCTTAACCTGCATTCCCCTAGAGACTAATGGGCTTCCCTGGTGGCTCAGATAGTAAAGAATCTGCCTGCAATGCAGGAGACCTGGGTTTGATCCCTGGGTCCATGGGTCAGGAAGATCCCCTGAAGAAGGGAATGGCAACCCTTTCCAGTATTCTTGCCTAGGAAATCCCATGGACAGAGGAGCCTGGCAGACTACAGTCCATGGAGTCACAAAGAGTTAGACAGGACTTAGAAACTAAACAACAACAAGAAACTAATAACACTGATATCTTTTAATGTGTTTATGTGCTATCCATACATCTTTGGTGAAATGTCTATTAAAATACTGTTCATTTTTGGAGGGTTGTTTGTTTTCTTATTATTGAATTTTGAGAGTCCTTTTTACAGTCTGGATATTAGCCTTTCATCAGATACATGAATTGCAAATATTTTCCCATAACTCTTTAATATTTCTAAATACATTGAAATCTCATATAGAAAAAAAAAAGTTCTCTTAAAAAGAACTTATGAGATTTAAATCTACAAATAATGCAGGTTGTACCTTTCCCTCTCCAAACAGGTCAACAAGATGCTTAGAATAATGTAATAGAAAAGCTGGTAATGGCAAATCTACATTTCTACTTGGAAATTACTTAAGTGTGACATACAGGGAGATTTGATTTAAGGGATATCCACACACCCCCAAATCACTTTAAAAAATTTATTTGCCATTAAAGGACTAAAGACTATAATAGAAAATATACATTATGCACATTTTTGCTGAGCAATTAGGTATTAGTTTTTCAAATAACTTCTCTCGTAGAAATCAATTCTTAGAATATATATATCTCGACCAAGACAAGCCTGAAGGGTAAGCCAGTCAGTACTGAAAGCTTGCTCCTCATTCCATTGAAACCAGACTGTTAAAACGCAATACTAAAGGACTAGGCACTCAACTTTTCTGTGCAGACACATATAAGGGAGTCTTCACATAAGGGCCATGGACTTGCTGTTCTGAAAGGATCTTAAACCCTGTAATAAAATATTCCACTGTCAATCCCTAGTTGAAGAGAAAGTTTTACAGGAAGGGGAGGAAATTTTACTACTGTTTCTAGACATGAGGTATTCTGACGTAGAGTGAACACCTACTGGATCAAAGACCCACATATGCTACAAGATGTTGCATTTTTCAAGCATATTTCTTGCCAACCAATGGAGCGCATACTGTTTACACTATCTTTTGGACATCACAGAGGAATTACTAGATAGTTGCTACCCTCAGTGGGAATGCCTCCTAGTTAAGGAGACAAGAAAATAACACAAAATATTCTCAAAAGCATCAAACAGTGTTGATTATTAAAGACCAAAAACAGAATAAGTGGAGTAAGTTGGGTAGAAGGAGAGGAAGCTATCTACACAGATTAGCTATTTCTCTACTAACGATTCAAAGGGGCCATCAAATACTAGTCTACTTATAACAATTCATTGGGACAATGAGGTGCATGTCTAGTGATATGAAGTCAGCTTTTCATATTAGGTTTTCACAGCTCATTCTGGCTGTAACTAGTGCAGAAGTTCAGAAGACAAATAAAACCAAAACTGGAGGAGTCAGAGAAAATTTCATAGAGGAAGTGGGATAAAAGCTGAACCTTAAAGCATGGATAGAGTCTGCTTAACAAAAGAGAGACAAGAGAACAATATGAAGGAAACAAAAGGGCAGCTGTGGAATTTGTCATTCTTGTGTCTCCCAACATCTGATGTCCCTTGCTCATCATAGAAGGTAAAAGGGCAATGTATTTGTTTTCTGAGTCTCCCCAGAAAGCACATCATGGCATTGTTTGCTGTTGTTTAGTCATGAACTCATGTCCAACTCTTTGTAATCCCATGGACTGTAGCCCACCAGGCTCCTCTGTCCATTGGATTCTTCAGCCAAGAATACTGGAGTGGGTTGCAATTTCCTTCTCCGGGGGATATTTCCAACCCAGGGATCGAACCTGCATCTCTTGCATTGGCAGGCAGATTCTTTACCACTGTGCTACCTGGGAAGCCCACATCATAACATAGGCTCTGCCGGTTGAATCGTCTGTCCTGACTTGGAATCACCATCGAGTGCTATGTCGGGAAGAAGCAGGTAGCATGCAACATGCACGTGGACCGTGCGTGGCTGCCCCACCCAGAGGCAGCCAGATCAGGGGCTCAAATAACAGGACCCACCTCAGTGGGGCCAGTGGTGTGGCCAGCATCAAAGAAGTGTCTTCATTGGGTCCATTCCACACTATAATTTGGGGCATTCTTCCTGGATATATGCCCTCCAAGCCTAGGGTCCTTTTGGAAAATCTGTGAGCCATTCAGTATCTTTTTAAGAAACTTTTTTCCTGCTTAAATCAGTTAAAATCACTTTTTGATAGAGTCATAATGGGCATTATATTCCAAGAACCTCTTTATCAATTCTCATGTCCCTGTATAAAGCATTCATTAGTAGTCTACCCTCATTTTTTTTTAGCAGGCAGCATAGCATAGGAGTCAAGCTCACAGCTCTGGACTCCAATGGCCCTTGGCTCAAACCAGAGTTACGTGTTAAAACAAATCTACGGGGAGTTCTGGGGCCTTAGCAACCTGTAAGACCACATCATATACTTTCACACCTTCCTCACTCATTCCCAATAAACATGTGTGCTGAATAAGCACTCAAGGGTCCAAGATCCTTTTCATTCACAAGTTTCATTAGAACCAATATGGATTTTCTGCCCATGCCTAACAGACTTAAAAGATAATAAGATCAAACTCAGTGACCCTTGGTATAACCCACCCTCCTAAGCTCATTAAAACATGGCCCAGGTTTAGCCCGCATTAGCACATCGCATTTCTTCTAATGGTATTTAACTTCCTGTTTGCTATTTAACTTCTCACCGATTGCCTCACAAGTAAGCTTGTCTCCTGGAAGACAAAGACAGCCTGTGTCTTTGGATTTTACCGCTATACCCGACACAGAGCTGGGCATGTAGAAGTTACTCAATACATATTTCCTGAATGAAATACAGCCAGTGGAAGTACCTCAGTCACCACGAATTAAATGGAGCTGTATTCACACGCTGGGAAAAAGTATCTAGTCCTATATTTGTGCCACTTAAGATATATTTCTTGGCCTAAATACACAGCAATAGAGGACTTGCTCTATGTATTGCGGTAGCCACACAATGGCATGTTTTGTACTCACGTGTAATTACCCTTTTAAAGACTAAGGAGCCACGGAGAAAGTGGTAAGGACACACTACGTTTAAAAACCAGAATTTCACAATGTATGTGTATATAGATGAACACTGCAGACAACACAGTGAGATGAAAACTTCTTATTGTTAAGGTAAAATGACGCTGTGATATTTTCTTTTAAGGCCTGAAAAACATACCAGTACTCTAAGAATAAGGAGATCAGTCCTGGGTATTCATTGGAAGGACTGATGCTAAAGCAGCAACTCCAATACTTTGGCCACCTCATGCAAAGAGTTGACTCACTGGAAAAGACTCTGATGCTGGGAGGGATTGAGGGCAGGAAGAAAAGGGGACGATAGAGGATGAGATGGCTGGATGGCATCACCGACTCGATGGACATGAGTTTGAGTGAACTCCGGGAGTTGGTGATGGACAGGAAGGCCTGGCGTGCTGTGATTCATGGGGTCGCAAAGAGTCGGACACAACTGAGCGACTGAACTAAACTGAACCCTAAGAATAAGGACTTGACGTGTATTTCCTTTAATTCCGTAACAATAGTTGGTCCAATAAATAAAAATTAAGAGGAAAATGTATTTCTGAGGAATCTTTCCAAGGTACAAGAAAGCATGGGGCAGCAGTTACTGTTGGAACCCCAGCCAACTGCTCCCACCCTCATCCTGGCTGTCTGCTGGTCACCAGCACCTGCATTTCTTCCCCTAAGAACTTTCAGTCACCACCTAAGCCCACTCAGTTTGGCTTCTCAGAAACTCCAGGGAATTGCATCCCCAGAAGGAGGCCTCTATGGATAACTATAGACACCCCAACTCCCTCGTTGTTCAGGTGGAATAATCCTGAGATATTATATGTTCTAAATCATTTCCCAGAGCTCCTCAGAGATTAAGATCCAGTCATCCAGAGTCATAACTGGCTCAGCAATGAACCCCTCTCATTTCTTCCCTCTTCTGTCTCACTTTCCTACTTCCAGGCAGGTGGCTTCTGGGATCACCTTCCAAACAAGCCATATCTGAACCCTTGGGCTTCACTGTATCCATGCTTTGTAAACAGAGAGGCCTGGGTTCCACTCCTGTCACTTTTACTCACTAGCTGTGCAGCTTTAAGTAAGCACGTCCCTTGAAGTCTCTAATACTTGGCTTCTACTTGTATGTAATAGGGAGGTTAGTATCTATGTTGCATTGTTATTCTGAGAATAAAATTATGTGCAGTAGTGTACATAAATTGCTTGTCCATGGTGCAAAAAGTGGCTGTTCTCCTTTGGGTTTTAGTGGCAGTGACATTAACAGAAGCAGTAGCAACAGTAAGCAGTACAGCTCAGACTCATTCCTCCAACTATAATGTTCACAGGAATTGCCTGGGATCTTGTTAAATGCAGATTCTGATTCAGAATCTAGGGCACAGCTTGAGATTCTGCATTTCTAACAAACTTCCAAGTAATACCAAGGCTCAGACCGTACTATGAGTAGCAAGAATTTAGAAAATCATCTTCTATAGGGCAAGGAATGAGGAATATGGTTCATTTATATAATGATTCACTCTGGGATTGGTCTTAAATACTATATAACTACACACACATGTACATACACATTCTTTCAGGTGATTTCAAGCCAGCAGGTAAATTTCCCATTGTGCCTGGGCAGCACCGATATAACTCTTTAACCACTTAATCCCTAGACTTCTTTAAGCAGGTAGACATTCTCTAGATTCTTCTCACTTCTTACACCAAATTCTGCTCCATTTATCCACTTCTGCATAACAAACTACGTTGGAACTTAGCACTCATCATCATATCACATTTTTTCTAACAGTATTTAACTTCTTATTTACTGTTTAACTCGTCACCAATTGCCTCACAAGCAAGCTTGCTTCCTGGAAGACAAAGACTGTATCTTTGCATCCAACCCCTGTACCCAACAGAGTTGGGCATGTAGAAGTTACCCAGTGTGCATTTCCTGAATGAAACAAAACCTGTAAAATAAAATAGAACATTTTATTATTTCTCACGATTTTGTGGGTCTGTAATTTGGGCAGGGCTCAGCTGGGTGATTCTTCTGTTACATGTATATCAATGTAGGTAATTATTTGGTGCCCAGTTAGCAGCTGGGCTTGTCTGAAGATTCACAACAGATTCACTCCTATGACTTGCATCTTAACAGGGATGGCTGAAAGGCTGAACTCAGCAGTAACTCTCAACCAGAACACTTATAAGAAGCAACTCCAGCATGATAGTGGCAGAGTGGTCACCTGTTGCTTAGTCATCCAGGGTTCCGGAGCAAGTGTTACAGTGAACAAAGCTAAAGCTGCCCACTCTTATATCACCTAGTCACAGCAGTCTAACAGCATCGCTTCTTTCACATTCTGTTTCTCAAAGCAGTTAAGTCCATCCAGATACAAGGAGAGGGGACAGGCCGCCTCCTCTCAGTGAATTTGCAGACATGTTTTAATAGTGTCACACTCCTCCTTCTGGTCACAAATCCTAACAAAATTCCCATGTTAAAAGCACACTCACTCCTTCCCCAAACCCTCCATGATGGCATCAGACACTGGCCTAGGCTCAGAACAGAAGTCCAGAATCTCATCATCAAAATCAAGAACTTATCAGATGTTTCCTACAGGCAGCACATCAATAAACCTTATGCCTTGTTTCTACAAGTTCAGTTGAAAGTCAGGAATTAATCTGAAAAGTCAACTGAGAATTATATTTTGTGTAAAGAGATGGAAGAGACTAGAAAGAAGCATTTCAAGGAATGCTTTCAATTTACTTCAAATAATATATCAAATATTACCAACAATAAAACTCAAGAAGCTAAGGTCTCCCCGGGGCCTGGCTATAAATGAGGCACTTAGAAAAGCACAGTGAATCTGGAGCCACTAGGGGATCATTTAACGTTCCATTTAAGGCACATTCCTAAGCATCTTTCTTATTCCCAGGAACGTTGCTCATCAACAACATTTATTCAGTGCTTAAAGGTTCTGACCTGTCGCTGGAAGTGCTATGGGGGTTCATTCAAAAATGTTTAATCCAAACATGCCTACATTCTCTCCTTCACTCAGTGCCAAGGGCCATGAGCAAGTGATTCATGATGAAATTCTCATACTGCCCTTAGAAGCTGAAGTAGACAATAAAGAAGTCTGGGGGCTTTTTTACACTGTTTTGATAAAAATAATAAATGGCCCACATTCACAAATTCATTAAGTTGCAAACTAATGGATCATCAACGACTGCTGCTGAGGCAGGAGAAAAAAATGGTGGGAAATGAACAGTCCTGGAAACATGGATTCATGGTCTGGTTTCTGCCTCCTGTATTCTCTGAGCAAAATATTTACCCTCTTTGTGTCTCAGATTCTTTAAAATGAAGACCCTAGAAAAAAACGAAGGCCCTACCAAACTATCCTAAAAATGCAATGAAACTAAAGAAGGAAATAATGTATAAAACTGTGAAGTGCTGAAACACAGTGTCATTAGGTTTTGAATGACTTCAATAATCACCTTTCAGTTTAATCTCCACCCAGCTATGTCAATTGGTGATGGCAACCTCTCCCCCCAGCAACCTAACACACACGGATATTTACTGAACATATTTATTCCTAATTTAACCTTAGACTTAATGTCAGGCTTCCATCATTTCTATTAACAGGCACAAAGTTAGTTTCATTTAGAGACATATGTCCCCCCGTTACATGTGCATTAATTGTGGTGTGGCAGAATTAAGGCAATCTGTCTCCCTGTGTTTGCTGTCATCACTTCCACCCAGCTCAAACCTCATCACCTCTCCTCTAGATCACTGGCCTCCTTAGGAGTTTTCCAACATGTGTTTCATCAGAGTAAAATTGATCCACTTTGCCAAAAATTATGTAAATGAAGCACCAATTCCTTATTCTGGCACTCAAAGCCTTCCAAATATGTCCCTCCAAAATACCTTTCCAGTATTCTTTCTCAGAAACCCCCTAGAGATCACCTATACTCCAATTAAACAGATCACCTAACTTTTCCTAGGACACGCTCTGCCTCATTCTCTTGCCTATGCTATTTGCTTCATGTGAAAACCTCTGCACCCATCTCCTGTTAAAATCTGACCACTACTTAAGGCAAGTTACAACTTGGAAAAAATAAAATGAAACCATGTCAATAATGATAATACCTATACGGAAAGTCACAGGAACGAATCTGGTGTGCCAGGCAAGACTACAACTTATAGATAGCTGTAGACCTGGGAAGATAATGTCAGGCTGTTACAGCCAAAGTTTGCATGGTCCCTGGCATAAGAATTTTGGAAAAGCTCCTCACCCCTGGGAGTTTACTATACTGAACAAGTAGACGGTACCCAAAAATCTGTCAACTATGACAATAACTGGCTGTCTTTTATGTACAGTTCTCATCACATAAGCCCAACCTAAATGGTGCCAAAACAATCCATCATTTTGTTTTATTTGGTATTTTAATGCAAAACAGGTCTCCCAAAAATCTATCCAAAAGTTGTATTTTCCAGACCTTTGACAAAGAAACTTCTTGGTTGTTCTGTTTTGTTTTTATTTCTTCTGAAACCTTGGTAAAACAATTGTAAGCACATATTATCTTGCATTTTTTATCTTCACAGAGGCTTAAAAAAATTTTTTTAACTTAGCTTTATAAAGTTTGAGCAAAGAATCCAAAGGTAAGTAAAAGTAAACTTAATCAAATTTTCAATCACCTATTACTCAAAGAGAAGTTGCCATACTGCGCGAGACAGATTTATTTCAAAAAGATTTCATTGGTCTAAACTTTTAAAAGTATGCTAGCAACTGGAGAAAATGCTTGCAAATCACACATCTGATAAAGGGATAGTATACAGAACATATATTTTAAAAACTTCTTAAAACTTAAAAATATAAAAAACAAGCAAACAAATAATAAAAGTGTGCTGGCACTGAGTGGTGAACTCAAGGCATAAAGCACTACCAGCCCATAAAATAACCCTCGCATGAAAGCTACATGACACAGGACCATCCTCTGATGCAAACTAACCAAAATCCACATGAGATGGTTGGCATTAGTGATCCACTGCTGAGTCACTCAACTGCTGAGTGGGCAGAGGGAGTCCTAGCAAGGACCACTATAACTTTTAAGCTCATAAAGCTTGCCAGCAATGACAACATAACAATTACAGCCCTTCTCAGAAAAATAAATGAGCAATTTTTTTCCCCCTTGGTAGCTACTATATACAAAATATTGACAGGCACTGATTCACAAGATGACTTTCCCAAGGCAACCCATCTTACAATACGATGTTGGGACAATCTACCACCAACTAAGAGATCACGTGCTACATCATCAAGGAAAGGGTCCCTCTAAAATGCAATCAATTACCCGGTGTGTCCGGAGGGCTTGTTATGTGTGATGGCTTACAAAGAAGATGAAGAAAGACAAGGCAAAGAGGTCAACATCTTGTTTTTTCATTTGTTTATTTTTTCATTTAATTGAAGTATAATGTTTCACACTGTTGTGTTAGCGTCTGCTGTAGAGTAACATTACAGCTATATATATACATATACCCACTTCCTCTTGAGTCCCCCTCCCACGTAACTCCCATCCCACCTCTCTAGGTCATCAGAGAGCATCGAGCTGAGCTGCTTCTGCTATACAGCAGCCTCCCACTAGCTATTTTCCACACAGTAGTGTGTATATGTCAATTCTACCGTTCCAATTCGTCCCACCCTCTCCTTCTCCCCCTGGGTCCACAAGTCCATTCTCTACATCTGTGTCTCTGTCCGTGCCCTGCCAGTAGGTCCATCTGTATCACTATTCTAGATAATATATATATATGCGTTAATATACGACAATTGTTTTCTCGCGGCACAAGGTATTCAGCCCAAAGTTCTTTTGTAGCTACATCACTCAATCTCCATGAAATCCTGGAGTTATGTATTAATATTATTACTCATATGTTTACAGATTAAGAAATTGAGGGTCAGAGTGATTAAACAACTCTCCCAGGTCACATATGCACAAATTATGGTTGAAAGTAGCCACAGTTTGAATCCAAGCCTCTCTTCCTCAAAATGCAAGCCTCTTCCAGGGCACGCCTCTTTTTGCCTGTTAGTTCTAAAAGGTCTTGTAGATCTTCACAGAACCATTCAACTTCAGCTTCTTCAGTGTTACTGGTTGGGGCATAGGCTTGGATTACTGTGATATTGAATGGTTTGCCTTGGAAACGAACAGAGATCTTTCTGTCGTTTTTGAGATTGCATCCAAGTACTGCATTTCAGATTCTTCTGTTGACCATGATGGCTACTCCATTTCTTCGAAGGGATTCCTGCCCACAGTAGTAGATATAATGGTCATCTGAGTTAAATTCACCCATTCCAGTCCATTTTAGTTCACTGATTCCTAGAATGTCTATGTTCACTCTTGCCACCTCCTGTTTGACCACTTCCAGTTTGCCTTGATTCATGGACCTAACATTCCAGGTTCCTACACAATATTGCTCTTTACAGCATTGGACCTTGCTTCTGTCACCAGTCACATCCACAACTGGGTATTGTTTTTGCTTTGGCTCCATCCCTTCATTCTTTCTGGAGTTATTTCTCCACTGATTTCCAGTAGCATATTGGGCACCTACTGACCTGGGGAGTTCCTCTTTCAGATTCCTATCACTTTGCCTCTTCTTACTGTTCATGGGGTTCTCAAGGCAAGATGAAAAAGTAGAAAGTCAAGAAACACCTGGAGTAACAGGCAAATTTGGCCTTGGAATACGGAATGAAGCAGGGCAAAGGCTAATAGAGTTTTGCCAAGAGAATGCACTGATCATAGCAAACACCCTCTTCCAAAAACAAAAGAGAAGCCTCTACACATGGACATCACCAGTAGGTCAACACCAAAATCAGATTTATTATACTCTTTTCAGCCAAAGATGCAGAAGCTCTATACAGTTAGCAAAAACAAGACCAGGAGCTGACTGTGGCTCAGATCATGAACACCTTATTGCCAAATTCAGACTTAAATTTAAGAAAATAGGGGAAACCACTAGAACATTCAAATATGACCTAAATCAAATCCCTTATGATTATACAGTAGAAGTGAGGAATAGATTTAAGGGACTAGATCTGATAGAGTGCCTGATGAACTATGGATGGAGGTTTGTGACATTGTACAGGAGACAGGGATCAAAACCATCCCCATGGAAAAGAAATGCAAAAAAGCAAAATGGCTGTCTGGGGAGGCCTGACAAATAGCTGTGAAAAGAAGAGAAGCTAAGAGCAAAGGAGAAAAGGAAAGATATAAGCATCTAAATGCAGAGTTCCAAAGAATAGCAAGGAGAGAGAAGAAAGCTTTCCTCAGCGATCAATGCAAAGATATAAAGGAAAACAACAGAATAGGAAAGATTAGAGATTTCTTCAAGAAAATTAGAGATACTAAGGGAACATTTCATGCAAAGATGGGCTCGATAAAGGACAGAAATGGGATGGACCTAACAGAAGCAGAAGATATTAAGAAGAGGTGGCAAGAATACACAGAAGAACTGTACTGAAAAGATCTTCACAACCAAGATAATCACAATGGTGTGATCACTCACCTAGAGCCAGACATCGTGGAATGTGACATCAAGTGGGCCTTAGAAAGCATCACTATGAACAAAGCTAGCAGAGGTGATAGAATTCCAGTTGAGCTATTTCAAATCCTGAAAGATAATGCTGTGTAAGTGCTGCACTCAATATGCCTGCAAATTTGGAAAACTCAGCAGTGGCCACAGGACTAGAAAAGGTCAGTTTTTATCCTAATCTCAAAGAAAGGCAATGCCAAAGAATGCTCAAACTGCCGCACAATTGCACTCATCTCACACGCTAGTAAAGTCATGCTCAAAATTCTCCAAGCCAGGCTTCAGCAATACGCGAACCGTGAACTTCCAGATATTCAAGCTGGTTTTAGAAAAGGCAGTGGAACCAGAGATCAAATTGCCAAAATCCACTGGATCATGGAAAAAGCAAGAGAGTTCCAGAAAAACATTGACTATGCCAAAGCCTTTGACTGTGTGGATCACAAGAAACTGTGGAAAATTCTGAAAGAAATGGGAATACCAGACCACCTGACTTGCCCCTTGAGAAACCTCTATGCAGGTCAGGAAGCAACAGTTAGAACTGGACGTGGAACAACAGACTGGTTCCAAATAGGAAAAGGAGTACGTCAAGGCTGTATATTGTCACCCTGTTTCTTTAACTTATATGCAGAGTACATCATGAGAAACACTGGTCTGGAAAAAGCACAAACTGGAATCAAGATTGCTGGGAGAAATATCAATAACCTCAGATATGCAGATGATACCACCTTATGGCAGAAAGTGAAGAGGAACTAAAAAGCCTCTTGATGAAAGTGAAAGAGGAGAGTGAAAAAGTTGGCTTGAAGCTCAACATTCAGAAAACTAAGATCATGGCATCCTGTCCCATCACTTCATGGGAGATAGATGGGGGAAACAGTGGAAACAGTGTCAGACTTTATTTTGGGGGGCTCCAAAATCACTGCAGATGCTGATTGCAGCCATGAAATTAAAAGATGCTTATTCCTTGGAAGGAAAGTTAATGACCAATCTAGATAGCATATTAAAAAGCAGAGACATTACTTTGCCAACAAGGTCCATCTAGTGAAGGCTATGGTTTTTCCACTGATTATGTATGAATGTGAGAGTTGGGCTGTGAAGAAAGCTGATCGCCGAAGAATTGATGCTTTTGAACTGTGGTGTTGGAGAAGACTCTTGAGAGTCCCTTGGACTGCAGGGAGATCCAACCAGTCCATTCTAAAGGAGATCAATCCTGGGTGTTCATTGGAAAGACTGATGCTAAAGCTGAAACTTTTTGGCCACCTCATGCGACGAGTTGACTCACTGGAAAAGACTCTGATGCTGGGAGGGATTGGGGGTAGGAGGAGAAGGGGACGACAGAGGATGAGATGGCTGGATGGCATCACCGACTCGATGGACATGAGTTTGAGTGAACTCCAGGAGTTGGTGATCAACAGGTAGGCCTGGCGTGCTGTGATTCACGGGGTTGCAAAGAGTCGGACACGACTGAGCGACTGAACTGAACTGAACTAAACTGAACTCCAGGGCACGCCTGCTTTCTTGAAGCAAAACCCTTGCCCTCAAGGAATTTACCATCTGGTAAATCTGAAACCTTTGAGAATCACAACGTGTGTAGTAGGTTGGAATGAAACTGTTTGTTGGTCAAACAATATAAGAAGAGGAGTACCTTAAATATAATGGTGGGAGAAAATACAGAAATGTAGTGGTGTTTTGTTGACACTGCGTGTGAAAGGGGCCTTCTCATATTCACTCGGGGGTAATTAAATTAGATTGTCTACTTGACAAGTATTTGTTTTTAGTGGAGAAAACTGATCCCAGAGAATAGTGTAGCTGGAAGAAAATAACACTTCTAAAACCATTCAATGAAACTTCCAACTGTATTTATCATATTTCCAAGCCAGATCCTCAAACAGGAAAGCACTGTTCAGCTAATTCCAACACCCAACTCATTAAGAAGTTAGATTTTGCAGCATAAATTAGTCTTTTAAAAAGTAATACCTAGTCTCTTAAAATTATGTAAGATTCATGTGTCCCTGCCCTCATATCTCTGAAAAAAATAATAAAACCACATACTCAGTTCTGCTCAATAGTGACCCCCACCCAGGCTCAAGATTCTAAGCACCACCCCCAGGCAGAGAACCAGCCTCAATTTTACTGCTTCCTTCAGCTCTGTCAAGGTACTCTGTGGAATCAAATCTTCTCCTGGTTGCAGGGAAATATTCAAGCACAAAGGGATAAGTCACCTCCCAATTAATAACCTAAGAACCTTACGGAACCTGTATGCAATACAACACTCTCAGTGAGGGAGTATTAGCAGACCATACATAGGGTTGTGATTTAAATTAGGATATTCTAATTTTCTTTCCCAGTAGAGTGTATTTCCTCACCCATTTGAGGAACAAGTTTTACTTAACTGCACTCCGTCTTAATTTCACACTCTTAAGAGTCTGTGTGCATTAATGCCAAGGATGGTTGCTGAACTAGCTTTAAATTAGAGAGGTTGAACCATTTCAAACAGCCAATAACCATTTTTATATACAAGAAAAAAAAAACAGTATCATACGTACAAACTAATAGAATGAAAAATCCCAAGAGTTTCTGGTGTGCAAAACTGTCTTTGGGCTTCCCTGGTGGCTTTAAGCAGAATTTTTTCTTTCTCCGGAGGATTTCAATGTTTCCCTGAAAGACAGCTCTAGATTTCTTCCATCCCTCATACCTGTATGTCAAGTCAGTCCCTCTAACTGCCTTGGGAAGTTCTGTTTCGGAGAAACTATAAAGCAGCAAAATCCAGCCTTCTTTCAGAGGATAACTCCAAAACCATAGGAAATAATCCGAAAAAAAAATATCGGACCTTTTAACTTGTGAAGGCAATAAAAACGCTTTCCAAAGTGTAAACAGTTTAAGACTCTATAATACCTGGTTCTTCCACCTCAGCAAAGGAGGTTGTTCCATCTCGGCTGAAGAAAATCTCTGTCAAGACATTACAGTTGATTTAGCTCCCAAACTAGTTTAGTCCTGTATGATCTCCACCAAATTGTATTTATGGACTTCCATAAAGTGAGAGCATCAAAGACGCTTCACCTAGGTCCCCAGGCTGGGCTGGCACCAGGGCCAATGAAAGCAAATGCCTTCATTTCAGATCCCTTAATTCTGGGCCCTAGCTGCTCCCCAATCCCCTTTTCGGCTGCCCTGCACCCCTCCCAGCCCTGCTTTGCCAGGAAGTTTAAATGGAAGGATTTGGTTTTATCCCCCAGCAGGCACAGTACAGAAACACAGTAGGAAAATAACGCATACAGGAAAGTAAGCTGATTGTCCTGCTGGTGAGTGTTTAGGCTGCACTTGCTTATTGCAGATCCTGCACTTCCCCATACCTGCCCTCCTCAGGCCCGCATCCAACGGTGCTAACCTAGGCCTTCCCAGGCAACAGCACAGAAATAACTCCTCTTGACAAGGATAGGGTGTGGGGATGCAGGCTTAGGTAGACCTAAGAATGCGTGTACAAAATCCTTTTTCTCTAGGCTCTGCCTGTTCTGACCAGGATCGTGATGGTTTGGTTACTGTGTATGGAAGAGGAAACACAAAGAAGGTAGGAGATCTGGCTTTCCCCAAAGGAAGGGCTGATCATGGGTGACCACTGACATCACAACAGAGAGACAACACTGTGTCCCAGACACAGCTTTTGAATTATTCTTGCTAAAAAAATAAAATAAAATGGTAGTATCTAACTGGAAAGAGGCCAACGTCTAAATCTAACTAACAGTTCACAGAAAATGGAGAGGGAGGAGCAACAAAAAGTACAGAGCACAGATCAGACCCCTGTCAATGCAGGAGGTGTGGAAGAGGCGGGTTTGAATCTTGGGTCGGGAAGATTCCTGGAGGAGGAAATAGCAACCCGCTCCCGTCTTTTTGCCTGGGGAATCCCATGGACAAAGGAGCCTGGTGGGCTACAGTCCATAGGGTCACACAGAGTCGGACACAACTGAGCGTGCGTGACACACACATCTGCTATAGTTGAGTGGGTAGATGTGATGTGATGGTGACATGTGGCGTGCTCCTTAACCACCAGACAAACCACACTCCCAGCACAGAGGTCCTTCCACGGTGCCCTTCCGCTGGGCATTGCCGCACTGTCTCTAGACAGATCCCATACTTGGATAGATTTTAAATCATCCCTTTATTTCTTTCTCTCATTGAGCAAACACCTACCTCTATTGTGCTGAGAAGGCCATGGTCAACACGGTTAGATTGGCAGCTACACTGCCCGGATTCCCTTCCCGCCAGGGTTCTGGGTTGAAGTCACCCAAAGAATCCCTCAGGCGGATCTGAGACACAAATGCAGCCTTCAGTGGGACACAGTGACAAAAGGGCGCCGAGGAGACTGGCAGGGTCCCGGGGTCCTCACCCCCCTCTAGGCCACATTTTGTTCTTTCTCCCAATCATGAGACCCACCAGCCACCAGCGTCCCACTGCCGATGATCCTCTGCAGCTAACCAGAGGCAGCAGCTTCCCAAGGCAGCTTTGCACTGGCTTCCCCCTCACAAACCCACTTGAGCAGCACACGGCTTCTCTCCTGGTCTCCCCGCAAGCTCTGACTTGCCCCCTGGGCCAGCGCTTCTCTAATTTCTTAAGGGAGTGACTCCTTCTCTGATCCTCCAACTCCTCTTTCTGGACCTCCCTTTCCCTGATCCTCCCACAATTGTGTAAGGTTTAATTCCTACAGTAAATCCCTCAGTGCACACTCAGGGCAATGCTTCCCCATGGAACCCTGTATGACACACGTCTATCATCTCCAGGACCTGGAAATGCTTCCCAGGGCCTCCCCAGATGGACAGTCTAACCCTTCTCAGGAGAGCCTGTGGGGGCCTGGAGGGTTGCCATGACTTCTCACTGTGGACCTCATTCCTTCTGGTGGTCACACCAAACACCTCAGGGTTTCTGCTGGGATGTGGTTTCAACTCCTCTTACCTCAGGTCACTCTCTGCCCTAAGACCATGCACGGCATTAAATCAGTTTCTTTTGTTTAATCAAAGCTCTTCACTTCAGTTTTTAGAACCATTTTTCCAAGCGCTGTATTCCACACATTCAGTGTTTTTTCTAAGCAGTCACATTTGACTGGTACCTGTTCACATGTTTATCTAACGCACTGATCCATGGGAAAGTGCCAGGGACAAGTCGCTGCTGTTACAGACTCCCGTCAAGGATTTCTCTTTTGTTTGTTTGTTTTGGCCAAATATGCAGGGCTCTTAGTTCTCTAACCAGGGATTGAACCTGCAACCCCTGCACTGGAAACTCAGTGTCTTAACCACTGGACTGCCAGAGAAGACCCTTAAGGAGTCTCGTTTGGATTCAACTGTCATGTCCAGGTTTCCACAGGACCCAGGTAAATCAACATCTAATCTAAGTGATTGGTCAAATTAGGTAGTATAGGGACTTCCTTGGTGGTACAGAGGTTAGGAATTCACCTTCCAATGCAGGGGGACGTGGGTTTCAATCCGTGGTCAGGCAACTAAGATCCCACCTGCTGAGGGGTAACGAAGCCCACACCATGACTAGAGAAGTCCCCACATGCCAGAGCGAGGACCTAGTGCACCCAATAAATAAACAAAATTGGAAGCATTTCATTTTACACAAAAATTAGGTAGTATAAAGTTTAAAGAGATATACAACCAGTGGCATTAAGTCTGGAAAAAATACTATATCATTGAAAACAGCAAGAGACAATAGCGCAGATGTTTTCACATCCCATGCAAAATAATCCAAGAGGAAACATTTAATTTTAGATGCTGTAGGTTGGAAGTCTAAGGAGAAATACTTGAGCTGAAATGGATTCTTGCATAGAAGTGATACTTGAATACACAGGGTAGATTTATTCTTTAAAAGACAAAGACAGAAAAAAATGGGGAGGCCAAAAACAGCACATTAGTAATGTCTATGTCCTATGTGCATATGATCTCCTAAAAGTCAGTAGCCGCTCCAATCATATTTATGATTTACATATATGAATATGTAGAAATATGTAAAGTTAACAGAAGAGAACTGCACCAATTTGGATCTCCAGGATTAGGAACCACACGGAGAGTTAAGAAACCCTGTGACCCTGATTCTACTATCACTTCCCTAAGTGCAGTATTGTTGAACCAGGAAGATTCTCTTACCTGATACATAGGTGATACCAGGAGAGTAAAGCAAATCAGTGAACACATTTTATCTACATTTTCCTCCTTGCTGGAAAGGGACATTTTTCCCTATTTAAATATCTTTAGACTTTGACCCACATATGGAGAGACCTTTAAGTGAGACTGTCCATCACTTGGGAAATGGCTGAATAAACTTTGCAGTTCTCAAGGGGTGAGAAGTGTCTGCATAAATGCTGAGGAGTGACTGTTGAGATAAATGGTATAAAGAAGTGAAGACCAAGATAGAGGAAACTGTGTATTTCAAGCTGGCATTTATCTAGGAAAGTGAAGATGGAGGAGATACCAACATCTACATATACTGGCTCCTATAAAAAAAATAAAATGATAGACAATGAAGTTTAAAAAAAGAATTACTTATAGCGGAGAAGGAAACAAAAATGGAAGCCAGACTTCTCTGAATAGATCTCATTTTAGGTGACTTTAAAACATTAAGTGAAATTCAACATAACTACGATACAGCTCTAAAGCAGAATGAAACAAACTTAGCCACTAAGCATGCTTTTAGATTGTACAGAGAACAATTCAAGTGACTTTCAAAGACTGTACGTCCCTAGTATTATATACTCTAAAGATGAAAAGAATCACACAATAAATTCAAACTGGTTTAGGTAATTAAATTTCAATAATATTTTTATTGTTATTCTGAAATAGTATTCATTATAGTTACATATAAATTTATAAAGAAAGAGAAAACAATTAATTATTGGTAAGCACTCATTATTTAGTTTCTCTTTGAAAAGAAAGAAAAGGAGGAAAGGTGGGAGGGAGAGAGGGGAAGGAAGGACCGAAAGAACGAAGGGAACCAATAAGCACCCCTCGTGATCAGGGTGTGGTCTCTAAATATAACTGTTTCCATAAAGGGATGCCAGCTCCAGACTCAGGGCAAGAAATACACGCAAGATAAGCCTAGAACATTGTCATACCAGAAAACAATGGAGCAGCTGAAGATGACTGAAGGACTCATAAGCCAAACTTGAAGAGGCTCCCACTGACCCAAACTGGACAATTTTCAGTGCTGATAAGAAAAATGCATCAGTATTTTGCATAAGTACCAAATATGTTCAAACATCCATAAGTTCACTAAGATGACTTAAACAAATTAAGTGATCAACTCTGGCTGATGTTAAAAACCAACTCACTGAAACTAGTTAAAAAAAAAGAGAGTCAGAGAAATATATATAGAAAGAGGGTGTTTGTGATTTTAGCATCTATCTGGCCTTTCTCGTGCAAACTATACACCAGGCTAATCAAATTGCTGGTATAGGGAAAATATTACAGTAAATAAGTGAAGAAGAAAGAATATCACAGATCTAGACAATCCTTTTCCAGACAGTTAACATCACAGAAATAGAGACAATGTTCATCTTATGAAAATGTGTGTGGCTTTTTAAGCTATTATTTTTTAGCAGGACTTACCAAGGTATTTGCGGATGATAGGATATCCGTGTTTTCTTGAAAATAATCCAGAAAGGGGGCTGGGAGACCACTAAGAACGTTGAGACGTAGATAGAACAAAACTGGCCATGAGTTAATGGTTGCCGCAGCTGGGAGATGGTAAACAGAAGTTCATTGCACTGTTCTACCTTTGCGTATAACTGAAATTTTCCATAATCAATTTTTTTTTAATTGATGAGGCTTTGAAGTCACACTGCCTGGGTTTGAATCCCAATTCAGCGACAATAGAGATGTAATCTTGGGCAAATTACAGCAAGTTGTGGAGCCTCTCTGTAACTCACCTTCCCCATCTGTAAGTTATGGATAATACATTGGGTTGGCCAATAAGTTCCTTTGGGTTTTTCCATAAGATCTTGTGGACAAACCCAGCCAAACTTTTTGGCCAATCCAAATCAAATGACCTGATATGAAGACCAAGTGATGTAAAGCATATAAAGCATCTAGAATAATTCCTGATATACAGTAAACACCTGCTAGCTATTACCATTTTTAGGATCCTCAAAACTGAATGAAACCTTGGCTTATTAGAGTCTCTGGGCCACTAAAGGTTAAGACTGGCTCATGAGAAACTGTTATTTCTTCTTCTCACTGAGGAGCATAACATACATCCAACAATCTCCTTTCCTCCACATAACAACTAGACAGACTTCAAAGACTGACCAGTCTTTCAGTTTTCACCATTCTGACACTCTATCTGCTGCCCCAAAGAAGAGGTCTCAGGCCAATGCTGCCAGTGCTACTGTTAACTCCCACCTGACTGGTCTTTAACTCCTAGCACCACGCCCAGGGCCAGCCCACAGCCCCGCGCTGAGCCCTCTAGTGGTGGGTGGTTTAGCAGGAAACCAGTAGGCTAGTGAAAAGCCCTGTATCTTCATCTAGTCTCTGTCCCTGAATAGCTGTGTAACTGTGGATAGTAGTTTGATGTCCCCAGAATTGGGTAACAAGATGTCGCCAGCATTTCTGGAACTCTTGCCTTGAATATCCCTTTGGAGACTATTAGAAAATGCTTATGAGTCCCTTTTGTTGTTGTTCAGTTGCTCGATTGTGTCCAACTCTGCGACCACATGGACTGCAACACACCAGTCTTCCATGTCCTTCACAATCTCCCAGAGTTTGCTCAAATTTACGTGCATTGAATCAGTGATTCCATCCAACCATCTCGTCCTCTGTCATCCCCTTCTCCTCCCGTCTTCAGTCTTTCCCAGCATCAGGGTCTTTTCCAATGAGTCGGCTCTTCACATCAGGTGGCCAAAGTATTGGAGCTTCAGCATCAATCCTTCCAATGAATATTCAGGGTTGATTTCCTTCAGGATTGAGTTCCTTCACTGACACAGAAAATCTTCAGCCTCTGAGAGAAAAATCATAATAAGACACAGCCAAGAAGATTTCAATGAGGTAGATAATAAGGCTGTCTTTGGTTGAAAACCACTTGCAACTATTAAAGGGAGATTTCATCTCCGTTAGGAAGCATACATTGACTTTTAAAAACAGTCCTAAAGAAAAGCAGTGACCAAATTCTCAGATAAAATGTAAATAGCTACTTCAGAAGATGTCTGTTTCACAAAACTCTCCCTGGGGTAGAGTTACTCCCTGCAGTATGGTTACTAATTTTTCTTTAAACCAACTTTTAAATCTCTCCTTAAGAAGAATCATAGTCATGTCATCTACAAAGTATTTGAGTGTGTGGGCTTTGTCCTTTGTACAGATGTAGTCACATAAGTAAATTTACAAGTCAAAAATCATAAAACTATTTATATTTCAATTAAACAGCTTAAAGAAACTCAGTACAAGTAGGAGCTTGATTAATTGTGTTTCATCCTCTGTAAAATGGGGCTCAAAGTAATGTGCCTAACTCACAGAGTTGTTTTAAGGATTAAATGAGTAAATATATGAAAAGTATTTAGACAAACTAGCTCATAATAGGAGAAGGCAATAGCACCCCACTCCAGTACTCTTGCCTGAAAAAATCCCATGGACGAAGGAGCCTGGTAGGCTGCAGTCCATGGGATCGCTAGGAGTTGGACACGACTGAGCGACTTCACTTTCACTTTTCACTTTCATGCATTGGAGAAGGAAATGGCAACCCACTCCAGTGTTCTTGCCTGGAGAATCCCAGGGACAGGGGAGCCTGGTAGGAAGCTGTCTATGGGGTCGCACAGAGTCGGACACGACTGAAGCGACTTAGCAGCAGCAGCAGCTCATAATAAAAGCCACATAAGTGTTAGCTATTATCCTTATGAATATTTCACTGTTTTCAGTTCTCAAAAATGAAACATCCTTTACTCAGTTTCATTTTTCAGTTATCCTGTTCATGGCAAATGTAGACTCAAATCACTAATGCACACATATTTCTGAGGATTTGAAAGGCTCTTAAAATTTTGTCCTATATTTAAGCCAGTTTTCTTATCCAGATAGATAAATAAGATTAGCTTATATGCAAATACATGGGTTTCTACATAAGGGTCCACCACAAACACTAATTATAGGATGACTACATACCTTTGGTTTTCAGAAAATACCTATATATATATATCAATCAGCAAATATTCACTGTATGCAACCATACCCAAGTTAACATGGTAGGAACTATGGAAATACATAGAAGAAAAAGGCACAAGCCTCATCCTTGGGGAGTTTCCCAGTTGAAGAAGGAAAAACATTTGCACATGAGGCTGGATAATGAGTTATGGTTACGGGTCACCTGTGAGTAGTAAGTGGCTGGAGCAGAAGGTAATAGCACCTACAGTGGAAAAACAGGGGTGGGGAAAAGCAGAGACGTCTCTAGCAACAAAGATAATTCAAAATCTTTGGCTTAGAGAAGATGGATCTGAGCCAAGGCTTAAGGGATGAGTGAGATTCAGAAAAGGGAAAAGGAGCAAGAAGGGCATGAACAAAGGGAAGGTCAGATTCTGAGTGGACACTGGGATGACCACATGGACTCAATCAGGGAGCAGGAGTAACGAATGGCAGACAGATAGCCAGACTCTTTGGGTCCAGCCTAAAGAATTTCTCCTTTATAAGTGATACAAAGGTAGCAAGGGTTTTGAACAAAGCTTTGACATGATTAAAGCAGTAGTTTAAGAAAATTTCTAGATTTTGGGTCCAAAGGGCCTCCTATGGCTGAATTAGTTGCAGATATGGGCATTTGTGATTCCCTTCTCTCTCATTTTCAAGCATTTTGTGGGGAATTTGCCGGTGTTTACAACACCTTCGGTTCATATAATCCCTCAGATTTGCTTTCACCTTTCCAAAACAGGAGAGGACTGAGGTAGCAGGCATGTGATTTGCTGAAAATGAAACCCATCTTGTACTCAGATGGCATGGCCACCTGCTCCTTCTAAATTCAGTTCAGTTCAGTTCAGTCGCTCAGTCGTGTCCAAGATACTGACAATTTCTCAAGCTCTGAAACGTCTAGAAGAAGAGAGACTCATCCACTCAAATGCCATCTCTCTTCCTTTAAAAGAGAGTTATTTAAATAGAAAAGCATTGTTTTTTTTCTTTTTCTGTTATGGCAAAGATATTTTCTTGTTTTTCCTGGTGATATAAATAATACACACTTATTGTCAAAAATTGAAATAAATCAAATAATAAGAAAGAAATCACCCAGAGTCCCAATCCTTCTGAGACAACCATCATTAATATTTAGAGACTCATTTTTTAAGCACCTCAACATGTACAAATACATAAACACACATATTTTGTAATTTAATAATGATTATCTATAGTGTGTTGTTTACATACCTTACTATTTTGTCATTTTGTTATCTCAGTTTTCCTTCTTCTCTCTCCTTTCTCTCAATCCTGTCCTTCTGACACCTAGCTTTATATACCTAGTATATATCTTCCATAATTTTACTCTCTTATACACATATTACATATAGGCATCACTGATAAATTTATAAAAGTAGCAGCCATCCATCAAAAATATTTCTCTGCATCATATTTTTCCCACTAAACAGTGCATTATGAAAATTCCTCTATTAAGTGGTATTTAACCCATTCTTTTTAATTTATCATGAGATAAGAATAATAGTTATTGAATACTTACTATGTGCCAGGGACTATTTCCACATTATGTTGCCAATTTTATTTTAATTCTCACAAAAATCTTCTGAGATTGGTATCACTGTTGTCCTCATTTTATGGAGGAGAAAAGGGAGACAGAGAAGCTTAGCACCATTCCTGAGGCTGTTCATCATACATATAAGATGAAAATGGGGATTAAAGCCCAGGCGGCCTGACGCTACAGCCATGCTATTAACATTAACCCCACACCATATGACTGAGCCAGGCATGGGGAGGCCCCCCAGCCAGCCCATCACTAATGGGCATTCTCTTGATTCCAGTTTTTTGCCACTATAATAATACTTCAATAAATATCCTTGGACATATATCCTGATCCATGAGTATTTTATTTCTTTATCCAACAAATATCTAACGAGGATCTACCCTGTGCCAGAGACGATTCTAGATGTTACAGTTCCAGTGGTGAGGGAGACGGACACAGTTCTAGTTTTCATAGAGCTCACATTCTTGTGGGAGAAGACAACGAATGAATTCATGAACAAGGAACAAGAAAAAATAGGAGACAATATCCGTGAGTCATATGCACAGAATTAAAAGAGGGGAATGTGATAGAGAGCCACTTGGTGATAATTACAGGTATTGCTTATATGAAACAGATCGCCAAATGTAAGATTGGTGGGTTGAAAGATCTGCGCTTTTTTTAACTTTAATAATTATTGCTACTCTGCTTTCTAAAAGGCTTATTTCCAATAAATCTCATTTCTAACAACAGAAATACAGAGTTATAAAAAGAAAGAAATTTTTCTTGTCTTCCTTTTTGACTCACTAAGGAAAGTTCTTAAAGATTTTTCTTTTTCTGCCAAAGTATGTGGACCTATTTCAAATTCAACAGGAATAAATGTACATCAGCTGCAAGGGAAACATCAAAAATGATTTTATATCAGTTTATGCATTTTTTAAAGCTTGTGTACTTTTATATCACTTTGTGTATACTTTGAGTACATATTCTTTCCTATGAAAGAAAGAATGCACGTCTCTCAGGGAACACTCTCGAAGGAAACACGTGGGTTTGCTGGTGAGGCGAGGGTGGAAGATAGCAAGAGTAAACATTTTTAAGCTAGTTAAACACAACTGTGCTCTAAAAAGTAGAAAGGAAACAAGTCTAGTAGGTTGAAAACAGACTCCTATAAAGAAAAATTTTGATAAACATTAAAAAGCATGATGGTAAATTCATGTTGATGTATGGCGGAAATCAAACCATTATTGCAAAGTGATTGTCCTTCAATTAAAAATAAATAAATTGGGGGAAAAAAAGCAGCCTTTAGGGGCTGAGGTACTTCAGAAGAAGCCATCAAAAAAATACCACTAGCTGCACTATCCATAGCCTGGGAAGCTAGACTTTCTCACCACATCTCCTTTCCTTATTTGTAGGCCTATCTGGTTATCATAAGTTCCAGGGCACTGCCATTATTCAAAGGACTCATAAATATGCAACAGGTATTTCCTGGAAGAAAATGCAACTGAAAAACTCCCAACCAGAAGGAAGATGACTTCCAATCAGAGATGCG
The DNA here is from genome assembly GCF_049115385.1 of Moschus berezovskii. Classification (NCBI taxonomy): domain Eukaryota; kingdom Metazoa; phylum Chordata; class Mammalia; order Artiodactyla; family Moschidae; genus Moschus; species Moschus berezovskii. Next base: position 37,672,295 of record NC_142478.1, read on the forward strand.
GAAAGGAGAGCATGGCATAGTGGCTGTCACCAGTCCCCAACCTCTCCACCATTCCACGGAGGAGCTGGCAGCACTCAGACATATCCTTTCTGCAAAACGCCCTGACAAATCATAGAGAGGGCACGGCAGCCTCCATACCTAAATCCAGCCCCTCGTTTTAAAGGGCTGCAAGTCTGAAGTGACTTAGCAGCAGCAGCAGCAAGCTCCATGTGTGCAGAAAAGCAGGGTTTTATTTTAACCACGTTCCACAAGCAAAAGAAATGGAAAGAATTCCAAGCCTAATCATTTTTTTTCTTCCTTGAAATTTGATCATATTCCTAACTTCAGTCATAGTGCCCGGTTTCCTTTCCTTAATGGAGTGAAACTTATGTCTGTGATTAGAGAATTGGCTTGGGAAAACCATTTGAGTTTTAAAAGTTATATGTTTCAACAATAATAGATATGGGAACCCTGGAACAAAACCAGTATGTTTTGGATGTTAATTCAGACATCATAATGACTTGCTATTTCAATCTGCAGTTAGTAGGTAATGGTGGTATTAGACATTCAAAGTGGAAAAAAATTGAGTTGAAAGTTTTCACAAGGATAGCATAGTGATAAATTTAAAGTTATAGCCTCAGTGTATAGCTTTGGGGCTAAGATGTCCAGGATTATTTTGAAAATAAAGAATAAGGTGACATGCATTAAAAGAGTAGCTTTTCTGGAAGTGCATTTACTACAAGTGTGACACAAATTCTAACAATCAAAGACATAGGAAAAAAAGAAATCTATTGCTTTAGGCAATAGATATGTTCCTTAATTCAACCCTATCTTTCAGTATATCAGGGAAACTCACTAGAAATGAAATGATGTGATAAGACCTTAAGGGGAAGTGGGGCAAGGCCATGAAATGGTCTGGCTCAGTCATGTCCGACTCTTTGTGACACCATGGACTATAGCCCCCTGGGCTCCTCTGTCCATGGGATTCTCCAGGCAAGAATCCTGGAGTGGGTTGCCATGCCCTTCTCCAGGAGATCTTCACAACCCAGGGATAGAACCTGGGTCTCCCACACTGCAGGCAGATTCTTTACCATCCGAGCCATCAGGGAAGCCCCTTTACGCAAAACAAGCATGCCAAGTTCCTCCTGGTTGGAGGCTACTACTGGGGGAAGTCAAGGAGCTCTATCCTTGGAGCTGCACAAGCTTACTTGGAAATCCTTTGACCTTCTTGCTGTGTGACTTCGAAAAAGTTGTTTAAGACTTCTGAACCTCATCTACAAACTGGGGTGTTAGCAATATTTCACTTCAAAGGATCTTATGAGAATTAAATGAGATAATATACTGACATATGTAAAGCAAAGAAGACATGAATGACATTTTAGTTCCTTCCTCCTTCCTACCCAGTTTTAATATTGGCTGTGCAAGAACTGAATCAGAAGAAATGAATCTTGAAGGGAAAAAAAAAAGAGGCTGATATAGGAGTGAAAAAGCAGAGCTGCCTAACAGTGGCCTAGACTTAACCTGGCGGAACAATCTCAATGAAAGAGCCGAAGAAACCACCCATACCCAACGCATCACTGTAGCCACCCCTCTCTTGCAGCACAGAAGGCTTTTTCTACATGAATTTCTAGGTTTTTCTAATCAAGGCATACTTAGTCATTTATATATAATTTATGTCACTCATTTCAATATTGTTCACTTAAATGTTATGGGCCTAGGACAGTACTTGTCCCAAAACAAGTAATAAAACATTTATTAACTCTAACAGCATGATAACCTAAAAAAATATATTCCAAGACATCATAAGCACAGCAAAACTGAAAAACCAAATCTACAATTGCAAGCAGTTAACACACCAATTCTAAATGATTAAATATCACCATGGCATATAGCATTCTCCGTAACGTGTAGGAAAGTCCATTTGAGAAGTCTGTGACTCTTTAGGCTTCTTAAGAGATTAATGATGTTAAAAATACAAGACTAAAAATTGTATTAAACTATTTTCTGGCTAAGAACCTTTATTTTTGTAGATGCTCTCTTGTCATTACCATCAGTTTTTCAGGTGATTTGTGTGCAGGTCTATTTTTTTCACAGGGAACCAAATATTGATCACTTAACAAGAATTACAGGCTGTGTCCATCAGGATGTTTGAAGAACCACAGAATCACTCTGAGGTGCTGGGCACTTTATTTGTGGCAGAGACCAATTGTCCCCACACACAAGATGGAATTTCAGAGCTTTGAGCCTGGCCAGGATTATCATGGGACCATCATGGGCTTTCAGGATACCTCGTGAGTAGGTGAAACTGCCAATATTATCTCCATAAATGCTACAGGCAGAGGAGGCATGATGCACTTAAATCACATCCCTCAAACTCCAGCACATACAGCAACTGAGAGGAAGTAAGATATGCTTCAATTCAACTTTAAAGCTAGCGTCTTCTGCAGGGAGCTCTGTTTGTGAACAGAGATGGGTAATAGATACCTGTTGGGTAATCCATGCCCTGCCTTAAGAGAGCTGTCTGATGATGAGAAAGTTGTCTTGACCTCATTCTAAATTACCCAGTCTCCTTACATGGTGTGAGAAGCCATTTGGCAAGGGGAATTTTTAAGCTTATGTTGTTATTTGTTCTCCATTTCCCTCAGACCTGCCTACAGAGCCTGGTTTTCTAGACAGTTTGCCACAAGTTTGTTTTGGTTGTGTTTTTTGTTTTTTGTTTTTTTGTAATTAAAGTCAAAGACAACTGAAATATTTGAGACTCTTTTTATTCCACATACAAAAACCAAATAATCATTGATGGAAGTTAAAAAATCAATTCAGTAAATAGGGGAACGACTACACAAACTCATTATTTGCAAAATACAAGTCCACACCACTAACCTAGCCCCTGTCTTTTTTTAAATATCTTTAATTGGAGGAAAGCTGCTTTACAATGTTGTGTTGGTTTCCTCTCTCTCCTGAACCTCCCTTCCTCTCCCCATTCCACTTCCACTTTCTTTTAAACCTTTAACTAGTTCTTTTCACATCATATAGATGCATATTTAGATGGTTTGACCTAGCACCAATGCTCTAATTAAAATACTTAAATAAGATTTCACACTAACATGGCTTTATATTAATATTTCTTAAACGAATACAGAAAAAAATTCCGTGATAATCAATTCTCGGCTCCTCATGTCCACCAACATTCACTCCATCATCACTGCCAGCCCCAAATTGCTTTACTGCAGCGGAATTATATTATAAGGTTAAATTGCTATAATTCAAGTTTCCAGACCAGAGGAAAAGCAGCCCAGAGAGTTAGGTTTTCTGAGGCGATTAGCAAATAAAAAGAAGTATGATGTAGGAGAACGAAGGGGATGAGGAGGAACTTTGTGGGGAAAGAAGGAAGTAATCCTCACAGGCGAGTTCTAAGCCCTGTTGCCCCCCTCACCCCTTTGAGTATTCCTGGGGTTTTGTTGTTGCAGATTTAAGGGTGTTTGAAGTGCTGGGAGGATGGCTGAAGGATGATGGTCACTTGGTGCTAGGCCTAAAGAATCTTTTTTTTTAAGTCTTTATTGAGTTTGTTACTTCTGCTTTATGTTTTGGTGTTTTGGCTGGAGGCTTGTGGGATCTCAGCTCCCTGACCAGGTATCAAACCCACGCCCAGCCACGCTGGAAAGCGAAGTATTAACCACTGAACTGCGAGGTTAATCCCTAAAGAATCTTGAAGAGTTCAACTCAGACTCCCACTACTGCCCACTCAGTCTCTTTCCTCTGCTCCTAACAAACTCCATGCTCAGCTGGGTCCTTTCCGAATAAAGAGTGACTGAAACAGGACCAGAGCAAACATTTCTGGAAGACAATTGCTTGTTGTAGAAAATGAGTTGTAATCAAATCAATAAACATCAACCCTATGAGCCTCCACCTGACACAGAAATTACATTGTCCTACCGAACACTTCTTTGAAATGAGATTCCACTGCTCCCCACACCCCTGCTCCACACACCCCTTCATTGAATAAAGATTCATTCAGAATTATGACGTGCCAAGTCCTCTGCCAGACACAGGCAGGAGACACAAAGATGAGATGACAGAAAGATGGGTCCCCGCCCTCAACGTGCCGAGAAGGGGGTGGTGGACGGAAGGAGTGTAAAGTCTAACTTCTCTTTGTAGCTCCTTCTCCCCTTTAATCAAGCCCACATGTTTAACGCAGGGGAACTCAATGTTAGTGAGGAGGGGAAGATTATAAAAATGTTCACTTTCATCCTACAGATATGAGAAAACAAGAACACGTTGCCATTACACGACAACTTTATGGCTCCGAATAACGCCAGCAGGCAGTAAATCAAGGGAGGGTTGCAACGGGCTGCACCGAATAGGCACCTCGTGTTTGCTTGAGGAGGGAGCCCGAGGGATGCCAGCCTAGTGCCAAGCTGCCCAGGGCCCCAGACAAGAGGGGGAGAAAGGCCGGAGAAGACAGGAGGCAGCCAAGGCCCCATCCACTCTCAATAAAAGCCCGCCAAGCCTCAGTCCCTCCGCAAACCTTCCTTCTCTTCTTAAGAAATGACAGAAATCAGGAAATATTACTTCAGCTTGCAGGCTTCTGTCCTGGCCTATCAAACCCACAGAGAAGTCCCAGCAAATTACTGGAAACTGCACTTTGAACTTCGCCCCTGGCAAGGAGCCCAGTCAAACAGAAATGTAAAAGTTCCTTTCCTCTGAGGGGCCCCTGCACCAGGGTGTCCCTACAGACACTCGGGAGAGCTGATTGCAACAGGTTGGAATGAGGCCTCGAGCCAGGAAAACAAGCCCTGACCAGTATGATTTCCTACTGCCTGTGTTGTTTCTCAAAAAAGTTTTTTTTGGCTTGTTCGCTCTCGTTTTGTTGGACTGCGTTACAGGCTCAGGTCCCATCGAGGAAAAGACTGGCACCGTTTTTCACAAAATGCTTAATCCTTGTTTAGTTCCAAAACAGCTCCATCAGCCCACCAGTAAGTAATGTGGGAGGGGGGGGGCAGGTAGCAAGAGTGGGTGGTGGGGAGGGGGTGCTGACTGGCCAGGCCAGTTGCTAAGCAAATTCTCTGAGCTCCCAGGGCATCGAGAAGTAGCTGGTAAAGCCTGCAGGTATTTCCAGTTCCGACAAGGGAGACATCTTTCACTGCCCACTAGACTTCACAGCGGGGGCTGTCAGAGCACAAGAAGCTTCTGGGGTGCCTGGTCCCCAGCTGCTGCTTCTTGTGAGAAAACCACCAAAACACCAGCCTCTTTCTAGCTCTGTTCTATTTCTAAGAAAACCAAATTTTGCACTGGCAAATAAACTGACTCATTACAAAACTAAGAGGTCAACAAGACAGATAAAGCTGAAGGTTAAACAGCTGGAGAAACAAGCCTCTATTGGGGCAGCAGTGGGAGCTCCTCGGAGGAAGTGGTAAATCCCCCGAGATCTGTCCATACCCTGCAAGGCGGAGGAGGGGCTGCCTCTAAGGCCACTTTCTCTAAGATCAAACATTCCTCACTCAAGCACCAAAATGGATGCAAATCACTGCCAGTTAGGCTAGCAGTGAGTCTGAAGATTGTGGTCATCTACTCTTCTGATAATGTTGTAAAGAAAATTTCCCCCCAGTGTGTTTTCTGAAGTCCTGTGTTCTCTCAAAAGATCTCGCAGGGATGGGTAGAACTGCTCGTTCTAGCTCTAAACCCACAGCTTCCCCTTCCCTTGCTCCCTGACCTCTGACTGACCCAGTTCTGCAATAACCAACAGTCAATGAACACTGTACAATTCCCCCACCCCCACCCCCGACACACAATGCTGCTGGTAAAGTCTCCTTTATAGGGCACTCCTGGCTGGCCCTGGCATAGCCCAGGGAGGTTCCCACAGCTTCTGTACTGGGATTGCTAAAGCCGAACACTACCATTAGTTCCCACTCCTTCTACCTCCCAGGGGTTCTAGAAGCAATTTGAGAAGAACAAGACACCCAGACCTCACATAAAGCCTATAAAGATGCTGTGTACTGGTGACCTGTTCTCTCATCCATGCATTCAACACGCATTTATGATGATTCACTCTAACAAAGCACATCTCACCAAGTAGATGGCCCTCAGGCTCTGTGTCCTCCTCCACAAAATGACCTGGGAGGAAAATGCCTTACACTGGGGAAAGTTGGGCCAACAGATGGCCTGAGCGGTCACACCCAGCACAGGGGAGAGTCCCCATGAATAACTGGAAACAGAAGATTTGAGGTGAGATAAGAGGTCACACCTGGAGAGGAGCCCCTGGTGCCTCCCAGGAGGGTGAAGCCTGCCAGTGTATGAACCCTTCATGAGAAAAGGCCACAGAGGGAAAGTAGTGTCAGGAGCTGAGTCTGGTGGGCATCGGGAATTAAAGCAGTGTGTCTTGAACTCGGGTGTACACGAAAAGCCCCAGGAACACTTGAGCAACCAGCAGACTCCTCAGCCACCCCCAGCTTACCCTCAGGAGTTCTGATCCATTTGGTCTGGTCAGGCCCCAGGTGATTCTGATGCTGCAGATTCATACCAACTTAGAGAATGAGAGGAAGAAGAAGAGTTGGGAAAGGTGAAAACAGAGAGGCATGGAAGGTAGCAAGAGACAGTCTGGAAAATGGAAGAACCAAGATGGTGGAGCAGTAGTTCAGAATCTAAAAAGAGGAGAGTTTGCTAAGGGGCTGAGGGTGGGAAAGGACATTTCATTTAAACCTCCAGCAAGGCCTGGGCATCTATAAGATAAAGTCTCTGTAAGACAAAGTCTCTATAAGACAAAGATAAGAACTAGATCATTTGGGCTTACTCTTTTAAATGCTCAAATTCTGCTCAAAAATACAATAAACAAATAAGCAATCTTAAAATTGTATTATGTCGATATGATATTTGGGTGAAAATATTCTAAAACTCAAGTTAATCCAAACTTCTTTCAGAAAAGCAGTTTCATTCAAGCAACATGGACAATTGGCTGCCTGGAGTCATACAACTCAATCATCAGAACCTGCATTCCATGTATACTAAGATAGATGACCCACTTGTGACCATCCACTTCTTCATGTGTTACATTAAGGACCAAAAGCATGAACACTGGTTCTAAGCCACAGAGACACAAAAAGCTAGAAGAACTGAGTCTGCAAAGGCCTTCACCTCCATTCAGAAATCCAAGGAACCAACGAATTTTAGTTGTGCCAAATAACATGGAAGAGCCATGTGGGTGATGACTAGCAGCTAGGGAGGGGAAAATTCAGAGCACTTCCTCACAAGATAAAGTCCCGGTGCCAAAAACCCTTCCCACCCCAACTCTGTTCACTGGACCATGACCCCCTTTTGATGACAATAGAAAAAGCAACTGCCCTCGAAAGAAGGCAATGCAAAGATCCACAAAATATAAAACACAGGGATGAAAAATAGGAGAGAAAAGATGTCCAGGAGATCCATCTTGTGACTAACAGGATTTCCAGAAAGAGAGAACAGAGAAGGTATCACTAAGAAAATATCAAATAAAAACTATGAGAAAATGCCCCATATCTGAAGGATACATATGAGGGCCCATTAGGGGAGCAGCACGCTGAATAATATGGACTTCCCAGGTTGCTCAGTGGTAAAGAATCTGCCTGCCAATGCAGGAGACACAGGAGACGTGGGCTGGATCTCTGGGTTAGAAAGATCCCTGGAGGAGAAAATAGCAATCCACTCCAGTATTCTTTCCTGGGAAATCCCACGGACAGAGGAGTCTGGCAGGCTACAGTTCACAGGGTCGAAAAGAGTCAGATACAACTGAGCACACAAAAATAAAAAGCAAGTACACTGAATAAAAGATTTACAGCAAAACATTTCAGTGTCAGATCGAGAAGATCTTAAAAAAGCTTCTGTAGAGAAAGAACGGTCACAAATAAAGGACTGGTGGTCAGAATTGCTATCACACTCCTCATAACCCTAACCCAGAAGACAACAAAACAATGCCTCAAAAACTGTGAAGGGAGGGATATCCAAAGTCTAGGCTGATATAACCATGCATACTAGTAACTAACACTCTCTGTGACAGGCAGGCTGGGTGGATTACTCTCTCTTCCCTCATTAAGCATGCCTTTCTTAAGGCCACTAGGGACTTTGAGCAAACTCCAGGAGAAAGTGAAGGACAGGGAAGCTTCGTGTGCCGCAGTTCATGGGGTTGCAAAGAGTCCAACACAACCAAGCTATGTAAGGACAACTAGGGATCATCTGTCTCTCTTAAGGAGCTGCTTTTACCTAGGCAAGACCCACTAAGAGCTATCCCCATAAAACCCCATGCTCAGCGGATTGAAATTCCGCTGCCTGAGCTCACAGCCCCTTGTCTTCGTTGTTAATTTCTCCACCACCTTTACTATTTTTTTTAATATTTATTTATTTATTTGGCTGTGCCAGATCTTAGTTGCAGCATGCAGAATCTTTGGTTGTAGTATACAAACTCTAAGTTACAGGATCTAGTTCCCTGACCAGGGATCCAACCTGGGCCCCCTGCATTGGGAGAGCAGAGTCTTAGCCACTGGACCACCAGGGAAGTCCCACCACCTAACCTGCTGTAACCCACTCCCCATCTCATTTTGGCCCTCACCTCTACATTTTCAATGTAAGCTTTTCTCCAAGACCCAGAGATGCTGTATATGGCTCTTTCCATACATTCTTCCTAAAATTCAAGGGCAGCCCCCACTGAGCCTGTGCCACCCTAACAGTGGGCCTAAAACAGGAAAGGTCAGGTGGGGTCAGGGGAGGCTCAGAACAAAAAGGGAATAAAGGTGTCAAATACTAAGATATGCTTCTAGATGACAATGAAAGTTTTGTGTTTTCCGCATACGTGCCAGTACTCTTGCCTAGAAAATCCCATGGATGGAGGAGCCTGGTAGGCTGCAGTCCATGGGGTCGCTAAGGATTGGACACGACTGAGCGACTTGACTTTCACTTTTCACTTTCACACATTGGAGAAGGAAATGGCAACCCACTCCAGTGTTCTTGCCTGGAGAATCCCAGGGAAGGGGGAGCCTGGTGGGCTTCTGTCATGGGGTCACACAGAGTCAGACACGACTGAAGTGACTTAGCAGCAGCAGCAGCAGGGTGGAAGAACACACGGGGATTCTGGGAGAAGCTCTTTTAAGGAATGTGTATTTGCCCCAAACAACATTCTTGTCCTAACTCTCAGGATCCTTAGTTGTTATTTAGTCGCTCAGCTGTATTCGACTCTGCAACCCCAAGGACTATAGTGCACCAGGTACCTCTGTCTGTGGGATCTCCTAGGCAAGAATACTGCAGTGGGTTGCCATTTCCTTCTCCAGGGGATCTTTCCGACCCAGGCATCGAACCTGTGTCTCCTGCATTAGCAGGCAGATTCTTTACCGTCTGAGCCACCAGGGAAGCCCTTGGGATCCTTATTCCTAATGGAAAAGCACCTCTATGGAGCTCAGGTTCAGCAGAGAAGTAACCCCATTGCCTTACTCCATCATGATTAACAGAACATCCCTAAATAACAACATGTGAAGCTTAAGAAAGCATCTGAGATATTAGGATGTCTTATCTGTTAGGATTTTAAAAAGCAGGTGATCTTCATATTTACTTGGCAATGTCCAATACAAATTCACTCAAGCTCCAGACCTGGTACCACACCAGTACCACACTCAACCTGTCCAAAATCTAATCCATGGCCTCCTTCCCTAAAACTCCCCTTCCAACTTCCTTATTCCAGTCACTGGCATCACCAGCATCTGTTTCACGTGGTTCTAACAATGGGTGTGTTCTTTGCATCCTTCCAGGTCCTCACACCCAGATGATGAAATCCCGTCAAACCTGGAGAGTCCTGTTGGCCCTCCCCTGCCTGAGCTTCTCCTTGCTCCCCATCCCACCTTCCCAGGGTTACTCCAGTTCACAGCCTCATTCCCTCCAGCTAGCTCACAGCTTCCCAGCTACTGCCCAGCTACTCTGACTCCAGGGCACAGCTCTGATCATTCTGTAGCAAGACCATGCATCAGCTGCCTTCTGATATCCATTTTCCCTTCTCTCTTCATAACAGAACCCAAGCTTTCAGCTAATCACCTCCCTGTCCAGAATACAGTGTACATCTCTTAGCCTCCATGAAACTAGGTGTGGCAATGAAACTCAGTTCTGGCCAATGAGATGTAAAAAAAACAGGTCGTGAGGGACTGCTGAGAGGGCTGATTAAAGTGAGCTGAGAGCTGGGATGCATGCCCCTTTCCCCTTTAACTGCTCTTTCTAGCCTGCAATGCAAGCATGGTGGGTGGAGTCCAGAAGCCATCCTGGGCCATGAGGTAACTGCAAGAATGAAAACCTGCTTCACTAGAAGAGAAAATCAAAACATTAGGAGGGATCTAGGACCCTGATGCTGCATGGAGCTTGCATGCCTGCCCCAAACTGTCCATCTCCAAAGCCTATTATATAAGGAAGTAACGATTCTGTGCTTGTGTGTTAGTCGTTCAGTCGTGTCTGACTCTTTGCAACCCCACGGGCTGTAGCTCACCAGGCTCCTCGGTCCATAGGATTTTTCAGGCAAAAATACTGGAGTGAGGTAGCCATTCCCTTCTCCAGGGGATTGTCCCAACCAGGGATCAAACCCCATTCTCCTACACTGCAGGCAGATTCTTTACTGTCTGAATCACCAGAGAAGTCCAGCCACTATTTTTCAGGTCTCTGTTACTCAAACTCCATGCAAAACAAAACTGACAAAATTTTGCTCTCAAAAATCATTGGTGGCCCCCAAATTCCAATGAAGCAACGTCCAGCCTCCTTAGCCAAGCACCCATGGCAATCCCAAATCTGAAGTGAAACTTCATTTCCAATCTTATCTTCCAACTTCTTTTCTTCATGCAACTTATAATCCAGCAAAACTAAACAGCTGTGATTCCCAAGGAGCATGACCTTTACCAAGGGCCCTCAAGAGAATCATAGAATATCAGAGCTGAAGACCTCAGCAAATCTCCAGAGCAGCGGGTTCATAACAGCTATTATCCATGAGTCTCTATTTGCATTTTCCTTTCACACAACTCCAGTAATATATAAGAAAAAAGCAGAGCTGCTCTGATTTGAAAACCACTGGCCTGGTCCAAGCTTTTATTTTTTTAAAGCTGAGGAGATTGAGGCCCATATGGATGGGAGCGGGTATAAGGGGTCCCAGGCTGGCTAGTCACAGGTCCAAAATTAGAACCCAGATTTCCAGACATGCACTCTGCTCTTTTCATTGTTGCTGTTTAGTCACTATGTCATGCCTGACTCTTTGCAACCCCATGGATTGCAGCCCACCAGGTTCCTCTGTCCATGGAATTTCCCAGGCAAGAATACTGGAATGGATAGCCATTCCCTTCTCCAGGGGATCTTCCCCACCCAGGGATTGAACCTGAGTCTCCTGCATTGGCAGGCAAGTTCTTTATCACTGAGCCACTGGGTAGGCACAAGATGCTCAATAAAAGCAAAACTAAGTGTAGCAAGTTTTCAGATACCTATTATTTCTGGTTAAAAGAAGAAGGAATTATACTAACCAAGGATTTCTGGGCCTTCTCAATCCCCACTGACTGGGCTGACAAGGTTAATTCCAAACAATCTGGAATTTTCTGAACAGCATGTTTCCACTCAGACCCATGCCCAAGGGAGCTACTGTAATGAACCCAGTGCCCAGAGATGTGGGATTATATACCAGGCTAAAGGATGTGGCTCCCCATGATACTCATACAATCCCATTGGCCAGTGTTTCATACTATTAAAAATCATCAGGATGTTGGCTTTCCTGAGAAAACCACATTCTGGTTAGTCCCTTACTCATGAGTGGCAAATTGAGTTGAATATGCTATACTGAGTCTACCTGACTATGTTTAAGGAAAGTCATTGCTCCACATAAAACAGAGAGGGAAGGAGTAACTCAAAGTCAGAGGAAGGAACCCAAGACATCACCGAGTCCCACGGCATTTGAGATGAAGTTCTGCTTCGCATGCTTTGTACATTTATTTGTTTTGAATTAGGTCCCTTCTCTCTACTTGGATAATATAATCACAGGGGACTAGCAAGACATATGTATAAGGGAAAAATGAACCGGACTGTGGTTGTTGAGCAGGAAAAGATAGAGGAAGAGAAGAAACAGAACAGTGTGAAGGGTCCCAAAGGGCACTGGTGGCTAAAAGGGTTCCTTGGGACATGTTTCCTGCTCTCCAGAGAGAGAGGGCAAGGACAGCCTCCGAACCAGAGCAGAGAGGATGAGGTCAAAGGCACTGACCACTCATCATCACTGGATGTTCAACAGACTTGGCCTGCACAAGCAGCTCCCTCCCCTGAAGCAAGCCAGACCTGATGCACACAGCCAGACTGCGCATGCTCTGTGACCTGGGCTCTGGCTAAAACCTCTGTAAAATGGGGATGATATTATAGTACCTATTTGATGGGGTGTTTTGAGGAATACAAGAAAGCGCCACACAGAAACTGGTACCTGGTTAGTACTCAGTGCTGCTGCTGCTGCTACTAAGTTGCTTCAGTCGTGTCCGACTCTTAGCGACCTCATGGACTGCAGCCTACCAGGCTCCTCCATCCATGGGATTTTCCAGGCAAGAGTACTGGAGTGGGGTGCCATTGCCTTCTCCTAGTACTCAGTAAGTGTTAGCTATTGTCACGTTTTACACTCAGGTATATCATTCTAAGGGAGATCAGTCCTGGGTGTTCATTGGAAGGACTGATGCTAAAGCTGAAACTCCAATACTTTGGCCACCTCATGCGACGGGTTGACTCACTGGAAAAGACTCTTATGCTGGGAAGGGTTGGGGGCGGGAGGAGAAGGGGACGACCGAGAATTAGATGGCTGGATGGCATCACCGACTCTGTGGACATGAGTTTGAGTGTACTCCGGGGGTTGGTGATGGACAGCGGGGCCTGGCGTGCTGTGATTCATGGGGTCGCGGAGAGTCGGACAGGACTGAGCGACTGAACTGAACTGAACTGATATCCCCAGCTAAACCATAAATATCTTAAGAGCAGAGCCCATGCCCTTACTTCCGGGCTGCACACAGAATCCACACTTAGACGCATTCACTGATGGTTGATTGATTAATGGGCACTAGAAGAAGAGGCCAGACTCATTAGATTACATGTGACAGCACGTTCCTTCCAGAAACTCTCCAGCACCCCTTCATTTGGGGAGAAAGCAGCAAATCCCAGGGCCTTTTAAAGAATATCAAAGTATCCCCTATTCCCTCCTGTTTTACAGATCAAAGAAGAGAGCTGTCAAGGGCAAGCTGGGGACGGCGGAGGCAGGGGAAACGACGGAGGGACGGGCTTCCCAGCCGAGGCCTGCAGCTCGGGCTCCTGCCAGGGCGGCCAGCCCTGCTCCCGCGCGCAGCCTTTGCGTCCAGACTTGTGCGGCGGCTCCTGTACAGCCTGTTCGGGCTCTCCTCCCGGAGATCGCGCTGCTTTTTGTCTGCAGCTCGGTTCACGTCAGAAAACCCCACGGCCGGCCATGCCTGTTCAGGGGTCACGATCAAAGTGCAGGCTGTCGGAGGCAAGAAACAAGTCCCCTTTTTAGGATGCCTACGTCCTTGAGATTCAGGTTCAAATCAGCACTCGGGGCTCACCTGTCCCCTAGTTTTGGGCACCAGGGCGCCTTCCCCAGGCGTGGTCACGTGGCCGCCTTCCCAGCAGTGGGGGGGCCCGCCCCTCCCCTCCCCTCCCCTCCCGTCTGGGGAATCGGGTTACCTGGAATGTCAGGCCCGCTTCTCCCGGTCTGGGTGGAGGCCGGAAGGGCTGGGGTGCGGGGAGTGGAGGACGGTGGGGAGACTGGGTGGAGAAACCAGAAACCTGGGAGGAGGGGAACACGTCTCCTTTTTTTTTTAAGGGCGCCCGTGATGCAGGCGCCTGTGGTTCGGAGGAAAAAACCTGCCAGTTACCATTGTTTGTCTTGAAACAAAGGGGGTGCTCCCCCGCCCCACGTGCTCCTGCAAATACAAGTGAGATGCTTACCCAAAGTTGTGCTGTGTGGGGACCGAAGACGATGGCAACCATGCCGGGCTGGAGAAAATCACACAGGTAATTGTGTAAGCCATGGCGAGTGAGGATGCCTGTGTAATAGGCATATCATGGAAAGTACACCTGGCTGCCGCAAAGCCCGGGAGTGAAAAATTGGTTTTATGGAGCCATTGAGTGAGCAATACGATGACGGTTTTACGCTGTGTCAGCACAAAGTTGTGCACGATACATAAATCCAGGTATTGTGCGACGTCTTCGTGGAGTCACATGTTCACCCCAGAATATGTGCCAACCATGCGCGTCTTACAAATACCCCCGCGATTGTTTCCTTAAGAGGATACCATTTCCCTCTAGTCCACAGTATTTGAGGAAATCAGACTCTCCCTGGCCAATTCCTCCATCGTTATCTTCTGAGCTTATGGTCAGCAATCTGGAAGTTTACCCTCTAGGAAGGCAGACACCTCCACAGGGAAAATGAGACACCTTCAATATTAAAACAACTAGAAAAGGGAGGGAAAAAAATCCGATACTATCCTCCCTGCCATCCCCTCATACCTTGAGGAGTTCAAAGGTTTTCCAAGCCTGCGGCACTTGACAATTATAATTACCCAGTAAAATACCTAAGGTTAATGAATAACCTCTAAAGGAAGTTACTTCACATAATGACAGCAATTTCTCTGAACTAAATGTTAATAATAAGGCCTGTAATACTGTGAGAAGGAAATGGTGGCAATTGGCAAATGGGACTCTGTTGCTTGGTAACAAGACCTGAGGTATGAACATTCTCTTTCCCTCACGGGAAAGCGGTGGGTGGAAAGACTGCAGCTTCAGCCTGAACAGTTGGAAAGGCAGGCAGCTTTATGAAGCAAGCCACCGGCTGTCCAGCGGTCCATAAAGTGGAAGCATGTGTGGCCGATCACTGTTAGTGGAGAGAAGTTTGATGAGGAATAATTCCCTAAGAATTACTTAGCAGCGCGGTAAAGGAAATGGGGTGTAATCTGTAAAGAGACTTGAGGGCAACCTAGTTCACATTACCTGGTACAAATCACCGCTCACAAATAGAACATTTCAGCAAAATCCACCCAGGAGCTAAATCTTCTCCCCTGCCTCTCCGCTTCTGTTCGTTCCAGCAGAGACAAACACTTTGATCCTCTTGTTTTGTTTTGCTTTGTCTGTTTTGGTTTTTTCCCTGTTTTGGAGCAATTCTGGCATTTGAGAGATGAATTAGGAAAGGAATGCAATTAAGGCAACCTAAGAGTGCAGTGTTCCTCGTGGAGGAAAACTTGACACATTTGAACTGCAGGCGTACCTTTCCTTGGGTAATTATTGGCAGCCTGAATTGAAAGATCCTAGAGACAACTTCTTCCAGCAGGTCATTAATCAATAGGAAATGGCCTCCAACACGGTCATTATTACCTTAAACCGTTACACGCGGTGTATGCATCATGAGCTATGCAGTGAGGCTGAGATAAGACTGGAAGGTTTAAACCTCTGTTTGCTTTATGACTTCCTGGACAACTTTAAAAAAATAACAGCGTTCTGGCGTCCCACGTCTGGATGTTGCTAGAGCAGGTCTAGGATAGTACCTGAGAATTTATACTAAATTCTCCATGGTACTGAGCAACTGCCAAGTGTGAGAACCACTGTTTTATGTTAGGAGTAGTTTCTGGCTGGACAAAAGATAAAAAGTGAGACTGAACACTTTTTGCACTAGGAATTTAATACAGTTCAGTTATTTCCCTAAGAGAAATTGATCTACACAGTTGTTTTTTTTTTTTTAAGAAAACTAAAGGTATTCATTCTATTCAATAAATGCATTGTTTCATCATTTCATTTTTTAGTATTAAAAACATTTTAGAACAGATTGTGTGTTTATGTTAGTCACTCAGTTGTGTCCGACTCTTTGCGAACCCATGGAGCCCACCAGGCTCCTCTGTCTGTGGAATTCTCCAAGCAAGAATACTGGAGTGGGTAACCAGCCATTCCCTTCTCCAGCGGATCTTCTCAACCCAGGAATTGAACCCAGGTCTACTGCCTTGCAGGTGGATTCTTTACCATCTGAGCCAGAATGGATGGCAATACTCCTCAAAAAATTTACTTTCTGACTATCCCAGCATTTAATTTGTGGCTCTTTATTGTAACTTTAGGACCTTGCTCAGTAGCCAAATAAAATTATCTTCCCTAGGAGCCTTAAAAGGCTCAACCGAGGCAAAATCATAAAACAGGCAAAGTTTGCCCCCTAGTCTTGGTTACTTACCAAGAGTTGGCCAGTGCTTTCTAGAAGCACTCGGTAGATTTCCTTTTCCTGGTTTTTTCTTCACCACATGTTCCTTCTGACTTCTCTCTTTGGTTCTATGATTTAAAAAAAAAAAAAAAAAATTATAATCCTATGTTGTTTAGCTATGGATCTTAATGAGCTAATGTTATAATGGCCAAATTACACAAATATTTATTTACAAAGTGGTTTTTACAGTATTCATGAATGTATGTGAGAGCAGGACCGTAAAAAAGGCTGAGCACCAAAGAATTGATGCTTTCAAATTGTGGTGCTGGAGAAACTCCTGAGAGCTCCTTGGACTGCAAGGAGATCAAACCAGTCAATCCTAAAGGAAGTCAACCCTGATTATTCACTGGAAGGACTGATCCTGAAGCTCCAATATTTTGGTCACCTGATGGGAAGAGTCAACTCATTGGACAAGACCCTGATGCTGGGAAAGATTGAGGGCAGGAGGAGAAGGGGACGACAGAGGATGACAAAGTTAGATGGCATCACCAACTCCATGGACAAGAGTTTGCACAAACTCCAGGAGATAGTGAAGGACAGGGAAGCCTGGCATGCTGCAATCCATGGGGTTGCAAAGAATCATACATGACTGACCAACTGAACAGCAACAATATTTACCAAAATTTGGGGAGAAGAGAGGACTTAATTCAA
Source organism: Moschus berezovskii (assembly GCF_049115385.1). Lineage (NCBI taxonomy): Eukaryota > Metazoa > Chordata > Mammalia > Artiodactyla > Moschidae > Moschus > Moschus berezovskii. The sequence goes on from NC_142478.1 coordinate 37,689,174, forward strand.
AGGAAAGATCCTGGGATAGTTACAAGATGTTTGATGCAGATCTGGCTTCAGGCCCTGAAAAGGACAATATCTGACACTTGGATTGAGCCCTGAATCCTTAGAATCTCTACACGATGCATGAAATTACATACTAATAGGACTTTCTAACTGTGTTCAAAGAAATTAAAAGCTATCTACTAAATAATGAAGAGAAACACCATCAAAATAATTAAAACTAAATAAACACCTTCAGAAGGTGTGGACACTGTGGACTGCAATAAATGTTCCCTCACAAAAGGTGGAATTGACAACTTGACAAAAGTCATTTTCACATCCCCCAAATTCCACAGGGGTCATTAACATGACTGTTGTGAAGCCAGAAGCAGTTTCACCTTAACCTCAAATCCTAATTTATTGGAGAGTTCCTTGTAAAGAAACCACTACGACCATCACATCCATACTCTGGGATGCATAGGGACCTCTGGAAACCTCCACTGCGGTGCTCATGATTCTCTTGATGTTTACAAGGACAACACCTCCCTGTCCTGTGCGCAAGGACATGTGCTTCAAAGATCACATGGACATGCTGATTCACCAGCCTGCCTGAATTGAGGTTGCCTAACCCACTCCAGAGAAGGCAATGGCAAGCCACTCCAGTACTCTTGCCTAGAAAATCCCATGGATGGAGGAGCCTGGTAGGCTGCAGTCCGTGGGGTCGCTAAGGGTCGGACACGACTGAGTGACTTCACTTTCACTTTTCACTTTCACACATTGGAGAGGGAAATGGCAACCCACTCCAGTGTTCTTGCCTGGAGAATCCCAGGGACGGGGGAGCCTGGTGGGCTGCCGTGTATGGGGTCACACAGAGTCGGACATGACTGAAGTGACTTAGCAGCAGCAGCAGCAACCAACTCCAGTGGAGAAAGCAATGGCAAGCCACTCCAGTACTCTTGCCTAGAAAATCCCATGGATGGAGGAGCCTGGTAGGCTGTAGTCCTTGAGGTCGCTAAGGGTCGGACACGACTGAGCAACTTCACTTTCACTTTTCACTTTCACACATTGGAGAGGGAAATGGCAACCCACTCCAGGGTTCTTGCCTGGAGAATCCCAGGGATGGCAGAGCCTGGTGGGCTGCCATATATGGAGTCGCACAGAGTCGGACACGACTGAAGCGACTTAGCAGCAGCAGCAGCAATGTAGTTGAAGGGCTTCCCTGGTGGCTCAGCAGTAAAGAACCTGCCTGCAAATACAGGAGACACGGGTTCAATCCCTGTGTCAGGAAGATCCCCTGGAGGAGGAAATGGGACCCCACTCCAGTGTTCTTGCCTGGGAAATCCCATGGACAGAGAAGCCTGACAGGCTACAGTCCATGAGATCACAAGAGTCAGACACAACTTAGCAACTAAACAATGCAGCTGAAAGCTCTGAGAGCTATTTACCCTCACAACTTACGGTTTAAGGGCTTCCCAGGTGGCACTAGTGATAAAGAACCTGCCAGCCAATGCAGGAGGCATAAGAGACATAGGTTAGATCCCTGGGTTGAGAAGATTCCCTGGAGGAGGGCATGGCAACCCACTCCATTACTCTTGCCTGGAGAATCCCATGGACAGAGGAGCCTGGTGGGCTACAGTCCACAGGGTTGCAAAGAGTCGGACACAACTGAAGCAACTTAGCACATGCACTCTTGGTTTAAATAATGCCAGTCGTCTAGAAACGTGATGACTAGACAAAAGGAAGTTATGCCTTCCCTGTAACACCGCTGCCGGCCCCCACACCCCCACCACCATCCCTGCCACCTCCATCAGCACTCTGGGCGCTGAGCATGACTCAAGTGATGCCTCTGCCAAGCTCATGTTAACCCATCTGTATCCAGTGATGGAAAACAGGCCCGCTGAGGCCAGGAAGTGGATTTTACTCAGTCTCACTAGGTAGAGTTAAGCATAGGCACTGTGCGTGCGTGCGTGCGTGCGTGTGTGTGTGTGTGTGTGTGTGTGTGTGTGGCGGGGTGGGGGTGGGGCAGTTTGAAGGGGGAGGAGTAGGAATTTTACTTCTACCCTCTTTCAGTCCCTGTCTGGGTCTGAGAATTAAATTGACATAAGATACATTAACCAGAGAAAAGCATACAGATTTATTTAATAGAAGTTTTGCAGGACACAGGAGGCTTCATAAGGAAATGAAGACCCAAAGAAGTGGCAAAACCGAAGGGCATATACACTAGGCTGAACAAAGAGGCAATTGTGGGAAAACAACTAACAAGAGAGCAAAGGAAGATCAGAGTTATTTTAACAGGGTCTGTTTGTACAGAGTTCTCTCACCTCCACTCCCTGTCTCTGATGATAAGAAGGTTCCTCTCCTCCTTGTACCCTCAACATGGGCATTTTATCTCCTGCTCTGGCAACCCACTCCAGTATTCTTGCCTGGAAAATCCCATAGACAGAGGAGCCTGGTAGGCTACACTCCATGGAGTCGCAAAGAGTCAGACACGACTGAGCAAATTCACTTTCACTGGGGAAGGAAAAGGAAGACCAGACAGTCCCAGCTGCACCTTCTGTTTCTTCGTGTTTTTACCTCAAAATAATCCACATGCCCAAATGACACATAGAAGCACATTCTACCATCCATCCAGAGTACCAAGTACATTAAAGAATCAGATACTGATGACTAACGAATGAAGACCTGTGCTGCTGGGACTTCTCTGGTGGTCCAATGGCTGGGACTCAGAGCTCCCAATGCAGCACGACTGGGTTTGTTCCCCTGGTCGGGGAACTAGATCCCACATGCTACAACTAAGAGTTCTCAGGCCACAGCTAAGATCTGGTGCAGCCAAATAAATAAATGAGTATTAAAAAAAAAAAAGAAATATCTATGATGCTAATCGCTGCTCTTTCTGTGTTAGCCATTGTCTTCTCTTATTTTTTCTTTTGAAAAGAAAAAGTGTTTAGTGATGCTCTTAGCACTAAAATCTTGGTATGAATTTTGACAATTGATGATTCTTGTCCATACTGAAAGCACTGATGGACTTGAACATAGAGAAGAAGGAAACAAAAGTCAGAGTAAAGAATCACAACTCTGAGAGAAAACATTTTTCTAACATTTCAGGCTGTCCACAGGTGGATTCTGAAGAGTGTTCCCATTCCAGTGCCTTCCCAGCCCAAAGCATGGCTGGTAATAGGGTGGCCTGTTGATCAGCTGAAATGAACTTGTCCTGTGAGCTACCACTGGGATACTGAAGATGCAGTAAGCATGCTAACAGAGGCCTGAAATGGATAGTAATAGTTTCTTGGTGAATTACTTGTCCTTGCAGAAATGCACACTCTTCAGGGCCTTCCCTGGTGGCTCAGTGGTAAAGAATCCGCCTGCCAATGCAAGGTATGCAAGTTCGATCCCTGATCCAGGATGATTCCACATGCCTTGGAGCAGCTAAGCCAAGCACCACAACTATTGAGCCTGCACTCTCGAGCTCTGCAGCCTCAACTATGGGAGCCAGAGCATCTGGGGCCTGCACTCCACAACAAGTGAAGCCACCGCAATGAGAAGCCCATGCATTGCAACCAGAGAGTGGCTCCATCTCGCTGCAGCCAAAAACAGATACATAAATAAAAGTTTTTTAAAAAATGCTCTCCTCTTAATCATGCTGTGGGAGTCGCAGCACTCACTAGTAATAGATTCACATGGTGAGAGAGAGAGGTATGTGGCATGGTCCAGAGGTTTGATCACAGAATCTGGAGACAGACAGACCTTTGTTAAACTTGTTCCGTCGTTTGCCACTTGGATGACCTTAGACAGGTTATCTAAGCCCCAGATTTTTTCATTTGTGAAATGGTAATAATGACACCCTGAACTTCTTGCAGAGCTGTTGAGAGGAAGAGATCACATGTATAGAACACCAGGCACACACGCCCAAAACAATCGTAGGCATGATATGATTATCGTGTGCTTCATAAACATTCCTGAAATGGAATGGAATGTTCTAACATACTTTGGAATCCCTCTGGCCCAGACACCATAACTGATGGCTTTTACTTCTAGGATACACAACCCACTATATACTCCCCATTCTTAAAGCACAAAAGAATGTTAGCTTTTGCTATAAGATTCGTCTTCATAACACAAAATAAGAGATTCAGATATTTTCCAGTCAATTTGATCAGTAAACATAGTTAGACCACATAATTTAAACTCTTTTCTGGTGTGACTGAATATGCTCAAAGCTGTAAAACTGCATCTGCTGGTGAGCATCAGGGACATAGTACTAAGAAACCTTATTCTTCAAAAATCATGGCCCTTGAGAATCCTGGCTTTTTGAAATCCTATCAGGGATTATATGACCAAAATGAAACAGCTTTAAATTGAGTAGGTTACAGCAACCCAGCTTTGGTCCAACAGCCAATCGACATTACTCCCTGATTCTGTTAGAGTTAATAAAAAGGTTCTCTCTTCTCTTAGGACTAATCAAAACCCTCTGTACTCACTCAGAAAAGTATATGTAAGTCCTGCTCAAGCAATTGTCAACTAAACTGTGTTCCAATGTTCCATCTCCCTTGCTCAACAAGGTAAATTTAGCTTTCTCCCCGCCCTCCCCCCGCCCCAACCCCTTATCTAATGTTTTGATCTCACTCATTTTCTTAACTTTTGGGAAGCACCTCTTTTGATTGCCAATAAACCTTTCTAAAACCCCTTCACAATGTTAGCATGAGAGTGAAAGTCGCTCAGTCGTGTCCAGTTCTTTGCTACACCATGGACTGTAATCTGCCAGGCTCCTCTGTCCATGGAATTCTCCAGGCAAGAATACTGGAGTGGGTTGCCATGCCCTTTTCCAGGGGATCTTCCCGATCCAGGGACTGCACCTGGGTCTCCTGCATTGCAGGCAGATTCCTTACCATTTGAGCCACCAGGGAAGCCCATTGTTTGCATAAACATAACTGAAACTAATCACGTTTCACTACTAATCAAGGATGGGTGATTCTCTATCTTATGATTTTTCTTATTGAAGTATAGTTGCTTTACAATGTTGTGTTAGTTTCTGCTGTATGCTGAAGTGAATTGACTATATGTATACATGTATCCTGGAGAAGGAAATGGCAACCCACTCCAGTATTCTTGCCTGGAGAATCTCAGGGACGGAGGAGCCTGGTGGGCTGCCGTCTATGGGTTCGCACAGAGTCGGACACGACTGAAGCGACTTAGCAGCAGCAGCATACATGTATCCGTCCTCTCCTTTCTGGACCTCCATCTGCCCTCCTCCATCCCACCCCTCTAGGTCATCACAGAGCCCCGAGTCGGACATCCTGTTCTTTAGAGAAGGTTCCTACCAGCCATCTATTTATACACGGTAGGGTGCATGTCAATCCTATGTCCCACCCTCCCCTTCCCCACACCGTGTCCACATGTCCACTCTCCACGTCTGCATCTATATCCCAGCCCTGGAAATAGGCTCATCTGTACCATTTTTCTAGATTCCACATACTTGCATTAATATGCAGTACTTGTTTTTCTCTTTCTGACTTGGTTCACTCTGTATGACAGACTCTAGGTCCATCTACATCTCCACAAATGACCCAATTTCATTCCTTCAGCAAAGCCAAGACCCCGCTTTCCTGAACTGCCTATGGGTACTGGTAGTTTCAGGTAGTGGCCGAGATATGACAACAAAATTTCAAAACCTAATTCACTTGCAGTGTCTGAATCATCTAACTTCACAGTTCGTTTGCTAAAATCAACATAAGAGGTTGCAGATTTCCACTTAGAGTAGTGGAGACATAGCTGGTATTAACATTGAGTGAAACACATTTTCTCTCTTTAAAAATAATATATTGGACATATGCTACATGTGTCCAATACACATGTACACTGCAAACTGTGTATGGAGAAGAAAACAAAATCCTTCCCTATACTCGCTCAGGTTCAATGCCTGGAGTCTGAGAAGTAAACTGACTAAAGACATATTCATGGGAGAAGAAGGTTGATTTCATGTACACACAGGGGCCTCACAGAAAAGAAGTGAAAACCCCAAAGAGTTAGTTACACCCAAGGTCTTATATGTACCATTTTAACAAAGGGTGATAAAGTGTGATAAAGGGGCCAGACAGGAAAAAGGAGAAGCTGGTTGGTTTGGGCTTCTGGCATTTCTATGTTTTAGAAAGAAGATGAGAAAATATGTGATGAATAAGGGTTGTTTAAAAAGGTTTGTTAAGCAGACTCAAGTTATCTGAGGTAATAAGGGTTATTTCCAGAGATTTATGAAGGAGGAAATTACAAATGGAGATTTTCTTTACAAATGGAAACTATCTTCACAAAAGTTAAAGTATGCCCTGCTTTTAGTCAGAAAGAGGGAGGGCAGAGAGCTGTTCCTACCTTTGCTGTTTCTTAATTGCCTTAAGCTCAAAATAGTCCTTATGCATAAATGGCATATTTTAGAGTGGCATTTTCTGACCCCCTTCACGTGCAAAGATGAATAGCATGTTGGCTTTACCCTCAAATAATTTGTTTTAAAATGAAATCATTAAATTCCTTTGCATTAGATACTATATGAGAAAGAATGATGGGGTGTGAGGGCACATGCCATATGCACTATACTTCAGTTACGAGGCATTTGCTGTGGGTTTATCCAAATAATATCCAATTTTAATTAGTTTAGACAGGAATGCCTCATTAGCCGACTCTGAAAAATATGTTACATAGAAAGGTTAATCCTTTCCCCAAAATGGACTAGCTAATTTTTGGATGACCAAGACTATAAATCCATTATTTTTAATGTGAAAAATAACATGTTCCCAGTGTCTCTGAAAATCCCAACTAATTTTCCCAAACATCACTGAAACACTCTTAGACATCTATATAACAATGCATCAAGGATTCCTGCATGCTGCAGAACATTTAAAAACACCAATTATCTAATTATTTAACACTTAATGAACTCATTAGTGGGTATATTTGTATGCAGTACTTAATGATACTGTACAGAATCAGATATGAGTTATGTTTTTCCTTCTGAGCTGCCACAAACATGCACTGTAAGCTAAATAAACATGAGGTAACATGTTAAAGATACATTAGAGTTCAAATAAGACTCAGCAAAATAAACAAGATAACTATTTTGAAATGGCTACTGTTTGAAGGTTTGCGGCAAGTGGCAGGAGTCAGTCTGTGGTTGCCAGTGCCTTTTGGACTTACCAGAAGGTGAGGCGTCTATAAGGCATTCTTCATCACATGCAGCCTCTTCTCTAAGATAAAGCATTTTTTAGATAGCATCACTAACTTAATGGACATGAATTTGAGCAAACTTGGGGAGATAGTGGAGGACAGAGGAGTCTGGTGTGCTGCAGTTCATGGGGTCACAAATAATCGGACACAACTTAGGGACTGAAAAGTACAACAACAGCTTTTTTTGTTTTCTGGGTCTTACCCAATTTCCTCTTGGACTTTTGCACGATCTTCAAAGAGATTTCACTTAATAATGTGGTTAAAGTGAGAGCAAGTAATGCACAGTACATTTCATCAACACACAACTTGGCTCTCTCGAGAGAACAAATGAAAGGAGACTTGCTCAGACTCCAGGACAACTTAAAGTGTTACTGGCTTGTATGTGCAACAATTATAGCAAGTTGTAGTTCAGATAATGAACTTCTTAATGCAGCAAATTCTTAATTCAGGAAACAGGACTTGGTGAAATTGAAACCAATGTATTAAATAAAAGGAAAAGCACATACAGCCAAGTACTTGGAAGCTAGAACACTCAGTATTAAGTCTGAAACAGAAGAGCCTGGGCACTACAGTTTTTCAGTTTTCATACTGTACTATCACTCTAATAGTGGCAAACCACTTCAGTATTCTTGCCTTGAGAACCCCATGAACAATATGAAAGGGAAAAAAAAAACAAAAAATAGGACACTGAAAGGTTAATTCCCCATGGTGGTAGGTGCCCAATATGCTATTGGAGATCAGTGGAGAAATAACCCCAGAAAGAATGAAGAAATGGAGCCAAAGCAAAAACAACACCCAGTTGTGGATATGACTGGTGATGGAAGTAAAGTCCGATGCTATAAAGAACAATATTGCTTAGAAACCTGGAATGTTAGGTCCATGAATCAAGGCAAATTGGAAGTGATCAAAGAGGAGATGGCAAGACTGAACATCAACATTCTAGGAATCAGCGAACTAAAATGGACTAGAATGGATGAATTTAACTCAGATGACCATTATATCCACTACTGTGGGCAAGAATCCCTTAGAAGAAATGGATTAGCCATCATAGTCAACAAAAGAATTCGAAATGCAGTACTTGGATCCAGTCTCAAAAACGACAGAATGATCTCTACTCGTTTCCAAGGCAAACCATTCAATATCACGGTAAACCAAGTCTATGCCCCAAACAGTAATGCTGAAGAAGCTGAAGGTGAATGGTTCTATGAAGACCTACAAGACCTTCTAGAACTAACACTCCAAAAAGATGTCCTTTTCATTATAGGAGACTGGAATGCAAAAATAGGAAGTCAAGAAATACCTGGAGTAACAGGCAAATTTGGCCTTGGAGTACAGAATGAAGCAGGGCAAAGGCTAATAGACTTTTGCCAAAAGAATGCACTGGTCATAGCAAACACCCTCTTCCAACAATACAAGAGAAGACTCTACACATGGACATCAACAGATAGTCAATACCGAAATCAGATTGATTATATTCTTTGCAGCCAAAGATGGAGAAGCTGAATACAGTCAGCAAAAACAAGACCTGGAGCTGATTGTGGCTCAGATCATGAACTCCTTATTGCCAAATTCAGACTTAAATTGAAGAAAGTAGGGAAAACCACTAGACCATTCAGGTATGACTTAAGTCAAATCCCTTATGATTATACAGTGGAATTGAGAAATAGATTCAAGGGACTAGATCTGATAGAGTGCCTGATGAACTATGGGTGGAAGTTCATGACATTGTACAGAGGCAGTGATCAAGACCATCCACAAGAAAAAGAAATGCAAAAAGGCAAAATGGCTGTCTGAGGAGGCCTTACAAATAGTTGTGAAAAGAAGAGAATCTAAAGGCAAAGAAGAAAAGGAAAGATATACTTGTTTGAATGCAGAGTTCCAAAGAATAACAAGGAGAGACAAGAAAGCCTTCCTCAGTGATCAGTACAAAGAAATTGAGGAAAACAGCAGAATAGGAAAAACAAGAGATCTTGTCAAGAAAATTAGAGATATCAAGGGAACATTTCATGCAAAGATGGGCTCGATAAAGGACAGAAATGGTATGGACCTAACAGAAGCAGAAGACATTAAGAAGAGGTGGCAAGCACACAGAGAAGAACTGTACAAAAAAGATCTTCAAGACCAAGATAATCACGATGGCATGATCACTGACCTAGAGCCAGACATCTTGGAATGTGAAGTCAAGTGGGCCTTAGAAAGCATCACTACGAACAAAGCTAGTGAAGGTGATGGAATTCCAGTTGAGCTATTTCAAATCCTGAAAGATGATGCTGTGAAAGTGCTGCACTCAATATGCCAGCAAATTTGGAAAACTCAGCAGTGGCCACAGGACTGGAAAAGGTCAGTTTTCATTCCAATCCCAGAGAAAGGCAGTGCCAAAAATGCTCAAACTACTGCACAACTGCACTCATCTCTCATGCTAGTAAAGTCATGCTCAAAATTCTCCAAGCCAGGCTTCAGCAATATGTGAACCATGAACTCCCAGATGTTCAAGCAGGTTTTAGAAAAGGCAGAGGCACCAGAGATCAAATTGCCAACATCTGCTGGATCATGGAGAAAGCAAGTGAGTTCCAGAAAACCATCTATTTCTGCCCCATTGATTATGCCAAAGCCTTTGACTGTGTGGATCACAATAAACTGTGGAAAATTCTGAAAGTTATGGGAATACCAGACCACCTGACCTGCCTCTTGAGAAACCTGTATGCAGGTCAGGAAGCAACAGTTAGAACTGGACATGGAACAACAGACTGGTTGTTGGGGAAACAGTGGAAACAGTGTCAGACTTTATTTTTGGGGGCTCCAAAATCACTGCAGATACTGATTGCAGCCATGAAATTAAAACACGCTTACTCCTTGGAAGGAAAGTTATGACCAACCTTGATAGTATATTAAAAAGCAGAGACATTACTTTGCCAACAAAAGTCTGTCTAGTCAAGGCTATGGTTTTTCCCGTGGTCATGTATGGATGTGAGAGTTGGACTGTGAAGAAAGCTGATTGCCGAAGAATTGATGCTTTTGAACTGTGGTGCTGGAGAAGACTCTTAAGGGTCCCTTGGACTGCAAGGAGATCCAACCAGTCCATTCTAAAGGAGATCAGTCCTGGGTGTTCATTGGAAGGACTGATGCTAAAGCTGAAACTCCTATACTTTGGCCACCTCATGCGATGAGTTGACTCACTGGAAAAGACTCTGATGCTGGGAGGGATTGGGGGCAGGAGGAGAAGGGGACGACAGAGAATGAGATGGCTGGATGGCATCACCGACTCGATGGAATGGGTTTGAGTGAACTCTGGGAGTTGGTGACGGACAGGGAGGCCTGTGATTCATGGAGTCGCAAAGAGTCGGACACGACTGAGCGACTGAACTGAACTGAACTGAAAGCCGTTGCATGTATGAATCACAACAAACTGTGGAAAATTCTGAAAGAGATGGGATTACCAGACCACCTGACCTGACTCCTGAGAAATCTGTATGCAGGTCAAGAACCAACAGTTAGAACAGGACCTGGAACAACAGACTGGTTCCAAATTGGGAAAGGAGTACGTCAAGGCTGTATATTGTCACCATGCTTATTTAACTTATATGCAGAGTAAATCATGAGAAATTCTGGATGGGATGAAGCACAAGCTGGAATCAAGATTGTCGGGAGAAATATCAATAACCTCAGACATGCAGATGACACCATACTTAAGGCAGAAAGTGAAGAAGAACTAAAGAGCCTCTTGATGAAAGTGAAAGAGAAGAGTGTAAAAGTTGGCTTGAAACTCAACATTCAGAAAACTAAGATCATGGCATCTGGTCCCATCACTTCATGGCAAATAGATGGGGAAATAACGGAAACATGAACAGACTTTATTTTGGAGGGCTCCAAAATCCCTGCAGATGGTGATTGCAGCCATGAAATTCAAAGACACTTGCTCCTTGGAAGAAAAGTTGTGACCAACATAGACAGCATATTAAAAAGCAGAGACATTACTTTGCCAACAAAGGTCTGTCTAGTCAAAACTATGGTTTTTCCGGTAGTCATGTATGGATGTGAGAACTGGACTATAAAGAATGCTGAGTGGCAAAGAATTGATGCTTTTGAACTGTGGTGTTGCAGAAGACTCTTGAGAGTCCCTTGGATAGCAAGGAGATCCAATCAGTCCATCCTATAGGAAATCATACCTGAATATTCATTGGAAGGACAGATGCTGAAGCTGAAACTCCAATACTTTGGCCACCTCATGTGAAGAACTGACTCATTTGAAAAGCCCCTGTGCTGGTAAAGATTGAAGGCAAGAGGAGAAGGGGGCGACAGAGGATGAGATCGTTGGACGGCATCACCAACTCAATGGGTATGAATTTGAATAAGCTCCAGGAGTTGGTGATGGATAGGCAAGCCTGGCATTCTGCAATCCATGGGGTCGCAAAGAGTTGGACACGACTGAGCAACTGAACTGAACTGAACTGAACTGATCAATCTAATAATCTGTTCTAATTCTCTAAAGTTATTGAGAAATATGCAACAGAGATCTGAAGAAAACAACTTGACCTATATTTTTAAATTTTAGCTTAATATTTAGCTGTAAACACAGAATTTAATTGCATGAACTGGTAACAGCCGATATAATGGAAAGTGAAAGTGTTAGTTGCTCAATAGTAGTCCAACTCTTTGCAACCCCAGGGACTGCAGCCCGCCAGGCTCCTCTGTCCATGGGATTATCCAGGCAAGAATCCTGGAGTGGGTAGTCATTCCCTTCTCCAGCAGGATAAAAAGAATGAGCTCGATTCTTTTCCCTAGGAAGATGGAGAACAGTGCAATGGCCGCCCCCATCGCCCTTGCTCAGTAGTGTTGATCTGTGTCTCTAAAGGCACGAGTTCAATTGCTTATAATAGATAGCTCAGCACAGACTAGGGATATACCCTTCACATAGACCAGACTTATATTTATCCTGATAGCACTATATCTTTCCATCTCTTGGGACCAACCTCCCCCACCTTCGTATAAGGAAACACTGTACCTTCTCCATTTGAATAGGTCTATACATCCCACCTGTCCCATGACCAAGAGCCAGGTGACTGGAGCGATGCCTGCTAGCTCTAGCAATTGGTCCAGGAGTGAGCACCTGCCCAGAGGGAGCCTTTTTTTCCAGAGACTCCCCAACCTTTCTCTCCCCAACCAGAGAGAAAGAGCTCTTTCTCCTTTGGCACTGCAAAGCCTTCCCCAGGGACTGTCCTGAACTCTGGTGCTACTAATGGTCATCTGCATTCAAGGGGCCATCTGAAGTGACAGAGAATGCATGACTGCACCAAAAAAGCCAAGACTTGAGGCAGAGAAATGGAAAGACAGTCCTTATACTTCCAGTTCTGGATCCAAAGGATTCTGAGGACAATCCCACCCCTTTTTTCCATATACCAAGAGATGGCAAATTCCCCTTTTTGAATAAACAGTTTTGATATCAGTATCACCCAAAGCATTCTGACCAATGCACCTATATGTCCAACAGGATTGGTTAAGCAAACCATAGTCTCAAAATTGTGTGGCCATTAAAATTGTCTTACCAAAGTATAACTATTTAAAAATTATTTGAATAGATGGCATGCAAAGATGATCTGGTATATTAAGTGAAAAAACTGGTTATAAAACAATATTGATAAAATAGATAAACAAGGACCTGCTGTAAAGCACAGGGAACTATATTCACTCTTTTAATAACCTATAACGGGAAAGAATATATTTACATGTATATAAAACTAAATCACTTTTCTGTATACCTGAAACATTGCTAATCAACAATCTGTCAATTAAAAAAAATTCACAATATCAACTAATTATTTTCAAAACAGGTAGATAAATAAAGATAACATTTTAATAGTGGTTTTTCCCCCTGAACATTAGGATATATGATTTTTTTAAATCACTTTCCTTATTTTATAATTTTTATTTTAGAATAAGAAATATTACACTAAAAAGCAAGCCTTTGGGTCCTCTTTTTTTACAGGTCTATGTACAAATTAAAACAATCACCCACAGATTCACTTTGAGTTTTACCATGTCCCTTTATTTATAAATAAGTTTCCTTTAACATGGTGACACATTGTCCAGTTTCTTTGTCAAACACTGGGACTTTAAAAGATGACATTTATAAGGATGGTAAATAATCAGCACCTTCCACCTTCATAGTTTATGGCTTTGGGGCTAGTACAACAATGCACAAAGGAAACATTTTGATCTAAATGAAATACTCAATAACTTTCTAATTATTTTTCTCCATAGTAACACACATAAAATATGAAAAATATGTTTATTCAAGCTTTCTTCTCCTCTTTAATAACTATTTCAAAAGGCCATAAGTGTGTTTTATACCTCCTTAAAAATTTCACCCTGTAGATGGGGTTTTGTCTGGGGCTTTGAACCAATAACTTGACTTTGTTACTGCATTCCTGATAAAAAGCACTAGCAGCTTAAAATGTTTCTTTATTGAATTTTTTTCTCAAAATGACTCTGAAACGTTTTGGAAGGCATTTCTAAAATAATATCATATATGAAAAATCAACCTTTTATTAGATTTCAGACCATTGCAGAATCCCATGGACTTCTTCTCTAGTATAATTTAACCTCTTCGTTCAAGAACTGAAGAGCTGGAGTGTAGTTTAATAGGTAGATTTAGAGACTTCTGTGCCTCCAATAATCCTCATTTCATCAAAACTATGGCTGTAATTAATATTTATGATTTTGCCTTTCACCTCAAAGGACTTCACAAATTTTTACCACAGCACTCATGACACTCACTAATGATGTACTGCTCAGTCCAGTAGAGAAATTTACCATCACCTCAAGTTTACTCTATAATGATGTGGCTACAAAGAAGTGGTGGTGGTGGTGACTTAACCAATTCAACTCCCCATCAGCAAAAGAATGACTCAAGAAGAGGACATCAATCAGCCTGATTCCCCAAAACCTACGAGATCACATCTTTTCAGTATGTCCTACTTTGATGTCATACAGGGAAAAGGTAGGCACGTAACAGCCTGGAGGCCTCTGCACGACTTCTCACCTGACACTTCCCTATTCCCCACCCCCCACCCCTGTGAATGATTTTACATATTTTAAGCATTGTTTTTTACAAAAGAAAGAAGGAAGCAAGGAAGAGCAGGTCGAAGGGAAGCAGGATGGGAGAGAGGGAGGGAAGAAAGAATATGTGACAGAAACTGTACGGAGTCCACAAAGTCCGAAATATTTATTATCCGGTCCTTTACAGAAAAAGTTTATGATTCCCTGGGAGTCTAAGGCACATGAAAAAAAGTCCATCTGTAAAACTTTTGCATCTCAAGCTATAAACATGGTCTAACATCCATGAGTACGTCACTCAGGACCCTGGGCTTACTGCACACATAAATATACTCTGCTGGAGCCTGTTTCAGGTATCACTGGCCTTTTCTCAGGAGTCAGCACATTGCTCTGGATGAGGGGATACAGACGTAACAGAAACTAAGTTCATGTACCAGCATGCAGATATGAACCCTACACACACACACACACACACACAGGAGATTCATCAGCCACTGGGACTGTCAAATACCCCTGCCTGATTACAAGGCCACATAACAACAGCACTGAAAGGGAGGAATAAAAAGGGACAGAAACCCAGCTGCTGCTGCACATCTGGGAGACCTACAAACAAGACTGAGCCCACTTAGGTCATCATTGGACCAAAGAGCATGTCAGCGAAACAACGGCGTGGCTGTCCAGCTGCACGTCTTCTGTCTGACTTTCAAGCTAGTTTTATCAGCTATTTATCTAATAGTTATTCACAAGTCCTGCCTATCCTTACCAACAGTGAAGATACATTATTAGGTTCCAAATATATTAGTACCAAATGTTTTTCGTTTGAGGCATTGTGCTGTGTTCTACATACATTATGTCCTTTAAGCCTCCAATAAGACAGGCACTGCTATCCTCATTTTACAAGGACTGTTAGTGGCACACCCCACATAATGGAAACCATCTGAAGCAAGTTTAGTGAGTCTCAAGAGAACAGTTGCTAATTCATGTCAATCTTCCTGCCAAGTTCATTGGACATAGATCCCATGCGACAAATTTTCCATCAAGCATCCTGAACAGTATTGGAAATTGAATGTGATAAAATTTAGAAATTGTTCTTTGCTATCCCTATCTTTGGAAAAAGAGAGTTTAAAAACAACAACAACAAAAAAAAAACCTACCTAACCACAAAAATATGGTGAAAATGCTATCTGCATCCTGATTTAAAAGCCCATACTCCTCTAATCCCCCCAATGGTGACGTGAGCAGATGGTTAAAGGTGAATGGAAGCCAGAAGAAACTGAATTAAAACAGGACCAGAACTAAAATCCTGAAATTTCTTCCATACTTTAAAGGGACATAAGATCAATAGTTTGTGAGTCTGAGTAAACACCCGCCGAACCACCCAGTTTCTGCTGTTTCTCCTATACAGACATATATCCCCATTCACTAGCCTGTTTGTCACACATCTTTTTTTATTATTTATTTTAATTGGAGGATAATTACTTTACAATATTGTGATGGTTTTTGCCAGACATCAACATGAATCAGCCACAGGTATACATGTGTTCCCCTCATACTGAACCCCACCCCCCCACCATACATCTGAACAGCACTCAGCATTCTGAAAGTGTGGTCCATTTCTGACTCTGGCATATTAAAGTGAGTCTGTGCATCTCCATGTACAGGGGATGCTGCCCTAACATGATATCGACTATGGTATTTGACCTGTTTTGAGCTGCTAAATAACTTTTTGGTTTTCATGGGGGATTCAGATAGAGATAAGAGCTTCTTTAGTGACATGGGAGTTCTAGGAGTTAGCTCCCAAATTTGTACATAATTCATAATTTAGGTGTTCGAGGAAACTCAGAGCAATAGGAATTCTCAACTTTTAGAATCAATGCTGTGCTCTGCTCAGTCGCTTCAGTCATGTCTGACTCTGTACAACCCCATGGATCATAGCCCACCAGGTTCCTTTGTCCATGGAATTCTCCAGGCAAGAATACTGGACTGGGTTGCCATGCCCTCCTCCAGGGTATCTTTCCCAACCAGAGATCAAACCCAGGTTTCCTGAATCTCCTGGGCTGCAGCTGAGCCATTGGGAAAGCCCTTGAATTAATGCTACACAACTCAAGAAAAAAATTTTAAAAGAAAAGAGAAAAGAGATTTCCCCCACTTTCTTGCTCACTCCAGTTCGAGCCTCCCACTGAAGCCACTGAGCATACACAGTGTCTTCCTTCACAAGACACAGGCTCTTCCTTCACAAGACCAGGAGAGATAACTGTTTGGCCTAGTTCATTGAAACAAACACAAAATCAGACAAAAGGAGAAGACAGAGGAGTCTGCTCCAAACAAAAGAAGAAGATAAGACTCCAGAAAAAAAAAATACTCTAATGAAACAAAGTAATTCATCTGATAAAAATTTTAAACCAATGATCATAAAGATGCTCACTGAAATTGGGAGAAGAATGGAGGTACAAAGAGGAAACATTTTTAAAAATCAGAGTTGAAGGATACAATATGTAAAATAAAAATATGCAGATTGAGGGAATGAATAGCAAATTAGATGATACAAAAGAATGCATAAGTGACCTGGAAGACAAAATAGTGGAAATCACCTAATTAAAAAAGCAAAAAGAAAAATAAATTTTTAAAACTGTGGATGGTTTAAGAGACCTCGGAGACAACATCAGAATGTACGAATGTCTGCATTATAGGGGCTCCAGAAGGAGGAGTAGAAAACATATTTTATGGAAGAGTAGCTGAAAAACTCCCTAACCTTGGAAAAGAAACATGATAATCCAGAATCTGTGTGATGCAGCAAAACAGTTTTAAGAGGGAAGTTTACAGTGATACCAGCTTCCCTCTGGAAATGAAAAATTTCAAATAAACAACCTAACTTTACACCCAAAGAAGCTAGAGAAAAAAGAAAAACAAAAGCAAAATTGCAAAATTCATAGAGGAAAGGAAATAATACAGATCAGAGCAGAAATAAACAGGAAAGACCAATGAAACTAAGAGTTAATTCTTTAAAAAAGTAAACAAAATTGACAAAATATAAACAAAAATAGACAGACTCATCAATTTAAAAAGATAGAGGGCTCAAATAAAATTAGAAACAAAGTTTCAATTGATATCACAGAAATGCAGACTATCATAAGAGACTACCTAGAATATGCCAGCAAATTGGACATCCTAGAAGAAATAAATTTCTAGAAAAAATAAATCTTTCAAGACTGAATCAGAAAAAAAAAAAAAAATAGCTGAACATACTGATTACTAGTAATTGCATTGAATTACTAGTCAAAAAACCCCCAAAAATCAAAAGTCCAAAATCAGACAGCTTCACAGGGAAATGATATCAAACATTTAAAGTAGAGTAACACCTATCCTTCTCAAACTTTCCAAACAACTGAAGAGGAGTGAACACATTTAATCAGATATTAATTATCTCACAAAAAGAGGGAAAAAGAAAAAACCCTGTTTGTATATAACTTCTTAAATCTGAGATATTTCATATGTTCCCATTACCACACTAACTTAGCATTAGTTTTAAGTGTATTGTACAAATGTGTATTATTTTTAAGACAGGGAAAGAAACAAGTAAAATAAAATGGATACTATCTCTTATATACAAAGTTTTCATCTGTATTTAATGCTGTATTTTAATCTTACATTCTAACGATTTTCTGGTGGGGAATCTGCCCATTGAATTATTGAAGTTCATAATGATAAGTATAATATTCAACTTAAGGAGACGAAAATAAAAGGCACAGAGCAATAGTCTTTTCAGCGTGACAGATTTAAAGGTACTTTCAAATGCCTCATCAGAAGAATTGAAGCCTAAATTAAGTTACGTCATTTTTATAGCTACAATTCCTTAAGTCTTGAAAGTTATTTTTAAAGGCCAATAGCTGAATAATATTAACAGGCTATATTTCAGGTCGAAAAATATTAATACTACATCTTAACCATTTGTTCAGTTCAGTTCAGTCACTCAGTCGTGTCCACCTCTTTGTGACCCCATGGACTGCAGCGTGCCAGGCTTCCCTGTCCATCACCAACTAAAGCTTGCTCAAACTCCTCTCCATCGAGTCTGTGATACCATCCAAACATCTCATCCTCTGTCATCCCCTTCTCCTCCTGCTTTCAATCTTTCCCAGCATCAGGGTCTTTTCCAAGAAGTCAGTTCTTTGCATCAGGTGGCCAAAGTATTGGAGTTTCAGCTTCAGCATCAGTCCTTCCAATGAATATTCAGGACTGATCTCTTTTAGGATGGACTGGTTAAATTTCCTTGCTGTCCAAGGGATTCTCAAGAGTCTTCTCCAACACCACAGTTCAAAAGCATCAATTCTTCACTACTCAGCTTTCTTTATAGTCCAACTCTCACATCCATACATGACTACTGGAAAAACCATAGCTTTGACGAGATGGGCCTTTGTTGGTAAAGTTATGTCTCTGCTTTTTTGACATGCTGTCTATGTTGGTCACAACTTTTCTTCCAAAGAGCAAGCGTCTTTGAATTTCATGGCTGCGGTCACCATCTGCAGGGATTTTGGAGCCCCAAAAAATAAAGTCTGTCCCTGTTTCCATTATTTCCCCATCTACTTGCCAGGAAGTGATGGGACCAGATGCCATGATCTTAGTTTTCTGAATGCTGAGTTTTAAGCCAACTTTTTCACCCTCCTCTTTCACTTTCATCAAGAGGTTCTTTATTCTTTGCATTCTGCCATTAGTGTGGTGTCATCTGCATATCTGAGGTAACCACTTGTAGTCACTGTTTACTTTTTTCTAGTTTATCCAATATTGCTTTATTAGATTGTGCATATACCTTAATAAGTAAAGCCTGCTTGGTCTAGGACACAACCAAATGGATTACAATTACAAACCAATGACGAAAAATAAATCCACTTCAGTCAGAATATAGTATGATTATGTCAAGCCTCAACTAACATCAATATACCAATTTGATGGCTGCTCTAATCATCAGGAAAGTATATTTTTGTTTCAGGTACTTATAAGAGTTTTCCAAGTATACTTTTTTCCATAATGCTTTTTCAAAAATAAGTCTATATGGTTTTTCCAAAAAGGTGTAAGAAAGATATTCTTCCAATATATTAGTCAGAACAAAGCCGAAAGCAGCTCTGTATAATACATATGGTAAAATCACCTATTTCAAGTTTAAAAATATGGTCAAATTGATCTTTCACATTTGTAATTCAGTGGTAGTATTTCTACAATAACTTGAGCAAAATTGTTATTAGAAGCATTGGAGTGAAATAGTGTGTGAGTACATCTAAATTTTTTAAAAACTTTTATCATCCTGGCTTTACAAAAGAGGAAGAATTCTCAGGTGAGTAAAATCACTCATTATCACATAACGTCTATGTGGTGGAAACAGATTTTAACTCATGTTGCATCGGGAAAAAAATATCCCTTTTTGTCTATATGCTGACGATGCCCCAACCATCCAAGAGCCAGCTGCTTCCACAATGGCACCCCACTCCAGTACTCTTGCTTGGAAAATCCCATGGACAAAGAGGCCTGGTGGGCTGCAGTCCATGGGGTAGTGAAGAGTTGAACACGACAGAGCGACTTCACTTTCACTTTTCACGCATTGGAAAGGAAATGGCAACCCACTCCAGTGTCCTTGCCTGGAGAATTCCAGGGACTGAGGAGCCTGGTAAGCTGCCGTCTATGGGGTTGCACAGAGTCGGACACGACTGAAGCGACTTAGCAGCAGCAGCAGCAGCAGTCTAAATAAATCTCTAACTTGGTGGATCTACTTCCTCTTCCCAGGTCAGTTCCTTTAACATCATCCTAATTCTAAACTTGTAGGTTTTCCAGGGACTCCAAGTTTTTCACAAAGAACAGCAACTGCAGCGGGAGTGGAGCACCCAGGCAGTCTGCAGTGGTGTCCATCCACGTGACTGTTTCCTGCACGGACACAGTGCCATAGGCAGGAAGGCAAAAACCCTCATTAAACAGCTGTAACTAAAGAGAATCAAATTTACATGATTCCCAATCAAAACTATACATTAAGTAAGTCATCAAAGCTGAAAGCACTGGAAGAGAAAAATTCATCACAAAGGCAGTACTATCTTTTAAAAATTAGATTTATCTATGTATCTAATCTGAAGTCTATTACCTCCCAGCATCTGCCCCATGGTTTCATCATGAATCCTCAACTGGCTCAAAAGCCTCAAATTGGTAACAATCCAAATCCATTAACAGTAGAATGGAAAAAAATTTATGGCATATTTATACTGTGGAATATTATGCAACTACCGACAATAAAACAGATGAATCTTACATAATGTTGAGCAAAGACAGCAAATCAGAAGAATAATTCATTGTGATATTCTTGACACAAAGTTAAAAGCAGGCGAACTAAACAATGGAAGAGCAAGAAAGAAAAGAAATGATTACCATGAAGTTACAGTGGTGGTTGCCCTTTGGTTGCAGGAAGAGGATTGCAATCCCATAAGGCACACAGGAGGGGTGGGGTGGGGGTTCAGGTGTTGGTAATGCTCTATTTCTTGAGTTGTTTGGTGGTTACACAGAAATTCAATCTTTCCCCTTTCATTAACACATACACAGGTGCTATGCTGTTTCATGAAAGTTATTTTATATTTCACACTGTAAATTGCTTAATTTTCCAAAGTGCAGGTCTGTCTTCCCATAATTTGATTCTATAAAGCTATAGAAAGGAAAGAAAAAGAAGTACATTACTAAAACTATTCCCAAGGCAAAGATAATGAACTTATCTTTTCTCTCCCCTAGATTCTACGTTGCATCTGGGCTCATGGTTGCAATTCTTAACCCACGGTGGACGTTAAATAAATATTTGATGATGTTGAGTGCTTAAGTGATGATTTATGTAAATATCAGAACCTGCTGCACAGCACATATTCTCGTGGCATAGTTCTAAACTGACCAGAGGTATCTCACTCTGGTGTGTCTGAGACGAAGTGTAGAATATAAGAAAGTCCCATTAACTTGTCAAGCTGACAGAGTTTGGAGCTTATTTACCTGTGGCAAAGCCCCTGTTTACAAAATGAGCATCCTCCTATATGGTCAGTGGGTCTGCAAATTAGCACATTGAAGAAGGGCAACTTGGAAATATTCATCCAAAGCCTTCACAATAATATCTTTTGATATTATGTTTCTAAGAATCTTTAAAAAGTGGTCATGGAGTTTGTATGCCAACATTTAACTACAAGGATGTTTGGGTTAGCGCTGTTTGCCAGAGTGAAAAATAGGAAGCAGCAGAAGTGTCCAATGATATGGTAGTTGCCAAATAGATTGTGGTTGCCCCTTCAATGGAATTCCATGCAGCCATTAAAACTGATGTCACAGAGAACAATTTTTAAACATGGAGATATTCATAATACACTGTTATTTTTAAAATCCTGTTACAGAGCTCTGTGAATAATTTTAGATAGATGATAGATGGATGAATGGATGGATAGATAGATAGAACCAAACCACTCCCAAATTCAGCAGCCAAAACAACTAGTTTATTCTGTTTCTTTTTCATTGGTTGCCTGAGATGACAGGACTAAACAAGCAATTCTTGTGTTACTCTCAGTTTGGAGAATACTACATCCCCTGGAGGAGGAAATGGCACCCACTCCAGTATTCTTACCTAGAAAATTCCATGGACAGAGGAGCCTGGCAGGCTACAGTCCATAGGGTCTCAAAGAGTGGACACGACCCAGCAATAAACACACACATGCATGCACACACACACAGGCAACCAACTCATCTTGCTACGCTCAGGACTTTCTCAGTTGTAGCTCAGGACATCCCATGTCCAGGATACTCTCCTGAGTCCTGGACAAACTGGGACAGTTAGTCTCAGACTAGCTGCCAAAGATGTATACCCAAAGCAACAACAATGACTCTAGGTGATGAGATTACGGGTGATATGTATTTTCTTTTATATCACTTTTCTACATTTTCTATATTATATGATATGCTTTGAAAACAAAAATGAAATTTTAAACTAAAACTCTATTACCTATAATTCCAAGCATTTATAACCATTTAAATTCAGCAGGCAGTTGAGGTTTTCTTTTGTACCACATTAGAAAGAAAGTGAATGGTACAAATAAGACTGTCTGGAAGATGTTTAAGAACTTCCAGTCCGGGTCAGTAGTTCCAAGTCTTGTTTCCGGCCCCACCCAAGTGCAGGTATGACACACTCCCATCAGTAATCCACTCACCTGGCAGCGATTCTAAACCAGGTGCAGGAGGGTGGAGGACTGTCAGGTTCAAAAAGCCCCCAAATTAAGTCCAATATGTTCTGGCTCATGTCTGTTTAGCAATAAGTAAAGCATTTTATAGTCAGTTTTATCTATTTTTTATATTAAATATTTTAAAGTAGGTCTTACTATTCATATCAAAGTTCTTTAAATTTATGAAATTTTACTCTACTTAATGCACTAGCACATTCATTCTAAGTTTCATGTCCCACAATACAAGAATAAAGAAAAAGGTAATGTTTTAGGTAGACTGAACTGAGAACTTCTGAGGTTTTTTTCATATGGTCTAGCATCCTTATTATATACAGTCTTCTTTCATCAGTTTGAAATTATCCTGTTTGTGTTTTTCATGAGCTAAGCAGCCACAGGCTAGACTTGTTTCCTTTCTATAATGAATGTTCTTTTAAGTCGAATCAGTACAACTTGTTGATGACATAGGTGCAGAAATAGAAATAATAAACTTAACCTAGCATAATCCTCTCTTAGCAACAACCTTCAGCCTCGTTTCTCTCTCCTTCTCTCTGAATTACGTGGGCACACACATATACAAAAATTATTTTTTTTTCTGGAAACTTGACTTTCCACATAAAGACTTCTGCCATCAGAGATTCCCTAACATCTTAAGATGAATGCAGTAAGAAGTGAATGATAAGCTGTGATGAGGAGGAGTTAGAAGCAGGTATAATATTCTGAAATTCTACCAGTGAAACCAGGGAACTAATCCTTTTACAGATTGTGAGCAATGTGATGCTAAGTGTGATCTGTTCAGAATCAGCTGCTATTTCCCATCCTCTGCCAGCAAGCCCATATACAATTACTGCATGTCAATAATTTAAAAACTAACAGCAATGTTGTTCCTTGCTAGCAAGGCTATGCAAGTCTTACCTCTGTGGCAAAGACATATTCAACATTTAAAAATGGATGGTTCTCTTCTCCAAGGTTCATGAAAGAATTTCACTCCAGATGTACTGTTGGTTTCACTGGGTTTATATCCTTATTGCCCAGGCAATAAAAGGTTAAATTAGAAAATGGGTATTATTTTAAGTTGACCCTCCCTCCTGGAGTTTTATTTTACACTGCCCTCTCTTACGGATTTAATTTCCACTAATATGGAAAACAGGTCCTAGCGCTCTAGAAAGGAGCAAACGGAGGAAAGGTATCTCCTTCCGTATGGGCTTTGGCAGAATAGTCTGGGCTTGCTCAGGCCTGGCCCCTCAACCTCCTAAGGTCTCTGATTTGAATCCCCTGCAGTTTGCTATGACCATAACGAGGTCTTAAGCATGGGGAAAACAACATTTTCAAAAGCAAGGAGCACTTCTGCTTTGTTTCACCAAAACCTGAACAGCTCTCAGTGGATTAACCTTATCCCTTTCCATGTGGTGGTGGTGGCTCAGATGATAGAGAATCTGCCTGCAATGCAGGAGGCTGGGGTTCGATCCTTGGGCGGGGAAGATCACCTGGAGAAGGGAATGGCAACCCACTCCAGTATTCCTGCCTGGAGAATTCCACAGAGGAGCCTAGCAGGCTACAGTCCATGCTGCTGCTGCTGCTGCTAAGTCGCTTCAGTCGTGTCCGACTCTGTGTGACCCCATAGACGGCAGCCCACCAGGCTCCCCCGTCCCTGGGATTCTCCAGACAAGAACACTGGAGTGGGTTGCCATTTCCTTCTCCAATGCATGAAAGTGAAAAGTGAAAGTGAAGTCGCTCAGTTGTGTCCAACTCCTAGTGACCCCATGGACTGCAGCCTACCAGGCTCCTCTGTCCATGGGATTTTCCAGGCAAGAGTACTGGAGTGGGGTGCCATTGCCTTCTCCGTACAGTCCATGGAGTTGCAACAAATCAGACAAGATGGAGCAACTAACACTAACACTTTCCAGGTGGTGGGTTGACACATTGGAGGGGAGGGCGGTTGAGCCCTAAACTGAACCATTTTATGAAGCTTATCCTATAGGCCCTTAAACCTTGGGTCATGTGAATTACATGTAAGTAGGACTCAGACTATGAAAGGCGCCAAGTCAGTAGAGAGGAGAAGGGCAAAATGTTGGTTTCCTTTATAAGAGACTTTCAAAATAAGTGTTATTTTCTTGGACTGAGCTTCTATATCTCAAGATATTTCAAGACACATACAGCTGGGCGCCCCTCCACACACACACCGCCCCCCGGCCACGGCCCACCATATTCATAGATTCCACATCCTTGGATTCAACCAACCATGGATGATCCCGTAGATGCTGAACCCTGATGCAGAGGGCCAACTGTTCTAGGGCATTTTATAAAAGGGACTCGAGCACCTGGGAATTTTTTTGGTGGGGTGGCGGGGCAGGATTGGCAGAGAGAGAGCTAGGGGATGGTCCTGGAACCAATTCCCTCCACTCCGTCCCCTGCTGCAATACTGAGGGATCATTTTATTTGCTGCTTTGCAAGATCATATGACTTTAGAGTTGAAAAAGATCTTATAGATTGCCTATATCAGTAAGTCATAACAGATGCACGAAGGAATCATTTAGATGAACTTGGTCAAAATACAGATGCTCAGGGGCCAGGATATCTATGTTTTGCACAAGCTCCACCCCAACATTTGAGACTGGCTCATCTAGCCTCAGGTCCTGTCTCCTGCAGGCACCTTCATACATTTACTAAGAGACCACTCCTCACTGGCTCTCACAACTTCAAGAAACGTGAAATAATATTGGATGGTAAATAATGGAAGTTCACAAAGTAACCTAATGTGAGGATATGTCTTTCTTCCTATGTATGTATATGCCTAACGATATCTTCTTGATATGACTAAACAAATAGAAAAGTATTCTTTAAGTAAATAGGAAATGTATGAATTGCTTTATGGTTTACTTTTGTTTTTGTTACATGAGAACTTGTTCCCTGATCAAGGTTTGCTAAGCATACCATACTTGGATAAATAGCAAGATTTGTGAAAATCATCTAGGCTTTCTTTTATTTACTACACACTCTTAATCAACTTGGATATTCTAACTTATGTAAATCAGGAGACTCCTAAACATTTCGATAATTGTCCAATTATTCTTTCCACCTATGTATAATGATTGGGATTCCCTGGTGGCTCAGACAGTAAAGTGTCTACCCACAATGCAGGAGACCTGGGTTCGATCCCTGGTTTGGGAAGATCCCCTGAAGAAGGAAATGGCAACCCACTCCAGTCCTCTTGCCTAGAAAATTCCATGGATAGAGGAGCCTGGTGGGCTACAGTCCATGGGGTCGCAAAGAAATATGTTACTCAATTGACTATAATTCTTGACTATGTTAAGCCTTGTATCAATTCTGAAAAATATGAGAATTAAATTTTTGTTATGTAAATTAGCAATTATTTAACTTAATAAATGTGAATTTAAACACACAGAACATGTGTTTTGTGGTTACTACTTGCTGATCTGACAAGAGCTGTTAGTCATTTCAGCAGAAAGCCCATCTGCGCATCTCTGAGCTGAAAGTTTTCATTGCCATTTATGATCTGGCCTCCACTCACTCTTTCCAAAACAACAAACTCCCCCTCCACCCCCCGCATTGTAACGCTGCCTTTCCAGTGTTCAAAGGCCACATACATACTTTGAGAAGAATGTGATTATACAACACTGACACTTGACTAGCTCTTCTTTTGACAATCTATAAAAGTCATGAATTTTTGTTGCTTTTATTTGGAATAAATATAGTAAAAGTCCATATGAGAACCACAACTGACTTTTCCAAGGATTCAGTAATATTGCAGATTAAATCACATCCCCAGGGGCTGCAGGAGTGTAAAGTGAGCTCTCTCATTGTGACACTGGAACCCAGTAACATGGGTGTTTTCTCATCTCCGGACAATAGGTCACGATGGAATTCTACTGCCTCAGCACTGGTTGCCTTATACTACAAGTCCTGGTTAAGCACAGGCTTAGAGCTGAGCCTGATTTTCCTGACCATTAGCTCTTTAGGTTTGCCTTTAGAGCTATGGACCAGGAGATCATAGAAGCCTGCAAAAGAGCAGTGTATTTTTTTTTTCTTTATATAACATCCATACAGGACACAAAGTCTGTTAGCACAAATCTCCTCTGACTTCTGCCTCCTCCTGTCCTTCAAAGTAACCTAAATAATGACAGCCAAGTCTGAGCAATTAAGCTCTGCTAATAACCAAAGAACAGCCCCAAAAGAATGTACTTTCCTACTGGTAGTTTGGTTTTCTAATTGTGACCTCCCAGAGATGTTGCCTCAGCTTCTGGTGTCCACGTGGAATCCTGACACTAAACCTGGGTTCATGGGCCAAAGAGCAGGGAGGGAAGCACCATATGAGGTGAGTTACAGAATGCTCCGCAATATCCCTCAGTCATAACTCCTACCCTGGTGTTACATATTGTCTTCCTTAGTGAGGGAATCTGGAGAAATTCTTTCAAAAATGCTATCACTGAGTAGTGCCCAGTGGGAAAAAGTATGGAGATTTCTCAAAAATTAGAATTACCATACGATCCAGCTAACCCACTTCTGGGCATTTTTATCCAACAAATTTGTTGTTCGATCTCTAAGTCGTGTTTGACTCTGTGCAACCCTGTGGACTGTAGCCCACCAGGCTCCTCTGTCCATGGGGTTCTCCTGGCAAAAATACTAGAGTGGGTTGCATTTCCTTCTCCCGGGGATCTTCTTGGACCAGGGTTTGAACCTGCATCTCCTACACTGGCAGGCAGATATTTTTACCATTGAGCCACCAGGGAAGCCCATTCAAAGAATACAAAAACATCATTTGGTGAAATTTTAACTGTTAATGTTTTTGGCATTGTGCTTTGTACCATTTATTAAATAAAAATTTTTAAAAAAAGAATACAAAAAACACTAATTTGAAAAGATACATGCACCTCTATGTCTAGTGTAGCATCATTAGCATAATTTACAATAGCCAAGATATGGAAACAACCTAACAGTGGATGAATGGATAAAGAAGATATGCATATATGCATATCTGTATATATATACATATATATACACTCACATATATATGCATAAATAAAATCTTGAAGCAGTTAATTATTAAGAAGTCAACAGGAAGAGAATAACATAAAACAACTCTAAGCCAAGGCAATAATATAAATAATTAAACTATTTAAATGCATAGAGGTAGGAGGTCAAAACAGTTTAATGGAAGAAGAATTGTCTGTTCAACAAAAGGTCTAAAACAACTGAAAATCCACAGGCAAAATAAGAATTTGGACTCCTAACTTTACACCATACACAAAAACTAACTCAAAGTGAATCATACACTTAAATGAAAGTTCTAAAATTATAAAACACTTGGAAGAAAATTCAGCAATAAATTTCTGTGATATTGGGTTAGGCAATGATTTCTTAGATATGATACCAAAAGCACAAACTGTCAAAGAGAAGATTGTTGAGTCAGACTAACCCAAAATGAAAACCATTTGAATTTCAAAGGACACCACCAAGAAAATGAAAAGGCAACCCACAGACTGAAAGAAAATATTTGCAAATCATATATCTGATACAGGACTTAGACTACATGAAGAATTCTTACAACACAATAATTATGAGCCCCATGAAGCCTGTAGCCCACCAGGCTCCTCTGTTTGTGGAATTCTCCAGGCAAGAATACTAGAGTGGGTAGCCATTACCTTCTCCAGGGGATCTTCCCGACCCAGGGATCAAACCCAGGTCTCTCTGCATTGCAGGCAGATTCTTTACCTCTGAGTCACCAGGGAAGCCCCAATTAAAAGACAAATGACCTATTTTAAAAATAGGCAAAAAATTTGAATAAACATTTCTCTAAAGAAAGTAAACGTATGTCTAATGAGCACATGAAAAGATACTCAACATCATTACTTTTTAAGGAAATGTAAATCAAAATCACAGTGAGGTATCACTTCACATGCAAGATGGCTACAATAAAAAAGACACAAATGTCAGGGAGGATGTGGAGAAATTGGAATCCTCACACGTTACCGGTGGGAATGCAAAATGGAGCAGCAGATACTTTGGAAAAGTTTGGCAATGCCTCTAACTGATAAACATATAGACAGCATATGACCAAGTAATTCCAATCCTAGGTATATACTCAAGAGAAATTAAAACATATATCCAACCAAAGCTTGTACACTAATGTTCATCGCAGCATTATTCATAGTAACCAAAAACTGGAAATAACCCAAATGTCCTTCAAATAATAAATGGATAAATAAAGTGTCACACAGTGTATTCAATGAAACACTATTTGGTCATAGAAATGAATGAAATACTGACACACGCTACACACTAGACCAAAAACATTATGCTCAGTGAAGGAAACCCGCACACACACACACAAAACACATTGTTAAATATTCAGAATAGACAAATGTGGAGAAGGAAAAAGTAGATCAGTGGTTGCCTAAGGCTGGGAGGTGAGATGGGAAGAACGGGGGTAAGATGAGAAATCACTGCTCATGGGTTCAACGTTGCTTTTGGAGGTGATTAAAAATATTCTAAAATTGCATCAAAGCAATGGAGAAGACTCTTGAGAGTCCCTTGGACTGCAAGGAGATCCAACCAGTCCATTCTGGAGATCAATCCTGGGTATTCACTGGAAGGACTGATGCTAAACCTGAAACTCCAATACTTTGGCCATCTCATGCGACGAGTTGACTCACTGGAAAATACTCTGATGCTAGGAGGAATTGGGGGCGGGAGGAGACGGGGACGACAGAGAATGAGATGGCTGGATGGCATCACCGACTCGATGGACATGAGTTTGAATGAACTCCGGGAGTTGGTGATGGACAGGGAGGCCTGGCGTGCTGTGATTCATGGGGTCACAAAGAGTTGGACACGACTGAGTGACTGAACTGAACTGAATGGTCTCACAACTCTGCACATGTACACCTAATTGTACACTTTAAGCAGGTAAACTTAACAGTATGTAATTATGTCTCAACAAATTTGTTTAAAAATACAAATTACCATATAATTTGTTATCCAAACTAGGATACCTTTGAAAGAGCTAAAATGGTTAAATGAGACAGGACCCCAGGACAGATGCAAACCTAGACTGTGCCAGGCAAATGGAGATGTAAGGTCAGTCTAAATTTTAATAACTGGCTGGGAATAGGATTTATGGAGGGGACGGAGAGAAGAAAAGGCAAGAAAAGTAGAACACAACCAGACTGTGGAAAGCCTTGAATGTCATGACATGCTAAAGGATATGGTTGGGGGGAAAAAGATAAATTTAGCAACCATACAAAAATTAATCTTAGAAGTATAATAACTGGGCATAAAACTAGTGAGAAAATGTTTCCCTAGTCAAGATTAAGAGACAGTAAGGACATTTAGGACACAGGGTGCAGGGCTGGTAATAAATGGACAGACTGGGGAAACACATGGTGTTAGTTTAAAAGCATTTCCTAAAGGAGAGTTCCAAAAACAAAGCACAAGAATCTTCAGTAATAGCAGCATCCCTGAAATAAGAATCAGTTCAATTCAGTCGCTCAGTCATGTCCGACTCTTTCTGACCCCACAAGAATAGTCATTTCTGTAGAAGACAAACACATTATGATACCTTTTGTCTCCTACAAACTCGGCACGTGTGCTGGACTGGACCTCTGCAGGCCAGGGCGTGCACCCTGAGTATATTTGCTGTTTTAAAAAGTTGCTTTCTGTTCAAAAACTGACCTGGTCTGTTCATGTTTCTGCAAAGGAGGCTGTTTTCTCCTGCCAGAGAAATGGAGGAAAAGCAAGAAAACCTTGGTCCAACTGGGTAAGTTGGGTTCGTTTGTTTGTTTTTGATTGACAGCGGCTTAACACTCAGCTGTTTCCAGCAGTTTAAAAAAATGCACGGATGTCGGTTGGAGTGAGAATAAACTTCCATGGCTATGATTCTAGGTAACCTTTTAAAAACATATCAATTATTATAAAATTTACCAGGTTTAAAAATTAAATAATTTCACGATAATGTAAAACAAGTTTTGTCATCCTTATACATTATTAATGACTTTACCTGAAATACACTGAAGCTAAGGGCTCATGGAAGTGGCTAAACAACCTTAAAGCATGCCTTAAATCAGATCACCTGAGTACTTATTAATTGAAAGCCAGAGGATAGAAGTAAAAATTATTAACTACTCCCCCAGCAGATAGGGATCAGGGGCTAGAGAACTGGAAAGAAACAGAAGAGAAATCAATGAACCAAATCATCTCCCTGCTTCCAACTTCAGGGCTATGGAATGAAATCTTTGCCCCAGGGGCTCATAAACCCCTTCGCTTAAATTAGAAAGTTTAGACTCTACTGCCAGTAAAAAAGAAAAAAAAGACACTAGAGACTTGAACAAGGCCAAAAACAAAATGACGATGATTTTAATCCCATAATACAAACACGGGGATGAGAAAGGCTGATGACACAGTGAACACTAAGCCCAGACTCCCCCAAGGTTATGGCCCTCTCTTTATAATCAGAGTTCGGGGTAGTGTGCAGCGTCCCACATTAGATAAACAACAGAAGATTAATCATGCAAAATGCTCAATTGGTTTGTGTAAAATTTATGGATGTTTAGAAGGTCCCACAAAATAAATTTGCAGACAAACTGAGCTAAAGATATATTTCCCTGTTACCAGTTGAAAGTATAAGGAAAGTCTGTGGAAATAGTATAGTAGCCAGCTGTTTCTCAAGAAAATGGGATGAATTTGTTTTCAAATACTAGGATCAGACAAAGGGAAAAATATTCCACTCATAATATTCCAGCTAACACTGAAATGGTATATGAAAGATATTGCCTATCTCCATGAGGGAGTTTTAAAAGACAAATAAGTTAGCTTCTTGGACACGTCATCTTTTACTGGGAAAGGAAGAGCACATAACGAAATGAGAAACGAGCCCCTGAATTCTGTCATGAGGAAGCAGAGTGATCAGCTTAAAAATGTGGCTATAACTTGACATAAGTTTTTGATGTGGTGTTCTTCTCATCTGATTACTTTTTGTTATTATCTGATTACTCTTAAACTAGCAACTAACCAGCTTCATGATGAGAATATAGTAAGGAACAGTTCTGTTTTTTTCAAAATTAATTTTCAGATAACTACTCCAATTAAAATTCTCACTGGATTTTTGTATTAAAAAAATCAATAGAACACTCAAAACCAAAATGTACATAGGAAAATAAACACAGACAAACCACTGAGAATATTCTGGTAAATGAAGGAAGAAATGGCAACCCACTCCAGTATTCTTGCCTAGAAAATTCCATGGACAGAGGAGCCTGGCGAATTATAGTCCATGGGGCCACAAAGAGCTGGACACAACTGAGCGTGTGTGTGTGTGTGTGTGTGTGTGTGTGTGTGTGCGCGTGCGCATGTGTGCATACACACACATATACACATTCTGGTACAAAAGTGACTGAAGAAGTCTAAACTGGTGTGTTACTGATTCAGGAATGGATGTATAAATCAAGATGACACAATGGAAAACTGAAATTACATCCAACTGTTTGTAAGAATGTAATATATGACAAAGTAAGCTCCTCACACAAGGGAGTAAGGAAGGATTTTTTGAAAATAATGTTGGAATAAACAAATATCAAGTAAGGAAAGAGTCATTGTGACCTATACCTTACCCCACATAACAAAATAACCTTTAAGTGAATTTACAGAGGAAATGGCAACCCACTCCAGTATTCTTGCCTGGAAAATCCCATGGATGGCAGAGCCTGGTGGGGCTGCAGTCCATGGGGTCAACTTGGCGACTGAATACACACACACATACATTCATTCAACAAAGAGCATGAAGGGCCAACTCTATGCTGGGTGTGCAAAAATGAAAGACCCAGTTCCAGCCTTAAGGTGCTCACAGTAGGATGGGGAACAGGGTAAGTGAACAGAAAATTACAAAATAACCTCACAGACGGAGGGAAGTTCAAAATGCCCATTCCACCTAGAATGAATGGATAGGTAGAGGTTAGTCTTGTAATGGTACAGCCACATTTAGAAGGGTAGATTACTCCAAAATTCCAAGTACTCTGCGACTGGAGCACCAAGTGTGTGCATTGTGTGGGGGAGAGAGGGTAAGATCACAGGAGCAGGAAGACAGGGTGGGCACAGCCAAGAGACTCTAGGGATCCAGGCCAGAGTCAGCTGACCCGTCACCTCTCTTTCTATGAAATCCAAGTTGTATCTTTAAACCTCTAGGGCTACAGGGAAGGATCTGAAGATAAAGAAGTGGCATGATTAGGTATGTGGTTTAGAGAGTTCACATTACAGCAGTGTGCCAGAAGTTTTAAGCAGAGAACACACTATTTGCTACGAGTTCAGCTGGAAAGGGATTGGCAGCTTTTTCGGGAGGAAGGGAGGAGAGCCTGAAATAAAGCAGGGCAGCAGGGAGGGAAATGGAGGAAGGGAGGAGCTATTTAGGGAGTGAACTTAATAGTCCTGAGTTACCACATCTCTAGCATTTTCATCTGAGCTGGATGGAGGTCCTATTCGTCAGAAGAGAATATTGAAGCGGGAGGTAGGTTTGGGAGTGAAAGGTGATAAGTGCAATTTTGGACACACTGAGTTTGAAAAGCCTGTGGGACGTCCAAGGGAGAGGTTCATTTACAAACCTGGTTTTGTGCATTGGAGAGTCTCAATAATATGAGTAGGAGGCATTTATACACTATATTCATTTAAAAATAAATAAATGATGAATACCTACTACATCCTGAGCTCTGTTCTCGTCTCTGAAGATACAGCAAAAAACAGAATAGACAAGGGCCCTGCTCCAACATGGCCTATATTCTAATGGCGTGAGTAGGTCAAGAGTGGGGAGACAATTATCAGTGATATATATGTTAGCTGTAATAGTATCTGTGAAGAAAGATAAAGAGACTAGAGAGTGATTGAGTACAGGTAGGACAGGTGAAGCAAGCAAGATTCCCAGGGAAATGTGTAAGGAGGCACACATTCTCAGGTGTGACCCTGAACTTGCCTCCTGTGTGCCCTGGACACCTTGCTTGCCTGCTTTATCCTTGTCTGACCCTGACTGGATACCAGCTATTTTCTACAGATAACCAGGGAAGCTTCATTTGAAAGGTGACATTTGAGTAGAGAACCAAATGAAGAAATAAGCCAGGGAGCCCCAATCCAGGGAAAGAACATTCTGAGTGGAAAGAACCACATGTGCAAAGGCCCCGAGGCTGGAGGACACATGGTGCGTTTAAAAAAGGTTTCTTAGAAATCTCACCAAGAAGAATACACAGAAGAAATGAGAACCAAAGACAGAACCCCCACAAGAGCACAGGATGGGCAAAGAGCCTGCAAGGAAGACTAAGAAGGAGAGGCCAGGGAGGTAGGAGAAAAGCCCCAGAGAGTTCTATCACCAAGGAGCAAGCTTCTACAAACAGGAAGCAGTTAATACTGTCAGCCATTGCAGAGATCAGGTAGGACACAACACCAATCTTATACCACTGGTATCTGGGAGTGTATCCTGCTTGCAGCAGGAAACAGCTATGACTTGAAGAACTTTCCTAAACTAAGTCTATACCCGAATAGAAATTTTGGTGCACACTTCTAAACAATCCTCTGTCTGGGATGGAAGGTCACCATAAGAACTTTCACTTCAGACAAACCCAAGTGATGCAGAAACCAAAGGTAACAGTTCAGTTGGAATACCTTCAACCCGATCACGACAGTCTCACAGGAATTGATTCATAACTAAAGACTCTGAATTCATGTCCCAGCTGGCCAAACCCTCTCCTGTAAATAGGGTCAGTTGCTGAAGTTCATTTCCCTATGGGAATACATAGTATCATTCTCTGATCTTCAACCAAGGCACAATACAACACGTTGGACTTAAGAGCATCCTGAGAATCCCCAACCTAGATGAATGGGCACCATTTACATGAGTGAGCATGAAGCCACAGGTTCAACTTAAAACTCTCTGTTCCATGGGGCAGTTTCCTTTTAACTGCATTCCAATGCTTTGGGGAACTTGTGGCTTCACAGTTTCATCACCAAAATTCACTTACCAACCAAAACGAAATGACAAATATCAGTGAGTATGTGGGGTTTCATGGTTTAATCGGAATCAGAGAGGGAGACCATCAGTGTAATGAAGTCCAACAAAAGGCTCATTATATAAAATCAAAAGAAAGCCAAGAAACTTAACATGCTCAAGCTCACACCTGCCCATGGAATAATAATATTTTATTCTATTTCTCACCATTTGGAAAAAAAACCTGGAAAATTTAAAAACTCCAAGCAAAGCTCTCTTTTAACTTTTGAAATTCTAAACAAATTTGTTTACTGCGCAATGCTCAGGCATGTAAAATCATTGTCCTACCCCACCCTCCCACAGTTTTAATTTCTAACAAGATAACCTGAAACCAGTTTAAATAGGTTTTTCTTCAAAAAATATAAAGTGTAAGTTATACTGCTGGCTGACACCTTATTCTGGCTCTTTTCTGCTCTAAAATGGCTGAAGTAGAAATGAAGCAGGAATTCATAGTGAAGGATCAATTCATGGACTTGGGGTTTTGATACTTGGATAAGAAACAGAAGATCCTTGCACTTGGCCACTTAGAAAGCCTCTTGATGGTGGCCGAGATAGTAATTTAATTCATTTACAGGTCCAGGTGTGGTATGTATGTTGTCTATATTCTTAGAGCGTGTCAGAAAAAATGGAGGGCAAAGATTCTGCAGTCATATGGCAGGTAAAAAACAGCTGGCTTGTGAGCATTTCACATAGTCAAATGTTTGCATTAGAATTACAGACCAAACAGACATCTGTCTCTTTATATAAATGTATTAAGATGCCCGCTATTTATAAGCACCTCAAGATTAAACTACTTCAATAATCTATTTTCTAATGTGTCGATTTCATCCTACCTTCAAAACTGCAAGCCAATAATCTGCTTCCTGTGTAATCTGTGCTGAAATGGAAAATTATCTGATTTTTTTACCAGCTATCCATTCAAAACTTTTCCTTTAATTGATTCGTATGACCATAGATAGAAAAGTCCAGCAGGACACCTACTGCCACCTTTTAAACCAAAGCTGGAACCAGAAAGAGGTCATATATGTGGACAGTTTGCTGCTGTTGTTGCTTAGTCACTAAGTCGCCTCCGACTCAGTCACAACCCCACAGACTGTATCCTGGGCTTTGCTGGGAGCTCAGACGGTAAAGAATCCACCTGCAATGCAGGAGACCCCGGTTCAATCTCTGTATCAGGAAGATCCCCTGGAGAAGGGCATGGCAACCCACTCCAGTATTCTTGCCTGGAGAATCCGACAGACAGAGGAGCCGAGCAGCTACAGTCCATGGGGTCGAAAAGTGTCAGACATAACTGAGCAACTAAGCACAGCATAGCACAAACTGTAGCCTGCCAGGTTCCTCTGATCATGGGATCTCCCAGGCAAGAACACTGGAGTGGGTTGCCATTTCATTCTCTAGGGAATCTTCCTGGACCAGGGATCGAACCCAGGTCTCCTGCATTGGCAGGTGTGTTCTTTACCACTGAGCCACCAGAGTAAGCCCATGTGGACAGCTGGTTGACCTCATTTTAGACTAAGGTGGGTTGGTTCTAATGTTTTCAAGTGTGCTCCAAGACCGGATAAAAATGTATTCCTCTCTGTTGTCAGGATGATCAGAAAATCCACCTGGTGACATGTCAGCAAGCTCAAGGGCTCTGTAGGCAGAGCCTTCCACTTCTCTAAGATACTGCAAGCACCTGCACTTTTCCACAGGCTGATGTTGAATATCCTCTAAATTACAGCTGTGGAAGCTGAACCACGTGTGAGGCCCCGAGCCACAGCATCCTTCCGGCTCTGGAAACCCAAGTGGGTCACCCTTCAGTATGCTTCTTGGCCCAAGAAGTCACTGCAAAGCAGCAGGTGGCACTGAGAGCAGAGCATTCTCCCTCCACTCCCAGTTGCAAGTGAAGCACCCTGAGGCCTACGAATTTGATGCTTACTGTGAAAAAAGAAAGGAAGGGAGCCTCTGAAAAGAGATCTTGCAAGACTTTTAAGCAAATGTCCTCAGATGCACTCTGCCTAAGCTCAGAAGACACCAAAAAGGTAAGAAGGATCCTTTCTGTAATTCTGCCAAACACAGCAAACTCACTCCCAACTATTACATTAAAAAAAAAAAAAAGCAGGGACTCTCAGGCCGGGCTGACCAGACCTAAGAGCATCTTCGGGTCTCTCCTGGACGATGCAACACGGGGGAATAGTATCAGTTAAAAGAGCGGGACCACCTTAAGTAAATGAAAGAAAACGTATTTCCATATTTTTAAACAAAGGGGTTCTGCACCATCTGTCCCTGTCTGGGTGCCCTGCTCCACACTGAGAGGATTTGCAAGGGATTCAAGTGCACCTTATAGATTAAATAGTCACTCGGCTGCTTAAGCCCGGTTGCCCAGACAATGGCCGCGCGGAGCACCCCTTCCTCCTTCCTTCCTGTCGAGTGTTCTGCCTGACTACACAAACTCAATGCGCGCGGCTCCCCCGTTGCAAGAAGTGGACTTGACCGGAGCTAAAACCAACAAAGGCAGATTCTGGTGGGAGCTGCGGAAGCGCCGGGCACTGAGTCAACAGGCGGGTGTCATTGAAATGCAAATGGCGCGGCCGCGGCCCCGGCGCGCCACCTCCCGCCCCTTAACTTCTCAACCCCCGCGCCGCGCCGGCCTGAATGGGCCCATTGACGCGCCCGCCGCCCGCCCCGCCGCGCGGCGGCCCGGCCGCCCGGGGGCCTCTGCGGCGCGGGAGGGGGCCCGCCGGGGCGCTCGCGCCTCGCCAGCTTTTGTCTTCGCTTTCATTTCTGCACCCCGTCATCGCATCCTCCCGCATCCTCATCTATTCGCTCCCAGACCCAGCCAGGTTGTCCGTGGCCTTAAAGGCTGGTTCTCTCGATTACTGGCCAAGGAATAGAAACATGCAGTGGGCTGCTGCGTGGAAAGCTAAAAACAAACAACAGTCCCAAAGCTCCACCGTGGTGGTTACCTCCTCCCCGCCGCAAGTATTTACTCACTTAACCTTAAGTATGTACTCACTTAAATCCTGTTCTCTTTAATCCAGGAGGAACCGGACAAAGTTTTTCGGGTGCTAGGTAGCTTTTGGCTTAGAAGGAGGTATGTCTCACCGATACTCCCTAAATGCTGAAATAAAAACAGATCCCTTTTGGCATTTGGTTACTGCTTGCCTCTCTCCGCACACCCCGAGTCCATTGTTTTACTTTGACTAGATAATATTAAGCTTGGGTGTTTTTTGTTTTGCTTTCCCCAAAGTTGAAAGTTAATACGTGCACTGTTAAAACAGTGTTGGGGGGTGGGGTGGGTGGAGGCAACACAGGTAAGTTTTTTTCTTCACAAAAATAAAAGGCTTAATTCAATTTTTAAAACAAACTCTGAGTTACTAGCAATAATCTTAAAGCTAAACTGGATATCACTTGAAAACGTAAGATAACCTTCTACCAGCTGCCTATTTAGCTGCTATTTCAGACTGCTGAGTGTAACAGAGAACAAACCTGACTCCATGTTGGATCTGCTTTCTTACCCCCAGCATTGAGCTCTGTGCTGAGTCATGCTGACTCTGAGCCTTCCTGAAACAGCTATTACCTGTAAGCTGAAATACACAGGATAGCCCCCTCTCAAGGCTCTGACATTTCCAGATATAGCACTTCCCCCTTCATAACAGAACTGAACAGAAAATAATGATTGTGTTGTCTGAGGTTTTTAAAGCATTGCATCACATGGGGACAGCTGCAAGAACAAAGGAGTTTCACCAAGAAGTTTGCAAGGACACTCCCTCCCCTTTTAGTATAAAAGAGTCCTGGATTCTGACTGGTTAAGATGGTTCTTTGGGCTGTTTTCTTGGCCTGCTGGCTTTCCAAATAGAGTCACTGTTCCTTGCCCCAACACCTCATCTCTTGATTTATTGGCCTGGGATGTGGCAAGCAGTGCAAACCCTCAGTAACATTAGGAAGTAAGGATTGATATAACACAACAAATATAATTAAGTAAATACTTATTTTTCCCTCAATTTTGTAAATTCACCAGAGTGTAATCATATTTGAACATGCCACAGATGTGTAATTTAGTTAACAGTGCAGATTATTTTTCTAAAAAGCAACTAAAGGAATATTTACACTCTACCATCTTTGATTTTACATGAGAATTTTTCAAATTATTAGGTCAAAGTAGACTTTAAAAAAAGAAATTTCAAAGTTGATATAAAGTTAGAATATTTTATACTCCTTAAAGAACAGATACTTTGGCCACCTGATGCGAAGAAATGACTCATTTGAAAAGACCCTGATGCTGGGAAAGGTTGAAGGCGGGAGAAGAAGGGGACAACAGAGGATGAGATGGTTGGATTGCATCACCGACTCAATGGACATGAGTTTGAGCAAACTCCAGGAGACAGTGAAGGACAGGGAAGCCTGCCATGCTGCACTCCATGGGGTCTCAAAGAGTCGGACACGACTGAGGGGCTGAACTGAACTGAAGAACAGATCTCGTCTGTCTTTTGTTTTTTTTTGTTGTTGTTGTTGTTGCTGTTGTTTTTTGGTGCCTCTTTACCCACCTACCCAACACACACACATACACAGAGTTTTGGTAATAAGAGATCAATAATTGTTGGATTGGATTAAGCTGAGTTGAGTAGATTTAAATTGAATAGAGTTGGACCTACAAAACATTCAGAATTGCACTAACAGCAGTGGTGTGATGGCATTTTTTCTGTAGTACATCTGATAGCTCTGTTTGCCCAGTGTGTCCATTTTCCCTTAGCATAGAAACAGCACCTGATTTGCAACCAGAGGATCACCCTCCCCTACTCATTGTCCAAGGCTGCGAGGCTGCATTGTCCATCATACATGGCTGCAAGGCCACAGCTAGTCCATAGGATACCTTTGTGCAAATTAAAGTCATACACCCCTTCCTCCAGGCAGAACACCAGGCTTGCCCAGCAAATAACTGGTGCTGCACTGCCTGGTCAGCTGGAAGTTTTACACAGTTCACGATTAGCCTCAGTCCTTCCTTCTCATTTGCATCAGTACACTTACTCACACTGGCCAATCAGCCCATTCAACTTCTCAGGCCACAGTGAAGAGTTTCAGAAACAGGTATGTGAACTGAGTTGAGCTTATGAAAGTTAGCCAGAGA
Source organism: Moschus berezovskii (assembly GCF_049115385.1). Lineage (NCBI taxonomy): Eukaryota > Metazoa > Chordata > Mammalia > Artiodactyla > Moschidae > Moschus > Moschus berezovskii. The sequence goes on from NC_142478.1 coordinate 37,728,766, forward strand.
ACTTTAGCTGGAATTATAGAAACGAGGCATTCTTACTTTCTGGTGGAATGATTAAATGGTGGCATACAGATTTGGATCTGCACTTGACTATCATCATCATCATCGAGGAAGAGTCAGCAACAGGTGCATGAGATGGAATCAGTGAGAGATTATGAATCGTATCCTATGAGTACCTGGATTCAGTCATGTCTGAATCAAATCACCTTTTCAGTTATGTTTAAAAGCCAATAAATTCTTTCTTTTGAATTAGCCAGTTTAATGATTCTCTGTCATTTACAAGCCAAAAAAATCTTAACCAGAATGATTGTCACGGCAGGAAGAAATAAATCGTACAATTGATAGTATTTATGTAACTGAATTTATCTGGTATTTTGACATCAGTACAGTTCATAATCCTTTCAGTGACAGGTAAATCAGTATAAATCAATCTTATAAACAGCCATTGCCTTTTCTTCTTCAGTATACAATGCATTAAAATGTCTTTTCTAATTCTTCAGTATATATTACGTTAAAATAAAATACATGAATGGATTTTTATTTTCTTTGGGGATTTGAAAATTTTCAGTAATGCCAACTGTTTAATACTGTTGGAGAACTAAATGGGGGTTTAGGTGGGAAGGCTGAAAATAACCCAAGGAGCTAATCCTCTTAAAATGTTTAATTTTGATTATAAGTAGAAGATATATGACACATTGAAATTTATTTTTAAAAATCTTTCCACCCCTATTGATAAGTTTAATAAATTTGTCAAGTACCCGAATATATAAAAGAGCTGATCACATAGATTATGAGAACTTAGAAAACAATAACCACTGTATAATAAATGGTAAGACTTCACTAAGAAAAATTTGTACCAAATCAAACGGATTTCTCATTTGATAACCAATGCAGCAATTTGTTCTTTGTTTCCGGAAATATTCAAATAGATGATAGAAGACAATCATGTGTCAGGGGACAGTAGAAAGAATTCTGCCTTGCAGTATACAATTAGACTGCTTTTGGGGTTCCTTTTAATTTTCATATCCTGATTTTATGATTCTAAATTTGTAGGTGTAGCAGATAGGAACTTGCCCCCCGCCCCAAAATAATTAATATCTTATTATCAGTTTAAAATGTTATCATCATGCCCTCCCACTTATTCATTCACGATTATCATTACATTACTCTGAAATATGTTTATTTGGACCTGAAAAATTAAATCTTATCCAAAGAAGTATAACCACCTGAATTATTTCCAGTTTTTGCCCAAAGCTAAGTTCCTGTTGCTGTTTTCATTTTAAAATCTAAGAACAGAGGATTTATATATGAATGAAAATTAAAAGAAACTTCAATTCATTTTTCCTAGTTCCTGTTCTTTGTTATTCTTGGCTGTACCATTGCCATACCTTAGGAGACTGAGAAAAAAATGCCCTTAGTTCTTTGTTTTGTAAATATTGACTTCTTTCCTTGCTGTAATGTTTAATATATCTGCCTTCTATTTTATATTATAGTTTTAGTACCTTGTTGATAGTTCCACTCCTCCTTTGAAATTCCTAATACTGATATTTAAGAAGAAATGACCCACAGCTAATTCAGTCACCCTGACTCCCACCTGACCTGCCTATGCTATCTGTGAAGTTTAATCAGCTGGAGAAAAGGGTCAGAGGTTTCACAGCTCCTTTAACAAATGTGAAACAGTGATTTGAGCACTTAAGCATTTATATAACTTCCTTGTAGCTTGACTTCCTGTGCTCAAATCCAGAAACTGAACTCCACATTTCCCAGACTCCCTTGCAGCTCAGGGGTCCTCATGAGATCTAACTTCTGCCAAGAAAACATAACCACTCAGAACTCAAAGGTGAACATGAGCATTGTGAGCAGTGGACATGAAGGGAGAGATCAGATCTCCCAAAAGCAGAAGCATTCAGTTCTTCCATGCCAGCTATAGTAAGAGTTTCTGGAGTATAGTTCCTATGGTTATAGATTCCAAATGACATAAGGTAATACTAGGAGTGTTTTCTTCAAAGCATGTGTGTGTAGGAGTTATGCATTTCTCAAGGCTGTTTCATTCCTCAATATGTAGCAGTCACCCACGTCTGTTTCTCTGGCCCTCCTGAAGATTCTTTAAACTAACTGTGTGCATGCTCAGTCACTCAGTCATGTCTGACTCTTTGCATCCCCTGAACTATAGCCTACTAGGCTCTTCTTGTCCATGGAATTCTCTAAGCAGGAATAATGGAATGGGTTGCCATGCCCTTTTTCAGGGGATCTTCCCAACCCAGGGATTGACCCAGGTCTCCTGCATTGCACGTGGATTCTTTACTGTCTGAGCCACCAGGGAAGCCCTTAAACTACCTGCTGCTGCTGCTGCTGCTGCTAAGTCACTTCAGTCGTGTCCGACTCTATGTGATCCCATAAACGGAAGCCCACCAGGCTCCCCGTCCCTGGGATTCTCCAGGCAAGAACCCTGGAGTGGGTCGCCATTCCCTTTCCAGTGTGTGAAAGTGAAAAGTGAAAGTGAAGTCACTCAGTCGTGTCCAACCCTTAGCGACGCCATGGACTGCAGCCTACCAGGCTCCTCCATCCATGGGATTTTCTAGGCAAGAGTACTGGAGTGGCTTGCCATTGCCTTCTCCGCTTAAACTACCTGCTGCTGCTGCTGCTAAGTCACTTCAGTCGTGTCCGACTCTGTGTGACCCCATAGACGGAAGCCCACCAGGCTCCCCCGTCCCTGGGATTCTCCAGGCAAGAACACTGGAGTGGGTTGCCATTTCCTTCTCCAATGTGTGAACGTGGAAAGTGAAAGTGAAGTCGCTCAGTCGTGTCCGACCCTTAGCGACCCCACGGACTGCAGCCTACCAGGCTCCTCCATCCATGGGATTTTCCAGGCAAGAGTACTGGAGTGGCTTGCCATTGCCTTCTCCGCTTAAACTACCTAGTAACTCCTTAAACTGATTAGAGTGAATTCTGATGGATAAAGTAATTAGTAACAGGAATGGCTTCTCGGGTGAGGGGAGTAGAAAGCTGAGATTGGTTGTCTGACTTGGTTGGATGTGAAGACACTGAGGATCTAATTATGATCAGAGGATGGAGCTCAGTAGTGAAAGATGCCTAAACATTTACACACAGTCACCAGACACACTGGAATGCTGCTAATACAGAACAGAATAGTCTGTGTGCTGGATTGACTAATTCTAATTGTACTCGAATGCTTAAAGAAAGAAAAAGATAACATCAGTGTTTTAAGTTCTTAGTTGAAGGCAAGGTCAGAGACCAAGAGGTTACTGTAATTTCCCTGAAGACAACTGATCTCTTGACAGCCACATTTTTTCTTCTGACATAACCAAAAATGAGATACACAGTCTGATCTTACAGGTTTTGAATTATGACATAAGTGAAATCTACATTCATATTAGTTTTTCTGATGTGAAATTTTAGATTGCTTGGTGGAAGAAAATCCTGTTGAAAGTGGCTTTCTTATTTAAATGAGGATGATTAAATCCTGGAATGGGAGGATGAAAGCACAGAAAATGAACTGCTTAGTAGAAGAAAGTAAGTATAAAATTCTATGACCAACTTAAAATCAAAGCAAAAGATAAGAATGGTTTTACTTCATTATCTTCCCAACTTTTTAATCAAGCTCCCTGTCTCCATTATCTTAGATTGATATATAATTTAGCTCCTATGCTATAGGGAGAAATAGGATTGTGACTGAATTAAAATAGAAATGAACATTACTCAGAGAAGATTTGATGATTGTCTTTTTTCCTCCCACTTTTGAAGAGAAGGTAAGAGTGCATTTGTAGGAGGAATCATTGCATTCCATCAGTCAGGAGCACATTGCTCTTGCTATTATCATGTGGATGTTTAAGTATGGGAGGATAAACAGGTGCTGAATAGTACAGGGATAGACTGTGCCAGATATTGTACATTGTCTTACCCAACTTTCATACATTCAAACTCTCTTCTAGGATGGAGTGCTAAAACTAAGTTTACAAGACTCTCTTTAACTACAGTTCCCCCAAGCAGTCACCCCAACCTGAGAGCTGGATAAGAAGTAAGCAGTGTGAGGCAGTGGCCATACACAGAGATCAGTTCTTCTGGCAAGGACAATGGCAGATCTGGTTCTCCTGGGCAGCAGCTAGCATCTACTTCTGTTTCACGTTTCCCCAAGCAGCTGACTCTGAAATGAAGCATATAGAAAGTTTATCAAGGAGCATTCTCAGGATCAACATCTGTAGGATTAGGAAGAGGGCAAAGTAGGACTTCCATTCTGTGTCATCTAAGGCCTATGGAGAAGCTCTGAAACTCAGATGGTTCTTCAGAACTGTCTTGAGGCAAGGGGGATTTCCCTGATGGCTCAGCGGTAAAGAATCCCCCTGCTAATGCAGTCCCTAGGTAGGGAAGGTCCCCTGGAGGAGGGCACAGCAACCCACTCCAGTATTCTTGCCTGGAGACTCCCCATGGACAGAGGAGCCTGGTGGGCTGTAGTCCATGGGGTCACAAAGGGTCAGACATAACTGAAGTGACTGAGCACACATGCATGAGGCAGGGGAGCCAGGCATCTTCATCTGGGGAGTTTCAGTCACAAGCAATTCCCAGCACAGATTCCTCCAATGTTATAGGGTTTGCTGGACCATGTGGTCCAAATGGCAAGGCCACTTGTTCTGCAACCTGGACCCACTGCAAATCCCACTCAAAGCTGAAAGTATTTTAGGTCACTGGCGTGCTGTGATTCATGGGGTCGCAGACAGTCGGACACGACTGAGCGACTGAACTGAACTGAACTGAATGTATAGACAGGAACAGAATTGCCAGATGTGAAATATGATGTTTCCAAACTTATTCAAGACTACCTAGTATTATGCTTACTTTTTTGTGATGGGAGCTGGGAGATGCAATAATTTGTCCTTTGCTTTGAAGTTGGTATGACTATTAAGTTGTTTCAGCATGAGCCAGAATATGGCCAGGAGGCTACTACTCTGGAATTAAACAGCATCCTCACGTTTGGAAGTACTAGAAGAAAGGACAGGTTACATGGTGATCAACCAATTGGGGTACTGCAACAGGCCATCCAGACACATCATTGTTCTTGGGCTGGCAATGTGAATAAGGGTCTCTGCCTCCCAGTAGAAGCAGTCAGTGTGGAAGTTAAGGTTCAGTTCAGTTCATTTCAGTCACTCAGTCACGTCCGACTCTTTGCGACCCCATGAATCACAGCACACCAGGCCTCCCTGTCCATCACCAACTCCTGGAGTTCACTCAAACTCACCTCCATCGAGTCAGTGATACCATCCAGCCATCTCATTCTCTGTCGTCCCCGTCTCCTCCTGCTCCCAATCCCTCCCAGCATCAGTCTTTTCCAGTGAGTCAACTCTTCGCATGAGGTGGCCAAAGTATTGGAGTTTCAGCTTTAGCATCAGTCCTTCCAATGAACACCCAGGACTGATCTCCCTTAGAATGGACTGGCTGGATCTCCTTGCAGTCCAAGGGACTCTCAAGAGTCTTCTCCAACACCACAATTCCAAAGCATCAATTCTTCGGCAATCAGCTTTCTTCACAGTCCAACTCTCACATCCATACATGACCACTGGAAAACAGGAGGAAAAAAAAGATAGTTAAAGTAGCTGGAAAAACCCAGCTAGAGAACCCACTAACCAGCTCAACTAGGGTTCACGATCTATTCCATATATTAATAACCATTAGTCTACATCACACATAACTAGAAATTGGGGTTTGTGTACTACTGATTCAGTCTCAGAATTCTAAACCATAAAATTAACATAAAAGTTGCCCCCAAGCCTTTAAATGCCTGGAATCTCTGAAAGGGACGTGTGGAGAAATACACCCTCAACACAAGATGTACAAAATTCACATAGAGAGAGCCCAACTAAAAATGATCTCACACAATCTGCGAAGACAAAAATTTATGTAACCCCATTTGGGAGTCAGAAAACACAACCTACAACAGAATCCAACAGCAAAATTCAAATAATGGAAAACTCTAAGTTACTATCAAATAAATATACTTAAATTGATTAAAGCCATAAAGTAAATAATTTAAAACATTAAAATAACAAGACTCTATGAAAAGCTACTCAGAATTCAACAGAGAAAAAAAGATTTTAAAATATGAGAGTTTAAGAGACACAGAATAGAGAATGCAAAAGCTCATAATAGGATTTCCAGAAATATAAAAGAATGAGGGAGAGGCATAATGGCTAAGGCTTTTCAAGAATAGATAAATGATATGAATTCTCATATACAGAAAGCATGGTGAGTGCTGAGCTGAGTAAAGAAGTGTAAATTAAATCTAGGAAAAGGGAGATCATAAAAGCAAGCAGAGATTAAAAACCTCATAGGGGAATGATAAATAGACTTGTATCAGACTTCTTAACAAAAGAAATAAACTGACAATGGAATATAATTTCAACATGCTGAGATGAAATACCAGAAAATTCAGGATTCTATTGCCAACCAAATTTCTATTTAATAGTAAGGATGAAATAGACATTTCCAGACACGTAAGAATCAAAATCTTTACTAATACCAGTCTCACTGAAAAACATCTAAAATGTGTACTTCAGAAAGAAGTGACTGAACTCAGAAGGAAAAAATAAGATGCAAGAGATAGTTTTATGCCAAGAAATGGTAAATGTGTGTAAATCTAAAAATCAAGATGGAACTAAAATGGTACATGATGATAACTTTTATAGTAAAAGACTTTTCAAGGATTTTATACACACATACACACACATGCATTTATATGCTTACACACACACACACAAAGTATATATATGCACACGTAAGTATGCATGCATATAGAAGGAATCAGTTCCAAACCAGAATTGGCAGAGAACTGGGGGAAAGTTCAGTCAAGTGAAAAAGTCAGGAAAAGAAATGGGAAGGAAGTAAAGAAAGAAAAGGAAAGGAAAATGCATGGTAAATAAAAGGCGTAAAATAATACATAGAAATAAACGCAAATGTGCCAACAATTACATTGAATGTATATAATTTAAACTAACCTGTTAAAAGACTGAGATTCTCAGTTTAGATAAAAAGACCAAATTCAATTATATGCTGACTCCAACAAACATATCTATAATTTAAAACATGAAAATTTAAACTAATGTGATGAGAAAGATTGGAGAAGGGAATGGCAACCCATTCCAGTATTCTTGCCTGGAGAATCCCATGGACAGAAGAGCTTGACGGGCTATGGTCCTTGGGTTCGCAAAGAGTTGGACACGACTGAAGTGACTTAGCATGCATGCACGATGAGAAAGGTATACCAAGTAAATATTAATCCAAAGAAGGTCATTGTAGACAGATTAATAGCAAACAAAATAGACTTTATGAGAAAAGGAATTTTTAGAGATAGATACTATATAATGGTCAAGTAAAATTTTTGCCTACCAAATATAATAATTTTAAGTTTGTATGTACTTAATAACCACAAAATGTGTAGAGCAAAATGTTACAGTATTGCAAGGAGAAACTGACAACACCAATTCACATTTATACCTCTCTGAAATGGTGGATAAAGAGTACAAAGATCAATAAGGATGGAAACAAGGATCACTGCACATGGGCTAGAAGGATATTTTAAGGAGAAATGTTCCAAAACTACCATCATGATATTTGTACAATTTCATAAATTTACTAAAAACCATTATGTTGAACAACTTTAAATGGATGAATTTGAATGTGGGTCTCTCTGCCAATTATTTCTTAATCTAAATTAATAAACTGACATTGTGATGTTACATCAGTCTCTATGAGATTAACTAAGATGAGTCAGCTTCCATGGAAAGAACACATTTTCAACACAGTGATAAAGTCAACTTTCTGACCCTACAAGTTCACATCATTATGAATTCATGAAAGTAAATCCCACCTTGTGAGGCCACCTGACAGACAACCATCTGACTTTCTTAATGTAGCAACTCTTCTACTTTGTCACATTTGAACTGCTACTGCTACTGCTAAGTCACTTCAGTCGTGTCCGACTCTGTGTGACCCCACAGACGGAAGCCCACCAGGCTCCCCCTTCCCTGTGATTCTCCAGGCAAGAACACTGGAGTGGGTTGCCATTTCCTTCTCCAATGTGTGAACGTGGAAAGTGAAAGTAAAGTCGCTCAGTCGTGTCCGACCCCTAGCGACCCCACGGACTGCAGCCTACCAGGCTCCTCCATCCACGGGATTTTCTAGGCAAGAGTACTGGAGTGGCTTGCCATTGCCTTCTCCTCACATTTGAACTATTTGAAACTATTTCCCTTTGTGCCAACCCTATGTTCATTCACGATGGTGACTGGAAATTCAGCTTTTCATATCAATCTCTACAAAGTAAGATTATTTCTGTGCCCCATATGACATCCTCCAATCACAATTGCTTACAATATGCTAAACCTGAAGGAAGGGATAGGTCTTTACATTACAGAATAAAAGAATCTACAAGACAACCGAGTGAATTATCTTAGATTGCCATTCCAGACTATGATGTAGATTTCACAACAACATATGGCACTCAATAAACATTTTGATTGATTGTTTGTCACAGCAAATAAAAATATAGCAATTCGTTATTTTCAAATATTGAAATTCCCCAGAAATATTTCTTTACCATATTACTTTCACAATATACCTAGTAGAGACAAATTAAGTCAAGCCAAATTAATAAGTTAAATGGTTCATGTTAAACATCTCTTTCAACATGCTTGAAAGAGACATGCAGACTGTGATACATGAGCCTAGTCTGGTACCACTGATCGTGTCTAAGCTCATCTTTTCCATTATAATTATCAGCACATCTTAACATGACACTGAGAGGTAATTAAATGCACTTCAGTCTGAAATGAAAAGAAGGATGTGGGAGAGGAAGTAAGTTTTTCTCTTTTCTTTCACAGTCAAAAAAATCAAAGAAAACTATGGTTTAATGCTCCATACACCACCCTGGTGGGATGGGGGAGCGTGGGTGACTTTTCATCTGGAGCATATTTCTCTTTGTTGTTGCTATCACAGACTTTCTTTCTTAGAGACACTACATAAATCACTACTGAAGAAATAATTTATAGTGGCAGAAGAGGAAAAGGGGGGATGGGATGGAGGAGACTCCTTCATAGATCACAGTGAGAAATCCTAAATTTTTTGCAGACTTTATGAAGGCGGAAGCAGGAGGCAGCTGGGGAGAAATATGAAACATACAGTCCCAAACAGATTTCCCATATTCATACTGTGGCTCGGATTCATCTGTTTATCATTGGATGCAACACAGGCTGGGGCAAAATGTGCCATTAATAGTTTGGGGGCGATTGGGAAGCAGAAGAGGAAATGGTGATCCACAGAAGGGTCCCCCGAGTTAGCTGCCTCCTAACCAGACACATTTAATAATCTGTGTACAGACAGCGGCAAAATTTACAACTTACTCTTCCTGGTGACTCAATCGGTAAAGAATCTACCTGCAGTGCAGGAGACCCAGGTTCAATCCCTGGTTTGGGAAGATCCCCTGGAAAAGGAAATGGCAAACCAGTCCAGTATGCTTGCCTGGAAAATCCCATGGACAGAGGAGCCTGGTGGACGGCAGTCCATGGGGTGGCCAAGAATCAGACACGACTGAGCGACAAACACTTTCTCACTTTCTCTTTATCTTCCCAATCAATCTCGGGTACCAATATTGCTTATTTCTTACTGTGCTGTGCTTAGTCGCTCAGTTGTATTCAACACTTTGAGACCCTATGGAGAAGAGATGCTTTGGGATATACTTTTGTGGAGACATAGCCAAAAAGACAAGAGACTTAATTTGGCACATTTTTTCCTTCTGATTGGCTCAATTTTGATAAAATAGAAGAAACTGAAAATCTGATTTACATTTTCAGACAACAGGTGAGAAGAATTCTCAACAGGTAATTCATTATATAATCTACTTTTCAGGAAGATGTGGGGTGTGTGTGTGTGTGTGTGTGTGTGTGTGTGTTGGTGCCACGCAGCATGTGGGATCTTAGTTCCCCAACCAGGGACTGAACCTGTGCCCCCTGAACTGGGTGCTAGGAGTCTTAACCACTGGACTACCTGGAAAGTCCCAAGATGCGGGCTTTTGACATTATCCCCAAAAAGTAACCTTAAACAAACCTACATTTATGCTGTTTGTAAGTTTCACTCTATGGGTCATTCTCCTGAGAGGTACACAATTAGTCCACTAACATGTCATAGTTGGATATAGATGTTTAATCTGAATAGTTCAAACTAAAATATTTCTTCTCGTGAACTTGTGATGGGCTTGAAATTTTCACTTGCATCTTTTAGGATGCCAGTGTAATAGAATACTAGTCTAATATATTAATCAGTGTCTTTTACCTTCTGATAGTATCTGTTACCTTTAACTCTGGCCCCTTCAGGCAGTTAGACTGGAGGACTCCATTCCCTCACAGAATTTTCTCAGAACTCTGAGAACCAGAGTGCCAAGGTTTAGACCCCAGGTATGGAACAGAGGAATCAGAGGGACACGTAACCAATCCCTACCATGACCCCTTGTCCACATAAATATGTGAATCACACACAAAACTAAAACATTTCACCCATCTGATTGGCCTGACTCTGTATGGAATTCTAAACCATGTCCTACATTTGCCTAGTATTTACTTAGTGCCTACTCTCCTATACAAGACTTAGAAAGAGTGAAATTATAATCAGGCTACCATTCCTGTCCTCCAAGGGCTTAAAACTTCACAGAGAAAGAAATATATCCAAGTAAGTGTAATACCAAGTGTTAGTCACTTATTCGTGTCTGACTCTTTAGCAATGCCATAGACTGTAGCCTGCCAAGCTGCTCTTTCCATGGAATTCTCCAGGCAAGAATACTGGAGTGGCTTGCCATTTTCTTCTCCAGGGATCTTCCTGACCCAAGGATCGAACATGCGTCTCCTGCATTGCAGGCAGATTCTTTACCAACTGAGCCACGAGGGAAGCCCTGGATTATACAAGACTTAAAAAGAGTAAAATTATAAGTAGACTACTATCATGTCCTCCAAGGGCTTAAAACCTCACAGAGGACGTAAGAAATATATCCCAGTAAGTCTAGTACAAGGCATCATGTGAAAGTGCCACCAGAGAAGCACTCAATATAAAAGACCATCCCCCAAAGCAACTTTGTCTTTCACACCATCTAAACCTATCATTTTTTGTGGGGGGGTTAGTTGCATGTCAATGGACTTCCTGGCTAGAATAAGCAAGGTTTAGTCTCCCTCTATACAATAGGATTCTATGGACACAGCACATACCCTCACTATTCAAAGCATATTTTGTTGAATGAATAAAGTAAGGAAGGAAGGAATGAACCCATGCCAGGGTCTATTTTTGTCCTATGATTCAAATTTTCTTTTTCTGCGAGAGTTTAGAGAAGTAGGCTGTGTGCTGAATTGACTACTGCCAAGTTGGCACCACCATCAACCACCCCTAAGCCTAGAACCGCCCTGGAATCTTCCAGTTTTGGAGAGGACTTGGAAGAGATGTGCAAGGGTGCAAGGTGAAGCCAATTCTCTGATTCTCTGGAGGCCCCTGCACACATGGGCAAGTCTCTGAGAACCATCCACTTGGCCCAGCAGAATGAGGCAGTTAAAGAGTGTCTCAGAAATTCCCAAGAAGTATGGCAGCTTGCAGACAAGCTTCTGAAAACCACTCCAATGGGCTTCAGTGTCAATTCCTCTGACCTTCAAGGGTAGCTTTACAAGCTTGGCTCTGGGGCATCCCACTTCATCATCTCCAACCCTGGTTCTTCTAAAAGTTGTCGAAGTTCCTAATTCTCAGTTAACCTCTTTATATCTAGAACACAAAGAGCAGCTTCTGTTTTCCCGGCCAGACCCTGACTTGTCCATTCAATTAGGGAATGTGAGTCTACCCTGCCCCTACATACATGAACAGTGTATTTCTGGAACATTCCATCTCAGTGATTCCAAATTGATTTTTCTTTTGCACAAAAGGAAATCAGTCTCAATGGGTAAATAACTTATTTTCATGCAAAATAATCGATTTTCTGTCAATTAATATTTGAGATATTAAGCTGGTTATGCTTCCTAAACATTCAGCATTTCTGAATAATAAAGTGCAATCATGATACTTTCATTGTGTATGTGTGTGTGTGTGTCTGGGTCTGTGTCCGTGTGTGTGCTCAGTCGTGTTGGACTCTTTGTGACCCCATGGACTGTAGCTGCCAGGCTCCTCTATCCATGAGTTACCTGGCAAGAATACTGGTGTGGGCTGCCATTGCCTTCTCTAGGAGATCTTCCCAACCCAGGGACTGAATCCACATCTCCTGCATTGGCAGTCGGATTCTTTAGAAATGGCATCACCTGGGAAGCCCTATATTTTAGTTGGGCATCACCAATAACTTAAATCCTTATCTTTTAGTGGGTATCTTTTTATTCCACTAATAGGAAAAGCAAAAGGAGAAGAGGGTGACAGAGGACCAGATGGTTGGATGGCATCACTGGCTCAACGATGAGTTTGAGTAAACCCCGGGAGATAGTGAAGGACAGGGAAGCCTGGCATGCTGCAGTCCATGGGGTCACAAATGGACACAACTCAAGAGACTGATCAACAACAATAGGAAACGCTGAGACATGTGAGAGCAAGAACTCTAATATATCATATTCTTTACTGTGGAATAATACTAAAATCCCAATGGCATTTGAAATAGAAACTTTCAAAACTAATGGTAATTTTTATATGAATGCGTTAAGGGACCACACCTTGAAACGTAACTTTAAACTTAATATAAGCACACATGTTCGAGTGATTGATTTTAACTCTCAGGAATACTTGATTGTATTTTCCTGAAAATTTTACTCAAATTTTCCACTTCTGGCATTTCCCAAGGCAAGTTGGTCCCCACGTCTGCCAAATCCACAAGATAACTCACAGATAATGCCAAGGGGGCAGCAATAGCAACAATATTGAAAAAAAAATAAACATTTTTTTAAAAGATTACCCCAAGTTGGCCCTTCCCTTTGTGGACTTAGGGAACAGGTTTCTCCAGGCAGGGTATTAAGAACATCAGAGTGTTATAAACCTGAGCAGTGCAGCACTGAGAGCCTGACCTTTTGGGGTTCCCACTGGCCTCTTTCCTTTGGGAACTGCTGTCCCTGTCCACAGATGACTCATGTCTTCCTCATATCTTATCCCAGGCTGCACTGGTGTCCACCATGCTTGGCTTCCCATGCAGAGGTATTCGGAGCCCCTCAGAATGCATGTCTGTGACCGCCAAAGCTCCTGCACTGATGGGCTGTGCCATGCGTTCACTTTCCTTCATCTTTATTATCTTAGAGCAAGGCCCAGCCCAGCCCCAGCCAGTGATGGAGAGGAGAAAGGGATGAAATGTTTGGTGAGACGCAGGGTGATGTTCATGAGAGTGCTGGAGTTAAAGGGTACCAGACGTGCGTCAGGTGACCTGATTGCAAATGAGAAGACAGGGCGACATGAAATCGGACGCTCTTATGTTCCAATTAAGGCCCATTCTTGCGGTAGTCGTGAGTCGAGACTGAAATCACGCACGCGAAGCACCAAGCACACGGACTGGCACTTGGGAACAACCGCAGCACAAGTGGAAACCAGCTCTGATTGAGCAATAAGTGCTTTGGGGGAAAGGAGACTTGCTATGCGACTCAACCAACTGTGACTTGGGCCGGAGCCCTGTGGCCTCATCTGTCAGCTAAATCTAACACCACCCATGCTGTTTACTCTTGGGCTGCCAGGCAAGGCTATACTTCTGTGACGGTGCCCTGTAAACGGTACACCTCCAAACAAAGGACAGCCAAGCTTGCTTTGCTGACTTGGAAATCTTATGAGGCCACAGAATTAAAAGCATTGAGAAGCACTGAGGTAGAATAACGATTATCAGATTACTTGTATTTAATCATAACGCCTTAAACCAATTTGTATTGAAAACCTCTAAATAAAGACAAATCAAAGCATAACTTATCAGCATTTTTGTAAAAAAAAAAAAAATAGACTGGGAAAAAAATAAAAGCTATACCAAATATTTAAACTCTTTTACCAAGGGCAGGAGGTGCATGAGTAAAAAAACCCCATATTCCTGAGCAGCAGTGTGCCCAGCTGTGTACACATGGTGATTCCACAAACTTCACAAGCTAAACTCTTTCCTTGCAATTCCAGAATCGTACAGTCTCCCCTATGCTTTAAAACTATAGCACTGGGAGCTCAGCTGGGTACTCTGTGCTGACCTAGATGGGTGAGATTGGGGGGTGGGGGGGGTTGGGAGGGAGGCCCAAGAGGGAGGGGATATATGTATTCATATAGCTGATTCATTCCTTGTATAGTAGAAACTAACACAACAATGTAAAGCAATTATATTAAAATTAAAATTTTTAAATATATATTATATTTTATTATATATGTGCTGTGCTTAGTTGCTCAGTTGTGTCCGACTGTTTGTGACTGTATGGACTGTAGCCCACAGGCTCCTCTGTCCATGGGGATTCTCCAGGCAAGAATACTGGAGTGGGTTGCCATGCCTTCCTCCAGGGGATCGTCCCAACCCAGGGACCGAACTCAGGTCTCCCGCATTGCAGGTGGATTCTTTACCATCTGAGCCACCAGAGAAGCCCTTTATTATATAGATAGGTACATGCATATATTCACATACACAAACTCAATTTAAGAATACATTGCAGAGATTGTTAATCCAGAGATTCGGTGGGGTGTGTTGTTTTTTTTGACAGTTAGATATAATCGCAAAAGGAAGAAGGAATGTCATTACGAAATCTAGGTTGTATGGGAGGGCCAGAGAAGTACTGCCGGCAAACAGTAAGCTATGCTATCAGGCAGAATTGAAACAGGTCGTCAGGTTTCTGAGTGTAGAAAGGAAAGAAGTTTCAATTGGACTCCATTCAACAGGACATGGGCCCGGAAGGACTGCTTGAGTCTTATGATAGAAAAGAAGTTATATAAGTTGAACAAATGCGCCTCTCTTTCAGGAATGTCTTACACAAGTTGCACAAACTGTCAGCAGCCCCGGGGAAGGAGCTGCTGGTAAAAAATGTTTGTCCAGCGCTCAGCTGATAGGCATGTGTTGCAAAACTCTCCCCAGTATTTATCACCCTCGCCCTGCCCCCAGAGCACACACACATACACACACGACCGCACAGCAATCGGCCTAAAAGCGAACCACATCAAAGTGCAGTCCCCACCACCCTTCCGCCCTTCTGAGTTCCAAGCCAGCAGGTCCGCGGGTGCAGGAGGTGTCTCTTCCTCGTTCCTCCCTGGGCCATACCTGCGCTGGACAGAAGCACAGGGCTCCAGCTCCACTCAAAGCCACATTGTTCTAAACCACACTAGGGAAAGCATTACAGACTGTACCAATGGACGATCTCCGAAGCACAAACATGGCTTCATTTGTACCTCTCATTCTATATGATCCTTTAAAACTTCTCAAGGGAAAAAATTCTAGTTGGGCTGAAGAGATGGAAGGAGGGGGAAAAAAAAAACAGACTTGAAGCCTTTTCAAATCACTTGACCTTGTGTAATTAGTGTCCCCACCCTAAGAACTGCATCTTCATTTATGGAAGATCACTTTTGCTTACGCTTCAAGTGAGATCTGAATTTCCCTTTGGGAGCTTGTTTTAGGGTGACAAGACCGGCATATTCTGATTTTTGTTAAAAAGTCGGAAAAAAGAATGGCACATTTCCCTGCCAAAGGTTGTCCGGGGACTATTGGCACAAGTGTTATTTGAAGGTTGTGTTCATTGGGGATGGAGCAGACCCCTTCCCCGCACTGCCTCCTCCCCCTTCTCCTCCTCTGCGCGCCTGGGATGTTAATGGCAGGCTTATTAATCTAATTCTTATCTCCTCTTTCAAAGAGGCTACTGTTTCTGTCTGGAGTGTCTGCGGGAACCGGGCCACGTGACTGGAATAACAACACTGATGATGAAGCACCTGTGCCGACAGTGCGCATGCGCAGGTGCCCCGCGTCTCTGAGGTCACCGGGGCGCACTGCAGCCCCGGGAGGAAGGCCACACTGCCCCTGGGCCTGCACTTCCTTCCTGTGCGCGTCCCGCAGCTGCGCAGCTGCGGGGTGACACACACGACTCGCCCCACGCAGCGCCGCCTCCTCGGCTGGCATCTGTGGCCATTGTTTGCAGCCACTTCCTTCACCTCTTGGCGTCACAGGTTGTCGTTTGCGCCCTCCTCCAACGACAAGGGATCCAAGGCCGCAAGGATTTGACGCTTTCCCGTTTTTATCAGTCAGCGCAGATGGGCCTTTCTGGGAGTTGTTTTCCAGGGAATTTGTACCTCCTTTCTTTTCCTGGGCTGTTTTCACACGCTTGTCATTCATTTTCTAGCCACATGTAGTGCAGCTTGATGAAGAGATTTTTGAACTAGTGGCTAACTGTGCTGTTGCAGCTTTATCACTGGCTCCTCTGTACCCTTAGAAAGATTACTAATGTGTGTGTGTGTGTGTGTGTGTGCGCTCCAAATGAAGCTGCTGCTGCTGCTGCTGCTAAGTCACTTCAGTCGTGTCCGACTCTGTGTGACCCCATAGACGGAAGCCCACCAGGCTCTCCCTGGGATTCTCCAGGCAAGAACACTGGAGTGGGTTGCCATTTCCTTCTCCAATGTGTGAAAGTGAAAAGTGAAAGTGAAGTCGCTCAGTCGTGTCCGACCCCTAGCGACCCCATGGACTGCAGCCCACCAGGCTCCTCCATCCATGGGATTTTCCAGGCAAGAGTGCTGGAGTGGCTTGCCATTGCCCTCTCCGCCAAATGAAGCTACAGCCTACAAAAGCACGGACTTTGGAATCAAACAGACCTGGGTTAAAATCCCAGCTTTATCACTGGCTCCTCTGTACCCTTAGAAAGATTACTTCATTTCCGTAAGCCTCAGTTTCCTTATCAATAAAATGGGAATAATGATAATATTCACCTGAAATAGATGCTGTAGAAATTAAATAAAGTTTCTGGTGGCTTAGTGGTAAAGAGTCTACCTGCAGGAGATGCAGATTTGATCCTTGAGTTGGGAAGATTCCCTGGAAAAGGAAATAGCAACCCACTACGGTATTCCAGCCTGGAAAATCCCATGGATAGAGGAGCCTGGTGGGCTACAGTCCACGGGGTTGCAAAGAGTCGGACACAACTTAGCGACTGAACAGAAATAACAATATAGTTATTGTCACTTGAAAAATGCTAGCTACTCTTATTGCTATTTTTTCAGACTTTCACCATGCATTGTTCAGTTGCTTAGTTGTGTCTGACTTTTTGTGACCCCATGGACTGCAAAACACCAGGCTTCCCTGTCCTTCACCATCTCCCAGAGCTTGCTCAAACTTATGTCCTTTGAGTCGGTGATGCTATCCAATCATCTCATCCTCTGTCATCCCCTTCTCCTCCTGCCTTCAATCTTTCCCAGCATCAGGGTCTTTTCAAATGAGTCAGTTCTTCACATCAGGTGGCCAAAGTATTGGAGTTTCAGCTTCAGCATCAGTCCTTCCAATGAATATTCAGGACTGATTTCCTTTAGGATGGACTGGCTAAATTTCATTGCTGCCCAAGAGACTCTCAAGAGTCTTCTCCAACACCACGGTTCAAAAGCATCAATTCTTTGGCGCTCAGCCTTCTTTATGGTCCAGCTCTCACTTGTTTCACCCTGCATACATCCTCATTATCCACTCACTTCATAGTACTCCCTAATACAACTTCACCCTTCCATACTTAAGTGGATTTCCCAGGGAGACTTGCACTTACTTGTACAAGAAGAACAGGGAGAACTATACTGGAATGTCTTTGAAGCACTGCCTGTAACAGTTGTTAGGGACTTGATTACATGCCCCAAAATTCATATGTTGAAGCCCTAAATCCCAGTACTTCAGAATGTGGCTGTATGTACAGATAGGGTCTTTAAAGACCGCTAAGTTAAAACGAGGTCATTGGTGTGGGCCCGAACCCTGTATGACTGGTATTTGTATAAGAAAAAGAGATTAGGAATCAGACACACACACAGAGGAAAGACCTTGGGAGGACGCAGGAAGGAAAAGACAGCTTCCACAAGCCAAGGAGAGAAGCCTCAGAAGAAACCAACCTTGCCAACACTTTCATCTTGAACTTCTTAGCCCCCCCGTGATTGTGAGAAAATAAATTTCTGTTAAGTTACCCCATCCCTGGTACTTAGTATGGCAGCCTTAACAAACAAATATATCTGTCATTCTTATTCATAATCTGGTGTATCTTAATTGAATTAATCATGATCCTTAGTGCATGACAGGCTTCCCTTATGGCTCAACTGGTAAAGAATTCACCTGTAATGCAGGAGGCCTGGGTTTGATCCCGGGGTTGGGAAGATCCCCTGGAGAAGGGAAAAGCTACCCACTCCAGTATTCTGGCCTGGAGAATTCCATGGACTGTATAGTCCATGGGGTCACAAAGAGTCGGACACGACTGAACACAACTTTCGCTTTCACATGGTTCATGACACATGTTCAGCTTATACTCATCTTTAATAATGTAACAAACGTCTGTTGGACCCATCTCACAAAACAAAAAGAAAGCTAGAAAATAACTCACGTCTAATCACATACTTTTCTAACAAACTTACCCCATCTCCTAATTGTCCATCAATTTGAAAGTAAATACATTACAGTGTATTCATATAGTAGAACACTGCAAATCAGTGAAAGTGAATGAATTAAAGCTATGATGTATAAATCTTAAACATATATTACCCCTGGGAAAAGAAGGAAGATGGGGATAGGATTGGGGTAGACCCAGAAAGAGTTTTACTTGTATTTGTAATGCTCTGTTTCTTAAATAGAATGCTGCTGCTGCTGCTGCTAAGTCACTTCAGTCGTGTCCGACTCTGTGTGACCCCATAGACGGCAGCCAGTAAATATTCTATTACTATCTATGTTTTTGTAAAAAAAAAAAAAAGTGAAAGTGTTAGTCACTCAGTCATGATGGGGACTCTTTGGGACCCCGTGGACTGTAGTCCACCAGGTTCCTCTGTCCATAGGATTTTCCAAATAAGAATACTGGAGTGGGTTGCCATTTCCTTCTCCAGGCAGTCTTCCCAATCCAGGGACTGACCCTGGGTCTCCCACATTGCAGGAAAATTCTTTTCATGTGAGTCACCAGGGAAGCCCCATGTATGCTTTTATGCATGCATAATTCATTCATAATAACCAGTTTCACAAAATAATTTTTAAGTACTGTTTCTGCAGCATTAGTGTCATTCTCAGTTATTAAAGATAGGGACGGAAGAGATGCTGTGGCCTGGGATGGACCCCATCATTCACTGCCACCCCCACCTCTATGTCTCCCTTCTGAACAATTTGGAGAATTCTGTAGCTGTGGCATCTGTGATGTCCCTGACTTTGAACTTCACCGAGATCTTCCTGAGGGATCCACAGTGACACTGTTTCAGAAGTCATATTTCAAATCCTTCGAGTTGGTTCATAGTTTGCCATTTGCCATGGAAGACAGCTGTATATGAACCTCAAGGTTCTATGTAACCACCAGGAAAGACTTATGGCAAAATGAAGTGGAAGCTATCATTGTTTTGAGTTTCAACTCATTCCTTACCAAGTTGGCAAGAAGTAAATTGTGTCTAATTGAAAGCTTTAATGATATACTAAACATGCTCATTTTAATATGCCAGATCAAGCTAAGAAAGAATCAGTTGCACTTTTATTCTTTAAAATAACAAAACTGCATTGTGCAGTGGCATGAACTCAGAGGGAACTAAGACGCTATCCAGTCTGATATACACTTGCTGTTTGGCTGGCCGGTCACCTAATCTGGGTGGGTATCAATGTCCTTTTCTTCATATAGGAATGAGCATCATTACTCAACAGTGTTGCTGTAGAATTGTTCAAGGCGACACACAGAAAGCATCTTGCACAGTGTTTCCGGCATGTTTCCAGCAACCAGGAATTCACCCTTACAGCCTAAAACAGTTAAATTACCCAGAATAAGCAAGAAATTTAAAAGAAACCAAATTGTCGTTACTGCAACTATTCCTGAGATCCTCTTAAAGTCTTCAATGTCCCAGCAAAGGCAGGAAATAAGTGTGAAGGAGTAAGAAGGGGTAGGTGTACTAAGTGGTCCAGTCGTGTCCGACCCTTTTTGACCCCATGGTCTATAGCCCACCAGGCTCTTCTGTCCATGGGATTCTCCAGGCAAGAATATTGGAGTGGGTTGCCATTTTCTCCTCCAGGGGATCTTCCCAACCCAGGGATTGAACCCCTGTCTCTTACATCTCCTGTAGTGGCAGGCGGGTTCTTTTACCACGAGTGCCACTTGGAATCCCCAAAGAGATAGGGGTTCACAACAAATATATGAATTTTTTTACTGCAGATTTCGAATCCTTCTTAAGACACAGGCTACCTGTGAATTTATAGGATCAAAGCAGGTTCAAGGGAGAAAGACATTTACAAATGGTAAATTCTAAATAATGAGGAAATTTTATAATTAAGATCCTTAACCTGATAAAAGATATGTCTGATGCAGTTTTATTTGTGTCTTTATAAGAAAAAAATGTTTTTATGGATCTGAAGATCAGATCAAGCAAGAGGATGTGGATTTAAATTAAATCAGAGAGATTTCAGTTAAGCTTAAGGAAAAAACATTCTTAACCATCAGAGACTTTTCAGTTAAAAAAACCACTACAAACAGTTATGGAATTTCCATCCCTAGAGATCCACAAGTGAATTATTATTTGTGCTGGATATTTTGGAGTCTTTCTTACTAAACAAATCCTTTTTAAATCCCATTATTTTAAAATATATATCTAAAGATATAGATAGATGGATAGACAGATAGATAGGTGGGTGAATAGCTGGATAGATCAGCATTACACATGTTAATGGAGCACTGTATATAATATTCTAAACTGTTACTTTGAATTTTATCAAAATTCTAATGGTAAATAAAGTGTTTAGATCCAAATTTCTTAAAACATAGATGGTGTATTAGAAGCATTTCCCCATGCTATTTAATATTCTCTGAAAATATAATAGTCCCTCATCATTCAGTTGTTTCAGGTTTTTCTTTACGATAAACAACTGTGTGATGAACACTCTTGAACATAAACATTTTTAAAACTTTTTTCATCTGTCACCCTCCAGAAAATATGTATCAACCAGAGTCACCTACTTCATTTCACCTTCAGTTGCTCTGAGACTAGCATGTAAAACCTCTGCAGAGACACTTGGGCAGTAGCCCTATTTCAAATCTAGTGTCAGAAGCCAAAGTTAGGCAGTAATTTATGAAGATTCAGAGCTCTTCATACTAGGCTCACACCAGTTACATACACCAGGTGTTTCAGTTCTCCTTAGAAACATGAGAATCCTGGAAGCACGGCGTGGAGGAACTGGCTTCTTAAAGAGACCCATTTTCACAGGGAGGCTGCAAATCCCCCCTGAAACAATGGAGAAATCTGATGAGAGGTTCTTAGGTACTTTGGCCTCAGAAGTCCAATAACTTACACAATTGCAAACATTATGCAATATATACTTTCAATTACAGCATTCTTTTATTCATAAAATAATGAATTTAACCTTTACAGAACCTCTCATGTTTAATTTAAAATATTTAACGTGTACCTAATTCCAGAACATGAAAATTCATGAAGCAAAAATTGACAGACTCAAAAGGAGAAATAGACCAATCCATATAGTCAGAGATTCTAATACTCCTCTTTCAGTGTACTTGATAGAACTAGTATAAGCAAACTTGTGATGGATATAGATTACCTAAGTGACACAGTCAACCACCAGTTCAATTCAGTTCAGTCGTTCAGTCGTGTCCGACTCTTAGCAACCCCATGGACTGCAGCACGCCAGTGCTCCCTATCCATCACCAACTCCCAGGGCCTACCCAAACTCATGTCCATTGAGTGGGTGATGCCAACCAACCATCTCATCCTCTGTCGTCCTCTTCTCCTCCTGCCTTCAATCTTTCCCAGCATCAGGGTCTTTTCAAATGAGTCAGTTCTTCACATCAGGCGGCCAAAGTAATGGAGTTTCAGCTTCAACATCAGTCCTTCCAATGAACACAACATCAGTCCTTCCAATGAACACCCAGGACTGATCTCCTTTAGGATGGACTGGCTGGATCTCCTTGCAGTCCAAGGGACTCTCAAGAGTCTTCTCCAACACCACAGTTCAAAAGCATCAATTCTTCAGCATTCAGCTTTCTTTATAGTCCAACTCTCACATCCATACATGACCACTGGAAAAACCATAGCCTTGACTAGATGAACTTTGGTGGCAAAGTAATGTTTCTGCTTTTTAATGCTATCTAGGTTGGTCATCGGAGAAGGCAATAGCAAGCCACTCCAGTACTCTTGCCTAGAAAATCCCATGGATGGAGCAGCCTGGTGGGCTGCAGTCCATGGGGTCGCTAAGGGTAGGACATGACTGAGCGATTTCACTTTCACTTTTCACTTTCACACATTGGAGAAGGAAATGGCAACCCACTCCAGTGTTCTTGCTTGGAGAATCCCAGGGACGGGGGAGCCTGGTGGGCTTCCATCTATGGGGTCACACAGAGTCGGACACGACTGAAGTGACTTAGCAGCAGCAGCAGGTTGGTCATAACTTTTCTTCCAAGGAGTAAGCATCTTTTAATTTCATGGCTGCAATCACCATCTGCAGTGATTTTAGAGCCCAAAAAAATAAAGTCAGTCACTCTTTCCACTGTTTCCCCATCTAATTGCCATGAAGTGATGGGACCAGATTCCATGATCTTAGTTTTCTGAATGTTGAGCTTTAAGCCAACATTTTTCACCCTCCTTTTTCACTTTCATCAAGAGGCTCTTTAGTTCTTCACTTTCTGCAATAAGAATGGTGTCATCTGCATATCTGAGGTTATTGATATTTCTCCTGGCAATCTTGATTCCAGCTTGTGCGTCTTCCAGCCCAGCGTTTCTCATGATGTACTCTGCATATAAGTTAAAGAAACAGCGTGACAATATACAGCCTTGATGTACTCCTTTTCCTATTTGGAACCAGTCTGTTGTTCTATGTCCAGTTCTAACTGTTGCTTCCTGACCTGCATACAGGTTTCTCAAGAGGCAGGTGGGGTGGTCTGGTTTTCCCATCTCTTTCAAAATTTTCCAGTTTATTGTGATCCACACAGTCAAAGGCTTTGGCATAGTCAATGTAGCAAAAATAGATGTTTTTCTGGAACTCTATTGCTTTTTTGATGATCCAACGGATGTTGGCTATTTGATCTATGGTTCTTCTACCTTTTCTAAAACCAGCTTGAACATCTGGAATTCTTGGTTCACATATTGCTGAAGCCTGGCTTGGAGAATTTTGAGAATTATTTTACTAGCATGTGAGATGAGTGCAATTGTGCAGTAGTTTGAGCATTCTTTGGCATTGTCTTTCTTTGGGATTGGAGTGAAAACTGATCTTTTCCAGTCCTGTGGCCACTGCTGAGTTTTCCAAATTTGCTGGCATATTGAGCACAGCACTTTCACAGCATCATCTTTCAGGATTTGAAATAGCTCCACTGGAATTCCAGCACCTCTACTAGCTTTGTTTGTAATGATGGCCCACTTGACTTCACATTCCAGGCAAGTGATCACATCATCATGACTAACTGGGTCGTGAAGACCTTTTTAGTACAGTTCTTCTGTGCATTCTTGCCACCTCTTCTTAATATCTTCTGCTTCTGTCAGGTCCACACCATTTCTGTCCTTTATTGAGCCCATATTTGCATGAAATGTTCCCTTGGTATCTCTAATTTTCTCGAAGCGATCTCTAGCCTTTCCCGTTCTATTGTTTTCTTCTATTTCTTTGTGCTGATCACTGAGGAAGGCTTTCTTATCTCTCTTTGCAGTCAACCATATTAACCTAATTAACAATTCCTGAACACTACACCAAACAACTACTGAATACACATTTGCTTTCTAGAGCACATGGAATCACCACCTAGGTAGACCACATGCTGAGTCACATATAATTCAGCATATAATTCAACGAGTTTTCAAAAGATTTAAATCTTACAGCAAATGTTTTCTGGCCACAATGGAAAATAAATAACATCGAGGGTTTATGTGGACAGGTAATCAAAAAATATTCAAGATAATTGTGTCTAGGGAAAAAAAAACATCATTAAGATTAGGATGAGCAACAAAATTAATTTATGAGGGAAAAAAGAACTAAAAAAGACTGAGAAATCTTAGAAAGAAAAAAAATGATAGTAAATAATCAGCTAAAAAGAGAGGTTCTAGGGAGGAAACTCAAGAGCCTCTATTTTTATTCTTCTCAAAGGATCCCAGTAATGAGACAGCTGATAACACTGCAGGTCACTGGATCCTCTAGATTCTTCAGGAACATTTTTAAGGAATGTATTTGTAGTTTTATCAGTGTTCCTGCATATGGGAGACCTAGGGCTCTTGCTAAAGTGCTGATTCCTACTTAATACTTCTTGGTTGGGGCCTGGGAGAGTCTGCGTTTCTAAAAAGGTCCCAGGTGATGCTTTAGAAGAGACTCTCATACAGCCTGCCCATCCAATCATGTATGAAATTAAATCATATGGACAAAGCCAGCAATGTTTTCTCATTCCATAACCCTTTCATCATTAATTACAAGCCGATTTTATACCATGGATAAAATGTATTTTTTAATGTATCTGAATCTTTAAAGTGATATTTAGTCACCAAATTGTGTCTGACTCTTGGAGAGTCCACTGTAGCCTGCCAGGCTCCTCTGTCCATGGAATTTCCCAGGCAAGAATACTGGAGTGGGTTGCCATTTCCTCCTCCAGGGGATTTTCCTAGACCAGAGATCAAACCTGCATCTCCTGCATTGCAGGCAGAGTCTTTATTGACTGAGTTACCAGGGAAGATAGTTGAGCATGCTGCAATTGGTAAAACAAAAATAAAGCAGGAAAGTAGGTAGAGTGGTCCTTTACTTTCACTCTTGTGATGGGGACAACACTCCCAACTATTATTTTCCAGGAGAAGGACTTCGGGTTTCTCAGGTGGCAAATCTGATGTAATTTAAAATACTTAAAATTTGCACTCATGAGCTATGTTACAGACAAACACTTTCTGATAAGATTCTATGTTACAGACAAACACTTTCTGATAAGATTGTAAAGAAGATGTGCCCATATGAAACAGGATCTATGCTTATCTCCTGGAGAGAAATTTGATGGCTACTACACTCCTTCAGAACTTAATGATCAGCTAAGTGAAAGGACAGAGATCCTTTGAGACTTCTGACACAACAAAAGGAGGTGTACAGTAAAATAAGCTCTTTGGTCATTGAAAGATTGAGTCAATACATTCTGCTTTTTCTTTCATGTCAGTTACCATGGAATTAGAAACCAAAATCTGTTAATTAATTCAAACTATGTCAATTGTGTTCTTCAATCAAAGATTCATTTAGCCATGTTTGTTAACACCCGACTCAATGGACATGAGTTTGAGTGAACTCTGGGAGTTGGTGATGGACAGGGAGGCCTGGCGTGCTCTGATTCATGGGGTCGCAAAGAGTCGGACACGACTGAGCAACTGAACTGGGCTGAACTGAATGTTATCAAACATGTTGCAGGCATGGTATTTCTAGAATAGTAATTATCTAAAAAAGAGTTCATGTTCCCCAGAAATGCTTTCCCAAGTCAGGTAGCTTTTTAGTTTTAAATTTTAACCTTTATTTGGAAATAAATTGCAATAGTACAAAGAGCACCATGCACCTTTTACCCAGATTCTCCTATTGTTAGAATTCTGCCCCATTTTCTTTATCATTCTGAACTGTTTGAGACTTATTTACCGACCTCGAGGCCCTTTAACCTAGATCCTAAAGTATGTGTTTCCTAAGAATAAGGATATTCTCTTACACAATCACAGTCCAGTTACCAACTTTTGTAAATTTAACATTGATGCAATATTCTAGCTAATCTATCATCTGCATTCCAAATTTGTCACTTGACCCAAAAATGTCTTTTATAAGCTTTCTTTTTCCTTCAGAAGTGAATCCAGTCTAAGATCAGGTGTCATATTTAGTTGTCATGTCCCTTTAGGGTCGTTTGATTTTGAAAATTCCTTTAGGTTTCTTTGTCTTTTATGATGTTGACATTTTTGAAGAATTTATTCTCTCTCTTTTTGTAATTTTATTTATTTATTCATGTATTTTTGGCTGTGCTAGGTCTTTGGTGCTGCATGAGCTTTTCTCTGGCTGCAGTGCATGGACTCCTCATTGCAGTGGCTTCTCGTTGCGGAGCAGTGCGCTTTAGGGCAGGCAGGCTTCAGTAGTTGTGGTTTCTCTGCTCTAGAGCACAGGCTCAGTATGGTGGCACACAGATTTAGTTGTCCCTTGGTATGTGGAAACTTCCAGGATTAGCAATCGAACTCCTACATTGGCAGGCGGACTCTTTACCACGGAGCCACCAGTGAAGCCCTTTTTCTCGATTTTTTTTAATGGAACGGTATTCATTTAGAATTGTCTGGTGTTTCCTCATGATTAAACTCAGATTATGCATTTCTGGCAGGAATTTTAGAAACTGATGTTATGTTCTTCTCAAGGTAACACATCCAGAAAGGATGATACTTTTTAAGTTAAAAAAAAAATCACAGTGCCCTAAAAGACTAAATATTCCATTTAAAAATAATCTCCTGTTAATTGATATGCTTTTTCTAAATGAAGTGAAATGTTTTCATTACATAATTTTTTATGTTTAGAACAAGCAAGCAAGCCAACATGCTATGTATTTATTTTCTGAGGTTTTCTGTTGACTGCATTTTCTGTGATTTTGCTTTGTGATCAAGCATTCAGTAGCTAGGGGCTATTCAGTAGCCTATAATATCCATGGGAGGGAAACATCCAGAACCATTTTTATAATATTCATTAAATTTTTCAAGTGAGGTTTCCAAAAGTGTCTTATTTTTAAAATATATTTGAAATTAAGACCTTCGAAATGAAAATATTTGCATTTGCCCCATGTCACTAGCTTATTTAATCATAACCTTCATGAATTAAATGAGCCATTTAGGTCTTGTTGCAACAGACATTAACACTCTTGTCTCTGTACTGACACTAAAACTACCATTAAATATGGTATGATTTCATGAGACATAGGCTCTGGTTCACTTACACGTCTGAATTACAGATGAATTCGAGAGAAACAGTGCATCCTGACAGATGGGTTCAGTTCATTGTACTTTTTCTTAAAGAACATTTGTTTTCAATTTGTCTATAAATAATGAAAGAAAACACAGCTAAGGAGCCCAGTGTGATTTTTATAAAAGGTTCATTTTTGGAAATCTGTTAAGCTTATAACCACGTATGTTTAAAATCATTCTAGTATAAAATTAAGAAACTTGGGGTGGGGGATCCTATTTGTCAGGTGAATCAATGTTTACCTTATCGATTATTTAGCACTATTTGTCAAACATTTTGTGTCTTTAGAAGTTTTAGGAAAAAAGATTTAAATATGTGTTAAACTTCAGTGCTCATTCCAGGGACTTCCCTGGCTATCCAGTGGTTAAGATTCTGTGCATCCGATGCCGAGGGCATGGGTTCAATCCCTGGGCAGGGAACTAAGATCCCACATGCCACTGGGCCAAAAAAAAAGTGTTTATGACAAAATCTGAGCATGTAATTTTTATTTATGAATCATACTTAAAGGTTTAAGTACATAGGCAAATAGAAACAATAAATTTGTGAGTTAATGATGTAGTATGAGAGAATTTTGCATGCGCACATGGACCTATTTGAAACACAGAAACATTTGCACTTGCGGGTACACTGGCTGTGTGTATGTTTGTACTGTTAAGAGGATCTGTTTTATAAAATTGTTCTTAAAGGGTATAAATTTAGCAAGGCAAATCAAACAAGAAATTTTAAAACGACTCCAAAATAAAAGATACTTTCCATTGGCAACAATCTGGCCAACAGAATTTTATTTTAGTTGTTCTATAAATTCTTCAGTAGATAACAGTTGTGACCAAATCCTTACTTATGTCAGACATAATGCTCTGCTTTGGAAATTCAACGAGTAAATTACAACTGGAAATAAGTTTGTTACGTGCATGTATTAATCATTCTAGAAGTAGTGTGAGCAACTCAAATAAAGTTTCCTTTCATTTGAAACTGAATTTTGAACACTGTGTGAGACATTTAAGAGTATTTGATAAGAACTTAAACAATAAATCGCTTGAGAGAACTATTCTGTAACATTTTTTATTAATATTATGCCTCCTACTGTCCAGTCTATAAAGGCAAACTTTGACAGACCACAGTGACAAAATACACACTTCACATTAGTGTTCAAAACTGAATCTAAATTTCTCTGAACATCTTTGGGTAATACATTTAGGGATGGAAGAAGCCAAGAGTTTGTCCTTGATTTCTGCTTATTCCTCTAAAAAAATAAACATAAGCTATAAAAGCTCTCCTTTAGAATCACCCAGCATGTCCTCTATCCCCTGGACATACACATAAGCTAAGCTAAGCTAAGCTAATTCACTTCAGTCATGTCTGACTCTGTGTGACCCCATAGACGGCAGACCACCAGACTCCTCCATCCCTGGGATTCTCCACGCAAGAACACTGGAGTGGGTTGCCATTTCCTTCTCCAGTGCATGAAAGTGAAAAGTGAAAGTGAAGTCGCTCAGTCGTGTCTGACTCTTAGCGACCCCATGGACTGCAGCCTACCAGGCTTCTCTGTCCATGGGATTTTCCAGGCAAGAGTACTGGAGTGGGATGCCATTGCCTTCTCTGGACATACAAATAAAGATAACCCAAATGTATGATCCCCCCTACAACTGAATTTCTTTTAGACAAATATGACATACTTCACAATTCATTTATGAAGAGTTACTTCTTGGTCAAAGGGTACAAATGTCCAGTCATAAGATATTCAGTTCTGGATATGTGATACTTAGCATGGTGTCTATAGTTAACAGTACTGTAAGACATACTTTGAAAGTTTCTAGGAGAGTAAAACTTAAATATTCTTACCACACACACACAAAATTAAACTGTGAAAAGCTGGATGTGTTAATATTGGGAATGTTAACATATTGTGAATCATTTTGCAATATATACATGTATCAGATCATCACATTGAACATCCTAAATACACAATGTTATGTAACTGTCCTTCAATAAAGCTAAGAAAATTATTAATTACTTAATTTCTAAAGAATTATTTTACCATGGTCATCAGACAAACTTCCTTTTTAAAAGATTTCTCAAATACCATTTCTAAAGCCATATGAGTGGAAACCAGTCAAAGCTGAGAGGAGAAATCTGACAACTCCTATGCTCAACCATGCTGTTATTTATGGAGAAACATATGAAGGCATCCTTTGTGATAGTAGTTTTCTTTAGGTTTTGGACATTTTTGCCAAAGAATCACTGAGACACAAATGTCACACAAGTGAGTAAGACAGAGGATTTCCTTCCAAACACAATTGACAGAACAGGTGCTGGATAAAACGGAATTTATCCAACTGCCAAGGAAGGACGCACCACACATTTGTCAAAGGTTACTCATGCTTCTCATCAAACACAAAGAAGCTGCTTATACCATAAATCAGAACATGTCAGAATCTGGAGAATGGCAAAGTGGTTTAGGAATGTGGACTTGGGAGACAACCATCATGTTTAAATTCTAAATTTGCTACTAATTTGCTGTGTATTCTTGGGCACTTGACTTCTGCGGTCTCCGTTTCCTCATCTGTACGATAAGAATCATACTACTTACCTCTAGAGTAGTGGTTTACTCTACTAGAGTAGTAATGAGGATTAAAGGAATTTCGTGTATGTGAAGTACTTAGAACACTGCCTGGAACAAACAAGTATTCAGAAATATTGGTGATTATTATCTCCTTTCCTAGAGCAACACAGCATGAGGGGACCCATTAGCCAGAGTCTTCTTTCACCAAAAGACTGGTTATTTCTTGCAGTTGGTCTGATCCAGGCATGTCTATTCAGCCAGTTTTACCTTCATGAAGAACTTTATTGTTTATTATTATTACTAAAATCACTCTTTGGCTTCATTGTCCCTTAATAGGCAAAGCTGCTGCTGCTGCTGCTGCTGCTAAGTCGCTTCAGTCGTGTCCGACTCTGTGCGACCCTATGGACGGCAGCCGACCAGGCTCCGCTGTCCCTGGGATTCTCCAGGCAAGAACACTGGAATGGGTTGCCATTTCCTTCTCCAAAGCACACAACTCTAAAACAATGCCTGGTTTATTTAGCCCAGTCTCCATTTTAATCTCCATTGCCACAGTGTTTTATGTTGATCAGGTCACAAGCAGCTACTGAGTATTCAATCAGCCCTTAACACCCAGTAAGGCACAATGAGAAAACATTTCAGGGACTGCCAGTCTTCTTAAGGAGACTAGATTTAATCACCCGAACTGATTATCGAACAGCCCTAAACTTCCTGTACCATATTAGGTACAAAGTCTGCATTTGCACAGCTTCTTGCTTCCTCTGTTTTTCTCAGTCCTGGAACTTCTCCACCTCCACTATAAGCAAATTCAAGTTCACTCACCCTCACTAGACCCTGGCTCAATAATATTTTGCTTCATCTTGTGAATCCTTTCACACTTCCTAAAACTCCTCTAATAATGGGTATATGGAAGAAAATATAAGTTTTGCAATCAAGAGACTTGGATTTTAGTAAGTGAGTGTATTACCATTTAAGCCTCAATTTCCTTATCAGCAAAATGGGAATAATACTAACCTGATAGTGCTGTTGTAGAGTTTAAATGAAAGTGTATGTGAAGTGTCTGCATAGTACCTAGAACATTAAAGACACTCAGTGACTTTGCTCAGGCCCTGCCATCTCTCCCATCAAAAACCCTCTTGGGTACCACTTTACTGAGGAAACAGAAACCAGCTTGCATGCGTTGTCTCTTCCTTTGATTAAACTTTCAAAATTATGTTCCTACATTCCTCTCTTCTTTCTCTCCTGCCTTGGAGGGAGACACATCTCTCCCATCCAGAGCCAACCCCTCCACTCTCTCCCTAATGTGTTTAATGGGCATCATCAGCTTCTTATTTTGTGCCAGGAACATCCCCAGTACTAGTGATTCAGAGCTAAAAGACCTAGGCTTTGCCTTGAGGAGTTAGTTGGGAGGAGATGGACAAGCAAACATGATTATAAAACAATGAGGTCTGCATGAGGAGGACTGGAAACTTAAGAGAACAACAAAACGAAACCAACCAATCAGACAAAAAGTCAGCCAGCAATGCAGTCCTTCCGTCTTATCACACCAAAAGACAAGACCACCTAAACATGGAACTTCTGCCTTCTAGGGTCAACTCACCTGGATTCTATTTACAGTTTAGGACCACAGCAGATTTGCCAGAGTCCTAAGTCACAGTGCGGGGGTGGGGTGGGGGGTGAGGGAGCTTCCCTGATGGCTCAGATGGTAAACAATCTGCCTACAATGCCGGAGACCTGGGTTTGATCCCTGGGTCAGGAAGATCCCCTGGAGAAGGAAATATCTACCCACTCCAGTATTCTTGCCTGGAAAATTCCATGGACAAAGGAGCCTGGCGGGCTACAGTCCATGGGGTCCCGAAGACTTGGACACGACTGAGAGACTAACACTTTCACTGTCACTTGTCAAGGCACAGGGTGTCAGCACCCGTGGGCGCAAATGAACGCTTTTGCCTTTCCAAGCTTAGACAACCCACTCCACCCACCACTGTACATTCCACTCTGATTTATTCAGCAGTGACACTCATTCCTACCTGCATCTTTGCTCCCTAAACACTTGTTTATTTGTGCACAAACACACTCCTGCAGGGACAAACTTCAGGAGTTGCCTCAAACCTCCCATCCACCCAGTTACACGCCACATTCACTCCATTAATCACATGCGGGAACTACTCATTCACACGTGCCTTCTCAACCCCAAGCTGTTCTCTCTGACATCTTCAGTCCTTTCCATCTCCTGGCTTCTGATGCTTCCATTTCAAACAGCCACATGCCTACCCCATCCAGTGCCTGCCATAGAAGCTGCGTGCCCTGTCCACCCCAGTCTTCTTCCATTTCCTACCATAGTTCTTAAGTTTTCACAATTGCTGCCTCCTTTCTCTCCTAAGCCATTCATAACGTGGCTTCTAACCCTGTACTTTGAAGAGCCAGCTGTGGTCTTCCAGCTTATAAATGCAGTGGTCTATTCGCAGGCGTCCTTCTCTCTGCAGCAAACCTCTCTGAGGGTTTCTTTCTTTTTTTTTTTGGTCTTTACTTGTACCATCCTCCTTTCTGCCAGTCTTTTTTTTTTTCCTTTATTGGACAACGCTCACCCAGGTCCTACATATGTCTAATCTCTTTCCTTCCTTTCTCCTTTTCTTTCCCATCTAAGAAAATGAGTACTTTCTGGGAATTTCCTGGCAGTCCAGTGGTTAGAAGTCCGTGTTCTCACTGCCAAGGGCCCAGGGTTCAATCTATGGTCAGGGAATTAAAATCATACAAGTCGTGTGGCATGGCCAAAGAAAGAAAGAAAATTAGTACTTTCCCAAATCTAGTCCTCTAGTCCTTGTTGGGGCTTCCCTTGTAGCTCAGCTGGTGAAAACTCCACCTGCAATGCAGGAGACCCAGTTTGATTCCTGGGTTGGGAAGATCTGCTGGAGAAGGGAGAGGCTACCCACTCCAGTATTCGTGGGCTTCCCTGGTGTCTCAGCTGGTCCTGGTTGAGTAATCTTATTCTTTTCTAAGACTTCAACTAGCCCTCAATATCATTTCCAAATGTGCGTTTCCAGACAGGGCTTCCTCTGGAATCGGAGTCCTGCATCCCAAACCACTGATGAGATATTGACAATGAAATGAATTACAGTCATTTTAAACATATCTGGAAAAGCTCATTGTGCTGTGCTGTGCTTAGTCATTCAGTCGTGTCCAACTCTTTGCGACCCCATAGAGAGTAGCCCACCAGGCTCCTCTGTCCATAAGGACATCTATAAACTGGAAAGCCCAGGTTATAGATATTTGTCTTTAGGTTTGGGGAAGCCATGAAAGATGTCTGGGAAGGGTGGTGATATTATCACATGGCAAGACTCATTTACATGAAATGTATGGGATGGATAGTGTGGGGATGGAATATTAAAGGCAGAGAAATTGGCTAGGAGACAGCTGCTGTGTTCTAGGTGTGTGTCAAGGCCTTGATTAGGTGAAGACAGTGAGAAGAGGAAAGTGAAGAGAAAATGGCAAGGAAGTACTGATAGGATTCGGAAATTAAATGGTTATGAGGGAACAGATTGAAAAATGACTCTTAAGATTTCAAGCTTGATGAGTAGGAGAAACAGAGCAGCCAGGAGAAGGATATGGGGTTTTGTATGTATGTAATAAGAAAGCCTTCCTCGGCGATCAATGCAAAGAAATAGAGGAAAACAACAGAATAGGAAAAACAAGAGATCTCTTCAAGAAAATTAGAGATATCAAGGGAATATTTCATGCAAAGATGGGCTCGATAAAGGACAGAAATGGTAGGGACCTAACAGAAGCAGAAGATATTAAGAAGAGGTGGCAGGAATACACAGAAGAACTGTACAAAAAAGATCTTCACGACCAAGATAATCACGATGGTGAGATCACTCACCTGGAGCCACACATCTTGGAATGTGAAGTCAAGTGGGCCTTAGAGAGCATCACTACGAACAAAGCTAGTGGTGGTGATGGAATTCCAGTTGAGTTTTTTCAAATCCTCAAAGATGATGCTCTGAAAGTGCTGCACTCAATATGCCAGCAAATTTGGAAAACTCAGCAGTGGCCACAAGACTGGAAAGGTCAGTCTTCATTCCAATCCCAAAGAAAGGCAATGCCAAAGAATGCTCAAACTACTGCACAATTGCACTCATCTCACACGCTAGTAAAGTCATGCTCAAAATTCTCCAAGCCAGGCTTCAGCAATATGTGAACTGTGAACTTCCAGATGTTCAAGCAGGTTTTAGAAAAGGCAGAGGCACCAGAGATCAAATTGCCAACATCTGCTGGATCATGGAGAAAGCAAGAGAGTTCCAGAAAAACATCTATTTCTGTTTCATTGACTATGCCAAAGACTTTGACTGTGTGTATCACAATAAACTGTGGAAAATTCTGAAAGAGATGGGAATACCAGACCACTTGACCTGCCTCTTGAGAAACCTATATGCAGGTCAGGAAGCAACAGTTAGAACTGGACTTGGAACAACAGACTGGTTCCAAATAGGAAAAGGAGTATGTCAAGGTTGTATATTGTCACCTTGCTTATTTAACTTATATGCAGAGTACATCATGAGGAACGCTGGGCTGGAAGAAGCACAAGCTGGAATCAAGATTGCTGGGAGAAATATCAATAACCTCAGATATGCAGATGACACTACCCTTATGGCAGAAAGTGAAGAGGAACTCAAAAGCCTCTTGATGAAAGTGAAAGAGGAGAGTGAAAAGGTTGACTTGAAGCTCAACATTCAGAAAACAAAGATCATGGCATCTGGTCCCATCACTTCATGGGAAATAGATGGGGAAACAGTGGAAACAGTGTCAGACTTTATTTTTTGGGCTCCAAAATCACTGCAGATGCTGATTGCAGCCAGGAAATTAAAAGACGCTTGCTCCTTGGAAGGAAAGTTATGACCAACCTAGATAGCATATTAAAAAGCAGAGACATTACTTTGCCAACCAAGGTCCGTCTAGTCAAGGCTATGGTTTTTCCAGTGGTCATGTATGGATGTGAGAGTTGGACTGTGAAGAAAGCTGATCGCCAAAGAATTGATGCTTTTGAACTGTGGTGCTGGAGAAGACTCTTGAGAGTCCCTTGGACTGCAAGGAGATCCAATCAGTCCATTCTAAAGGAGATCAATCCTGGGTGTTCATTGGAAGGACTGATGCTAAAACTGAAACTCCACCAATACTTTGGCCACCTCATGCGACGAGCTGACTCACTGGAAAAGACTCTGATGCTGGGAGGGATTGGGGGTGGGAGGAGATGGGGACGACAGAGAATGAGATGGTTGGATGGCATCACCGACTCAATAGACATGAGTTTGAGTGAACTCCAGGAGTTGGTGATGGACAGGGAGGCCTGGCGTGCTGTGATTCATGGGGTCGCAGAGTCAGACACGACTGAGCGACTAAACTGAACTGAACTGAAAGTATTCTCCCTGGTGGCTTCCCTGGTGGCTCAGACGGCAAAGAATCCGCCTGCAATGCGGGAGACCTGGGTTTGATCTCTGGGTTGGGAAGATTCCCTGGAGGAGGGCAGGGCAACCCACTCCAGCATGCTTGCCCTGAGAATCCCATGGACAGAGAAGCCTGGTGGGCTGTCCATGGAGGCACAAAGAGTTGAGCACGACTGAAGTGACTTAGCATGCACACACCGTGGTGGCTCAGTGGTAAAGAATCTGCCTGCCAGTTCAGGAGAAATGGGTTTGATCTCCGGTCCAAGACGGTCCCACATACCTCAGACCATTAAGCCAGAGCACCACCACTATTGAGCCTGTGCTCTGCAGCCTGCAAGCCGCAACTACTGAAGCCCACAAGCCCTGGAGCCTGTGCTCCACAACAAAAGAAGCCATCGCAGTGAGAAGCCCCATGCACGGAAATGAGAGAGTAGCTCCCGCTTGCCTTCCTGCAACTAGAGAAAAGCCTGCATGCAGCAACGAAAACCCAGCACAGCCAAAAACAAGTAAATGAATAAAATTCTTTTTTTTAATATCTATAAGCTGATAATCAGAGCCTAACACGCTTTTTAAATTTCACCTCCCACAGCTCTCCTCTCTGGTCAGAGTGCTCCACTAGCCATGCTCCAAAACACTTTTGTGTCTTTGGTCTCTGTTTTTAGAAGACAACACACACTCCTTCACCACTTCCAGCCAAATACCCTTCATTTCTTCAAGACTTGTTTCAAGCCCACTTCCCCTGATTCTAAGATCATTCCAGCTTCCAGGGATCTCTGATGCATTCTGAACCTTAGATTTCTCACCTCTACCACTTACCTCTTCACTGGTTTGGTTACCCCCCATGACGTAGATTCCATTTTTTATATTTCTCTCTCAAGTCTGGAGGTATTTGAGGAAGAGTATCATGCTGTCCTTTAGGAAGATTACTCTTGGGGTGGTATGCAGGGTGGTTTGGGTAGAGATGGGGGGCTTCAGGCAAGAAAACCAGCTAGTAACCTATCCCAGGGTCAAGATGGAAGGTGATGAGAAAAGAATAGAGATACACTGACTGAAGAGTTGCCATCTCAACTGGATTTGGGAGCACAGTACAAAACAAAAGATAAAATGCATTTGTATTACAAGCTTAGAGAACACCATGAAGGCTTTATCTCACAAGAAACTATGTGGAAATCAGCAGGTTTTAGGAAAAAATTATGAGAACATTAATATGGGTCTCTTGGATTTTGTGGTAGAAATCTGCTGATAATTGAACTTAATCATTTCAGCAGCATTTCAGTGTGAACTCAAGCTTTTCCCCTCCTGGTTAGCTTTAAAACGAATGCAGTATAATGGCAAATTGTGTATTCAAATTTGATTAGGATCCATGGGGTCGCAAAGAGTCGGACACAAATGAGCGACTGAACTGAACTGAACTGAGGATCTAATAAGAAATTCTTTGCTTATCACCTAGAAATTCCTGGGATGGGAAATTATAATTCAACCCAAGCACTGGAAAAAAGAGCTGATTTTTTTTAACATTATCTTTAAATGACAATAAGCCTGAAGGTACAATCCTTATACTATTCAAATTGTCTATATTCATTGAGTGCTTAATTCGGCTTCCCTAAGCATAATTATTTGAAATTCTACTTTGGTAAATAGGCAAACCAAATCCCATCACTATGATAGCTGGGGCTTCCTTGGTTATATTTCCCACAGTTCTTTCATGTTAATAATTTTTTTCCCTACAAGTGAAATGTCAGTGACACTGCTTTTAGCATCCTGTTTTTGCAAGAGCTGATGTTTTATCAGAGCCCCTGTCTTATCAACTGAAAAGTTCAAGGGTGTGTTAGCCCTGATGTCTGCAGCAATGAAATGCAATGCTACTGCACTTTTTTTTCCTCTCTTTTCACGTTTGCTGATTTGTGTGTTTATTTTCTCATGGTTTCAAAACTTACTTGACCAAATTCCCAAGTCTGGAGTTATTTTCTGCCACTGCAGTCACTGAAGCATAGTTTTGTTTTGTTTGCCATCCGGCACATCCTCCGGTTCCACGCAGAGGGGAAGAAGAAGAGAAGAAAGAGGGAGCAGGTGCAGAAGTTCTATTCACAAGGGCACTGACCCTCAGCAGGGGCGTGACAGGGTTTTAAAATAGGATTAGACACCCAAACAAGAAAAAGGTCACACTTGACATTTCCACTGGAAATACCAATGCAAATAGAGCTGATCCTAGGAACATTTTTCACACACACACACACACACACTCACATTTTAGATAGGTCCAAGAAAAAAATTATGCATTTCCATGAATTATTTCTTTAAAAGCTCAAAAAAGCAACTATTGGAAATAAATCTTAACAATAACAGCAAATATGAAACAAAAGGCTAACTCGAAAAATATTTTTTTCTCTTTCACTTTTTGGTATTTGTAAGGTTTGTTCTTTATCATGGGAAGAAAAGAATAGAGATTGATGGGGGGAAATGGCATGATGAGTTGGAAACTCATTTGTTTTTAAAAATTAATTCCCTAATCATATCAACCCCGTTTCCACCTGCAAATTGTCTTATTTGTCGTCTGCATAATTGTTGATAGATTAGCAACATTTTTGGTCTATTTTCTATTTGTATATTCAAAAGTAGTTGACCAGAGCATTCGAGATCAAAATAAAATTTGGAGGTACCTATTGAACTGAACTGATGGGAGGAAATCTGGGAAAGATTGAGGGCAGGAGGAGAAGGGGGTGACAGAGGATGAGATGGTTGGATGGAATCACCAACTCAATGGACATGAGTTTGAGCAACCTGCAGGAGAGCGTGAAGGACAGGGAAGCCTGGCATGCTGCAGTCCATGGGATCGCAAAGAGTGGGACATGACTTAGCAACTAAACAACAAGCTATAAATAAATCTGTCTCAAGTTTAATCAGGATCCACTAACACCTATTGAAGATTTCCAAATCATTCACCAAAAAGCAGATTGTTCACTGAACTTGTAGTGTTATTCTGAGGACTTACGTACCTTCCAGCTACAAAAATGTATGTCTTCACTGATGCAACTGAGACCGAGAAGTTGTGCCATCAACAATGCCCCCAAATTTAAGCCAGACCGACATAAATTTATTTCCTAATATAAGGAATTCTTGGAGGAACAAGCAAATTCTAGAGATATTCAGGTATACAGTCATCCAAAGGCAATCCAAGAAAAATGGAATTGCTATGTATACTCAGATCTTAAAATATTTTATATATATTAAAGGAGTTCACCTATCCAGAAATTGTCTGTTCAGGTTCTTGAACATTTGCTTATGAAAACATGTAAGCTGATTCTACCACAGAGAAACTAAAACCTTTTAAGTGAAGAACTGTCCTGATCTGTATGGTGGGACACAGGGGAATAGGTGAGTCAGTCGCACCAAACTTCATCCAATGACCACAGGTTTTGAAAACTGTCTATCAGATTCAGAGGATGTCCTGGGCAGTCTTTTCTTAGTCAAAGTTATATAGAACTGCCACAGAGTCTAACTGGTACAAGATTACCTGTGTTAAAAAACTGAGTTTTGCAAAAAACCATCACAAAATTGTAATTATCCCCCAATTAAAATAAATTAATTAAAACAAAACTGAGTTTCAACTGAAAGCAAAGGCAGAAAAAAGGAAAAAGCAACCCTCTCATGGGAAAAGGTATGGTTCCATTAAGCTATTTGAAATTATAAAAGTAAATTCAAGGACTCTCATAAATACCTAACTTAGTGCCTAGGGACTGCATATCTTAATCTGAGAGAGCTTCCATAAACTGAAGCAGTATCCACAAAGTTTGGCTAAATTTAGCCTGGTACATGCCTTACCACATTCTCATCTCATACACTGAGTGTAATCACCTAAATTGCTCCTTTATTCTTCATGATCTCCAAGAACCTGTCATTGAGGAAAATATTCTTTATTAAAGATCAGCTTTAAGGTCACGATTGTGAGCAAGATTTTCTAAAAATCACATATGGTATTCAGAATGTGTGGATATCAACTGTAATGGAGACCATGAAGAAAGTGAGAAATAGATTTTTATTTAAGCTGAATTTTGGAAAGCTTCTTTACTGAAATTATTGGGATTTATCTGTCAAGAGAAAGAATTTGTGCAAATTACCTTTAAAAATATTCTAAGAGCAGTATCTTATTTTACCTTTGCATGTGTGCCAAAATAATCTCACCTAAGTACTTATATGGCTAATACCACTGGGATCAATTAAGTGTTTAGCTGAAGATGCAAGTTCAACTGAAATGTGACTTGGGAATGCTTGATGATCATATGATATAAAGCATTTAAGGCAAAAATTCATAATTACAAGGATATCATTTATTTTTCTTTACTTAAGAGCTATAGGACTTTATGAGAAAAAGTAAGCCGTGTCTTAGGAGATAAAGAGAAACCAGAACAAAAGGGATCAAATCAGTTATTCACAACTCTTAGATTACATGGAAAGGGAAGAGAATATTTTTAACTACTAAATATAATGTTCACTTGTTTGTCCAGTTATAAAAGTAGTACACACTGATTATGTAAACTTTGAAAAATATAAAACTTATAATCGTAACATCTGTAAATAATTACTGTTTGAGAATTTTATTATGTATATGTTTATACACACAAATAAATCTAAATATTTCCACTGAAATACGATTATACTGTTTATATAATCCCATGCACTTTCCAGTCCATCTCTACATATTAGCTCAGGATCAATTTTTAGAGGAAATTACCAAGGTAAAATATATAAACATTTGTAATATCTTGCTATCTAGGGCACACTTGCTTTCAAAAGGATTATCTATGTATACTGCCACAAGCAATATATTTATCTTGCTAATAGCAAACATTAGATATTTAAATGTATTTAGTACATAAAACATATAGATATTAGGTACATACATATTTTTAAACATGTCATTGCTGCTTTAATTGCTATTTTTTTGATTACTAGTGAAGCTGAAAATTTTTGTTGGTAGAATAGTCATGTTTCCTCTGTGATTTATAATAGCTCTTTTAAACGTGTTTTTAACTAACCTATGATGGTAATGCTTTTTTCAAATATTTTCATCATTTTACTTATGCTTTTTGAACAAGTTTTCTGATTTGTTACACTGTGTTTACTACACTGCATTTATACTTAGAAAGTCTATCCTCATCTCAAAATTAGTTAAATACATGTTTTCTTCTAGAATTTTTATATTTATTCATCTAATATTTATTATAATTTATAGTAAACAAGTGAAACTCTGAACTTTATTTTTCCTCCAGATTGTTGCTCTCCCACCTGACTTGTCCTTTATCTAAGACTATTATTTTTTTCATAGTCTTCACACTATTTTTTATCTACGTATAAGACTTTATTTTTAAATCATGAACTATAGTTGTGAGTATAAGGTAACTTTTCCTGACCTCCCTATTCTACTATTGGCTTGCTTGTCAATTCTTGTTTTGGTCACATGCTATTAAGTTTTCTCACTTCTCTTAGGAGAGATAGTTATCAAAAATATAAATCATGGACATTTTCACATGTTTAGTTTTCTAGATAAATTTTAGAATAGTATGTTCAAGTATCAGAAGAATGCTGTGCTTGCTGGTCCTATGATTAGGAATGCATGAAATCTACAAGTTAATTTGAAAATAACTATCATCTTTACCATTTCAGTCTGCTCTTCTAGAAGCAAAATAAATCTTTACATTTTCCCAATGTTCAAGTAAAAAATTACTTTTATTGATCAAATCTTTTCCTTCATCATATCTTTCTTAGTTTTTGTTGCTGTTTTTTTTTTTTTTTTTTTTTGCTGCCAAATATAAAAGCTATTGATTTATCCCATAAATTTTTCATTATTGATCTGGCTTATTTATAGAAACTTTCTACATTAAATGCTTCAAAGTTAATTCCCTTATATTTTATATTTTCATCATAAGTAACAATAACTTGTTCTCCTTTTCTGTAAGTTATACTTCCCATTTCTACTTTAAACAGAGGAATACTAAAAAAAAAATGAGTTATATTCTTGTTGTGTTCCTGATTTTGCCTTTAGTTTTCCATTGTTAAATTTTACCTTGCTGTTTGGTTTAGGGTGGACATTCTTTATCATTTAGGGTTCCTATAGAGTTAGGACTGAAACTCAGGTAAGTCCTCATGTAGTGTTAGGCAGTACTCACTTCATGATAGTATCTAACCACACCAACTGATTTATGCCAGGCCTAGGAACCTCACTTCACTTTAAAATATTTATATTGTTTATGTAATTGAGGTCAGCCATATAAAACATGCCTGAATGAAAGAACTGAAAGGAGGAAAATTTAAACAACAGAAATTAAATTTCAAGGAGAGGTAGTACAGCTTCTGAGATTAACTCACAAAGGAGTCTCACAAGGGGGCTGGATTTAGTAACAATCTCCGAGGAAAAGGAGTGATGATAGTTCCACTACAAAAAGAAACTGTTCCTAAATCAAATCCTTAGTTCATTTGTTTTCTTTATTCCTCATATAAAGCATTTTACAATTATGGATATGCTTCACTGTATAGCTTCGGTCATATACCATGGACATATTAGTGTTTTTGTTTCCCTGGTAAATTTTACATTTTCTCTTTGACCCAGAAGGCAAAACATTTCATTAACTGTAAAACATACATTTTTGCACATTTTACAACTCAAGTTGAGATGTGTGTGACAATCAAGGTGTCTTCTAAGACGATCCATTTTTTTCATCTTTGGTTATTAGTTTTTAGTTTTATGGTATAAGATCAGACAACAGGGACCCATTTGCTTTCTACTGGAAGAATTTATTGAGATTTTGTTTATTCTCAATCTTTTAAAAAAAGTGTATTTTTAGTTTGAATTACATAGAGTTCAATAATTAGCTGTAAATTAGCTGTAAATTCAACTTTTCTATTAAATTTTCCATCTGTGTATTACCTACTTGATTTGTTGAAACTAAAAACAAGTGTATTACCTTCCACTATATTTATATTTATATTCACTGCTCTATATATTTCTATTATTTTTTTACTCTTTATACTGATTTGGATTCCTGTGATAATATCTGTGCAATTCAGTTTATTCGGGTTTATGACTTCTTTTTCCATAGGATGGGCTGTGCTTTTTATCAATGACCCAAAACACCCATTTTGATTCTTCATTCTGCTCCACAGGTTTTGTATTGTTTGTAAACTCCCCCTTGATTCAGACAATAGGATGACTACAAGTCTTCTCTTTCAGTGTTGCTACAGAGGTTTCATTTTATTCTGAGCCTCTGAATACATGTTTTTCATGGGAATTTAGAAGAGGCTAAGTCAGGTTTCATTTAGAACCAAAACCACCCTAGAACAAAAACCTACTGAACGTCCACAGTCTACCAATCCTTATGCTGAGCACTTTACATATGTTAGTTCATTTAAACATCACAGTAACTTTATTAGATGGACAAGCCCACTTCTAACATCTGCTGGTCCAGAGTACAAATGGAGGGATCTTTCCCACAGCCAGCTCTGTCCCGCACCATGGGCATCTCCCATGTGTACAGACACTGCAGTGCACCCTACCTCCATCCCAATTCCAGCTACCTTAGCTCTCTTCTAACCCCTCCCTTGATGGCAGCATTAGGGCACCATTGTCTACCCTCTGAAGACAGACCTGAGAAAGAGTCCTATTCTTGCCTGAGGGCAGGCTCTGCTATTTGAGTCCAGGGTACCCAGAATATGGAGAGACACAGGCACCCGGGGGGAAAGGGTGGCCATGGCCCCTCAGACACACAGACTCCCGCCTACATGGAAACAAGAGGCCAGAGAAAGTCCAGAGCATGATCCTTTAAAGTGGTGGAAACAGTATGTCAGGATAAGTCAGGCTGGTGTTCCCAGGTCTAAGGGTGGTATTGGAAATAGATTTTGTCCCCTACAAGTGCCAAAGACTGGCCTTTAGCCTATATTTTTCCGTGTTTAAGCCCCACGCTTCCTGAATTTATTACTTACATCTGTAACTCTTATGCATTATAGAGATACGGTGGTTTCAAATGATGGGCTATGGTGTTCTGAAGAGGACTTTTGAGTTTCTTGAAGTTAAAAAGGAAAATGTGCAAGCACAGACAACTTCTCAGAATGGTTGTATTATTTGCTGAGGAAGAAAACTGAGCTACGGAATCTTCTTTCATTGGAATCAGATTGACTTAACCCCATTAGAGGTTCCCCTAGGAATGTACATTTTACATGGACTCAGAAGCGTCCCCGTTACCTTTTGTGTCAGAAAGCATGACTGGAAACAGAAACGCAAGGGTGCTGCACCGCCATGTAACACTTCCTTGTAAATCTCCAGGGTGCCTGGGAGAAGCAGGAATTCCTTGTCTCACAGGGCCAATTTCTCACAGTTAAAAAAAAAAAAGATTCTAAATAGGTTTGCCGACTGCCTCTCACAAGGGAGCCTGGCACAGAGCATGGGCTCCAGTGGGACCTTCGAGCCTGAAAGATGTACCATAATTTCTCTTTTGTGAATAACAACAGTGCCCTGGTGAGGCACTCAGCATTTTACATGTAACAATGAATGGTTCATTAGCTCCCCCCTCCTCCTCAGAGCTGTGGGGAAAGGACACCTCCTTCAGCCTGTGTTCATTTAACTTTTCCCCTCTCTTCTTCACGAAGTCAGTTTTTTCTTTCATCTTCATTCAGATGTCTTTTTTTTTTTTAAAGTCATCCTGAGCGACTTCACTTTCACTTTTCACTTTCACACATTGGAGAAGGAAATGGCAACCCACTCCAGTGTTCTTGCCTGGAGAATCCCAGGGACAGGGGAGCCTGGTGGGCTTCCGTCTATGGGGTCACACAGAGTCGGACACGACTGAAGTGACTTAGCAGCAGCAGCAGCACCTTTGCCACCCTATCACCACACAATTTCTTCATTCTTACTGTGTAACAAAGCCATTTTCCTTTCTCTGGGTCTTATCTCTGATCCCATTCACAAAATATTCCCCTTTTCTGCTCACCTCTAGGAGGGCGACATTTGCCATTCTCCATTGACCTGGTCTTTTCGTTGTGGTCTTTTCCACTCCACCTACCTTGTGA
Source organism: Moschus berezovskii (assembly GCF_049115385.1). NCBI lineage: Eukaryota > Metazoa > Chordata > Mammalia > Artiodactyla > Moschidae > Moschus > Moschus berezovskii. Next base: position 37,772,939 of record NC_142478.1, read on the forward strand.
CTGCAAAACACTTTATCGTGCATGAAGTATGTGACACATTTTATGTGGAGACATCTGAAGAATGTGATAGAGGCTGGAAGGAGGTTTTTGTTTGTTTTAGCCTAAACTAAAACAAACTGGTCTGGAGGAGTGGAAGGGCTCAAGGGTGTGTGTGCTTAAATCAAGTAACCAAAAATGCCTACAAAGACTGAAATACCAGCTTTAACAGACAAGCTCACCTTTGAGGTTAAAGGGATCAGAGAGAATGGAGGAGGGCAAAAGTGCCAATGACAGAGTTGCTTTTATTTATGTCTGCTTGCCGGATATACAAATTGCTAATGATGAGCAACACTACAAGCAAATCTTTCATCTTGCCCTTCTATTACTCCCAGCGATGACTGCAGTGCTGGCAGCTTGCCCAGCATGGCACATGTGTGGGTTCCTGTATCAGATAGTGAGTAGTGGATATCACCTACCATCTGATGTAGCACAACTCTTTCAATTTAGGAAGTTATCATTTTATCATATGTGTTTTATTCCATTCTGAATGGTTTTATTTTTGCTCTTGACTGAATGGATTCAAGTATACCAGGATGTTAGAAACTTAAGCTGGGAAAAGATTTATAATTGTATTCTTTTAAAGACCTTCAAAAGTTTCACTTAGAATTACCTAGCTTAAAGATTAAAAAACAAAATGAAAGTTAAATTTACAAGGTAAAAGGTATAGTAAAAATTGTCATGATACAAATGTTATTTCTGCAATTACTTTCATCTGAATTTTTCTGCCTAACTATACATATTATAGATTAAGTTAGTTTTAAATGATAAACTTGGGGATTTTTCTTCTTCTTTAGAAAAATCATTTTAATGTAAAATAATCAGGCAAACACACCAGCAAATAAAATTGAAATATTTTCTTAAAGATCAGTGTTACTTCTCTGACATTTTTAACAATTAATGTGACATATTTTAGAGTTTAGACTCATTTACGAGGATTTTTAGTCCTTTAAAATTATTCTTTGTTCACTCTTATCAATAACAATGACTATCATTTCCTTCCCCCAATATTAGAGTTTAAAGTTCATGGATCCAGAGAGCCTTTTCTCCATTTGAGACTACCAAAATCCGAGGGAAGGAATATTGTTTTCCTCATCATCTGTCTCCTTTGCCACCTGCTTTGTAGTGCATGATCAATAAGTAGTTTTTCGAAATCCATGAAATTGAAAATCAAATTTAAGGTCTCCAAATTTTCCACTGAATATCAGACCAAAACAAAAATGAGATAAACAACAAGGTCCCACTGTAATAGCACAGGGAACTATATTCAATATCCTGTGATAAACCATACTGGAAAAGAATATGAAAAAGAATGCGTATATATGTATAGCTTAATCACTTTGTTGTATAATAGAATTTAACACAAGATTGCAAATCAACTATACCTCAATATATTTTTTAAAGAAGAAAGAAAACTCCAATCTCCCTATAACTATGTAAATCTAGCTACATAGCACCACCAAAGTATGTTTAACATCTTAAACACCTATATTATTATTAAGGCATAACTCAGCTACCAGAGGAATACAATGTGTGGCAAAAATTAAACCTCACTAATTTAGACCAATCAAGATGATGGATAGCTTGACTCAGCAAAATGACTAATTCTTTTAATATCGTAGTTCTAATTTATTCAGCATCTATATCTGCTGGCCTTCAGTTCAGTTCAGTTCAGTCGCTCAGTTGTGTCTGACTCTGACCCCATGGGCTACAGCAAGCCAGGCTTCCCTGTCCATCACCAACTCCCAGAGCTTGCTCAAACTCATATCCATTGAGTCAGTGATGCCATCCATCTCATCCTGTCGTCCCCATCTCCTCCTGCCTTCAATCTTTCCCAGCATTAGGGTTTTTTCCAACGAATCAGTTCACATGAGAGCCCAAAGTATTGGAGCTTCAGCTTCAGCATCAGTCCTCCAAAGCATATTCAGAACTGATTTCCTTTAGGATTGACTGGTTGGATCTCCCTGCAGTCCAAGGGGCTCTCAAGAGTATTCTCCAGCACCACAGTTCAAAAGCATCAATTCTTCAGCACTCAGCTTTCTTCATAGTCCAACTCTCACATCCATACATGACTACTGGAAAAACCATAGCTCTGACTCGACAGACCTTTGTCAGTAATGTCTCTGCTTTTTAATGTGCTGTCTAGGTTTGTCATAACTTTTCTTCCAAGGAGCAAGCATCTCAATTTCATGGCTGCAGTCACCATCTGCAGTGATTTTGGAGCCCAACAAAATAAAGTCTATCACTGTTTCCATTGTTTCCCCACCTATCTGCCATGAAGTGACGAGACTGGATGCCATGATCTTAGTTATTTGAATGTTGAGTTTTAAGCCAGTTTTTTCACTGTCCTCTCACTTTCATCAAGAGGCTCTTTAGTTTCTCTTCACTTTCTGCCATAAAGGTGGTGTCATCTGTATATCTGAGGTTATTGATATTTCTCCCAGCAATCTTGATTCCATCCTGTGTTTCATCCAGCCTGGCATTTCACATGATATATTCTGCATATAAGTTAAATAAGCAGGGTGACAACATACAGCCTTGATGTACTCCTTTTCCAGTTTGGAAACAGTCTGTTGTTCCATGTCCGGTTCTTACTGTTACTTCTTGATCTGTATACAGATTTCTCAGAAGGCAGCACTCAATAAACAAGAAACAACAAACACACTTTGGCTTACTCTAATGACTTTTATGATTATATACATAATAATCAGTACATCTGCTCTGTGGCCTTTATTACCAAGCCTCTATGCCCTCCTTAAGGTTAACTTCATCAATAATTTGCTAGTATGTTACTTTTTTCAATGAAAGTATACTTTTATCTTGATCTTTATATGTCATTCCCTATAAAAATCAAAAGCAGACATTGCTACGTTAAGTATGTAAAAAGTCCACTTTCTGGGCATGGCAGCAAGATAATATAGCTTACAGCTTTAACATATATTTAAATTTTTTATAGCACTGCTATACTAATATTTAAATAATAAATATTTATAGAACACTGTGATTACATATAGCTCTTTTGTTTGTGTGTTTGTTTTTGCCTCTTTGTTGCTATGGTGGGGGTAGTCAGGACTATCATATATCTCTTACTCAGTTTTAACAATAGTATAAGTTAGGGAAATATTTTTAGTCTTTTTAAAAGATAATCAACAAAAAAATCTTGGTCTAATAAATTCTAGTTGTCTCTACTCTTTTTCACATTTTTAAATAAACTAAAGACCTCTCATGAAGAATTTACTATTCTATTTATGAAACTATTAGTTTCTATAACATCTTCATTAAATAAAGAAAAAGAGAAGTATCCTTAATTCAAACAGGAGGGTTTTAAAGACAGTAAAGTAAAATAAACAGTACAATGACGCTGTTGTCTGTAAATCACAATAAACAGCATTTCCCTTGCTACCCACCCAAAGGCCTGAAAGGAATCTTCCAATATTCTCCCTGGTCATTCATGCAATCTGACCAATTCTCAGAATAATATGGAGCTGAGGAAAGTAAAAGTAGAAAGTGAACTCAGAACCATCTATTATTCTTTTCTAAAAGCTCAAATGTTACCACTCAGACTTACCATCACCCCTCTAGGATATTTAGAGGTCTGCCCTGCCAATAGAAATTCAATAGAAAATTGAAGCCAAGAGTATGGCTGATTTTCAGTTCCCTCAATAGTGGCTCAATATCCATTTCTCCTTGGTCATTCCCCACTCATTTCCTAGGCTTAACCTGGGAAACTCACCAAATGGCAAGTTACCTGGCCAACTGTTTATCCTGTCTACTAATAAAACTGTTCAACAATATCCACTGCTTTTAAAAACATGGAGATACACACACACACATATACACGATAGGTACATATATATGTATCAACACATTCTCAAAATTACTGATCAGTAAATTTTGCATGTTTCATCTTCATTTTTTTGAAAGATATTTAGTCAATAAAACACAAATACCAAAAACTGGAAAAGGTAGAACACACTAATTGTTCTTCCTTTTGACATCCACATACACAATATTTATGAAAAGGACCATTCTTATAGCATGGAAACAAGGCAATTAGGAACCGTGGAGTTGGTCTGGTTCCTTCCAGAATATTTGCATGACTGAGAGTTCCTGCTGCTTCATCTATAAAATGGAACTGGTAATACTTACTCACTCTGCACTTTACATCTTTTACTTCCTTTGTGGTAAAGGCTGATATACATATTTCCACACTGCATAGAAAGATCGTCCCTCCATTGACACTGGAAAACAGCTGTAATAACTTCTCAGGTGTCATCGCCTAGCACTATAAATCTCTGAAACAAGCACTGGACCAGACCACCTGAAGTAAAGCTGAGAGGTGGTGTTCATCTTAAGCCACAAAAGCTGGAAGGCCAAGAGTTAAGAACAGTATGCCATTAGCATTAAGAATCACCTACTATAAAAATTTAGGGTTGCATGGGTCGTAGGAAGGGGAGGAGGGAGGAAGAGAAGGAATTTACCCTCTTCATGTTTAGGGCTAGGAAACTTCAGATTTTCAGATATCAGTATGTTTGTTGTTGTTTAGTTGCTAAGTCTTGTCAGACTCTTTTGCAACCCTATGGACTATAGCCCACCAGGCTCTCTTGTCCATGGGATTTCCCAGGCAAGAATACTGAAGTGGGTTGCCATTTCCTTCTCTAGAGGATCTTCCTGCCCCAGGAATCAAACTGCACCTCCTACATTAGCAAGTGGATTCTTTACCACTGAGCCACCAGGGAATTTGGAGAGTATGTTAATAAACTTCAAAAAGAATTCCCAAAACTTTCCACAGTTATCCAGTAGAATATTCACTCCTAGAGTGAAATTGAAAGTTTTAAAACAAAAATTTTAAACTCACTCTATTAGTTCTAGCAGATATTCCTGGGGATTTGAAATCAAAAGAATTGGAGAACTATTATGAAAGCTGCAGCATCACAAGTTCTTTTATCTAATCCAGGAAACAACTTAAGTCATGGACATTTACCCTAATTTTTAAAATAAAAAATGAGTTAGCTTTTAGTGATTAAGCACATTCTCTATTTCATGGTTTATTACACTTGTTACTTAGAATAATTGGGAACTTCTGGAAAATTGCTCTCTGAGAAATTCAATAGTACGTTTGATTAATATTTTAATGTAAGACTATACCTTCTAGTCAACTTAATAGTAATATTAATATACTTAAATACTGCACAGTGAAATCTTGAGGTAATCTATTCCTCTGATATGTATGGCTATTAAACAGGAGTGAGTTAAATACGTATAATGGATTTTAAAGTATACCATTTATTTTTCAGTTTACTAAAGAAAAGATAGTTTTGCAACTAGGATCTACCAGGCTACTTTATATAACCCCCAACCTCCCCTCCCCCACCTATTCCACCCGAGGCCTGAGCTATACTAAAATTTTGCAAAGCCTTGCATTGTTCTCCCTGACACCGGATCAGCCGACACAGAAAAAGCAACTGCCAACTCGAAAGCAATCCGGTGATAGAGCCTGGTGCTATCTAATCAAGGGCAAAAGGTCACTTCCGAACAACTGGGCAATAAAAGATTATTTCTAGTGACAAAACCGAGAGGCCCAGAGGTGGGAGGTAGAAAGTGGGAAGGGGCTGGGGAGGAAGGAGGGCAAAAGGGCTCCTGTCTGTGGGAGGAAGTGCATTGATTCAGGGCAGCAGACGGGAACCATCTGGCTCCTTTAAGTTCTGTTCTTAAAGACAAGAGAGAAAGTCCCCTTTAAAGGGGCCAGTGACTCTGGTCTGTGCAATCCTAACTTTTTAATAATATAAAACCAGCTTTCCCAGGCATAGAAAAATGAGAGAGAGAGAGAGAAAGGCAAGGAAAGAGGGAAGAAATCTTCCAAATAGAAGGTGACTTCTCAAAGCTAACTAGAGAATGCATTGCTTTTCAACTCCTATCAGTAAATAAACCCTCTTGATAACTACTAAGTCGGTGATCCAGCAACTGGCGTTTAATTATTATTGAAGTTAACCTGAAGTTAAAACGCACACCCAGAGACACATCATTTGTAAAACAATATCAAACCCTTGTTTAATGGTGCAGTTCGACTAATGTCTTTCTTTGCTCTCCCAGGCCAACTAAACTCATCCTCCTTCTGCTTTACCACTCACCTCCCCTCTCCCCAATCCTCTCCCTTGTTTTTACTGAAACACTTTTGGAAAGGGTGCAAGAAAAGTCAAGGGGCCTATTACATTCAGCCCAGATGCCTCAGTCTGAAAAAAGCTAGAATTACAAAGAGTATACCCCATTTTCCCCGCTCCCCAAAAGAGTCAGTATGAAGTCAACTCTGTCCTCAATTCCCTCATCTGTGATTTTTTTAAACACTGAGTAATTACCAACTGAAATAGAAAGTGCCCAGGCTGAGAGACCAACTGCTAGCTGTGTGGCTGCAAACATGAGATCCTAATTACAGTAATTCAAAATCCACAGGACAGGAAGCCTAAATCATTTTCAGACTTTTTTTTTTTTTGGAGGGGTGCAACATGGCTCACAGACCCTTGGATCGGAGACAGTTCAGGGTGGGCCTCAGGATGATATTCATATTTCTAAATGTGAGCTTTTTAAAGTGGCTGTGTCCAAGAATTGGGATTTGGAATAAGTGTCTGCCAGCTTCTCCAGCAGTAGTGTTAGAAACAAAATCGAGCATTTCAATTTTGTCTACTTCTCCTAAGACAACTAAACCTTTATCCCACCCAAGAGAAAATATTGAAAAACTGGTCTCCAGAGGAAATTTCGTGTAAGTAGGAAACAGAAACATAGATAAGAAAATTGGAACTTGCTTTTCAACATCGACATAAACATGAGAAAAATGTTACAAAAATATATTGAAATGACATTATAAGAAACTGTAACACAAAGGTATATTTATGAAGATTTCCTCTCAAGAAGAAATACCATAGGATAATTTAAATTATAAGTGATGATGATGATGATATTGGTGGCGGTGGTGGTAATCAGCAAATTTTATTAACTGTCCACTGCACATTGATCTCTTACCAGTAGGTACAACAGGATTGCCATAGTAAGTTATACCAGATTCATTCCTCAAAGAGCTTATAATTTAAAAGTGGGTGGGATAAACCCACTTGGAAAACATGACAAAGAATATATAAATAAGCCTAATAGTAATTGTTTCTTAATGTGTAAGGGACACTGGAATATAATATACACTGGATTAGGCCAAATTCCTTTAAGGAAGACCTAGAAGATAAATTTCCAACAGATTTTTTTTTTAATAGAATTTTAAAGCAGAGTAGACACATGTTTTGGCAGAATGAGGAAGACATTGGTCTTTTCTAGCCAAGGATATTTAAAGGTGGAATGACAAAATCTGAGAATGGTCAACTGGATGTGATGCTCTGAACTGAAAGAGACAAAATAAATGATGGTGGTTTAGAGAAGGAGGGCCTGCAGCAGAGGCGGGCACCTGAAAGTGTCTTGCTTAAAACTCAGGGGCTTCAAATGCAAACCAAAGCCAGAACACATCCATCAAGATGGATTTTTTAAATTAGAAGTGTTGATGGGGATACGGAGAAATTGGATCCATTATGTACTATTGGTAGGGAAGTAAAATGGTACAGTCACTATAGAAAAAAATATGGTGGTTCCAAAAAAAATTAAACATAAAATTACCATATGATCCAGCTCTTTAGCTTTTGGGTATATACCCAAAATAATTAAAAGAAGGGACTCAAACAGAATACTGTACATCCTTGTTCATAGCAGAGTATAAAGTTTCCATTGGAATAATGAAAAATTTCTGGAAATGGATAATAGGATTGCAGAAAAATGCGAATGTACCTAAAAACCACTGAATTGTATGTTTGATATGATTAAACTGGTAAGATTTATGTTATTATTTTAGCACAGTAAAAAAGATACATTAAGATAAAAAAATTTTTTTTAACTGATCTTCATTTAATAGCCATGTGAGCATGGCTAAGATATTTACTCTTTGAGATCCAAATTCCTCAACTATAGAACAGGGATAATGGCATCCACAAAGCAGATTTATAAATACAAGAAATAATGTAAAGTGCCTACCAGTTGGAATATGAATTAACTAGGCTTCTTGCTTGCAAGAAATGGAACCACAAATGAAGCAGTTTAGGGAAATTATTGGTTTATTGAAGCAAACTTCTAGAAGCCTGGAAGCTGGTCCCAGGAACAAAAGAAACTAAAGACTCCAGTGCAATTGGCCTGTAATTTCTGCATGATAATTTCTCAGACTACTAGAGAATATGACTAATGGGATTCCAGGCACACATTCTCACACCTTCACAACTGGACAGAAAAAGGTCTTCCTTTGGTCCTGCTTGGAAGACTCTGATTGGACTATCCATGCTCACATGTCCATCCCCTGCACCAATCACTGTGGCTAGGGAAGTGAAACGCCCCCCTCTTAAAGGCACAAATTAAAGCAGAAGGATGGAGACAGCCCCTGGGAGAGTAGATGTGAACCAGGTAGCCTTCTGACTGGGTGACTATATAGGAAACTCAGCAAATGGTAAACCAGATTTTATACATAACGTAAACAGAAGACACCTTAGATACCTGAGCAAAGATCATTTTATCTAAGAAATATGCATTTTATGTTGTTTTGAACTATCAATTAAGTTGCTCATTTATTAACACTATCTTGAGGTGCATTACCATATATAGGATAATTTTCTGAATAACTGAAATATTCTCCCAAGTATTAAGATCTTTAGGTTGAATTCTGACTATTCTTTTTATGATGAAATATAAAAACAGATTTTTTGTAAATTTGAGATCACTCGTTATGAAAATAAAATATCCTACTGTTTTGTAATACACCAATACTCTCAGGAACCATTTGGGCGCTTGAAACTGCTTAAACTCTTCATTTGAAGGCCCAGAGGGCATCTTTTGATCAATAGCTGTTCTTTCTGTCTACATTTTCCTGCTTTAAAAAAAACTCTTCCTTTCTATCATCCTTCATCCTGCTTCTAATTGCTGAGTATTGAACATCCAGATAATTAGTGACTATGAGTAAAATCAGACTTTTAGGGTGTATTTTATAGGGAAAATGAATTGGCTTTGCTCCAAAGAATTATTATGGGTGTTTGAGGATCTATTCTTCAGGTTCACAGTAGTGTTTTAGAAAATTAGAAGCCAACCTCTGCCTGAAATCCAGGTAGTTCAGAACACTGAGTCAAGAGAATTAAACTAAAGATCCCTGAGGCACTGAAAGCTTCTAATCCAGTTATTGAAACATATTTTATGAGAATTATGTAGAGAATATCCTCAAGCTTTAAGCTTGAATTTATAAGAATTCAGAAGACATATGCTAGAATATTTGCCAAGTGAGTTTAATTGGCCCAAAATATATTGGTTATTGAATTTCTTAACTAGATTTTTTTGAAGAAATATTAACCAGATTAAGAAAATCTTAATTCTAAGACAGATCATTAGAGTGACTGTCAAATTAGCTACTAAAACAGAGAAACTTCACAGTCAATACAGCAATCCCTATTGATACTGATTTTTACACTTTCCCTTTAAGGAGACTTTGATTCAGCTGTTGACCAAAGTACTGATGGCTGTGGCAACGTGTCTAAGGGAAATGACTGAGAGGGATCCTGAAGAACATGTGTGTTCTCTACACCTGTTTCACTCATAAACATAATGTGCATGCCCTAGTATTTTCAGTAGCAAATGGTCAAATACCTAAAGACTCAAATCAGTGACTGTACATTCTGTAAAGAAGAACTGTGTGTTGAAGGGAAAGTTAAGGAGGACAGGAGAAATTCCAAAGAGCTCTGTTTCTTGTTTGCTCTTTCTGAAAGCCTAGTGGGAAAATAAAATATTATTTTGTCATGTGATTAAAAGAGGAAATAAGTGATAAAACACCAACATTGATCCATAGGCAAAAAGAATGCAGTTCCTAAGTTCCTACATAAACTAACTGCCTGCCATTCAAAGAGGCAAAAACCCACAGATAAAACCTGTGCCCCTGCCAAGGCATTAAGTCTCTACAGCTATGTAAACTGCAAAGAGTTTGCAAAGGAACAAATCCAGGACATAACCCCCTTGAGAACTACAAAAGGGATGCTTGTCCAGACATTCACATTGCATCATGCCACTTCACAACTCAAAATGAGTCTAGAAAAAGAGGCATGATTTTGGCATGGCCCAATCTTGTTACTTTCATTTCATAAGACAAGGCAAGCATATCCTTATTTTCTGGTTTACATTTTATCTGCTTGAATTCATGTAGTGAGAAATTGACAAACCAGTTAAATCAAAATGAGCCAATCAATGCAGCGCAGTCAAATAACTTACAACATCCAAAAAAAATGAGTGGTGGGGCAGTTTTGCTATAAACTGCAAAACTTATTAGCAATCCATCAAAGCCTGATACTTAATGCTAGTGGCTTATCTAAGCACCTTTTCTTTTCCTTCTCGTTGCTAAGTGAAGTGACAGTCACCCAATTGAGTCTGACTCTTTGCTACCCCATGGACTTTACAGTCCACGGAATTCTCCAGGCCAAAATACTAGAGTGGGTAGCCGTTCCCTTCTCCAGGGGATCTTCCCAATCCAGGGATGAACCCCAGGTCTCCTGCCTTGCAGGGAGATTCTTTACTAGCTGAGCTACCAGGGAAGCTCTCACTGATTATTGGCTTCTAAGAGTAGAGAATTTGAAGAACTTCTGTGTGTGTCCAGTGTATTCAGTTCACACTGCTCTAGCTCAAGTTGTAAGGTATTTTAACAGCATTAATACTTAAACCCAAACCTGCTGCAGTGAGAAACAAGAATTTTGCAGATAAAAACATAGGTAGGCAGATAGATGGATGATAGATAGAGGCTGACTACATAGGTAGGTAGACTGATAGACAGATAGCTAATACATGTGCCTGTGGCCACCACGAGATTTAGGGTATAGTCTTTCACTCTTAGACCTTTCCTATTTACCCATGAGGCTAAATGTTTATAACCTGTGTATTTAAAGTAGCTGCTATATGGAAAGAGCCAGATCTGATATTTGCAGCATGAATAAAACAGTATCTAAACTGTCAAAACATGTCCACTATATGAATTTTTTTCCCCTGGCATTCTTCAGTTCAGTTCAGTTCAATTCAGTTGCTCAGTCGTGTCTGACTCTTTGCAACCCCATGAATCACAGCACACCAGGCCTTCCGGTCCATCACCAACTCCTGGAGTTCACTCAAACTCAAGTCCATCGAGTCGGTGATGCCATCCAGCCATCTCATTCTCTGTCATCCTCTTCTCCTCCTGCCCCCAATCCCTCCTAGCATCAGACTCTTTTCCAGTGAGTCAACTCGTCGCATGAGGTGGCCAAAGTATTGGAGTTTCAGCTTTAGCATCAGTCCTTCCAATGAACACCCAGGATTGATCTCCTTTAGAATGGACTGGTTGGATCTCCTTGCAGTCCAAGGGACTCTCAAGAGTCTTCTCCAGCACCACAGTTCAAAAGCATCAATTCTTCGGTGATCAGCTTTCTTCACAAGTTTACCTAAATTTTGCCAGATTTAATACAATTTTAGTTTCAGGTTGGTATATATTTAAACTCAAGTTCTGTTTTAGGTAAACTTGGGAAATGTTACCCCACTACTATTATTTGCATGTAAAACAGTAGAGGAACCAGCAAATTATAAGATTTTTAAAAATGTAATATAAGAGATTTATTGTATACTTTTTTTTCTTATTTCTTTGAATCTGTTATTCAAAAGATTAGAGGAGAATTCAGAAGACTGAAGGCACAACTTTCTTTCCACAGCTTAATTTTCCTGCCTTCTCTGGTCTAACTACTTATACTGATAAAATACAAAAGGAAAATGCATTACTCACCACATTAGTACTTCAACAATACAAAAAACATTCAGCTCAACAACCTTTTTCCTGCTCAATAATGAAGAAGAGTTTTATCAAGATAAAGAAAGTCACTGGGGAGGAGTTTATAAACTAGAGAGTATCAGAACTAACCTACAGTAAGCAACACATTGCTGACTGAAAGAAAAGTGTTAGTCATTGTGTCTGTTTCTTTGTGACTGCATGGACTAAAGCCTGCCAGGCTCCTCTGTCCATGGAATTCTCTAAGCAAGAATACTGGAGTGGGTAGCCATTCCCTTCTCCAGGGGATCTTCCAGACCCAGGAATCGAACCCAGGTCTCCTGCATTGCAGGCAGATTCTTTACCGTCTGAGCCACCAGGGAAGACCCATCCTACAATAAGTAATACATTGCCAACTGAAGGCAATCTATTTACTTTGAACGTCAGGAGCCTTGGTAGAGATGACAACCTCTTATGAAAGTTACAGAGCTGCCTAATAGATGCTTGCTATGAAGCCACTGCACACCTCTGCATACAGCCAAGTCACTGAAATACCTATAAACAAAAGAATTCTCACTGTAATGTTTGAAGAATTATCTTCTGTCCAAAAGCCATACTGTGTTAGTTAGGTAGGGTTGCTATAACAAAATACCACAGACTGGGTGGCTTATAATAATAGAAATGTATGTTCTCACAGCTCCGGAGGCTGGAAGGCCAAGACCAAGGTGCTGGCAGGGTTGGTTTTTGGACCTCTCTTCCTACTTTGAGGTCGGCCACCTTCTCTCTGTGTCCTCTCACCACCTTTCCTTGGTTCTGGATGAGACAGTCACAGAGTCAAAAAGAAACAGAAAACGAGAGATCAAGAGCTCTCATGTCTCTTCCTCTTCATATGACACAAGTCCTACTGGGTTAAGGCCCCACTGTCATGACTTCACTTAGCTTTTACTGCCTCCTTATAGGATCTGTCTCCAAATACAGTCATACTGGGGGGTTAGAACTTCAGCATAAGAATTCAGGAGGAATACAATTCAGTCCACAGCACACACCTTAGTCTTAGAGATTTATGGGTGACTAACTCTACCGATTGCCAAAGAATTGATGCTTTTGAACTGTGGTGCTGGAGATGCTTTTGAACTGTGGGACTCTTGAGAGTCCCTTGGACTGCAAGGAGATCCAACCAATCCATTCTAAAGGAGATCAATCCTGGGTATTCATTGGAAGGACTGATGCTAAAGCTGAAACTCCAATACTTTGGCCACCTCATGCGACGAGTTGACTCACTGGAAAAGAGTCTGATGCTAGGAGGGATTGGGGGCAGGAGGAGATGGGGACGACAGAGAACGAGATGGCTGGATGGCATCACCGACTCGATGGACATGAGTTTGAGTGAACTCCGGGAGTTGGTGATGGAGGGAGGCCTGGTGTGCTGTGATTCATGGGGTCGCAAAGAGTCAGACACGACTGAGCGACTGAACTGAACTGAACTGAACTGAACTCTACCACAGATCATGACTTGGTCCACAAAGTTTCAGTTCAGTCACTCAGTCATGTCTGACTCTTTGTGACCCCATGGACTGCAGCAAGCCAGGCTTCCCTGTCCATCACCAACTCCTAGAGCTTGCTCAAACTCATATCCATTGAGTTGGTGATGCCATCCAACCATCTCATATTCTGTTGTCCCCTTCTCTTCCTGCCTTCAATCTTTCCCAGCATCAGGGTCTTTTCAAATGAGTCAGTTCTTCACATCTGGTGGCCAAAGTATTGGAGCTTCAGCTTCAACATCAGTCCTTCCAATGCATATTCAGAATTGATTTCCTTTAGGATGTACTGATTGGATCTCCTTGCAGTCCAAGGGACTCTCAAGAGTCTTCTCCAACACCACAGTTCAAAAGCATCAATTCTTCAGTGCTCATTTTTCTTTACAGTCCAACTCTCACATCCATACATGATTACTGGAAAAACCATAGCTTTGACTAGATGGACCTTTGTTGGCAAAGTAATGTCTCTGCTTTTTAATAGGCTGTCTAGGTTGGTCATAACTTTCCTTCCAAGGAGCAAGTGTCTTTTAATTTCATGGCTGCAGTCACCATCTGCAGTGATTTTGGAGCCCAAAAAAATAGAGTATGTCACTGTTTCCATTGTTTCTCCATCTATTTCCCATGAAATGATGGGACTAGATGCCATGATCTTAGTTTCCTGAATGTAGAGTTTTAAGCCAACTTTTTCACTCTCCTCTTTCACTTTCATCAAGAGGATCTTTAGTTCTTCGCTTTCCGCCACAGGGGTGGTGTCATCTGCATATCTGAGGTTATTGATATTTCTCCAAGCAATCTTCATTCCAGCTTGTGCTTCATCCAGCCCAGCATTTCTCATGATGTACTCTGCTTATAAGTTAAATAAGCAGGGTGACAATATACAGCCTTGACATACTCCTTTCCCGATTTGGAACCAGTCTGTTGTCCCATGTACAGTTCTAACTATTGGTTCTTGACCTGCACACAGATTTCTCAGGAAGCAGGTCAGGTGGTCTGGTATTCCCATCTCTTTCAGAATTTTCCACAGTTTGTTGTGATCCACACAGTTAAAGGCTTTGGCATTAAGTCAATAAAGCTTCAGTTCAGTTCAGTTCAGTTTAGTTGCTCAGTCGTGTCCGACTCTTTGTGACCCCATGAATCTCAGCACACCAGGCCTCCCGGTCCATCACCAACTCCCGGAGTTCACTCAAACTCATGTCCATCGAGTCAGTGATGCCATCCAGCCATCTCATTCTCGGTCGTCCCCGTCTCCTCCTGCCCCCAATCCCTCCCAACATCAGTCTTTTCCAGTGAGTCAGCTCATCGCATGAGGTGGCCAAAGTATTGGAGTTTCAGCTTTAGCATCAGTCCTTATAAATTCCCTGGGCAGGGGGCGAGGGGGGAGTGCAGGGAACAGTTCTTTCACCAAAATATGGCTTAGTTTTATATCACTGACTTTTAGTGAAGTCCTCTACAAGAAATAACCATGCACACTCTCTACCTTTTTTTGAGGATACTGCCCGTTCCCAAAATTCAACTCCTTCTACATAAGCTCTGGGTGAGAATTGCCTTTTAAAACTTAGTGGTGGGGGGCAAAAATTGTCTTCCATGAGAATTTCCTATAATTCTTAAAAATCTCAAAAAAAAAAAAAATCTCAAGAACCTCATACTACAATAGTTTTATTTTTTCTTCTAGTCTGGCAGGAAATTTTGGATCATATTAGAAGCTCAAACATATCAAATCTATTAACTGCTTGTATTTGTAGTCATCCTCTTTTTTTTTTTTTTCTGCTTTTTAACCCTGCTTATCTTATTTTTCTTTTAGTAACAATTCTTTGTTTTTTGTTTGTTTGTTTGTTTTTAGCTGACTCAAAAATACCTTTTTACGAAAAAGGCAGTGTTTAAGCACATTAAAGTAAACCTCTGGAACTACAAGTATAAGATTAAACCATAAGATCATCATAAGGTTAAACCAGATTTTTTTGTTTTTAACTCAGGTGGCAGCTATTGAGTTCTGTTTTTAAAAAGAATTGAAAAGAAAGTAAGCACCAAAAAAGAGAATCCTGATTGCCTCTTAGGTTTTCACTTACCATTCCCAGGAAAATGAATGCCTAGCAATGAATATGAAAATAAAATTTGAAAAGTAGTGAAACTCATTTAAAAGCGGAAGGCAAAGCTTCCAACAGAGTAAATGGATAATTTTGAGCCATTATATGCAAATTAACTTTCACACTGGTTGGTACTCTTCAAAGTGAACTTTTATCTTAGCTAATCAGAGTTGCTAGGAGATAAGCCCTACCCTACTGTTAATGTGAGCCCACTGTTTTCCACCCTGGACCTCAGTCAGATGGTAGTCCACTGCTAGACAGTACAGTTTAAAGATTAAACAAAAGCAGCAACAGAGCATCCAGGAGGCAAAGGACAGATGCCCTTTCCGAGTCTGCACATGTGCTAGGATATGACTTCAAGGCCTCTCTCTGATAAGATTAATGCCTAAGGAAAAAAGCTGAGCATTTTAAGGTTTAGAAAGAAACTGTAGTTTCTGGAAAGGGAGTTTGTGAAAGGAGAGGTCAAAGAAATCAGAAACAAAAATACCTAGTTCTTTTAATGTGGTACAAAAATAGTGCCTTCGAATATCAAGCTGCACTATGTTGTACAAATGTTTTGCACATGTTGTGTGAAAGTCTGGAGGATGCATTCGCAAAATATCAGCAACATGTGTTAAGATAATGCTTAAAATCTATCAATCATGTATAGATGTCAGAAAACAATATGCTTTGGGATCTGTTGAACAAGAGAAAACTAACGCAAATAACTGGATAAGGCCTTCCAAAAATTCTTCCCAAATAGGACAGACCTCCATTAAAAACTGTCTTGTATTGTGGTCTCAATTAAATGAGAAAAAAAAAAAATAAGTAAAGTGACTTACATTTTGATAGGAGGTCTCTGGAAAAATAAGTTTTTACAAAGCAGGTAAAAAAGACTAGGCTAAACCACGTATGGAAAATTAGATCAAGATGGAGACAGGGCATAAGCATTACCTTCCCTATGCAAAACCCTCTGAAAGAATAGGCGAGATTGTATGGGAGAACAACTCCTGAAGAATGTTAGAAAAGGAGAAAGGGTACAATTTGCAGACAACCAGATGCTGACAAGGATGCAGAGCAATAGGAATTCTCATGTATTGCCAGTGAGAAAGCAAAAATGATACAGCACTTTGGAAAAGTTTGCCAGTTCCTTATAAAGTTAAATATACACTTACTGCTGTGGACTGAAAGTTTGTGCGCCCCCAAGATTCATATATTGAGGCCTAGTATGCACAATGATAACTGGAGGTAAGGCCCTTGGAAGGTGATTTAATCATAAAGGTGGAATCCTCATGAATGAGATTAGTAAGTGGCCCTGTAAAGGAGATTCCAGAGAACTCCTTCACCCCTCCCAGCATGTGAGGACACAATGAGAAGATGGCCTTCTATGTACCAGGAAGAAGTCCTTATCAGACATTACATCTGCTAGTATCTTGATCTTGGACTTCCTATACTCTGGAACTCTAAGAAATAAATTTCTGTTGTTTATAAGGTACCTAATCCATGATCGGAGAAGGCAATGGCAAGCCACTCCAATACTCTTGCCTAGAAAATCCCTTGGATGGAGGAGCCTGGTAGGCTGCAGTCCGTGGGGTCACTAGGGGTCGGACACGACTGAGCGACTTCACTTTCACTTTTCACTTGCACACATTGGAGAAGGAAATGGCAACCCACTCCAGTGTTCTTGCCTGGAGAATCCCAGGGATGGGGGAGCCTGGTGGGCTTCCGTCTATGGGGTCACACAGAGTCGGACACGACTGAAGTGACTTAGCAGCAGCAGCAATCCATGATATTTGGTTATACCAACCCAAATGGACTAAGACAATAAGTAAGTTTATTTTTCCATATTTCGTGACGGAAAAGCCAAGAATCCCAGAAAAACTGCTGTTCATCTTTTTAGCAAACTCACATTCCACACTCTATCTACTACCACTGTACAATAATGCTTTTATTAACATGTATAAGAATAAATGTATACCTTCCAAACTAAAAATTTAAGAAATGGAGATTACAGAGAAATGCTAGTAACCTTTCATTGAGGAGAAGTCAATTACAAAATAAGCAAAGAGTTTAAATTATGTGTTTGGCAGTAAGAACTGAAATGCAAGGACCCCAGCCTAGGATTCCCTTTTGTGACCTGGGCTCCTATATGAAAAAGGGAAAGTGACTAGTCATTTTGCACTTCATACAAGGAAAAATCCCAGAAGAGAAAGAGAACTTTGCCCTCTTAAAAGTGGTAATATATGAAATGCAGAGCAAGGAGGTTACTAGTGCTGAAATTCTGATTCTCCTCCTCACCCCCCCCCACCCTGAAAATCTTTTGCTCCTGTAATTAAGAGGAAAAAGTAAGAGACGAAACTGTTTGACACCAGGTTCTCGGAACCTGGCCCTCTGCCTTCCCGGCTGGTGTTTGCTCCCTCATCCCCATCCCAGGAAATAATCATTTGCTTCTCCAGAGACTCAGTATTTCAATTTGCTTCTCTAAGAGAATTTAGTGCATTTTAATTCCTTTTTATGGATGTGTACAAGTTGGGCTTGCAAAACATATTTGCTGAATTGCCCAATTACTGAAAATTATTGTATTCTGTCTTTTAAAATAATCATACTTTATAACTTTAATTTGTCATGTAGTAGAACTTCCTGTCTAGCAATCTTGAGTTTTACCAGTGATTTATGCAGGTTTCTCAAGTGTCTTGTTTTCTGTAATATGTTCTGTAATATATTTTTTGCTTTTTTCTTTAAGTCATAAAATAATTATAAGTAATTGCACAAGAGCAATACATAATGCCAATTTTTTTTTATTCTTCAAGGAGCAGGAGAGATTCATTAATTTTTCTTTATTTATCACACTATTAAACACTTCAGTCCTGTAGCCACCATCAGCACTAAATTCTAATTCCAAGTGATTTACTGAGCCTGAAAACCTCACCTCTCCCTTAAATGTCCTTTTTTCAACTAAGAACACAAAACAAATTTGCCAACATGGAGAGTGCTAGGCTACCTGTGTTTAGAAAGAAGGAAAAAAAAATTTTTTTTTTAACCTGGAAACCTTTAAAAGTGAACAGCTTAATTAATCATTCGCATTATTCAATCCTCTGTTTTCACTTTTACCCTTCTTTTTGGAGGGCAGGCAGGAGGGAGGTTGTATATTCCTTTGGTTCATCAGTATTGTGGTTTTAATACCATTACAACTTTAAAAAGCTACTGTGCTTCTGAAGCTTCTGGTCAGGGGGTTTTTGTCGCTAGAGTTTCAAAGCTTAGGGCAAATGGTTTTCTCTAACTCTGTTTAACTCAAATATGAAACAGGAAGCTGTGATGTCGTGTCTAGTAAACCATCAAAAGCACTCTGTTTAAAACAGAGAAATTAAGTGAGCTCACTGCTGCCTTCAAATACCTGAATTTTTGGCAAAACACTTAACCTATCTAGGAGTCATTGTAAAAGGTTAATCAAATAAAATCAAAATAGGGTCGTCACTTCTTCCTAAGGGCATCAGTTGTCTCAGCAAAGGAGTTCTTTCATCATGGAAAATGAGACATGTCAGCCTTCTAGTATGAGACTGATGTACACTGAAGAAATCTACCTTGCTTACAACTCCAAAACGGCCTTCAGTCTGTGGAACAAAAGAATAATTGAATTTGAACCTTCCAACAGTGCCATTATGGCAGTACTATTTTTATATTGATAATTTTGTGGGTGTACACAAAGCTCATCACAACTGTGTGCAACCGGGCAGTCCTTTAGAGCACTTAAGAAAAACAAATATTTCTCTGAGGCTTTGACATGATAAACATACAAGTTCACTATCTAAATATTAAGTCATATTTTAAATGGATACTTTAAGTAATCACTTCCTACACAACCGGAATGAAATATACACTGATTTTAATGGCAGTGATAATAAAGTTGGTTACATAATTCCAAGCTGGTCACCATGGGGAAAATGATGAGCATTAGTCTTTAGAGACAGAGTTTCTTAAAGTAAATTATTAGCCCCCTTAACGTGACTAACATAAAAAGTGGGAGATGGGCAAGAGAGGGAACAGCAACCTAGCTCTCACAGCAAAGCTGCGGTTGATTTATTATTTTTTTAAAGTCCTTTCTTTACAAGATTATCTTGCTGTAGTTATTAGCAATATCAAATAATTACAGTTTATTTTAAATAAGAATCCTGTATTTCTGCTACTGAGCCTTTATGCTTTCACTGGCAACCCCAATTTTCTTAGTTCTCTTTTTCTTATCTTATCGAGTATCTTAGTTTTTCTCCTATAAACATGTGTAGCTGAGTAAGAGCTGGAAAGCTGAAAAGGACAAGCTGAGCTTTCCTCCTTCTCAACTCTCTAAAAAGGGCTCCACTTCACTAAGGAAATAGAAAGGAGGGAAGTAAATAAAGTAAAAGACAAATTTTGGTTCATTTCAGAGGGGCTGTTTTCTTAAACATTGCTCTGATCTATACCATATTTTGGAACCAATGCCTCTGGTCTGAAAGATTCAGTGAGCAATAAAAGATAATAAAGGGAGATCAATAGAGGCATGTGCCTATTTCTGATTTTTTTTTTTTTAATTTTAGAAGGTAAAGAAAATAGGAGACGAGAATATGCAGAAAATTGTTAAAATTCCTTTTAACTAAGAAATGGGTAGCAGGATTGTGCAGGGTTTTTGTTTTCTGTCTTATTCTTTTTCTAAATTTTCAAAAAACGGTGTTACAGTAAACACATGTTACTTTTATCAGCAGAAAAGAGGATTTAAGCGCTTTCCTATTTCCGGTTGCCAGGTCAGCCTCCTGATCCAGCTCTTAGTGGAGATCAAGAGCTTAGATTTTTTCCTTAAACCCACACCCCTGGCACAGTCTCCACACGGTCTGGGCGTTCAGCAAGTCTGGACTGACTAATTAATTGATGTAGGGCTCCTTCACCTTTGTACACCTCTGTACTTAAACACTGTTCTCCAGGGTGTCTAAACACACTTAGAAAGAGCTGCTCTGGTTTTAACTAGTATATAAATTCTCTACTAAAGCCACTTCTCCATATTCATCATCTCTAAAGAGCAGATGAGTAAGGTGACATTTTCATGTTGTAGCTAGAGCGGGCTTGGAACAAAAAGTCACTGAGTTTGGGTTTAGAGTTATGTTCACTCTAAGTTACTGGGGGATCTCAGACATGACCTAGTCTTTAGATTTTTATCAAGAATGCTGCCCACACATCACAATTATAAAGTTTAAGTATTAAAATTGAGATTTTTTTTATTTTTTCCCAAAGAGAAGCCTCAATTTTCTTTTGGCAACAATGCTGGGAAAGAGAAGGCCATAATCTCCTTTAGGACAGGGCCCCCACTGACATATTTATCCTTAATGCTTCTGCCAATATGTGGGGGCAGAGTAGGTATTTATAACTGTTGAAGATTGAATAAATCAATTAGTCTGTCAACACAGCTACAAACCTACTTTGTCACGAAGTAGACATAGTATGTTTCAGGGAGACGGGTAGTCTTAAAAAATACTATTTATTCAGAGTAGAGTATTAAAATAAAAAACCCATGACTACCAAACACATAATAAAAGGGTAAGATACAACATATTAGGCAGCTAAGACCATTTCATAAGACGGTCTTATGTTAATGATTAAACGTGATGGCAAGGAAAAATTTCTTAAGCTGACATTATTTTAAACAAGCAGGTGGATTCTAGAGTTGAATTTATAAAACATAAAAAATTATCTTGAATAAGTTTCAACAAGTGATGAAAACTGTTCACCTCATAAAATAGACATGGATATAATAAATGCACCCTTAATGAAAATGCATGGTTCAAAGTGACAGTTTCTTTTAGTATCTCTAAGGAGTGCTTTCTTGCTTACCTGTCAGTGTTTTAATATTATTCCTTTTTCTTCTATTTTTTAAAAGTTTTGTGCTCAATCACATATGTGACCCAGATTTCAATGCCATCTTGTTGATGCTAAGACAGCTTTTGTATCCGTAAAACCACTGCACAGTGTCTAAATCAGGAGCTGAATATGTTCTTCTACCTTTTATCGGCTCTAAAAAATGCAGAGCAAACATTATCTATTGTTAATTACCTGTAAAGTAGGGCTTTAGCCACTTCCCCTGTTTCTAAGAGCCCTGAAGTGAAACCTAAAAGAAGTCACCCATTGTTTTCCGCTGTGCAAGGGCCAGGAGCAAACAGGGCTCAAATTGCAGCTCTGAAAGGCCACAGGAAATTGGCATACCACTAATCTGCACTCAACTATTCAAAGAAACAAAGCCTGCATTCCTGCTGAAAAACTCACCAGCAGAAACCCAAGGCAGATCTGTTCAGCAAGGACCACAGAATAAATCTGCAGAAATAAAAGTTTTAATTAGAGTACCATGAGACCTGGCTCCAGTTTCCTAGCTCTAACATGCATCATTTAGGTTTCTACCTACTCTTCCCAGTTTTCCCCAAAATGAGATTACATAATTAGAATCCTTTCCACTTAATCATTTGAGCAGGGCTAGAGTAGGAGGGGACAATGTAATCAGAGGCCAAGGGTTCACTACAGACAGCTGAGTTGTGGTAAACTAGTATTCTAAAATAATCAAAATCCAAAGCACTTAAAATTTGCTTTTGTGTATTTGGGCTATATATATTCCTTGTAAATGCAAAAAACATTTTTTTCTAAACCTTTGGAATGAAATGCAATTAAGAAATTGGTCAGATTATCTTTCATAAATCACAGCACAATTTAGAATGAGACTCCGTGTAAAACTCAAGGATAAAAGTAGTGATTTTTTTAAAACTGGATGCTTCACCACAGTTCAAGTCATGAGCAGAACACGGATGCTTCATGGGCTGCTGTGGCACACCCACTTGTTCTTTCTTAATGGTTATCAGAAAGGCTCGGGCTTCCCTGGTGGCTCAGTGGTAAAGACTCCGCCTACAATGCAGGAGACTCAGGTTTGATTCCTGGGTCAGGAAGATTCCCTGGAGAAGGGAAAGGCAACCGCAACCTACTCCACTGTTTTTACCTGGGAAATCCCATGGACAGAGGGCCCTGATGGGCTACATCTCTGAGGTCGCAAAGAGTAGTGTTGTGGTCCAGGCACAGGTTGGAAAAGAATTTCCAGACGTGAGGCAGAATGAGAGGAGAATAAAGTTTATTAGAGTGGGAGACGCTGTTAGAACAGTGGGCCAGCTCAAGGGAGAAGCAAAATTAAACAGGGGTCCTTAGTCCACTTTTATACCCAAGGTACAAGGAGTGAGATAGGGGTCTTGCGGGTCATTTGCTGATTGGATGAGGCATGTATACTGGGTGGGGGAAGAGTAGGGCAAATCCCTTCTCCCTCCGGGGGAGGGGAGACAGGTTATACTGTTTCATTAATAGTTACAACATGGGGGAGGGAAGGACAATAAGGGCCTGGTTTTTTCGTTCAGTTCAGTTCAGTTCAGTTCAGTGACTCAGTCGTGTCCAACTCTTTGCGACCCCATGAATCGCAGCACGCCAGGCCTCCCTGTCCATCACCAACTCCCGGAGTTCACGCAAACTCATGTCCATCGAGTCGGTGATGCCATCCAGCCATCTCATTCTCTGTCGTCCCCTTCTCCTCCTGCCCCCAATCCCTCCCAGCATCAGAGTCTTTTCCAGTGAGTCAACTCATCGCATGAGGTAGCCAAAGTATTGGAGTTTCAGCTTTAGCATCAGTCCTTCCAATGAACACCCAGGATTGATCTCCTTTAGAATGGACTGGTTGGATCTCCTTGCAGTCCAAGGGACTCTCAAGAGTCTTCTCCAGCACCACAGTTCAAAAGCATCAATTCTTCGGCGATCAGCTTTCTTCACAGTCCAACTCTCACATCCATACATGACCACGGGAAAAACCATAGCCTTGACTAGACGGACCTTTGTTGGCCAAGTAATGTCTCTGCTTTTTAGTATACTATCTAGGTTGGTCATAACTCTCCTTCAAGGAGTAAGCGTCTTTTAATTTCATGGCTGCAATCAGCATCTGCAGTGATTTTGGAGCCCCAAAAAATAAAGTCTGACACTGTTTCCACTGTTTCCCCATCTATTTCCCATGAAGTGATGGGACCAGATGGCATGATCTTTGTTTTCTGAATGTTGAGCTTCAAGCCAACCTTTTCACTCTCCTTTTTCACTTTCATCAAGAGGCCTTTTAGTTCCTCTTCACTCTCTGCCATAAGAGTGGTGTCATCTGCATATCTGAGGTTACTGATATTTCTTCTGGCAATCTTGATTCCAGCTTGTGCTTCTTCCAGCCCAGTGTTCCTCATGATGTACTCTGCATAGAAGTTAAATAAGCAGGGTGACAATATACAACCTTGACGTACTCCTTTTCCTATTTGGAACCAGTCTGTTGTTCCATGTCCAGTTCTAACTGTTGCTTCCTGACCTGCATACAGGTTTCTCAAGAGGCAGGTGGGGTGGTCTGGTATTCCCATCTCTTTCAGAATTTTCCAGTTTATTGTGATCCACACAGCAAAGGCTTTGGCATAGTCAATGAAGCAGAAATACACCTAGGTACTTAGAAAAATATTATGTGCCATGTACAATTTGAGATATTACTGTATTTAGTAAAAACAATGTTTTAACTGAGTGATAGCTTATACGGTATTATCACAGATCTTCAAAAACATATTATTGTTGTTCAGTCACTCAGTCATATCTAACTCTTTGCAAACCCATGGACTGCAGCAGGCCAGGCTTCCCTGTCCTTCACCATCTCCCGGAGTTTGCTCAAATTCATGTCCATTGTTTTGATGATGCCATCCAACCATCTCATCCTCTGTCATCCCCTTCTTCTCCTGCCCTTAATCTTTTCCAGCATCAGGGGCTTTTCCAATGAGTTGGTTCTTCCCATCAGGTGGCCAAAGTATTGGAGCCTCCAAAAACATATATAGCATAGCCATTCTACATTTGAAAAAAGCGACATTTTGAAGAGTTTTGTGCCATGCAAATTGAACAAGAGTAAGCAGTATGTTCAGTATCTAGGAGAAAGAGTATCAGCACCTAGGAAGCTGAGCAGGGTTCTTGCCTCCTCCAGGACTCTCAAGTCAACTCCGTATTAGGTCAGTCGTGTCCCAACTCTTTGTGACCCCATGGACTGTAGCCCACCAGGCTCCTCTGTCCATGGGATTCTCCAGGTAAGAATAATGGAGTGGGTTGCCATTTCCTTTTCCAGGGGATCTTCCGACTCAGGGATCGAACACACGATCTGTATTACAAGCAGATTGTTTACCGCTGAACCACCGGTAAAGGTGTAAGCCCTATTTGTTAGAATATGCAAGTCTAAAATGGCTTAAAGCAGATTACAGACCATATCAGAATATATATTTTATTAATGCAGTAAATATTCCTCTGGTCAGAAAAGCAAGATCCAAATATGGGTTCTTATGACTCAATTGTAAAATGCAGGAAAATATATCAATAAATATGTACTCAGCGCCTACCATGGACAAAGCACCTTTGGGGTACAGGTGAGTCTACAACATAACCTCAAAGAATTACGATATCAAAGGAGAGACAGGATATAAACTTTGAACAGGGGCAGGAAAATGCCACCCCAAAATGTGCCACCTTAGCGTAAGGATTATATTGAGCTAAAAGCACTGATAAACAGCAGGTACAAGAAGGGTGCTATGGTCTCCTCTTTTCTTTCTGGAAGCAGGAGATAAAACTCACATTTGAGGGATGCCCTCAATGTACCAGGAGGAGAGGAACATTCTTATCACCAGAGATGGAGGGTGGCGGCTGAGAGAACTCTGTACAAACAGACCTTATTAAAATATCTCAACTTCCTTTACCATTCATATATTTTAGTTGCTTTTCTGTAACTGTCTCTCTTTGTTCAACCACTGTATGAATGTTTAGACTTGGCTACATCTCTGGGTCTTCATCTTCCTATAGGGTTCACAGGTACATGTAAAAATCTGTATGCTTTTCCCCTATTAATCCATCTGATGTCAATTAATTCTCA
The DNA here is from genome assembly GCF_049115385.1 of Moschus berezovskii. Taxonomy (NCBI): domain Eukaryota; kingdom Metazoa; phylum Chordata; class Mammalia; order Artiodactyla; family Moschidae; genus Moschus; species Moschus berezovskii. Next base: position 37,798,379 of record NC_142478.1, read on the forward strand.
GGCCCAACAGGACCTTTAACAAGTTAGTGGTCAAGTTTTGCCTCCTCTTCAACACTGCAAACATTAAAAGTAATGACCCTTTTACACAATGATGTTACTATAGAATTTCTAGGAGAGATTATTTAGTCAGAGAAATAGGATTTAAACCTAGTTATAAAAGAGTAGAGGCTTCCTGAGTGGCTAAGATGGTAAAGAATCCACCTCCAATTCAGGAGATACAGGTTCAATCCCTGGATCAGGAAGATCCCCTGGAGAAGGGAATGGCTACTCACTCCAGTGTTCTTGTCTGGAGAATTCCATGGACAGAAGAGCCTAGCAGGCTACAGTCCATGGGGTCACAGAGAGTTGGACACAACTGAGCAACTGACACTTTCACTTTTGTTTTTTTTTTTCCAGGGACAGAGAGTGAACCAGTTCCACTGGATAGAAGATTTATGTTGCAGGAAAGAAGGGCAGAAGGGCAGTTGGGGAGTCTGAAAGCACAGCCATGAATACTTAGTGCATGCATTTTAACTTAATCCTCCAGTTAATGTAAAGGGTGATGAGAGGAAAAGAGGATAGGGCAAAAGGCAAAGAGAAAATGTGGGGTTTCCAAGACACATACGGTCTGATGAACTGGAAAAGATTAATTTTTAATATGGTTATTTGTTATGGAGTCATGCTGTAGGCCAGTAACATCATATGATAAATGACACAAATGTTTCCAAGTGTAAATCATCATATTCCAACTTGGCAGTCACCAGCAGACACACATTTTCCATTGGGTCAAAAGGACCCAAAATTTTATTTGAACACAAAAATAAGTTCTGTGTTTTTTCCCCTTGAGAAACGGTCCCATAGGTAACATATGAACAGCCCCCGTCATGAAATCACCGCCCTCTGCTCAGTGCGGCCTGCGGTTGAGTTAGTCATGTGTTGTGCCATAGGAAGGAGGTGACAGTTACTGCTTGGATATGTTTGTAGGGCATAACCTCAAAGGAACTTCCTCACACTCTATAGTAGAAAGGAATAAATGTTTGTTTTGAAAGATAAGCATGGGTAAGTAGGAAAAAATGCTCAAGGGCAAATACTTTTGAAAAAAAAATGCTTTATGAAAGAATGTTGGGTTTTGTTTTTTTCAAGAAAGGCAAGTTCAAGCAGACCATTTTTTTTTTCAAGAGTACTGCCTGCTTTTCTTCTTTCCAAAATTCACCAGATTTTACAAACCATATGAAGCATATTTTCCCTAAGGATTAAGAGATTCCTCCTAGTTGAAGTTTTTACTTAAGAAATTAAGGCACTATATAGTACCTATTCCAGTGCCAAGGAGAAAAAAAAAATCCCATTATCTACACAGGACATGAAGAAATGTGGACTTTACACACTTGACTTTTTTTTTTTAACTAAACTTTTGAAATCAAGCAATGCCAACCTCCCTCAAATTCAAGTTGTTCTACTTTATAATGATCATTTCTCAAAAAACCATTTCCAAGTCTCTACATGTGCCACATACCACCTATAAAATGTAGAAAATGTTTAACTCCAATACTCTCATTTATAAGCAAGTCAAACTACAGGAAAAAAAGAAAAATGACCAATTTCAATCCCCAAATTGTTTTGTCCTTTTTTTGGTATAGCTTCTGCAAGAATCTGGATTTTACTAACTTGGCCTGTTGTTATGGTTTACTCTGTGCCCCATGGACTGTAGCCCACCAGGCTCCTCTGTCCATGGGATTTTCCAGGCAAGAATACTGGAATGGGTTGCCAAGCCCTCCTCCAGAGGATCTTCCTGACCCAGGGAGAGAATCTATTATCTCCTGCATCAGCAGGTGGATTCTTTAATAAACTCCAAATCTTCAAGTATAGATAAGGTCTATATAATGGAAATAGCATAGAACTTTTAAACCATTCAGCTGGCTCTACTTCCTACTAGCAGTTTATCCTTGAGTAAATCATTTCATCTCTCCAGGGTTCAAATGTCTTTACGTTTGAATGAATGAAGGAAAGGAACTAAGTAGACTTTAAGGTCCTCCCAGATTTGACTTTGAGTGGCTTCTCTAATCCTATTCCCCATCACCTAAGAAACATATTCCTCAACAGCCCTTCTTCCTTTGTCCACCATCACCATTACCATTTCTCACTTTGACCAACAGAGATAAATATAGGGAATAAGGAAAATCAGGACACTGAAGTTACAAGCATTATTTTTTGAAGATACTCCAGTGATTTAAAATTTAATGCCTGAGCCAGGGCGTGTGGGGGTTGCGTGGGAGGGAGTAGGAAGAGTTAATGTTTTTAGATAATTGGGAGAAAATGGTTGACTTGCTGAATTTTCTATTTTGGAATTTGGTATTTTTGACAACAAAGTTCAAATATTGTATATAACTCACTTTTCTGAGTGATATATAGTAAACTCTGTCTGGGGAGTCAGGGTGGAAGAAAGAATTGATAATTTAGTTTGTTTGATTTGCAAAGCCTTTGATTCTATTCTCTGCTTTCTGGCTTCCTGCCTTTGGTCCACTTCATCACTCATTAATTGTTCTGGGAGAGCTGTGTTGTAGGGGGAAAAAACCATTTCCAAATCTGTACAATTAGTGGAATGTTCAGCGTAGAAAATTTCGGTCTCCTTCGGCATTTGTACAAATGTTCTCTCTGCCTACATTAGCAGTTATAAACCAGTTATGGACCAGTTATGAGTTGGTCCTGTGATGAGTCACCTAGATCTGTCTTCATTTCTCTTTCTCAACCTACCAGTCATCTCAAACCCATCCTTCCTTTCAGCTTCCATTGTCCCAGTCACACTAATCATCTTGATCATCATATTGATGATCTAGCTGGATTCCCTCTTCCATTCCAGTCTGTCCTCCACAAGGCTGCCCGAAGAATCTTTCTAAAAGTCTAATCTGCTCATGTCACTCTCTTGTTTTTAATTGGGCCTCTCTGTGACTCCTCTCACTCACAAGATAGAGCTCAAACTTTTCAACTTGACATCCATACTTTTCATGACTGGCTCCCATCTTTCCCACAGACACCTTACTTTCCAAACATTCTGATTTACTTGCCATCATGCTATGATCATTCTCATTAACATGTCTTTATATTGATCTGAAATGCTTTTTCCCTCCCTTGTCTGCCTGATGAATTGCTACTCATCTTTCATATCTTCTCTATGAGGTCTTTCCTGACTTGCAGACAGATATGGCTGCCTCCACGGCCCCAGTTACCAACTGATACAATAACACCAATCACATGGTTAAAACTTGATGCATTGCTAGTCAAAGACTGGGATCCTCAGCATCAAAAATATCATTGTTAAATAAGTGATTAAATGCTTGACAGAGCCAGGCAATTCTTACTTTGTCTCAAAAATTGCCAATCTTGTCGACATTTGAAATAGTATCAAAAACCCTGAAAAAACAGAGTTTCAGTTTGGTCATTCATCTAAGTTTATCTTTCCTTCTCTGAAGTTTTATGAATAAATCTAGCAAGGCAATCAAAACAAATATTTATTGATAAATTTAGTTTCACCTTTTCCTTTTTAATCTGCCCTAATTGGATTCTGTTCCTGGTTAACTACTAAAGAGCAATAGCCAAAAATGCACAAAGACAGATACAAAAAGGAAATTACAGGTAATTCCAAAAGCAGGTTTATAAACCACAAAGTAGAACTCCACATAGTCTGTCAATACCTCTAACATCATCAGTATTCTTTATAAAGATAGGCCTCTCTGCATTTGGAATAGAAGGCAGATTCTGGGTGGCCCAGAAAAATAAAATATATTTCTATTAAGCAATCAAATTCACTCACAGCTTCTATCACAAATCTACAACATGCAAACTCTTGGAAACAGATAGGACTAAGGCTTGGACCCAATCCCTTTGCCTTCTGAAGAGACTCTGAAGTGTTCAAAAGCTTACAGAAGGGAATGTGGAAAGCAGAAGGCCTTTTGGCTCTGTGTATTATTTTGACTGAATTGACTGGTCAATCAATTTTCATGAAGATATATTTCCTTTATTCAATAACAGATTTTGTTAACAGACCATTTGTGCTATAAATGGAGCACGGCCCATTTGAAAATAAATTCTACTGCTCTAGCTCATTCCTTTTTAAGAAATCTTATATTTTATCAGATCTTAATTTATAATCCATTAGCCTAAAAACAAGTTAAAGTGTTCAAAAACATCCTTTCCAAACATAAACACCAGCTTCAAAAATTTCCTCTCCACCTCTGGCATTTTAATACCTAAATTAACAACTCTTCCAACACATTGGCCTCAGTTTTCTCCTCTTCATCCTTTACTCAGAAAAATCTCTTTTCTACCTCAGCTACCCTTGAGCACAGAGGAACGCCAGATATCCTCAGCATTTGATGGTATGGTATCAGGACCCTTGAAGGTGGTATCAAGACCACTTCTAAGGTCTTAACTTGAAAATTCTGTTCTCAGCTGTCCTCCTTTGCTATTTCCATATTCTCTGTAAGTCTGTATTTCATCTTCATTGGAACCTTCAACCAATTCTGGCCAGTCATTTCGGCAAATATTCAGACTGCTACCCTAAGATTCCTGACCTCTTTCAAATTCACCATTTCTTAACGGTCTCTTATTCTCTGCCTTAAATGGCCCTCTAACCAGCTCTGAGTAACATGCTTAGTGGCTCCCTCCAGATTCCAGGTTCAGTGTGAGCTGAGCTCTCTGCACTGCTCTTCACTTCCTCAGTTCCTACTGACCACAAGTTAGCACCCCCACCTCTAGCCGGTCCAGACTGCTCTCAAGAACCAGTTTCAGTCCCTTAAGCATCTTAACTTTCAAGAGAAGACCATCCTCCACTTGGTGTGCTTCTTTGACTTCCCTCTTCTCCCTCTTGGAGTTCACTGTGTCTTTTTCTTCCTTCTCATCTTTGATTCTTTCCTCTAGGAGAACCATTCTTGCCAGAGTTAAAGTGCCCTCTTTGTGCTCCCTCTTCTATCCCCTCCTAAGTGGTCCTCATGGACTACTTGCTAGTGAATGATAAGCTTTAGTATGCTTTCCCAAATTGCCCAGTTCAAAACATTCTCTAGGTTTTACTGTTAGTTACTGGCATATCTAGTATGATTCACCTATCTGATTTTAACACCAATCTTTTTATCAGTACAAAATAGGACATTTAAATATGCTTTTTAATCACTATAATTCTGATATAACTAGAATAATGCTAAGTGCCATCACATAAGTTCTTAAATCTAGATGCCAGGATACTGTTACCTTTACAAACTGATCAAAATCAATTTGTTCTATTATTACCATATAAACCTGGCCAGAGGAAGCACACAATCTCAGTTTTCAAATGAAGTTGTTAACTTTAATAATAACATATGAAAAATAATCATGGCAATGAAGTCATTTGCTACTTATTCCTGATAGCTAAGTGTAAGTAATATATGCAGAAAAACATTCCGTTTCCTAAATTATGGTCAGATATATTAATTATGAATGAAACACTTTCTGGTTAAAATAAATGGTAAACGCTAATGTGCAACATAAAGGTACCAGGCTTGCTGCTAAGAAATGAAGAAAACCCTGTATCTTGAGTCTTGGTTGGTTCTATGCTAGCTATCATGAGCATTTAAGCCAGGCCTTTGTTTCTCTATTCTCAAGATGAAGACATCAAGCTAAAAAAGCAATTACAAAATTGCCTGATAAACTCACCCAGGAAGCTTTTTGAAATGAAGAATATCAAGCTCCTCCCCTGGAGATATCTTCTGATAGAGTAGGTCTGAACTATGACACAGACTTCTGATTTTTAACTTTTTAACTAGTGATCTATTTATTTTCATATATGGTTGAGAAACATAAAGTATATTCTGACATCTATTTCCAGCTCTAGAATAATGCACATGGTAGGGGTTCAATACATGCAGGGAAGTGGCTTGGTAATAATCTGAGGGAATATTAGAAGTTAAATTCATGGCCATCTTATCTAGTGAGGGAAATAATGAAAAAAAACAGTTCTCCAATTGTCAACTGGCCATAGGGGGATTTAAAGTTTTGTCTTCAAGATGTTTAAAAAATGATACCAAACTTGCTTGCAATATACAGTGGGGGGTGGGGCAGAGTTTAAGACAAGGACTGTCTAGACATTCTTTTTTTGTTTCCATTTTTCAATGTTTAGAAATGGTATTGTGCCTTTTTGCTAAAGAGTTATACGTAAAACTACCATGAAATACATCACTCAACAAAAAAAGGGAAGATTCAAGGACAATTCTAAAAATTAAATCAATCTTCTGCAAATGAATCCTGAGTTTGATTTCAATATTAACTTTAGGGTAAAAACATGATTAGTTTTTAACTTATTTCCTTTAACTTCAAAAACCAGTTTTAATTTCTTTTCTTAGTAATAACTGGAATGTTCTATGATTTGTGTTTTGAAAACTATATAATAATTATCACATTATAATTTAAGGATTCACCTCAAGCCTTCACAAAAAAGAAGTATATCTACTTTTTCATAGTCCATTTTTCTGCTGAGTTACATTTTATTAAACTGTTGACAGGAAACTACTCAATTACAGAAATCCTGTACTGGTTTTATTCACAATTAAATTATCCAAATAAAACTTCTTTGAATGAAAAGAATAGCAGTCAGAAAACATGCTGGAAAGGAACTATTTAAAAAACAGTCATTCTGTCAACCCTTGGCAGTTGAGGAAGAGGAACAAAATTGAGGAAAAGTGAAAGGTTAATCTATGTGGTATTTTTAACTTGGCAGTATCAAATAAATGGCAGGGGTATTATAAGAAATGTCAGCTGTGCTAATGCTTTCAAAGCCTTAGCACTTTAAAATGATTATTAGTATTCGGTTCAAACACATAGGACTTATGAGCACTGATGAAGACACATCCGAATATTTTTTTCTTCTAGGTTTAAACCATCACAAAGGAGGAAGTTTTGAATCAAAGTGTTTATTCTGTGTATCTGACAAGCACGTTAGAAGTCTGAACCCCTAACCTATTGCTGTTTCCAAATATGGGCCTGACATGCCAGAGTGCATATAGAATCCTAGCAGCAGCAGACTGCCCTTAATATTATAATTTTAATGTATTCCCCATATAGCCAGAAGTTAAAACTCCACAACATACCTTATTCTCATAAAAGTTATAAATTTCTTTCAATAAAAGCCACAGCTTCTCAGTCTGGTTAGTTTAACTACAGACAGCTCTTACACCAATTCCTGATTATACGAAGGGTCTAAATAACAGAAAAAAGTTACACAGTATTTTGAAGGAGTCTATTTATATGCTTCATTAAGGAGCCAAATCTCAATGAAATATTCAATATTCAGGGACCAGTGATATCACCACATAACGTGAATACAAGAGGAAAAAAATTCACATTTTAAAATACCATAGATTATGAAATTTTTAAAAATGTTCCTGCTTTCAGAGCATAGAGAAAATACTTGATTAAGCCAAATGTCACGATGCCAACTAATAGGTTTAGTGGCTTGGTGGAAATGAATTAAAAGTTTCTATCACTTATGTCTTATTTAATTAAAACAAAATCAAACCCTATAAATACAAAGGATAAATAGTAGTCAAATCATGTAGGAGACAACAACCAAACAAAAAAGTTGGATAAGAGTCTTGACAGCCTAAATCCTGGGTTCAAATGATGTCAACATCTTATTCTCAAATGCTGATCATTCAGGTTTGACACGTCACTTAGGCATACGGAGGAGTTAGTGAAATTGAGTCCGAGGACTCGTGTGAACAAAATTTTATCAGACCCAAAGATTCTATGTCCTGACTTCAGCAGGCTAAAAGCTAAAAACATGTACTTTTTAAATATAAAGTTTCACACCCTCACATTTCTAATTCCATGAGACGTGACACAAGGTTATTTGGTCAGGGCACATTAACGACTTATTAAAGGAATGAAAAGGATTGGAATGTTTTTAAAACATCTCTTTGATAAGGTTAACTATCCCCTTGATGCACTCTTAAATTCTATAATGTTTTATTAAAATGACAGAGCCAGAGACTCCTAGTATAGCTACAGAACTAATTTTTTAAGCTTTGTTGATGAAAATTAATTTCAGACTAATCCAAGAGTTAAGATAAACATTATTTAAAACATACAGGTATGTCCCATTCCAAGAAATTGATATACACAAAACCCCTTGCTTACAAAATAGCCAAAGGAGGGATGGTATTGTTAATATTAATAACAAAAAAACTTTTTTCACTTTGTAAAGTGATTCACTTGGGCATTTGTTGAAACAGAATTTGGAATACAAAATCTTGATTAATGAATTTTCCAGGAAACATCTAGTTCAAGATTGGAGCTCACCTACATCTAGATTTGGTATATTAAGGCAAAGAAAAAAAATGGGTATGCTTGAAGAAAGAGTCAAAGCAAATGACAAAAATCACAACAGTACACACTAATAAATGAAGAAATCAAGAGACAGTTTCATTAATTAATATATTTTCTGCATTATAGTTAACATATGTACTTTCTTCGTGTCACCTTATTTTCTGTTACGTATTGATATTTTGTTATATTCAGACATGAGTACATTTCAACAGTCTTTTGCAATAAATATCATAAAATAATAGAGATTCGCATAATAAATATTCTTTACAATAAAAAAGTTTAACAGACTTTTGTCTTAAAAATAGTCAGAATTCAACTTTGTGATTTATACATAAAATATACAAAAAGCACCACAATTTGTGGTTAAGGCAATGAAAGAGAAAAGATTAGAACTACCCAGCTGTTAACTAACCAAGTGGCCAAAAACCATTAAGGAGCCAAGATCACTTCAGGCAGCATAGTTCTGTGACATCTATAGATTGATCAGATATAAATATCAACTTCAGTTATCCAAGTGCCCTCAATGACAAGAGTAATTTGGTGAAAAGCAAGGAGTACGGAAGGGAGGGAGTCGAGTCCTTCACAAATATGAAAGTTTGAATAAGGATGAGCAAGATACAACCAATATATCTCCAATGTGAAGACTTATATTGTAAAGCAGACCTAAAATTACACAGAAAAAAAAAAAACAAAAAAAAACACCTCATATCTCTAAAATAAGATAAGGCCAAAACTGGGGATAGAATGTTGAGCAAGGAGAGGGCAGTGGTTAAAGGAGAATTTTAACATTGTAACAAAAACAGATCTCCCATGCTACTTAAGTGTCCAATGCTATGAAGATAGCCCTAATTGGAGACAGATTTAATACATAGCTTATTTAAGCAATTAAACGGCTGCTTCTTTAAACACCAATTTCCCTGTTCAGAGTATCCAATCAAAAACAGATCTAAATCACTGTAGTCTGGGTGTACATGTGTGGATATGTTCACATGTACAACTTTGGAAAGTTGCTTGCAGAACAAAAAGGCTACACAAAAGCCCACGGGCTCTCAATACCCTCTTGAGTGGATGGCAGAGGCTCTTGTCATAAGGGGGAGCCAGATGCATTTCACGGTCCACTCTTACCGAAGATCATCCAGTAGAGAAGAGTATAATCCATGAGTCAAACCTTGGAAAGAAGGGGAGAAAGGCGGGAAACGGGAAAACTGCAAAGAAAATAAAACCAGTATCTGACAGCATCTTTTTTAACAGCCACAGCTTGAAAGCAAGAGAAGTTTAGGAGGTCCAACCCACCTCCAAAAATCATGATGGTTTACCCAGACCCCGGGAGGGGCAGCTCTCCAGCTTACAATAGACAGTGTTGGAGTTCTTACATCTGCACCCTGGGCGATGGATCCAGTCATAACACCCCCTGCACAGCTTCAGGCATCCCTTGGCAGGAGGATAACAAAGTAAGCAAGGTAAAAACAGAGACATGGCTCCCATACACAGGTACCTAGAGCAGCACTGTGACTGTGAACAGGAGCAAGGATTATCCGAGTAGGAATCCCCTTCATCGTCATTGGAGCAGTGGTAGAAGATGCCCTTGACCAAGCACATGCAGGTTCCGTACTCCACCATGCTTTCAGCGGAGCAAAGGCACTGCCGGTTACAGGCCAAACAGGATGGCAGGGTCCTGGGAGCTGTGCATTCCCCACACTTGCACTTCCCACACTGTTCACAAATGAACTTGTGCTGCGTCAGGTCCTCTTTCAAGGAACCCTTTAAGTCATCCACAATCAGTTGCTTGGGCTGGGTCCGGATTGCCCTTTCAGACCTGTGACCAGGGATGGGTCTGGTGGGCGGGGACCTTCCTAAGAGCCCCTGCTCAGAAGAGGCACTGCTGTTGCTCCCAGAACTGGCTGCGCTTCCAGTGCTGGTTGATCTGCTCAGTATGGGGCCTCTGGCATTATTAGAGAGTCCTGCATGTCCCAGGTGGCTGGTAGGTCTATGCTCATAGTTATTATTCACATTAATCGGTATGATTTCGTGAGTCCTCTCATGCTTTTCTTGTCTTGGTGCGGTTCGAGGAGCAGGTCTTTTCACCACAGATGGCCCTTCTGTGTACTCATTGCTGCCTCTGATGGCCTTGATCTGGTCTAAGGACAAAATAGCAGCAGGCTGAATCTCTCTCTCATAGTCTAGCCTCTGACGGTTATCCAATGCAGGCTGCTGGATCACAACTAATGAACTGCCACTGCCATGCTGATTTTGGGGATCCATGTGTAGTGATCTTGATTTCTGGCAATCAGTGGAAACCTGGCTTGCATCTGAAATCCTAAAAGGAAATCAAAGATGTAAAAAAAAAAAAAACAGAGAAAATAAATGACTAGAAGCATTTTGCCGGGGGTGGGGGGGAAGAGGCGAGAAATCCTGTCAAGTCACAAATTGCCTAAACCACCTGGTAATGATCTCCCTCATCAGCAGATTACAATGATGCTGGGGTCCTGGCCAGAGTCCAATTCCGAGAGAGGCTTAGGACCACATCATAGAAGAAGAATGTAAGCAAGAGACCCCATGCCATAAGAATTGGAAGTTTTTTCAACTTTTAAAAAGCAGATTCAAGAAGTAATGTCTTCCTGTTTGTGAATCTAACAAACAAAATGGAGTATGCCCTTGTGGGGAACACTGAGTATAAGCACTGATAAACAGCTCTCATCCAAAGAAGCTCTGTATCAGTTCACGGGTACTCTCCATAAAAGAAAACATCCATTAAAACAACAACAAACTAAGCATGGCTATGGTGCTGTTGTCTTCAGCTATCTGTTTGCTGTTATAAGCATTAGCTTAGTGTTCAGGAAACTAGTCAAGGTATACTTCAAGCATTAAAAAAAAAAAAGACACTCAAACTGAAATGGAATCTCAAATTAAGAGGTCATCTTCAGTAGAAACCAGAATTTTAAACCTAGCTCACTATTAGTCTACAAGATGGAAAAGTGACTGCAGATGAACACAACAGTTCTTGGTGTTTTATAGCCTCTAAAGCACACACACAAAACTCAATGTACAGTTCTGTGAATGTTAAGACCATTCACATTTGAATTTTTTTTTTTTTAAGTTTAAATAAGGATCACTCACATAACAAGATAACTTTCACATACAAATAAGTGTCTGGCCTTTAAAGTAGTATGGGGAAATCCTGGCTATTTTAATTATCTGTATTTCCTCTAATTTAAAAATCTGTATTTACATGCCAGATCTTGATTTTCAAACGCACTGCCAACTCTGAATCAATGTGCTTCTTGTAATAAAGTATAGCAATATCCAGGTAAAAATCTGTTTCCATACCAATGATAAATTACTTCTAATTTATAATGTATTCTTCATAAAACCATCTATTAAACATAAAAACGTTTTTGTTCTCGTAAATGGTAAACCAGAATATTTTTCACACAAATTCCTCCCACAATCTACAGATTTGATCCAGTTCAAGAATGCAAAGGAAAAACGCCTATTTTCCACGCCAAATCTCATCAGCTTCAGGAATAAGGCAGAAAGAAGTGCATTTCATCTATTAACTTCACTGAATGGCCCTGGACTGTCTTACATGTTAACTTCTTGGCGTTCCCCTTGCTCATTCTCCCAACTCAGAGCCTCAAGTTTCTAGTTTCTTCTACCTTCTCTGTACCCGAGGAGAAACACGTTCACAACCTGCAGGGTTTAGTCCTGGAATCCTTTAGGACTGTTAAAAAGATTCCATCGTTACTCTTCAGTATCATTCCTCCTCGGAAAGCACCTTCTAACCCAGCGCTTCTAAAGCAAAGAGTATCTACAAGTAGTAAGTCAGACTCCACACGAAAGAAAAAAACGTGGATCTGAAGAGAGTAGAAAAAGCACAAGGCACGACTTTAATCTGAGTCTTAAATGCTAGCTGTTACAAAGTTCCTGCTGGCCGGTAAAGGAGGCCACCAGATAAAAAGCAAAAGCAAAGAATATCAGCCACCTCGGATCTGAAGCAAAGCCCCTTTTCCAGCAGTGACAGCCCTGGATCTCTAGCCCCAAACACGCTCACACGCTCTCGGCAGACTCTTCTCCCCCAAGAAAGCCCCGAATCGAAGTCGAATACCTTTGCGGACAATCCCATCACATTCTAAGTATCACCGTGGATTTCCAAAGCCTTTTGGCGTTTGCCACCAAGGATGCTTACAAATCAGGAAAAGCCTCCGGAGTGAATGCGGGCGCCAAAAAGCAAGCCCGAGGCAGGGAGGGTTATAAATAAATATCTGTCTACACTTTAAAGGAGAAGCCGGATTCCTAAAGAGCCGGGGCGCAGCGAGCCGGGGGTCGGGGCGGCGGAGCGGTGTCGCCACATCGCCGGTTCCCGCGGTGGAGCTGCGCCCTCTGCAATCCGCGCTGAGACGAGCGGGGAATAAATAGTTGACGGAGAGGAAGGAAAAGGAAAGGAAAAAGTTATGAATGAAAACAAGTTTTCTCTCTCGCTCCCTCGCTCTGCCCCCCGCCCCCTCTCGGGCAGGAGGAGGGGAGGAGGCTGAGGTTACCATTACCTCAGGAGGGCGGACTTCCCCACTTTTAAAGCGGCAGTGCCCTCTCCCGCCCCTCGCCGCGCCGCCGCGCTCCCAACAGGAGTAAAGTGGCAGCTCGCGCGGGCGCACGCCGACTCGGCCCAGGGGGTCCCTAGCGAAGCCGGGGTCCGCTCGGGCACTCGCGCGCGAACACGCCTCTCGGGAGGCCTCCGGCCGAGGGATCCTCGGATCCGGAAAGCCCACCGAGCAGCTCCGCGGTCCTCCTCCCGGGGACCCTCTCGCCCGCCCCAAGCCTCCCCGAACGCATCGTTCGCGTGGAGGGGCTTCCCCGGGAGGACACGGCGGGTCCCCGCGCCGCCGCTGCAGGCGATTGAGGCCCGGGGGCCCCCGCCCCGCCGTCCCGCGCGGAGGCGGAAGGTCGCTGCCCCGCTTAGCCAGCTCCGAGCGCCCCGCGGGCGGGCCGGGCCGCGAGAGGCGGTGGCCGCACGCTCGCCTCCCCTCGCCCCGCCCGGCCCCCACGCCGCTCCCCGGGGCCCGCACCTGCCGCGCCACACTCACCTCGGCCGGAGCGGGGGCGGGCGGCCGAGCGGAGCAACCCGGCCTGGGTCCCGGTGCGGGCGCCTGCGTGCGCTCGCCGCATCAACCGCGGCGCGGAGGACGGCGAGGCATGGCCCGCGCTGCGGCCGGTCGGCCCGCGGCCTCTGCCGCCGGGCAGGAGCGCTCCCCGCGGCCCCCTTCCGGCTGCGGGGCACAATCCTCTGGAGCCTCGGCGCGGCCAGGCGCAGGCTTCTCACAGCTCGCGCGCGCCGCGCCGCTCAGTAACATCCACCTCCGGGGCTCTTCTGTAGCCCCCTTCCAAGAACCAGGGGGAAAGAAAAATTCCCTTCAGGAGGGCTCTCCGGGTCTATCGGGAAGGCGAGCTGGGGAGCGGCGGGGAGAGGAGTGCGTGACTGGCCGGCCGACCCGCCGCTGTGCTCGCACCGGAGTTCTCCTCGCGGTCCCGGCGCTGCTCGCGGGAAAGGCGGCAGTGGCGGCCTCCTGACGCGTGAGAATCCACGTCACGGACGGCTGAGGCTCCGCGGCGCCCGGGACGGGGCTCGAACCGGCGTCCGCGGGCGAGTCACGGAGCCGCGCAGGGAGTTCGCGCCTGAGAGGCCCGACCGCCGCTCCCCGCGGGTGGGGGTGGGTGGGAGTTTGGTTTTACCCGCTTTTTAAGGGGCGGTGGTGAAGGGAGCGAGGTGTGGGGGTTCTCCTCCGGGGAGAAGGCGGGGCGTCGGCCCTCGGCCCCCCGCGCAGGTCCAGGCACTTTCCCGATCCCGCACGCCGGGCAAGTGGGGGCACGGCGTCCCTGGGAACTCCGGTCCTGGCAGTCAGCCTCTCCCGGGCAGCGATCACTCCCAGTCCTCCGACCCTCCTGTTCCGCGGCCGAAACGCCTGCTACAAACGATCAGAGATAAGAACACGTTAATTTCCCTTTCTTTCCAGGCACTTGGACTCGCCGCGCGCTCCGCCGCCCGGGCGAAGAGTGGAGCGGAGAGGGCCGCTCGCCAGCTCGCCCGCCGCCCGCACCCGCTGCCATGTGCTGGCTGTTGCTGCTCCCTGTGATTGACAGGCGGGCGCACACTCGGCGTGTCAGCAGCGAACCAAAGTAACATGCAGTCTTGCACGTTTTTGCCGAAGTGCTTTTGCCCCTTGGAATGCCTAAGAGTTCAAACAACGTTCAAGCGACGCCTCTGCGCATTGGAAATCAATACACAGAGACGGGAAATTCAGGTTTTAAACAATTGCTTCTCGGGATTCGGTCGCCAACACTGCCTAAACAAACACGCATTTGGTCCACACACCGAAAGCCAGCCCCTCTCTGGCAAAAAAGAAAAAAACAACCACCCAGTTTTTCACACACCCGACTGTTTCAGACTTGAAACTTGTTACTGCTCGGCTGGGGAGGGTTGTGGGGGTGGGGAGGAAAAAGACCCTGCTTTTTCTTTTAGTGGTAGCATTTACTTTAAGAGCATTCGTTTTAGCAGTGGGAATGCTACTGGTAATTTTAAATGCAGCCAGTAATCTTAGATCTAAAGCGAGTTCAAAGAAATAATCAGTTCCTTGCAAAAGCCAACATTTCTCACCTGATCTTTCCTTAAAATGTCTACGGAAGGAAAGGAAGGAAACAGTTCTTACCTAAAGCAAAGATTGGAAATTGCTTTTCAGGCACATTTACAGCAACTGTAGCTGTTCCTTTTCCAGGGCTGGGAGTTGTGTCTGCGGCTATCACTCTGCAAACCACTGCGTGCCTTACAGAGCAGTCCCACTCCGGCTCCGCAGAATTTCAGCTCTTCGCCTCCACCTCCACCTCCACTCCAGGACACGCCTCCAGTGATATCATGTGTCAATCATACGGGCTGCCTGAAAACCTGGAGAAGGATTTCCCCAACAGTCGTTTCCTCTTTCCTTTATGAGTACCCACTTGGATATGTTGCCCTGTACACTCCCCTAAAAAACATCCTCTGAAAATGTGAATTGCCTCAAAAAATCCTGCAAATGCTTTTCGTCATAAAATAATACCTTGAAATTTAGTTATCAGTCTTCAGTTATCAAATCTCAGCAAAAGGATTGGTGAACTCTACCCTTAAAAGTGGAATTAGAAAACAACTTTGAAGAATAAAAGATTAAAAAGTTGTATATCAAGCCCTCACTACTGATCATAGTTAGTGAGATAATGTATATTGATATAAAAAAGATGATGATATGCCACTACAGATCCAATTTAAAGCAAAGTACAGAATATGTGAAATCTAAAACAAACGTGGCGCGCTTTACTGCAAATGTAACAATATGTGATAAAGGTATGATTTCCTGCTGTAGATTTTATAATAATTGCTCTATCTTGATTTACGATGTAATTTCCCCAAAATAAAAATTGTAAAAATCTCCGACTCCTTCAATTTTGTAAGATATTTATATAATTTTGAAAAAATAAGTTTATTTTTAAAAATCAGCTAAATAGAAATCAATTACAATAGAAACAATTTCTTAAGAGGTTTTATAATTCTTAAGCAAATATGATGTGTCACTGAAAAAAAAAGAGCATTTTAATCAGTAGGAAAAATGCTTTTTGTTTCCTTACAGACTATTGGATTTTAGATATTTATTATCAAAATCATATACTTCATGCTGCTGTGAGGGTAACAATTATGTGAAATTTGAGTTTCCACTGAGATTCTTAAAAGATACCTAAAACCCAGAAAGATATAGTAAGTGAAAAGGGAAATATTTTTTTCCAGGTCCTACATATAAGAAGTAGCTTAAAGTCTTTGACAAAATAAAGCAAACAAAACTTCAGTAAAAAATCATATAAATTTGAGTATGGACATTTCAATTTTTTTTAAAATATTCGTCTTTACAATAGTAAGTAATTCTTTCGAAAGTGGTTTTTAATTTCTCTATTCGAGATTTTCTAATATTTGAGTTCTCTAAAATAATTAAAGTTCTATTTGGAATGACCTTTCAGGACCCTATGGCACTGCTAAAACCATCAATAAGAAAGCATCACTAGAAAATAACACAGAACAAGAATTAAACCAAGAAGCTACCTATTCATTCTTAATAATGTAAACTGTAATAAAATAGGCTGTTTCGAAGGCTAAAGTCAACATTATTGTACATATTTTCTATTTTCATATATCTTATAATATTTGGAGAAGTAATAAACTTTAACCAGTGGATAAGTTTCTTGGACAATTTGAATGGGTTTGAAAGGGTCAAATCAGAAACACAATATTCCATAATGGTATCTTATTTGGTTTTTCAAAATTGTCTTCTCTGCTATCACCACAATTTGGGGACAAGAGGTCAGTTCACCAGTATGATAAAACCAGGAGAGGGAGCACTGAACATTTTATTTCCACAAATCCTACAGCAATATATTTGAAAATTTCTGTTACAAATAAACTTCAAACTATTTCAACCAAGGTATATTGTTAAATTACAATTTTCATGAAATTAAGTATTTTTAAATTACAATAATAAATAAAATCCATAAAATTATCTATAACATCATTGTGGATCACGTTCTGTTGAGAAATCAAATACTATGAACAATGACCCTGTATATCATTTAGCACTGAAATGCATCAATATGTTTTTCTCTAAATATTATAGTATAAAAAAATATAGGTATAACCTTGCCACCCTGGAGCTAGAATAGGGGTCCCCAACCTCGAGGATCTAATGCCTGATGATCTGAGGTAGAGCTGATGTAATAATAACAGATATAAAGTGCACAGAAAATGTAATGCTCTTGAATCATCCTGAAACCATTCCTGCCCTTGTTCGGTCCATAAAAATAGTTCCTTCCAGGAAATCAGACCCTGATGCTAAAAAGGTGGGGACTGCTGAACTAGAAGACATTTAATAATAAACCTGCCCCCTTTTCTGATTGCCTACAACTCTAAGTCTGTGGAAATTCTAAAATTTTTGCTTAAAATAGACGTTGTTATTTATTTAGAAAGTTTAATACAGTGTACCATGGCTAGAAATAGACAGCTAGTGTACAAAGTTTTCCTGAAAAGGAAAAACAATGTAAATATCCATGAGAAAATTGTACAATAATTTTCAGTTTACTATATTAAGATCTAAAAGAAGAAGGCAGGATGGAAAGTGAACTCATTTATTCTTCATTTTCATGCAAAAATAAGATTCACTATTTCTTCTACTGATTTGACTTTAGAGAAAACAACAAAGTAAAATGAAAAAAAATGTCTGGTAACTCTTGGCAACTGCTAGTGATTTTAAAAAGAAGAAAAAAGTGTAGTACTAAGGCTTAACTTATTCATTTATCTATTTTATTTGCCAAAATAGCAGAACCATAATGTGTTCCAAGCTCTTGAAAAATAATATCTTATTAATCTTTCCAATGTTTCTGCGAACTCATGATAATAAATATAATGTTTGATTTTACTGAGAAACAAACAAAATAATAACAGAAACTGGTGAGTTACCTCAGAAGTGTCTAATAAATTAATGAAGAAACAAGAATGGAAACTAAGTCTTTACTTTCCTTTTAGGGCAATAGTCACTATATTACTATACTTCCCAAGAAAAGCTGGCAAGGATAAGCCATTTTATTTTCAGTTTCTTTCGTAAACAATCTTTGTAGTTGACAGAAATAGACCAACCTATTCTGTAAATTTTCCATAAACATTCTTTTCATTTTCGTAAGTATAATTCTCATCCTTCTGCCCTATTTGAAATATTAATGTTCTGTATTGGTTTCAAATTCTATAAGTGGGAATATCAACCAGTACATTGAATAAATTACACTGAATGACTTGTAGAGTTTCTGTTAGTTCTATAATTCTACAGCTAACAGTTTGTGTATTTTGTCACAAGTGATTCTATTTTTCTACAAGTTGTAAAAAAAAAAAAGAAATAAATGCACATGGTAGGGCTCTGAATTGGTGCCCTTCATTACTTAAGTGTCATATTCCTTCACAGAGAATCAAAGCAACAGGAGTTCAGACAAACTGCATCACTACTACATATCAAAGATTTTGCTAATTAAATCCACATGGTAAGACATCTAAGGAAACATCCTTGCCCTAATACTAAACAAGTCTTCATTTCTTATCTACCCAGTTGAAGAATAAATCCTGTCTTGTTTCCTCTTCCATATTATTAAATGCTCCCTTCTGAGCCTTGACGTGCTCTTAATTTTCACAAGAAAACAAGATTAGCCATCTCTTCTGCTGATTTGATTCCTGAATCTAGGAGTAGAATGGCTATTATAATGATCATGTGGTTATTCTCTTTGATTCTGTTCAACAAAAATTATTAATCTCTCATTTCCACAACTATCAACTGCTAACTTCATCTTCAGAGACTAGTACACAAGAATCTAGGTTAATTTAAACCTTGAACTGCCCCCAAAGATAGAACAGGAAGAAAACAAAGTCATGTTTTCATTAAAATGAGAACAACTTAAAACATCTCCTGGGGCTTGCCCGCTTTAATCTTTATTTCCTATTGAAATAACCTATGCCAAAGGCGATAGTTTATCCTTTGGGAAAATAAAAGTAGAATATTTATTTGATCAAATGACTCTAGGCATGCCTTCTATAAGAATGCTTAGTATTAAAAAAGAAAACACAACAACTTGCAAGAGTTTTTTGGTTTTTTTTTTTTTTAAGAATTTACACTTTCTTTGATTTTCAGCTCTCTTGGAATAGTTCAATTTAACTTATAAAAACTTCTCACATGATGTATCATATTTGATAGCATACACAAATTGAAAAATCTGAGTTTTGATTATTATCATTCTTCTATATTATGATCTATCATATTTGTCCATAATGTCCCCATGTCCAATGTTACAAGAATGAAAATGGAATGGTGTAGAGAAAAGAGTACCTGATACAGGGTATGATGATATGAAGTTCAAGTCCCAGCTTGTCTGCTTCTAGCTTGGTGACCCTCACTTAGCTTCTCTCAGCCTGCTTACTGATCAATAACCTGAAGTTAATACTTTACCTTCCCAAATTGTAACCCTACTGTGAACTCAATGTACATGCAGTGCTTCGTTAGTTATGAAGTCTTGTATAAATTCTTGTCATATAGTGTGTTATTGCCTTAAACACACTGTATGATGAAGAAATGTTTCTTTCCCTGAAACAGGTGCTTCATCCCTAAATAATGAATTTATTTGTCTTATAATTGTTTCAAGTTAATTCAGTTTTACTGTTGTTTTTCTAAGGCTGAACGCAGGTTTAAATAATTGTATTGCTCTGTGTGTGTGTGTGTGAAGTGGGATTATGGAGCAGCTATCTGCTAGTAACTTCAGATTAAGGGACTTAATGAGCCCTGATCACCTTAACATTTCTCTAGAATTTTTAATTGTTTACATTTTGCTTCTCACTAAGATAAATGTCATTGTAAATATTAAAAATCCCTTCTATAAAATTTATAAACTCTGCAATCATTGAGTAAATTTTTAAAATACATATATTTTAAAGTAATTGAATAACATTTAAAGAGTTGAAAATAAGTAGAAAAGTAAAAAGCAAGTTGATACTTGTATATATTTTCAAAAAGTAAGTTTACAGATACTTCTTTTTCATAATCTCTTAGAATGTTAATTTTGATAAATACAGCCAATTTGATAGCAGATATAGTTCCTGTCAAGTACCAAAGTAGTATTTGAATCTTAATGTTTTATATTATTTTTTAAAATTGATAGCAGAGATATTTCATAGAGCCAAAGCATTTCAACTAAACAAACAAGAATCCTGGGAAGCGCCATCTATTATTGAAAATAAATTATTTCCAGTTTCAACTAAAACTTGAAAACAGCAGTTGAGTCTTGGTTTGGGGTATTCACATTGGTCTGTGTTTTACATTTTTCCTCTTATGTTACAATATTGCCATATGAATTAGGATGTTAGTTTTCAATAAAAGTGCAAAATATGCTTTATATACACTACATACTTTTTGAAGAATCCAACAGTCCTTAAAAAAACTGTGTCTGTCTGAAGTTATATTATCAGTGGTGAAGATATAAAGTGATACTGATTTTTAACCAACACATTAGAATTAATAGGTCCAAAAAGATGTTTTCCTACTCAAAGTATTTACTTCGAAAAGCTGTACACTTACACCAATGGTGCCACAATTGGATAGATCTTTCTTTAAAATCCCTGATTATAAACATCATCTGGGCCTAAACATCACGTTCGTTTGAATAATCTCAATCTTTTACACCAATATTGTATATGGGTTAGTGTATATATCATGAATAATATCACTATTACAAAAATATTTCCCTTTTGAAGATGGATCTGGATTTTAATAACCCATAAGTTAATAGGAGCCATTTGTATTAAGATGAGTGCTCAAGCTGAGTAAAAGTCTAGGAAGAAATACGAGGTGTCAACATAAAAATAACAAAACTGTTCAAAATTGTTAAAAGGCTGCTGTGGGGAGAATTAACAGTGCAAAGAAATAATTTTTTATGTTGACACACAGTATAAAGTACATGGTGCTATAAAATATAGAGTCTTAATTATAACAGGAAAAAGAAGAACCTCATTCTAGAATAAATAGAAGTCATAAGAGAGAAAAAGAAAAGGACAATGTACCCTTAGGACATGGCACAACGAAACACCAGAGGCAACTGGTGCATCTCATTCACAGTTGATTTATGGGACTGGCACAACTGGGAAGGGAGATTCCTTTCACAAAATCACAAGGATCAAAATTGGATAAGTAAGGTAACAACAAATTACAGAGGGACTTTAATGCCATGATGACGATTGGAGCTTGATCCTAAGGAAAATGAAGTTTTGGAGGAAAGGAGTTACCTGATGAAAGAATCTGTTCCTAGAAGAGTCATCTGACCATGTGGATTGCAACAAGAAAAAGCTGGCATCAGAGGACTGTTTAGAGCTGGGTATGGTAATCCAAGTGGGTAGCAGGGAGATCGTGGGTCAGGTGGCTGAGGAGAAAGAGGAACAGGGTCAAATGTAACATAATATATTCATTGTATGCCTACTCATTAAATATTAGAAAAATGGACTGAAGTTATGCCCACAAAGCTTTAACAAAACCTTGAAGAATGGTAAAAATTCCTGATTTGATCAATCATACCAGGTGGTGCTAGTGGTAAAGAACCCGCCTGTCAATGCAGGAGTTGTAAGAGACTCAGATTCGATCCCTGGGTGGGGAAGATCCCCTGGAGGAGGGCATGGCAACCCACTCCAGTATTCTTGCCTGGAGAATTCCAGGGACAAAGGAGTCTGGTGGGCTACAGTCCAAAGAGTCAGATGCAAAGAGTTGGACACAACTGAAGCAACTCAGCCCAAGGACACACACTTTGGAAAAAAGTCAGTCGCATAAGGAGAACTGAACACCTTAAGTGTATTGGATTTGCTCAATGTCATGGACTTTCAGAATGAAGAAGGAATCCGTAGTTCATCAGAATAGTTAGAGAGGTATTACTCATCTCTTCCATTCTCTTCTGTTCAATTTTGCAAGAAATGGGAGGAGAAGAGAAAAATGTTTTCATGGAGAAAATGTGTTCATAAGTCATCATTAACATTTATGGCTATATCTGGCCAATCCAAGGCTGTTGTATCATATAGATATCAAGCAGTATGTATCCTCCATGATCGAGTTAATTAATTAGGTCATGGAAATAACTGAAAAAATTTCCAAGTCAGAAGAGTATGTAGATACTAGTAAAACCTGATCCGTGAAAAATGTCAGGTACTATATTTACAGAAAACTGAGATCAAATATTTATAATAGCAAGCAAGTTCGAGATGCTATTGTGATTTTAAAGTCTTTTTTAAAAAACTGTAACATTAAGGGAATGTAGTATTTTAATCATAGCTCTGCCAATATGTTTATCTAGAGGCCTGTTGCCATTTTTGTCTTTGAAAATTTGTTGCCAAGAAAGGCAAGATTACATTTTTTTCCTTCCAGATTGAGTTGGTGTAGTGTATTCTTGGTTATCAAAATACTCATAGCTTTGGGACTTTGAAATGGTCAATATTCATGATGTGTGAAACAGCATGATACATAACTGTATGGTCTTAATTACATAAAAATGGATGCTTAGTTGTGAAAATACACAAATGAAACCTAGAAGGACATGTCAAACGGTAAACTGCTTGTGATTATGAATGACTGCTTTTTGCTTCTTGTGCTTTTTGGTTTCCTATTATGCCCATGTTAGCTTTTAAGAAATAAATGTTATTTTAAAAACCTTAAAAAAAATAAAAATAAAAAACTGTACAATCCATTATCAAACTGTATGTCGTAAGTTAGTCATGGACTTCCGTCTCTTGCAAAATCATCTTGGTTTATACATTTATTCAACAAACATGTATTCAGTTCAGTTCAGTTCAGTCGCTCAGTCGTGTCCGACTCCCCGCGACCCCATGAATCACAGCACGCCAGGCCTCCCTGTCCATCACCAACTCCCGGAGTTCACTCAAACTCATGTCCACAGAGTCGGTGATGCCATCCAGCCATCTCATTCTCGGTCGTCCCCTTCTCCTCCCGCCCCCAACCTTTCCCAGCATCAGAGTACTGTGCTAAGTGCTGAGGATACAAAGATGACAACAAAGTCCTGAGGAAGCCCTGGCAGCCGTGTTCTCTACCACGTGACTCTGGATTAGGGGTTGACTCGGGACATAAACACAGCAGCGACCTGAAAGATGTGCAAGGTGAGGGGGAAAAAAGGTTAGAGAAAAGAATGAGCAAGGCTGGTTATTCTGGAGACAATGAGGCAATTATTTTGTGAACTAGAGCTACAAAGTCATGAAGAAAAACACAACGAAGGACCATGAGTGAATAAAAATAATGAGCAAACAAATACTATTAGGTAATAACAGCCAAAATCACATTTCATCACGTCTAAGATGTCATTACCTATATGATACACTTTTATGAACTGTTATGCAAGACAAAATGCTATTTAACATATGACAATAATTTTCTTATCACTTACACTATTGAAAGGGTTTTGAATGATGGTTTATACACAGTTTTTATCATATTTCATTCTTGTGCACGCATGAAAAAGAAACTAGAAACAAAATCAATTGATTAGGGTTCCTAAAACTTCCTCACAGAGTCAAATTCTTCTGAATCACTTTCTGAATGTCATCATGCTAGGGTTTTCCACACAACATAATTTGCTGACCATCAAGGGCCCTGGGCAACGGTTCTTAAAAGAATGCTCCACCGTGGTTTTCAGGATTTCTTCCAAACCATTAACACTTTACTCTGCAAGTTTTGATGCTGGAGCATTTTTTTATCTTATCAATGAGTGCCAATAGAAAGTTTTTCAGCTGACAGGCAGGATTCATCGTTTTGCCTCAAATGGTTCATAAACAGTTTCCCAAGTCAAGCATGGTGAGGTGACAGCTGTCCAGCCAGGAATAACAACCACCCTTGTACACGAGCAGACAATAACTACCTCATGACTTGACTCCTGACTGGCGAGCAGTAATTGTGAGATGCAGCATGATTTCAGAGGTATCAAAATGTGGATGAACATGTGCATCTTGAATTGATGAATTACAGTGGAGAGCATTTCATCCTTGAAATAATGATCTTGTGCTCTCTTTGTACATGTGATGCATAAAGAAGTTCAGTGATTTGTCTAAGATTACCTAGTTGGCAAGTGGTAAAACAAGGAATTGGACCCAGGATGGTTGGATGGCATCACTGGCTCAATGGACATGAGTTTCCCTGGTGGGCTGCTGTCTATGGGGTCGCACAGAGTCGGATACGACTGAAGTGACTTAGCAGCAGCAGCAGCAGCAGGGTTTCCCAAGTGGTGCTAGTGGTAAAACAAACAAAACAAAACTGCCTGCTAATGCAAGAGACATAAGAGACGCAGGTTCGATCCCTGTGTCTGGAAGATCCTGTGGAGGAGAGCACCACAACCCACTCCAGTATTCTTGCCTAGAGAATCCCATTGACAGAGGACTCTGGCGTGCAACAGTCCATATAGTGTTGCAAAGAGTCAGACACGACTGAAATAATGTAGCATAGCATAGTATAGCCACACTAAGCATTTCCATAAAGATTCTTAGCCCTCTTTTTAGCATCTTGGCTTGGGGTGGCCTGACTCTGTCTCTGCCCCTTACAACTAGTGATCCTAATAAATGTAAGCATGGAAATCTGGCTGCAAGAACTGGGACTATTAAACCGAGAAGGGCACACTGAGCTTAGATTTGTTGGGTGGCAGACAAAATTGGGGTGGTGGGAAAGGAGACAGAGGGATGAGATTCTAGAAGAGCTAACTATGTGTGCCAAGGTACAAAGAGCAGAATAATCATGACACATCTGGGGAATAGCTTAAGGTTTTCAAAGTTGCTAAAGCAGAAAGTAAGGAAGTGGAAGAAATAAAGATAGGGTGGGAAGGCAGGGATCAGAACACAGAAAGAAATTGTATGCTGCTGCTGCTAAGTCACTTCAGTCGTGTCCGACTCTGTGTGACCCCATAGACGGAAGCCCACCAGGCTCCCCCATCCCTGGGATTCTCCAGGTAAGAACACTGGAGTGGGTTGCCATTGCCTTCTCCAGTGTGTGAAAGTGATAAGTGAAAGTGAAGTCGCTCAGTCGTGTCCGACCCTTAGCAACCCCACGGACTGCAGCCTACCAGGCTCCTCCATCCAAGGGATTTTCTAGGCAATAGTACTGGAGTGGCTTGCCATTGCCTTCTCCGAAACTGTATGCTACCCTGTAGGAAAAGTGGTTCTTCAATTTGCTTTTGAAGTTATCGATATTTTTCCCCAAAAAAGGCTGTAATGTGTACAACGTTAGTCACTCAGTTGTATGACTCTTTGCGACCCCATGGATGGCAGCCAGCCAGGCTCCTCTGTCCATGGGATTCTACAGGCAAGAAGACTGGAGTGGGTTGCCATACCTTTCTTCAGGGGAGCTTCCCAACCGAGGGAAGACCAAACCCGGGTCTCCTGCATTGCAGGCAGACTCTTGACCGTCTGAGCCACCAGGGAATACACAAGAGATAAAGTGATGCTGCATCAAAAAGGAAGGATAGAATAGGGGGAGGAGGCTCCCCAAAAGCAGCTTCACACAACACAGCTGAAAATCTATCTCTAGAACTGAAATGCACAACCAGAGGAGGAACGTGAGACAGACCATCTCGAGAGCAGTAAAGAGAATGGAGAGGCTTAGTGAATCATTGCTCTCAGCTGCTAGGAAGCCATCGCAACCAACGAGAGGAGACGCTCAGAAACAAGGACTGCCACGACTTAGGGTTACACTGCAAGAGAGGCTTAAGTGAAGCGGGATTTCTTACACACAGAGAGCAGACAACCTCACAAATATCTGTTGACAGAAAACAAAATGCCATTAATTATACACAAAGCAGAACTGGGAAGACACAGATTGATGGTAGATGTCTTTTTCTTGGCATGTTTTCTGATGGGTTTACATAATGAGATGATAATGGATATGTAAGTTAATTTCCTGCTATAGTAATGGTACAAAATTATGATATTCTATAATACCTTATACATTATATATGATGATAAATTTACTGTGTGCAAGTCTCTCTGTTAATAATTCTATATGCATTATCTCTTTCAATCTATACAGAATTTATATTAGTTAAGTATTCTGATTATAGAGGAAGACACTGATGCTCTGAGAGATTAAATAATGTTCCCAAATCTACACAGCTTGCAAGTGACAAAGCTCAGGTTTAAAAATAGATTTGTCTTGACTCTCGAATACCAGCTCTTGATTTCATTATTTAAAAACCCTCCAAAAACAGTATTTAAATAAATGCCAATATTTCACTGTAACAGTATATTGCAATTTAATTAAATATTCCAGTTCCAGTTTAAGAAGAAAAAGCACAAATTTTAATGGTAATGGGTCTCAACTCTGATGTCAAGATTTCCTGAGACTGACGTTCACTAACTCACGGGGGCTACCTCCCCCATTCCTGATAGGTAAGTCACTTGGAGTGGAAACAATGACATCACTGGGAATGGGAATTTTCTCACAACCAAGACCATGTATCTGGAGCTCTGGCATCTCTGGTTTTTCCTTTATACTTTGCCCATCATAGGGGATTTTCAGGGAATTTCATATTCAGTACACTTGTGAGTCAGATCACAAGCACAACCCACACTTCTGAAGATAGCATTCCTGTTCAGGGGCCTTTGTATATGTGTGTGTTTGTGGTTGAAGTACTAAACTTCAGATTCCAAATTTACATTTGAATTCAATACTATTTTTGTGAAACCTAATACAGGAAACAATCAGAAGGTTTTAATCAAGAGACAAGTGAAAGTAAAAAGAAGCTCTTCCCCTTATTAACCACCCCTTGCCCACCAAACACACTCACACATATACACACAGGTTCAGTTCAGTTCAATTCAATTGCTCAGTCTTGTCCAACTCTTTGCGACCCCATGGACTACAGCATGCCAGGCCTCCCTGTCCATCACAAACTGGAGCTTGCTCAAACTCATGTCCATCGAGTCGGTGATGCCATCCAACCATCTCATCCTCTGTCTCATCTACACACACAGGTTAAGTATAAAAAACAGTAAGACACTGATAATCACATACAGGAAATATAGTTCCCTGGTAGATAATATGAAATAAGTGAAATTTACCTGAGTATGGGGTGCAATTCCTGGGGCGATATCCTCCTCAGGTAAATAATTTGCTTGTCCTCTCCATTTAACAGACATAAGGAAGAGAGCATGATATATACACAAACACGATGATTATGAGCTGCTATAAAATTTTTTCCACGTAGCACTAAAATGCATGAAAAATCTGTGTGTTTTCTGACTAAAAGGTACACTGTAAAAGCCCTTTCTCTTGTGTCACGCCACTTGTGGTGTCTTTATGAAGACCACAGAAACGGAGTGTTCAGCATCTCCTGTGACAGAGACCTCCCCTGCCCATCTTTAAGTGCCTACATTCTCACCAAAGCAAAATCATAAAGCATTTAGAACCATTGCATTGGCCGTGAAATGTTTTGTATTATGTCATTTGTTAAGCAAGAAGCATTTACCACCTCTAAGGGATTTCTGTTGAATAATAAAGACTCTACCATGTAAAGTGCTGATTGAGACTGAGGACAAAGCAAATTCCAGGATGCTTTTAAATGAATGTGTGGTTTTACTTTTTAACATGCATTTGTATCTCATTCAAGCTTTATCTTTAATTTTATGCAGAAAACCTCATTATTACCGTGCGGATTGGTGTCTGAGCTGTGTTGATTTTCTGTCCCTCTTGGTACAGGTGAGTCTGTGTGGTCATATGCGCTTTAGCTCTTTGGGTTTGGGGGATGAAGGGAGTGAGGGAGGGAAAGGAGAGGGCAAACGAAATGTAGGAAGAGGAAGAAGGTATCTAAACTGGTAAAAAGTCTAAGCAGTAAATTACATATCAGAATAAATGTAGGGGGACTTCCCTGGTGGTGCAGTGGCTAAGACTGTGCTACCAAGGCAGGGGGCCTGGGTTCGATCCCTGGTCGGGGAACTAGATCCCTCATGATGCAACTAAAGATCTCACATGCCTCAACTAAGAACCGGTACAGTCTAATAAATAAATATAATCTTTTAAAAACTAAAAAAAAAAGTAGGGACTTCTCTGACGGTCTGGTGGTTAAGACTTCACCTTTCAAAGCAGAGTGTAAGGGTTCAATCCTCGGTCTGCGAGCTAAGACCCCCACATGCCTTGTGGCCAAAAAGCCAAAACATAAAACAGAAGCAGTATTGTAACATATTCAATAAAGACTTGAAAAAAAATAGTTCACATCAAAAATTTTTTTAAAATAAAGCAAGCACATATAGGTTTATGTTTGTACACAACATGTTAAAAATTGAGGATCCAAAATGAGTAAATGAATCTCAAAGTAGCTTATACTCCCACAATTCTGTTTCACCTTTTATTTTGAACGATGAGCTTTTTATGGAACAGGAATCACTATACCAGGTCTGAATTATTAAAAGCTCCAAAATGGATTCTGAATTAATGGGACTTTTTTTTACACTGTATGAGGAATTTGACACTAGGGTACGGATTTTATTAATGAGTAATGATTAGCCCTGCACCCAATGATAATGTGAAACTTGATGGGTAAATTTTTTTTTTGTAATTAATTTATTTTTTATTGGAGGCAAATTATTTTACAATATTATATTGGTTGGTTTTGCCATACATTGACATGAATTCACCCCGGGTTTACATAAGTTCCCCCTCCTGAACCCCCCTCCCACCACCCTCCTCCCTTTATCCTCCCTCTGGGTCATCCCCGCATGCCAGCCCCGAGCATCCTATAACATGCATTTTTATAAGGCCCTCCAAACATCAGTAACCAGGCTCCTTCTCAATTCATTGTGACAGTAAAGATGTTGAACATACATCCTTATCCATAAGGATGGTGAACGTCTTTATTTTGTTAGAGGAGACTATGGGTTGAAAGTGTTCATTATGTATCAGTGTCTTGAAAAGTTCATGCAGTTACGTTGGCTTAAAAGATACCAGTTTTGTCTACATTGGAGTCTTAAGAGATATTCAGCACCAAGCTGTTCATTTCATTTATGGAGAGTCTAAATTAATAAGCAGTTTTTGTTAAACAATTCATAATTTATCACCATTGTTATCTGATGCAGATTCATAATATAGTTTATTTCAGAAAGGCTTTATGATCATTCTCTATGTGCATTCCAATGGTATGAAGTTAAGTTGATGGTTCCATCACATTTTACTTAAAAACTGAGACCTAAAAATCAAAGTGACTTCAGTGAGTCTTAACTAATAGAAAGGTTTAGGGAAAAACACAGTAATTGAGCTTCCAGTCTGTTGTTCATCTGCTCAGTCATATTAATGTTCTTTAACAGTGGACAGATTATATTTTACCAATATATGGCCCATACAATACAATTTGAACACAATATTCAAAATAATGATCAAAGTCTCTGTACAAGGGAATAACCCATCTCTTTCGAGCTTCCCGGGTGGCTCAGATGGTAAAGTGTCTGCGTCCAATGCGGGAGACCCGGGTTCGATCCCTGGGTTGGGAAGATCTCCTGGAGAAGGAAAAAGCAACCCACTCCAGTACTCTTGTCTGGAGAATCCCATGGATGGAGGAGCCTGGTAGTCTACAGTCCGTGGGGTCGCAAAGAGTCGGACATGACTGAGCGACTTCACTACTATTCACTCACTATTCACTATCCTAAGGTCAACCAAAATGGAGTAGTGACTCCACTGCTCTTTCTAAATTATTAAAAATGTCTCCAACTCCAATTTTATTAAGATAGATCATAGGCCTAAATATAAACGCCAACACTAGAAAGCTTCTAAAAGAAAATGCAGAATATGACCCTGGAGAAAGCACTGATTTCATAAAGAAGACATTAAGAGCACTAAATGTAAAAAGGCAGATTTGTTGTTGTTTACTCTCCAAGTTGTGTCCGACTCTTTGTGACACCATGGACCATAGCATGCCAGGCTTCCCTGTCCCTGTGAGAACCCCATGAACTGTATAAAAAGAAGGTAGATTAGACTTTTTAAAATTTTAAAAATTCTCATCAAATATACTTTATATCAAATATTAAGAAAATAAAGGGACTTCCCTGGTGGTCCAGTGGCAAAGACTGTGCTCCCAGTGCAGGGGACCTGGGTTTAATCCCTGGCTTGGGGAACTAGATCTCACATGCTGCACCTAAAGATCCCACATGCTGAAATGAGGATCAAAGATCTGGCATGCCACAATTAAGACCCAGCACAGCCAAGGAAG
Organism: Moschus berezovskii; assembly: GCF_049115385.1. Taxonomy (NCBI): domain Eukaryota; kingdom Metazoa; phylum Chordata; class Mammalia; order Artiodactyla; family Moschidae; genus Moschus; species Moschus berezovskii. The sequence continues at coordinate 37,828,529 of NC_142478.1, forward strand.
AAAATAAAATACATAAATATTTTTAAAAAGAGATAAAAAGGTGAGACGCAGTTGGGGAGAAGATACTGAAATACATATATCTGACAAAAGACTTGTATCCAGGATATACAAGGTACTGTGAATATATCACAAAAATAACCATATTTTTAAATAGGCAAGATACTTAAATATACCACAAAAGAACATATATGATGGTCAATAAGCTCACAAAAAGCAGCTCAACATCATTTACTCATTGAGAAAAAGTAGATAAAAACCACAAACAAGATACCATTTCTCAGCTACCAGAACAGCTAAACTTGTAAAAGGCTGACAGCCCAAATGGTGGTGATGAATTGGAACAACTGAAATGTTCACATGTTGCTGGCAGAATTGTAAAAATGGTACAACCACTTTGGAAAACAGTCTGGCAGTTTCTCATATACACATACACACATACATTGAATAGCCAAACAAGTCTCCTTCTAGGTATTTTTTAAGATGAAGAAAACACATGTCCATAAAAAAGATTTCTACATGATTATTCATAACAACTTAATTCATAATAGCTTCAAACTGGAAAGTACCCAAATGTCCATCAACAGGAGAATGCATAAGCAAATTGTACATAGCCATTCAGTGAAATACCATTCAATAATAAAACAGAATGGACTCATACATACATCAAAATGGATCAGTTTTAGACACAATGCTAAGCAAAATAAGCTGGGCACAAAAGGGCTCTTACTATATAATTCCATTTTTATGAAGTTCTAAAAGAGGCAAAACCTAATCTGTAAGAACAGAAATCAAAATAGCAGTTGCCTGTGATAAGGAGTAGGGATTGACTGGCAAGCGACATGAGGAAGACTTCTGGGATGGTAGTCTATTTATTAGAACAGTTCAGTTCAGTTCAGTCGCTCAGTCGTGTCCGACTCTTTGTGACCCCTGAATCACAGCACGCCAGGCCTCCCTGTCCATCACCAACTCCCAGAGTTCACTCAAACACATGTCCATCGAGTTGGTGATGACATCCAGCCATCTCATCCTCTGTCGTCCCCGTCTCCTTCTGCCCCCAATCCCTCCCAGCATCAGAGTCTTTTCCAGTGAGTCAACTTGTCACATGAGGTGGCCAAAGTATTGCAGTTTCAGCTTTAGCATCAGTCCTTCCAATGAACACCCAGGATTGATCTCCTTTAGAATGGACTGGTTGGATCTCCTTGCAGTCCAAGGGATTCTCAAGAGTCTTTTCCAACACCACAGTTCAAAAGCATCAATTCTTCGGCGATCGGCTTTCTTCACAGTCCAACTCTCACATCCATACATGACCACGGGAAAAACCATAGCCTTCACTAGACGGACCTTTCCAGTAGTTACACTGAAATACATTTCTCAAAACTCAATAATTATACATTTAAAATCCATTCATTTCACTATATGTAAATCTTACTTTAATAAAAAGAAAATGATTCTGACTTCTCTCCAACATCTTTCTTTAATTCTATTCAACCTTTATTGAGTTTTTTTTGCATACAAAATTCTATGTAGTGGCCAAAGATACAAAAGTAAGTGGGAATAAGACTCACTCCCTGATTTTAAGAAATTTAAAGTCTGAGAAAGAGGATTTATATTCTGGGGAAGGAGAGAGACAAGTAAATTTCACTGGAAAATGGTGGGGCCTGAGTAGAGCTGTGGGGACAGAGTTGAGCTAGGAGAGGGAACCCAGGCTCAGAGGGGAACCTGGGCAAGGTTAACCCCCTCCTGCACAAAAGGTGATGCCAGAACCTTATCTGGGGAGTAAAGAGGAAGATAGAGGGAAAGGGCTTTTCAGGCAGGGGAAAACACAAAATTCTGGAAACAAGAAACGATATGACTTGAGTGAGGAGCTAAAAGTATTAGTGTGCCCTGTTAAATTGCTTCAGTCATATCCAACTCTGTGTGGCCCTATGGATTGTAGCCCACCAGGCTCCTCTGTCCGTGGTATTCTCCAGGCAAGAGTATTGGAGTGGGTTGCCATTTCCTCCACCAGAGAAAATTATTTAAGTATTATTCCACTTAGTTGATGTTAACATTTCTGATCGTCTCCCTAATATGAAAATTATTCTATATTTTTAGTGTCTAACTTCTGTGTGGTTGCTTTTCTTTTTTGTAACAATGGCATTTATCTTACTCCAGAACTGATCAGCATCGCCCCCACCTCTGCCTGCATTCCTGAACTAATCTTTACTGCACCCTCAGTCCTGTCTGAGGTGTCGTCTCTCCTGCAATGCAGCTATTATGAGATCCAAGAGTGAACATTATGCAATGCCCTCTGCAAAACTGTTTGAGGCTCTCTTCACATGGCTTCTGTGGCAATGCTTGCTTCTGGTTTTCTTCCTTTTGGCTCTTTCATGGCTTTGCTTCACTTAAGCTTTAAATGTTGCCTTTCCTCCAGCTCTGCCTTAAGGAGAATGACTATAATATCAATTGCCCAAGCTGGGTCACTTTTGAGAGTGAAAGAGATGCACTTAAGAATTAGACCTGGGCAATAGGTGTTAACTGGGACTATCCCAGGCAAACTGGGATTAACGGTCACCTTATTCCTGAGCTGTTTTTTTTTTTTTTTCCCACACCACATTCTCTCCCCAAGTGATCTCTACCAGCTTCTTTATCATGTTTATCCAATGATAGCTAAAATACCTCCAGCCTGGACTCCACTTCTGAGCAGCAGAACCATACAGATAGAGGCTTATTCCACTTGGATGTGTTATAGGCACATGCAACTCAGTAACTCCAAAACAGAATCTGTGAACCCTCTTCTCATCCACTCAGAGTCTCCTCTCCTCGCACTTTCTAGCTCTGGAAGAGGTAATTCTGTCCATCCACTTGCCCAAATCAAAAGCCTTTTTCTCTCCCTTCATCCAATTAAACACTAAGTTCTGACAGCTCCTACTTCCTACATCTCCTTAAAGCCCTCCACTTCCTTCCAGGAAGATCACTGTTGCCCCCACAACAAATGTTGTCTGCTCTTATCCAGATCAGCTTGTATACTGCTGCCAGGCAGTGTGATCTTCCAAAAACACAAATCCGACCACTCCACCCCCTTAACATAAAAACTATTCAATTGCTTCCCAGTGTCCACAAGCTCTGACTTGTAACTTGGCCTCAGGTCACTGTGATCTGGCCCCTGCCTCTCTCCAGTCACTTCGTGGTCCTCTGTGCTGCAGCCACCTTGGAAATCTTTTAGTTCCTTGAAGGTACCAACCTAAGATTCTCTAACCTCAAAAATCTTTGAACATTATTTCTTCCTCAGTTCCATGCTGCACAAACACATTGTACCTCTTAGCATAATTTGACACAAATGTAATTACTTATTTTTAACTGTTTAAAATCTGTCTTGCCTTCTAAACGGCTTCAGTTCAGTTCAGTTCAGTCGCTCAGTTGTGTCCGACTCTTTGCGACCCCATGAATCACAGCACGCCAGGCCTCCTTGTCCATCACCAACTCCTGGAGTTCACTCAAACTCAAGTCCATCGAGTCGGTGACGCCATCCAGCCATCTCATTCTCTGTCGTCCCCCTCTCCTCCCGCCCCCAGTCCTTCCCAGCATCAGAATCTTTTCCAGTGAGTCAGCTCTTCGCATGAGGTGGCCAAACGGCTTAAGCCTCCACAATGTGTATGTTCTGTTCACCATCACATCTCCAGCATCCATATAGTGTCTGAGACTCAATCAATGTATGCAATTAAACAAAGGGTATCTCTCCCATGGGAAAAAAAACTAATTCGTTGACTGAGAGAGAAAATTGAAATTATTTCTGTTTACAACAACAATCAAATCAACAATGAACAAGAATTCCCTGTATATTACTTTATTCAAATACATTTGTGTGTCAGAGATCAAATTGCCAACATCCGCTGGATCATGGAGAAAGCAAGAGAGTTCCAGAAAAACATCTATTTCTGCTGCATTGACTATGCCAAAGCCTTTGACTGTATGGATCACAATAAACTGTGGAAAATTCTGAAAGAGATGGGAATACCAGACCACCCCACCTGCCTCTTGAGAAACCTGTATGCAGGTCAGAAAGCAACAGTCAGAACTGTACATGGAACAACAGACTGGTTCCAAATAGGAAAAGGAGTACGTCAAGGTTGTATATTGTCACCCTGCTTATTTAAATTATATGCAGAGTACATCATGAGGAACGCTGGGCTGGAAGAAACACAAGCTGGAATCAAGATTGCCGGGAGAAATATCAATAACCTCAGATATGCAGATGACACCACCCTTATGGCAGAAAGTGAAGAGGAACTCAAAAGCCTCTTGATGAAAGTGAAAGAGGAGCGTGAAAAGGTTGGCTTGAAGCTCAACATTCAGAAAACTAAGATCATGGCATCTGGTCCCATCACTTCATGGGAAATAGATGGGGAAACAGTGTCAGACTTTATTTTTGGGGGCTCCAAAATCACTGCAGATGCTGATTGCAGCCATGAAATTAAAAGACGTTTACTCCTTGGAAGGAAAGTTATGACCAACCTAGATAGCGTATTAAAAAGCAGAGACATTACTTTGCCAACAAAGGTCCGTCTAGTCAAGGCCATGGTTTTTCCCGTGGTCATGTATGGATGTGAGAGTTGGACTGTGAAGAAAGCCGATCGCCGAAGAATTGATGCTTTTGAACTGTGGTGTTGGAGAAGACTCTTGAGAGTCCCTTGGACTGCAAGAAGATCCAACCAGTCCATTCTAAAGGAGATCAATCCTGGGTGTTCATTGGAAGGACTGATGCTAAAGCTGAAACTGCAATACTTTGGCCACCTCAGGCAACGAGTTGACACACTGGAAAAGACTCTGATGCTGGGAAAGGTTGGGGGCGGGAGGAGAAGGGGACGACAGAGAATGAGATGGCTGGATGGCATCACCGACTCTATGGACATGAGTTTGAGTGAACTCCGGGAGTTGATGATGGACAGGGAGGCCTGGCATGCTGTGATTCATTGGGTTGCAAAGAGTCGGACACGACTGAGCGACTGAACTGACTGAACTGAACTGCCTCACCAACAAAAGAGGATGAAGAATGTCAAATATATCCCAATCTCATATTATTTGCTCCTTTGTATAAAGTTAAAACATAAAACATAAAGGTGGAAAATGAGATGAACGAACATCTACATTCCAGGTTTTGGATTTTTGCAAGTAGGAAGAACAAGACGTAACACGATGATTTAATAAGTCAGCTGTTTCCTTTCAGATTAGAGGCAAATCACGAGGCTAACTGCTTAAAACAATTTTCCAATCAAGCATTGCTAATCCCGTTGATATCTAACATTCAAGAAACCTAGGCAAAATCTAACAGTGGAGTTCTTTATGTGTGTGTTTTTTTCTTTAATGAGTATTTGACAAAAGCAATGAGGTAGGGGAAATGTTCTTGAAGGTACAGAATCCAGTGTCACTTGCTTACAAAGCAACCATTGGGATACGAGGTGATTGACCATCTGTTTTCAATCTTGGGTCAAAATTTCTTATAATCCAGGATGTAATTAAATCCCTGGTATGTACAGAGATATCTATTTCACTTATATAATTCCCTAGATGTTTAATTATAAAGAAGTTGTAATCATTTGCACAAATCAGTTCATATTATGTTATTTTGACATCAGGTTTACATGTTTGGAAGGAAAGATATGGGGTTCTGATGGGAGGCGGAGACTAGCATTTTCATTTTCATCTACCAGCAAGGCTGGCTCCTATCTTGCCTCTTCTTCCAGGATTAAGACATGAAGAGGTGATTTTGTCAAATCTACCCTAGCTAGACCTGCCTGAGTTATAAAACATTTTCTTAAATTCTTTGTTAAAATAGGAAAATAATTTCCTTTAAACTATTAATTATATGTGCTGTGTGCTTAGTCGCTCAGTCGTGTCCAACTCTTTGCAACCCTGCGGACTGTAGGCTGTCAGTCTATGGGATTCTCCAGGCAAGAATACTGGAGTGGGTTGCCATGCCCTCCTCCAGGGGACCTTCCCAACCCAGGAATTGAACCCAGGTCTCCAGCATTGCAGGTGGATTCTTTACAATCTGAGCCATCAGGGAAATACATTATTTACTTTAAAAATAAAAACCTCTTAGATCTGGGTAAGATGGGAGAAAATATGTATTGTATTTTTCATGTGATACATACATTTTTCATCTATAAAATATAATTTCCTCTTGTTACATATCTTAGGTGATATCCTCTTTTACCATAGCATTTCATAGTTATATCTTTTTATTCTACACAGATATAAAATCAAACAATATCACTGTGACTATAGTAAAACTCATAAACTGACATTTTCCTGTTTGTTTGAGTAATAGGAATAAGAAATGGAAATTGCATGAAAAATTCCTTTGCAAAGAAAGAATCATCCAATATACATTATGTATTAATATATTGTTCTTCTGTCTTGGTAGGAGAACTAGAATATCAAATTAGCAGTTCATGGATACACATTTCTAATTCCTGTTTCTAATGTACACATTGGATATCTGTTTTAAGAATCAGTGTCCATCTTAGTCTTTTATAAGTGATCTTCCTTTGGGGCTTCCCTGGTGGCTCAGAAGGTTAACCATCTGCCTGTAATACAGGAGGACAGGGTTCGATCCCTGGATCAGAAAGACCCCCTGGAGAAGGAAATGGCAACCCACTCCAGTACTCTTGCCTGGAAAATCCCATGGCTGGAGGAAACTGGCAGGCTACAGTCCATGGGGTTGCAAAGAGTCAGACACGACTGAGCAACTTCACTTTCTTTCTTTCCTTCGCGTTTAGATATAGTGACTTCATTAAAAAGACAAAAAAGAGACTGACTTATGTTGGTCTAGAAATGAGAAGACCAAATCTTTAGTCTCTAAGGTAAAAGCAGAAGCCAGAATAAAAAACTATTAGTTAAAGCATTCCATTTCTAAGAACCATGGAAAAGAGATCTAAGCTTTATCGTTTTTCCTTTCCTTTCTTGAAAGATTCTTTGTCTCTTTTTAGTTTATAAACATTATTTTTATATTTCTCTACCCACCACCTCATCTGCAAAATCAGAATTCTCTTAGTACTCTGGTGAATAGTTTCCTAGTTTAAGCATTTATCTCGTTTGTTTTATACTTCTTTTCTGCATCTCATCAGTCAGTTAATAATTAATTATTAAAGAATTTATTGAGTATCTACTACATGTCCTGCAGTGATCATTAGCTACTGCATTCTTTACAAAGAGGTTTTTTTTTAAGACCATTGTATCAGGCTACTTTTCAGGAAGGTCCTGGAATAGTCTATTAAGTAGCTTGCATTTCATTTTCAAAGTAAGGGAGCACGTGAAAGCTGTGTAATAAAGAATTTGGCTAACCTTTGTTTCCAGTTTCCTGGAGGTAACCTGTAAAGCCTGGGATTTCCTGAGTGATGGGAGTGTCTTTGTTACTCATGGTGGGTCCCTGAGTTGGTATCTGATACTTGACACTAATGAGGTGGCTCAGGGTAGGGGGTGAGTGCTAGAAAGACCAATCAGGTGATGAGGGGGTTGGAACTTTGAGTGCCGTGGCATCAGCCCAACCCCTGTGGAAGGGAGGGAGGTTGGAAATCAAGCACAAACATAGGGGCAACCATTCACTTAATTACAACTACTTGCTAGTGGAGGTGATGAAATTCCAGTTGAGCTATTTCAAATCCTAAAAGATGATGCTCTGCAAGTGCTGCACTCAATATGCTGGAAAACTCAGCATGCCCACAGGACTAGAAAAGGTCAGTTTTCACTCCAATCCCAAAAAAGGCAATGCCAAAGAATGCTCAAACTACCGCATAATTGCACTCATCTCACACACTAGTAAAATAATGCTCAAAATTCTCCAAGCCAGGTTTCAACAGTACATGAACCATGAACTTCCAGATGTTCAAGCTGGATTCAGAAGAGACAGAGGAACCAGAGATCAAATTGCCAACATCCGCTGGATCATTGAAAAAGGAAGAGAGTTCCAGAAATACATCTACTTCTGCTTTATTGACTATGCCAAAGCCTTTGACTGTGTGGATCACAACAACCTGTGGAAAATTCTTAAAGATATGGGAATATCAGACAACCTGACCTGCCTCCTGAGAAATCTGTATGCAAGTCAGGAAGCAACCATTAGAACTGGACATGGAACAACAGACTTGTTCTAAATCAGGAAAGGAGTATGTCAAGTCTGTATATTGTCACCCTGCTTATTCAACTTATATGCAGAGGACATCATGAGAAACGCTGGGCTGGATGAAGCACAAGCTGGAATCAAGATTGCCAGGAACAATATAAATAACCTCAGACACGTAGATGACACCACCCTTATGGCAGAAAGTGAAGAAGAACTAAAGAGCCTCTTGATGAAAGTGAAAGAGGAGAGTGAAAAAGTTGACTTAAAGCTCAACATTCAAAAAACTAAGATCATGGCATCTGGTCCCATCACTTCATGGCAAATAAATGGGGAAACAATGGAAACAGTGACAGACTATTTTGGGGGGCTCCAAAATCACTGCAGATGGTGACTGTAGCCATGAAATTAAAAGATACTTGCTTCTTGGATGAAAAGTTATGACCAAAGTAGACAGCCTATTAAAAAGCAGGGACATTACTTTGCCAGCAAAGGTCTGTCTAGTCAAAGCTACAGTTTTTCCAGTAGTCATGTATGGATGTGAGAGTTGGACTATAAAGAAAGCTGAATGCCGAAGAATTGATGCTTTTGAACTGTGGTGTTGAGAAGACTCTTGAGAGTCCTGTGGACTGCAAGGAGATCCAACCAGTCCATCCTAAAGGAGATCAGTCCTGGGTTGGAAGGATGGGTGCTGAGGCTGAAACTCCAATACTTTGGCCACCTGATGCAAATAACTGACTCATCTGAAAAGACCCTGATGCTGGGAAAGAGTGAAGGCAGGAGAAGGGGACGACAGAGGATGAGGTGGTTGGATGGCATCACTGACTCAATGGACATGAGTTTGAGTAAACTCCGGGAGTTGGTGATGGACAGGGAGGCCTGGCATGCTGAAGTCTATGGGGTCACAAAGAGGTGGACACAACTAAGTAACTGAACTGAAGTGAACTGAGCTGTGTTTGTGTGCTCAGTCATGTCCAGCTCTTTGCAACCCCATTGACTGTAGCACGCCTGGATCCTCTGTCCATGGGATTTCCCAGGCAAAAACACTGGAGTGGGTTGCCATTTCCTCCTCCAGGGAATGTTCTGGACCCAGGGATCAAACCCGAGTCTCCTATGTCTCCTGCATTGGCAGGCAGATTCTTCACCACTAGAGCAACCTGGGATGCCCTCAACAAAGCCTAAATAAAATCGCTAAACACCAGAGCTCAGGTAAGCTTCCGGATTGGCAATGCTCCATGAATGTACCTGCACACACCAATGCCAGGAGGGTAATATGTGCCTGAGGACAGGGAATCTCCAGAGTGGGAACATTCCCAGTCCCAGGTTCCACCCTATGCATGTCTTTCCTTGGTTGGTTCTGATTTGTATCCTTTGCTTTTGAACTGTGGTGTTGGAGAAGACTCTTGAGAGTCCTTTGGACTGCAAGGAGATCCAACCAGTTCATTCTAAAGGAGATCAGTCCTGGGTGTTCATTGGAAGGACTGATGCTAAAGCTGAAACTCCAATACTTTGGCCACCTCATGCGACAAGTTGACTCACTGGAAAAGACTCTGATGCTGGGAGGGATTGGGGGCGGGATGAGAAGGGGATGACAGAGAATGAGATGGCTGGATGGTATCACCGACTCGATGGACATGAGTTTGAGTGAACTCCGGGAGTTGGTGATGGACAGGGAGGCTGTGATTCATGGGGATGCAAAGAGTCGGACACGACTTAGCGACTGACCTGACAATAATAAAAGTGGCTTCCCAGGTGGCACCAGTGATAAAGAACCCACCTGCCAATGAAAGAGGCAGACTCAGGTTGGATCCCTGGGTGAAGATCCTCTGGAGCAGGGCATAGGAACCCATTCCAGTATTCTTGCCTGGAAAATCCCATGGATAGAAGAACCTGGTGGGATACAGTCCATAGGGTCACAAAGAGTCACACATGACTGAAGCAAGTTAGCATAGCACAGCACTATATAAAATTATAATCATAAGTGTAGCGCTTTCATGAATCCTGTGAGTCATTCTAGCAAAATCACTGAACCTGAGGGGGCCAATGGGAACCCCAGAATTTGTAGTCAGTTGGTCTGAAGTGACAGTGGCTTGGGGCCCTGAACTTCTGACTGGTATCAGATGTCTTGGGCAGAATTGGCAGTTTGGAAGATTGTACCCTGAACCGTGAGTCTGGCTGACTCCAGGTAGGGGTGAGAAGCTTAGATCTTCATCTTAGGTAGATCTATGAGGGAGGGGTTGCAGGTGGCTAACTGGATGTTACTGTAGTTTGTGGGATAAACAATGTGTCCCTTAATGATGTCCCCCCAGATCAAGTTGCAAGAAGTTTCAGGAAAGAAGAAGCAGCATTTAAGATGAACTTTGAGGTGGATAGACTCAACAAATTGGAAAAAATAGGGAGGAGGAATACAAACTAAATAACTTGAACTACATTACAGAATGAGAAAAACAGGTAAGTACTTGTGTTGGTTTCCTATTGCCACTATAAAAATTTATCACAAATTTAGTGGCTTAAAAACAAAACAAATGTGGACTTCCCTGGTGGCCCAGTGGTCAAAACTCTGAGCTTCCAATGCAAGGGGCACGGGTTCGATCCTTGATTGGGGAACTAAGATCTCACATGCTGTAAGTTGCAGCTAATAAGTAAAATCTTAAAAAAAAAAAAATGTATTCTCTTCCAGTGCTGGAGGTCAAATATCTGAAATGGGCCAGCAGGGCTTCGTTCCTTTTGGCCACTCTGCATTTCCTGGTTCCTGGCCCTGCATCACCCTGACTTCTGCTCACATCATAACACCTCCTCCTCTGACTCAGACCCTTGTGTCTCTCTCTCTCATAAGGACCCTTTTTTTTTTTTATGTTGGGCTCACTTGGATAATCTCCCCATCTCAAATCCCTTAACTTAGTCACATCTGTTCAATCTCTCTTGCTTGCCCTGTCAGATAAAGTATTTGTGGGTTCCAGGGGTTAAGTCATGGACATTTTGAGAGGAGGGGCTCATGTTCTACCTACCATGGTAGTCCTGTCTAAGCAGAAAACAAAAAAATGCCAATATGACAGGAAAGTAGATGAAGGGGTGTACTTAATGAAGAAGCCATGTGGCATAACACAATAGGGAGGCATTAGAAGTCTTATTAGCAAAATAATGATTTAATTGTTATTATGATTTAGGAAGTACATCCTACGGTATAGGCTGGATTAAAGGGGGGGAGATTCAGAGAAGACTTGTTAGAGGGTTATTAAAACAGCCATGTACACTGTGATGAAGTCTGGAACTCCAAAAGAAATAAAACAGGGGGCATTTGAGAGAGACTTGGCATGAGACTTGGCAATGGATTGGCCATGAGAGAAAGCAAGGTACATCAAAGTTTTGAGCTAACAGGAGGTAATGCATGCATCCACACATGGATGTTTAGTTGCTCAGTTGTGTCCAACTCTTTGTGACCCCATGGACTGTAGCCTGCCAAGCTCCTCTGTCCATGGGATTCTCCAGGCAAGAATACTGGAATGGGTTGCCATTTCCTTCTCCAGGGGATCTTCATGAATCAGGGATCAAACGCATCTGCTGTGTTTCCCGAATTGCAGGCAGATTCTTTACCCACCCAGCCATCAGGGAAGCCGAAATAGGAGGTAAAAATAACATTAAAATTTAAAGAGATTATTTGGCAAAAAAAAATTATATTTTGAACATGGTGATTTTGAAATTTTGTGGAGAATTCCATGACATTAGAGGCCATTCAGCAGACACTAAAATTTGGGAGAGCAGTAACATGTGAACCTAGATATTTGAGTCTCATGCACAGAGCCAGTAGTTGACTGAAAAGAGAGAATCCCTAAGGGAGAGAGCAAAGAAAAGAACAGTGAAGACTGAACACAAAACTTTAGGATTTAGGGGTTGTTTATACATTTGGCAGGCTTCTCTGGTGGCTCAGACAGTAAAGAATCCGCATGCAATGCAGGAGAGCTGGGTTCAATCCCTGGATCAGGAAGATTCCCTGGAGAAGGGAATGGCAACCCACTCCAGTATTCTTGGCTGGAGAATTCCATGGACAGAGGAGTCTGGTGGGCTACAGTCCATGGGGCCGCAGAGTTGGACATGACTGAGCGACTAAGCACGCAAACATACATTCAGCAAAAAATTCTTTTAATATAGTGCTTATTTTGTTCCAGGCATTATCCTAGGCCCTGAGGATAAAAATAAAAGAAAAACTCAGTCACTTCTTATAGGTCTAGTGGAGATGTTGGGCAGTAAACCAAGGATTATGACCCAGTGTGGAAATGTTCAACTAGTTGTGTATGAAGGTACTAAGAGTGACGAATGTGTCTACAATTAGAATCACAGGGTTATAGGGTTGAAGGAGGGAAAGAGTGAGGGAGAGGCAGAGCTTCTAGACTGCACAGAACAAGGGACCTGGGAGTGACAATCTAAGGAAAACAAACATCTTTCAAGTCATGCAAGTTTGAAAAAGCCAGATGAATTTGGAGAACTCTAATAGCCCAGTACTGCTTATGAAAGGAGGTGTGAGATTTACTGTCAAGAATGAAGAAACCCATGGGGATGGAACTGAGTGCTTCTTTGAAGCAGAGAAAACTTAGCTGAGGTTAGCATCTCACACACTATCTGGCATATAGCTGATGTTTGGTAAATATTAAATTAGTGCATTAAATTTGTAAAACACTCTTACATACATTATTGTTTGCAGATGGCAGGCAGATCAGTGTTGTCCCATCGATGTCTGGGTCCTAATCCCTGGAACCTGTGACAATGTTATGTTACATGGCAAGGGGGAAATTGGGTTGCAGACAGAATTAAGGTTGTCAATCAGTTCACTTTAACATAGGGAGATTATCCTGGATTATTGGGGTGAGCCCAGTATAATCACGAGTGTCCTTAAATGTGGAACAGGAAAGCAGAAGAGGCAGTCAAGAGTGATGTAAGGTGGGAAAGACAACCAGCCACTGCTGGCTTTGAAGACAAAACACCAGGAGCCAAGGAAGGTGCCTCTAGAAACCGGAAAAGTTAAGAAAATAGATTCTCCCTTAGAGTCTCCAGAAATGAACACAGTTCTGCTGAGACCTTGGTTTTCACCCTGTGAGATCTGTTTTGGACTTCTGACTTCCAGAACTGTAAGCTAATAGATTTGAGTTGTTTTAAGACACTGAATTAGTGTTAGTTTGTTACAGCAGCAATTGGAAAGTAAGGCAGTCATCTTCCTTTACAGATGATGGAATTAAGATTATAAGAGGTATTCAAAAAATGAAGATAAAAATCACCAATGTTAAAAATTAAACAGAAGATATCATTATAAACTCTGCAGTCATTGAAAGAAAAATGAAATATTACTGTGAATGACCTTGTGCTTATAAATTTACAAGAAACAGATCAATATCTCAAAATGGGAAACTAATAAAATCCAGCCAAAATTAATAGATAATCTGAATTATCTGATACCATTCAAGAAACTGAATTTATAGTTTAAAATATTCCAGAAAAAGAAACTGCCATTCTCAGATGTGTCCACTGGAAAATTCTACAAAATACTTTAAGAATTAACACCAATTTTATACTATCTCTTCCAGAAAATAGGAGAGAATACTTTTTAACTCATTTTATGAGGCTAGTATTACTCTCATATGAAAACCAAAACTACAAAAAAGAAAACTACAGACCAATATCTCTCATAAATTCAGATGCAGAAATCCTCAAAAAAGATTAGCAAATTCAATCCAGTGTAAAAAGAAAAGAACTTTCAAATTTGTTTATTTTTTTCATGACCAGATGGGATTCATTCCAGATTTGCAAGCCTGGTTTAATATTTGAAAATCAATCAATATAATCCAGTCTAAAGAATAAAAATTACATCATCATATCAATTGATGCAGAAAAAGCTTTTGACAAAATCTAATATTCATTTATGATTAAAAACAAAAAACTTAGGAATGAGGAGAATTAACCCAATTTGGTAAGGAACATCTACAAAAACCCTACAGTTAGCATCAGACTTGGTGGTGAAAACTGAATACTTTTCCTCTAAGACTGGGAACATAGCAAGGATGTTCACTCTTACTACTGTTATATCATAGTACTGAAAGTTCTAGCCACTAGCTTTAATCACATATCTTTCACAGATCTGCATTCTACTGTGGGTTTATTTAATGCATTATTTAATAACATCACACTTACAAACATTCATTATTTCTGGCATTGCATCTCCCTTTTGCAAAAGTTAAGACATTTGAAATATATACTTAACTAACTTAAACTAGATTACCTAAGGCTGCATGTGCATTTTTGTTTCCATTGCTCAATAACATGGAAGTACTTAAATTTCATTGGCTATGGGCTCCTTTTAAATATGTTTCAATATTAAAGAAATGTGCTTCTTTATCTAAAGCTCCTTTAGGAAAATTACATGAGCTCTGTGCTTATGACAATGCCTGGCATCACCTGAGCTCTCAGTCAATTTTAGCTGAGAGTCACTCTTATTATTCCTAAGAAGATTCGTATTCAACTCATTTTCTCAGCCTTGCACAAGGCAGAGATGATCAGAATGTTAAAGATTCATGGATCCCACTCCCAGAGATAATGATGATGAGGTGAGTCACAGAACCCTGAATTTCTATAAACATCTTCTAGAATCTGAGTGCAGATGGTCTACAGTCTACTTCCTGAGACAGAAAGTCAAGCTTGCCTTTTTGCTGAACATCAACGCCTTCTTAGGCTATGGGGTCTGGCATGGTCCATCAGGCGTCATTGTTACTGAAGCCTCTCATTCTTCAATTTACAGCTACAAAGGCTAAAAACTCAACTCATTTATCATAGCCCATACTCCACTCACCTATGACTAGAGATTCATGTTACCGAATTAGTTGATCTACTGCAGAGCCTGGCGGTGATCCTCTATTTTATATGTGTATTTATAAACATACCATTTATAATAACAACTTATTAAAATGTAGATAAACATAGGTATGCATAATGGAGGGGCTTCCCAGGTGGCACTAGTGGTAAAGAACCTGCCTGACAATGCAGGAGACATCAGAGATGTGGGTTTGATCCCTGGGTCGGGAAGATCCCCTGGAGGAGGAAACAGCAACCCACGCCAGTATTCTTGTCTGGAGAATCCCATGGACAGAGGAGCCTGGCGGGCTATAGACCACAGGGTCACAAAGAATGGGACGTGACTGAGTGATTTAGCATGCACCCACGCATGCCTTATGGATTCCACATAATGTTTATTCATTGTTCAAAATTATCTTAAGACAATGTCTAATCTTCATGTTCCATCAGGAGATCCCCATCTGTAGTGAAACTTCCAGTTATTTAAATTATTACTGAGAAATAGCATCTCTGAGTTATAGATAGGGACTCTGGTTATGAAAGGAAATGATTTGCTATGGAAATGTCCCTTGCCATAAAAAATATTAATTTTTAGTTTAGCATAGCAAATCAAACTTTACAGTTAAAAATTTATTGTTATAAAAGTTTTTGACTAGATAACATTTTTACATGGTTCCAAACTGAAAAGTATAAAAATGTGCACATTCACCCTCTACCTGGTTCCTAACCTCCTAAAAAGGTAACCACAGCTACTCAGTTCTTCGGCTTCCTTTTTAGAATTTTTTAATGCTTGCACAAAGAATTATGAATTATCTATTTTCCATTTAGTCCACCATTTTTATAGAAATGATAAAATATTCTACACACTGCTTTTTCTTGCCTTTTTCACTGAACACTATATTTTGGAAATCGTTTTATATTAGCATATAAATAACCTCCTCCCTTTTATTTTCAGCTGCATGGTATACTATTACATAGACCATAACAGTTTATTAAACTGTGGGTGTTTAGGGTTTTTTCCTAATCTTCTGCTATGAGAAGCAAAAGATAAATTTATTCATCCTTGTATGAATGTATCTGCAGGAGAAAATCCTGGAAACATTCGTAAGGTTTATGGAGTTGGTGTTTTGCTAGATATTTTCAGATTCCCATCAAAAGAGATGGTACAATTTTTCACACCTATTAGATCTGTTAAAGAGACTTTATTTCCTCAAGACCTCATCAGAACAGTGTGTCATCAAGGTTTTGAATGTTTGCCAATCAGATATGTAAAAAAATAGTACCTAGGCGTGGTTTGGTTTTATATTTCTGATAGGACAGTAGTAGGGTTGAACATCTTTTCAAAATACATTAAATTACAACATACACAATAAATTATGTGTATATTTCTTTTCCTGTGAACTAGCTGTTCAGCTATCAGTTTGTCTATTTTACTGTATTTCCCAAAGACTTATTTTGAATGTATTTATATCTGCTAGTTTTTCTGCTTTCCAATTTATTAATTTCTATTTTATTTTTACATTCCTTCTGCATTTCTCAGCATATCACATTGTTGTTAAAGATGCTTAATTTCATTGTTTATTGATTTACTCATGTAAATCAGTAAAAATTATGAAGTTTTTCTCTAAAAACTGCTTATTTCTATCCCATTTTTTATGATGTGAATGTTTTCTATTCTTCGTATTTTCTGTATATATTTCAGTTTGTATTTCCTCTTTGAGCCCAAAATCGCAGATTGTTTCAGTCTGTTTTCTGCTTTTAATTTCAGGTAGTAGAGGCTTTTACTGTTTTAATTTCTGGGTTGTTTCCATTGTAATCAGAGAATTTTGTCTATACTCTTTTAACTTCTGGAATTGTGCTGAAGTTTTCTTTGTGGACTAATATAAGGTATCAGTTCAGGTATCAGAACATATCAAATGAAGATATGTTCTCCATTATTAGGACAGAAAAAGTATATATTATAGAACTATTTACTTATTAATGCTATTTTAAGTTCCTCTATATCTTTTCCTATTTTTGAACCCTTGATCTTTTAGGAACTGAAAGAAAACAAATCTACTAGTATTTTTTTTTGGTCAATTTTCCCTTGCTTGTTCTGTGATATCTGCTTTCTGAATTTTGCTACTATATATATGAAAGTCACTACTATTATGGCTTTATTTTGAATTGAACTCTTAACATTTTTTCCTTTGCCTTAAATAATGTTTTTGCCCTGAATCCTAGCCTGTCTGATGATGGCAATCAGACAATGATGGTACTTACCTTTTGCTTGCATTTACCTGGCATACCTTTCCTCATTCTTTATTTTCAACAAGTTTTCAATAACCTTCTTTTAGATATATCTCTTGTATATACAACCTAGAATTGATGAAGTCAGTCACTTGTCCCTCTTTCTCTCATTTCTCTGCTGGTCTTCCTCGTCCTCCACTCCTGTCTTTGGTTAGTAACTGATGCTATGAGATCTGCACAGTTCACCTGGGCCATCATAACACTGCAAGCCTTTCATTACACCGCGCTCTGCTGCTCAGCCTTGGTTCCCAGTATGCTCCGGGCTATGAGTCAACCTTCTAGATACAGCTTCTGATGTTCACTCATTCATTCAATTAATATATACTTATCCTCTGCCTAATTTCCCCAAAGACTACCTATCTCCCACTACAGCAAGTAGGCAAGTATTCAAAGGAAAAAAAAGTATAACGTCAAGTGGAAAGAAAGGCAATGTTTTTATTTCCAGCTCATTCTCAAAGATAAACTTTGAAGCCTGGTAAAGCCAGAGATGGATCCAGATTTCTTTTTTAGTTAGAATCACTTTGCAACAATAATTCAAGCAACCAAAAAGGTCCTTTCTTGGATCACAGAAACATCTCATGACTAGAAAATAATGAATATGAATATAACCTGCCATAGATTGTGGAAAGCAAGATGATTTGATGCATTGGTCTCTCATTCCTGCTTCCACACCATACCCAGCGGACTCTTTACTTTTGCTAAATCACTTCATGGAGCTAAACTGAAGGTGCCAAATTTTATAATTCAAATACGCTTCCTACTCTAAGGCTTCAGATGTGCCAGCTGGAGGCACTCTCTCTCACCCAGGTCTTTCTCTCACTCAGGTCTTTTGAGAGGCAGCAGTCACAGATTACGTTAGTTGGTAAGCAAAATACATTTTTATAAAAATTAGAGGCCTCCCTGGTGTCTCGGGCAGTAAAGAATCGCCTGCATTGCGGGAGACCTGGTTGGATCCCTGGGTGGGGAAGATCCCCTGGAGGAGGGCATGGCAACCCACTCCAGTATTCTTGCCTGGAGAATCCCCATGGACAGAGAGCCTGGCAGGCTACAGTCCATGGGGTCGCAGAGTCAGACATGACTGAGCGACTAACACTTGCCCAATTAGGAGACTAGTCCTAATGACCACCACAGACACAGAAATGCTATCAGCTATAACCTTCTCTAAAGGTAATCTAAGACACTACTTGTGTCTCTCCTTCTTGTCTCAAAAGCAAATTGAAAATGAACAATGATGTTGTTCGAGAGGCAGCAGTCACAGATTATGTTAGTTGGTAAACAAAATACATATTTATCATAATTAGGGGACTTCCCTGGCAGTCCCGTGCTTAAGACTCAGTCCATTCACTGCAGAAGGCATGGGTTTGATCCTTGGTCAGGAAACTAAGATCCCACATGCCGTGCATTATGGCCAAAAAAAAAAAATTAGGCATTCTTCCAGGGTGAGAGGAAGCAGATGTAAGGCAGAGAGACTAGAGAATGCTGGTTCTAATACGAAAGATGCTGAATGGGGAAAATATCCTCAGGGCATCTTAGGCTAGGGGAACCAGGCAGGGGGTGTACATGCGTGAAGGGTGTAAGAAACACATGGTTCTCTCAGTTCACTTTGACTTCCCTTTTCTTAGAGATATGGGCACCAAGAACTTTTCTAAGACAAACAACATGACACTCTGATGAATGGCTGCCCCAGTCGGCCTCAAAGTTGGTCACCTAATCCGGGCTTGTGCTGAAGAGACAAAAAGCAGCCCCTCTACCCGAGGCCACTGCTCCTCAGCTCTGGCTGAGGCCACTTCTTGGGACCAGGGGCCCAGTGTGGGCAGCTCTGCCAGGCTTTGCAGAAAAAATTGTACATCAAGTTACTTAAGACGAAGTCCCCTGATTTTTGAATGTTGAGGATTCATTTAATTTTTCCAAATACTATGCATTCCAAAGAAGACAGTTTGACTCATGGGCCACTGGACTGTGATTCAAACACACAGAGAAGGAGATGGGATTTCTATCAATGTTTCCCAGTCATGGGGCTTCTCAAGTGGCACTAGTGGTAAAGAACCTGCCTGCCAAAGTAGGAGACGTAAAGGATACAGGTTCGATCCCTGGGTCGAGAAGATCCCTTGGAAGAGGGCATGGCTACCCACTCCTGTATTGTTGCCTGGAGAATCCCGTGGACAGAGGAGCTTGGCAGGCTACAGTTCATGGAGTCGCAAAGAATTGGTCATGACTGAAGCAACATTGCATGCATGCATCCCAGTCATGCCCGTAATTTCGAAGACATTGATCCTACTACTAAAAACATTACACAAAAATGCCTCTGTGGCTACTGTATATAGAAGAGATAATCAACAAGGACCTACTGTATAGCAAAGGGTCCTCTACTCAGTATTCTAGAATAATCTAAAGAGGAAAAGAATCTTAAAAAGGATAGATGTATATGTATAACTGAATCACTTCACCGTACACCTGAAACTAACACAACATTGTAAATCAATTATATGCCAATATAAAATTAAACAATTAAATGTATCAATTGAAAAATGGGGAGAAAATGCCTCTGTGGGTCCAGGCCCCTTTGCAAGGACGGGGCAACTTTCCAACTCTGGCCTTCGCTGAGCAACCGGTGACGTTATCTTCCTACCTGGCACTCACTCCCCACTTGCAAGCATAATGAGACAATGAGGCACAGGGTGGTTTATTGAAAGAGAAGAGAACTCACCAGCTTTGATTCTGTGCAACAGTCAAAGTGGCTTTGTGCTCCAAGTGCCTCTTGCAGGCCAGACAGAAGCCTTGCAAGTTCAGACAGAAGCCTTGGGAACTTTCAGCCCTAACATACAGGAGACACTAAATGTCTCCTGGGGTGAGGCAAGCTCTGACCCATCTTCTGCTGGCTTTTACTGTGGCTTCAGGGTTCACACTTAGCTCTGATGACCTTTGGGTCCACTTTTGCTGCTTCCAGATTTCCTTCTTGGTTTGGCATTTTATGGGAAGTCTTTGGAATGCTTCCTGAGCCACGCAGCTGCGTGGATATTACACCAGTCAGCACAGCCTTCCTTCAAGTCCATCCTCTGCTTCCTGCAACTCTTCTGTGTTTTCTGCTTTCCACCACATTACGTGTGCATAGTGTGTAATGCATGTTCAGGCACTCAGTCATATCCAACTCTTTGTGACCCCCTGGACTGTAGCCTGCCAGGCTCCTCTGTCAATGGAATTCTCCAGGCAGGAATATTGGAGTGGGTTGCAATGCCCTCCTCCAGGGGATCTTCCTGACCAAGGGGTCGAACTCATGTCTCTTGTGTCTCTTGCATTAGCAGGTGGATTTTTTACCACTGTGCCACACAGGAAGCCCAGTGAAATCAGGCTCAATCAGGTATATATTTTACCTAAAAAAGAGAAAATTCTCAAACAATCCTGAGAAAGAAGTGATTGTTATCTTCATTTATATGGATGATATAAATGAGAATATTGGTGGTAAATAACTTAGCCAAGTTATTAACAACCCAAACCAGAATTCACCCAGCTCTGACACTACTACAGAACTCAGAAAGCTGCAACAAGCACCTACAAAGCCAGACCTTATATTTGCTTTTTTTAAAGTTCAGATTCTTCTATCTGGAAAACGGAATCATAAAAAGTACACTCAACAGTATACTTAAACATAGCCTTTTGCATTTATTTTTTCCCTCCATCACTATTGCCATTGCTATTATGTTTCTCAGAGATTATGCTGGACCACATAACCAGGTATTATATACACTGTTTCATTGTAATAATTCACTGCTTGCATAACAAGGGGAGAAAGATATTATATTGAATTACCTATAATTTTGAATATAGAAATGTCTATATATAATCAAATGCATGTATTGGCCTGCAAGTTGAAAATATAAGAAGTATACAAGACAGGGTCTTCAGTTTGCACATGACAAAAAACTAACTCAAGCCAACTTAAACCAAAAAGGGAATTTCTTGGAAGGGTAGCTATGGAAGTGAAGGAAAAGCTCACAAGAGCCTGAATAGTGAAGTTGTGGGAAGGCCCCCAAATTCTCCTGCATGAGTCTTATACCCATCTCTTGACCATTCTCTGTGACCCAAGGAGTGGTGTTCTACAATGATCTAGCCTGGATCCCAGGTTCACCTCCATGGAGTTAGATGAAATGGGTGTGTGATGTTGTGATTCATAACAATAAATATTTATTTGGTAGTCCTTTCATTTCTGGCACAGAGCTCCTAAAAAACCCTTGGAATTTCTGGAGTGTTATTACTGAATTTCTATTGAGATGATTTTTGGAAAGTACCTAAGGATGGGGGCTGGTTGTCAGGGGAACCAACCATACGATTAGAAGGTTGGCACTTTCAGTCCCATTCCCTGACTTTCTAGGAGAGGAAAGAGGCTGGAAATTGAGTCAGTCACCAATGGCCCATGATTTAATTGATCATGCCTCTGTAATGAGGACCTTTGCAGACAAAGGTCCATCTAGTCAAAGCTATGATTCTTCCAGTAGTCATGAACAGATGTGAGAGTTGGACCATAAAGAAAGCTGAGTGCCCAAGAATTGATGCTTTTGAACTGTGGTGTTGGAGAAGAACTTGAGAGTCCCTTGGACAGCAAGGAGCTCAAACCAGCCAGTCCTGAAGGAAATCAACCTTGAATATTCACTGGAAGGACGGATGCTGAAGCTTCAATACTATGGCTACCTGATGCAAAGAACTGACTCGCTGAAAAAGACCTGACATGGGAAAGATTGAAGGCAGGAGGAGAAGAGGGCAGCAGAGGATGAGATGGTCAGATGGCATCACCGACTTAATGAACATGAGTTTGAGCAACCTTTGGGAGATGGTGAAGAACAGGGAAGTCTGGCGTGCTGCAGTCCATGGGGTTGCAAAGAGTCGGACAGACTGAGAGACTGAACAGCTATAATGAGGACTCCATAATTACGCAAAAGGAGAGGGCTGGGAAAGCTTCCAGGTTGGTGAACACGGAAAGGTTTATGGAGTGGGCATGGAAGCTCTCCCTTTCCCCACACCTTGCCCGACACATCCCTCCCATCTGGATGCTCCTGAGTTATCGTTATACCTTTTTATAATAAACTGGTAATCCAGCAAGCGAAATGCTTCTCTGAGTTCTGTGATCTGCTGTACAGCTGGTCAGTTAGAAGTTCAGATGACAACCTGGACCTGTGATTGGTATATAAAACAGCTGAGAGGGTGGTCTTGTAGGACTGAACTCTTAATTTGTGGAATCTGATATTATTTTCAGGCAGAGGGTATCAGAATTGAGTTAAATTGTAAGACACTCAGCTGGTATCCATGAATTGCTTCATTGCTTGGTGGTGTGGGGGAAAACCATCTACATGTTGTAACTGGCGACCGTCCCTTGACTTTTCTCCGTGGCCACAGGAGTGGGATCCTACAAGTGACCCCTACTGAGACTCAGGTCCACCTCTGTGGAGTCAGGTGCAATAGAGTGGAAGGTATATTTCTAGAACAAGTAGGGAAGAAAGGAAGTTGGGCATACACAGACAAGCAAATACAAATAATCCCCAAACTCAGATAAACAAAATAGAACACCTGCAACAACTACAATCTGATTGGGTGCTAAACAGACCAAATGTTTAGGCTTACAAGAAAACAAAAGATTTTATTGTGAAGGAGAAGTTCATAGACTAAGTGGAATTTTATTAATTCAATTATGTATTGTAGGTAGAATTTTATGTGTTAATTTGAATACGTATTGAGTGCTTACTCTGTGCCAGGGATTATTCTAGACCCTGGGACTACAGCAGTGAAAAAATCAGTAAAAAGTCCCTGCCATCATGAAGCTTACATTGTGTAGGGAGAGACAGATAATAAATAGGATGAAGAAGTACAAGTATGTGGTATATTAAATAATGATAAGTGCTTTGGTGGGGGGCAGGGGAATGAACCTTAAGATGTCTTTTGAGTTGTTCTTTAAGGAATGAGAAAGGAAGAAGGAAAGGCCTTGGAGGAGACACTAACCAAAGCAAAACAACAACAACAAAAAAAATTATTGGAAGCTGAGTTGTCGTGTATGAATGCTGTAAACTTCCCAATGGTAAGTTTAATATGACCAGAAAACAAGTCGTCATCATTCACAATGTCCTGCATACTCTGGGCAAGGACTGTGTTAACGGATAGCATCAGCAAAACACAGAAACTTGTAGAACATGATTGGAAGTCAGGATGCGTGGACTGCACAGTGGATCGTGCAGTATCACAAATAATGATGTGGCCAGAATGAAATAAATGGGATTAGGAACAGGCAAGGAGAGTTACATTGTTTCGCGGTTCAGAAGAACCATGGTGATTTGTAACAGCAGCACTGCTACCCTTTCCTGTGGTGAGAGATGTGAAATGAGCCAGAAACAAGGCATTTGGCAATAAAGAACAGGAAGAGATGTTTCCTGGACCTGAAGAGGAAGAGATGGTGCCTGGACAGCACTGAGCCCCTCCAGGTGCGCTGACTGGAGGATTAAACAAACAGGACAATAAACAAACACGTGAGTACTTCTTTTTAACAATTATAACTTCATAATAAATCACTGTACCTCCCACGGCACCACTACTTTTGTAGTGCTCTTCAGTTGAATTGTTTATGTAGATGTGTTAGTCTCTCAGTCACGTCTGCCTCTTTGAGACCCCATGGACTGTAGCCACTAGGCTCCTCTGTCCATGGAGATTTTCCAGCAAGAATGCTGGAGAATGGTAGCCATTCCCTTCTTCAGGGGATCTTCCCGACCCAGGGATTGAACCCGGATCTCCTGCTTGGCAGACAGATTATTTACCGTCTGAGCCACCAGAGTCCTAGCAAAAAAAGTCCGCCCAGACACCTACCTGCTCTTGGGGTGGCTCTGACCTCACACGGATTTCAAAACCTGACTCAGTGACTCCCCCAACACACACCCCACAACTCTAAGTGAAAAGCATGAATAAGTTAGAGTCTTTAGAGACAGTCGTGGGGAAAAAAATTAGAATTGTGATTTGGAATCAGAAAAGTGAAATGAAAACATTTCCAAAGAGGTGTTTAGTGCTCACCTTTGGGAATGTGTGGGGAGGTGGCCCCTGGGGGAACACACGAGGGCTTCTGACAATGCTAATTTCTTGCCCTGGGGTGTGGTTCCATGGCTATATTCCCTTTGCAACAATTCCTAGAGTTGTATATTTATGATCTGTGTACTTCTCTGTAGGCATCTTCACTTGAAGTTTTTATGTTTAGTTGCTCTGTTGAGCCCGACTCTTTGTGACCCCATGGACTGTAGCCCGCCAGACTCCTCTGTCCATGGGATTCTCCAGGCAAGAATACTGGAGTGGGTTACCATTTCCTTCTCCAGGAGATCTTCCCGACCCAGGGATTGAACCTGTGTCTCTTGTGTCTCCTTCATTGAAGGCGAATTCTTTACTGCTGAGCCACTGCTGCTGCTGCTAAGTCGCTTCAGTCGTGTCCGACTCCGTGCGACCCCATAGATGGAAGCCCACCAGACTCCCCAGTACCTGGGGAAGCCCTAAATAAAAGTTTACCACATACACATGAAAAATACCCATAGACACAATTCCATTCTGAAGTAAAAATCATTTAATTCCAGAGTCCAGTGGTCGGGAGGACAGTCTGCGCCTCAGCATTGCCTGACGATGACTGCGGTGGATTTCAGGATAAGGTAAGTTCTTTCTCTTCCCTCTCCCCTAACAAGCCCACCTCACAGCTTAACTCAGCTCTGTCTCACAGCAATTCTCCACCGTGCCTCATGGAACAGGAATTCCTGCTAGGCTGTGTCCGGACATGCGCGACGCAGTCTGACACACGGGGCTTGGAGAACTTCCCGGAGGTGGTTTAAGAGTGATTATATAACATGTTAAGTCTGTGTTCCTTTTTCAGGCATAACTGAACGTTTGCCAAAATAACTAATTGTCAATCCTTTCCCACTGACCCAAATAAAAACATGGTAAATAAATTACAGTCTCAAAAGACACACACAACGTGGCGTTCAAATGACATCACAGCCCTCCGTGAGGAACATCTCACATCACAAACTCGCTGAAGGGTTTGATGCTGAATTATGTCTTTTTAAGTCATAACACCTGTGGTGAGAGTTAGGTCGGGCTGGGAAAGCGATGAATGTCGTTAAGTAAGAGAAACCAAAGCATCAACAAAAGAGCTACTTCTCTTTCGCTGACTGGTTTGGGTCAGAAAAAGAAAACAAGGAATGTTAATAAGTCGACACGTTGTAGGAAAGCCATGAAAATCGGCAAGTGTCCATGTGCCCAAAGGCCTAATGAGACGCAAGCAGCAGACCTGAGAGAGATTTAATCCATTCCTTCCTTCCCTTCTGGTTGCCTTTATGTCTGGATTTTATAGAACTCTGACTTTACGGATGAATGCAGTGTGTGTAACAGGCAGACGTGTGGATTCTCTTCGATGATGTTTCTCAATGAACACGGAGGTTGTGGGAGCTGGAGGCATGGCAGCATGTGTCCACTGGCTCTTTGACACTTAGCAGCTCTCCCCAAAGCCACGACCAGTGACTTCTCTTTGGTGGCTTGAAATCAGCCATGGTGGGAGTATTTAGACCTCTGAACTTGCAAGTGCTACAGATCATGGCTTTGGTGGATATAGGTGAAAGCAGCTGGTTACTATTAACTAGTGCCCCATGGAGCAGGAGTCTGGCAGCATCTGAAATGACTGTATATTTGGCAAGGGTGGCTAACTTACCCTTCCCTAACAAAAGCTAACTCTTGGGCTCCAGCATGGATAGAAAGCGGAGGAGACAACCTCTTTGTATTCTGTGCAAGTTCAATCAGACCCAGTGCTGTATTTTAAGGACAACTTGGGAAAAAAATTACTCTGTGGCCAGGGAGTACCATGGCATATGAACGCTTGAAACAAATGAGCATATTGTGTCCAGGAAAAGAACAGACTCATAAGAGAAAACTGTCTACAGAGGCTTAGAGGGCATATTGTCTTCCTGAGCTTACATTCAGGTGGTAGAGAATAATACAAACAGGTAAGCAGGACTTTCCTGGTGGTCCAGTGACTAAGAATCCACCTGCCAATGCAGGAGATGCAGGTTCAATCCCTGGGTCGAGAAGATCCTCTAGAGGAGGAAATGACAACCCACTCCAGTATTCTTGCCTGGGAAATCCCACAACTATAGGCAAGTGTAAGAGTACATTTAGTTTTGTAGGAAACTGCCAAGCTGTCTTCCAAAGTTGTTGTTGTTGAGTTGCTCAGTCGTGGCTGATTCTTTGCAACCCCATGGACTGCAGCACGCCAGGCTCCCCTGTCCTTCACCATCTCCAGGAGGTTGCTCAAACTCATGTCCCTTGAGTCAGTGATGCCATCCAACCAACTCTCCTCTGTTGTCCCCTTCTCCTCCTGCCTTCAATCTTTCCCAGCATCAGGGTCTTTTCTAATGAGTCAGCTCTTCGCATCAGGTGGCCAAAGTACTGGAACTTCAGCTTCCGTATCAGTCTTCCCAATGAATATTCAGGGTTGATTTCCTTTAAGATTGACTGGTTTGTTCTCCTTCAGTCCACCTTCCAAAGTAGCTGTACCATTTGTATTTCCATCGTCAATGAATGGGAGTTTCTGTTGCTGCACACCTCCAGCAGCATTTGGTGTGTGAGGCTTCTTAATGGGAGTCAGCAGTGTTGAGTCTGATCACCCAAGTGCACTGACCAAATCCAGTTTCTTGACCTAAATGCCATGGAGGACACAGATAGGGGTACTGTTTCCTCAAGAGGCCTTTCTTTCCAGCTGGCCTTTTCTACAACATTTTCAGTTTGTCTCTCTCCAGAATCGCCACCTAGACTTGGGTCAGGGTAGCAAATGGCCATTCTCATGGGCACCAGCAGAATGGCCTCTGCATAATGAGGCTTTAAGAATATAATCCAACCCAATTTCTAGGTGTTACCTACTTTAGGACGACAACATAAACATTTAAACATAATAGAGATAATATGCAGCTCTGTGGAGCCTGATGGAACAGTTCTGCTAAGTTGATATGACTTTCTTGGACCTAGAAGGTGGCCAGAATGCTCTAGGACAGGGATTCCCAATGACTGTCCCGGAGGCCCCCAGCTCCAAGAAGCAAACAAGTACAGGTCATCTGGGAAATTGTGGGTTAAATACAGTTAAACCACAATTAACTTTTCTGTTCTTGTTGGTTCATTGGTCAGGTTTTAAACACAGGACCTTTCCCAGGCTTATTTTAACTTTGACCAACAAGGTTGATTGACTGTCCAAAAGAAAGATATGTTTTGAAACTTCTCTCCTAATGTCCAGACACCCCTTTTATTGAAAAGTGTTTCTCAGAAGAAATGTTCCAAGGTACCTGTTGTTGTTTAAATGCTAAGCCGTGTCCAAGTCTTTGCCACTCCATGGACTGTAGTCTCCCAGGCTCCTGTGTCCCTGGGGATTCTCCAGGTGAGAATCCTGGAGTGGGTTGCCATTTCCTCCTCCATGAGGTCTTCCCAACCCAGGGGTTGAACCGAGTCTCCTTCATTGGCAGGCGGATTCTTTACCACTGAGCCACTCGGGATACCCAACCCAAGGCAGACACTCTGGAAAACATGATTCTTGAACAGTTTTCCAAAGTCCGTCATGCCATTCAGTCTCATCCATGGAGAGACGAGGTAAAGTGGGGCTTCAGGAATGGTTTTGGCAGAAGGGGGATAGATCCAGAGAGGGGAGGAAACAACTAGGTACTGAGGGAACAGATCAGAAAGAAAGGAAACCTCACGGGAGGGGGAAAGGCCCATGCTTCCAGGAATCATTACCATCACGGTCCCACAGGGGGCACGCAGCCCAGGAGCTTGGAGCAGTGAACCCACAGGGAGTGTGAACCCGCAGGGAGCACCGAACCCACAGGAAGTGCCGCCCCTGGAGCTGGCAACATGGTCATCCAGCAGAATGGACAGGAAGAGTGCTGAGGTCGACATCTGAGAAGAGTCATAATTGTTCATTTCTAGCACAAAGTGCAGAAAAAGACTATCTTTTATTGATTAACAAGCCGAATACTCTCTAACTGACTGGGGGTAGGTGTGGGGAACGCGGCCACCCGCCACGGTCACTCCCACGGTGAGGACAGTTCCCAATAGGAGCTGGGTGACTTGAGAAACCAAACATAGGGCTGCCTTTCATTAGGAAGCAGAGCTCATCCAGAAGCATGTTTCGATTTCTATAAATACACAAAGAAAAGCAGGTTTCCCACAATAAGCAACCCCAGCATTGGGCCCTGTCAATCAAAACAGAACCTAAAGACGAAAAAGCAAAGAGAAACAAGAAGAACCCCTGGAAACCCAAAGGGACATTTCTCTGTGCAATAGGAGCCGGGCAACTCTTGACCTTTTTCAAAATCCAATTAGTGTAATTGTGTAAAATATTTATAAGCCAGTAGATATATTACAGAAGTGTGTGCCACACAAATGTTATTTCTGTCACCCTTTTAATAAAAAGGAGGAGGTAATCCTGGTACAACTGGCAGTCTACTCTTTCTAATTTTGAAACCATTAAAGAGCAATTAAAAACATCCCCGGGGTTCCCTGATGGCTCAGTGGTAAGAATCCCCCTGTCAATGCAGCAGACGCACAAGACACAGGTTCAGTCCCTGGGTGCAGAAGATCCCCTGGATTAGGAAAGGGGAACCCACTCTGGTATTCTTGCCTGGAGAATAGCTACAGTTACAGAGTAGGCTGGTGGGCTCCAGTTCAGGGGTCCCAAAGAGTTGAATGTTACTTAGGGACTAAACAACAACAAAAATGTCCCCAAAGTCAGGACAGGATTTCACACGCTTACAGATCAACAATTTAGGAACTTTACTAATTTCAGGGGAGAAGGAATGGTCTCTAGCCTGAGGTTTAGCAGGCCAGCTTTCAGACGAGTTAATTTTTGTTGATTTGCTTGCTTTCCAGCAGGAGTCATAAAAGTCTTGAGTGGGTGAGACAGGAAAACTGCAGCCACAAGATAACACTGCAGTGCTCTGGTTTCCAGTCACTCCGGCCTGTGCTCAGCCTGTCCCTGGTGCAGACAGCTGCCCTCTCTCCCAGCGGGGCCGCTTCCTGACCGGCCTCTCATCGAGTCCTGCCGAGACGTTGGCAGAAGCACGTCTGTGAAGAGTTGGACACGACTGTATGGTTGAACACACAAGCAGGGGCGGGGTGCGCAAGCCCAGCACACACGTGCCCCAAACCTCGGAGGAGAGAATTCAGCTGTGTCCTTCTGTCTTTCTGCGGACTCTGCAGCTCTGGAGCTCAGTGTCGCATCCAGACAAGTCCACCCACCTCGCCCTCCAGCTAGTGGCCTCCTCTGCTTCCTTATAGCATCCCCTGGCAAGGCTGGCCACAGAGGGCTCGGGAACCGAGAACTGGGTGGCTGTTCTCTCCACACCCTCCTGAAAGTGCTGCCCCCTGCCCCGGCCCCCTCCTCCCCCACTCTCTGATGGAAGGAAAAATGACCCTGGAGGAGAATGCACCCTGCCCGCCTCACCCCAGCTGGCTCTGAATCCTACACTGGGGGTGGAAAAAAGCATCTTTTACTTAGCACAGTGCAGAGCTGCTGCATTTGCTTTTATGGGCAAATACTAATATGCCCTGGTAGCTCAGCTGGTAAAGAATCTGCCTGCAATGCAGGAGACCCCGGTTCCATTACTGGGTCAGGAAGATCCTCTGGAGAAGGAATAGGTTACCCAGTCCAGTATTCTTGGGCTTCTCTGGTGGCTCAGCTGGTAAAGAATCTGCCTACAATGCAGGAGACCTGGGTTTGATTCCTGGGTTGGGAAGTTCCCCAGGAGGAGTGCATGGCAACCCACTTCAGAACTCTTGCCTGGAGAACCCCCATGGACAGAGGAGCCTGGCAAGCTACAGTCCATGGGTTCCCGAAGAGTCAGACTCAAATGAGCAATTAAGAAAAGCACAACAACTTTTTATCTAGTATTTAGAGAGTGTGAGATTCAACATTGGGCTTTGAGAGAACTCAAACAATTTCAAGATATGTCTCTTTGCCCCTTAAATTATCAATACACTAGCCAGACAAAACAAATGCATAAGTAAATGATATATTTTCTTGATTCATAGATGCCATTTATAGAAAGACATACTACCAAGCAATATCTTTATAGGGAATCATCAGAAGTGTATGCATTGATTATATGATGGAATCTGATGTCAGAATAGGAACAGGTGAAGAGAGGGAGCAGCTTGGGAGCAGAGGAGATGTGGGTGGTAGGGTGCTGTGACACCCTGGTGTCCCCTTCACACTTCACTTCATCTTCATGACAATCCCTACAATGCTGATATTGTTATTCCCAGTTTTGCAAATGAGGCAATTGAGACTCATACTTTAAGCAACTTTCCCAAGATCAGGCAGCTGGTGAGTTAGGGAACTGGTGCTAGAACCCAAGCAGGAGAAGCCATAAAGAGTGGTGGCTGTGAGACAGCTTAGAATCTTCCTTGTCCTACTTGCAAGCCTCATGGCTTTAGATAAATTCCATAAAGTCTTTGCGCTTCAGTTTCCGTATCTGTAAAATGGGAACTAATAATAGCACCTACCTTATGGGGTTGGTTGTGACTCCCCCCTCCACCAGCTTTGAGGTATACCTGGCAAATGAAATTGTAAGATATTTAAAGTCTACAGTGTGATGATTTGATATATGTATGTGTACGTTGTGAAGTGATTTCCCCCATGCATCACCTCACATGTCTTTTATTTTTTGGTGTGAACATTAAGTTCTACTCTCTTAGCAAATTTCAACTGTACAATGCAGTGTTATCAATTAGAGTCACAAAGTTAAAGTTAGTGCCCTTTTACTAACCTCTATTTCCCCCACTACCCAGACCCTAGCAACCTCTTTTCTACTCTCTGTATCTATTTAAAAAGAAATAATGGTAAAGAACTAATGGTAAAGAACCTGCCCTTACCAATGCAGGAGACTTAAGAGATATGGGTTCAATTCCTGGGTTGGGAAGATCCCCTGAAGGAGGAAATGAAAACCCATTCCAGTATTCTTGCTTGGGGAATCCTATGGACAGAGGAGCCTGGCAGGCTATAGTTCATGGGGTCACAAAGAGTCAGACATAGCTGGTGTGACTTAGCACACACACAGTATCTTTTTTTTTAAAGATTCCACATATAAATGATACCATGTAGTATTTATCTTCCTCTGACTTTTTAAATTAGCATTGTACCCTCAATGTCTATCCAAGTTGTCACAAATGACAGGATATCCTTCTTTTTTAAACGAAGTTATATATATAGGCATGGAGTTGTTTTTAAGCTTAAAAATTATGTTGTACTTAAAGCACTTACAAGTGCCTGGTAGACACATTGAAAATGCACAATAAATGTAAAGCTATTACTGTTTTATTATTCTGAAAGTGAAGTGAGAAAATGTTTTATCAATATCAAATAATTAACAGGTAAATTAGGCGATGATGGAGACCAGTATCAAAGTTTCAGATTTTAGCAGAAGTCTTAGTCTGCTAAAAGTAAACCACAGGATATTATACATCAACTGCTGCTGCTGCTGCTAAGTCGCTTCAGTCGTGTCCGACTCTGTGCGACCCCATAGACGGAAGCCCACCAGGCTCCCCCGTCCCTGGGATTCTCCAGGCAAGAACACTGGAGTGGGTTGCCATTTCCTTCTCCAATATATCAACTATACCTCAATTAAAAAAAAAAAGGTACAGAAAAAAAAGTAAATCATGTGATAAGTCCTTGCCAGTCTTCCTAATGCCCTCATCACCAAGAAGACAGAGGAAACAACAAGGGAACTTCTATTCTTGACTTAAATCTGACGAAAAAGAACTTAATGGCTATTGTGTAATTTCCAGGAACCTCGAGAAAAAATGACTGCGTCATTCCTGGTCAAACAGAGGAAAGGGACCATCAGGCTGAGCTGACGTGAGTCCTGGACTTTGGAAAACAGGCTTTGGAAAGTTCAGGAAAAAATGATAAGTATGCCCCTGTTGGCCAGGAATATGATTCACAAGAAAGGGAAACTCTGCGAGGAAAAAAAGAAACAAGTGTCAGATCGAACACATAAATAATCCTTGTGAAAAAGAACAGGTGATGCCTGTTCAGAAAAACGTCTCTGAATTGTTCAAATTTCCACAGGATGTGTTTAAAGGGCAGAAGGACGTGCACGTAGGGAGGCTATGCCCTGTGCTTAGAACCAGAGCTGGGAGGGAGGTGGGAAAGAAAGGCCCTTGAGCTCTCATTAAAGATGAGGTCTGGGTTACACACGCACACACACACGTTATTTCATTTTATCCTTTACCACCTTAAAAGGTAGGTGTGAGTTTTGTGTTTGAGGGTGTGAAAATGTGATATAATAAGAAATATGTATTTGGTCTTCATCCCCGGTTCCTGGCACAGGGCTCCTAAAACCCTCATACTTTCCTCCTGGGGCAAGCAGAGTGTCTTGTGCTCTTCTCAATATATATATATATTCTCTCTATATATATATTCTCAATATATATATATCCTCATATATATGTTAGTCACTCAGTCGTGTCTGACTTTGCGACCCCATGGACTGTAGCCTGCCAGGCTCCTCAGTCCCTGGAATTTTCCAGGCAAGAATACTGGAGTGGGCCGCCATTTCCTTCTCCAGGGGATCATCCCCTTTCAACCTGGCCTGATTTTATGCTAATGAGGTGATTCTGGGTGGGCCCCTGGATAGCTTGGGGATGGACGATAAATACCACTAATTAGAGGTTCAAACCTAGTCCAAAATCCAAGGCGAGGTCTAGGCAGAGGCTTCCGTGAGCATCCAGCTGGACAGATGTGGTAGCATGGCCGTGGAAGGGGTTCGGTTCAAGGATGAGAAGGCCAGTCATGGAGGGACTGGTGTCACAACAGGGGAAGATTTACTTGGCAGAAATGCTTACGTGTTTTATACTTCAGTTAAGTCATCTATGATTCTGTTTATGGACAGTATCTGTAAGGTTGCTATTTTAAACATGGCCACATTAATTCATTGACATTATTAAATATATGTTTCTTGGACAGCAGGTAAAGAGAGAACACAGTGCTGAATGTTTCAAAAAATGACAACAGGTGCTGTCTGCCTTCAAGAATTACTTTATTCCTAAAAGGAATAAAGCATAATAGGGACTTCCTCGCTGGTCCAATGGTTGAGTTCAGGCTCCCAGAGCAGGGTACCCGGGTTTGATCCCTAGTCAGGGAACTAGATCCCACATGCCTCAACTAAGAATTGGAATGCCAAAACTAAGAAAGACCCAATGCAGCCAAATAAATAAAATGTTTTTTAAACACCCAGTAAATTAAATAAATAAAAGCTGCAAGAACACAGTACCAAAATGAATGGCCCAGATGCCACAGCAAGGCATGGAGAGGGGATGGCACTGAAAGTTGGCAGAGCCACGGAGGGACAGTTTCATGAAGTGGTGATGTTTGGCTGAGAGCTGAAAAGAAGGACGGTGGGGTCCCAGTGGGTGAGGGAGCAAACCAGGTAAGGACACGAAGGGGCAGAAACGTGGAACAGTGAGGGGAAGGGAAAAGATGAGGCTGCTTGCAGCAGAGCTGGTCACACTGAATCCTGGAGGAAGAAACGTTTGGATCATTAGGAGGTGGTCAGGTGATTCCAGCCCGAAGAGCAGGACTTTCTTGGAAGGCAGGGCACCCGCTGGAGGGATGGGTCAGGCAGGATGTTTAGAGAAAAAGCAGAGCCCAGGAGACTAGCGTGTAAACCAAGCATGAGAGAACAAAACCTGGGCTTCCCTGGGAGCAGTGGGAACAGACAGGAAGAAAGGAATGGGTCTGAGAGACACAAGCTGTGTTCTTTTTATTTTAAAGACAAGCAAAAACATCCATAACTCTACCATGTTTTAGAGTGATAACTGCTATTGCAACCTTGGTACATATTTCTCAAAACATTTTACACATTTACACACTTCTGTGACTTGACGCCTAGCTGTGCTGGCTGTGTAATCTGGGCAAGTTACGTCACCTGTCATGTCTCTTAGGTCCCCCTTTTTTAACCGTCCCCGGTTGACAACTGACTGGCCGAGAATGTATCAGACAATCTAAGTGCACTTAACACACGGCTGGCAGAGTGACTGCCCCCACTGCCTAGCTATTACTATACAACTTTCTCTTGTTCTCTTTCCATGCGTGCACGGCATGGCTGTGCCATAATTTACTCAGTCATTCACTTATTGGTGCACCTTTGGGATGTGTCTAGGATTTTTTCATGCGTTTGCTAGTACAAACAATGTTGCCATAAACAGCCTTGCGCATCTCTAAAAAACTCATGTTGTAAATGGATTCCAGGAAGAGAGAAGCTGATGTGTTTTAACTGTTGATAGATGGTGCCTGACAGAAGGGACACCTGGGATGGCACAGCTGCTTTAAGAAGAATGAATCAAAGTTGGCTTAAAGTTTTGTAATCAATACTTGTGATCAATTAAAAAGACTCAGACAAAATGAAAACAGTAATTTGAAAAGATGCATGCATCCCAGTGTTTGTTGCAGCATTATTTATAACAGCCAAGACATGGGAGCAACAGAAGTGTCCAGCCACAGATGAATGGATAAAGCAGATGGATAAAGAAATGGATATGACTCAGCCATTAAAAAAGAGTAAACTAATGCCATTTGCAGCTACATGGATGACCTAGAGAACATTATATTTAGTGGGAGAAATCAGACAGAGAAGGATAAATACTCATTACTTATGTGTGGAATCTGAAAGGTAAAACGAATATATATGACAAAACAGAAACAGATTCAGAGACATAGAGAACAAACTAGTGGTTATCAGTGGGGAGGGGCTTCCCAGGTTGTGCTAACAGTAAAGAACCCGCCTGCCAATGCAGGAGACATAAGACATGTGGGTTCAAGCCCTGGGTTCCCGTCAGAAAGATCTCCTGGAGGAGGGCATGGCAACCCACATCAGTATTCTTGCCTGGAGAATCCCCATGGACAGAGGAGCCTGGCAGGCTACAGTCCATGCAGTTGCAAAGAGTTGGACACGACAAGTGACTAAGCTCACACACATGCAAGTATTAATATAAATAACGTGCCTGCTAAATCCTAGGTATGTAAATAACATGTAAATGTATTATGTAAATACTTAGCATCTATGAGCCCATCTCCCAAACGAAAGCAGAACAAGAAAATAACTCATATCTACTCATACATTTCCCAACTAACATCACGTCTCTTCTCCCCACCATCATCTTGAATCCTGAGCCCGCTGGCTCCTTGTTTTTCTTTCTTTGTAGTTGTATTGTATTCCTAAACTGCTCATGGTTTTAAAACCATGCTTTAACCTATATAAAGGGTGTCATGTGACCTTTGGGGACCCTCTTTTTCACTCAGTATCCTGTTGCTAAGATTCATCCATTGTGTGGCATGCTGCTGTACTTCATTTGTTAAGCTCCTTTGCTGTCTTACAATGAAAGGTCCTGATGTCATGACTGTTTTTGAGAAACATGCTTACGTTCTTGCTCTTCCTTACCCCATTGTTCCTACTACTTTAGCTTAAAGGCCTGACGGACACCGTGTATTTCAGGAAGGAGGAGTCTCTCTGGTCACGTGCCATGAGGACTCTGCGGTTCACAGCTGTGTGGATCTTATGGCCTCACTATAAATCACATCTTTGTCCATTGTGACTCTCAGAAACATATCCACGACAGCCAGGAGGCCCTCCTTCTTAAAATGAAGCATTTCCCTTTGCTCACTAACCAAGAGGACAGAACAGTGACTCACGGTGTTCGGGTTTCAAAGGGTGAGTAAAGGGAAATGTTAAAATGACTCAGAATATACCCAATGGCTTTTGAGTAAATAACCCCAAAATAGCCTTTTCCCCTTCAGGTTCCTGAGCGAGAGCAGTGTGGTGATCCTTTCCTCAGGGAAGCAGTGCGGTTGGGTGGGAACAGTCTGGCTCAGGCAGGCGGAAGAACCAGTGACTATAAACCACCCACTTGATCCTCTTACTTTGTGACCTTGAGCAAGTCACTGAATTGAAGAGTACTTGGAGATACCTTCTAACTCTGAGCTCAGCAATCAGGCGGCCTGCCTTCTCCATTCATACAAAACTCAACCTCTTTGCAGTTCTTAAAAATGTCTGAATAGGGTTTACAGAACCAGCCCAGCTTTTCTTCATTATTACAGTAAAATGTGGGGAAACAAGGTTCCGGGGCCATAGAGCGCCTGTGTTTGGCCATGACGTCCAGGCCTCACTCAGCCCAACGCTGTCCAGCCAGGGCTGCACAGAGGCGGCCGCGGGAAATTCTGGGGCTGGTGGAGGGCGGCTCAGGCCCCACCTTCTTTCACTCTTCCGGCTTCTCTGGGAACCACAGGTTATTATTTGTGCTCTTTGATGCTTGTCTGAAGGCTGCATACAGGACATTTTCAAAGGGGGAAAACAAGAGAGTGGGAGATGGAGGGAAGAAAGCAGAAAGAAAGTCTTACCAGGGCAAACATGAAAATAAAATGACCTTTGTGCCATAAATTAGGGGGTTGGCAGAGTGGCTTATTAATGCAGCTGAGGTATTTGAAATGTAGAATTTGCTGGGTTGGCAGATTAATCCCATTTATGCTGCAGAAAGTATTCCGTGACATTAAAGGATTTATTTGTTTGCTAATCTGCTTCAGACTCCAGAGGCCTTGTTATAAAATAAGCAGGTGGAGGAGAAGGAAAGGGTCAGAAAGAGGGGTTGGGAGGAGACAGGGTTTTCATCCCCATTTCTGCTGTGAATTTTATGAACCCACTGCCTAATGAGGGCTTTGAAAACACTACACGACCCAGTCCATAAATATAGCCTGGTTTACTTATATCACGGACAAAGTAGAGGGTTTTTGTTGGTTTTTAGAGTTAATGAGATCATTTTTTGTAAATATTCAAGCAAGAAGATACTACTTCGGCTATTTCAAACACAGATGTTGAAGCATTTGAGAAAGAAGCAAATGGAAAGTGTTATTTCGGTGTCTAACAAGCTTTAATCCTCATCATTAGATTTATTGGGAGCCACCGTAACATTTGAAGCAGTCTCCTTTCTTCCGATTTTTTAAACCCCTTCCCCCCAAAAGCAAACAAACATTTGCTTTTCTGTTGCCTTTTTCCTCATGGATGGACACAGGGCAATAGCCAAACATCCTCTTAATCTCTTTTTCAAAGACTCGAACCTCCTTTCGGGTAAAGCAGTCACTTTGTTTTGTTCCCCAGCACCTTGACAATGCTGAGAAAACATAATCCTTCACCTAGAATAGAATCTCAGATTTGCTGTTCCATTACCCGGTAGCCTAAGCATTTGTATTAAAAGACAGTTAAGCCTTTTTCAGTGAGGCATTTCCTTCCTTACCTTCCTCACAGAAAGTTCTGCTTTATTTTTAGTAATATCCTGGCTCCTGGTATTGTATTTGTGCACATAATCCCTTCACAATAATGCTTAGCGCTCTGGTGGCACCTTTCCTCCGAGGAACTCAAAGGCCTTTACAAACATTAATTGGTTCTCACAGCACCCCCATGAGATGCGTGAGTGTTCCATTGCAACTGGTATATTATTATCCACATTGTGACTTCGCCAGAATTCTTTTGCCTTCTTCCCCAGTGTGCTTTCTAATGGAATGTACCTGGAGTCCACCAGGGATGGCCCGTTAGGACCACAGTAAGAGTGAAACTTGTTGAAAGGAAACATGAAAGAAAGATGTGAACTGTGGTATAAGTTGCTTGGCGGTGTCCACCTCCACTGACCCTCCAGGGAAGGGGAGCGGGGTGAAGACGTGTGGAGCTTATCTTCTCTGAAGTCAGAGGAGA
This sequence comes from Moschus berezovskii, assembly GCF_049115385.1. Lineage (NCBI taxonomy): Eukaryota > Metazoa > Chordata > Mammalia > Artiodactyla > Moschidae > Moschus > Moschus berezovskii. The sequence goes on from NC_142478.1 coordinate 37,866,542, forward strand.
AGCCTGACCCAGGGCAGCAATGATGAACAACTTCTGCCCAGAGCGTTGAACAAAGTCCTGTGGATCCAAGCCGTGACTCCTGTAATTCCAGGTCTGATATGCCCTGTGATGGTGAACTCTAACCTGCCCTAAGAGGCGAATAGTACAGATTATCCCAGAAGCCATTGGAAAAATCCTTACTGTTTTTTGGATTGGCACAAGCAGGTTCTGTGCTAAAACTTCACTGTAATGATTTTGTTTTGGGTACTTCAACTTTTTGTGACAAAACCTATCAAAAATCTCAAGATTTTCCAAAAGCGTGGGCCATTGTGAAATGTTTAAAAATGAATGTTAATATTTACGTATTGACTTGAATGATTCTACCTCCTCCTAGTTTTTACTAGATATTTTATTACTAAAACGGGAGCGAACTGGAGGGATAATGTGGTGAGCGGTTACAGGTGAATTTAGGAGACAAAGGATCAGATTTCTCTCTTGATAGAAGCTCAGAAAGCTCAGAAGCAGCAGCTGAAATGGTGAACTGTTGGCCTTTGAGTGTCAGACAATAGGCTCTTTTGCATTCATTCAATCACACTCATCAAATTTTCTGAAGAATTTCTACTGAGATGTTCTACAGAGGAGAGCAAGCACAAAAGGCCACATTTGTATGTGTGTGTGTAACTATGCAAATTAAACGGGCTTCCCTGGTGGCTCAGCAGTAATGATCAATTCAGGAGCCGCAGTAGATACGGGTTCTGTCCCTGAGTCAGGAAGATCCTGACGTGGTAGGCATGGCTACCCACTTCAGTACTCTTGCCTGGAGAATCCCATGGACAGAGGAGCCTGGTGGGCTACAGTCTGTGGGGTCGCAGAGTCCCACACGACTGAGCAACTCAGTGAGCACACATGCAAATTAAAAAGGAAGTTATTATTTTAATTTGGCACAGAAGCCAAACATTTTTTTCTTCACTTACAATGGAGACTGGGGAGAATCCAACAGTGAGCAAAACAGAGAAGAATCCCCACATACGTGAAGCATTTGGAGACAAGAGAGACAATGTACAAGTAAACACGTAAAATAAACAAGTAGCTTATGACAGCCACTTGCAGCTAAACAAGCTTAACATATATAATCCAGAATCTGTGCTAAATGAATTTATATCACTCTCTGAGCTCAAGCCAGTGTTACATTAAACTTCCTCGGACTAATATCCTTAGACTCTCAGTTCAGTCGCTCAGTCGTGTCCGACTCTCCGCGACCCCATGAATCACAGCACGCCAGGCCTCCCTATCCATCACCAACTCCCGGAGTACACTCAAACTCATGTCCACAGAGTCAGTGATGCCATCCAGCCATCTCATTCTCTGTCGTCCCCTTCTCCTCCCGCCCCCAACCTTGCCCAGCATCAGAGTCTTTTCCAGTGAGTCTATATGCCCACAAAACATTCTCCCAGTGCCAGCATCTCTGCGGGAAGGAAGGCTGTATTTGCAAATGGTGGACTCAACAGCTGTGGGAAGGAACTGCCACAGTTGGGGTTAAAAAAAACAACAACTATAATCAGGTAGTGTTCTGGAAACAGGCAGGGCAGACACAGGGAACCAACAGGAAACAGCGCAGTAAGTCCCATCTTCTATTCTAGCCTCGCAGTCTTCCTCTAGCGCCCCCTACTGGCACAGCTACAGCATCAGGTGGCAAAGAAGTATTGTGGTTTGCCAAGGAACAGTCTCAGCACCACAAAGCCAAGTTTAGAAGGCTGGATTTGGGGTTGGATGAAAAGAACTTAATGGACACAATGAATTAAAACTTCTTTGGAAAAGAAACACATGAAGTATGTAACATAGTGTAACCACCATTCAGTCAGTTCAGTTCAGTTGCTCAGTCGTGTCTGACTCTTTGCCGACCCCATGAATCACAGCACGGCAGGCCTCCATGTCCATCATCAACTCCCGGAGTTCACTCAAACTCATGTCCATCGAGTCAGTGATGCCATCCAGCCATCTCATTCTCTGTCGTCCCCTTCTCCTGCCTTCAATCCCTCCCAGCATCAGAGTCTTTCCAGTGAGTCAGCTCTTCGCAAGAGGTGGCCAAAGTATCGGAGTTTCAGCTTTAGCATCAGTCCTTCCAATGAACACCCAGGATTGATCTCCTCTAGAATGGACTGGTTGGATCTCCTTGCAGTCCAAGGGACTCTCAAGAGTCTTCTCCAACACCACAGTTCAAAAGCATCAATTCTTTGGCGATCAGCTTTCTTCACAGTCCAACTCTCACATCCATACATGACCACTGGAAAAACCATAGCCTTGACTAGATGGACCTTTGTTGGCAAAGTAATGTCTCTGCTTTTTAATATACTATCTAGGTTGGTCATAACCACAATTAACCTTTATTTATCCCTCTATTGATGTAGCTTCCTTAAAGATCACTCAAGAACTGCTGCTCAGTTGTGCCCAACTCTTTTGCAACCCCATGGACTGTAGCCCACCAGCCTCCTCTGTCCACGAATACTGGAGTGGGTTGCCATGCCGCTCTCCAGGGTATCTTCCTGACCCAGGGATGGAATCTGGGTCTCCTGCTTTGCAGGCACATTCTTTACTGTCTGAACAACCAAGGAAGCCCCAACTGATCTTTCAACAGGGTAGAAGAAAGAGACCATATGCCACAGAGGAAGACACATATAGACTCTGGGAGACCTGATATCCAACATGAAACTAAAATGTTTTCATTAATTTTTTATTATTACTTAAAAAAAAAAAAATCACAGCCTAGGGTTAGCCTATGCACTGGGGGAAGTCTAGGGAAGGTCACTGTTTTACTAGGGAGAAGAGATAGGAAAGAGTGGTAGTGACCTGGGGGAGCCCATTGGAAACCAGCAGCAGGGGCCCAGGGGTGGGAAGTGACTCACATGGGACAATGTGGGTGGGGTGGGGGGGTGAGTGGACAGTGAGGAGCTGGTGTTAAGCTTCTGCCATTATGCACTTAACAAATATTGAAGTATATGAACAGGAGAGTCCCAGAGAGTATTTGAAGAGGCAGAATCAGTAGAATAGACTTTTGGTTATTGGAGGATGAAGACATAATTTGGGTATAAAAGAAAATGTGACTTTATTTTGTTGTTAACAGTCAGTGAAGTCTGAGGCCATACTAGTTACATCATAATCTCTCAGTGAATTATCTTGGGGTTTTTACTTTATTTCCAAGTATGCCTTCATTGGCTAGCACTCAAGCAATACAGATGGACAATTGATCTAGTTTCTGATATTTAATTATGTTACTGGCCATTGGTTTAGGATTACTATTTTTAGCATGTTATCTTTACTTAAAAAAGAGAAATGAATGTTGAATCCCATAAAACTGAGTATTGCTTTCTACTTTGATCTGTTAATATGCTAAATTACTATTTGATTTTGAGTAATTATTTTTCAAAGGTACTTCTTTTAAAGATTTTTATATGCAGCTAGTGAAGGGGGGGGTTTGGCAGTATGCTATCACAGCAAGTATTGGGATTTCTTTTTCTTTATGCTCTGAATCAGTTTAGATAGCATAACAATGATCAGATTGAAGATCTAAATGAATTTTTGTCTATATAACCATCTGTGCTAAAAATTTTTTGAGGCATCAGCCATAAATAGTATTTTCATTATTATTTTCCAGATATTCCACTATTTTGATTTGACTTCTTTGGTCAAATAATTATTTCTAAATGAATTTTGAACTTCTGAGTAGTTGTTTTTGTTATTATTGTTTCTGTATTTCTTATTTTTAGTTTTATTACATGGTGGTTATAGAGCACATTTGCATATTGGTCCAAATTGTGTTGCACCTGACAGATAGCAATTGAAATATTTAACACACGATTTATCTGTTCTCTAATTTCATTATAGATGAACTCAATTTTTCTTTTTAATTTCCTTAGGTTTTGTTGTGTGTTGTGTGACACATTAAATACTTCCCAGAAATGTTTATTACTATGTTTCTTTTAAAAAAATAATTTTATTTATTTTTGGCTGTGCTGGGTCTTCGTTGCTGCATGGGCTTTTCTCTAGTTGTGGTGAGCAGAAGCTACTCCCTAACTGTGTGCAGGCTTCTCCTCTTGCGGAACTGTGGCTCACAGTGGCATGTGGGATCTTCCCAGATCACGGAATGAACCCAAGTCTCCTGAACTGGCAGGCTGATTCTTTACCACTGAGCCATGAGGGAAGCCCGTGGCTAAGTCTTGAAAGAAGAATCTACATGCTTTGCAATGATTTTGTAAACTATTAAAAAACTTGTAACTCTTCTCTTTCTGCTTAAATTTGCCAGTGAATTCTGTTCCCCAAAAGAAGTAAGTTATGGGGTTACATCTGACACAGACGTTAGATAAAGTCTCTCCATGCACACAACTGGCATAATGAAAACGGCAGGGAGGAGAGAGAATTTCCACACGGATCATATTTGGAAACTGTTAAGTCAACGCATATGTAATTTCAAAAAGTGCTCTGGTGGGTGCTCATCTTTAAAGGAAGGACTCAGGAAAACACAGCAAGATGAACCAAGACTCTAACAACCTCACATTCAAGGACTGAAGTAACAACAGGCCAGGGACATTATTTTATTCTATCTTTTGAGCACCTTTTCTATAGACTTTTGCTCAAACAAACGAAACAGATACTCAGGTTTGTTTTTCTATAAAATTCAATAATTATTTTTCCAAAATGGAAAGCGTATATATTATTTTTAAAATCTGTTTTATGCATTAGAAATAGCACAGACCTGAATATTTTTCAAGCTAGGTTAGGGCGGTTGGTATTGAACTTATAAATTTTCTTGCTTGCAAAGAACTTAAAAGCCATTCTTCTAAGTTTTGTTATTAGAAGGAAATATTAGTTTCACTATACAAACTAAAATCCCTTGGAAGGTTGCAAAAAGTATCAATGTGAATATCCCCAAACCCTGGAAAGAATCTGAACCAGTGAAATACTTTTGAACAAATAGATGCCACAAAACCAAGTTGTCCTTAGACAGGAAGCTGGGCATTTTCTTTCCTTGCTGAACTTACATTTTCCATGAATTATATTGTGCATTCAATCATAAACAATCCCAAATAATAGGATCATACACCATTTTAAATCCATAAGCATGAGACTCTGGAATGAGAAGTCAAATTGTTACAAAGCTGGGTAAACTCTCATCAGTGACACCTGACCTGCTCTTTTTTGCGACTCAGACCTTTCCTGTTACTGTTGTAGAAAAGGCACAAACTTCAAGTAAAGGACTATCACCACCTTTTCAATGGCAATCGTTAGCTACCTAAAGATATTAAAAAAAAAAAGTTTGGAACTGACTAAAGATGTAGTGATATAAAAGATCTTAAAATCCTTAAATGCTAGTTCTTTGTATGATCACAGTGCCATGAACTGACTCTGAGATTTAATTTCTCCCACCCATTCCAAGACGTGTAGCACCTAAATAGTAACTTTCACCAACAAATTTCTTCCAACTTCACAATGAAAAAATATTGTTTTTATATTTCTTTAATTTTGTATCAGTTTGAGAAAATGGATGTTCACTAAACTGATTGTGGTCATCATTACATGATAGAAGTCAAATCATTATGCTGTCTGTACACCTTAAACTTATACAGTGCTGTATGTTTTATCTCGATAAAACTAGAAATTAAAAAAAGCTGGTAGAAAAAAAACCAAATTCTTTCCACTTGTTTCCTGGGTCCTAAAAACCTGAACCTTATTTACTTGTCTGCATTTCATCCCATCATGCCTGGTACTCCTGATTTTCCAGAAATGTGGCAGGTTGCATTGGAAGTCCATGGAATGGGGTGAATTTATGATTATGATGTTGATTAGAATGCAGAACATGGCTATAGAATGGCTGCTATCCAAAAGTCTACATGCAATAAATGCTGGAGAGGGTGTGGAGAGAAGGGAACCCTCTTACACTGTTGGTGGGAATGCAAACTAGTACAGCCACTATGGAGAACAGTGTGGAGATTCCTCAGAAAACTGGAAATAGAACTGCCATATGATCCAGCGATCGCACTCCTGGGCATACACACCGAGGAAACCAGAATTGAAAGAGACACATGTACTCCAATGTTCATTGCAGCACTGTTTATAATAGCCAGGACATGGAAGCAACCTAGATGTCCATCTGCAGATGAATGGATAAGAAAGCTTTGGTACATATACACAATGGAATATTTCTCAGCCATCAAAAAGAATGCATTTGAATCAGTTTTAATGAGGTGGATGAAATTGGAGCCAATTATACAGAGTGAAGTAAGCCAGAAAGAAGAACATCAATACTGTATATTAATGCATATTTATGGAATTTAGAAAAATGGTAACCTGAACCCTGTATAAGAGACTGCAAAAGAGACATAGGCATTTAGAACAGTCTTTGGGACTCTGTGGGAGAGGGTGAAGGTGGAATGATTGGGGAGAATGGAATTGTAGCAGGTATTTTATCATAAGTGACCAGTCCAGGTTCGACGCATAAATTTTCCTCTGTTCATTTCTTTGCATTTGTGCTTTTTTAATAAAAATACTTTTAACTGTAAAAAAAAAAAATTAAAAAAAAAAAAAAGAACATGGCTATAGGTGCATTTTGCCCTTACATCAAAACATGTCAATTTAAGGTCATCTTTTAAAAATCGTAAAATATTTAGGTATACAAAAATTACAGACTGTATTACAATCAATATCTGTATTCCCATCACTCAGTTTAAGACATGAAACATTTCAACTATTCTCCTCTGAGGAAATTCTTCTCCAATACTTAGTGTTTGGTTTGCATTCATGTAGTGTTCTACTACACGTCCCCTTAAACAACACATTACCTTGCATGCCTTAAAACTTTAAATATTAAGTCTCTTTCCGAAACATTTTTGAGATTACGGTTTTACATATAGCTATTTTATTTTACTGCCATAGGTACTGCATTGTATGAATATTTCATAGAAATTCCTTCTCTTACTGATGGATAGTAAGATTGTTTCCAGTTTCTTACTACTTACAAATAATGGTAATATGATTTTCGCATTCATTACCTTGTTGAATAACTTGCTCTGAGTTATACACTTGGGAGAACCATTGGGATTATAGGGGTTTCAACATTACTAGTTATGCTAGTTGCTTTTTGAAGTGGCTGTACCGATTTATACTCCACCAGGAGACTGTGGCGGCCCCACACACCCTTTGGGATTATAAACTCTGTAAGCAGGGTTTTGGGGTTTCCCTGGTGGCTCAGTGGTAAAGAATCCACCTGCCAATGCAGGAGACACAGGTTCGGTCCCTGGGTTGGGAAAATCCCCTGGAGAAGGAAATGGCAACCTACTCCAGTATTCTTATTCTTGCCTGGAAAGTATTCTTATTCTTCCCATGGATAGAGGAGTCTGGCAGGCTGCAGTTCAGGGGCTTGCAGAGTTGGACACAACTTAACGGCTAAACTACAACAAGCAGGATTTTAGTTCTTTAATTCAAAGCATAGACCAAGTCAAGAGAAGCTCTTTGTGGTCTCCCTGGCTTGTGGGAGGATGTTAGTCCGTTCTTACACTCAACGTGTTGGTCTCTAAAGACCTGAACATTATGTATGAGGCTCAGTCACAACTTCAAATGTCATATGGGCTAAAGGGTCTGTTGCTGCTGCTGCTGCTAAGTCACTTCAGTCCAGTCCAACTCTGTGCGACCCCATAGATGGCAGCCCACCAGGCTCCCCTGTCCCTGGGATTCTCCAGGCAAGAACACTGGAGTGGGCTGCCATTTCCTAGTGGCCATAAATACCTAAACTCCTTGTAGCGGTTGCCTTCCTCCCGCCCCCAGCACCCAGCTCCCAGTCTGAGAGCCTCAGTGTTGGTTCAAGCTTCCTGTTCTTGTTTGTAGCTTATTGGCAACAGGATTTCTTTAATTTTCCTGGTTAGGCCTTTGGGAATAAGTTTTTCTCTCATTTTCTTGTACCCTAGCACTTAAAGAAGTTACGGTCCCTTAATAACTAAAGGTATAGTGGAAAGCACAAAAGTAACTTCGAGGTTCTATTTATTTCAATGTGTAAGCCTTATTTTCTAATCAGCAGAGTCCAGCAGATCTTTCTAAGCGATGGAAATGTTCTACAATCTAGTCTGTCCAATATGGCAGACACATGTTACATGTGGCCTTTGAACACTTGAAATTTGGCTAACAGGTGTGATCAACCTAATTTTAAAAATTGCTTTCTTTCTCTTTAAAAAATGTTACTTATTTATTTGGCTGTGCCGGGTCTTAGTTGTGGCATGGAGGATCTAATTCCTTCACCAGGGATGGAACCTGGGTCCCCTGCCTTGGGAGTGCAGAGCCTTAGCCATTGGACCACCAGGGAAGTCCTCTAAATTTTTATTATTAATTAATTTTAATTAAAATCTCAACTTAAGTAGCCATATTCCACTATTTATTTGATAGCACATTTCTAAATAGTAGTAATATTCTTCATCCCTTGGGTGATTCTATGTACTGGTAAATCAATGTAGACTGAGAAAAACAACTCTTACAAAATCTACTTTTGAGAGTCAAAGGATGAAATAGTTGAGGCACAACTTCAGAATATCCACAACCACAAAACTGTATAGTTCTGTTATTTTCATAATCAGGTATCTCTCACCTGAATGGTCTTTATGGGAATTTTCAAAGATCTACAGTGACTAGAATCCTGGGTGCTCATTGGAAGGACTGATGCTAAAGCTGAAACTCTAATACTTTGGCCACCTCATGAGACGAGTTGATTCACTGGAAAAGACTCTGATGCTGGGAGGGATTGGGGGCGGGAGGAGACGGTGACGACAGAGAATGAGATGGCTGGATGGCATCATCGACTCTGTGGACATGAGTTTGAGTGAACTCCGGGAGTTGGTGATGGACAGGGAGGCCTGGCGTGCTGCGATTCATGGGGTCGCAAAGAATCGGACACGACCGAGCGACTGAACTGAACAGTGACTATGTTTAAGTGCACATTCTTTCCCATCACCGGCTTCTGAACTGGAAGTCGAGCAATCAATTTCCAACAGCTTTTTCAAGGATATTTATGGAGCATTAGTGGCAAGAAATTTCAAGGACAAATAATTTGGAGCATAAACACAGATATTTAGAATGCAATGTAAGACAATATGATTAACAGTACAAGCTGGTTCTTCTTTGAACTGAAAAAGTTTATTGGTAACCTAGAAATGTATACAAGTTAAAACATGAACAACTCATATGGTTTATTTATAGCATTTTCATGAAAAAAACAAAAACCAAGTACTTCTCTAGACCTGGACTGAGCTTGTATTTCCAATTTTTTAATCTTTCAAAGGGCATTATAGTGTTAGCAATAACTCTCAATTCTTTGTTTCATTGCCACGAGTACAGGTTAAGAAGGCTAATGCCAAAAGTGTATGCATGAATTATAATGAGAATAAATATGTAATTAGAAACAAGGTCACATAAGCCTTTCTGGAGCATTTAGCCATTTCATGGGCTGGCCTTCAAAATTAAAGATTTGTGAATATTTTAAACCGTGCTTTCAACTACATGCATTTTCTATGTTCATGTATAAAACTGATGCTCACAGTTTTGTTTTTTGGAAAAGCACTGAAATGGATTCTGAAAAAAGGAAAGCACCGTGGGAGGAATAAACCAGGTCAATAATGAAAATACAAAAGTTTGATTTTTAAAACTCAGCACACATTTCTAGATAAAACTAATTTTAACTCTTATCCAAAGATTTTCATGGATATTTTCATTTCAACAATATGACTTAAAATGTCTGTAAGAATGGAAGCCCCTCAATCTGGTCAACATATTTCAGACATTTTGCTTATTAAAGGCTATTCTGACACTATTTTGAAACAATCTTTCTCTATGAAGGATTTTTAGCATAACGAATGTGCATACTCTCTCAGAGTGTATGCAGCCCACTCTTCTCTTGATAATCTTCATAGAAACGTTTCAATGATTCAGGAAGTCTGGGTGTCACGGCGCTCAAGGCTTGAGTAAAGTGTCTTTTCATAATGCAGTTGGCTGTAATGTCTTCTTCCAGAGCCAGCAGGGCTGCCTCTCTACAGACAGCTATGATCTAACACAAAACAAACAAATGAAAAGAAAAATAGGATAAAAAGGAATAATTAAAAAAAAGGAGAAAACAATCATACTGATTTTTAGAAATGTTCACATTTCAGATATTCATCTATGGTTAACTTCTACAACTATAAACTTATCCACATTGATCTCTGAGAGCCATTCCACTTGAGTTTTCAAAAGGATAAGAAGTAATCACTTTAATTTTAAAACAATATATTAAGTACTGAGATCCAGGAGGCAAAAAGATGTTATGTTGTGGCATTGGTGCTTAGAAACTTACAATGGTAAAAGTACAGGCACAGACCTCTTCCCAGGTGACCCAGAAGTAAAGAATCTGCCTGCAATGCGGGAGACGTGGGTTCGATTCCTGGTTTGGGAAGATGCCCTGGAGAAGGAAATGGTAACCCACTCCAGTATTCTCGCCTGGAAAATTCCATGGTCAGAGGAGCCTGGTGGGCTACAGTCCACGGGGTCGCAAAGAGTCGGGCAGGACTGAACACATACACTTCAACGTCAACACAGACCTCTAACAAAGGAAGACAAAGGGTGAGTGTGCGTGTGGTGGGGAAGCAGGGCCGAGGAAGGAGCCTGATGGAGAGTGAGGTCCCGCGCATCAGCGCACCTTGTCATAGCACAGAGCGTCCACATTCCTTTCCACCTTTGATCTATTACCGACATGTAAAAGCATTTCTTTATGTGCATCTCCTTAATGAGTTCTTAAATCTTAGGAATATCAGATAGAGTTGTCTCCGTTTACTTTGGAGAGCTGCATTAAAACAGAGAGGTGAATTCTGTTTACTCAGCGAGGAAAGCTGGGAGAATTGAAAAGAAGCTGGGGTTGTGGGGGGCGTGGAGGGGATGCCGGGGGAGGGAGGAGAGAGTGGGCGGTAGGAAAACGGAAGGGAGGAAGGTTCCAGTCTTGAATCCTGAAATGTGTTTTAAGCTCTCTGGACTTTAGACAGCGGAAGCGGGCTGATGCCAGTGTCATTCTAAAGACACATTACTGTGGTGAAAAGAGCTTGGTGGATGAAAAGAGATATTGTGATTTTCAGGGCAACAGGGAAAACAGTGATTGATATTGACTGCACCCTTATATCGGTAAATGAAAGGGCCAGCTGAAACACATTTGTCCAGCCATTCAGCATATTTTCTCTGTTTGTTCACTTACTGAAAAGAGCTCCTCTGCTTATGCTGGGCTAATGGCTGCCAAAGCAGTTTAGTAGCTTTTTAGGGGATTTAGCAGCATGTTTAGGGAGCTTTCAAAAAACATGCATAGATTTAGATGGCTTTGTCAAATTACCACAATGTAACTGTTAGTTCTGGGCTTCATTAATGAGCACTGAAGTTGACTATAGTGGTTATGCATGTTAATGCTTTTCCCAAAAGAATGGCTACCGACTTGTTGAAGGAAGAAACAAAACTTCGAGGGATTAGTGAAACAACCTCATCACACATTCTGGTGCAAAAAGGGCTATATTGAAAATGGGATGTGATATTTAATAAGCACAGTGAAAGCACATAAAATGCCCACATGGTAAACTGGTTCCACTGTGTTCCAAAGGGACCTTCGGGACCTCTACGAGGAGGTGGCAGACCTAGTGGGGAGAGCTTGGCGTCCTCCTAGCCCCGCCATCTGAGCAGCACTTCTCTCTTGTGTGCAGGAATCTGAAGCAATGGCTGCGAGGCTGAAAAGTTGGAAGCCAAATCACTGGGAGAGGCAGAGGAAGGGATTAACGGCTCGCTGGTGCAATTCCAGCTCCCTCTCTCAGAACAGAAAATGCTTCCATTGTGTGGCTCCCTCCTCAGGCTAAGTGGAGTAGAGAGGTTACCACCCCATGGCCGACACCTTGTCTTATACACTTTACTTGATACCTCAGAGACCCGGCATGAATGGCTACAAACATCTATTGAGTACCTACTGTGTGTGCTAGACAATTACTAATGACTTTATGAATTAACCGCTATGTGACCAGTGCTCCGAGGTTTTGCACATGCAGTGATCTCACAGTAGAGGTAGGTGCAAAAAGTTTGAAGCCAGCAAATGGTGTGGTGGTGGGTGGTGGGGTAGGAAGGTTGGGGTGGGGAAAGAAGGGGAGGTACAAGGCTGCTGCTGCTGTTTCTGCTAAGTCCCTTCAGTCGTATCCGACTCTGTGCGGCCCCAGAGACGGCAGCCCATCCCTGGGATTCTCCAGGCAAGAACACTGGAGTGGGTTGCCATTTCCTTCTCCGCAAGGCTGCCTGGAACCTCTCACAATTCCTGGAATTTGGCTCATGTGGCCAGATAGCAGGTGGCTAACAGTATTGGCATATTTGAGAAAATGAACCCACAGTCTAGTAAGGTTTCTTCTCTCAAGACATAGTAATCGAATAGGGAGGAGAAATGATTATACTCCTCTAATAACTGGAATCTCGGGTAGCCTAACACGGTAAAGTAGGGAAATACAGGGAGTGGGAAGTGAGTCATTGAGGCCTTAAAGGCTGTCCTTGGGATTGGCTCCCTTGAGCAATTCCTCTTGCCCTTCCTTCATATCTGCATCTATAGATTTTCCTCTAAGCTATAGATTGCTTTTTGCCTTCAGCTTCCACGGCAGTGACAGACACTGGCGGTGGTCAGAGCATTGACTGCCATTTGAAAGCTGGATGCTTAGTGACTTGGGGCCTCCGGTATGTGCTAACATTTCATAGTAATTAGCCTACTATATTTAGTACTGGCCTGACCCTTGATTAACAATTTCTATAGAGTTGTGAGATACAGAAAACTTGAACAGAGTTTTGACTAAAGCACTAAGCAATGTTTGGTTTCGACAGAGATGACCTTTAGAATCTCTGGGAGACGATGACAAGGGAAACAGAGCAGCTGAATACTGGTGCTCAAGCACCTCATAGGAAGCTGTCCTCCGTTGTGTAGAAGGAGCCCAGCTATTCACAATTCAAAGGTGACTGAAGGCTTGCCTGAATTCTATACTTGCTTCAATAAACCTTATCCTGTTGCTTTTTATTTACAAGGGATGTCCTGAAGAACCAGCCAATTAGGCAATCCTTTCTGCCACTTCTATTTTCCAATCGTATTTGCTTAGCAATATACAACAAGTAACTGAGAGGAAACAGCTCTACTCATAATTAACCAGTCACTCACCAATGAACACACACTGTATAGCTACTATGCAACAAGTAGGTGAGGCCAGGAGGAGGATCCAGAGACACAGAAAACGTGGTATTAAGAGGTACCACTAGCAAGCAAAAGGAAAGTGCTTTGGTGTGGAAAGAAGGAAGAAATTACTGGTTCATAAACTGGAGTGGGAAGGACAGAATTTAGATATGGACATAGGACAAGAAAGGACATGCTGAGCAGAAGAAATAAAGCGAGCAAGGTGGTGAGAAAGAGACCAGGAATTACATGGATCTAGCTTCAGTATCCCGGAGAAGGCAATGGCAAGCCACTCCAGTACTCTTGCCTAGAAAATCCCATGGACGGAGGAGCCTGGTAGGCTGCAGTCCATGGGGTCACTAAGAGTCAGGCACGACTGAGTGACTTCACTTTTCACTTTCACACATTGGAGAAGGAAATGGCAACCCACTCCAGTGTTCTTGCCTGGAGAATCCCAGGGATAGGTGAGCCTAGTGGGCTGCCATCTATGGGGTCGCACAGAATCAGACATGACTGAAGCGACTTAGCAGCAGCAGCAGCAGCTTCAGTATCCAAAAATGGAGGGGAAAAGAGTAATTCTATCATTAAAATGTCACTAAAAATAATGATAGTTTTCAGAAGTCCTGTGGGCCATAATGACAGTGAAGGGTAGTCAATGACAGTCATCTCTAAATCCAATTCAAAAACCTCTGATGCACTGGCAGCTGACAGAGCATAACTCCTAAAAGTGCCTTTGTTTTTACTTTTTCCTCATAAAAGGGCTTTTTAGTAGACATCCCAGAAGGAAAAGCAGTAATCAGATTATTGGTTCTTCTCTCCTAATTCCAATAAAAAGGCAGGCCTGAAAATGCAAGTATTCTTAGGAGGTGTATTTCATGATGACTGGTTTCTATTTACTCTGGGTCACTTACTTAGGCATGCGTTTCTAGCTTCCATGTTTCCCAAGAGAGGTGAAGCTTGGCCCATGCCAGCATTCCCCTTGAGATATTAGTGTCTTTTCAGAGGAATAAGTATTTCATGATCAAATAAGTGTAATAGTGTATATACTGCTTCCCACAATGCACAGTAGAATCTTAAAGATTTATTAACTTTAGAGAAGCCTAGCCATGATGGTCTCCTTAATTTCCTTTAACCTGATGTTTCCACCAGAACTCTCTATCTGTCCTCTGCTTTTGGCAAAATGCCTACAAATGGCTACCTGTAGGGTTACTGCTGATCTTCTGCCTGAACTCTGGGAAGTGCTAACCCATACAAACAATCCAGTCTGGGCACAATATGACTCTTGCCTATCTTACATCCGTTTTTTCCCTTTGCTCTCCGCTATTCCAGAAGCAGGGCAAAGGCTAACAGTTTTGCCAAGAGAACGCACTGGTCATACCAAACACCCTTTTCCAACAACACAAGAGACGAAACTACACATGGACATCACCAGACGGCCAATAATGAAATCAGATTGATTACACTCCTTGTACGGGCTTCCCTCATAGCTGGTAAAGAATCTGCCTGCAATGCAGGAAACTCTGGTTCGATTCCTGGGTTGGGAAGATTCCCTGGAGAAGAGAAAGGCTACCCACTCCAGTATTCTGGCCTGGAGAATTCCATGGACTATACAGTCCATGGGGCTGCAAAGAGTCAGACACAACTGAGCGACTTTCACTTTCACACTCTTTGTAGCCGAAGATGGAGATGCTCTATACAGTCAGCAAAAACAAGACAGGGAGCTGACTGTGGCTCAGATCATGAACTCCTTATTGCAAAATTCAGACTTAAATTGAAGAAAGTAGGGAAAACCACTAGGCCACTCAAGTATGACCTAAATCAAATCCCTTATGATTTTACAGTTGAAGTGACAAATAGATTCAAGAGATTAGATCTGATAGACAGAGTGCCTGAAGAATTATGGACAGAGGTTCGTAACACTGTACAGAAGGTGGTGATCAAAACTGTCCCCAAGAAAAAGAAATGCAAAAAGGCAAATTGGTTGTCTGAGGAGGTCTTACAAAGAGAGAAAAGAAGAGAAGCGAAAGGAAAAAGAAAAAAGGAAAGATATACCCATCTGATTGCAGAGTTCCAAAGAATAGCATGGAGAGATAAGAAAGCCTTCCTCAGCAATCAATGCAAAGAAACAGAGGAAAACCATAGGATGGGAAAAACTAGAGATCTAAAGAAAATTAGAGATACCAAGGGAACATTTCATGCAAAGATGGGCCCAATAAAGGACAGAAACGGTATGGACCTAAGAGAAGCAGAAGATATTAAGAAGAAGTAGCAAGAATACACACAAGAACTATATAAAAAAGATCTTCATGACCTAGATAACCACGATGACATCATCACTCACCTAGAACCAGACATCCTGGAATGCGAAGTCAAGTGAGCCTTAGGAAGCATCACTATGAACAAAACTAGTGGAGGTGATGGAATTCCAGTTGAGCTATTTCAAATCCTAAAAAATGATGCTGTGAAAGTGCTGCACTCAATGTACCAGCAAATTTGGAAAACTCAGCAGTGGCCATAGGCAAAGTCAGTTTTCATTCTAATCTCAAAGAAGGGCAATGCCAAAGAATGTCAAACTACCACACAATTGCACTCATCTAACATGCTAGTAAAGTAATGCTCAAAATTCTCCAAGCTAGGTTTCAAGAGTCCATGAACTGAGAAATTCCAGATGTACAAGCTGGATTTAGAAAAGGCAGAGGATCCAACTGCCAACATCTGTTGGATCATATAAAAAGCTAGCGAATTCCAGAAAAACATCCACTTCTGCTTCACCGATTATACTAAAGTCTTTGACTGTGTGGATCACAACAAACTGTGGAAAATTCTGAGAGATGGGAATACCAGAACACCTTACCTGCCTCCTGAGAAATCTGTATGCAGGTCAAGAAGCAACAGTTAAAACCGGACCTGGAACAATGGACTAGTTCCAAACTGGGAAAGGAGTACATCAAGGCTGTATATTGTCACCCTGCTTATTTAACTTTAATGCAGAGTACATCATGAGAAATGCTGGGCTGGATGAAGCATAAGCTAGAATCAAGATTGCTGGGAGAAATATCAATGACCTCAAATATGTAGATAACACCACCCTTATGGCAAAAAGCTAAGAGGAACTAAAGAGGCTCCTGATGAAGGTGAAAGAGGAGAGTTTAAAAGCTGACTTAAAACTCAAGATTCAAAAAGTGAAGTTTATGGCATATGGTCCTATCACTTCATGGCAAATAGGGAAACGATGGAAACAGTGACAGACTTTCTTTTCCTGGGCTCCAAAATCACTGCAGATGTTGACTGCAGCCATAAAATTAAAAGAAAAGCTATGACCAACCTAGACAGCATATTAAAAAGGAGAGACATTACTTTGCCGACAAAGGTCCATCTAGTCAAAACTATGGTTTTTCCAGTAGTCATGTATGGATGTGAGAGCTGGACCATAAAGAAGGCTGAGCGCTGAAGAATCGATGCTTTCGAACTGTGGTGTTGGAGAAGACTCCTGAGAGTCCCTTGGACTGCAAGAATATGAAACCAGTCAATCCTAAAGGAAATAAATCCCAAATATTCATTGGAGGGATTGATGCTGAAGCCCCAGTACTTTGGCCACCTGATTCGAAGAGTCAGCTCATTGGAAAAGACCCTGATGCTGGGAAAGACTGAAGGCAGGAGGAGAATAGGATGACAGAGGATGAGATGGTTGAATAGCATCACCGACTCAATGGACACGAATTCGAGCAAGCTCCGGGAAATGGTAAAGGATGGGAAGCCTGTTGTGCTGCAGTCCATGGGGTCGCAGAGAGTCAGACATGACTGAGCAACTGAACAACACTAACAAATTCCAGAACAGAGAGAAAAGGGAAAGAACTGAGCAAGAGAGACGGGAGGAGGGCCAGTCTTTTTAATGGAGTCAAAAGGCAGCAGCCACAGTACACAGTTGTGCCTTGGACCTATACCTAACACATTTGTATTTGTTGAACTGAATTGAGCAGTTCCTTAACTAACAAGTTTTTCAAAAGTGTATGTTATACATGTATTTCTAATATCTGGCCAATATTCTGTAATATTTTTACTTAAGTCTATTATGACCTAGACTTTGTCAGTTATATTTAAGTTTTTGGAATGATAAACTCAATAGGAAAAATTAGTTAACATTGATGTATGTTCATTTTAAGCAAATATTTTGGTCTGGGGCATCACTTTGAATCTAATTCTCTCCTTAGAAGTGATATAGATCAGAAATTTTAGTGAGAATACAAGTATGTCTGTTATTTTGTGGGACACTTTCTTAGGTATCAAAATATGTTATACAGGGAAAGTAAATTTTTCCCTGTGCTATCAAAGGGGAAAAACTTGCACTTTAATTGAGAAAGATTCCCAAAAATTTACCAACAATGCAGTAATATATATTGGTTTAGATAACTGAAATGGAAGATTTAACAAATTGTGCCAATGTTTATTGCCTCACTTGGTGAAAGTAACCTGGCATCAATTCATTACTGAGGATTTTCTTTTCTGTATTGAGCTTGGAGAGGTGAGGTCTTTTCAGATAAATTTGCTATTAAGAATACACCTCTCTATTCAGGAATGAATCCTATAGAAGCTGAGAAGAAGGGCCTTCGATTTAAACGAGGACCTTTCTTATTACTGTCTCTGAAGCTTTAAGGAAACCGAATCAATATGTGTACATGTATGTATATCTCTACAGTGTTCACAGGGACCACACAGCTCATCATTCTGCTGGTTTCACTTTCAAAATCAGAGTCTGGACTGTTTCAGGGATGGGGGAATTCAGATGAATTCTTCCCATGAGGCCACAGAAGAATCTCACTGAGAAGTGTGGACCAATACTTGAATTTGAGTCACAGACTGTCTGGAATGTAGAACTAACCTGTTTAGAAATAACACTCTTAGCACTTAGACGCTTTAACATCTTTGGCAAAGAGGATTTTGGAAGCTTTCCCCTAATCCCTTCACCATCTTGTCATCGTTCCCCATAGGCTGCAGACTGTATCATTTAAATGAATTATTAGCCAATTACCAATAAAGTTGTTTTTGCCATTATGTTGTAAAAGCAAAATGTTTTGGCCAACTCCGTAAAGCTGAGAGTGTATGTTCTGTGTTTCTTTTCAGTTTTGACTAAAAAATTAATACCCAAACTTTAAAAATATATATGTGCTTTGCTGAAATCTCAAAACAGTTAGTGTCTACTTGAGTAAATGCGTAAACAACCAAAAAAGCCTCAGATCTCACTGTCAGAGTGATTAAGATAGGTTGTGTTTCAGTGTCCATGACGCTCATTTATTTGGTGTCAACATGTTACAAATCCTCTTTCCATTTGTTCAGCAGTCATAATAGATCTATCAGATATCCAAAAAATAGCAAAATAAATAAGAAATCTCTGTATGAACGATTTAGGCATTGCAAAGAGTCGGACACAACTGAGCAACTGAACTGAACTGAGATGAACTCCTAAAAGGTAGGAAAGGAAAAGATTTTTATGAAAATGTTTGCAAATCCTCAAAACAAACTCAATGAAGAAAATAGTAATTGTATTCAACTGCAGGAGAAAAAAAAAACCTCAGCAATATCAGCAAAGGTATATATGAGTATGAATTTTCCTGCTACGCTTGCCCTCTGAAAAAGCAGTGCCTTTAGAACAACAATACAGCAATAACTGGATTACGTGAGACAACTCCTCTTGGGAGGGGTGTGGGGAAGCAACTTCCCAGGATGAGAGGGCTCTTGACCATTGAACCTTGGGAAATCTAATTACCTCACTTTTAAATGCAAAAGGGCAAAAGAGGCAATTGTGCAGAATTCTGAATGCCACAAAGAATAAGAACAATGTCTTACTTCACTGAGGGGAAAAAAAAAAATGAAACCTCTTACACATAGCCTATGGTTCTTTCCCCCAGTTCACGAGACAAGAAGAGTTTAAACAGGTGGCTCAGCTTTGTAAAACAGAAAGAGGCATATTGCGAAAACTAAAACCAACATGGTTTCTAAACAGGTGGCAGCATTTTTTAACTGATGTTGTTAAGACTGACTGTCAAGGCAAAAACTATTTACCAAAAACCAATCAACAGGAAGGAAAGCTTAAAAATGCTGGGCACTTATTTCGGGTACTTGTTGGTTCTGGGCTGTAGCCCTCCCTGGTTTTCTTCAGTGTTGCAGCAGCATGACCTGCCTTCCTGGGGCACTGAAAAACAGGAGCCCAGCAGCAACTTCAAGCACAGTTACCTCCATCCCAGATAAAGCTGGGGTAGTGTGTGCACTTCTCCTCTGCGGACTGTAAAAGAACGAAGACAATGACAACAGGAACACTGGTGGCAGGTGAGGTCAGGAAGAAGGGACACTGCTGCATGCATGCCTGGGAGTTGGCCTGGAGCTACTCACCTCCAACAGGGATGCTGAAATCCTAAGGGAACTGTCTCCACTAAGCTCCCAACTACCTCTCAGAGATTATCTGTATCCTCCAAAAGTGGAGGAGTAACACATTTCTGAAAGTGGCCTAAACAACCAACTCAAGTTCTGTTTGCTTCCCATCACCCCATCCTGTTGGCCCAGAGTGTGTACTCAGGTCTGTGGAGAAACTTTGTCAGCGATTTTAAATGTGGGGGAAGAGGAGGCTTATTTATAGGGTGACCTCAGACAGAGACGGAGAAGGCAATGGCAAGCCACTCCAGTACTCTTGCCTAGAAAATCCCGTGGATGGAGGAGCCTGGTAGGCTGCAGTCCGTGGGGCCGCTAAGGGTCGGACACGACTGAGCGACTTCACTTTCACTTTTCACTTTCACACACTGGAGAAGGAAATGGCAACCCACTCCAGTGTTCTTGCCTGGAGAATCCCAAGGAAGGGGGCTTCCGTCTATGGGATCACACAGAGTCAGACACGACTGAAGTGACTTAGCAGAAGCAGCAGCAGCAGATAATGAGAAAAGCGGCTCTGCAGCGCTGATTGAGTTCGTTTACCTGATTTAATCAGCGCCTGTCAGGGTTGCTTTTCTAAAAGTTCAGGGGGAAACTACACCTGCATCCTGGGGACAGTAATTTATGGGTGCAAGGAGATGGCCATGCAGCAGTTTCTTGCCTGAGTAGGTGAACTGCACGGTGCAGAGCTGACTACTGTCGGGAGCTGGGGCTGTCAGAGACGCCCCTCCAGCCCTTTTTCGGGCAACTACTGGCCGAGTCCACGCTGAGGCATTGCTCCCCTCTCTCCCCAGCTCCTGCTGTTTGGAACGAAGAAAGCTTGCCTTCCAGTGCGGCCTAAATGTGCTTTTCAGCTTCTTTGTATTTCAAGTGTACTAAATAGCTTTAAAGAATCCACCAAAAGAAATAGGCTGCAGTGCTTTAAAACGACGTCTTAGGTATTTTCAAGAAAGTGGTTTTGTTAAAAGCATCGTCTGTGTGGAACACCTGTGACCTGTTGGGCTTAATTGGGCTGCAGCTGGCGCTGACCGTGGCGCGGGCGGCGGGGGGACATTGTGTGCGCTCGGCTCCCCGCCCCCGCGCTTTTCTTTTCACTTTCGGAGTCCGCGACCTCCTTCCCCTGTGTGTCTGAGGGATTAGGAACCCAGTAGAGAGTGGTGTCCCGCTGTTTGCGAATAGCCTGCCACTGGAGGTGCTTCACGGAGGAGGCTACCTGGGAGATTATGTACTACTGCGAGGCCGAGGGCCATTCTCCCGGGCCCATTGAGACGCGGTGAAAGGTGGCTGAATGGCCGCGCCTGAAAGATGTGACTGAAGGGCACGCAGCGGGCTCCTGGCCGCGGAGCAGCAGATGGAGTCTGACTGTCACAGGCACAAACGGCCAGGGGTGCCCCAAACGGCCAAGAACGCAGATCAGAGCGGAAAACGGGGCCAGTCGGGGAAGGGAATTCCAGGGAAGCCGGTGGCATTGATTTCAAGTTCTTCACAATTCACCTCACAGATAAACTTTTACTTGGGGATGCTAGAGGTGAGGATTTTGGAGGGCAAATTTCAGATTTAAGGAATCATACAATCCCTTGGATTGTATGCAAAATAGGCTTTATGATGCGACTCCATCTGGAATTGTTAAGGTCAAAACTATCTAGAGTGCACGCAGAGTACTAAATCAAAAGAAAACAAGGTCTGTACGGCCATGTTCAAAGTCTAATGATACTAGAGAAGAGGGCAAAACTCCTTGGTTGCTTAATTTTGCTGATTTAAAGTTATTATGGGATCTCTGAAATATATAGCTGAGTGTACATCCGATCGTTATTACTTGCATGGAGAAACCCATAATAGTTTTTGTTTTTGAAAAATTTACAAATAAATTGACCATCCCACAGGGGTAAAGACTGAGGGTTTTTATTCTTATTGTTTCTGCAACCATCTGCAGCTGTGGGAATTTGAAATGTTTCTAACATTAATTAAAAAAGAGTATTTGTAGTTTTGAAAAGAACACACCAACTGGTATGGCTATAGAGAGAACCTAAGAAGCCCAGCGGTAGAGCAGGAGAGGGGCGAGAAGGTAAACAGACGCTGGGAACCCTCCATTCATTCATGAAATCTTTATTGACCACCTACAAGGTTCCAGGCCCTGGGGAACAGAGTTGTGAAGAAAACAAAGTCCCGCTTTCAGGAACAAGACTGTGGAAAGTACTGGTTAATGTACCTTCTCCTTCAAGTTTCAGTGTGAATGTTTCCACTGAACAGCACTCTCAGCAGCAACTTCACTCCCTTCCCATACCCGGTTGCTTCAGATCACCCGTCTTGCTTTCTGGAAGTAACCTGTACTATCACTCAGTTATCTCACAGTTGTCAGGATAGAGTTACTAGTAGTAAATGTCTATTTCCCTCACTAGACGAGAAAGCCCATGAAGGCTGGCAGCCTTGGCCCTGCTACGCTCCCCAAAAATACCAAGTTAGCATGTCCTCTGGGAGTCTACGAAAAGGGCTACTGCTCAGCTATCTCTGAACAGAGAGAGAAAGTAGCTTTTACATTTTGTTTTGTTTTAAATACACACAAACACAGCTTCTGCTGTGACAACTGCAGCCAAAATAACTGTCTACTCTGGACTAAAAAAGCAGTATTGTCTGGAGCACAGTGGATCATCTGAGGTGTGTATCTGTGAACCCTTGGCAGGCGGGGGGGACTGATGACCAAGTTACGCCTGGAAAGCTATTAAGGCCCTGGAAGAGGTACCTAACTGGGTAAAAAGCATTTAGGAATGGGATTGCTTGGCCCCGGGCAAAGAGCATGACAAGAGATAGTCAAGAAAGGGGAGAGCAAACAAAGTTCAGCGAGCACACCGCCCCCCCCTACCCCGCCACCCCACCCCATGTCTGATGTCTGGAGGGTCAGAAGCTCCGGACCAGGGTTGTGGAGCTTGGGAAGCAGTGGCTGGGGGAGGGAGGAGGTAAGCAGGGGTATTCAGCCAGTTTTAATAGACCCTCTGTTTCATCATCTGTCAACTGTCTTCACTGCCAACTCCCATACCATGCCCCACCAACACAAGCAGAAAAGTGCCTCCTTTGAAATTCCACAGCTTCGGGAATGCCTCAGGTACTCTTCCTTGGGTCTTGTCTACCTTGAGATTCTGGACTCTTGACTATATGGAATGGAATACTTGGAAGTCAGAACTTTTTACACCCTCTTTTTTATTTGAGATATAACTGACATAAAACATAGTTTTACTTGTACAACATAATGGTTCACTATGTGTCTATAATGTGAAATAATCACCACAGTTATAAATTTGTCTTGTGATGAGAACTTTTAAGATCTGCTCTTTTTGCAATTTTTAAATGCACAATACAGTGTCATTAACAGTCACCAGACTGTACATAACAGCCCTAGGACTAACTTATTTCATAAGTGGAAGTTTTTTACTTTTTGATCACCTTCACCCATTTCACCCACCCTACACCCAGTCTTGACTTAAATGAGCTCATTTCTCCTTTCCCACTCTCAGAGTCATTTTAAAGAGTATGCTGTAATGATAATGGCTATCTGTATTAAACAGAGAAAAATGCTTTGACAATAGTTAGCTAGCTAAGGGGCATATGAAGTTAGGTTCCAGGGAGCAGACACTATGTTAAATATACAATTAGCTCATGACAGGGAGTGAGAAGACATGATTATTCACACTTCTTTTACAGATGTCATTCTCATTTACAGTAGTACTGTCCTGAAAGAAAAGAAAGCTCTTCTTTCCCAGTAGCATATAAATAAATAAAAATGGATCTGTACTGGAACTTCCCCTGATGGTCCAGTGGCTAAGACTCCGTGCTGCCAATGCAGGGGACCTGGGTTCAATCCCTGGTCAGGGAACTAGACCCCACCTGCTACAGCTAAGACCCGGCATAGCCAAAGTAAATTAATAAATATTTTTTAAAAAGGATCTATATTAAATGATGTCACCATCAGATAAGATATTCTAGAACACCTAACAGTATATATTCACATATCTTCTCTACTTTTACATTAAAAAAAATTTTTTATAGTTGTTAGTATCATTTATTTATTTATTTTTGACCATGCCATGCAGCATGCAGGATCTTAGTTGCCCTACCAGGGATTGAACCTGAGCCCTCTGCGTTGGAAGTATAGAGTCTTAACCACTGGACCACCAGGGAAGTCCTTTTACATTTTAAGGTGATCTCTGTTTCCTCTGATGGATAATGCTTGTGTGGCTTATTAGCCATTTGCTTAGAAGCTCATATTATATTCTTTTAAACTCACATAATTATAAATCAACATTGTCTTATTTGTTACATGAATTGTATGCTATTGCAAGTATTACTTCACCAGTTTTGTGTGTTTATTGGCTACATAAGAATGCTTCTTAACTGAGGGTCCCTGGATAGCTAGATGGGTCTAGGAACATACTGAGACCTATGAAAACTTATATGCAGAGAGACAGTTCAAACTTTCATCATATAAAAGAAGGAACCCCAAACAGGTTAAGAACTACCACTCTACAGTAACTACAATTTAAACCTTCTTAAGTCCCATGACGGAGAAGGCAATGGCAAGCCACTCCAGTACTCTTGCCTAGAAAATCCCATGGACAGAGGAACGTGGTAGGCTGCAGTCCATGGGGTCGCTATGGTCTGACATGACTGAGCGACTTCACTTTCACTTTTCACTTTCACACATTGGAGAAGGAAATGGCAACCCACTCCAGTGTTCTTGCCTGGAGAATCCCAGGGACGGGGGAGCCTGGTGGGCTGCCGTCTATGGGGTCACAAAGAGTCGGACACGACTGAAGTGACTTAGCAGCAGCAGCAGCAAGTCCCATGAATCCTTCATAATAGTATCTGTCTTCCCCTTTCCAGATGACGTAGGGCAGAATGCAGTTGGGCTAGAACTGCCACAGCTGGGGAGCACAGGAGTTATGCAGTGGTCAATCACAGTACAGACAAGGAGTTTTTACTTTCTTAGACCTTCCTCTTGTGCCCAGAACAATTCTATAGCTGCCTCTCAGTTCAGTTCAGTTCAGTCGCTCAGTCGTGTCCGACTCTCCGCGACCCCATGAACTACAGCACGCCAGGCCTCCCTGTCCATCACCAACTCCCGGAGTACACTCAAACTCATGTCCACAGAGTCGGTGATGCCATCCAGCCATCTCATTCTCTGTCGTCCCCTTCTCCTCCCACCCCCAACCTTTCCCAGCATCAGAGTCTTTTCCAGTGAGTCAACTCGTCGCATGAGGTGGCCAAAGTATTGCAGTTTCAGCTTTAGCATCAGTCCCTCCAATGAACACACAGGATCGATCTCCTTTAGAATGGACTGGCTGGATCTCCTTGCAGTATAAGGGACTCTCAAGAGTCTTCTCCAACACCAAAGTTCAAAAGCATCGATTCTTCGGCGATCAGCTTTCTTCACAGTCCAACTCTCACATCCATACATGACCACGGGAAAAACCATTGCCTTGACTAGACGGACCTTGGTTGGCAAAGTAATGTCTCTGCTTTTTAATATACTATCAAGGTTGGTCATAACTTTCCTTCCAAGGAGCAAGCGTCTTTTAATTTCATGGCTGCAATCAGCATCTGCAGTGATTTTGGAGCCCAAAAAAATAAAGTCTGACACTGTTTCCACTTTTTCCATCTATTGCCCATGAAGTGATGGGACCAGATGCCATGATCTTTGTTTTCTGAATGTTGAGCTTCAAGCCAACCTTTTCACTCTCCTCTTTCACTTTCATCAAGAGGCTTTTGAGTTCCTCTTCACTTTCTGCCATAAGGGTGGTGTCATCTGCATATCTGAGGTTATTGATATTTCTCCCAGCAATCTTGCCTCTAGGTGTAACTAAATGCTTATTTAGGTCTTTATTTACATGAAGAGGAACTAAAGACTTCTATTTCAATTATTAAAAAAAAAAGTTAGGATAATAAGACACTAAGACAGCAAATTTAAGCACATTAGTTAAGGAATGCAAAACCCAAGTTCCCAAGATAAGATCAGAATTTACAAGTGGCACATATTAACTGTGTGTAATTTTAGATAACCTGTAAGTCAATTTTTAAATTTAAATACATGTAGGTTTTGATGTTTGGGAATAACATCACACACTGGGGTATTTAGAAATTGAAGGAGTTGTTTCCTTATCTGAAAAATTATATGGCCTATTGTCTTACCAGGAGTGAGATGCACTTTGAATTGTTTCCTGAATGTCCCTTAAAAAGGAAAAAAGAAAAAATCCCTGATTTTACTGATTTAAAAGGCAGTAGTAAGATACAGTGCTTGTCTTTTACCAATTAAAAAATTATATATGTGGCATAACTTAAAGAGAAATTACAAATACTTGTAAGAGCCACATTGGCTAATCACTTTCATTATATTTACCCTTAATCCAGAAGAAAGTGAAGAATAAAGATGATTCAGTTTATGAAGGCTTTAACCAAAACATTCTTTTCTCTCTTCTGATCATTAAGTCCATTACTTAATGGTCTATGAACCTTAAACATTCTTTCTTAACTACTGTTACCCAAACTCTCTTATAAGAATTCTAATGAGAGAATAAGGTTTGTGACAAGTTCAGCAATGAAAAGAGCCAGAGACTGAAAAATGTCCATTTGTAAAGGACAAACTAAAAACTACGAGAAAGGCCATACAAGCAATCCACAGATATGGAAAGGGTTATGAAAAAGGAGAACAGATGAAACTACTTATTGATAATGAAAAAATAACATCTAACATTTTCTAAACTTTAATGTAATAAATTATCACTTGGTGGGATTGGTTATCAGAAACACAGCAGTTGTTATACTTAAGGAGCTAATGGTGAATTTTTAAAGCATAGATTATTCATCTATAATTTTTAAAATCTAAAGATGTAAAATTGAGTGAATTTGAGTATGTGTACTTAATCTCATGACTGCATTCATATATTTTATCTCATTTTAAACTAACCATCAGCTTTTTCTAACCATCAAAAAAATCCATCATTGGAAAGAGACCAGTAGATAGCTCTAAATGAAGAGAAATTTTTCTTTTTTCATGGAGATGAGTCAGCTGGACACAAGGGTATACCATACAATGGACATTATTTTGCAATGTTAGTCAACGTATTCTCTATTATACATGACAAAATATACACATAAAAGGACCCTATAATGTTGTAAAGAGGAGAAAATTGGAGCAAGTGCCAAGAATTTCCTGTTAGGGGCTGTATTTTTTTATTTGGAGATCTAATCACGAAACTTTAGATAGGCTACCTTGATAACAAGAACCTCTGTTTTATTATGCTGGTGTGTGTGTATTCTTAACTGTTCAGTTGTGTCTGACTCTTTGTGATTCCATGGACTGTAGCCCGCCAGGCTCCTCTGTCCATGGAATTCTCCAGGCAAGAATACTGGAGTGGGTAGCCATTCCCTTCTCCAGGGGATCTTCCTGACCTAGGGATTGAACCTGGGTCTCCTGCATTGCAAGTGGATTCTTTACCATCTGAGCCATCAGGGAAGCCCATTATGCTGGCATCCAACTGGAAATAAACCCATACCATCCTTGAAACAATGTGTTCATATATCTTCTGTACATACTTTATAATTACACTGAAGAATGTGAGAGTCACAAGAAATTTTGAATTATTTTACAGGTCTGTCCTGCTTTCCCCCACCAACTCTTCTCTTTGAAATAAACATATCTACATTCAAACACATACACACACACACACACACACACACACTCATGTGCAGATGCAATATTAAGTCCACAAGATGTGGCATGAGTTTAAGCACTATATTAAAGTGTGAAGTATATTTTACTATCAGTACTTCGAAGCCCAGCATTTGTAAATCTTTTAAAATTAACTAGGCTGTTAAGATCCCATCACTCTGGCATCAACCCAGCAGAGCTGTGCCTTTAGCAAAAGAATTCTGTAATAAAACGAGATTTTACATGCTGAAACAAAGTATTTTAAAACACCTTTTTGCCTATTTCTCATTTTAGTGCTATCTGTGGAATTTAAAACCCACACATACATATACAAATTTCCCATGGAAGATTATGCTAAATTTTGGGTTAACCTCAAAATTACTAACTTTTTGTATCAACCTTTTAACGAACACTTTTATTTTCTTTAAGAAGAAACCCAAGTTCTGAAAAGACTTTAAGATATGTATTCTATAATTGCCATAACAAACACACCAAAGCTAACCTTAATCAAAGGGGACTCATGAATACTTTTCACACTCCATACGTGAATACCTCTTAGTAAGGCGGATAAAATTCTGCCTCAACTTCTCTTATGTTTCCACATATGAACAATCATTTGTGACATCTGCTATAGATTAGTCCTTGACTGCTAGGGACAGAAACTCAATTTGCATCAAAGGGGAAATTTATTATAATGATGCTATTGGGTCTAATGGAACCTGAGGACAGTAGTGTAGCTGGGCCTCAGCAGGCAGCTGGAACCAGGCACTCACTCACTCTCATATTTTTGATCTCCTCACTCACTACAGAGTGGTTTTTTTAAACATGGTTGAAAACACAGCAGCACACAGTGTCTATGTTTTATATCTTTCAGCTTTAGCCACAAGAAAGTCATTTTCTCATTTCACTAGCCAAAACTCCTGTGGCAAGTCTCTGAATGGCTTAGCCCAGTCACTGGGGGTATTATGATGCGGTCAAAGTGAGGTAGATCATTTCCTCTGCACCATTATCAACCGTGTGTGTGTTCTCATGTTGTGATGACGTGACATCTCTGTAGTTTTTTGTGGGGAGTGAAAATCCTTCGGATCCTGTAAGTATAGGTGACTGGAGGCAGGCCTATGTTGGTTGGTTGAAGGGTGAGAGAGAATGTTAAAGTGTCCTCTGCCCTTCTTTATTTATATGCAAACTTGTGTTGCTTTTACATTGCTTCAAATGCTGTCTGGCAACACATTACCTCAAAACATTCTGTTGAAAAGGTGCCAAATTGATCTTGCGCCCACCAGTGCAATGGGCTGTCAGCCAGCTATACTTTCAAAAATAGTGCTCAGCATATCTCAGTGCAGTCAGTTGCTTCTAGCTGCCATTTTCTCAGATCATGCTGCTCACTAGGGGTCCAGATAACAATCTGGGCTGTACGACAGATTTTCGGATCATCCAAAATATGATAAAGTTGAAAAACCTCAAGGACCAACTTTTTTGGCAGTGATTATGGAATCTATAGTAAAAATTAAAGCTGTTCTTTTTGAGTGATCATTCTAACTGGGTCATGGTCAAAAATAGATGTTATCTTTGTGTTAAATCCATTCGCTTTCTAAGGAACGAGAGAAGTCTCAATGAAAATGAGAAAAGAAAGCAAATAAAAGTTCCACTTCCTTTATGGTAGAAGAGGTCATATAGCTAATAGATTACAAAACTTGAGTCTGGAGCTGTTCAGTTTGGAAGTTTATGGAAATTTTATTTGAAGACAGTTCCTAAATTCAGTTAAACCAGAAATGTGTGTTGACAAGACTTAAGGAGGGGAAGAATGAAATGGACAGCATTCCAAGTTTGAAAAACTTGTACCATTCTAAGTGTCTGAAAATGATCTTAAGTGTCTTTCACACCAGCTCAACCCCACTTTGTAAACTTGACCAGCTCTTTCTCTTGAGAATACTGGAGAAAGGGGAAGATGAAATTGAGTCCTTAGTGAATATTTAGAAAGAGAATAAAATATTTTTTTCCTTCTCACTTAAGCTTTTTTTTTGTTTTTAACTTGGGAAAACTCAAACACATACAATAGTAGATTGTATGTGTGTGTGTGTATGTGCTAAGTCGCTTCAGTCATGTCCGACTCTTTGCAACCCTATGGCTGACAAGGTTTCACTGTCCATGGGATTTCCAGGCAAGAATACTGGAGTGCGTTGCCATTTCCTTCTGCAGGGGCTCTTCCCAAACCAGAGACGGAACCTGCGTCTCCTGCATTGGCAGGCAGTATATTACCACTAGCGACACCTGGGAAGCCCAGAGAATAACATATAATGAACCCTCATTCACCTGTTACCCACGTTTACCAATGATAAATTCACAGCCCACCCTATTTTATCTAAACTTTAATCCTTACTCCCAACACTGCACTAAATTTTTTGAAGCGTCTCAGAATCATAATATTTAATCCACAAATATTTCAGCATATATCTCTAAAAGATTTTTTAAAAAGCGTAATGACAACATCATTATTTCACATTACATATAGCAATAATTCCTTAATATAGTCAATATTTAGTCAGTGTTAAAATTCTGCCCATTATTCATAAATTTATTCCAGCTAATTTGTTTGAACTGGGATCAAAAGAAGACCTACGCATTGCATTTCGTTACTACATCTCATTTCTCTCCCTCTTTTCCCTTACAATTCATGTTGGAGAAACCGGATCATATGTCTGATATAGTTTCCCACATTCTTTACTTTCCTGAGCATTTCTGTGGTGTGATTTAAAATGTTCCTGTCTTCTTATTTCCTATAAACTCATAAGATCTAGAAGCTTGAAAATATTCAGGTTTGATTTTTGGGGACAAATACTTTAAAGATATTGAGATTCATATAATGCCTGGCTGTTTCTCTTTTTATGGTTTAGTCACTCATGACTGCCTACGTCCTTTGCTTCACTAGGGTTGCAAAACAGTACTATCATCTTTCTGGTATTCCTTCTTCATTTATTGATTGGGATATAAAAGGGAAGCTTTCTCATCCCTTTCTTGACATCATCTTAGATAAATGTTAGTATACTATTCAATCCTTTCTCTCCTTTAACTTTTCCATTCATCAATTTGTCTCAGAAATCACTTCATAGCTATACTGAGAGCCATTTCTCTCTCTTTTTTTTATAGCTGCATATTTACTCAACCAGGTCCCAGGTAATGGACATCTGAGTTGTTTCCAGTCTTTTCCTCCCTTATTTATATGTCAATCGTCTACAATCAATCAAGTGGGACAAAGTAAAGAAGAGTCATCCACCTGGTAAGAAGCTCCTATTCACTGAAGCATGAGTATAATTAAAGAATATTGCTTTCTCAACCACTACTTGTTCAAAATTTTAAAAACAGTGAGTCCTGAAGTCATACTTTCTGGTTCCTGTATTTGCCTCTGTTCTTCCCATTTTTCATCTTGCTTCACACTAACCAGCCTTTTAAAGGCCTTCAGCCTCAGCCAGCTCTAGTCTCGGCTCGCGTTCTTCACATCTCTAAGTGGCTTCATGCTACAGAACTGATCTGGCTTTTGTCCGAAGCCTGGCGACTGGAACTGTCTCACTTGCAGTCTCTGCCTGCTGGTGATCAACACTGCTGCTACACTAATGTGGTGGTAGCAGAGGTAGCAGCAGAGCTCATGGGGCTGGCAGTGGGGCTTAGGAAGTGATAATAGGAAAATCAGGATTCTTATTTATTTTTGTGATTCAAACCATTGTGGTTCTCCAAATCAATTTTTCATGTACACGGTAACGTCCTGGGACTAGCTCTGAATTCTTGGAAGATCATATGCTTAATATGCCATAGACATTCCTAGTATAGATATATTATTCTAGGCCCCTAGTTTCTAGTCTTTACTTATCCCCTCTCAAAGAATGAATCTACTCTGTGTCTTCAAACATCAGTTCTATGCCAATGCCTTTGAAATGTTTATCTTCAGCTATAAGGCATCTCTCCAGGCCCCTATAACCCAAAGTGTCCACCATCAGATTTGCCACCTTGATTGGAGAACTGCTTGCTTCACTAACTCATTTTCAAGGATATGCCCTTCATCTTGATATCCAGGCTTGAATCCACTAATATAGCCCTTTTCCTCGGCCTGATACCACTTAATCTGACCACCTCTCCTGAATCAGATGTTGATTTACTTGGCATCACATGACATTTCTACCCAGAAAGGGCTAACCAATGGGTAAAGTCAGGTTGGAGGGGATTCTTGAATACCTGTGCTTTGTCTTTGGATGCAGTATATGGATAAACACATTAGACAAAATCTTTGTTGGTATGCTAATCAAGTGTGAATATTTGTTAGAACCACTGAATATTTGGGGAAAAAAACAAGCCCAGGAGAAAAAAGATCCCAAATGACAAGGTGAATGAGTCCTGATTAACAAACAAAACTGATGAAATAAGCCTGGCTCCTCTTAGTAGAGAAAGTGATCAGATGTGAGAGGGGCCCAAACCACAGCCCAGCAGAAACCCTAATGGGACAACTGTGATACCAGAAGGAATGAGGGCTGCAGTGAGAAATCATTTCTAGGTACTCTTCAGTACCTAGAAGGTGCTTACCGAAAGGGTTAGAACTGTTGATCTTGTGAGGCTCTAGAAAGCAGATCAAGGACCAAGGCTGCAGGAGAAAGGTTTCTCCTCAATAAAAGAAACACATGAATAATTCACAAGCTGGCCAGATGGAGATAGCTCTAGAGATAGTGAGTAAACAATCATTAGTTCAGTTCAGTCAGTCAGTCGTGTCCGACTCTTTGCGACCCTGTGAACTGCAGCACACCAGGCTTCCCTGTCTATCACCAACTCCTGGATCTTGCTCAAACTCATGACCATGTGACAGGAATATTGTAGATCTTATTCAAATACTGGGAAGAAAGTCTGCTTACATGGCAGAGAAGAACTTTCAGTATGCTACCATCATCAAGTCTACAGTATTCCCTTTACTTGTACTCCCATGCTTAACTGTCCTTTCTGTTTCAACAGTTGTACTACCTGGGTTCCCAAGAGTAAACTTCCTATTTAAGCACTGGATTCCATTCCCTTTTTCCTTAATTAAGATTTGCTGCTGTAATTGCCTCCCCATGCATAATCAATTTCTCCCATCAGCATAACAATATGTTGTAATTACTCATTTTAAAACCATAATCACCTCCCATGTCTCCACGTCTGCTTAATTTTTTTATGACGTATGTATCATGTATGTATTTAGCTTGCTGTGCTGGGTCTTAGTTGCAGCATGTGGGATTTAGTTACGGGACCAGGGATCGAACCCCCCCCGCCCCTCCGCATTGGGAGCCCGCAGTCTTAGTCACTGGACCACCAGGGAAGTCCCTCCACATCTGCTTTAATCCACCACTAGTGAAACTCCTTGGAATAGCTGTCTTTATTTGCCTTTCTCCTCTTCCTCTCCTCTATTCTCCCTTAAACTCATCCAAATGAGACTTCTGACCTTCTACTGAACTGCTCTATCAATAATCCAATGGTCAGTCCTCGGTCCTCAATTAACTTGATCGATCATTTGGTATCAATCACCCCTCCCACTTTCTTCAGCTGGACACTGGAACACCCCCCACTCTCTTCACTCCAGCGATACTGACTTCCTGACTGCTCTTAAACAAGGAAGGCCCACTCTTGTTCAGATCATTTGCTCTTGTTGCTCCCCTTCTGGAATGCTCTTCTCTTGGATAACAAACTGCACAATTCACTTACCTCAGGTTTTGATCCAGTATCACCTTTGTGGTAAACTCTCCCTGGCTGCCTGTATTTAACCCTATGGCCTACTCTCTAGAATCCTTTTTTACTTCTCTGCTTTATTTTGCTCCTCCTCTGTTATTGTCATCTAATATATTTTAACTTATTTTGTTGATGTGCTCTTTCTCCTCACAGAAATGGACCCACAAATTGGTAGACTTTCATTTAGTATGTTTACTATTGTGTACCAGTGACCGGAAACTTACTTAATAGTAGGTGCTCAATAAATGCATGTTGAATGAATGAGGACAAGTCTGATATTTGACTTAATGTTAACTAAAGTTAGGATTTTTGTCCTAACAATTTGATTTTTGACCAAATGTGGAATTTATTCCTTAGCACGGGTGCTGTATTTATAACTTTATACTGTATATACTACTGAGGCAGATTGTTAAAACAAAAACAAAAAAGCCCTATGAAACAACTTTAGAACCAATGAACCTCTTGCTCATGCTCCAATCTAGATTCAGTAGAGCAAGCTTTGACTACCATTAATTTGAAGTGTGCTTTTGGCCAGCCTTCCACAAAACGGGGCTGTGCTAAATACCTAGTAACCAAATAAAAACAGTGGAGATTAAGTAGAGATTAGAGCTAAATGGAATGTTAAATAAAGCTCGCAGCTGTGATACCATTTTATATTCCTGAGTGCTTGCAAATAATTCCTGAAAGTACTTGAAATGTAAATTCAGTCTGTTCCTGACCCCATCACTACCCTAACCCAGGGCTCCCCCAGGGGTATCCTACACTCAGGTGCTGCACAGCTCGTTTGAAGCTCTGAGAACACTACCCAATACAGGGCTCTGCAAAACTGCAAATCCAAAAAGGCTCTCTTGACTGATGAAAGCCTGATCAGGGGGGATCTCAGTGACTTTTGGGTGCTGGTACTTCAAAAAAATCCTCCATGTGATCTGTGCTGTTTCATAAGGCCTCAGTGCCTACCTGGTCTATGAGGCAAACCCACTAGTGTCAGGCACTGTAACCTTAGTGTTACTGGTGTTCAGATCAGCAACGGTGCAACAAGTCTTTTTCTGCCATCTCCTTCAAAAATCATCAGCAGAACCTGCTCTACATTCCTGGTCCTCTGAACAACAAACAAAGCAGTTACAGGATATTGTAACCAGGATGATGAGTGATTTGGGAAGAAGTGACACTTCTGAGAAACAGAAAATCTGCTTTCTAGGAATATGTTCAGAGATGGAAAGGAAGGGTTTTGTAAGGAAAAACATTCTGTAAAAAAGAAAAACTGCAGGTGGCTTTGCTTTTATAAATCAGAAAGTATAAAATCAAAACTACAATTTAATGTAAAAACTTTAAGTGTAAATATTAATTAATTTATCTTACTTTAAGTATTTTGCTACTGATAGCATTTATGTATCAAATACAAAGCAGTTTAGTAGTTTTTTTTTTTTTTCAAAAATAAGAATTACTTCAGATTAGCTTTAAATGTATAGGTCCTTAAATCTCTGAGAAATTAAAATGCAATAATTTTAGAGGTTAGTTTCAAGATTCAGTGTGATAAAATATAATAATAGGCAAAGACTTTTCAGTATGCTAATATCTGACAGAAATATGAAGATATAGCCACAAACACAGCTGCTCTGAATCCCAAGAACACTGTGAAGCCAGTATTTATTTAGGGAAAGAGAAGGTCTATTCTATTCAACTCAATTCATTTAGGAAAACCATCGCACAAAACATTGCTCAATACTCTTGGGGAGGGACTATAAAGTCAACCTGTAGGAGCCTAGAATTCAGAAAGGGGGAATAAGACAATAGTACAAATGCTTTTTAGAAAGTGAAGTGAGTGATATACAAGACACATAAAATACTGGCATGGAAGAGCAATACTGATGATGATGGTAACAGTTATCACTACAGCTACCACCACCACCACCAGTACACCACTGACTGAACGTTCCAGACCTTCACAGGTCTAACCTATCCGACAGTCTATGAGGGAGGCAGCAGCCCCCCTCCCCCACAATTTAAAAATGAAGAAACTGACATTTAAAGCATTTAGGTATATTTGCTCAATATCATACAATCAGGTAAGTGCTGAATCCAGGTTTAAATCCATATCTGCATGACTCCAGTACCTTCGAACTATTTATCATTATCAGGCTACCTGGCCCTCACTGTAGCTCCGATGAGGAGGAGAAAACATCTACTAGGAGCTCACTAATCAAAAGAAGGCCCCTTGGTAGTGAGCTTTAAATGAATGGGAGATGATGGTGAAGATGGTGGTGCTGGCAGTGAGGCACTCTGTGTGAAGGAACACTCCTGAGCAAGGCACAGAGGCAGCACAGGGTAGGCTGCATTCAGAGGTTCAAAACTCGGGTGGTTTCAGACTGTGCTCCTTGTAGTCTCCAGGTTCTCGTCAAATGTCTGGGGCATAGAGGAAGGATGAGAAGGCAACAGCTGAGAACGTAGAGAAAGACGTGATTGAAGGAACAAAACCTGGGGAACACTGCAGCTTAGTGTGATACAAGGAGAGAGTCTGTAAAAGACAGGAAGAAGCAGAGGAGCCTATGAGAGTTCACGTAAAAACCAGAAGAGCATTTCAGGAAGAGGGTATGACTTCTGGAAGATGGGGCAGAAAGGCCAGGGAAGCTGAGGGCTTGGAGCTTGGGTCCTGAACTGGAGATGAGGAAACTGTTGGTGAGGTCAGCTCAGCAGTGTGGAGGGAGAGAGAGGCCAGGCTGCCAGGGTTTCTAAAGTGACTTGGGAGCGAGGAACTGAGGCAGTAAGTGTTCCAGACTTCTGAGAATCTCAGTGGTAAAATGGAGACAGGCTGTAACCTAAGAGTAACAACGATCTAAGGGAGATTTAAAGAGGAATATACTATCCAAAAGTGGATGTAAAACAAGAAATGGTATTTCCAGAGTTAATTTTTAATTTCCTGAGTTCACTGCTGTACGAATTTCAAACCATTTTGGTATTCATATCCTGGCATGTATATGAACTTAATTGTGGAGATAAGTGCAGTAGCAGCTCGGACAGAAATCAAAAATCCTCTGTAAAATTACAGGAACGGTTACATTAAGTTCTTCTCAAACTTCTAATCCCCCAATTTCAGCTATAGCATAATGGTTAGAGGTTTTTCCTCCAGTGGGTGAAGACAGGTACCCTCAAGTGTAAGCACACACTAGCACACAAAACACCTACTAACACATAACATATGATTATTCCAAAACTTCAGATCCTTTCCACTGTCAAATAATCTTCCTTTGTATTCATGTTTTATTTGCTTTACCTTAAGTCACCCCCTAATCATGCTGACATCTACTACCGATGATTATATTAGACCTAAAAGTGTTCTTAAACAAATGAAAAATACTGACTTCCATTCCTGAAAGTCCTGCTTCCAATTTTCAGGAGGAAATTAAATAATGTATAAATCAAATACTGGGCCTGAGCCCAGACAGCTGAACATCGTTTTGTCCTTTCAAGGCAAAGAGGAAGTGTCTGCTATGGCAGGGACATGCCAAGAGAAATAAAGCTTAACCTCAGCCCCATGTGAAAGTGATTTTAGATAATTGGGGGTGTCTACAAATAGGTTAAAAATGGGACCACATACTAGCAGGGAACTTTCCATGGAAGTTAAAAAATGTATCAAGATCTAACCCCCACCTTAAAAACAAAATGTGCTTGGAAAATGGCATGGCCTTAGAAATTCTATATACAGACAGTAGAGGAAAGGGAAAGTAGAAGGGGAAGAGAGTTGACAAGTCAAAGGAAATTAAAACGTGTTTCCGCTTAGCATTTATGATAGGCTTACAATTTGATTTCTTTGTAACTGTAATTGCCAGATTCAAAATGATATATATTTGAAGAGGAAGGAAAGGAGGGGGAGGAAGACAGGGAAAGGGAGGGGAGAGAAAGAAAGAATGACTAAGAATATACGTGTGTAGGTATAGCGACAGACGGTGAAAAATTATTTAGATTAGGGACTGGCAAATTTATTCTGCAAAGGGCCAGAGAACAAATATTTTAGGCTTTGTGGAGAACACAGTCCCTCCTGTAACTATTCAAATCGCTTTTGTCGTTCGCAAGCAGCCATAGGCAGTATGTAAATGAATGAGTTGTGGCTGTGAGCCAACACAACTTTATGGACACTGAAATTAGAACTTCATGTAATTTTCTTCTTTTGATTTTTTTTTCAATCACTTTAAAACATAAAACTATCCTTAGCTTATGGACCCTACAAAAACAGATTGTGGGATATATCTGACCTGCAGACTCAGTGTGCTGCCCCAACCCCCACCCCAATTCAGATAGAACGTTCCCATGAAACTAGGTTTGACTCAAATTTTTGGGATTCTGAGTAATAAAAACTGCTTTTTTTTTTTTGTCAGTAGCTGAACAAAAAAAACAGTAGTAATGGGCAAAAGCATTTACTTGGACAATACAGCAGACTCTAACCCTGTGAAAAAGACAAGCATCTCTATCTGTTTCTAGAAGGACACTTACACAAGTAAGAAACCAAAGTTTACATAGTAAGAAACTTTGAAGCCAAATGCTATATAACCATTAATATGCAACATTATTCAGGGATCAAGGGTGTTTTAAAATATTATCCCCTTTATCAGAAGTTAATATTTTATAAACATCCTTTGTAGCATAACACTAGTCAGGAATTACACATAAATTTCCATCATCACCTCTAAGGAAACCAGAAAGCTGGGTACTGGAAGGGTTTTCTGGTGGAACATATGCTTTACAGATCACATGGTGATAAAAACTTTATGGAGCATCTGACCTAGACTTCCAGAAACAAAGGAAATATAAAAGTGCAAAGCATGTACATTCACAGTTTTTTGTGAAGCAAAATAATTTTTATACTTTAAATGTTCTATTATGGAACAAACACTGACTTTTTCTTTCTGCATTCAAGGAGAAAAACTCTTACAAAACATCCTGGTAGGTGTCTTACTACGTTGATATAGGAAACAGCATTCCTTTTTTGGATGGATATTCCCATTACTTCTCCTTAGTAATCTTGAACAGATTAGGCCTTCTTATTCAGGGAACTGCTCCTCAGCCACACCAACCCTTTACAGTCTGGTCACGGTGCCCTGTGGCACTGTGGGTACCACAGGGGTAGCTGCAAGACGCAGCTGGTTAGGATAGATTGTGTCCCGAGGATGAACAATGATTCTGGGAAGGTTTAAAAAATGAATATATTACCCCCAAATGGTTGTAAAACCGGATTATTTCCAGAGTTGTATTTTTATGGACCGGTCACTCATGGTACCCAGGATTGCAATCAATGTGGAGTGGATAATCACACTTGTTTTAGAGAATTTAGAACACAGTTTTTTATTTGACGGCAAGTTCTGGTCAGGAATGCAATCCTCTATTAGAATATTGTCTGTTTAAGGAAACAAACAGTGACCTGTTCTGTGGTGGTCTGCTTTATGCCACTGTTTCTAGGAATTCATTGTGGGGAAACAAGTTGCCTTAACCATCCACATGGAAACGATTGAGGCTGGAGGTGAGGGAGAGCCAGAGAGAGTGGGAAGGCTGAGGGTGTAAAACAGGCGGTGGCCTTGAGAGCAGGCTCAGTGAGTAGTCTTTTTATTGCTT
Source organism: Moschus berezovskii (assembly GCF_049115385.1). NCBI lineage: Eukaryota > Metazoa > Chordata > Mammalia > Artiodactyla > Moschidae > Moschus > Moschus berezovskii. Next base: position 37,905,217 of record NC_142478.1, read on the forward strand.
CTCTCCTTCTTCATTTCCTCCCATGCTGTATCCTTATTATTATTTTTAGTACACTGTATTATTGAGAGCAGTTGTTAGAGTCATGGTAAAACTGAGTGGAAAGTACAGATACCCTGTGCCCTTACATATACATAGCCTTCTCTATAATGAACATCCCTCACCCAGGGGTATATCTGTTACAATCAGTGAACCTGCACCTACTCAATATTATCACCCAAAGTTCAGAGTTGACATCAGGGTTCACTCTTGGCATTGTACACCCCGTGGGTCTGGACAGATGTGTACTGACATGCATCTGCCATGACAGTATCACACAGAGCAGTTTCACTGTCCCAAAAATCCGATGTGCTCTACTTCTTCATCCCTTCTAACCCCTGACAACCAATGATCTTTTTTTACTGTCTCCATAGTTTTTTTGCTTTTTCCAGAATGTCATATAGTTGGAATTATGTAGTATGTCGCCTTTTTGGATTGGCTCCTTAGTGATACACACTTAAGGTTCCTCCAGGTCTTTTTATGGCTTGATAGTGCATTTCTTTTCAGTGCTGAATAAGAAAGATTCCACTGTGTGGATACGCTAGTTTATTTATTCACTCACTTACTGAAGGACATCTTGGCTGCTTCCATGCCTCTGGTAGTTATTCTTCTTTTACTATTACTACAATGATTACATATATGAGAAAACTACCCAGGTCACAGAGCTAGTAAATATGAGAGATGGGATTCAAATCCAGGATTGCCTCATTTAAGAGACTGAGGTTTTCATCTCTCTACTATACTTCTAATTTGTGTATATTTTTATATGTATTTATTCCTTCCAGCTGAAGCTTTAAAAAAAACTGTCATTTCAATCAAAAGGAATATGAACTCACAGTAAGGGAAAAATTAATAATTTCAGGTTTGTTTACCATGGTCCTAAATCCAGGGGTTTATTTCAACATCCACAAAATGTCATTTAATAAGTAACAAATAGATTAAGATATAAAATTTCCCCTTAAAACTTTAGCACACAACTTCCCCTAATGTGGAAACATAACAAATTTATGGAATGTACAAACTTAAGGAAAAGTATCAGTACCCTAACTTGGCATTTATCACATGCCTTATGTTTTTATACTTTCATAAACAAAAATTAAATGATAAGCCAATTAGGTCAGTTAGCTAAGAATATAAGCCAGATTGCCATAAAACTTTCCTTTCCCTCCCGTCATTTTTCTGGTCGTAAAGACTCTAAAATAATGAACAAAACAAAAACAAAAGAACAGTGGTAGGTAAGGCAGTTTAAAAGACCAAACCAAACACGGACAGAAGAGGCTACCAGAACCTTATGCAAACACTGCTTATAAATGCATCAACATTACCTCCAGAGGTCTCATCCCTTGGTTCTGCAGGCCCCAAAAGTTATTTATCAGAAAAGTAAATGAGTAGACTCAAGGGTAGAAATGGGATATTTCACACAGTGTGGCTGTTTGTGCTTGTTTCCATTTAACTGGAACACAAGTGAGTTGACAATGGTGGAAATTGAAGGGGGTTAAAAAAAAGAAAGACAATCATCCAAAGGTCTATCTGAGGAAAAAGTACTGGAAAAATGAACGTAAACATAATTCAATTAAAATAAAAACTGTTTCCAACAGACTTGGATATGAAAGTTAATATACCTGCACAACTCAAGAAGTAAAAGCAAACATGTTCAATTACGCAACCAATGAGTTGTGCTTTTATTCAGACCCATCGAGAAAATTACTCTGGGATTCTTCCTCTTACTGAAAATTATGACCCTTAGGAAACCTGACTTTGACCAAAATGATTCAGATCACAGTGTTGCCAGGACTCTGGTGAGATCAACCAAAGTTCTTCATCCTGGATTCTTGCCTCAAGTTCTTTCATATAAGAATGACATCCTCTCATTACCAGACAGCCTCTCAAAACACATGGACTATTCTAGTGGGGAGTCCAATTATCATTTCTAGATTAAATCAGTGCCTAGAGCACTTGAACTAGAGAACTGGGTAACAGGATATGTAAAAAATGATGTACCCTTTTATATAATTAATTTGAACCTTGCCCAGCCCAGTACTGATCCCAACTTGTTATCATCAAATATCAAACTCAAACCCAAGGTAAAAGGCAGTGGGAGAAGTCTCTTTATCTCTAGTGATTATCCTGGCAAATGCCTGGGACTCACACAAGTGTTTTTTTTTTTTTTTTTAATACAGTTAAGATAAAACAGTTTCAGATATTCCAAAAAGAACATATACTATTTCTTTACAGAGAAGATTGCAGAATGTTCAGTGTGGTAAACTTTCACAAAAGTAATACTGTATGCATGAGGTCTTTCATTCATCAAACATTTATTAAGAACAAACTATAGGCCAGACACTAGTTGTCTTCTTTGATCAATCAATTCATTCTAAGATTCTGAAGCTTTAACACTGGCATTAGAAAGGCATTATTTCTGGTAAATGTAAGTGGTGTTTTCAGATCATTGCAGAAGGACAACTATTAAAATAATTCAAAAAACCCTTCAAGATGACATTGAGTTACAACTAAGATTAATTCCTTGTGATACTGAAGATGAGACTAGATTATCAAGCTGGTCAGAACCTAAGAAAAAGTTAAGGCAGAAGCTTAATGGACACAAATTCCCAGCCACACACACACATTTACTGAAAGCATTCAAAACCACCCTAAAGAAACAATGGATATTCAAGGAAATTAAGATTTAAGGACATGGGCTTTGGAGTATCACTAGGTTCAAATCTTGGATCTACCAGTTTTATCTGTGAGATCTTAAAAACACTATTTTAAGCTACAGTTTCTTCCTCTGTAAAATGTGTTCTATTTTTTTTTCTCATAGGGTTATTGTATTAAATCAGATAACTTTGTGTCTCATAGGATTATTGTATTAAAAATTAAACAAATTATATTAGGCTTATTGTATTAAAAGTTATTACATGAAATTATTGCTAGTTGTCTAGCAGTATCATAGTAATTGTTCAACAAAACAACTGTTGCAAACATTTACTAATATTACCTGATTAATATTTAATTAATTACCTGATAATATATTACCTGATTACTGAGTGTAAAATGAAGACCAACAGAGAATCTGGTGGCTATGGGTTATCTACCATTTTTTCCCAATGCAAATTATTTATAACCTAATTCAAGTGGAAGTCATTGTGAGTGGTTTAGGAGGCTTCTCACACATCTTTACGTTTCTACTTGTGGAAATGTTCACTTTCAATTGTAATTTGTTTCTAATTCCTAAAATTCCAGCTTTTCCTTGGAATGTCTTCCAGTAAAAAACCGAAGCTGATAAATGGAATTCTGATATAAGACAACTATAAGCAAAGCAACTCCAAACTAATTTTTATAGCCATTTAGCATCCAATGTTGGAGACTGAGGGGGAATACACTGTTAAACAGCAACAGCATAAAGGAGTGAGTGAAAGGAAGTTCTCAGGTTGGAGGCATAGTTGTATACAACAATTTAATAATTTTTACAAATGTGTAGCAAAATCCTAAAGATGGACTTTGTGAGGGCCTACTAAATTCACAGAAGTATTTTCATTATATCCATACACATAGAGAATGAATTATCTGTCAACAGCCATCTTTGAAAACAAAATGCAAAATATTTTCTAGCAGAAAGAAACTCAACAATGCCACCCTGACTACTGGTATTACCTGAGCATCAAGACTGAGTGATGAAATTTTGCACTGCCTTTGCTGACTGGTTGATAGGAAAGATCATTCTTGGCAATGCCTCCAAGAATCTCACTGTGTACTACAGTGCATTATTGTTAATGACATTGTGATTCTCAGCATGTGAAACCTTTTCAAAATTACTAAAGGTAAATCATATTCATGCTCCAATGAAGAAACTCAAATTATTAATACCATCTTGGATGATGAGAAAAAAAAACCTGAAATATTAAGAATGCCCGGGGCAGAATTTCAACTGTAGGACCAGATGACTTTTCAGTGTTACACATGGCAAATGAAAAACTTAAATTTACTCAAATGTATGTGTTATACAGTGGAAGTGAGAAATAGATTTAAGGGACTAGATCTGATAGATAGAGTGCCTGATGAACTCTGGACGGAGGTTCATGACATTATACAGGAGACAGGGACCAAGACCATCCCCATGGAAAAGAAATGCAAAAAAAAAGCAAAATGGCTGTCTGAGGAGGCCTTACAAATAGCTGTGAAAAGGAGAAGTGAAAAGCAAAGGAGAAAAGGAAAGATATAAGCATCTGAATGCAGAGTTCCAAAGAATAGCAAGGAGAGATAAGAAAGCCTTCCTCAGTGATCAATGCAAAGAAATAGAGGAAAACAACAGAATAGGAAAAACAAGAGATCTCTTCAAGAAAATTAGAGATTCCAAGGGAACATTTCATGCAAAGATGGGCTCGATAAAAAACAGAAATGGTATGGACCTAACAGAAGCAGAAGATATTAAGAAGAGGTGGCAAGAATACACAGAAGAACTGTACAAAAAAGACCTTCACGACCAAGATAGTCACAATAACGTGACCACTGACCTAGAGCCAGACATCTTGGAATGTGAAGTCAAGTGGGCCTTAGAAAGCATCACTATGAACAAAGCTAGTGGAGGTGATGGAATTCCAGTTGAGCTATTTCAAATCAAATGATGCTGTGAAAGTGCTGCACTCAATATGCCAGCAAATTTGGAAAACTGAGCAGTGGCCACAGGACTGGAAAAGGTCAGTCTTCATTCCAATCCCAAAGAAAGGTAATGCCAAAGAATGCTCAAACTACTGCACAATTGCACTCATCTCACACGCTAGTAAAGTCATGCTCAAAATTCTCTAAGCCAGGCTTCAGCAACATGTGAACCGTGAACTCCCAGATGTTCAAGCAGGTTTTAGAAAAGGCAGAGGCACCATGAATCAAATTGCCAACATCCGTTGGATCATGGAGAAAGCAATAGAGTTCCAGAAAAACATCTATTTCTGCTTCATTGACTATGCCAAAGCCTTTGACTGTGTGGATCACCATAAACTGTGGAAAATTCTGAAAGAGATGGGAATACCAGACCACCTGACCTGCCTCTTGAGAAACCTGTATGCAGGTCAGGAAGCAATAGTCAGAACTGTACATGGAACAACAGACTGGTCCCAAATAGGAAAAGGAGTACGTCAAGACTGTATATTGTCACCTTGCTTGTTTAACTTCTATGCAGAGTACATCATGAGGAACGCTGGCTGGAAGAAGCACAAGCTGGAATCAAGATTGCCGGGAGAAATATCAATAACCTCAGATACGCAGATGACACTACCCTTATGGCAGAAAGTGAAGAGGAACTCAAAAGCCTCTTGATGAAAGTGAAAGAGGACAGTGAAAAGGTTGGCTTGAAGCTCAACATTCAGAAGACAAAGATCATGGCATCTGGTCCCATCACTTCATGGGAAATAGATGCAAAAACAGTGGAAACAGTGTGAGACTTTATTTTTTGGGGCTCCAAAATCACTGCAGATGCGATTGCAGCCATGAAATTAAAAGACGCTAACTCCTTGGAAGGACAGTTATGACCAGCCTAGAGAGCATATTGAAAAGCAGAGACATTACTTTGCCAACCAAGGTCCGTCTAGCCAAGGCTATGGTTTTTCCCGTGGTCATGTATGGATGTGAGAGTTGGACTGTGAAGAAAGCTGATCACCAAAGAATTGATGCTTTTGAACTGTGGTGCTGGAGAAGACTCTTGAGAGTCCCTTGGACTGCAAGGAGATCCAACCAGTCCATTCTAAAAGAGATCAATCCTGGGTGTTCATTGGAAGGACTGATGCTAAAGCTGAAACTGCAATACTTTGGCCACCTCAGGCAACGAGTTGACTCACTGGAAAAGACTCTGATGCTGGGAAAGGTTGGGGGCGGGAGGAGAAGGGGACGACAGAGAATGAGATGGCTGGATGGCATCACCGACTCTGTGGACATGAGTTTGAGTGAACTCTGGGAGTTGGTGATGGACAGGGAGGCCTGGTGTGCTGTGATTCATGGGGTTGCGGAGAGTCGAACACGACTGAGCGACTGCACTGAACTGAACTGATGTGCATCAAGACTTCCCTGGTGACTCAGACAGTAAAGAATCTGCCTGCCATGTGGGAAACGAAGGTCGATCCCTGGGTTGGGAAGAGCCCCTAGAGAAGGGAATGGCAACTCACTCCAGTATTTTTGTCTGGAGAATTCCACAGACAGTATAGTCCATGGGATCACAAAGAGTCAGACACGACTGAGCAACTCACACACACACACACACACCCCACAGTTTCATCAAATGAACAATGAATCTCAAGAGTCAGACACGACTGAGCAACTAACACACACACACACACACACACACACGTACCACAGTTTCATCAAATGAACAATGAATCTCAAGTACCCAGAGATTTTTGTTCTCAGTACTGGGTAAGCTAGCTGTAAGCCAAAGGAGAAAAGGAGGACAACTTAACCCACAGGGATTAGGACATCCTTCAAGCCATGAACCTTTCATGGAAAACTATATAAAATGAAGCTGGCAAGCAAGGACACCAAATAAGGCCACAGTGACTGAGTCTTGCCTGAGTCAGGGGGTAATATTCACAGGGATCCCCCTTGAAACTGTGCACTGCTGTGTTCCTGCTGGCAGGAATTTACCAGTGCTGTCAACCCTTGATAACAAAAGAATCCTCATTAAATTAAACCAAAAGTAGAAAAATAAAAACGTATGGATAATTTTTTTAACTCTTTCTATAGGCAGAAAACCAGAAGATTATAAAGAACTGAAGAACATGCTCACACTTTTCCAACTATTATTTTCTTGCCAAGTTGGGAAGACACAATTTTCCTTAAAGGTATGTTTAAGTAATACTTTGGCCTTGGAAGTAACTCCTTAGTGAGGGACTTCCCTGAAGTGCTAGCCACTCTCTAGCATTGCGCTGCAGTAGACTACAAGGATTTCATCAATCATGCTAAATCTGGGTATACCCTATCACCTATGTGTGCATAACTCCATGATAAGCTTCTTCACAGGTGTCACAAAAACTATCCTTGGAGAATGAATGAGGGATAAAAACGATGGACTATTAATTACATTGATTTTCCCATGTACATTACTTTTCATGGTCTTAAAGATGAAAACATCCTGAGTTGAAAAGGTAATCTGTGCATCCGCTTTTTAGGTTGAGCATAAGAAGATAATAATATCTCTAGCTATAATTCAGAGTGCTCTTCTAATTGTACTTTGATCAAGCTTCAGGTTAAAGTAATTTGCCTGCCAAGACACACTGTTGCTCAGGGTTTTAATTCTCAAAATTACAGGTAGGGATATAAAAGGTGGAGTTTTTAAAACATTATTTTCCTCTTAAGTTCAAACTATGTTTTCTGCATTATTTTATTGAAGAACCCAAAATGAACAGGTGAATGGGAAAGCAACATGAACCTAAATTCTTTGATGTACAAAGCACATAAGATTTATAGCTATTTCTTCATTATATTTATAAGCTTTACAAATAAATATTAAACATTAACTCATAAAAAGTTCCGTTAGGGAATACCCTTTCCCTAGGAAGTATACAGGTAATAAAGGCAATCAAGTTGGCATTTTTAATATTCACCAGTGATAAATCCCTTTTCAAACTGAGGTTATTGCCAGGCTCTACCATTTCATGTTTTACATTTTTAAGGTAAGCAGGCAGGTTCCATTCCAATGTGAAAGCCATAATGACTACACTATGCAAAAACTCAAACTCTCATAGCATTCAGTTATTTGTTTTTATTCTTTAACTTCATCTTTTAGCTTTATTTACCAGAGAAGATCGTATCTGAAAAGCTATTTAAAACTATAAATCTGTCAACAGTTTCTTTTATAGGGGTGACATGGGAAAAAGAAAGGACAGTATTAAGAGGGACAAGGGATGTCATACAAGGAGTACTTGAAATGCAGGCTCCCCTCCCCTAATATAGTGATATTTGGATGCTCAAAGTTTGCCTCAGTTCATGTGTACAAGTGAAAAGAAATATGAGTTACTAATTTCAAACTTAAAAATGTCAGGAATGTAAAAACTGGAAGTTCCAACTTTTACTTGAAACTGGAGCAAAGACATTTCATTAAAAACAAGACTGTTATAATCAGATAGGTGCAAACTTGTCAAGGTGGAATTTCAGTGTGCATTTCACATACACAGAGGTATACAACCTTACAACCATGTTCTGCTTCTTGAGTTCAAGAAAATAGTAAGTACTCAGGTTATAATTCTGAGAAACAAGAATGAAATAAGTCACATGTTCAGTAGCTTTCTTAGTGAAATAGTTTTTAAAACATTCTGCAGTCTCCAAGGTGATTCAGAGGTCACAGCAGGAAAAGGAGGGAAAGGTACGTAGGTGGGACAGGCTCCAACCAAAGCAGATTCATTCTTATCTCTTTTATATAATGGTCTTCCTATATGGGGCTTCCCTGGTTGGCTCAGTAGTAAAGAATCTGCCTGCCAGTGCAGGAGACGTGGGTTTGATCTATGGGTCGGAAAGATCCCCAGGGGAAAGGAATTGGTGGCAACCCACTCTAGTATTCTTGCCTGGAGAATGCCATGGATAGAGGAGCCTGATGGACTACACAGTCCATGGGGTCTCAAAGAATCGGACACGACTGCATGACTAAACAACAAACAAAACTTTCTACAAAAGGTTTTATTTGAGGGAGAGAACAAGTTTCGGCTACTAAAATATTTCAGAAACTACTCTTCTTTAGTTTCAAAAATGATAGAAAAGATTAACACTGAATTCTAAAATAAAGCTTTCATGGAGAAACATAGCTCTGGATTGGAATGAAGAGATGGAAAGAACATGATAATTTTTTTAGACAATATTTTGCTTTTATAATTTCTAAGAGTAACTGATGTAATCATCACCTCCGAGTCTTCCTTATTATTAATTCTCAATTGAAAAGCAAGTCAGACAAATAGTGACGATCTGAAAAGAATGACTTTTCCTTGTCAGCTTATACACAGAAGCTTAAAAATGTTTTTACTGGTTGAGCTTCCAAAGTGATTCAAATTATTTATCATAGCCATACTGGAGGAATGAGAAACTATCAGAAACTATTACAAGAAAGATAAGAAAGTAAAATCTGCTAGAGCTTTATTATGCTGCATACGTTAAGATATTTTTGACAACTTTTCCCATCATCACCAAATGCTAGGTTGAGGAACCCATTTTAGCTTAAAGTTACCAAAATTACTGGCCTATGTGGAGCCTAACTCATAAGTCAAGATTCTTAAAACCAAGTATATATAGCTAGTTTTACTGATTTGCTCTCCACAAAGCTTTATAAACAAAAACCCAAGAAATCTAGATAAGAACAGAAAATGTGCAAGGTGTTATGAGATACATTTGTTGTCATTTAGTCGCTAAGTCCTGTCTGACTCTTTGCAACCCCATGGACTGTAACTTGCCAGCCTCCTCTGTCCGTAGGATTTTTCAGGCATGAATACTGGAGTGTGATATCATTTCCTTCTCCAAGAGACCTTCCCGACCCAGGGATTGAACCTGGGTCTCCTGCATTGGCAGGTGGATTCTTCACCATGAACCACCAGGGAAGCCCATGGGATACAGAGTGAAGGTATCTAATCTGAGCTAGAAGTGTTAGAAATGACTTTCTGGAAGAAGTTCTAAGCTGAGTGGGTGGGTACAAAAGACTCGAACTAATATTAATAGTTCTTTGAAGCTTCAGGTATTCTGTAAAATGTTCCTAAATATATTTGCTTTCCCACCCAATAAGATAATGTGTGGTAAGTCACTTCAATCGTGTCTGACTCTGCAATCCTATGGACTGCAGCTCATGGACTGACAGGCTTCTCTGTCCATGGGGATTCTCCAGGCAAGAATACTGGAGTGGGTTGCCATGCCCTCCTCCGGGGGATCTTCCCAACCCAGGGATCAAACCTGAGTCTCTTATGTCTCCTGCATTGGCAGGCAGGTTCTTTACCACTAGTGCCCCCTGGGAAGTCCTTCCCCATTTTATGTGTGGAGAGAATGTAGCCGTTAAAACAAGGGAGACAGCAGCAGCTCTGCAGCTGATAGAGAGCAGGAAAAGCGAAGCATAGTGCTTTAAAGACAAGGTATTACACAGGAAATTAAACTGGAAGCAGGTGAAACTTCAATCTTTAATATGCTAGAAGACTGTTGTTAATAAAGTCAGCAAATGAAGTCCATGGGTCTCTTCAGAGAAATAAGAATCTGAAAAGTCCTAAGCAAAAACAAGCCTGTCTTCCAGGTTAAAAAAAACACTATTTCCTCAGAGTTTTGCTTAAGCTCACCAGTCCTCAAACAAAGCTTCCAAATTACTCATTTAAAAAAAACACAGAAAGATGAGTCTAGACCGTAAGTTACATCCTGTTCTATTATAACTTCTTTTTGGCATCTGTTAGTTTTTTAACATAAGAAGGACTGATGCTAAAGCTGAAACTGCAATACTTTGGCCACCTCATGCGACAAGTTGACTCACTGGAAAAGACTCTGATGCTGGGAAAGGTTGGGGGCGGGAGGAGAAGGGGACGACAGAGAATGAGATGGCTGGATGGCATCACCGACTCTGTGGACATGAGTTTGAGTGAACTTCGGGAGTTGGTGATGGACAGGGAGGCCTGGCATGCTGTGATTCATGGGGTCGCGGAAAGTTGGACACGACTGAGTGACTGAACTGAACTGAACAGAACCCTGGCAAAGAAACATACCCATTTCTGGTCTGGCCTTTGCTCATCCCTTGCAGTGCTCTATGCCAGTGAAGAACTTTGATTTTATACTATAAAAAGGAAAGCAAGAGAGAAGTTGAGCAAGATGACAACAAAGAAGTTTTCTGAACTTTCCTCTTTCCACACACACACGGAGTGTACAGCTGCACAAGGAGCAATTACTTATGAAAGAAATCCAGAAATAAGCTGAGAGACTTGTATACACAGAATGAACGAGAAAATACCCACATTGAAACGGGTAGGAAAGGCTGAGATGTACTCATCCTAAACCCCGCTCCTGGGCCAGAGCCATAAAATCTGAAGAGAACTCCAAACTCTCAGCTTCTCCCTGAGGAGCAAGGGTTTGAACTGAGCATCTAAGGTCTCAACTTTTAAGATTTCCACCTGGCTTGGGTTGGTGTCCATAAGACCCAGAAGATTACAGCAAACAGAGAAGCAATGCTTCATTGGTGCATAAGTAACCATTGTAGTTATCCCTTCCTCCCACTCCCCAGGACTCAGCACAGAGATACTAACAACACCGATCTCTCCCAGGCCTTCTCTGAAAGGGGTCTAAATGCCTACTTAACAAACTGCTGCCCAAGGGTCCAGCTTGTACTTGTAGCATACATATAGGAGCTGGCTGCAATTCTTGGGGGAGGCCCGCAAACACTTCTCCCACCTTCTTTTTGGCCAGTTCAAACAATGAAACTAAGTTGCCAGTGTCTCCCTGGAAGGAGTTTGTATACACATCTCGTGCTCTGGCTTTGAACTATCAGAAAGAGAAATTAAGAAAACATACCAATTATAATGGCATCAAAAAGAATGAAATACTTAGGAATAAATTTGACCAAGGAGGTAAAAGATCTGTACACTGAAAAAGACAAGGCATTGATGAAAGAAACTGAAGACACAAATAAATTAAAGATACACTGTGTTTATATCTTTTGAAATAATATTAACTGGAAGAATTAGTACTGTTAAAATGTCCATACATCCAAAGTAATCCACAGATTCAGTGCAATTCCCACCAAAATTCCAGTGAAATCTTTCACAGAAATAGAACAAACAACCTAATATTTGTATGGAACCACAGAAGTCTCTGAATAGTCAAAACAATCTTGAGAAAGAACAAAGCTGGAGTCATCATACATCCTGATTTCAAATTATATTACAAAGCTAAAGTAATCAAAACAGTATTCTGGCATAAAAATAGACATATAGATCAATGGGACAGAATAGAGAGCCCAGAAATAAACCCATGCATATATGGTCAATTAATTTTCATAAAGCAGTGAAAAATACACAATCAGGAAATGATAGTTTCTTCAACAAATGGTTTTGGGAAAATTGAATATCCTCATGCAAAAGAATGAAACTGGATTCATATCTTATACCACATAAAAAACCAACCTGAAATGGATTAAATGTAACCTGAAACTGTAAAACTCTTAGAAGAAAATACAGGAGGTAAGTTCTTTTGACACTGGTTTTGGCGACGATGGATTTGGCACTAAAAACAAAAGCAACAAAAGCAAAAATAAACAAGTAAGATTACATCAAACTAAAAAGCTACTATACAGCAAGGAAACCATCAATACGTGAAAAGGGAACCTACTAAATTGGAGAAAATATTTGCAAATTATATATATGAAAAGGGGTCAATATCTAAAATATAGAAATATAGAAGCTATTGATAAAACTCAACATCAAAAAACCAAATAACTCAATTAAAAAATGGGAAAAAGACCAGACTGTTATTTTTTTCCAAATGGCATACATACAAATGGCCAACAGGTACGTAAAAAAGGTGCTCTACATGACTAATTATCAGGGAAACACAAATCAAAGCCATAGTTAGCTATTGCTTCACACCTATTGCTTCACAGCTATTACTGTTAGGATGGCTATTATCAGAAATGCTATTAAGGATATGGAAAAAAGGGAATTCTTGTACATTGCTGGTGGGAATGTAAACTAATAAAGCCACTATGGAAAACAGTACAGAGGCTACTTGAAAAAAGTTAAAAACAAAATTATTATATGATCCAGCAATCCCAATTCTGGGTACATATTCAAAATAAATGAAAGCATTATCTTGAAGGGACCCCTATACTCCTAGGTTCAGTGGAGCATTAATCACAACAGCCAAGATATGGAAACAACCTAAGTGTCTGTCTCTGGATGACTGAATAAGAAATGTGATATATCAATATATATAATTATGTAAATATTTATAAATACACATAAAGTGGAATATTATTCAGTCTTTAGAAAGAAGAAAATCCTACCATTTGTGACACAGACATGGAGAGTATTATGACAACTGAAGTAAGAGAAAGACAACGTATTTCATGGTATCAATTAATGGCAGAAAGCAAAGAGGAACTAAAGAGCCTTTTGATGAGGGCGAAAGATAAGAGTGACAAAGCTGGTTTGAAACTCAGCATTCAAAAAACTAAGATCATGGTATCTGGTCCCATCACTTTATGGCAAGAAGAAGGGGAAAAAGTGGAAGCAGTGAGATATCTTATTTTATTAGGCTTCAAAATCACTGCAGATGGTGACTGCAGCCATTAAATTAAAAGATGCTTGCTCCTTGGAAGGAAAGCTATGACAAACCTAGACAGCATATTAAAAAGCAGAGACATCACTTTGCCAACAAAGGTCCGTCTAGTCAAAGCTATGGTTTTTCCAGTAGTCATGTGTGGATGTGAGAGTTGGATCATAAAGAAGGCTGAGTGTTAAAACACTGATACTTTTGAACTTCAGTGGAGAAGACTCTTGAGAGTCCCTTGGACATCAAAGAGATCAAACCAGTCAATCCTAAAGGAAATCAATCTTGAATAGTGACCGGAAGGACTGATGCTGAAGCTCCAATATTTTGGCCACCTGATGTGAAGAGCTGATTCAATGGAAAAGACCCTGATGCTGAGAAAGACTGACGGCAAAAGGAGAGGAGGACAGCAGAGGATGAGATGGTTAGACAGCATCACTGACTCAACTGGCATGAATCTTAGCAAACTCCAGGAGACAGAGGAAGACAGAGGAGCCTGGCGTGCTGCAGTCCAAGGGGTTGCATAAGAGTTGGACATGACTTAGTGACTGAACAAGAACAACAACAAAAATACATAAATAAATAAAAGGTAAATCAAACTCACAGAAGAGAAAAGTGGTTGCCAGAGGCTGGGGGGTTGGGGAAATTGGGAGATGTTGTAAAAGGGTACAAACTTTCAGTAATAAGATGAATAAAAGGTCTGAAGATTTAATGTGTGATATGGTAACCAAAGTTGATCATACTGTACTGTGTAGCTGAAATTTGCTAAGAGTAGAAGCTAAACTTTCTCTTTCACACATACATACACATAATACATGAGGTGATGGTTGTATTCACTTGATGGAGGGAATGCATTCATGATGTTTATCAAACCACCATGTTGGATACTTTAAATATCCTACAATTTATTTGTCAATTGGAGATGGTAATGGCAACCTACTCCGGTATTCTTGCCTGGAGAATTCCATGGACAGAGAAGCCTGGGGGGCTACAGTCTGTGGGGTTGCAAAGAGTCGGACACAACTGAGCAACTAACATACATTTATCAATTACATCTCAACAAAGCTAGGGGGGAAAAAAAAGGAAAGCAGGAGAGCGGGAGTACAAAGCAAAGGTGAATGCTTATTACCTATACTAAACTCCAAATGATAACCTGTTATTGCCACCCAAATATAACTGTGTATTGGCTTCTCCTGCCAAGATGTCATTCTCTAAAGCTGTGGTAATATGGTAGGGTACACCCATTCTATGAGCCTTTTAAACAGTATAATAAATGGCTCCAGTTTACTGTATCATTCCCATAAGGTAGCTGTGTTAATTGTGGGAAACTGCATGATATGAAAAATAGGAGAACTTTAACTAAGTTTGAAGTTCTGATTTCTATGATCTGCATATGAGCTTGGTGTGTAGGTGAACATACGTACATACATGCACCATGGCAACAGAAAAATCCACAAAATACAGGTAAAACCAAGTCAACATAAAAAGAAAAATCATACTAGATTGCTCTGTATTATTTTACTACAGTATCTTGTTCGGATATTATTAAAATTGTGCCATTAAAAAGAGACTGCTGAATATATAAATTCTGTCACCTTACTGCCAATGTGTGATGTGACAAGGTTCTTGAATCAGACAAAACTTCAAAAGTGTAAAAACTCCTTTCTATAATGTTCTTCTTCAGTTAAAAGGTCACTCCCCTCACCCATCACCTCCTAGCACAGCTATCCTGTGTTTTAAAGCATGGCCATAGAGTGTGGCCATTGTGTAGTGTGTGATCTACATATAAAATACTGCATGTGCCCAAGTTAAAAATGCTCCTGTTGAGTAGTGAATCCCAATTCTAAGGAGAATGTTTTTCTATTCATACAGGTAGAAATATCTAATTCAAATACAGTAGCATAATGTTCAAAAGAGAATTTTTTTCTTCATGGCTAACAGTTGGAGGGAATGATTCTCCCTTGTCATTGTAAGTTATAAGTCATCACAATTATGAGGACAAAAAGTATTGAGCAAATATGGCTGTTTTTACCTATAAACATTTACAAAACATAACATGATTCCAAATAGGTATCTTTTTCTTATAGAAAAAATACATTTAATACCCTATTAAATGTATTTTGAAAGAAAAACAGATATAAATTTATTAAAATACTTCTTCTCTATGAAATTTTAGAGTTAAAAGATAAGCCACAAACTAAGAAAAACTCTTTAGACAACACAAATCTGATAAAAGAAGGATATCCAAAATATATAGAGAACTTTCAAAATCCAAAAAAGAGAAAACAATATAATTAAAAGTGGGCAAAATATCTGGATAACTCACCAAAGAAGTTATATAGATGGCAAATAAGGAAATGATGCTAAATATCATATATCATTAGGGAACTGCAAATTAACAATGAGATATCACTATGCATGTATCTGAATGGCTGAAATCCATAGAAAGTACATCACCAAGATTGAAATATAAATTATGGACTTTAGTTAATAATAATATATCAATAATGGCCCAACAATTTTAATAAATCTGTCATCATAATGAAAGATGATAATAGGGGAAATGGGAGAAGGAGGTGAGAAGGTGAATGGATACTCTACGTTTTCCACTCATTTATCTGTAAGCCTAAAACTGCTCAGAAAATAAAATTTATTAATAAAATATATATAATTAAAAATGTCACATAAGAGATAATTCTAGTTATTAAAAGAATATCTTTTAGCAATGTAGAAGAAATAGTCTTAATTTTTCTAGTGAGATAGATGTTTAGAAATATGACTCCCAGATGTAACTTTCAAGTTATAAAAATGCATCCCTGAAAAAAAAAAAGAATTTTGGCCCTTTGTTAAAAGAAAATGGTACTTTTCAGATTTTGCATACAAATACTAGAAAAATATGGTCTTAAGCATGTATGTCCTAGTTTTAGGGGTCATGTTTAAGAATCAGTGACCAAATATTTATATTTTTCTTTGGAAATTCTTTACTGGGTGCCTTCTAATACATTTCCAAAAATTTTATATAAAAATGTCTAATAAAGCAAAGCTTCTTATAAGGGGCAGAAATTGGTTATGACTTTTATTCTTTAACTCGATTGTCTTTTTGATGCTTGTGGAGGAAATTCCCAGTTTTTTATATGTTTAACTATGAATTTGCTCTAAAATTTGAACCTTAAACCAAAATTCTTTTAAACAAATCCCTCTTATCAAACAAAATTCTACAGATTAAGTGGAGCTGCTCCCCTCAATGCAGTCCAGCTGAGGGACCCTAGGATTTTTCTTCCTGTTTGCTCCTATGCCCTGGCCCTGGGACCACCCAGAGGAACCCTGGTGCTTTTAGAGTCAGCTTTAAACTAGTCTCTAAAATATAAATATTTTCCAATTATAAAATCATTTACTATTGAATTTTCTATCACTATTACCTAGCTTTTAGTTTCTACCCCAAAGTCCCTGATGCTAATAAGGCTTAGTAAAACTTGGATGCAATCTCAAAAACGACAGAATGATCTCTGTTCATTTCCAAGGCAAACCATTCAAAATCACGGTAATCCAAGCCTATGCCCTGACCAATAATCCTGAAGAAGCTGAAGTTGAATGGTTGTATGAAGACCTACAAGACCTTCTAGAACTAACATCCAAAAAAGATGTCCTTTTCATTACAGGGGACTCGAATGCAAAAGCAGGAAGTCCAGAAATACCTGGAGTAACAGGCAAATTTGGCCTTGGAGTACAGAATGAAGCAGGGCAAAGGTCAGAGAAAACACCCTCTTCCAACAACACAGGAGAAGACTCTACACATGGACATCACCAGATGGTCGACACTGAAATCAGACTGATTATATTCTTTGCAGCCAAAGATGGAGCAGTTCTATACAGCCAGCAAAAACAAGACTGGGAGCTGACTGTGGCTCAGATCATGAACTCCTTATTGCCAAATTCAGACTTAAATTCAAGAAAGTAGGGAAAAGCACTAGACCATTCAGGTATGACCTAAATCAAATCCCTTACGATTATACAGTGGAAGTGAGAAATAGATTCAAGGAATTAGATCTGATAGACACAGTGCCTGATGAACTATGGACAGAGATTCGTGACACTGTAGAGAAAGGGATCAAGACCATCCCCAAGAAAAAGAAATGCCAAAAAGCAAAATGGGTGTCTGAGGAGCCCTTACAAATAGCTGTGAAAAGAAGCGAAGCGAAAAGCAAAGGAGAAAAGGAAAGACATACCCATCTGAATGCAGAGTTCCAAAGAATTGCAAGGAGAGATAAGAAAGCCTTCCTCAACGATCAGTGCAAAGAAATAGAGGAAAACTATAGAATGGGAAAAACTAGAGATCTTTTTCCAAGGGAACATTTCACGCAAAGAAGGGCTCAATAAAGGATAGAAATGCTATGGATCTAACAGAAGATATTAAGAAGAGGTGGTAAGAATACACATAAGAACTATACAAAAAAGATCTGCATGACCCAGATAATCACAATGGTATGATCATTCACCTAGAGCCAAACATCCTGGAATGTGAGGTCAAGTGGGCCTTAGGAAGCATCACTACGAACAAAGCTAGTGGAGGTGATGGAATTCCAGTTGAGCTATTTCAAATCCTCAAAGATGATGCGGTGAAAGTGCTGCACTCAATATGCCAGCAAATTTGGAAAACTCAGCAGTGGTCACAGGACTGGAAAAGGTCAGTCTTCATCCCAATCCTAAAGAAAGGCAATGCCAAAGAATGCTCAAACTACCACACAACTGCACTCATCTCACATGCTAGTAAAGTTATGCTCAAAATTCTCCAAGCCAGGCTTCAACAGTATGTGAACCATGAACTTCCAGATATTCAAGCTGGTTTTGGAAAAGGCAGAGGAAGCAGAGATCAAATTGCCAACATCCACTGGATCATGGAAAAAGCAAAAGAGTTCCAGAAAAACATCTATTTCTGCTTTACTGACTATGCCAAAGCCTTTGATTGTGTGGGTCACAACGAATTGTGGAAAATTCTTCAAGAGATGGGAATACCAGACCACCTGATCTGCCTCTTGAGAAATCTGTATGCAGGTCAGGAAGCAACAGTTAGAACTGGACATGGAACAACAGACTGGTTCCAAACTGGGAAAGCAGTATGTCAAGGCTGTATATTGTCACCCTGCTTATTTAACTTATATGCAGAATACATCATGAGAAACCCTGGGCTAGATGAAGCACAAGTTGGAATCAAGATTGCCGGGAGAAATATCAATAACCTCAGATATGCAGACGACACCACCCTTATGGCAGAAAGTGAAGAGGAACTAAAGAGGCTCTTGATGAAAGTGAAAGAGGAGAGTGAAAAAGTTGGCTTAAAGCTAAACATTCAGAAAACTAAGATCATGGCATCTGGTCCCATCACTTCATGGCAAATAGATGGGGAAACAGTGGAAACAGTGGCTGACTTTATTTTTTGGGCTCCAAAATCACTGCAGATGGTGACTGCAGCCATGAAATTAAAAGATGCCTACTCCTTAGAAGGAAAGTTATGACCAACCTAGACAGCATATTAAAAAGCAGAGACATCACTTTACCCAGAAAGGTCCGTCTAGTTAAGGCTATGGTTTTTCCAGTAGTCATGTATGGATGTGAGAGTTGGACTGTAAAGAAAGTTGAGTGCAGAAGAATTGATGCTTTTTGCCGGGAGCCAGCGAGGGAAATCCTACCCATGGCAAAGGTCAATTGGGGAAGAAGCCTGACGGGCAAAGGCTAATCAGGGCTCGAGGAACCCCCTGGACTTACCTGAGCATCTACCCCAAAGAAAACTGAAGTCTGACTGCTTTACTATCTTACGCCTCTTACCAAGTCCTCTAATACTTACAGGGGCTTCCCCCCAACCACCTGTTTCTGAAAACATTAATTCAGAGCTGTAGTTTAAAAGTTCTCCTCGGCTTAATAGGAGTGTTCCAATCCAAGCCCCTCTGTTAGCTTTCTAACTTGCATGACAAGTTTGTCCGGGCTCTTACAACTATGAGTGTGACTGTTTATAGCCTCCCAGCCATGCAAGGACAGAAAGCCTAATGTTCTAAAATACAGGAATCTGTTGAAGAAGTTAAAATCATTAGAGTAGTACTAAAAAAGATTTCATTGTTGAATCAATGCTTGCTGCAGTTTCCTCTATCTATTGTATCCTTGGAAATATATTAATCCTTTGACTTAACCACATCAGATCTTAAGTTAATAAGTTCCTTTCTTGCAGCTCACTACACCGGTGCCTTATAGGAATGTAACTTTGTTATGTGTCTAGCACCTAACTTTAGGAAAGTCACCTTAAAAGAAAAGTCTTTTACTTGCTAACTAACCTATTGTTAGGAGAGAGGGCCATAAACTGTTAGCAGGCCCCCTGGCCAGAAGATGATGTAAATCACCTAAAAACTTTTATCACGAGATATACAAAAATAAGCCCTGATCCTGATAAGGGTCAAGACTGCTGACCCCACGTGATTTTGGTGTGAATCTATACCTCCCTTTCTCTGTTTCTTATGCGCATAACTTAGGGTATAAAAGCAGCACTGGAAAATAAAGTTTTGGGCCTTGCTCACTGAAGCTTGGTCTCCCCGTGTCGTTCTTTCTCTTTTTCCATCCTTTTCTCTATTCTCCTTTTTCTGGTTGAGATCCTTGGAGCGCTGGGCCCTCTGAGTTTACTTATCTGCCTGGGCTTCTAAGACCCACTTGAGGGGGTGCCCTGGTGGGGTGCCTCAAGTGATTCGAGAGGGCGCCTGCGGCCTACGTAAACAGAGCAAGCCCCGTGCTGGGGTTTTATTGGTTTCCAGCGTAAACCAAGGAATCATCAGCCCCTGTCTCTCTCTCTCTCTCTCCCTCTCTCTCTGACGCCGACGCCGTTCATCCCGAGGATACCCTGGGTCATATCGGGGCTGGACCCCGATAGCTTTTGAACTGTGGTGTTGGAGGAGACTCCTGAGAGTCCCTTGGACAGCAAGGAGATCCAGCCAGTCCATCCTAAAGGAAATCAGTCCTGAATATTCACTGGAAGGACTGATGCTGAAGCTGAAACTCTGATACTTTGGCCACCTGATGCAAAGAACTGGCTCATTGGAAAAGACCCCTGATGCTGGGAAAGACTGAAGGCAGGAGGAGAAAGGACAACAGAGGATGAGATGGTTGGATGGCATCACCGACTCAATGGACATGAGTTTCAGTAAGTTCCGGGAGTTGGTGATGGACAGGGAGGCCTGGCGTGCTGCAGTTCGTGGGGTCGCAAAGAGTCAGACACAACTGAGAGACTGAACTGAACTGAAAGTGTTAAAGAGCAAGAAAAGCCACAGGGAACACACTAGAATACTTTAAAATTCTTTTCTATTTATTTTAAAAAATATAACCCCCAAATGCACCAATTAAGAGATTCATTGGAGAGAGTAAAATTTTAAAAAAATGCAGATACCTCTGTAAATGTTCTTGATTATTTAACATTATGTAGTGAATTGGAGAAGGCAATGGCAAGCCACTCCAGTACTCTTGCCTAGAAAATCCCATGGATGGAGGAGCCTGGTAGGCTGCAGTCCGTGGGGTCGCTAAGGGTCGGTCATGACTGAGTGACTTCATTTTCACTTTTCACTTTCACACATTGGAGAAGGAAATGGCAACCCACTCCTGTGTTCTTGCCTGGAGAATCCCAGGGACGGGGGAGCCTGGTGGGCTTCCGTCTATGGGGTCACACAGAGTCGGACACGACTGAAGTGACTTAGCAGCAGCAGCAGGAGTGAATTGATTTAATCAGATTGCTTTTCAACCAGACAACTGATTGAAATCGTCAAAAACAGAACTCAGAAAAGTAGGTCTGGAGGATGCTAGGGGTGGGGCAAGGAACTTGGAAGATGAAGGGTGAAAAGTTATACAAAGAGAAAAAGAGAAGACAAATGTTCTCCAATCTAATCTTGCATAGGACTGGCTTTGTGCCAAGAAAGAAAAAAAAAAAACTCCCTCATTCCTTTGGTTTGCTCTAATAATTCATGTCCTTCTTTTTCCAGGAACTAAAATTTATACCCACTCCTGTTAGGTCACCTATACTGTGATGTACTACATTTCAGGGAACTAGCTTGGAAACTATTCACCAATGCTTCTGGAAGTATTGCTCTGAGAAATAAATGTTACTTTGAATCCTTAAGAGGGAACTCAAGAGTAAATTTTGTATAAACTAGGAACCGCCTATACCAACCTGATTCTCAAAGATAATTCAGGATGAAATTACTATTAACAGAGTACATCATGAGGAACGCTGGGCTGGAAGAAGCACAAGCTGGAATCAAGATTGCCGGGAGAAATATCAATAACCTCAGATATGCAGATGACACCACCCTTATGGCAGAAAGTGAAGAGGAACTCAAAAGCCTCTTGATGAAAGTGAAAGAGGAGAGTGAAAAGGTTGGCTTGAAGCTCAACATTCAGAAAACAAAGATCATGGCATCTGGTCCCATCACTTCATGGGAAATAGATGGAAAAACAGTGGAAACAGTGTCAGACTTTATTTTTTTGGGCTCCAAAATCACTGCAGATGCTGATTGCAGCCATGAAATTAAAAGACGCTTGCTCCTTGGAAGGAAAGTTATGACCAACCTAGATAGTATATTAAAAAGCAGAGACATTACTTTGCCAACCAAGGTCCGTCTAGTCAAGGCAATGGTTTTTCCCATGGTCATGTATGGATGTGACAGTTGGACTGTGAAGAAAGCTGATCGCCGAAGAATCGATGCTTTTGAACTGTGGTGTTGGAGAAGACTCTTGAGAGTCCCTTATACTGCAAGGAGATCCAACCAGTCCATTCTAGAGGAGATCAATCCTGGATGTTCATTGGAGGGACTGATGCTAAAGCTGAAGCTGCAATACTTTGGCCACCTCATGCGACGAGTTGACTCACTGGAAAAGACTCTAATGCTGGGAAAGGTTGGGGGCGGGAGGAGAAGGGGACGACAGAGAATGAGATGGCTGGATGGCATCACCGACTCTGTGGACATGAGTTTGAATGAACTCCGGGAGTTGGTGATGGACAGGGAGGCCTGGCGTGCTGTGATTCATGGGGTCACGGAGAGTTGGACATGACTGAGTGACTGAACTGAACTGAACAGAACAGAAATCGTCTTCATTAGTCAGAAAAAAAAAGAAATAAAAAAATATAACATGACCTGTTCTTTAATGATGTGAGGTGTAATGGACTCTGTGTTAGTCTGCTTGGGCTGCCATAGAAAATACCACAGACTGGATGGCCGAAGCTCTAGACATTTATTTTCTCACAGCTGGAAATCTAAGATTGAGTGCCATCAGGGTCAATTTTTGGTGAAGGCTCCCTTCCTATCTTGCAGACATCCAAAAGTATCATAGTAACCGAGGTCGTGTATGACCTTTCCTCTGTACATTCAGGAGGCTTTGTTCGACCCTAACCATCACTAGTGGTTAATTCTAGTTCCCTCCTTTCCTTATATGCTTTATCTCCAAATATTATTGCATTGGGGGTTAGAGCTTCAGTGTATGAATTTTTCAGGGACAGATTTTGGTTCGTAGCCACTCTTTAAAAAATTATAAGCAATTACGATCATGGAAAAGAGAAAAGAAAACTTCTAACTTATTAGGCACTAAGATCTCTGCCTCTCTCTTATCAGCCTGTGGTTCTCTCTGTGAAGCACATAAAATGGGAGAAGTACTCTTTAATATTTTATATTTTGCCTATTATATGACTTTCAAAATGAATTACATCTTGATTATCTAAAGTACTGGTTATCAAAAAAGAATTCAGGAGGTCCTCAGGCTATATCACTACTGGAGGAGCAAAAACAAAAGTTCAAAATGATACAGAACACAGGTATATACTACTTTATGCTATTAGATATTATTATAAAAATTATTATGATGAGGTTTTAGGGTAGTAGTTGAAAATAAACCACTTGGGGTAGGATCCAAGTCATGCCCACATTAAACTGGATTTTATAATAAGCTAGATCATGTTATAGCAGGACTTTGATGTGTTTCCATTTTTACATAATTTATTATGTTGTATAATATGGACCAAGTCTTATACTTATTTATTATATTCCTAAAACTCAATGACTGATTTCTAGTTTTAGATACAAGTGCAAAGTAAATGAAAATATTAATGTAACTTGCTTTACAAAATAAATGTTCTAAAATTTTATAAATAAATCTTTAAAAATATGTAATTTAAAAGCACCAAGGATATAATTTACTCATGAAACTATCCCTAAAGGTTCAAAAATAAGGAAACTAGACATGGCAAAAAAATTTGGTGTGCTGTTTACAGCAGGAGCACATATTAATTTTATAGCATAAATGTCTTTTATTAAGCTCAAAAGAAGCCATGGATGAAATGGTAGCCCAGTGTCCGTGAACTTGTGCATGTATACATACTTTACACCCATTATGACCAATTCAATTATATAATAAGAAAGTTCACTTCGAATTGACACTTCTGGATTCATCTCCCCCAAATCTCCAGTTCTGACCCAGATTTATGATACAGAGAAGAAAAGAAAAAAGAAATGCTGGGGACTACTATTGTTCACAGTGTTTGACCTTTTATATTTTTAAGAATTCTGGCAAGAAGTTAAAGCTAGGCAAACACATAAAATTCTTGCATTTAAATATAAAACCATTCCTTAAGGGTTCTTTTGAAGTGAATAAAAATATGCCAAGGGACTACTTTCGCTATCACTGAAAGAAGATCTTTTCCAAATGCCAAAAACAATTTAAGTGATCTTCCATCTTTTTGAGTAATTCTGAAGAAAAAGAGAAAATGACTAATTTATGATTTGGAACTTCTACAATGATAAAATTGGTATGTGTATTGTATCTTAATTTTTCCTTCTAAATGAACAGGGAAACTTTCCCACAAATATAAAAGCAAAACCCATTTTCCAGATTTTAAGCAAAAAGAAAGCTGACTGTTATTAAAGACCACCAGAAATAGTATTTGGAGGTTAAAGACAGACAAAACAAAAGAGAGATGCAAATCTTAATTCTTTGTATTTTTCTTTCAAGCCTAAGGCAAGGTTAGATTCAGTTTTTAAGTTTCTAAAACACAGGAGAGGTTATATTTAAGAACAATTCAATGACTGTATTGTAACTCTAAACTATTTTACAGTTTTGGTAATATTTTAATAGAATGGCACTTTTGAGAACTAAGAATCACCGTCACTTGAGGACGAAGAATAAGAACATCTCTATGTCATCATCTAATACCAGATGACAAACAGGAAATATTCTTGTCCTTCGTGTTAGATTTCTGAGCCTTACCTAAACACTCAGGTTCAACTCTAAGCTAAAACTGAAAGGGCATAGTAATTCGGTATATGTATTTCCTAAACAATCATTCTAGTAGAAATGCTAGGTGTACCATTTTTTTTCTTTTCAATTAATAAAACATATTAAAAAATTACATAGTACCCAAGGAACCAAGTATTACTTTAATATACTGAAATTATATTATGTAGGGATATTATATAGATGGTTTGTAAGGAAACATTAGGCTTACGTACTTGAAAGTAAAGTATACATGTTTAAAAAAGGAACAAACAAAAATAGGGATTTCAGATGTTTATAAATGTAAATCAGCCAAAATAAATTCTGCACGTAACTATGAATTACAGTTTGAATTTAAAGAATACACCATTAAAAGTAAAAACATGATATATACATAAAACACTCATGAGTATTCATAAAATCTAAGGCAGTAAAATATGGAAATATTAAACAAATTGTAAGTTCTTTATATTAGAGAGCAATAAAATTGATTTTGCTGATTTATAAAAATATACAACAAAAATGATTTATTGTGCACCTGCTATATGTACAAGGATAAATACACTTATGCACTTACTGTATGAATCATTTCACCTATTCTGGACAACAGATCTTTCTCATTATTTACATATAAGGAAACTGATCACAAGCTGGGAAATGGTCAGACCTGGCATCTGGATTTAGATCTTTCTCATTCCATAACCCATCTGCTAACTATAATGTAGTTTCACAAGTACAAATTGTTCTCTTTTTTAAAACAAAATTTTTTTTTATTTGGCTGCACGAGGTTTTCACTGCATCAAGTGAGTTCTTTCAGTTGAGGAATGTCAACACTCAGTTCTGGCATATGGGATCTAGTTCCCTGAGCAGGAATTGAACCTGGGCCTCCTGCATTGGGAGTGTGGAGTCTTAGCCACTGGACCACCAGGTAAGTCCCCAAATTGTTTTTAAAAGAAGAAAAAGTCTTCACTTACATTGGTGGCATACCTTTCATATATAGACCAATTAAATTATTATTAGAAATTAGCCTACTTCACCTCAAATAATAAAAAATGTCCAACTCTACCAGAATCTATATCACAGAATTAAAGCTTGCTCTACACATTCTTTAAAAAAAAATCATGAGCTCCTTCCAAGTTGGTAAAATCCCCCAAATTTATCACTCTTTCGAAGATGAAGCAGAGATTCAATGCTTATACAAAAATTCTGGGGGGACCAGCGTGGATCAATAGAGAGACTAAAAATCTGGAAGAGGAGAAATAACATAGACTGTTAAAATGCCATTACTATTGGCCTGAGTAATTCTTCATAGATACTTACTTACCAGGCCTGAGGACGAGATTATCAGGTAGGTCTTGATGAACTTGTTACCTTGATAACACCACTTCTTTTTATAAATGGGCTTCAGTACTTTATACTTTCAGTAATAAAATGCTCTATTAAGTTTGTTGCCAGCCAGCCTCTCATTCAACATTCATTTCCTTTCTGACTAATGCTTCTTGTAATCTGACAGCAGTTTTAAACAACTGGCAAGGAGTCAGTAATACAGGTATGGCAGCACAAGGTGTTCTGGAGGATGGTTTGCTTTGGTATAAACATCCTATCTAAAATAGCCTTCAGGTAAGCGGAATTAAGGTTCTTTTTTATTGCCAATTTAAGTAGAAGTTCATGTTTGGAAATATAGAGAATGTTACATTTCCATACACTGTACATTTTAAAAACTGTAAGTTAAAATGAACATTATAACTTCGTAGCTTTTACTTACTTTCCTAACAAAGAGTTTAGGGAAAAAGCAGGCTGATGTATATTTTCATTTTATAAGACTTTTTATTCTAATGCCTCCAGAATCATAGATACTGAACTTGACAAGCTGTTCTTAAGAAAGATCAAAAGCAGGAAAACCAAAGGTATCAAGGAAAAAAAATCACTGGGCATGGGAATCTCTGAGCAATTAAAACTTTCATTTCCGTTCAGTGGAAAATTGTTCAAATTTGCTAAGGAGATTTTTTTGGCAGGGCCGGGGTGGGGGGTGGGGGGTGGGCCGCACACCACACAGCTTGTGGAATCTTCGTTCCCAGACCACAGATTGAACCAGGGCCCTTGGCAGTAAAAGCATGGAGTCTTCACCACTGGACTTCCAGGGTTCCCAGGAGAATTTTTATTAAAATCTGAATTCTAAGAACTGTCACAGTCTTTCAAGGTTCCTATTCTTCTTGTGCCATGGTTAGGGTCTCCAGGCCACAGAAGCAAGTATTTAGAGACAATGACCACAATCCCAAGATTCCAAGTTTCCAGGAGCATTGCAAGGAAAACATAACTGTGTTATATGTCCCTGGAGGTCCAATCCCTAAGGAATTCCTTATAGGACTACTCTAATCTATGACAGGTTTGCTGCTGCTGCTGCTAAGTCGCTTCAGTCATGTCTGAATCTGTGCAACCCCATAGACGGCAGCCCACCAGGCTCCGCTGTCCCTGGGATTCTTCAGGCAAGAACACTGGAGTGGGTTGCCATTTCCTTCTCCAGTGCATGAAAGTGAAAAGTGAAAGTGAAGTCGCTCAGTCGTGTCCAACTCTTCATGACCCCATGGACTGCAGCCCACCAGGCTCTTCCATCCATGGGATTCTCCAGGCAAGAGTACTGGAGTGGGTTGCCATTGACTTCTCTGATGACAGGTATAGGTACACATTATTAGCACTAGGAAGGATCATGAAGACAATATCTCTACTCTTTTATTAAAATACGGGAAATTAGTTCTAGAGATGATAACTGATTTGGCAAAATTAACATTGTAGTAAGTGGTCAAGACAGGACTGAAGTCTAGGTCTTGGTTTTTACCAAACAGTAAGAGAAAGGTGTAGAGGACTGGCTTAAAAGTCATAGCCTAATACATGCTTTCAGTATATCTGGTTTTTGCACTGGAAGATTTTATCATGATTCATTTAAACAGGGTAGCTACTGATTGGTTCAAAATTGAGAAAGGAGCATGACAAGGCTGTTTATTGTCACCCTGTTTATTTAACTTATACGCAGAGCACATTATGCAAAATGCCAGGCTGGATGAGTTACAAGCTTGGAATCAAGATTGCCGGGAGAAATATCAACAACCTCAGATATGCAGATGAAACCACCCTTATGGCAGAAAGTGAAGAGGAACTAAAGAGCCTCTTGATGAGGGTGAAAGAGAAGAGTGAAAAACTCAGGTTAAAATTCATTAAAAAATTAAGATCATGGCATCCAGTCCCATCACTTCATGGCAAATAGATGGGGAAACAATGGAAAGAGTGACAGACTTTCTTTTCTTGGGCTCCAAAATCACTGTGGATGGTGACTGCTGCCACGAAACTAAAAGATGCTTGCTCCTTGGAAAAAAAGCAATGACAAACCTAGACAGCATATTAAAAAGCAGAGACATTACTTTGCCTACAAAGGTCCATATAGTCAAAGCTATGGTTTTTCCAGTAGTTATGTACGGATGTAAGAGCTGGACCATAAAGAAGGCAGAGAATCTAAGAATCGATGCTTTAAAGAATTATGGTGCTGGAGAGGACTCTTGAGAGTTCCTTGGACAACAAGGAGATCAAAGCAGTCAATCTTACAGGAAATCAACTCTGAATATTCAGTGGAAGAACTGATGCTGAAACTCCAATACTTTGGCTACCTGATGTGATGTCCAAGGTCCTCCACACTTGTCTGACTCATTTTCCCTGGTTTATTACCTACCATTTCTACCATTTCTACTCTCAGACTCTTTTTCTACTCATATTTCAACCTTTAACTGAATGCAGAACACACTATGTTCTTTTATGCATTTCTACCTTTCATGAGGAACGCTGGGCTGGAAGAAGCACAAGCTGGAATCAAGATTGCTGGGAGAAATATCAATAACCTCAGATATGCAGATGACACTACCCTTATGGCAAGAAAGTGAAGAGGAACTCAAAAGCCTCTTGATGAAAGTGAAAGAGGAGAGTGAAAAGGTTGGCTTGAAGCTCAACATTCAGAAAACAAAGATCATGGCATCTGGGCCCAGCACTTCATGGGAAATGGAAAAACAGTGGAAACAGTGTCAGACTTTATTTTGGGGGGCTCCAAAATCACTGCAGATGCTGACTGCAGCCATGAAATTAAAAGACGCTTACTCCTTGGAAGGAAAGTTATGACCAACCTTGATAGTATATAAAAAGCAGAGACATTACTTTGCCAACCAAGGTCCGTCTAGTCAAGGCTATGGTTTTTCCTGTGGTCATGTATGGATGTGAGAGTTGGACTGTGAAGAAAGCTGATCGCCGAAGAATTGATGCTTTTGAACTGTGGTGTTGGAGAAGACTCTTGAGAGTCCCTTGTACTGCAAGGAGATCCAACCAGTCCATTCTAAAGGAGATCAATCCTGGGTGTTCATTGGAAGGAATTATGCTAAAGCTGAAACTCCAATACTTTGGCCACCTCATGCGACGAGTTGACTCACTGGAAAAGACTCTGATGCTGGGAAAGGTTCGGGGCGGGAGGAGAAGGGGACGACGGAGAATGAGATGGCTGGATGGCATCACCGACTCTGTGGACATGAGTTTGAGTGAACTCCGGGAGTTGGTGATGGACAGGGAGGCCTGGCGTGCTGTGATTCATGGGGTCACGGAGAGTCTGACACGACTGAGCGACTGAACTGAACTGAACTGAACCTTTCTGTATGCCAGGGACGCTCCCCTTTCCAGTCCTCCTATACTTGGGGACTGCTATTCACCTATTAAGACTCAGATCAGCTATCCCCTCCTTCAGTCCTACTTAGTGCAGAGTTACATCTTCTTCTTTCTCCCACAGTATTCTGCACATGACTATATCATGTCACATAAATACATTGTATTGGAGAAGGAAACAGCAACCCACTCCAATATTCTTGCCTGGAAAATCCCGTTGACAGGAGGAGTCTGGTGGGTTACAGTCTATGGAGTCATAAAGAGTCAGACACAGCACACACACAAACACATCATATAGAATTTAGTTGTTTATATGTCTTTCCCACTAAACTGAAGATCTGATTCATAATACCTGGGAAAATACTGTAAGAAAATAAAGAAAAACATAGTTCCTAACTTCAAGTAGCTTATAATTTTGTGAAGATGACATCCAGGTAGCTAAAGACAATAACTGTAAGAAAAGTACATATTAAAAAAGTGTCAAGATGTTTCATACCCACTGTCCACAAGAGCAGGCAAAACTTTATCAAAGATCAGAGATGTCAAAGGGACTATGGGACATTTTCAAAGATCCTTCTGTTGACTCAGAGGCAGGAAGAGCCTTTCAGGACAAGTTCAAGGATCTGATTTCTGGTTCTGGGTCAGTCACATTTATTTGCTGTGGGACTTCAGATAAATCAGTATCAAAAAAAGTTTAAAACTACAAGTGTCACTTTAGTGAATGTTAAAATTGGTATTTTTGTTCATTAGGATTACTTAGAATCAACATACAGATCATCCAGACACCATATAGTTACTGATGCAGTGGACACAGTGGTTGCTGTGCTGGGAGTCCAAGAAGTACAGAACCTGGTTTCTGCCATAGACAATCCTACAGTTTGTTTGGCAGGACATGTGGCGGCTGCCCTTATTAAAATAACCAGAAGGGAAAATATCCTAAGAGCGAAACAAATGAAACAGAAATCAGAGTAAATGCGTTCAAAAGGAGAAGCCAGTTTTGGGTGGGTTTGTCACGATAGTTTTATGACAAAGCAGTGATTTCAGTAGGCTGTGTGAGCAAAGAGTACTTTGAAACTCTTGGGTATAGATATAGAATTTTAGGGTAAATGCACAATAAAGAGTGAAGAGAACAAAGATCTCAAATAAAAGCAGTACACCAATGGGTCACAACAGCACGATTTCACAGGGCAGTTTCTGATTAGGCAGGACAAGCAGATTGCGGGTGTATCTACAGGAGGTTGCTAAGCCCCGTGGTGCCTGCTGCACTCAGAGATGTGAACACTGCTGCTAACTGCTCTCCACCAGCACTGCACAGGGAGCCAAAACTTGTCCTGTCCTGCCTGAGGATCTTGAGTCCTATCTCAGATGTGTTGCTAGGCTGGTCATATAAAGAGTCAATCTATGCCAGGTTCCAGTACATTGATCTTGATTTTTAGATTAGGGAAAATAGTCCTAAGAGGATTCATGGAGGAAAAGTGCAGATATCCTACATGATTATAATTCCTCCTGTTTTCACTGGGTAGGAGAAAAGAGAAAGTATATTAAAAGAATAATAGTCAACAAGACAGAAAAGTAGGCAGGAGGAGAAGGGAATAACAGAAGTCGAGATGGTTGGATGCCATCATCGACATGATAGACATGAATTTGAGGAGGCTCCAGGAGTTGGTGATGGACAGCGAAGGCTGGTGTGCTGCAGTCCATGAGGTCACAAAGAGTTGGACACGACTGAGCGACTGAACAACAACTTTATTAGCTATAATAGCTCAAGCACAGTGCATAGAACCCTTTTTGAATTAATGAGGCACACTGAAAGGTGATTTTTTTAATGTCAAGTTGACATGAAGATTTTGAGCTTTTATTAGACCCAAAAGGACCCAGACTTAGACTACAAAACAGAGTTCAGGGCAAGACACATCGCTTTAGTAAAACAAAGATAAGAAGACTAAATTTACATGAAGTTAAAGCTTTTTGAAAAATTAATGTGAAATGCATTTAACTCTAACAAACTGCTAGAGCTAGATTCATAAGAGGACTCTAAAAAGGATCACTATATTAAGTATATTTCTACAGTTGGAGAAAAGTGTAAGAGGCAAACTCAATTATTATTTATTAACAGCTTTAAGATAAATTATCTGGTTATTGAGACCATGCGAAACTGTCTTATGGCAGCATCATTCAATACTGCAGTGGTAAATATAAACAATGAACTGATATGAGGAGGACAGAATCAAGGGAAATAACATTTATGAAGCACTCATTATGTGTCAGGCCTTGTTGCTTTTACATTTATTATCTCACTCAACCCTCAACACAGTTTGTCATGCAGGTATTTCACAGATGAGGAAACTAAGATTCAAAGAAGTTAAATATTTAATAACTTGTCTGAAGCAACTCTGAAGAAATGAGCTACAATTCTATTAAAAGTCTACTCAACTGTATCATTAAAATTGTTTTTTCTCCTACTTAATTGCCGCTCTGGAAAGCTGAATTCTCAAATCTTGACATGTGAAATAAATGCTATGATTGCCTATATTACTCATAAACGTATAGCTGATACCTGGCTCTTAGATGTTTCGTCAATTTAACGAGATAATCACTAAAACGAGGATGACATCCAAATGAAAATAATCTAAATTTTACCGACGTTAATTATCAGCCTATTTCAGCAAATTCTTATACTGAGGAAATTGCATATCTTATTCATCACCTCTGTCTTCAAGCACATGGCACACGGGTAATGGGCCCAGTTATGGCTTCATATGCATATATTTATGATTGCTGATTTCCTGCCAGTGGTAAAAGTTTTCCAAAAGGAACTAGGATAATTTGACATAGCAGAAATACATGAAGTGGAATCTGCTACAAATAACTTAAAAAACAAAAATCAAAGCAAAAGAAAACAATAGCCATAACCAAAAAAGACTTCTTATTTCCTCCTGAGCTGAATTCCCATCTGCTTTTAAATGGCAACATGTTTTTCCATTAAGTGGAAGCTATAGCCAAGAAACCAAAGACAATGAGGCTCTGGCCACGGGGGACAGTGGGCTGCAGGGGCGGCTGATGGATGCTGCCTGCTTCAGCCTCTCCTCAGAAGATGCTCCCTAGGGACCACCTTCTCCTTTCAGTGGGAGACAAACTTCCCCTTGGGACTCTCCTTAGGATTAAAAAATATATTCTAATTCCCTGTAGACCCTTTCCAAGGAGGGAAAATGAAGTAACTCAGTATAAGGAGCTATTTCAAACTCTGGGTGTCTGTAAGCTTTCATGAAACAAAAGCACAAGGTGACAAAATAATTTTTTTTGAAAAAGTAACCCCTCTTATCCCAGTTGCTTAATAAGTGCCAATATCATCTCCATCCCAATCATCCTCTACAACTTTTTAATTAAAAAGATAAATAAAATACCACAGTTTATGTAAACATTTTCTGTTTCCAAAAAAACAGAGTGCCAGTAATTTCCTCATTTCTGACTCACCCGGACAAATTTTTGTTAAATAGCTGATACTGTACAGCCAAATAAAATTAATTTTATATACTGAATATACTGAATACTGAATATACTACTTTACTGAGAAGACAACAATCAACTGAGCAGGCAGTTTCATTTTTATACCAAAAGTGGCCACAGAGACACTTCAACACTGAAAAAGACATTGTGCATTGCTATAAGAAGTTTCCAAATGACAAATGAGAAGGGAAGGTCTATTTTTCCTAAATATAATTTTTTCAGCTTATTTAGAGTCTTTGTTAAGTATATGCTATGTAGTAGGCTTTGTGCTGAAGGACATGGCCTTGCTGGGGGAAGAAATAAATTAGTCACATCAGTGATAAAGCAGTGAGTCTGTAGGAGTCACATGACTGAAGTTCAAACTGACTTTGTTTTCACTATAAAAACCCATCAAAACTAACTGTGGCTTTCAAACGTTGTCGTGCCATTTTCATTCTGATACAGAGAAGAAAAAAAGATGAGACCTTATATTTTATGCGAAGCTAAGTTTAATCTATCTGAAATTTCCTATTGATTAATTTTAAGACTTATTTTTAGAAGATCTGATATAAAAATTAATTAGAAATGAATGTGCTTATATTTCAGGCTGAATAAGGCATGTACTACATAAGAATTAGCAAGCTGGTACAATAATTCCTGGCACCAAATGAGTTTTAATTCTCAGCCAGACAGGACCTCATTGGCTTTGATTTTTGTTTTGCACTTCTGTGTTACTATCATGAATTACTTCAAAGTGAGAAAGGCATATTTATACTTTGCTAACTGCTCTTCCACTTCACTCAAGTGAAAGATTTATGGTTTCTTCTCCTGGCTGTTTCCTGTAAACTGACATATCATATACAGGATGCCAGCCTTTGCTCTTACAGCCAAAACTAAATTTTAGAAATGCTACAGCAGTCAGCTAGCAGTAACTATATGTTACGCCAAAGAGATGCTCATGCCAAAGAGATGCTCATAAAGATTATTGTTTTAGACAGGACTTTAAATGTAAAGGCACTTTAACTGTTTCTCAAGCTTTCTACCAGAATTTTCTGCCCCAGTGGAATTTAAACATTTAAAGGGGGGAAATCAAATATACATAGTTCACAGTTGCAGAAACAACGAGTAGATCTGAGATTTTTTTTGGTTGTTGCTATTAGCTATGACTGCATGATATACTAAATCCAATTCCACATATAAATTTATACAAGACTCTGATTATCATATGGTTTATTATATATTAGTCTCTTTGGTTTTTATAGAAGACATAAAAATAACAGCAAGTAAAACAGAAAGTGGAGTCCCAGTCTGCTGGATAATTCAGAATGAAAAGAATCTGCAACTTCGTATTTATAAGCGTACTAATTTTCCAGTGAAAACCTGTATCAGTGGTATTCAGAAGACATTTCTGTGTTGAACACATGTAGAAAAGTTGCACAGATATTTTAGTGGAATTTTATTCTGTATACAAAAACAGCCTAAGTAAAGAGCTGCTAAGGAGAGAAAAATATCTCTTACTTAATATGCCATACTTAAAATTTTCATATTTTCACAGAGGTGCTGCTGTTCTTGTTTAAACTGTATTTTTACTATTAAGAGCAGGCTGGCTGTCTCTTTTATGGCTTTTATCACAGAATCTTTGTAGATTGAGAGAATTTTCCAAAAGCTTAAAAGATAATAAAATCAAGTCTTTTGTATTTTGGAGTATGTTCATGATATCTTAATATCATTTTTATGATCTCTATAAGAACACAGTAGGGAAAGTTGTACACTATTTCCATTTGCTAGGTAAAGGAATCAAAGTTCAGAAAAGTGTGTAACTGGTTGGAAGTTGCTGTATCAAGAAAAATCTTTCTTCTGTAAAAGAAGAATTTTCTACTTCTAGTCCAGTTATCTCTCCACTATATTATGCTAACTCTCTGGAGTACATTTTGAGATATAAGATAAGCCAGGTAAAAGCAAATGAAATACTGTAGGCGGCCAGGTAAAATGTAATTTAATTTTAGTGACTGTCATGTAGTGTATTTCCTGTTTTAAGATTTCTTAATATGGAGTTATTTAAAACAGCTGGCATCAAGCAATGTTCTTTGCTAATGACCCCAAACCACTGCTTTCCTCTCACCAAGGTATTTTGAGGGTAATTATCTTACCTCTGCTCCTGAATACGTATCTGTTTGGAGGATGAGTTCATTCAGATCGACCTCGTTATTGACTGGCATAAATTGAAACTGCAGGTTAAGTATTTCCCTTCTTGTTGCTGCATCTGGTAAAGGCACATAGATGATTCTATCAATTCTTCCAGGCCGCATCAAAGCCTATAAAGAAGAGGGGGCAACACAGATGAACCAAGCTCAGAACCGACATTCCTCATGAAAGGTACACAGGAAAGAGGATGCCCAGAATCTTATGAATAACTCATATTACCATAATTAGTGACTCAAATAAGTACCAGCGATTCTATATCTGCAACAAAGACTCAAACAAATAAACAATGTCAGAGTACTTTTGAAAACAGAAAAGCAGTATTTCTGAATGGCTTTTTGCTCCCTTGCAAGTAACTGTCAGGTCAGTAAAAGATGACTCTTCTCTTTTAAGGAAATGTGTATACGACTTGCATTCATCATATCAAAAGATTTGTTTTTGGATAACTTCCTGCAGTAATTCTTAAAATATGGGTTCAGCTATTTCAGAGGTCTCAAAATAACAGCTCAGATCAAAGAATACTTCTAAGAGCTGATGGCAGTCAAAAAACCTCCCTAATATTTTATTGAAGACTAATGCTTGAATTATCTTAGAAACAATGAAGTCATCTATGCTCAGAAAAAACATACTGAGCATGTACTATATACCAGACTTTGTTCTTGGTTCTAGGAAATAGCATGAATAAGATAGCTATGTGTGAAACCAATTATAGTGATAGTTATTCATGTCTTTGAATATACTAATAACCTTTGAATTGTATATTTTAAGTGAATGAATTTTATGGTATGTGAATTATATCTTAATAAAACTGTTAAAAGAAATAAGGGTCTAAAGTGTGTCTGTTAACAGGATGCAGCAGCTTTTAGTGGGGGCAGTCAGAGAAAGCCTCTTTGAAGAAATAAATTTTGCAGATACTCCTGCTGCTGCTGCTGCTAAGTCGCTTCAGTCGTGTCCGACTCTGTGCGACCCCATAAACGGCAGCCAACAGGCTCCACCGTCCCTGGGATTCTCCAGGCAAGAACACTGGAGTGGGTTGCCATTTCCTTCTTCAATGCATGAAAGTGAAAAGTGAAAGTGAAGTCACTCAGTCATGTCTGACTCGTTGCGACCCCATGGACTGCAGCCTACCAGGATCCTCCGTCCATGGGATTTTCCAGGCAAGAGTACTGGAGTGGGTTGCCACTGACTTCTCCAGCAGATACTCCTAGAAGTCACCCATACAGAAATTTGGGGAAAGAGAACTCAAGGTAAAGGAAACATCAAGTGCAAAGGCACAGATGACTGGTACGTTCCAGAGAAATAAAAAATCCCACTGTGGTAGAAATCATGAATAAAGTGAAAAGATGTAGAAAATGTGGTGAGAGAGATAGTCACAGGCAGATTATAAGGCCTTAAACAACACGGTGAAGAGTGTGGATTGTATTCTAATTGCAATCAGAAGCCATTGGAAGTCTTTAAGCAGGAAGGTGAAATGATAAGATTTACATGAAAAGATCATTCTTATGGGACAAAAATTGTCTAACATATACATAGTAAAAATCCAAGAAAAGATGGGGTAGAAAAAAATATTTGAAGAAAAAGCTGAAAATTCCTCCCAGTTGGTAAACAAACATGAACTGACACGCTCAAGAAGCTCAATGAATTTCAAACAAAATAGCTACAAAGAAAACCATACACAAACATATTACAGTCAAACTGCTGAAAACTAAAGATGCCAGAGTGAACACAGGGAACAATGATTTGAATCACCAATGACTCTCAATCAAAACGATGTGGAAACCAGTAGAACAGCATCTTTAAAATGCTGAAAGAATGAAAATGTCATCCCAGAATTCTATTCCCAGTGGAAGTACACTTCAATAACGAAGGAAAAATGAAGTCACTTTCAGATGTAACAGAAAACCAAGGAATACCTACCAGTAGACCTTTCCACTGGAAGAAAACCAGTAGATCTACACTACAGAAAATGCTGAAGGAAGTTCTTAAGATTGAAGGGAAATGACATGAGATGAAAAACTGAATCTTCAGAAAGAAAGAAAGTGGACTGGAAATGAAATACCACAAACATGTAGACTCCTTAGATATGCCAAAAATTACTCTTGCTACTGGCATAATGAGAAATAGTACTCCTTGAATATATGAGATACTCACTTATAATGCAAAACAGTGTATTCTTATGTGTATTTATGAATATGAAGTATCTAGAAAAAAGATGTGATAGGAATACAGAAAGTATGGAAGACAAGAACTCAGACATGAATCTCTTTTAATTATAAAACCCAAAACAACAATAACAACAACAAACAAAATCTTAAACATGTAGCTGGGACCACACATAAAACACTATAGAAAACACAAACATTGAAACTTCATATGGTTGCTCTGTGGGACTTAGTTGTTAGGGAATTGGCATAAAAAAATGACGATATCCTGTGAGTAATAAATTATCCTTTGTCTCTGACTCAGGAGTCTCATGTCTTTTGCCAGACTCTATGAAATTATGGCAGGCTAACTTGTTAGCTTTCAAATAGGGTATAGTCTCAGAACCTTCATATTTCTTAATATGTATGTTCCTAATAATGAAGCCTCAACATATATACAGCAAAAATTGACAGGATTAAAAAGATAATAAATATAAATTCACAACATAAATAGGAGATTTTAACACTCTTCTTTTAGTAATTAATAGAACTAGAAAACAAATCAGTAAGACAGAGAGGATCTAACAAGACCATCAATTACCCAGACCTAACTGAAATTTGTATATAGGCCATCACGTCCAATAACTGCAGAATACATATTTTTTTCAAGTACACTTGGGTATATTCACCAAGACAGCCCATATGATAAGCAGTAAAACAAAACTCAACAAATTCAAAACGATTGAAATCATACAGAGTAGAGCTCTAAATACAAGAAGTTAGTCATGAATAAAAATAAGACACAGGAAAATCCCAAACACATTAGAAATTAAACAACATACTTCTAAATAAGATATTAATCAAAGATGCAATCACAAAGAAAATTAGAAAATGTTTCAAGTTGAATGATAATGAAAATTCAACAAATGAAGATGTGTGAAATATACTTAAAGCAATGCTTAGAGGCAAATTTATAACTTTAAATGCTTGTAAGAGTAAAGAAGTCTAAAATTAATGACCTAAGTTTCAAGAGTAAGTACAAGGAAGGAAACATGAGAGCAGAAATCAATGAAATGGGAAACAAGCAAGAGAGAAAAATCAACAAAGGTTAAGAGTGGTTTTCCACAAAGATTTAAAAAATTGATTAAATTCTAGCTAGACTGAACAAGGATAAAAGAACAAATTAGAAATAAAAAAAAGGTTTATCACTAAAAGATCCTAAAGATAATAAAAGGATAATCGAATATTATGAACAACTTTGACAATAAACAAATTTCTCCAGAAATTCAAGATGAAAACGGACAGAAAATGAAAACATAAAATCAGAATAGCTCTACATTTATTTTTTTTAATGGAACTGAACTCATCAAATTGAATTCATTATAACCGACCTTCCCATTAAGAAAAATCCAAAACCAGATGGCTTCCCTTCTGCATTTTACCAGAGAAGAAATAACACCAAAATTATAAGAAAGAACACCACAATCACTTTAGGATATAGAGAAGGGAATACTTCTCAACTTGTTTTAAAAGCCAGTATGATACTAACTCTAAAACTTGAGAAAGATATCACAAAAATGGAAAATTACAGACTGATGACACCTTCATAAACACAGACCTAAAAATTCTTTAAAAACATTGACAAATAGAATCTAATAATATATAAAATGGATAAATCATAATAACCAAGTAAGAATCATCCCAGGAATGTAAGGTTAGTTTAACCCTCAAAATCCATTGAGTATAATTCACCACAGTAACAGAATAAAGGAGAAAGACCATATGATCACTTCAGTTTGTGCAGAAAAACTAAAGACAAAATTTAAGATCTATTCACGATAAGAACGTTCTCAGCAAACTAGGACTAGAAGGGAACTTCTTCAATATAATATAAGGTACTATAAAAACCTACAGGTCACATCATATTTAACGTCAAAATATTGAATGCTTTCTACCTAAGATCAAGAACAAGGTAAAAAACTCACCACTTCCACCTAACATTATAACAGAAGTACTAGCCTTTGCAATAAAGCAAAACGAGAGTGGACAGAGTATGGGGGAAGGAGGTATGGAACTTGGAATAGTAAAAAGTAAAATACTATCTTCCTTTACCGAGAATATATAATAGTTTATATAAACTCCTAAGCAATCTACAAAACAACTAATAGCAAGATTAGAGGATACAAGTTTAATACTAGAAAAGATGCATAAAAATTACAAAGACTTTAAAAAAACCTGACAAAGTGATCATAAAATTTATATAGAAATGCAAATAACTGAGAATTAAAAGCTAACAAAAAAAAAGAACAAAGTTGAACGATTTATCTGACTTGAAAACTTATAATGCTAATAAAGACACAAGATAGTATGATAAGGTCTATAAGACAGATATAGCAGATTAATAGAACAGAATATGGAGTCCATATTTTTTATTTTTAACACATTCAGTGAGGAAAGCAAAGTAATTTAAGACATGATGCTCAATGACTAGATACTCACATTTTTTAAAATGAACATTACCTCTTAATTCACTCCAAACTTAACTTGAGATGAATCATGA
Organism: Moschus berezovskii; assembly: GCF_049115385.1. Lineage (NCBI taxonomy): Eukaryota > Metazoa > Chordata > Mammalia > Artiodactyla > Moschidae > Moschus > Moschus berezovskii. The sequence goes on from NC_142478.1 coordinate 37,944,880, forward strand.
ATCTCAATGTAACAGCTAAAACTACTAGAAGTATTAAAAAATCGATAAACTGGTCTTTATAAAAATAAACCCTTCTCTTCTAAAGATACCTTTAACAAAATAAAAGACAAGCCACAGAATGGGATAAAATATTTACAACAGGCATATCTAATGAATAACTTGTATTCAATTATAAAAATAAACCTTGAAATTCAATAAGAAAATAAACAACCCAATAGAAAGTAGGCAAGAAACCTAAACAGATTCAGATATAAGAAACTATAGGACTGGCAAGCAAGCAAATGTTGAATAAAAAGTAGCACAGAATCATGGTTCATCAGATCAATGCAAATTTAAGCCACAATGAGATATCATTACTTTCTCATAAGAATGGTTAAAACTAAAGAAACTGACAATACCAAAGATTGAATAAGGATACAGAAAAATTGATGAAAGTGAAAGAGGAGAGTGAAAAGGCTGGCTTGAAGCTCAACATTCAGAAAACAAAGATCATGGCATCTGGTCCCATCACTTCATGGGAAATAGATGGGAAAACAGTGGAAACAGTGTCAGACTTTATTTTTTGGGGCTCCAAAATCACTGCAGATGCTGATTGCAGCCATGAAATTAAAAGACACTTACTCCTTGGAAGGAAAGTTATGACCAACCTAGATAGTATATTAAAAAGCAGAGACATTACTTTGCCAACAAAGGTCCATCTAGTCAAGGCTATGGTTTTTCCCATGCTCATGTATGGATGTGACAGTTGGACTGTGAAGAAAGCTGATTGTCGAAGAATTGATGCTTTTGAACTGTGGTGCTGGAGAAGACTCCTGCGAGTCCCTTGGACTGCAAGGAGATCCAACCAGTCCATCCTAAAGGAGATCAGTCCTGGGTGTTCATTGGAAGGACTGATGCTAAAGCTGAAACTGTAATACTTTGGCCACCTCATGTGAAGAGTTGACTCACTGGAAAAGACTCTGATGCTGGGAAGAATTGGGGGCGGGAGGAGAAGGGGACGACAGAGAATGAGATGGCTGGATGGCATCACCGACTTGATGGACATGAGTTTGAGTGAACTCTGGGAGTTGGTGATGGAAAGGGAGGCCTGGCGTGCTGTGATTCATGGGGTCGCAAAGAGTCAGACACGACTGAGAAACTGAACTGACCTGAACTGAACTGATAGGCTCTTAATTGAAATATAAAATAGCACAACTACTGTGGAAAACTGGCAGTTTAGAAAGTTCCCCAGCAGAACAACACAGCCACTCTACTGCTGGGTGCGTATCCAAGAGGAGCAAAAACAGACAGCCATGCATAGTTGTACACAGATGTTCATAGCAGCTTAATTTACAACAGCCCCAAGGTGCAAATAATCCAAATGTTTACCAATTCATGAATGAACAAATATGTATTTATACATAATAGAATACCACTCAGCAATAAAATAGAAAAACTACTGCTACACTCAATAACATGGACAAGTCTCAAAACCATTGTGCTGAGTTAAAGAAAGAAGACATTGAAAACTGCATACTATATATTCCATTTATATAAAACATGTAAAAATTTTCAATCTAATCTATATAAAAAGCAAACAAATGGCTGGCTGGAGCCTGGTGTAAAGGGAAAGATGGATTGCCAAGGATCAAAAGGAACCTTTCAGGCTGACTGAAATGTTCTATTATTACGTCATGATTGCAGAAGTGGTTTTTTCACAGGTACACACACACACACACACACGTAAATTAGTTGAATTATACTCTTTAAGTTTATGCAGTTTACTATATGCAAATTATAGCTAAATAAAGATGATTAAAATTCTTAGTATTATACTTATATAATTATATAATATCAACATATATTATATATATCGATATATGATACTGAGATTCTCAATATTAAGTATCAGTAAACTTAAGGGCATTAGAGATGTTTTCAGATCTTTTCTTTTTGAACAGACTGTGTTCTTGGACTAAGTTTTTGAAAAGTAATATAACCATTCAATAAGAGAAAGAACATTTTCTTAACAAGCTATTATAGCTCAATTTCTATGATTTGGCCATGTATATGGATGACAGGCCTCACACCATTCCAATTCAAGACAAGTATATCTCCCACTTTAAAAAAAAAATCACCTGATATTTATATTTAGAGTTGCAAATAGAATATTAAAACTCATGGAGTCAATACTATGTATCTTATAGGTGCTTCATAAATTGCTCAGGAAAATGTTAGCAGATAAAATGAAAAAAAAAAAAAGATTTTCTTGTTAAAATAAGTTAGGGCAACACTGGGTAGAAACAAAACTAAACAGGTTTCTACATGCAGGAATGTTTGGAGCTGATACTAACAGGTATGAGAAATCTCCGAGAGAACTGCATTTAGAAATTCTACTCCAAATTCTCATCATAGACTATCTCAAAAGTTAATATTACATTTCCACTTTGGAAAAAAGTGTTGCATACTTTTTGCACATATCACAATACATAGAATATGCTGAGCATTTAATATGTACTAATTTTTAAGTCATGTACAAATTAGAAAACAAAAAGTCAATTAACAAATACATAGTAAATATAGTGTCCTTGTTTAAAAATGAATGCTTTAATTATTTTTAGACTATTCACCACACCTAACATTAGTTCATTAGGTAGAAATGACGCATGATTATCTTGAAATGTATTTTATCATAGAATTAAAACCTGTACCTCAATCACTGGGATCACTTCTTCCCTATCTCAAACAAACAGATTCAGGATTTGGGACATTAGGATGATACCAGTAAAGACACTTTTTTCAAATTATTAAAAATGTTGTCTAAGATCAACATTAATATTTATATAGCCCTTAAGAATGTGGTAGGCTACAGTCCATGGGGTCGCAAAGAGTCGGACATGACTGAGTGACTTAACTAAGAATCTATAAATCTATTTTCACATAGCAAATTTCACTTAATATTATTCTAAATTCTGTGAATTAGATAGTTTACCCCCCATTAAGAAAAAAAATGAGGCCCAAGATCAAGCAATAAATGATAGAAATTGAACTGAAATCAGGAGGACTCTGAATGTTGAGTCACACCTTTTCTTTTTTACTGTCTTGCCACTAGACTATGACACTCAGTATCAATGGATGAACGAAAAAAAATTCTTGTTCTGAAATATAACATAAATGATCAATAAATTAAAGAATTCTTTCACTCAAAAAAAGAAAAAAAAGATTATACCTTTACTATGTGCCAGGCTCCTTTTTAGTTGCTAGGGATACAACTGTGAATGGCTTGGTTAGTTTTTTAAAGCTGAATTATCCTTTTCACCTTTCTGGGAAAACTAGTCATTCTAGGCTATTTTAAAATTTCCTTTCTAATAACTGAAAGAATAACACAGCAAAGGATATAGAGCACACACGTCATCTGAGTCTCTGGAACAACACTCAGCAAGCATCTGTGCTCCATCCTCACCCCTTCTCCCCTAAGTTGTAGCTGTCCCTGGGCAATGGAGGTTGAGTATACTTCAACGATTATAACTTTGTCTGGGCCAACAGCCAGCTAAGCCTTTTCTGGCTTGATCTTGTCAGTGAAAGTTAGCTTTAAAAAAGGTAGGAAAGAGCTTTCCTTCCTGTAAAACCCTGAATGAGTTAACACCCTTCCTAGAATTTCTTTAAAAATACTGTTCTGCAATACTAGGGTAGAAGAATGTATTCTGAATGATGGCATCTGCTGTTATTTTTAAATCACCATATGACAATTCTCAATGAAAAAAAAAGCCCAGGCTTCCTAAAACTACTGGTTGCAAGGGCATAGACACTGTAGCCTTATATTCAGTTCAGTTCAGTTCAGTCACTCAGTCGTGTCCGACTCTTTGCGACCCCATGAATTGCAGCACGCCAGGCCTCCCTGTCCATCACCAACTCCCAGAGTTCACTCAAACTCATGTCCATCGAGTTGGTGACGCCATCCAGCCATCTCATTCTCTGTCTTTCCCGTCTCCTTCTGCCCCCAATCCTTCCCAGCATCAGAGTCTTTTCCAGTGAGTCAACTCGTCTCATGAGGTGGCCAAAGTATTGGAGTTTCAGCTTAAGGATCAGTCCTTCCAATGAACACCCAAGATTGACCTCCTTTAGAATGGACTGGTTGGATCTCCTTGCAGTCCAAGGGACTCTCAAGAGTCTTAACTCTAGGTTAAACAACTGTTGGGCAAACAGCCTTTTAAAGAGGACTTTTTCAACATCTTGGGCAAGTCTCTATACCTCTAACAACCTCAGTTTCCTCACAAGTGAGAATGATAGTGGTTTTTTAATTAGAGAACACTATATACTTCTGATAAGAATTTCCCTCAAACTACACAAGAAGAGAAAACATCCCCATGCAATTCTGCAAATAATTCCACTGAGTTCAAGTGAAATCTGCTTGTGCACCTCGCACTAAGCATGACTATATTAGATGACCTTTTACATGGGCCTTCCGGACTCAATCCCATATACTATCTTACTCAAGGCAATTCCTGATTACATAACATGGTCTTTACTGAAAAGGTGTTAGTATAATTTTAGTAATTACACTACTTAATTAAACTAACACTACTCCCTTTCTTTCCTCCGACCTTTACAAAATGAACTCTACCTTTTCTGTCTTTTAAATTCTGAAATTCAACATTTGCAATTTTATATTCTGTCAATGTTCAAATCTAATTTAATTAACACAGAAATACTTGTTCACACCAAAGCATTATAATAGACACTCTGAAAAATTAGGTTCTGTTGGCTCCTATTCATTTAAAATGATCAACAAGGCTTTTAGAAGGATTAAGAGAAATGATGTATGTAAATCATCTAGCACTGTGTCTGGCACAGGCTGGTGTTCAATAAACACAATACGCCTACCCCCTTTAAAAGAAAGAAAATGATCAACATGGGTGTGTATGTGAGTGTAGGGAATGTCTTCTATTACAAAGAAAAGCAATACTGAGCCTTTACATTTTACTGTGATGAAAACATATCAATATATCATGATTCATGGAGAAAACAGTTCCAGAAAGTAGGGAGAGAGGTGGATCCTTGGTAACAGCTCTGATTTATTTCAAAGAAACCTTGGACTTACTCTAGGCATCTTTCTCTCTAAATTCAACTGATTAATAGGTGTGGTTAATGCTACCTCTTAAATCTCTCTTGAAACTGTCACTTGTATTCCATCTTCTTTATTATTTGTTTGTGTGTTTGTTTACTGTCTGTCTTTCCCAACAGACTGCAGGCGGAATGTAATGGCAGATATCATATTCTGCCATTCAATACACTCATTTTCAAGGCACTCAATACATGCTTACTCAATGAAGTCAGGCCAACATAATCTCTTGTCTTGAATACCATAACTATATAGCTAGTTGTTTTTCTGCCGGCAGTCTTACTTGTTCCTTTTCTCCCTCTCTCCGTCTACATCACTGCTGAGTGATTATTCTAACTGCAAATACTATAACTTCCTATTTTCTAATCATTGAATAGCACCTCAAGGAAAAAAGTCAAATTCAAGCATAGTATTTCAGGCTTCTATAATTTTGGTGTAACTCTCTCAACTTATCTGCAGCTACTTTTCCTTTCTCATCCTCTGACTCCAAGAGCATCTAAGCATTCAGAGTTAGCCAAACTCCATGCTGCTTTCTGCAACCCTGCTCTCACACATAATTCACTCTCAGCTCTGAATGACATTTTATCTCCTAGCCTATCAGGTGAACTCCATTTCTTGTTCAAGTTTCAACTTAAAAGTCTTTTCTTTTATACAACCTTCTATGACTTCTGAGTACCATATAACATGTAATTTGGCATACAGGTTAAAAATGAGGGGACAAGAATCAGTCTAACTGGGTTAAAATTCTAGCTCCATCATGTATTATCTGTGTGTTTAGATAAATCATTTAAACTTCTTGGTACCTTAAAACCCTTAACAGTGCTAGTTACTCAGAGGATGACTCTATGGATTGAATCATATAATCTATATAAAGGGCTCAGCACAGTGCTTGGTACATGGCATGCATGTTTCAATTTAGATGTTATTATCATCGTTACTGTTCCTGTATAATTATCCCAGTACTTGACTGCACTCCTTGAATATAGGGAATGCTAGTTATCTTTGGATCCTAAAACCTGGCACAAGGTAAGCATTAATGTTCTTTGAATGAATAAAAGAATAAATGTTCTAAAACCACGAGGTCAGAATAATAGCAGACAAATCAGGTTAAAATACAGATTCTTGATTTATGTTTCTAAATCTCAGTGTTTAAAAGGGATTACTATTTAACAACTTTCAACTTGCCTCTTCCTCTCCCTGCATCTTATCATAGTCTCAGAAATGAGACTTTCAGTAATAGGGAAAGGAAAAGTTATAGAAATATGCTTGCTCTCTTCATCAGGAATCTAATAAAGGAATCATTGAGAGAGGAGGTCCTAGAATATGCCTGTATTTATTAAATCTTTTTGTGTTGCTGATCCACATTACTCAGCCTAGAGATGAATACAGTTGACTTCTGGGAATGTTTCTTGTGTTGTCTGATTTGCATTTCTCTAACAATTAGTTTTCATTCCAATCCCAAAGAAAGGCAATGCCAAAGAATGCTCAAACTACCTACAATTGTACTCATCTCACAGGCTAGTAAAGTCATGCTCAAAATTCTCCAAGCCGGGCTTCAGCAATACGTGAACCGTGAACTTCCAGATGTTCAAGCTGGTTTTAGAAAAAGCAGAGGAACCAGAGATCAAATTGCCAACATTCGCTGGATCATTGAAAAAGCAAGAGAGTTCCAGAAAAACATCTATTTCTGCTTTATTGACTATGCCAATGTTTTTGTGTGGATCACAATAAACTGTGGAAAATTCCTCAAGAGATGGGAATACCAGACCACCTGACCTGCCTCTTGAGAAACCTATATGCAGGTCAGGAAGCAACAGTTAGAACTGGACATGGAACAACAGACTGGTTCCAAATAAGAAAAGGAGTACATCAAGGCTGCATATTGTCACCTTGCTTATTTAACTTATATGCAGAGTACATCATGAGAAATGCTGGACTGGAAGAAGCACAAGCTGGAATCAAGATTGCTGGAAGAAATATCAATAACATCAGATATGCAGATGACACCACCCTTATGGCAGAAAGTGAAGAAGAACTAAACAGCCTCTTGATGAAAGTACAAGAGGAGAGTGAAAAAGTTGGCTTAAACCTCAACATTCAGAAAACTAAGATCATGGCATCTGGTCCCATCACTTCATGGGAAACAGATGGGGAAACAGTGGAAACAGTGTCAGACTTCATTTTCTTGGGCTCCAATATCGCTGCAGATGGTGACTGCAGCCATGAAATTAAAAGACGCTTACTCCTTGGAAGGAAAGTTAAGACCAACCTAGATAGCATATTAAAAAGCAGAGACATTACTTTGCCAACCAAGGTCCATCTAGTCAAGACTATGGTTTTTCCAGTGGTCATGTATGGATGTGAGAATTGGACTGTGAAGAAAGCTGAACGCTGAAGAATTGACGTTTTTGAACTGTGGTGCTGGAGAAGACTCTTGAGAGTCCCTTGGACTGCAAGGAGATCCAACCAGTCCATTGTAAAGGAGATCAGTCCTGGGTGTTCCTTGGAAGGACTAATTCTGAAGCTGAAACTCCAATACTTTGGCCACCTCATGTGAAGAGCTGACTCACTGGAAAAGACCCTGATGCTGGGAGGGATTGGGGGCAGGAGGAGAAGGGGACGATAGAGAATGAGATGGCTGGATGGCATCACCGACTCGATGGGCATTAATTTGGGTAAACTCCGGGATTTGGTGATGGACAGGGAGGCCTGGCGTGCTGTGATTCATGGGGTCGCAAAGAGTCGGACACGACTGAGTGACTGAACTGAACTATTAGTGATGCTGAGTATTTTTTATGTGCCTGTTGGCCATCTGTATGTCTTCTTTCAAAAAATGTCTATTCAGGTTCTTCTGCCCATTTATGATTGGGTTATTTGTCTTTTGGTATTGAGTTGTATGAACTGTTTGCACATTTTGGATATTAACCCTTGCTAGCTGCCTCATTTGCAAATTATTTTCTCCCATTCTTCTGTAGGTTGTCTTTCCATTTTGAGGGTTTCCTTTCCTGTGCAAAGTTTTTAAGCTTGATTAGGGCCCATTTGACTATTTTTCCTTTTCTTTCTTTTGCCTTGGGAAAATGATTTAAGAAAATATTGCTACAAATTATGTTAGAGTGTTCAACCTATGTTTTCTTCTAAGAGTTTTACATGTCACATGTTATACTTAGGTCTTTAAACTATTTTGAGTTTATTTTGTATATATGATGTGAGACAGTGTTAGAATTTCACTAATTTACATGTAGCTGTCCAACTTTCCCAACACCACTTGTTGAAGACTTTTTTCTCCATCATACATTCTTGCTTCATTGTCATAGATTAAGTGACCATAGTTGTGTGGGTTTATTTCTGGGCTCTCTAATCTGCTCCACCGATCTATATGTCTTTTTTTGTATCAGTATCATGTTGCTTTGATCACTGTAGGCTTGTAGTATAGTCTGAAGTCTGGAGGGATTATGTCTCCAGCTTTGTTTTTTTTTTCCCTTAGGACTGTCTTGGCAATTAATTGTGGGTCTTTTATGATTCCATGCAAATTTTAGGTTTATTTGTTATAGTTCTGTGAAAAATGTCATGGATATTTTGATAGGGATTGTATTAAATCTGTAGATTGTTTTGGGTCATTTGACCATTTTAATAATACTAACCCCTCTAATCTAAGAGCATGGGACAGTTTTCCATTTCTTTGAATCATCTTCAATTTTCTTTATCAATGTTTTATAGTTTTCAGCATATAGGTCTTTCGCCTCTTTGTTACATTTATTCCCAGGAATTTTTTTGGATGTGATTTTCAATGGGATTTTTTTTTATACTTTCTGACATTTCATTGTTAGTATAAAGAAATGCAACAGATATCTGTATGTTAATCTTATATCCTGCTGCTGCTGCTGCTAAGTCGCTTCAGTAGTGTCCGACTCTTCATGACCCCATGGACTGCAGCCTACCAGGCTCCTCTGTCCATGGGATTTTCCAGGCAAAAGTACTCAAGTGGGGTGCCACTGCTTTCTCTATATCCTGCTACCTTGCTGAATTTACCAGTTCTTACAGTTTTTGTGTGGAGGCTTTAGTGTTCTCTATATGGAGTATCACATCATCTGCAAATGGTATCCCTTTCAATTTGGATACTTTTTATTTCTTTTTCTTGTCAGAATGCTGTGGCTAGGGCTTCTAGTGCTATATTGAATAGAAGAAGTAAAGAGTGAGTATACTTGTCTAGTTCCTGAATTTAGCAGGAAGGCTTTCAGCTCTTTACCTTTGAGTATTGTGTTAGCTGTGGGTTTGTCAAAAAGGGTTTAATTATGTTGAGATATGTTCCCTCTATACCTACTTTAAGTTTTTATTATGAATGGATGTTGAATTTTCTTAAGTGTTTTTTCTGTGTCTTAAGATGATCATGTGTTTTTTGTGTTAACTTTTGTTAATGTGGTATATCACATTAATTGACTTCTGCACTGTTCAATCATCCTTGTGATCCTGGACTGAAACCAACTTGATCACGACATATTGCTGTTATGAGCCGTGAACAACATGGGATTTGTGGCCTCCGGAGGAGAGGAATTTGATCCAGAGCCAGAGATGAGGCTTGATCACTTGGGGCTTTTTTGTGTAGCAAAGTTTTATTAAAGTATAAAAAGAGATAGAGAAAGCTTCTGACATAGATATCAGAAGTGGACAGAAAGACTCCGGAATTGAACCAGGGTCTCCAGTGTTAGAGGTGGATTCTTTACCAGCTGAGCTACCAGGGAACACAGAATTAAAAGAAGATTCTTTTAATTTTGTGTAGAAAAAGAATAAAACTGTCTGCTACTTGTAGTTTATTTCCTCCTGCTGCTTGGGGACCTTTGGCCTTTCTATCTATTACCCTCTTAGTACGATCCTTTTTATGTATCATTGGATTTAGTTTGCTCATAGTCTGTTTAAGATTTTTGAATCTATAGTCCTCAAAGATACTTGCCTGCTCTTTTTTTTCTCAGTGTTTTTATCTAGTTTTGGTATCAGAGTCATGACAGTTTCATAGAATACATTTGGGAGTATTCCCTCCTCTTCAATTTTTTAGAATAGCTTGAGAAGGATAGTATGTTTTTCTCTGGATATGTTTGGAAGAATTCCCCAGTGAAGCCATCCAGTTCCTGCCTTTGTTTGCAGGGTTTTTTTCTGTTTCTAAATTACAGATTCTATTTCACTTCTAATGATTGATCTGTTCAAATCATCTGTTTCTTCTTGACTCAGTTTGGGCAGCCTGTATGGTTCTAGAGACCTGTCCATTTCTTCTAGGTTGTCCAATTTGCTGGTATGGAAATGATTTATATCTTTAAATTTAGTTGCTCTTTAAATTTATTTATTTCCAGTTTTATTGAGAAAATTAACACATATAATTGTATGTATTTAAAGTATACAACATGATGATTTGATATACATATACATTGTGAAATTACTATCAAGATCAAGGTAATTAACATATCCATCACCTCACATTGTTAACTCCTTTATGTGTATGTGATGAGAACACTTAAGATCTACTTTCAGCAAATTTCAAGTATATAATACCATATTATTAACGATAGTCACCAAGCTGTCCATTAAATCCTCAGAATTTACTCATCTTATAATTGAAAGTTTGTACCCTCTGACCAACATGTCCCCATATACCCATGTCCATTGCCCCGGAAACCACCATTCTATTCTCTTTCTATGCAACTGGCTTTTGTTTTTTTAAGATTCCACATATAAATGATACCACATTTTCCTCTGTTTATTTCATTTTAGCTATGATCTTTTTAAGGCTTGAAATTCTTAATGTTTAAGGAATACAATTTCATAATATCTTGTATGAAATTCAGGAAACTTTAAAAGTAATTAGACTGAAGGAAGAATAGCTTTAGAGACGGATAAAATAAGTAATATTTAGCAAAAACCATGTAAGCCCCCGAAAGGAACACTCTACATTATATCATTTGGTAATTAAGCTTTTAGGGCAATGAGGAAGTATATAAATTTCACTTAAATTGAGGGAAGTATCTGTTGAATGGAAATTAGAAAACAGAGACAGGTTTTACATAAAATCTGAATAACAAAAATTTAACTACCCATGTGATATTTTTAAAGTAACTTAAAAACACCAAATGAGTTATGTTTTTGTACAAAGCACAATGAGCAGCACGACCAAGCATATGACTTGGTCCTAACTTTTAAGAACTTACACTTTATAAGTGGAAAAAAGTCAATGTAGAAAGAGTTAAATACAGTACGTTGTAATTAATGAGTTAAGACAGTAGTAGAAAAGGTGACAAAATACATGAATAAGAGCTAACTTAATAATTTAAGGATGAATTGAGAATCAAATTCCAACTTGATAGATGCTGTGAAACTAAAAACCACTCATTTAATGAGATAAAACCAACAATATTTACCTAATGCATATATAAAACATTTGGAAAGGCAGAGAGAGTTGACAGGTATGTGTTTGAGATCAATTACACTTAAAACAAGCAATAGGTTCTATTAAAGCAAGAATACCCACTTTCATAATTCTTCTCTTACAGCTTCTAGCTTAGTAAACTTTTTCATAAGAAATCATTTGAGATTTAAAAATTTTGTAGTATAGTAAGTAGTAATGATATTTGCATTATACACATCATTCTTTAAATAAATAGCGCTTTTGAGTTAGGTATATTTGAATCCATGGAGAATATAATTGAGGTGGGAAAGAATCCAAAATATCTGAGGAAACAAAACTTTTATTTGTATTTTTAAAAATAAACTCATTATTAGTCCACTTATGTTATTACAACTGATTCAGATAATGGAAAGTAAGTTCTGAGAGTCAAGATTAATTAATTTGAGATAAGATTTTGGAAGTAAGAACTTTCAAATTGCCTTTAAAAATCTAGAAACAGTACCCTGAACCAAATGAGATGGCCCTTAAATGACAAATAGGGGAAATTTACCAGGTTGAGAAGGTGGGAAAAGGCAGATAAAAATACTATGTCCAAAGAATTAAAGGTGCAGCCATGTACAAATCATTTCTGGGAAGGCAAAGGGTTTACTGTGCTAACCTTTCCAACAGTTGCACCAAGAATGGATTACAGGTATGCTTAGGACATTGCTTTCTTCAGGTCTCAGCAGGGCTAGGAGTCCAAAGAAGCCAGAGGCTCTAGGTAGTTTGATAGCAACTTTGTTGGGCTATTATTACCATGTATGACATGTCTTGTCATGAAACATGGGACTATGGAGGTAGATGAAGTAAAACAACAAACAAACAAATATCCTCCACAAGTATGATTCTATTACATATGGTGGCAATGCCAAGAACTTTGGTCTTTCTCTCATCATCAGTTCAGTTCAGTTCAGTCGCTCAGTCGTGTCCGACTCTTTGCAACCCCATGAATCACAGCACACCAGGCCTCCCTGTCCATCACCAACTCAACTCCCGGAATTCACTCAAACTCATGTCCATCGAGTTGGCAATGCCATCCATCCATCTCATTCTCTGTCGTCCCTGTCTCCTCCCGCCCCCAATCCCTCCCAGCATCAGTCTTTTCCAGTGAGTCAACTCGTCGCATGAGGTGGCCAAAGTATTGAAGTTTCAGTTTTAGCATCAGTCCTTCCAATGAACACCCAGGATTGATCTCCTCTAGAATGGACTGGTTGGATCTCCTTGCAGTCCAAGGGACTCTCAAGAGTCTTCTTCATAGTTCATAGGAAATTGTGAAAGGTTTGTAATCAGGTGAAGGACAGGTTCAATATTCTGCTTAAGGAAATATTTCTGGCTGCAGTGTGGAGGTAGCACAGGAATGAAGTGCAGCTGCCAGTTAGGAAAAGAATACAATCTTGAGGTCTTAAATTAGAACATAATAACAGAGATGGTGAACCGGAAAAGGGCGATTTAAGATGTAGCTCTGAGGTAAAACTGCCCACAGTTTTCAACTTATTACTTGACATTTCCTCCTTTTGACAATGCCTTCCCATTTTGCAAAGAAAGATAAAGCAGGATTTCTCTTACACAGATTTGTACTTGTATTCTGCAAAGATATTAATACTTGCCAAATTAAAATCTGGATCTTACAGTATGTCACAACTCCATTTTTAAACTGCTAGAAATGCTTTTTAAACATTTCAGTTCATATTATAGCTATTTAAGATATTCAGTTATCCCTAGAATTGAGGAAGTTTTTACTTTTCAGTTTGAAACTTCACAGAACAGTTCAATTCCACAAACATTTGTATCTACTCTGTGCCAGGCACAGGATTAGGTGCTAGGGTTACAACGTTCTTTGTTCTTTGAAAAATAATTCTTCTAAAAAGGATTTCTGTATGACAACATCTGAGCATGTGTTTGTATTAAAACAAATAAATCAATCAGTCTGTAGGCTGTCTAATGTTGGGCTTGCTCATTTCTGTAGAAACCCGTAGCACTGTGCAAGAAAAGACTTGATACATTTGACAGCAGGTGTTTAGGAAGAATGTATCACAATAAATGGCAGTACTTGATGAGGAGTACAAAAGAGGGAAGAAAATAGAACAAAAATAATTCAACACACACACACACATACACAGACACTTAAGTTCTTCTACTAGAATGCTATATTCTTCACCCACTTCTATTAAGGAACCCTTTTACAAAGCCAAAACAGCATTTATCTAGAACTGTTCAATTATTCCTCTTATAAAAAGTGAATCTGCTTTTTGATATACTACTAAGGAAAATTAAAAATAGTGCAATTAATCTTTCCAGTATCTCTATAAAAATGCACTCTTTTTAAAGTTCTCTGTAAGGCTGAAAAGGGGTGGAAACTTCCTTACATGCAACCACCAATTTTTATAATATTTAAATATAAATAAACCCGTAGGTTGGTAATAGGGGAAAAAGGTGAGAGGTGGTTGTCGGGGAAGAAATGATCTGTCCCCTGCTTATTTGCTAGAATCAGCTCCCATCATTTGACCCCTCTCTGCTCTTTGTTTTCTACCAATACTGAACACCTTGTAGTTCACTGAAAATAGCACATGCTTTGCACCTCTGTACATGCTGATCTTTCAGAAAGTCCTACTCAGCCATCCCTATGCTATGAACTCCATGAAAATTCTGGTTCTTCCCTGAAATCACTTCTGCACACACAATGGAATAGTCATTTTCTGCTCTACATTACTCCTAAACATTGTTTACATGTCTGTTGAATAGATTACACTACAACATTTGCTTATATGTTCTAATGCCTCCACTGGACTATAAAGTATTCAATGGACACATATTTGTCCAAATTAAAAAAAAAATCAGTTTGTCAAAATTTAAGGTGATTTACCTACAGATACCTACCAGATGCAAGAGCACACCTACCAGATGCATACAAGAAATATTGGGTGGTACAAACAAATTGCTGAGAATATTAATTTTCTGGGTAGCTGGGGTATTTAATCCATTACATACAACCATTTGTAAAAACCTAACAGATGAAATGGTAAATGTAAATGAACCATTTCTTGTTGACTCAAAGTTTTCCCCCTCTCATGTGTTATTCTGTGCTAAAGGTAGCTATCAACGATAGAGATGCAGCATGACAGATTTACACAGTGTGACTTGAATGGGCACCACAAGGCTGATGGGTACTGCAGAGCAGCACTACACAGCTCTACACATGGCCTCCCTGCTTGTACTGGCAAGGTTCATGATTATTCTATAGCCATTGAGCTGCACATTACTCTGCCTCTCACTCCAAACTGAGTGATTCTCTTTTCTACTGTTGCCAACACCCCAATTTTTGAAGGTTCAAAATAACAAGTGTATGAAATTATTTCTTATCAATTCCACCATCTGAGAGTGAAGGGCTGCTTTATCCTTTCCTTTAAAAAACAAACAAACTCTCAGACTAATCTTAGCCCACTTCTGAGCTCTATGACCATTCATACTGCACCTGCGTTATCTGCTCTGGCTGTTCAGTGCACCTTTCTTCTTTCACGAACCTATCATCTTTTTGTTTTGATATTATCTTTGATAATACATACTACCAGGTTCTTTCCTCTCTTTCTTCACATAGTTAAAAATTCTGGTTCAATTACTTATTAACTGAATTTTAATACAGTAGTTTTCAACCCTCGTGCCAAATAACTCAAAGTACCTGAGATATAGAGCCACAGTCCAAAACTGGCTCCGTGCAGCATGTGAAGAGCCACGCACCCCTGGAGAGTTCAGCAAATCAGAGTCTGTGGGTCAAACCTGTCCCGCCAACTGTTCTACAAACAGAGTGGCAGTGCAACACAGCTGTGTTCAGTCACTGAGGTGCTACCTGTGGCTGCTTTTATTCTAGGACGGCAAAGCTGAGTAAGCTGCAACTGATAAGATACAGCCTGCAAACCCTAAAACATTTACTATGTGATCCTCTACGGAAAAAGCTTCCAAATCCTTTAGAAAGTGGCTCTTAATCCTTGTTGGGCACTATAATCAACCTTTTAAAAAGCAGATTTCCTTGGACTTACTTCTCCAGAGAGTTTTACTCTTATCATTCACTTCTCCAGAGAGTTATACTCTATCATTCACTTCTCCAGAGAGTTTTACTCTATCATTCATTTCTCCAGAGAGTTTTACTCTATCAGTCCAGGCTCAGGCAAAGTATTTTTTCAAAGCTGTGCAAATAATTCCAATGTGGAGTCACAGTTAAACCACTGTTCAAGTAGTTTCTCATTTCTTAAACCTCAACATCCCCAGGAATCATCTGACTTATTCTTTAATCCAGGAGGATTCATCCCCTATTTATACTCCATTCAGATACACTGGAGAAGGAAATGGCAGCCCACCCCAGTACTCTTGCCTGGAAAATCCCATGGACGGAGGATCCTGGCAGGCTACAGTCCGTGGGGTCACAAAGAGTAGGATATGACTGAGCGACTTCACTTTCACTGGGATACATTAGGCTTGGAGGGAGAGAGCAGACTCTGCATGCTTAATAGGTATGCAAGTGATCTCTGGTGCAGGGAGTTCAGAGAGTAGACTCTGAGAGACACAGTTTGTAGAAGTTGGCTTGAAAATAACTCACAGGTAAACTTGGAAGGTCCCTTGTCCCCACGTCAGCGATGAATCAAATCACTCTAACTGCTCTTGTCTATGTTTTCTCACCTGTAAAATACAACTCTTTCTGTCTTGTCTATCTCATAAGTTTGCTATAAGATGTGCTCTGTCAACTCTCTGCTTATAAACAGATAAGCACATAACAAGCAGATAATACAGATACCATATCTAAACACAATTTCAAGTGTAAAAACAAGACATAAAACTAGGAACTGTACCAATGACTTTCTGAAGTCAAACCTGGAAAATAAAGGGTTTACAGAATGGGGTCAATACTACAGTTACTGGAGGAGGGCATGGTAATACACTCCAGTATTCCTGCCTGGAGAATCCCCATGGACAGAGGAGCCTGGAGGGCTATAGTCTATGGGGTTGCACAGAGTCAGATACAACTGAAGTGACTTAGCAGCACGCGTGCACTATAGGGATTACACAGTGGCTCATGGGTTGGAGTACAAATCTAGCTGCATCCCCGTCACAGGTCTGAGGATCTCAATTACCTAAAGGTTCATGGAGAGCCCTAGGGAAGGGAGTACCTGTTAACTCTTTTTTTTTTTTTTTTGGTAATTAATTTATTTTTTATTGGAGGCAAATTATTTTACAATATTATATTGGTTGGTTTTGCCATACATTGACATGAATTCGCCCCGGGTTTACATAAGTTCCCCCTCCTGAACCCCCCTCCCTGTTAACTCTTAAAACTGGAGACCAAATTTGGTATGCAAAAACTGTGTATGCACATTTTCCAGAGAGTGTATCCATCAGATTCCCCAAAGATCCACTCATTAAAGAGATGAGTGTGGTCACTTACCTCTAAGTATCTATGTCCTAGAACATGGGGTTTATCAACACATTAGGAAAACTTGTCATGGAGACCAAAAACAACAACAACAAAAAACCCACTGTGAATTACTTCTAAATGCTGCTGCCCTGGCTTAAAATGAATCCACTTAAGAAATAAATGTGTTGGCTTTCTTTTATTCCTGTTGCTTTCTAAACAGAGTAAGTAAATAATAACAATAATAATAATAATTTCCTCACTCCTATGGATGTAACTATATTTATAATTAAATATTTTTAAATGTGTCAGAAAAGTCTCTGTCATATTGCCATTTAATATAAGCAGAAGAGGATTTTGGTTATCCTATCAAAGTATGTTTTTGTGATTCCTGGATACTGAGAACAGCAGAATTTTCTTACATAGTCAAGTCCAAATATGAGTACTGAAAAGAAATGATTGATCTGACATCTCTCAGTCAGCTCATTATTCAGTCACACCAAGTGGTCAAAACACCCAGAATAACCCAGATTCCACACTGCGTTTTACCCTATCTTTAGCAAAGAATCACTCACTGGCTAAGGTCTTTCCAAGCATTCTGGAGTTATGAAAAGAAGTTTGATTGGCTTCTTCAGCACGTGTTTGTCTCCATTAAGTACTGGGAGACAACCGAGACTGACAGCCAGGTCAGTGTGGAAGACAATGGCTCTTGGGACTGTTGTCCTTAAACTTTTTGATTTTTATTCACGTTATTAAAATCAATTTGAGTACTTTCTCCCAGTACTCCTGTATTTATTCAGAAAGTATATACATGCATCTCTGTATTAACATACTGTATATATAATGTAACATACACAAATGTACATTTAAAAAATGCTACACAAAATAATCATGACTATAAGTTACTAACATTTTCTGTTCTCACTCTGTTGTATGTGTGCATCTTTAGAGATCTTAGTCCTAAATATTCACAGGACTATAGTCATAAACAGTCCCTGTGTTTTAGAGAAACCAAACCCTAACTGCCTATCATAACAGGCAGAATTTGCTGTTGTTGTTTAGTCACTAACTAGTGTCTGCCTCTTCTGCAAACCCATGGACTAGCCCGCCAGGCTCCTTTGTCCAAGGAATTTTCCAGGCAAGAATACTGGAGTGGGTTGCCATTTCCTTCTACAGGGGATCTTCCTGATCCAGCTCACTGAAGTTAGAGAAAGCCTATGTGCAGCAACAAAGACCCACCACAGCCAATAAATAAATAAATAATTTTTTTTTAAAGGCAATGGAGAAGCTGCTCCAGGAAGAAGATGATGATAACAATTAAACACCTTCATACGGAAGACAATGTATGCCTGACACTGTTTTAAGTCAATTACATAAAATAACTCATTTAATTTAATCCTCATAACCCTGGCAGTTAGGTACTATTATTAATCCCACTTTACAGATAACAAAACTGAGGTAAGGAGAGGTGAAGTAACTTGCCCAGTTATATGGTAAGCAGTAGAGCTGGGGGAAATGTGAGAAGTCTTAAGAGTCCACATTCAGTCACTACACCAAAGTATATCCTACTGAATACTCACAGTTGAAAGTAATGCAAAAATTACCCTGTAAACAGAAACTAGGTTCCTTGCTTTTCTCAGTTTTGAGGGAAGGCAAGAATAATTTGTATCTAAAGCAAAAATATATTTCCTTAATTTGACTTCAAGATAATTAGAAAGTCACAGGATATCAGTGTCATATAGATTTCTCTCATTTCTAAACGTTTACATTTGTTAAAAAGACATAAGTCCACAAAGCTTAAATTAATGTCAAAAGTCATACATGATTAAGTGGTAGATTTAGAGGAAGCATTTTAAATATGTTTAAAATGATAACATTATTGAGCTCCTTCTATATATTCACAACTGTGATAAATGCTTTACTATGGTAATCTGTATAATCCTCACAATAACACTCAGAAGGAGATATTCTAATTTGCAGTTTATAAGACAGAAAATGATGGCTTAAGAGGTTAAATACCTGCCAGGGGTCAGAGGAACATTAAATAGCAAAGCTGCAATCTGAACTAAAGTTTAATTCCATACCCTCAGATCATGATAACTAAACTATATTCCATTATTCCACACTGCTATCCCAAGACAAGTTTCTACGTAATTTAAAATATTATTTAAGTTTTAGTAAAAACTGGGGGAAAAATCATCTGTGAACCAAGACAAATAGGCCTTTGTTACTGTATCAAGCTAAAGTTTTCCTTTTTCTTTTTGTAAGAAGTGCTAAGCATCAGGAATGTAAGTTATGTGTGTGTGTTTCCCCCTGTTTAAGGTAGGAGCTTAGTAAAAGAACACCTTTAGAAAAGATAACAATTATATCTAATGAAATATAGAACCAGAATCTCCTGGCAATTAATCACCCAGTGCAAACCTATAGGCTGTTTCTGACAGATTCAAGAACTTTGCCTGAATTGTTGGATAGGATGTGCCTGGGCTGGCTTATGAAAAGAAATTCTATGTTTAAAACCTTTGAAGGTATTTTACCATATATTTACACATACAGGCATACCTCAGAGATATTGCAGGTTGGGTTCCAGACCACCACAATAAAGTGAATATTGCAATAAGGTGAATCACAAATTTTTTGGTTTCCTAGTGCATATAAAGTAATAGCATTACATCTAAAAAACCAAAGTACATACCTTCATTTAAAAATACTTTATTGTATTTGTAACCTTAAAAAAAGGTTACATTTGAGTCTTCAGCAAGTCACAATATTTTTGCTGGTGGAGGGTCCTGCCTTGATATTGACGACTGCTGACTTATCAGGGTGGATGCTAAAGGGTGGGGTGGCTGTGGCAATTTCTTAAAATAAGACAGTGAAGTTTGCCACATCAATTGATTCTTTCACTTGGACACTGTACGGTTATTATTTGCCCTAATCTCAACATTGTGTCTCAGGGAACAGGAAAGTTCAAGGAGAGGGAGAGGGATGGGAAAAGCCAATTGGTAGAACAGTTAGAACACACAACATTTATCAATTAAGTTCACCATGTTATACAGGTATAGCTTGTGGTGCCCCAAGATAGTTACAGTAGTAACATAAAAAATCACTGATCACATGGATACACGTATACATACATATGGCTGAGTCCCTTCACTGTTCACCTGAAACTATCACAACACTGTTAACTGGCTACATGTGTGTGTGTTAGTTGCTCAATGGGGTCCTTGGCTATTCTTAGGACCCCAAGGAGCATAGCCCACCAGGCTCCTTTGTCCATGGAATTCTCCAGGCAAGAATGCTGGAATGGGTTGCGATGCCCTTTTCCAGGGGATCTTCCCGACCCAGGTATTGAACCATGGTCTCTGGCACTGCAGGCAGATTCTTTACTGTTTGAGCTACCAGGGAAGCCTGTTAACTGGCTATACCCCAGTACAAAATGTTTTTGGTGTTAAAAAATAAACAAATAAAATTTTTAAAAAATCACTGATCACAGATTACCATAACAAGTTTAATGACAATGAAAAAGCTTAAAATATTGTGAGAATTACCAAAATAGAGAAATATAGTGAGCAAATGCTGTTGGAAAAATTGTGCTTATAGACTCACAGGATGATAACAAACCTGTTTGTAAAAAATTCAATGTTTGCAAAGCATAAAAAAAGCACAACAAAATGAGGTATGCCTGTACTGATGTGTGTGTGTGCGAACACATACGGCAAATGTATTTTTTTAATATATATGTGTGCATATATATACACATGTATGTATTTGGCTCCTATGTATGAAACTGCAGAACTTACTGTACTGCTGAAAAATGCAGAGAAATGAAAGAGGCCTTCTCTTGCAGCATCAGGGAGCTATCTATTATTTAACAGAGATACTTCCTGTTTTGAAGCAGTTGGGAAATAATGATTTCCAACCCAAATACTTAGCTTGGCAAGATAGTGCTATGTTGACAGATGCTTATAGTAGTTATAAAACTACCTTTTTTCCACCTTAAATATCAATATAAAAGAGAAACAATTTGTTTTTTATCTCAACTTTTGTTTTTTTAAAGATTTGGGAGACGAGGAGGAGAGGAAAGGGAAAGAAAATAGAACCAGAATAGCTGGACAACAGAAGTTAGCATAGCTCTAACAGATGTGACTGTATCATTTCAAAGCTTACTCTGAAAGTGAGGGAGGACAGAGATGTCTTTGTATGAAAAACAGAAAAAAAAAAGAATTCTAGGCAAATATTACAAACTGAAAAAGAGTTTGAAAGTTGCAACTAAAGTCCACTACCTTCTCTAAGAAAGCATTAAAAAAAAATCATATAGATCATGAATTAACACTTGGATATTAAAACTAATAGGACTGCACATATAAAAGTTCTCAAATAGACAACTCTGTCTTAATGATTTAAACAATGAATGAATTTTGTTTTTTATTACTTGATATTGCTCCTTGATTTCAGTATCTTCATCTGCTTTTTTGGGGTTAGTTTTTCTTTCTGGTCTAACAAAAAAGATTTCCTTTAAAAATAGCAAGCAATGTCCTCACCTGGTTTCAGTGTGATGGTAAGAACTGACATTTAGACTAGATAGTATGCTTTTACCTACTTTATCTATGCTTCAGTTCAGTTGCTCAGTCGTGTCCGACTCTTTGCGACCCCATGAATCACAGCACGCCAGGCCTCCCTGTCCATCACCAACTCCCGGAGTTCACTCAAACTCAAGTCCATCAAGTCGGTGATGCCATCCAGCCATCTCATTCTCTGTCGTTCCCTTCTCTTCCTGCCCCCAATCCCTTCCAGCATCAGAGTCTTTTCCAATGAGTCAACTCGTCACATGAGGTGGCCAAAGTATTGCAGTTTCATGTTTTAGCATCAGTCCTTCCAATGAACACCGAGGATTGATCTCCTTTAGGATGGACTGGTTGGATCTCCTTGCAGTCCAAGGGACTCTCAAGAGTCTTCTCCAGCACCACAGTTCAAAAGCATCAATTCTTCGGTGATCAGCTTTCTTCACAGTCCAACTCTCACATCCATACATGACCACTAGAAAAACCATAGGCTTGACTAGACGGACCTTTGTTGGCAAAGTAATGTCTCTGCTCTTTAATATGCTATCTAGGTTGGTCATCGGAGAAGGCAATGGCAAGCCACTCCAGTAATCTTGCCTAGAGAGTCCCATGGACGGAGGAGCCTGGTAGGCTGCAGTCCATGGGGTCGCTATGAGTCATACATGACTGAGCGACTTCACTTTCACTTTTCAATTTCACACATTGGAGAAGGAAATGGCAACCCACTCCAGTGTTCTTGCCTGGAGAATCCCAGGGATGGGGGAGCCTGGTGGGCTGCCGTCGAGGGGTTCACACAGAGTCGGACACGACTGAAGTGACTTAGCAGCAGCAGGTTGGTCATAACTTTCCTTCCAAGAAGTAAGTGTCTTTTAATTTCATGGCTGCAATCAGCATCCGCAGTGATTTTGGAGCCCAAAAAAATAAAGTCTGACACCGTTTCCACTGTTTCTCTATTTCCCATGAAATGATGGGACCAGATGCCATGATCTTAGTTTTCTGAATGTTGAGTTTTAAGCCAACTTTTTCACTCTCCTCTTTCACCTTCATCAAGAGCCTCTTTAATTCCTCTTCACTTTCTGCCATAAGGGTGTCATCTGCATATCTGAGGTTATTGATATTTCTCCCGGCAATCTTGATTCCAGCTTGTGCTTCTTCCAGCCCAGCATTCCTCATGATGTACTCTGCATAGAAGTTAAAAAAGCAGGGTGACAATATACAGCCTTGACATACTCCTTTTCTTATTTGGAACCAGTCTGTTGCTCCATGTCCAGTTCTAACTGTTGCTTCCTGACCTGCATACAGGTTTCTCAAGAGGCAGGTCAGGTGGTTTGGTATTCCCATCTCTTGAAGAATTTTCGAGTTTATTGTGATCCACACATTCAAAGGCTTTGGCATAGTCAATAAAGCAGAAATAGGTATTTTTCTGGAACTCTTTTGCTTTTTCAGTGATCCAGCGAATGGTGGCAATTTGATCTCTGGTGCCTCTGCCTTTTCTAAAACCAGCTTGAACATTGGAAGTTCACAGTTCACGTATTGCTGAAGACTGGCTTGGAGAATTTTGAGCATTACTTTACTAACATATGAGATGAGTGCAATTATGTGGTAGTTTGAGCATTCTTTGGCATTGCCTTTCTTTGGCAATATATATCTATATCTATCTATATATATCTATGTTTATATATATATATATATCTATGTTTATATCAGGCCAACCAGCCTTCTTATTGAGCGGCACTCCCTTCAAACCCACATCATCCTGCCAGCATGGAACATAGCATTGCAACTGTCCTCACTCTGGGATAATTCAAGTTTGACTCTTATTTTCTTTTATCCATCATGATTTAAACACACTCACATACCTCTTACCTACCAAAAACCCTTGTTCATTACCTCATCCTAGCTACTGCCCAAACTCTCTTTTCCCCATCCATAGCTAAAGAGTGAAGCAATAGCTGTCTTTAGTTACTCATCTGTCACTCTTTTCTCAGTTGACTCCAATCTGTTCCTATCACACCACCAAAAGGACCCTGATTAAGATAATCAACTTAATGACTAAATGTCATTAATGTTAAATTAAAAGACAAATACTTTATCTACCCATATCCTGCCTAAACTCCCAGCAGGGTCTGAAAAGCTAAGTTACTCTTTTGTTCTTAAAACACGTCTCTCCTGACTTTTGACACTCCATACTAAACCTCATTTCTCTGGATGTTCTTACTCAGCCATGCCTGCTGACTGGTTCTTCTCCCTCTACCTAAACTTAAAGACTGAAGTTCCTCAGAACTTCTTCTCTTCCTTCTCTTCACTTTTCCATTCATTGTTTTAACTTCAGTTATCATCTATAGACAAATGATTCCCCAAATCTAAATGGCAGGCCCACATTTCTCCTCTGAGCTCCAAGCTTCTGTGTCAAACTTTCTAACTGACATCTCTACTTGATGTCACAGAATTATATCCATACAAACATACCCAACATAATTCATAATTTTCATTTCCAAGCTGACAGTATCTCCATGATTCCCATTCTCAGTAAAAAACCTTTCCACCAATCCAGAAACCTAGGAACTATGTCTCTTCTTTCTCATTTCCCACTTTCAAACCTGCCAGATTCTGTGGATTCTAACTTTGGTCCATTCTCAGTGTTTGAGAGACTTTCCATGGTTATCCCTGCATCCTATTCTTGGATTTCAAAGATTGGTCATAACAGAGTGCTGGCTTGATGAAATGAGTTTTCAAAGCAAATGGGATGACTGTCAGCCATTCTGCAATCACATTCTTAACACCATCAATTGTTTCCTACTGTCCTTGAAATAAAGAACACACTATCCTCTCTCTAGCCTTGGTGTCTTCTCAAATGCTGAGCCCTTTGAATAGTATGATCTTCTGTACCCTACTTTTTCTTTTTCCGGCTAATAGCCTATTCATTCTTTAGATTCAGCGTAGAAATCAGCAACTCAGGGAAGCCTTCCCTAACCTTCCAGACTAAGTTAGAATCCCTTTCCTGCATGCTTTCACAGCACTTGGTATTTATTCAAAGCACTCTAAATATCTACGATTATTTTTCTTAAATATTTAAAATTATTTTTAAAACAGAAATATTTAATAAGAGATGCTTATTTGGATTATCTGAGATTTATTTTCTTCATTTCTAAGACATGGTTATTTTATCACCTCTCAGAGGTGTTCTAAGGATGAAATGAGATAATATATATTATATCTAATATTATAATTTTGGTGTATAACATGTACTAACCGAAATGGAAGTTATCATTATTAAGAAATGTCTGGCTTTGTGCACTCATTTGTTTAAGATTTTGTCATTTCATTGCGTTCTGTTTTGCATGGTTTCTACAAGTAATCAGCAGAATTGTCACGTTAATCTGTATATAAAATCACTTTTCCTCTAGCTGCTTTTAAGATCTTTCTCTTTATCATGACTTTCATACAATTTAATCATGGTGTGCCTTGTGCAATTTTCTTTATGTATATTCTGCTTGGGGCTTATTAAAATATATATTTTCTTATCATATTTGGAAATTTTTGTGCCCATTATTTTATCAAATAAATTTTTGCCTCAATCTCTCTGATTTCTTTTTAAGTGCTCTGATTATGTGATATCATCCCACAGGCTACTGAGGCAATATTTTTTTCCACGACCAGACCCTGCTCTGTATTTTTTTCTTTTTGTGCTTCAGTTTGGACAGTTTTATTGCTATGTAGTATCTAATCTGTTGATAAGTCCAATCAGTGAATTTTTACTTTGGATACTACATATTCCAGCTTTAGAGTTTTCACTTGATTTATTTCATACCTTCCATGTATCTCCTTTTAATTATGTTTTCCTTTAAACTTTTAAATAGATTTATAATAGCTGCTTTAAAGTTCCTTAAGTTTATCATCCCTATTAGCTTGGTGTATTTTCTATTGAATGCTTTTCCTTCTGATTATTCAGTTTTCTTATGAAAAAGACATCAGGTGAGACTGAAGAAAGAGGAGATGCTACTGAAAGCCTGAAGAGAGAGAACATACTAGACTATTGCCAAGGAGAGGGGAAAAATAAGCAGATCAGGAGTAAATGATATGATCTGGGAAATCACGGTTTAAATACTTTTAGGAGCTTCACTGAAATGTTGAGATTTTTTTGAGAAGGAGGTTCTGAAATGACAGATAAAACATCTGACTATTTTAAGTAATTTCTATAATTAAGTAATTTTCAGTAAGAAACTGAAAAGAACTCAAAAGTAAATAGAAGAAAGTATGATCACTGCATATAAATGGTATCGCCATTACATCTCTAGGTGCCTCCAAATAGAATATATGGGCTGCCTTCTTATAATCTTCAATATAAGATTTAATTTATTGAAACTCTGTTGGCCTAGACACTCAGACTAAGAACTCCAGTTTCACAAAATGTTTTAGGGCCTTTAATGATCCCCTGACCCCTAATCAAACTTCTGCCAGATCTCTGCTAAAAGAGTATTACCTCTAGTTCTTCTTTTACAAATCCAGGAAGCAAATCATCATCCGTTTGGATTTTAATTCAAACTTGACTACAAATTTCAAGAACTTTAAAAGGAAATAACTTGGAGAAGTACTAAATAAACAGTAACAAAAATGCGCTCTACTTGGCCTTTATCTTGAAGCAGAGCATTCTCTTGGCTCCAGTCTCCTCAGTTCATGGATCTATCTGGTCTCATCCTCTCTCTTTCTACCCATCCCTCCTCACCCTGGCCATGTGATGAAAGAATTAATTGGAAAGACTTACTGAAACTTATTCTTTCTTATAAATCCTCTCCCCAATGATCTGCATACAAAAAACAATGCTAAATAATCTATGATGGTGGTTTAGTTTCTAAGTCATGTCCGACTCTTGCAACCCCATGGATGGTAGGTAGCCTGCCAGGCTCCTCTATCCATGAGATTCTCCAGGCAAGAATACTGGAGTGGGTTGCCATTTCCTTCTCCAGGGGATCTTCCCAACCCAGGAATTGAACCCTGGTCTCCTGAATTGCAGGCAGATTCTTCACCAACTAAGCTACAAGGAAAGATTAAATAATATATAAGCATAATAAATTAGGAGATTGTAAGAAGTAATTTAAACAGCTCTAAAATTTGGGGGCTTGCTTTTTGCTCAGTATGAATCAGTATGAATCTCTGTCTCAGAAGAAACATTCAGATGTGATTGTGAGGCAAGTCCCTTGACAAAACTATAAAAATAACATCCTCTTTAAAAGATACCCTTTAATCGAAAGATTAAAACCATGCATGGCTGTTATGTCAGTAACATTATAAAACACAGAGCAACTTCATACCAGAATATTAGTGCTTGAGAACTTTTGTTGCCTGAAAATAACAGCTTTCAGAGCAAGGAGAAACATGTGCTAAAGCCATCCTGGAGCTTTGACGGAGAATTTGAAATTTAAAATAACAGACACACAAGAAAGTGTTATATGTTAGAGTCATTCCTGTCATAATATTCTAACTTATTTTACCAGATCTAGAGAAGTGAAGAAATATTCTGATATCCTATTAGCTCAGGAAAAACTGTATTTTCTACAAAAAGCAGGACACAATTGAGACTAGTAAAAAGTAAGTAAAAGCTGGAAACCACCTCTGACTCAGGACCCTTTAGCTCTGAAGCATGAGATTTCCATTCTGATTATATCTTCAGAATCAAAGATCATCATCCATTTAAACTCTGACAATGATAAGGGTAAAACTTGAGATCAGAGCTGCCCAATAGAAATGGAGTGTGAGTCACATATACAATTTAAAATTTTCTAGTAGCTACATTTTTAGAAGTTTTCAAAAAAGGTAAACTTCGTTTTAATAACATATTTTATTTAATACAATACAAAAGGGTTATTTAAATATCAATATAAAGTGTTATTTAAATGTCAATGTAAAATTATTAAAGAAATAGTTTACTTTTTTATATAAAGCCTTTGAAATCTGAAGTATATTTTATACTTAAAGCACATCTTGATTTGAATAAGTCACATTTCAGGTGCTTAACAGCCACACATGGCCAGTAGCTACCAAATTGGCCAGGCACTTCTAGGCTTTGTGGAGATCATCACTGAAGAAACCATTCTCAAATACAAACTAAACTGTTAGAACACTGGATAAATGACCCTTAAGGAAGCATTAATCAGTCTCATCAACTTCCGTCACAAGAGAGCATCTTTCTCTCCAAGATACTTTAGTTTATTTTCACTAATAATAATTTAAAAATGTGTAAATCCATTTTAAAAATGAACCATTATCTGCTGAAAAATACTTAGCTCATTAATAACAACAACGAAAGAATCACTTCTAAAACTCACTAGAAAATAGAACCGGTGACAATAGAGGTGTTTTCCAAGTAAAATTTCAATTTGTTGTTCAGTTATGCTGAACTCTGTTTTAACTCTTGTTTAGATTTCTACTAGAGGCACAAATTGTTAGAAAGTGAAATAATCCTGGAAACCATTTAGATTATACTTGTAAAGAGAAGGGTGTAATAGAATGGTACTGTTTCAATGACACTGGGTCCCAAATTCTTGTCATAGACTTTTAGCAGAAATTCGAGATTTCAACTCATTCGAGTTCAGAGATATGAAAAATGTCTATTAATTAGAATTTTATATTCATTTTAAGAAATGGAGCTAAAGTCTTCTTGGTAAGTATTACTAGAAATATTATGTATATGTGTATGTATGTACGTTTGTTTAAATAAATACATGCAAACACCACACAAAGAAGTAAAGTTTTGTGTCTTATTTATATTTTAACTGTCTGAAATAGATATTATGATGTTTATTTATATTTCAGTTCAGTTCAATTCAGTCGCTCAGTCGTGTCTGACTTTTTGTGACCCCATGAATCACAGCACGCCAGGCCTCCCTGTCCATCACCAACTCCATATTATCCATAGGAATTAAAATATGAAATAAATTATGTAAATTAATTATCCCACATTTAGCATTGATATCACACTAAGTGGCAATGTGGGAAGGGGTGGTTAATTCATTTTTGTCACAGATTTTGATGTTTGAATGCAGTGAAGGCCACAGCTGACCAGTTCCTATCCTCTAGCACTTAAAAATTAAAATACAAAACAACTTCCCATATTACTGTTCCTTCCAATTCCCACTCAATTTATTTTAACTTCATCCCTTAATGCTAAAATTTTGGAAATTGCTATACCAAAACTATTCCCATTCCCAAATTCCTGAAGTTAGAAGTTGCAGAAAGTAAAAGGTAGGCCTGTGTGTATAAAACTACTGTTAGGCAAATATCCTGCATTAGAAGGCAAAATTAGTTAATTAGCTAACCAAACAAATATTTACATCTGGTACTGGATTTATCAAAAATAAGCAATATCATCTGTACCTTAAAAAAGCTTACAGGTACAGGTAAACACATAAGTTTCAATTCATGATGAGACCTCTTAGATTCAAAAAGTTTGTTCTTAAAGGTAAAACTTGTATAACTTTCCTAAACAAAATAATCATAACAAAAACCTCTAAACCTTTCAACCTATATAGAGATGGGACTCACTTCAGCTCAATGAAGTAGAATTCTCTTTGTTCTTGTATCAGAAGCCCACTTTTATTACACCTGCACCCAATCTCAGCACAAATAGCAAGTGAATTTGTTTCCCCAGTTTCATATTTTCTGTAAGATTCACTATTGTACTTGACAACCAGGTTGCTAAAAAGAACTAAAATTTCTTAGGGAAAGAAACTCTAAGGGGATTAAACTAAAACCCTCAATACACTATCCTGGTTTTGCACTCCTTTTTCTCCTGTTTTCTGAAACAAAAATACTTGAAATAGACTTCCTCAAGTACTTGCCCACATGTCAGTCCTCTTAAAACACAGGACTTCAAATTTTATTATCTTGGGCAGAAGTAGTCTGATAATATCGACTCAGATTTGATCCTAAATCCCAGGGAGCTGATGACGACCTATGCAGCCACAGCTGAGAGTTGTTAAACCATTTCCTTCTCAGTGAATAATTCTGAAATGGGTTTATTGTCTAATATTAACCAAATAGGGAAGTAAAGAAAGAAAGAAAAAATAACCTGTAAATGCTGAAGAGCCATATGCTGTATCACAGGATACCTTGTTTCACTTATTTTTAAACACCTCGGATTTGATTATACAGTATTCTTTAAAAGTGTGTTATGTCTGAGAATAGCCAGGAGCAAGCATTCACGTTTCAAGGTAAAAGCTCTGGTGTGGGTGGGAGGGGTATGACACATAGTCATTTAGTACATCCTCCACACGTACACTCAGATTACTGTTCACCTCAGCTGTCTAAAGTTTTTCCTTAAAAAAACTTTTTTTCTTTTTTAACCAAGAGAATTTCTCCTCTATGTATACACCTAAAAATAAAATTGTTGAGTCCAAATGAGAGATGGTCTCTCCTTCCTGAAATTCACCAAGATAATGTTTAAAACATGACTGAGTTCTAAACAGTGAGCAAAACTAAATACAGTCTTAACACTGCCACTTAATTCTCAACTTTGCCAATACTCCTTGCAATCATCAGGCTGACTTCTCTCCTGGGTTCTATCAACATCTTGGTTTCCCTCCACCCCTCTCCACTTCTCTGACAGCGTGACTTGTGCTAAGGAAATTGCTGATGAGAAATCTGACCCCACATCCTTTGAGAAGACATTCATTCATTTCAGCTATTACGGAGCCAAGAATGGCTCGGGACTTATAAATCGGAAGGAAGATGGGACAGGGATTATAACTGACATTTAAACTGAAAGTTTATTATGATTCTCCTTTTATACAGAAGGAAGTTTAGAATAAATTAAAAGCCATACTATTAGTAAATAGCAATGTTATACTCATTCAGTTTATTTTAAAAATAAAGACGACTGATTTCTGTGAATATAAAAATTACGCATAGATTGTAAACAGTTTTGACACAACACTAATTTACATTAATTAGAAAATAAACATGAATTTGAGCAAACTCCGGGAGACAGTGGAGGACAGAGGAGCCTGGCATGCTGCAGTCCATGGGGTCACAAAGAGTCAGATATGACCCAGCGACTGAACAACAACAACAAATTACCAAATTGACAGCTTTGTTAATATTTTGGGGAGCAATTTTCCAGACCATTGTAATGTATGCTGTTTCACATAAAGTTGTGCTATTCATGATGTTTTATAACCTACTTTTATTTCCCAGTAATTATAGTGTATGTATTTCTTTTACTGCTAATACATATAGTACATGTCACCATTTTAATAGCTGCTCATTATTTTGTTACATACATACAGCACATATGTAATATTCAATCCTCAAAACTACTCTGAAGATAGATGGGTACCATTAGTCTTACTTAGAGATTCAACCTATAAAAATCCTACAATGAACATTTTACACTAATAGTGTGGATTACTTATTATATCCTAGGATAAATTCCTAGTAGGACAAAAGGGGAACACTAGGAGCTTTTTTGTTACATATAAACTACCTTTTAGAAAGTTTATTATAATTTATGCCCACATGCACTTTAATCTATATATATTTTCAAAAGAATAATATGGAAATGTATGATACTGAAAAAAATGTAGAATGCCTTCTAGAAATGTTTAAGAAAAACCTGTCATGACACTGTGCTGCCTATATATATTCTTCTGCTATCCTGGAACATGAAATTCAGGGCCCTGAGTTTGAGGGAACTCCGGGAGTTGGTGATGGACAGGGAGGCCTGGCATGCTGTGATTCATGGGGTCGCGGAGAGTCGGACACGACTGAGCGACTGAACTGAACTGAACTGAAATGTCTGCTACACAACTATCAAATTAAAAACAATCTATTTTTCTGAAAAGTCTTTCTCTTTTACTCCTGCATTATTAGGATATCATACAGTTTAAAAGAAAAAAAAAAGGTGGGGGGGCAAGGGGACACACCTAGGGTTTTTAGAGACCTTATGCATTTCAGGAGTGAACTAAAGAACAAGGAATAATAAGCCAGACTGGAACTAGGGCAGACCTAACAGCTTCTACATTAGTAGCCCCAATGGCCCGCAAAAGAGCCACTCTGACATTAGAATGCTTGTTTCATCTTGTTATACTATTTGAACATCCTAATTAGAGATGCATTCAGGCAATAAATATCCCTGGAGGCAGAGAATGTGGATTAGGAACTTTTCTTTGTTGGGTGTTGAGGCAAAGTAGGAAAACCTGTAATACCTGGAACGTGGCAAGCTAAAAGGTGGGAGGCACTGTGATCTATGGAGTAGGAAAAACATGGGCTTTCAAAATAGACTAGGTAATCATTTCACAATATTTACAGATGTAACATGATGAGAAATGCTGGGCTGGAGGAAGTACAAGCTGGAATCAAGATGCCGGGAGAAATATCAATAACCTCAGATATGCAGATGATACCACCCTTACGGCAGAAAGTGAAGAGGAACTAAAAAGCCTCTTGATGAAAGTGAAAGAGGAGAGTGAAAAAGTGGGCTTAAAGCTCAACATTCAGAAAACTAAGATCACGGCATCCAGTCCCATCACTTCATGGCAGATAGATGGGGAAACAGTGGCTGACTTTATTTTTTTGGGCCCCAAAATCAGTGCAGATGGTGACTGCAGCCATGAAATTAAAAGACGCTTACTCCTTGGAAGGAAAGTTATGACCAACCTAGATAGCATATTAAAAAGCAGAGACATTACTTTGCCAACAAAGGTCCATCTAGTCAAGGCTATGGTTTTTCCAGTGGTCATGTATGGATGTGAGAGTTGGACTGTGAAGAATGCTGATCGCCAAAGAACTGATGCTTTTGAACTGTGGTGTTGGAGAAGACTCTTGAGAGTCCCTAGTACTGCAAGGAGATCCAACCAGTCCATCTTAAAGGATATCAGTCCTGGGTGTTCCTTGGAAGGACTTTGGCCACCTCATGCGACGAGTTGACTCACTGGAAAAGAGTCTGATGCTGGGAGGGATTGGGGGCAGGAGGAGAAGGGGACAACAGAGAATGAGATGGCTGGATGGCATCACTGACTCAATGAACATGAGTCTGAGTGAACTCCGGGAGTTGGTGATGGACAGGGAGGCCTGGCGTGCTGTGATTCATGTTGTCGCGAAGAGTCGGACACGACTGAGGGACTGAACTGAACTGAACTGAACCTTATACTAATTTCTTACGGCAACAATAGAAAACTAATACACCATGTGACTGACCAACTGTACACTTAGTCACAAGGAACTGAAAACTTGTTCACACAAAAATCTTTGTATGGTTGTTTAAAGCAGCTTTACTTATTCATGACAGCCCAAATCTGGAAATAACCTAAATGTCCTTGAACAGGTAAGTGGTTAAACAAACTCAGATATATCTATACAGTGGAGTACTATTCAGCAATTAAACAAAAGTTATAACCATCGATATATACAATTTGGATGGGATATCAAGAACATAATGTTTACTGATAAAAGCCAATCTTCCATAATTACATATTTGCTGTATGACTGTAGTTATATGACATTTTTGAAATGACAAAACTGTGGAGATGGACACCAACTTGTGACTGCCAACAGACAGAGATGAAAGGAATAGGGGGATATTCAACTGCAAAGGAGTACACAAAAGAATTCTTTGTGGTGATCCTAGATACAATGCTATATCTTGACTGTAGTAGTGATTACATGAATCTATAAACGGGGTCAAGCAGCGTACACACAAACCCACATTCAAGTACACAGAGGCAAAGGCACAAACACAAACAAGTGCATTCAAAAGCTGGTGAAAGCTAAATTAGATCTGTTGTCTAATTAACTACAGATTAAAATAGTCTAATTTAAATTTCTGAACTATTAATTAAAATAGTCTAATTAACTCTATTATACCCATGGCAATATCTTGGTTTTAATATTCTTCTACATTCATATGAAACGTCACAATAGGGGGAGTTGGTGAAAAGTTCTGAGATTTCATGCCTTATAGAAATGGTATGGACCTAACAGAGGCAGAAGATATTAAGAAGGGGTGGCAAGAATACACAGAAGGACTGTACAAAAAAGATCTTCATGACCCATATAACCATGATGGTGTGATCACTCACCTAGAGCCAGACATGCTGGAATGCGAAGTCAAGTGGGCCTTAGGAAGCATCACCATGAACAAAGCTAGTAGAGGTGATGGAATTGCAGTTGAGTTATTTCAAATCCTAAAAGGTGATGCTGTGACATGCTGCACTTAATATGCCAGCAAATTTGGAAAACTCAGCAGTGGCCACAGAACTGGAAAAGGTCAGTTTTCACTCCAATCCCAAAGAAAGGCAATGCCAAAGAATGCTCAAACTACTGCACAATTGCACTCATCTCACACGCAAGCAAAGTAATGCTCAAAATTCTCCAAGCCACACTTCAACAGTACGTGAACGGTGAACTTTCAGGTGTTCAAGCTGGATTTAGAAAAGGCAGAGATCAAACTGCCAACATCCATTGGATCATCGAAAAAGCAAGAGAGTTCCAGAAAAACATCTACTTCTACTTTATTGCCTATGCCAAAGCCTTCGACTGTGTGGATCACAAAAAACTGTGGAAAATTCTTAAAGAGATGGGAATACAAGACCACCTGACCTGCTTCCTGAGAAATCTGTATGCAGGTCAGGAAGCAACATTAGAACTGAATATGGAACAAAAGACTGGTTCCAAATCAGGAAAGAAGTACGTCAAGGCTGTATACTGTCACCTGCTTCTTTAACGTATATGCAGAGTATATCATGCAAAATGCTGGGCTGGATGAAGCATAAGCTGGAATCAAGATTGGCGGGAGAAATACCAATAACCTCAGATATGCAGGTGACACCACCCTTATGGCAGAAAGTGAAGAAGAACTAAAGAGCCTCTTGATGAAAGTGAAAGAAGAGAGTGAAAAAGTTGACTTAAAACTCAACATTCAAAAAACTAAGATCATGGCATCCAGTCCCATCAGGCTCTGGCAAAAAGATGGGGAAACAATGGAAACAGTTGAGAGACTTTATTTCCTTGGGCTCTAAAATCACTGAAGATGGTGACTACAGCCATGAAATTAAAAGACGCTTGCTCCTTGAAAGAGAAATTATGACCAACCTAGATAGTATATTAAAAAGCAGAGACATTACTTTGCCAACAAAAGTCCGTCTACTCAAAGCTGTGGTTTTTCCAGTAGTCATGTATGGATGTGAGAGTTGGACTATGAAGAGAGGTGAGTGCTGAAGAACTGATGCTTTTGAACTGTGGTGTTGGAGAAGACTCTTGAGAGTCTCTTGGGTTGCAAAGAGATCCAACCAGTTAATCCTAAAGGAAATCAGTCCTGAATATTCACTGGAAGGCCTGATGCTGAATCTGAAACTCCAATACTTTGGCCACCTGATGCAAAGAACTGACTCATTGGAAAAGACCCTGATGCTGGGAAAGACTGAAAGTGGGAAAAGAAGGGGACGACAGACAATGAGATGGTTGGATGGCATCACTGACTCGATGGACATGGGTTTGAGTAAGCTCCGGGAGTTGATGATGGACAGGGAAGCCTAGCATGTTGTAGCCCATGGGGTTGCAAAGAGTCGGACATGACTGAGCGACTGTACTGAGCTGTCTTAATTCTATACCCAGTGGATCATTTTCTCTTTCCTCTTATTTTTTAACTTTTTATTTTAACGTAGTTATAGGTTTACAGACAACTGTAAGAAACAGTACACAGACTCCCATGAACCTTTCACCAACTCCCCCAACGGTGATGTTTTATATGACTGCAGAATAATACTAAAACCAGGATACTGTTATGGGTACAATAGTGTTAATTAGACTACATTTATTTGGGCTTCCCAAGTGGCGCTAATGGTAAAGAATCTGCCTGCCAATGCGGGAGACATAACAGATACGTGTTTGATCCCTGGGTCGGGAAGATCCCCTTGAGAAGGGTATGGCAAGCCACTCCAGTATTCTTGCCTGGAGAAACACCCATGGACAGAGGAGCCTGGCAGGCTACAGTCCAGAGGGTCACAAAGAGTTGGACACGACCAAGGAACTTAGCAAGCAAGCATATATTGGTGGTTCATGCTAAAAAGTAATCACAGGAACATATAATAAAAAAGTTGACAGACCAATGCTCTCATATGTTATTAGCCTATTTTTTTTAAACAGTGAAAAACAAAATGTAATATATATAGTATTCTGGTACAATATTATGTCCAGAATATTACCCCAGCATTAAACAGTAAAAGCAAGAAATACTGAAATAAGTTTGGAAAACTGCTAAGTAGAAATATTTTGTTGAGGTATAAGAACAAATGAAACTAAAAGTGAAACATAATTTTTGCTAAGCAAGGTATCATTCTTCCATTACACGTAGTTGAAAAACCCTGGAAATTAATTGGTGTGTGGGTGTTCAGTCGTCTCCAACTCTTTGCGACCCCATGGACTGTAGCCTGCCAGGCTCCTCTGCCCATGGGGATTCTCCAGGCAAAAATACCGGAGTGGATTGCCATGCCCTTCTCCAGGGGATCTTCCCAACACAGAGATCAAACTGGTGTCTCCTGCATTGTAGGCAGATTCTTTAGGCTGAGCCCCCGGGATAGCCCTATAATTAATTGGTAAAGATTAGCAAATTCAAGCTTCATGTATTTGCAGACCACTTAGTTATCTGGCAAACAATCTCTTTATTTAATTAATGATTAGTGTTTTTATTTTCTTTCTAAAAAAAGTACAGTTTATGATTTTGGAGGGAATCTGGCAAATGTAGACTATTGTTTGATATTAGCCAGTCAATAGAGTTAAATCATAAAGACTTTTATCTCTAGATTTGTCAGTTTTTGAGGTATTGTTCTATAGAGTAAGTTTAGAATTATTCACGGAAATTTGTCTTCGGTGAATTTACAGCAAGTGACTAACTGACTTACAAAATGTTTTAAACACTGAATATTTTAAATATTTTAAACACTGAAAGTCACACCCTCAAGTACCAGGATGTTCACACTATACCTATCCTGGTATGTCCTGATTTGGTAAAGAAAACAGGCAAGGAAAGATTAAATTTCAAATACATCTTTAATTTTTTTTGTTCTTTAGTTCACTTTATTAAAGTTAATACACTGTTCTTTTATTGTTAGTTCTTAAAAATCTTCCTCTCAGAATACTCTGCTCTTCAAATTGTGCTTTTTCTTTTATTTAAAGTTTTACTTTGAAGGCAAAGCATTCACTACAAAAAATATGATTCAAAATCATGGAATGAGAAACTCATGTGAGGACATTGGATCTTTATTATTACACTGAAACTCAAAGCCTGTGATTTATTTACTTTTTTAAAGTAACTGACACCTTGTCACA
Organism: Moschus berezovskii; assembly: GCF_049115385.1. NCBI lineage: Eukaryota > Metazoa > Chordata > Mammalia > Artiodactyla > Moschidae > Moschus > Moschus berezovskii. The sequence goes on from NC_142478.1 coordinate 37,981,692, forward strand.
GCTACCTTGCCTTGGAGAGGTTAAAAAGTTGTCCAAGTTCCAGACAGCAAAAGAGCAGACTCTAAACTGCCAACATGCAACATGCTTGGACAAGCACTTTCTTTTTACAATGAAGTAACAGGCTTGCTTTTTCAATGCAACCAAATTCAAACAATGAAAGGAGCCACTCCAAACTATGAGCAGGGACAAACTGAGGGCCAAGCTTATGTTATGCACAGGAGCATTCCCAAATGGGCAACCCTGGGCAAACACAAGTTATCTCTTCAAATAAATGTTTTAACATAATGTGTGCGTCAGCCCCTCAGGTACCCACAGCTTTTTAACAGTGTGTTATCAGTATGTACTGAGCAACAGCACAAACTGCTGTTCTGAACACGACATACCTTCAGGCTTTCAAGATGATGTGCAATTAGAGTAGAGAAAATAAATGCACTTCCTCTTATAATTCTGAGTCCCACATGAAATGGCGATGGTAGAAAACAAATTAACACACAGAACACGGACTTTTCTCTGGAACAGAATAATTGGCGCCAGTGTTTTACATATTCATTTAATTAGGGCTGGTATGTACTACAGAAAGTGAAAGCTGCTCAGTTGTGTCCGACTCTTTGCAACTCCATGGATAGTCCATGAATTCTCCAGGCCAGAATACTGGAGAGGGTAGCTGTTCCCTTTTCCAGGTGATCTTCCTGATCCAGAGATCAAACCCAGGTCTCCAACATTGCAGGTGGATTCTTTACCAGCTGAACCACCAGGGAAGATCAGTATGTACTAAGATCCTGTGTATTTAAGTTCATCTCAGGAATAATCATAACGTGAATTGCTACATATCTCTCATTTCAAAGTCTGGAAAAGAGAAAAATCATTCTTGCTCCACATATCAATAAAAAAGAGAGAGATGTAAGGACAAAGAATTAACCAAAGTAGTTTTAAGGAAACTAAAGATGTTTTTCATTTATTTTGCTGTTGTTCAGTCACTAAGTTGTGTTCTACTCTGTGCAACCCCATGGATTACGGCCGGGTTCCTCTGTCCATGGGGTTTTCCAGGAAAGAAAATTGAAGCGGGTGAACCAGGCTAAATATATATACATGTTGAAATAAGTTTAAAAAATTTAGTGCAGAAGAAAACCAAAGCCTGGTTTAGGTAAATATTTCATACAAAATAAGGATCACATAGAGGTTGATATTTTATACACTATGCCAAGAGGATTGGTGGATCCTTAAGTAGATTTGTAGCAAAGAGAACAGATAAAACATATCTGGGTATATCATTGAAAAAACATTCTGTATTTATTGTATCTAGTGCTTATGACAAATTTAAAATTTTAATGTGGAAAACTTAATGTGACATTATCTATGTAGAGCTACATTTTAGTCTCTTAGTGTGTGTTAGTTGCTAGGTCATGTCCAACTCTGTGCAGCCCCATGGACTATAGCCCACCAGGCTCCTCTGTCCATGGGATTCTTCAGGCAAGAACACCAGAGTGGGTTTCCATTCCCTATTCTAGGGGACCTTCTCGTTCCAGCGATCTAACCTGGGTGTCCTCTATTACAGGCAGATTCTTTATCATGTGAGCAACCAGGGAAGCCCTAATTATAAGTCCTTTCATAAATTAAACAATGATGTTATTACTCATAATGAAAATTAGCATTTCTGTGGGTCATCTACATTCTCCAAGTTCAGTTTCTTTAAAAGTCCTTTTGTATAATAAACATTATTTTATATTTGATGTTTGGAGAGATCAAAATTTGTATCTTTATATACCTAACCAGACTGTGTATTTATACTTGTTATCTATTTACTGATCCAGAATGTCTATAACTCACAGATGTCAGGGAATAGCCCTGACCTATAAGAGGAGGAGTAGCCCTGACGTTGGGGGGCTTCCCTGGTGGCTCAGATGGTAAAGAATCCACCTGCAATGTGGGAGACCTGGGTTCAATCCCTGGGTTGGGAAGATCCCCTGGAGAAGGGCATGGCAACCCACTCCAGTATTCTTGCCTGGAGAATCCCCATGGACAGAAGAGCCTGGGGGCTACAGTCCATTGTGTCGCAGAGTCAGACATGACTTCACGACTGAGCACAAGCTCTCACATGGAGGCTTCCTCCCCGCTCCAGGTTAAGCATGAGTTCTGTACACTGGGATTTAGGTTCACTTACTAAGACCATTTACCTTTATAAACGGCTCAAGAGGAAGCCCCCAATACCCGATCTTCCCTTCTCCCACCCTTCACAGTGACACCACAACAACTTACGGCTTGAATCTACTGACACTAATTTCATGTTGCCCTTCATCATACTAACATGTTGCCCTTATGTCATACTAACACCAGAAGTCCCAGAATACCAGTTTACCCCTCATCTACTGGATCTAATCCCCACAAATGTCAACATATTCCTTAATCTGTCTCCTCCCATCTCTTTCTTATTTTGCTTTAGAACAAGTAACAGAAAACACACAGATACACAGACACACATATCATAATACCAAGCAAAATAGGCCCAAGATATAGGGAAAGGAGGCTTGGGCAATTGTAGGTGAGATACTTTCAAATTGGTTTTTATTATCCTCTTAATGCACCATTATGTTGGGGGCTTCAAAATCTCAGAGTTTCTATTGCTAATGTTATTTAAATAGAATTTGCAATTCAGCATTCAAAAACTCTTAACAGAGTTAATTAACACTTAGAACACATCCATGAAAGTAAAGTACATAATGTTTATAAAAACGAAACCTAGAGTGAAACTAGTGAGCATGGTCAGGGAGCCTAATAGGGACTTTAATATATATTTTCTTTTTTATCTTATTTGTCTTTACAGTAACATGCAAATGTCTATGTTCTCTTAACCAAGAGGTAGATTTAAGAAGTAACAGAAATGAATAATTAGGGATGAGTAAGGGAAAATATATAATTATAACAAACACTAATGTTTGGGCTAACATTGTCTAAAGAGAATCAGTGCCCCCCTAAATTGTTGTACTGGCTGAATTGGTGGGTTTAATATATACTTTAACTGTATTTGACTACTCATAATAAACTTGAATATGGCCAATATAAAGTGTGTAAATCTAATAGATTTAGACAAGTCTTTCAAATGACTGATTATTGCAAAGACGACTTTGTTAGTACTCTTGCTTGTATTCTAATGAGAAACAGGAGTAGGATACTTATTCTTTTAAAGCAAGTGCCACTGTAAATATTGATGACATCACCTTCTCTGAAGCTAATGAATAGCATTTTTGTCTAATAGTATTAATAATGTTTCCAACTTTTATTTTATTCAATGTTTTATGTTTAAGAAAGAGTTTTGGATTGCCAGAAAAATGGCTCCTATAAAGCCATGAATAGTAAAGACACCATGACAGGAATATTACTAACACTATATATAGGGCGGGGAAAGGAAATTACGGTGATTTTGTTCCTAATAGTATTAAACAGTAATGAACTTCAAGAGCCTCAGAAGTACGCTTCTATAATTTCTCTTTACTTTTCCTCAGCCAATCTCTGCATCTAGTTACGCATGACCAACAAATAGCATATAAAACAATTCCTATTACAACACCCACTATAAGAAATTCTTTAAAGAAGTAGAATGGCTCAGAAGTAATGGTCTAATGTGGGGGAAAAAAAAATTGTAGGCTTTCTCTTTTTATGTGTAATGTTCAGGAAAACTATGTTAAGTTGATTAGTACTTGAAGAATCCAATCAGCTTACACTTGAGAGATGTATTCTGTATTTTAAATAAACAAAGCCTGCTGCTGGGGGGCAGGGAGGGGGGCAGTTGTAGGGGGTAGGAGCTGGTGAAATAAATTACCAACATTTCCAGGTTGGGAAGGAGTGCTGGTTTCTTTTCAGGTCAGACTGGCTGTCGCCACCAATACTGACAGGAAGAGTTATTGGAGTGATGGGCTACCTATGATGACTGAGGGACACGGAGACAGCAGAACAAGAGGGAAATCGTATCCCTAATACCTCTTAGATCACCACCAAAAGAAACCTGTTATCCGGGCTTTGTTTTGTTTTTCTTTTCAAAGAGGATTAAGATTCCTATCTTAATAAGATATGCTGTTAAACTTGAATTTTATATCAGTTTTCTAATCTAGATTTTAAAAATATCACTGTATATTTGCACATACATAAACTCAAACTCCATCTCTTGACATGTACTGTGTATTCTTTCATTCAAAAGTATTACTTTTAATTGAATTTGAGTTTTCTTAATTGAAGCTTCAAATGATTTTAAGTATTACAAAAAAATTACAATGTGAAATTTACAAAACTGACCTCATGGAGCTTTATATTTATGATAAATTTTGATGTGTATCTTATAAATTAGCTTCAACATGATTCAGACTCAATTGTCAGGATAGCAAATAACTGTGAGAAAAGGGAATGCCTTGGATCATGCCCTCTTTACATAAAACAAATTGGTTTGACTTATTTATTTTGTATTTGACTACTTGACATAATGCCTCAGTGATGAGAGAAGTGTGTAAAATATTCATGCTTTTGTTTTACTTTGTCACCTTGTTTAAGCATCACCATACGATGTCTATCATTAAGCTATTATAGTCTAATATTCTTTTAGAAATTAGGAGGGAAATGAATAAAATAATGAGGGAATAAATGGAAAAACGAAGATTTAAAGCCATTTGACTTGTTTTTGTCTTATTTTCCCTATTTGCTATTTATATTAGGAAGAGCATCTTAAAAGAAAATTGGTAAACAGATGGCAATTAAGTAAGGAGTATTATTCTAAGAAATCATTGTTTTTATTACTACTTCTACTACTGCTAATAAGTATCAGTCTTTCCCACAAGTCTAGGAACTTCAATTTTGTCATCATCACAAAGCTAGGAAATCTCACGTTTAAAGTCATGCTGCTGCTGCTGCTGCTAAGTCACTTCAGTGGTGTCCGACTCTGTGTGACCCCATAGACGGAAGCCCACCAGGCTCCCCCGTCCCTGGGATTCTCCAGGCAAGAACACTGGAGTGGGTTGCCATTTCCTTCTCCAATGTGTGAAAGTGAAAAGTGAAAGTGAAGTCGCTTAGTCGCGTCCGACTCTTCGAGGCCCCATGGACTGCAGCCCACCAGGCTCCTCCGTCCATGAGATTTTCTAGGCAACAGTACTGGAGTGGCTTGCCATTGCCTTCTCCATTAAAGTCATGCACTGATCATCAATTTTGAATTGTTTTAAAATTTAAACATTATTCATAAATAAAAATATACTTGGTAATTGAAATGCAATCATAATACTGATACATTTTCTTGATAACTTTTTGAATTTTCCAAATCTCTTAGATTTTATATTATTCAATAAGACAGATTTGCCATTTCTTATAGAGAAAATATATTTTTAAAAAATGGCTCAGTCTTAATGTATCCCTAAGAAAAATTATTATAAAAAGTGCCACTGAGGTTTCAATGAATTTTTCTCTAGCCCTTATATCTGAACTTGTATTTTCCCTGCAAATACTTATATTTCTTCTGGAAGAAAAGCAGATGATTCCCTCTGGCATTATCCTGCCTTCCATTTCCCAGAGCTACCCAAGAACAAATACTGAATTGCACAGATTCTTTAAAATTTCTAAGAGCCACTTATAAAACATTGTAAAATAAAAAATAAAGTGGCATAATGTTACGTATTAACATGGAAAAAGTACAATCTTGTAAACTTGTACAAAGAAATTTGATGATTAGTTTGTCCCTCAAAGGCTGAAGTCCACATAAGACATTTTTAATGTCATTTCAAGTTGTTTGATATAGCCTTATGATTCAATAAAGTACAGAGAATGAATTACTTTCTCAGTCTAAAAATCAGCGGAAAGTAAACTGAGAAGCTGATGGAAGAATACTTGCCCTATTACACTCAGAACTTTCCTTTCAATATGCAGAAGACATTAGTTCTGAGGCCATTAAGTTTCCTTTCCTCCCCTTTATATTTTAAAGTCTTCTTGGCTTAAAAATGTAAATTTGCTGTGTAGTCTGTTTTCAGGAATGATTGAGATGGAGTATACATGTGTTCAGTTCAGTTCAGTTCAGTCACTCAGTTGTGTCTGACTCTCTGCGACCCCATGAATCACAGCCCGCCAGGCCTCCCTGTCCATCACCAACTCCCGGAGTTCACTCAAACTCATGTCCACAGAGTCGGTGATGCCATCTAGCCATCTCATCCTCTGTCGTCCCCTTCTCCTCCTGCCCCCAACCTTTCCCAGTTAGTTTTTTCTTATTTGTGCAAGTGATGACATTTCTATACTAAATTTTGAGGCATATTTTAAAGATGTCAAGTCTGGTTTAAATGTTAATGAAATAAAATTCTTCCACATTTTTATTAAGAAACCAAGGTATACTGAATACTTCAGCCTTATTAAATGCTTTAAAACACTAAATCATTTATTAAGAAAGTGAAGTGAAAGTGAAAGTCACTCTGTCGTGTCTGACTCTTTGCGATACCATGCACTATACAGTCCATGGAATTCTCCAGGCCAGAATACTGGAGTGGGTAGCCTTTCTCTTCTCCAGGGAATCTTTCCAACCCAGGGATCAAATCCAGGTCTCCCACATTGCTGGCGGATTCTTTACCAGCTGAGCCACAAGGGTAGCCCAAGAACACTGGAGTGGGTACCTATCCCTTCTCCAGCGGATCTTCCCGACCCAGGAATGGAACAGGGGTCTCCTGCATTGCAGATGGATTCTTAATTATCTGTTAAGTATTATGCTTTACTTCCATCTGCAGTACTTTAAAGTGAAGATTGTTATTTATTATTATAACATTCAGCAACAAAGTTTATTAGGAATAATCAGTACTAACAGTTATCTTCAATCTTATATTGTCTGCATATTGTACTATAGGTCAAAACTTCCTATGGGTAAATATATTAAAACCTTGTAACATTAAACAGTATTTAGAAAAACAGAAACCTTAAGAATGATGTTTTCAATTTCCTATATGCTGAGTGTACTGCAGCCTGCAGTATTTTACAGTTGGTAGCCTGGAGATTCCCAGGGACGGGGGAGCCTGGTGGGCTGCCGTCTATGGGGTCACACAGAGTCGGACACGATTGAAGTGACTTAGCAGCAGCAGCAGCACTGCATTAATGTCACCAAGTATGTTAACGTGTAGAGGCACATGATAGCTTTATTGACACTTGTTATTAGGCAGTTTGGTTTCAAAGCTTCAAGCTGGGTTGTCACTGTGTTAATCTGCAAAGTTTATAAGTCTCCTCAGAAAATTGTGTTTTAGCAAAGTTTTACTAGAAAGTTTCATATTTCCAAGACTATTTGTATTTACATGGAGTTTGCTGGTATCCTCAGAATATATAAAGTTATTTAATGAGGAAGCAAAACATATTTTTAAAAATGAACAAGATACTTTTTCAGATAAAGCCTAGACATATTCATTATTTATTCACATGAATGCCTTAGAAATATTAAGCAAATATATATTATAATTTATGCTTATGTTTAAAGTTAATACCGGATATGGTATATCTTTAAATGGACTAGTTTATTTACTTAACAGTCCTAATCAAAGGTAGAAAACTAAATCTGGATTTGGGAAGGAAAATATAATGACTTAAAAAGAAAACATATTTAATTTAAATAGCATGAGTTCAAAATTAAGGCTAAAAGAATATAAATGAACAATATTTTAGTTAAGAAATGTAAGCTTGAACACTGCGTAGTTGCAGTCTAACTAACGGGAGTCTAGGTCATTTGAAGAAACTCTCCTGTTCAGAATAACTAGAAAAACTGGAGAAAAATATCTAGCTGAAGCAATCAGAGAACCAACAAGTAATAACAAGGCCAAGATGTGGAAGGAGGACTACAGAGATAAGACCTGTATTTAGGGTAACTTTTCACTTGGGAGCAGCTGTAATTCCTGGAAGAAGCTATTGATTGATATAAAAAGCCAGCTGCCTTTTCAACATGCTTATGTTCAGGAGGCCAGCAACTGGAATCAAAACCCACCAATGACTTCCCTGATGGTACCATGTGAACAAGAATCTGCCTGCCAATGCAATGGACACTGGTTTGATCCCTAGACGAGGAAGATCCCAAATGCCACACGGCAACTAAGCCCATGTGCCACAACTACTGAGCCTGCAATGCTTAGAGTTTGTGCTTCACAACAAGAGAAGCTACTGCAATGAGACGCCCACATACTGCAACAAAAAGTAGTTCCTGCACACAACTAGAGAAAGCCTGCATGTAGCAATAAAGACCCAGTGCAAGCAAACATAAATTAAAAAAACAAAATTAAAACCCACTAAGAAGGGCGTCTTGGTAAAGACCTGAAAAGCAAAGAACCACTTACTACAGTGTTGAGGTATTGTATAAGTGTGCTGTCCAATAGCATGGTCATCAGCCACAAAGGACTACTGAGCACTTGAGATGTGACTACTGTGACAATGAAAAACTGAATTTAAAATTTTTTCTTAAATTTTAATCAATTTAAATAGATAGGTGACTAGTTGTCTCTATGTTGGCCAGTGTATATCTACATGAGGGGATGCATGACTATATTCATTGCAGCACTGATTATTACATCAAAAATGCCAGATTGATCAAAAGCCCAAATATAAAAAGTAAAATTTCATTAAAAAATATGATTTTGGGTACACAGAAGCATTTCTTCAAGAACACATTAAGAACACAAAAAGGAAAAGATTGATAAACTAAGTTACATTAAAGTGAAAAAAAATCTCTTATAATAAAAAACCACATAAAACATAAACAGGGATCAAGACCATTCCCAAGAAAAAAAAATGCCAAAAATCAAAATGGCTGTCTGAGGAGGCCTTACAAATAGTTGTTAAAAGAAGACAAGCAAAAACAAAGGAGAAAAGGAAAGATATACCAATTTGAATGAAGTGTTCCAAAGAATACCAAGGAGAGATAAGAAAGCCTTCCTCGGTGATCAATGCAAAGAAATAGAGGAAAACAATAGAATGGGAAGGTCTAGAGATCTCTTCAAGAAAATTAGAGATACCAAGGGAACATTTCATGCAAAGACGGGCTTGATAAAAAGCATAAATGGTATGGACCTGACAGAAGCAGAAGATATTAAGAAGAGGTGGCAAGAATACGCAGAAGAACTGTACAAAAAAGATCTTCACAACAAAGATAATCACGATGGTGTGATCACTCACCTAGAGCCAAACATCCTGGAATGTGAAGTCAAGTGGGCCTTAGGAAGCATCACTACGAACAAAGCTAGTGGAGGTGATGGAATTCCAGTTGAGCTATTTCCTAAAAGATTTTAGCTAAATCCTAAAAGATGATGCTATGAAAGTGCTGCACTCAATATGACAGCAAATTTGGAAAACTCAGCAGTGGCCACAGGACTGGAAAAGGTCAATTTTCATCCCAATCCCAAAGAAAGGCAATGCCAAAGAATGTTCAAACTACCGCACAATTGCATTTATCTTACATGCTAGTAAAGTCATGCTCAAAATTCTCCAAGCCAGGCTTCAGCAATACGTGAATTGTGAACTTCCAGATGTTCAAGCTGGTTTTAGAAAAGGCAGAGGAACCAGAGATCAAATTGCCAACATCCGCTGGATCACTGAAAAAGCAAAAGAGTTCCAGAAAAATACCTATTTCTGCTTTATTGACTATGCCAAAACCTTTGACTGTGTGGATCACAATAAACTGTGGGAAATTCTGAAAGAGATGGGAATACTAGACCACCTGACCTGCCTCTTGAGAAACCTGTATGCAGGTCAGGAAGCAACAGTTAGAACTGGACATGGAACGAGACCGGTTCCAAATAGGAAAAGGAGTACGTCAAGGCTATATATTGTCACCCTGCTTATATAACTTATATGCAGAGTACATGATGAGAAATGCTTGCCTGGAAGAATATAAGCTGGAGTCAAGATTACCGGGAAAAATATCAATAACCTCAGATATGCCAATGATACCATCCTTATGGCAGAAAGTGAAGAGGAGCTAAAAAGCCTCTTGATGAAAGTGAAAGAGGAGAGTGAAAAAGCTGGCTTAAAGCTCAACATTCAGAAAACTAAGATCATGCCATCTGGTCCCATCACTTCATGCAAATAGATGGGGAAACAGTGGAAACAGTGGCTGACTTTATTTTTTGGGGCCCCCCAAATCACTGCATTCGGTGATTTCAGCCATGAAATTAAAAGACGCTTACTCCTTGAAAGGAAAGTTCTGACCAACCTAGACAGCATATTAAAAAGCAGAGACATTACTTTGCCAACAAAGAAACATCTAGTTAAGGCTATGGTTTTTCCAGTAGTCATGTATGGATGTGAGAGTTGGACTATAAAGAAAGCTGGGTGCTGAAGAATTGATGCTTTTGAACTGTGGTGTTGGAGAAGACTCTTTTGAGTCCATTGGACTGCAAGGAGATCCAACCAGTCCATCCTAAAGGAGATCAATCCTGGGTGTTCATTGGAAGGACTCATGTTGAAGATGAAACTCAAATACTATGGCCACCTGATGTGAAGAGCTGACTCATTAAGAGGCTTAGTCACATGAGCCAACTGCAGGCTCCCTTTCAGGGGCAAAACCTTTTCTGTCAGCTTATTGTCTGGTACAGTAGGTACCATGGAACCTTTCTGCCTTCAGGCAGTACTGAAAGAAAAATAGAGCTCAGGATGTGTTGAGGAGGGTATGATGAGCTCCTTTACCCAAAGGTGACTTCTCGTAGAAGTGACACATTGTGTTGCTGGTAATACTTGACAGAAGTATCTAATGACAGGGTCTGTATCACTTGTTTGAATCAAATTGTAATTTCACTTTTTAAATGACTAACTGAAAACAATATCCCCATATTTTAACTTTTGTGAATTTTTCTGTTAAACTGCATATGGTTGATACATATCTACCAGAAGGTAGCAGTCCATGAAAGGTGCTTCCTAGATAGCAAGATGAGGGCATTTATTAGAGTAATAGGCAAAAAGTGACATCTCTGTAAAGTTTTACATGGGAGCAATTTTTTCAACCTCTATACTCTTTGAGACAAGATCTGACAAAGGTCTGTCTAGTCAAAGCTATGGTTTTTTCCAGTAGTCATGTATGGATGTGTGAGTTGGACCATAAAGAAAGCTGAGCACTGAAGAATCGATGCTTTTGAAATGTTGTGCTGGAGAAGACTCCTGAGAGTCCCTTGGTCAGCAAGAGATCAAACAAGTCAATCCTAAAGGAAATCAATCCTGAATATTCACTGGAAGGACTGATGCTGAAGCTGAAGCTCCAATCCTTTGGGCACCTGGTGTGAAGAGCCAACTCACTGGAAAAGACCCTGATGCTGGGAAAGACTGAAGGCAGGAGGTGAAGGGGACGACAGAGGATGAGATGGTTGGATGGCATCACCAACTCAGTGGACATGAGTTTGAGCAAGCTCTGGGAGATGGTGAAGGACAGGGAGGCTTGGCATGCTACAATCCATGGGGTCGCAAAGAGTCGGACATGACTGAGTGACTGAACAACAACTCTTTCAGACAACTTTCAGCTGACAGATGGAGCTCCTTTGTAGTGTCACAGTGAAAGGGTTGACACCTAGGTGTAAGCACAGATCTTGAAACCTGAGGCAGTGTTCACGTATAAACAGGCATATTAACATTCTTATTACAGAATGAAATCAGGTATTCTATAAAATATGAACAACAGATGTTCCAAACACTACTACATAGTATAGAAGTTAGAATTCTATCTGATAAACACACCTACAGTAGCACCTGATTTCCCTCATGCACAGCCAATTCTTTTATTCCTGTGAATACTACTATTATTAACCCTTGTTCACTATCTATGACAGGAAGTGCTTTCACTGGAGGAGGAAGCAAAGACAGAGGTACCCTTCAGACCTTTTTTTCATTCTGCTGGCTCTATCAAACATACACAGCAAAGATGGAAATCTAACAAGAAAACCGATGCCTCAAAGTCCTCTCTTCATCTCTGTGAAATCTGGCCATGACTATGAAATTAGATGAGGTTATATACATAAAGCACACTGCTTTATTTTTTGCCTCCATCTTTAATGCTGGGTTGGAAAACTGGTGAAACAAAATGTGACACATACTTTCCTGGGATTAATTTGGATAGTGGATTAATGCCAAGAGTGCTATTACTGAAGCAGAGATATATAGCCACCACTTCAGCTGTTATGTTGGTGTGCGCATCATCAAGACTTTCTCTTCCCCATCTCTTAAACATTTAAACTAGTGTGCATTTTTGAAAAAAGAGAATAATCACAGTATTGTTACCATATCCTGGGACTGCTGCCTAGGAAGAGGGCATTTCCAATATTCAACCAATCTTAGCAAATGGCTAAGATTAAAATTAGCCCAGATCAAACTCACAGAAGCAATCCAGGCAACAAGTCAGCACAGGCAAAGGGAAAGGCAGAGATCAGGAATGAAGGCTGAAGCAGTTGTCAAAGTGAGAGAAAAACTAGAGAGAAAAAAATAGTGGCAGAAAGCTTGTTCAGGGTATGGCCACCTTGGAGAGTCTATCTTAATATTTGTGGGCACAATGAAAGCTTCTACCTTGTGGTTATAAATTCAATCTGAATATGATCTGTATAAGTTGGGGGTTAATGGAGACTTCTGGTGTTAGTATGGGCTAGAAAAGCCTTAAAAAAAAAAAAGGCATCTGAAGGGTTCTAGCAGAACGAAAGGGAGGTTCTTCTAAGAAACAACTTATGAGGAACTGAATTACAATGTGGTCTGTTCCCTGGGGATATGCTCCTGGTCTCACTTGTGGTAAACTTACAACAGAGCAGATGATAAACAATGAATAAAATAGAAATAATTACAGATGAATAAAATTTCCTGTAAAAGGAAAGGAAAATACAGAAGAGTTTTTATACTGCACCACTGAGCAGGGTTTCTCAACTGCAGCCATGCTAACATTTTGGTCCATAGTATTCTTTGTCATGGGGATACTATCTTGTGCATCATAGAATGTTTAGAACCATCCCTGGTCTCTACAGCTTCCCTGGTGGCTCAGATGGTAAAGAATCCACCTGCAATGCGGCAGACCTGGGTTCAATCCCTGGTTTGGGAAGATCCCCTGGAGAAAGGCATGGCAACCCACTCCAGTATTCTTGCCTGGAGAATCCCCATGGACAGAGGAGCCTGGTGGGCTACAGTCCATGGAGTCTCAAAGAGTCAGACAGAACATAACAGCACAGCACACAGACCACAAACAAAAATATTTCTGGATGCTGTCAAATGTCTCTCAGAGGGAAAAATCACCTCTGGTTGAAAACCACTGCTTTAGCGAAACAATCCATATCAAATTTTAGTTATTTTTGCAGTACAGCACCTCTGCTGCCTAAAATGGAGAATGGTGATTTGTTAGTTGTCATACCATTAAGATGACCAGGAATCAATACAGTAGTTCTTCTCCTGGTTTTAAACTGATCTGTAAAATCATTTGGCATCTCTTATGACCTCTTATATTTTGAACTAATGTTGAAAACTGCAGAGGCATATAACCACTTTTCAAATGCTTATGTCTTGCTACCTAACTTAAAGTTTTTCTATAATAGAGAACCCATAACTAACTTTGGCATAATGCCTTGCTCATAGTAGAAACAGTTGTCTTTGTTGATATAATTTAATATTCAATAAAATAGCTCATTTGTTAATATGATTTAATACTACAAAATGCAATTTCAGTCTAGCCTAGGATCTGGGTCACATTCTTGCTTTGTTTTAACTTTGTTCCCTAATTATCTATAATATTTTTCTTTAGCAGCTCTATTAACCTATGGGTAAATATGGATATTGTATACCCAATAATGCTCACAGATTGATAATCACCTAAAATATACATGTAAGGATGGAACATGTGTTCCTGAGCTAAGGGTATAACTGGATTCACTGAGTCACTGATTCCTAATGTGGTCATTTATCTTTATATTTAGTAATCACATACTAAGCATACACTAGGTATAAACTATTGTATACAGGTTAAATAGAAACAAAGGTAATTATACCTGGTCTCTGCCCTCAAGAAATTTAGATCCTAGTGACCGAGAAAGAGCGCTCCAGTAGGTGTGCATAAAGTGATGAGCGTGCAAAGGAGGCAAACAACAACTTGATGAAGTGTGGGAAGGTCAGGAAGTTGCCTTAGGGGATATGACACCTGTACTAAGCTTCACAGAATAAGCTAGAGCTTGTCAGCAGGCAGGAATTCCATAAAGGGAATACAAAATGTACAAAGTCATGAAAATATGTATGCAACTACTCTTCTGAACCAAAGGATTGGAAGTATAGGGTTTAACTCCGATCAAATCTTTCTTTCAGGTCTTAAGATCCCACCCTACATGGTGAATTAGTAAAATGGAGAGAATCTGTTATACAAAGATGTATTTCAGAACTTTAACATCCAGTAACCAAATATATAATAATATTCTCTGTATTTCAAATTTTTAAAAACATTCATCTGAAGCACATGCTGAGGTCTGGATTCTGAAATTCAGGAATTATATCAAGAATCCAATAAACAAGCCTGGCCAGGAAAATTCACATATATTCATATTTAATATTACTTTTCTGCTATTTTACATAAATCTGGCTTAACACAGGATGGTGCTCAAAGAAAAGTTGGGGAACGATAAGCAATTTCGACTCTTCACCTCTGAATGTTTTATTTCTATCATCTAAATGATGTTCGCTTTTTCACATATTATTATGTGAAACCACTAGGAAGACAAAAGACTTTTTTTTTTTTTTCATATAAAGAGGGATTGAATGAGGTGGATGAACCTGGAGCCTATTATACAGAGTGAAGTAAGCCAGAAAGAAAAACACCAATACAGTATACTAACGCATATATATGGAATTTAGAAAGATGCAAATGATAACCCTGTATACAAGACAGCAAAAGAGACACAGATGTATAGAACAGTCTTTGGGACTCTGTGGGAGAGGGTGAGGGTGGGATGATTTGGGAGAATGGCATTGAAACATGTATGTTGTCATATGTGAAACGAATCATCAGTTCAGGGTTGATGCATGTTACAGGATGCTCGGGGCTGGCATGCGGGGATGACCCAGAGGGAGGATAAAGGGAGGAGGGAGGTTGGAGGGAGGTTCAGGAGGGAGAACTCATGTACACCCGGGGCGAATTCATGTCAATGTATGGCAAAACCCACCAATATAATATTGTAAAATAATTTGCCTCCAATAAAAAATAAATAAATTTAAAAAAATACAAAAAAAAAAATAAAGAGGGATTGGAGAAGTGCTTATATGACAGCCCCATCATTTCTTAACCTTTCTCCAACTGCTTACCACACACATGTGCTTGCGTGCTGAGTTAACCTGAACCAAAACCATGTCTCTCAAGGCCAAAGATAAAAATTCCAAAGAAAAGTCCTTGGAGATAGGGGAAAATGTGACCCAGGGAAGAAGGTTGACATAGATTGTGACAGCCTTAACTACCAAATGTGTTTGGTTTGTTCATGTTTCAAAGAAATTATCTCATACACTTAGTATTGTAAGAAGGACACATCTTTAGGAATAATGAATGTAAATTCACTTGTTAAACCTCACATTTTTGGAACTTGTCAACTGCCTCAACATTATAGAACAAGAACTAACTGATTACAGAATTCTGGGGCCCAATACAACATTTACGACTATTAGGATGCCTACCTATAAAATGATGCTTTTATGATTCATATATAATAGATACTCTATTAAAACAATTATTTTTTAAGATCAACATGTTAAAAGATGTCTAAATCAAGACTTTTGGAAAATATAGTAAGGTTTAAAGAAGGAAAATGGCTAAGATGAAGAAACAGTATTAACGTGGAGACAACATTTGAAGTGGTAGTGCAGTTCCACACCAGCAATCAGCATAGCCTAATCACTAAAGCTCATATGATTGTCCATGACTGGAGAACAGCTTGTGAAGAAAGATGAGAATGACAATCTGCCAAAGACTATGGTCTTGAGTACACTGAAAAAACGCTGTTAATATTTCAAGACTGTTAATATCTTATGGGAGAACTATTGCTTTTAAGAATACGGATGTTTAAAAACACATGTGATTTTTATGATAGTTAATGTCAGAACTAGAAAAAGTGGTTTACAATTTTAATATTATAATGGAAATCTCTGGGAAGAAAGAGAAAGTGAAGTCATTCAGTCATGTCCGACTCTTTGCTACCCCATGGACTGTAGCCTACCAGGCTCCTCCGTCCATGAGATTTTCCAGGCAAGAGTACTGGAGTGGGTTGCCATTTCCTTCTCCAGAGGATCTTCCCGACCAAGGGATCGAACCTGGGTCTCCAGTTCGATCGAACTAGTGTCTCCCAGTAAAGGCAGACATTTTACTGTCTGAGCCACCAGGGAATATAATAAATAGAAAGTTGTTGTAGAGCAAATTTTTTAGGAATGTACTTATTCTATTAAGAACAGATATTAGAATATGCAATCCCCCTAAATATAGATTATTAAATTTATATGCACTATATAATACTGTGCTATATATATTTAATAATAGGAAATAAAATATTAAGAATAAAATAGTAATTTTATTTCCTTCCTTTTTTCTTAAAATCCAGAAGCATAAATTTAAAGACTAGAGTTCAGTCTCTTTTTCTCTATGGCATAGAGTTCTGGAGAATTATTTTAGTTTAGATATAAATGGTACAAATGATACAATTATTAGGTATGGTGGTGGTGGTTTAGTCGCTAAGTTGTGTCTGACTCTTGCGACCCCATGGACTGTAGCCTGCCAGGCTCCTCCATCTATGGGATTCTCCAGGCAAGAATACTGGAGTGGGTTGCCATTTCCTTCTCCAGGGGATCTTCCGGACTCAGGGATCGAACCTGGATCTCCTGCCTTTCAGGCAGATTCTTTACCAACTGAGCTATGAAGGAAGATCCCTTATTAGGTATAATCAGCAATAAATCTATCTTTGATGCCAAAATTTTCTAAGCTTCAAAGAGAAATATTCAAAATAATATTTATTAATATCAAAATAATATTTATTAATATCATTAATAAATAAAGGCTATTATCTTCATATGTATTCTAATTACAAAAAGAAAATGATATATTTCTGAATGTAAATGTCAATACACTCCTGATCAAAAGCAAAATGCAGCAATCATAAGTAACACCCTAAGCCAATAGATACCCTCAATATTTTCTTTTTTATAAGTGGTTTCAACCATTCTAGAATGATTTTAGGGAATTATTATAAATGCAAATTAATGCAAACCACTTCATAAAAGTGAGACAACGACTGGTAAAGAAGTTACCAAAAAAGTGATTGTGGGAGGTTTGCTTCAGAGAACACTGTAAACACAAATGCACACCATAAAAAAGCAGATGTAAAAACAAAGCAGACTGAGCCCTGACTCCTGTCTTGTGTCATTTATATTTTTGGTCATTTATATGTATTTGCCTTCTTCTTCGGAGAAGGCAATGGCAAGCCACTCCAGTACTCTTGCCTAGAAAATCCCATGGATGGAGGAGCCTGGTAGGCTGTAGTCCGTGGGGTCGCTGAGGGTCGGACACGACTGAGCGACTTCACTTTCACTTTTCACTTTCACACATTGGAGAAGGAAATGGCAACCCACTCCAGTGTTCTTGCCTGGAGAATCCCAGGGACAGGGGAGCCTGGTGTGCTGCCGTCTATGGGATCACACAGAGTCGGACACGAGTGAAGTGACTTAGCAGCAGCAGCAGCAGCAGCATCATCCTTCTTCTTATTTAAAAAGCAATGAAAACAGAAGAGGCACTTAGAAAATCATGGATGTTTCTTCTTCCCGTCTTTTCCTTCATAAGAAACACTTCCTTTTCCTTTCCTCAAAAGGCAGCGTCTAGGAACCACTGCAATGACTGTAGTCTTTTAGATAGTTCAGCCTGCCTCACACTCCTTTCACATGCCAGAGCACCTTTGAATGTACATTCATTCTTTGAAAGGCCAAAGAACAGCATATGGTACTCTCCTTACGATTAAGGTATCTTCTCAGGCACGTCCCTACAGGTTTACACCTCACATCCCAAACAACATATGTTCAGGAATATAGTTTTCATTATTTTCCTGTATGATACTAATGGCCAATACTTTTCAGGTTTTCAGGAAAACTACAAGCCAAGATTGAAAGCATTTGATTAGACAAACTAGAATTCAAACAAAAAATGTTATCTTTTTCAAGGTTATTAGATTTTAGCAAACTAAACTTTACAAACTAGAAGAACCCATTACTTTTTAAGAACAGAAGGCATCCAGGTTTCACAGGTCTACCAATTCTATTAGAACAGGTTATATTAATAGCTGTTTACTAAACTCTAAAAGCTACCTAAAAAAGGGACTTCCCTGATGACTCAGATAGTAAAGTGTCTGCCTACAATGCGGGAGACCCGGGTTCAATCCCTGGGTTGGGAAGATCTCCTGGAGAAGGGAATGGCAACCCACTCCAGTATTCTTGCCTGGAAAACCCCATGGACGGAGGAACCTGGTAGGCTACAGTCCATGGGGTCACAAAGAGTTGGACACGACTGAGTGACTTCACTTCACTTTAAAAGCTACCTAAGGCAGGCCACAATAATGAAAAACTGCCTCATATTCTGAAAAGCCACTATTTTGAAGAAGTAAAACTTTTATTGTTAATAATTTCTACCCAATTTCTCCATTGCTTATGCTAAAATCATCCCTCATGTTAATCATTCAGGAGTCATAATATCTGCTGCTGCTGCTGCTGCTAAGTCACTTCAGTCGTGTCCGACTCTGTGTGACCCCACAGACGGAAGCCCACCAGGCTCCCCCGTCCCTGGGATGAATCAATACATTACCAGGTTCAGTCATACTGCTGTCAGTAAAACAGAAATGTATGAATGATCTGTCACCAAAATAATCCTTATATCAAGATTCTTAGAAAACTATGCTATTAATTACTAAAACCTATGGAGAAGGAAATGGCAACCCACTCCAGTATTCTTGCCCAGAAACTTCCATGGACAGAGGAGCCTGGCGGGCTACAGTTCACAGGGTCACAAAGACACAACCGAATGATGAACACTTTTAGATCTAAACTAATGCCAGGTCCGGAGAAGGCAATGGCAAGCCATTCCAGTACTCTTGCCTAGAAAATCCCATGGGCAGAGGAGCCTGGTGAGCTACAGTCCATGGGGTCGCTACTAGTCGGACACGACTGAGCGACTTCACTTTCACTTTTCACTTTCACGCATTGGAGAAGGAAATGGCAACCCACTCCAATGTTCCTGCCTGGAGAATCCCAGGGATGGCGGAGCCTGGTGGGCTGCCATCTATGGGGTCGCATAAAGTCGGACACAACTGAAGTGACCTAACAGCAGCAGTAGCAGCATGGAAATTTTGGCATTATACTCATCATGAATTTGTGACTTTGAATGTTTAATAATAAATACTCTCTAAGAATCCATCTTGGGGATCTGGCCAAAACTTGGCCAAATTCAGCTTATCAATACAATGCTATAATTTATATGGTTATTACTGGGAATTTCATTCTAACCGAAGAACCAACATAATTGGCTATTTTAAATGATGACTTTTCATTGCTCATTGTCACTTCAGAAATGGCTACCCTAGACCTTACTGGAAGGGTTATTCTCTGCAATACATAACTGTGGTAGCTGTTCAGTGTTTCATAGAACACATCCAAACTACGGGGCAAATCAGCTTTTAAAATAGTAAGACAATACTTACCATGATATGAGAAGTACAGGATGAAGCACTCTTACATTTCATAAGACTTATTTTTATTTTACATGTAAACAAACACAAAGGATAAACATATTTAAAGAATCTCATAATATTTAGGATGTTACAGTATCTGTCCAGCAGTCTGTACAGATAGTTATTTTAGCACATATAAAATACTGATATCATTTCTTTCTGGTACAGTATTTAAAATCATATTTTTAAAGAAAAGCAAACATTTGCTAAAATTGCCATGTTTGTATCATATTCTTGTATGCACCAGCATTCCCAGGCTCAGTTGTGGCTTTGGTCTTAGAAAAAAAAAAATCAGGTTGAGCCTAATGAAAATCAAGCAGTGAACACAAAATTACTTTCCATTCTTTCTTTTCAAATTTTTCTTTTACTGCATTGGGTTGAATTCTAAATAGACATGTCACCAAATAGACATAACTTGTCCACTTGACCTATTAGCAATATGTACGAATTACTGCTGTAAAAAGTGTCAAGTTTTCAAAAGAAAACTACAGAGTGAATATATATTTCTGTTAATGAGATGTGGAAAAGTCACATGTGGCATGACTAATTTAATTTGTGATTGTCATGAAATAAATTTCTATTCAAATAAGATTATATTCAAAATTTAACTTCAGTTTAAACTTTTTTCCCAAGGAATACAGTATTTGTCAGGAAAACAGTAAGATAGTCATATACAACAATAAACAATTTACTAAGTGCTATGTGCCAAGCACTTAAATGCTAAATTATCTCATGCTAATCCTTGAAAATGTCTATGAAATATAATTTTATTATTATCTTTACTTTATTGGAGAGAGGCTAATTTGCTCAAACTCATATAAGAAATATAAATAAAAGAGCCAGAGTTTAAACTTACATCTGTCTTACTACTCTACAGACCACAGTAGTAACTACTCCACTGGTTTTCAAACCTGGCTGTATACTTTTAAAACTACGGATTCCTAGGCCTGAGCATCTCAAAGATTCTACTTCAGTTAAGTCTGCGACAGGGCCAGGAAACCCTTGGTTTTTCAGAGTTTCTCTAGTGATTCTGATGTAAAGCCAGGTTTGGGGGTTACTGCACTAGGTTATTTTGGTTTCTTTCCCTGTAGGGTTTATATAACACAAAACCAGGTAAATCTGAGAAATCCATCTCAGATTTCTAGGGAGTCTCCTTCCCACCTGCTTCCACCCAGATCAACTTTCATTAATCAAGGCGTAGCTTTTATTACTTGAAAACTGGTTTAAAGAGGCTTTTGATGAAAATAACTGATGGGAAGGGGTTAAGTAAAAAAAATTAAACTGGGAATTAACTCCCTTTTAATTGGACAAAACCTGTCCAGTCTCAGAGAATATTTTTCTTTTCATTCTCCTATCCTAGAAGAAGGAAAATAGGAAAAGAGAATCATTGAGGGAATGGAGCAAACATCTGTGTAGAATTTCTTTAACAACAACTATGAAAGAAGGAGGGCGAACAATTTAATATTCTAACTATAAAAACATGCTGAAAGGGAAATAGGACCATCTGATGCCTTTGCGGACTAAGGTCCTACAGAAGTTAGCAAATGTTTGAGTGGCTACTATGTGCAAGGCACTATATTAGAAACTGCCTTATCCATACTCGAGAGCATTTGATACTATAAAAAGCTACTGCTGCCTTAACTAGTCATTTTCCAGATATTAAACTGAGAGACTTTATTGGTCCTTTTGGCTAATGTCATTTAAGCTAGTAGTTTTAAGAAAACATATTTTTCCTAAAATAAAGTTTATAAGGGGAAATTCAGTTATAAAAGCATGGAGCTTAAAAGAATGATACATACTGATGATTTTATGTTTTGTAGTTTACAAAGCATTTTCAGTATCTACATTTCAATTAGAAAATTAAGCAGCTTTAAGAGGCTGGCAGAGTTGGTGTCATTTCCTAAATTTGATGAAGAGGAAATTGAAAGTCAGAGTGGTTTGGTGGCTTGCTTGAGACCACAAGAGCCTAATAAGTGGTGGGGGAAAAGAAAATATTCAAATTCAGAATTTCTGACACTTGAGTTCACATGTAAGATTGCTTGGCTCTAGATAATTCTAATCTAAGCATTATGGAATTCAACTGAAGCACAACCAAACTTTTCTGCAATTAAACTGTGTATCTAAAATGAAAGAACAAAAGCAAGTGTATAGGCATTTCATAGATTCTGCAAGTTGGAAAAGACTATTAGGTTATATTCATAAAAGGTTAAGGGAAGCCAATCATACCAACTGCCAACAATCATAAGTGCGTGTGGGACAGAACTGTGTCTCGAACTGAGGATTCAACTAAAACGGGGTCAAATCTATTTTCATACGCCATTCAAGGTAACAATGGTTTTGACAGTTTTGAAAAGTTGTAACAAACAGAGATTAGGAGAGAGATGGGGAAAAGGACAGTGAAACTAAGAGAGATGCAAAAGAGACCATGCTGCCATGTTAAATCGCTTCAGTCATGTTCGACTCTCTGCAACTCTATGGACTATAGCCTGCCAGGTTCCTCTGTCCATGGGATTCTCCAGACAAGAATACTGCAGTGGGTTGCCATGCCTTCCTCCAGGGGATCTTCCCAACTCAGGGATAGAGCCCAAGTCTACTGTGGCTCCCACATTTTAGCGGATTTTTACTGCTAAGCCACTGGGGAAGCCCCAAAAGAAACCACATGTAGCCTTAAAGTATTTACTCTCTGGGCCCTTACAAAAAATGTTTGCTGATCTTTCTTTAAAGAAAAACAGCGATACTGAGACATAGGAACAAAAAGAATACCAGCTGTACACCCCTGGAATATCAGGTAATAAACACAATTTTTACATGTAGTCAAAACTTCCTTTTAAAGGGGGAATTAAGACAATATCCTTTTCTCCTTCAAAACACTGAAATGTTTTAAGGTCAACTGATTTCAGGTTTTAAACATCTGTACTCTCAGGAATTTCTCTGTTTGGAGAAACACGGTATTTACTATTTGTCTATTATGTACAAAAACCTAAGAATCAGAATAGAGTTTTAGTATAAATGCCAAAAGTAAGAACTGACCTTGCCTAAATAGATATATAATCCCCTTCTCAAAAAACCAAACCAAACTCTGGCCCATGGCTACCTGTATTAGATGTCAGCATCACCATAGATGACCTCCTACTACAGTGCCAAACACAATTACTTTTAAAGCCAAATGTACCACATGTGAACCTCTATAAATACGATATCTGTCTCCTGCCACCACAGTGTCTAAAGATTCTTTTTAAAAAATCACTTTAGTTTCAAACTGTGCCTGTAAAATCGCTAAATCAATGGTTATACTGCGAAGTTCTTTATTAGCTTTTCCTTTCCTTTGGAATCACATGCTTAAAACACCTTATAGTCTTTCTGATAAAATTTCCCCTGTACAGAACATGATCTTAAGTTAATGATTTTAACAGAATGTCCAATGCTATAAGCACTAATTCTTCTAGCAGTTGCAAGAGGGTGACATTTATTATGTGTGGGTCCATATAGACAAAAGTGTGTCAAGTTCCATTTCTGATACGGATATATTAAGTACAGTCTTAAAGAATGTGAGTTGACAATTTGAAGAGTTTGCAAAAAAACACATTCCATTATTCAGTTGAAGAACCAACCTGTCTGCTCTCATCTTACTCCTCCCAGATTGCTAGTATCTGTAGGAAAACCTGCTTAAGGCCCAAAGTGCACTAACTAGAAAAAAGTTCCTCTAAAAGGAATCTTTTTGGCTTCTTACCATGCTTTCTAATCTTGGGTCTGAGGGTGTAGGGGATATAGAAAACATAACTATGTCTAGGAAGGAGAATTGGTTGGAGGGGAGGAGAGGGATAATATTGTACCACTGTCCATTAGATCCCTCTGTTTCATAAGATCAAAGGTAGGTCAAACATTTTTTACTTGTATTTTAGTGTAAATAGTTTCAGAATCTGGACTGGACTACTGCAATTGTGGGAAGCCTATGTGCATGTATTGACAGAAGTACAGGGACATGTGGAATTAAAGACTATTATGTATGCTTGTAGGAGTATTATTTTTCTAGCATTCCTTATTGCAAACATGTCAGTCATATTATGAGTTTCAAAGAGACTGTAAGCTAGTATTCTTAATACTGTTTTACAGGAAAATGTGAATTTGGACAATTTATGTACAACACAATTTTGAGAAGACAGTTCCTTCTTAATCCTATCTACCTAAAACAAATGGAATTTGCTAAATATTTTTAGAGATGAAACACAGACATTTCAAGAGATCAAACTCAGAAGTCTGAATAAGTTCTATAAGAAACAATGTCACTTCTAAGAAAACAGAGATCTTATACAATACAGAGATTTCATAGGTTATATTTTCATAAGCAAAATTCCACAGTAATTCACCAATTGAGGTTTTGTTCAAGAATGTGAATGGAGGTATGCTTGTTTCTTTAATAAAAATTCATTTTATTTATTATTAGACATAAAAGATAGGGATCTGCCATGGATTTTTGGAGGTAATATAATAAAGAGTAATTATCCCTAAAAACAAATTTCAGGGTTTTGAATTCTTTAAAAAGTTCTATATTAGGTCCTATAACATTAATAAAGGTTCAAGTAATTACAGAAATGACAAAACAAGATTTGGTGACTTATGAACTATCTATCACAGGATACGTCTTCCCTTGCCTGTCTATAGTGAAGTGAAGTCGCTCAGTCGTGTCCAACTCTGCGACCCCATGGACCACAGCCCACCAGGTTCCTCCATCCATGGGATTTTCCAGGCAAGAATCCTGGAGTGGGTTGCCATTTCCTTCTCCAGGAGATCTTCCCGGCCCAGGGATTGAACCTGGGTCTCCTGCATTGTAGGCAGACGCTTTACCGTCTGAGCCACCAGGGAAGTCCTGTCTACAAAATGATGTAAATAAAGAAAAAGAGGGGCTTCCCTGGTGGTTCAGTGGTGAAGAATCCAAATGCCAATGCAGGAAACATGGGTTTGATCCTTGATCTGGGAAGATGCCAAACGCCATGGAGCAACTGAGCCTGTGTGCCACAACCACTGGACTGTGCTCTAGAGCCCGGGAGCTGCGACTGCTGAGTCCATGTGCTGCAGCTACTGAAGCCCGGGGTGCTCCAGAGCCCATGATCCAAACTTCTCCACCTCAGTGAGAAGTCCGGAGCATCACACTAGAGAGAGCAGCTCCCGCTCACTGCCGCTGGAGAAAGCCCACGCGGGCAACTGGCTGCAGCAGTCCAGATGCCCAGCATTAGTCAGGGAGGGTCCCCACTACTCCAAATTCTTACCTCTATTTTGATTGACCTACTGATTTTTCAAAACTTTGTTCTCACACAGTTGTGGTATATGAGATGTTACTGTTACCACGGATGTTACTGTGGTAAGTGGTATGTTACTCATATTTTAATTAGCATTTCTCTAATTACTTACTTATAAGGTTAAATAAACATCTCTCTCCAAACAGTTAGCCGCTCAGGAATTCCTTTCCATGAATTGTTTAGTAATAACCTTTGCTTATATATATAATATATATACACACACATATATGGTATATATATTATATATATATAATATATATAAACCTTATAACCTTATATAAATCATATATATATGATATATATACACATATATATGGTATATGTATTATATATACATAACATACACATTATACACTCACACACATATCAATTTGCAAGCATTTCTCATATAGTTCACATATTTATCTATTTTCAGGCTTTAATACTGCAGATATCTTCTTCCAACCTGAAACTCTAATGTTAGTTTTGTTTTACCCTATAATTCACTGAACACAAATCCTTAGTTTTGACATTGTAAAGCTACCAATTTATCCCTGAGAGCCTGTGCTTTTAGGAAAGGGTTTAAGTTCTCTCACATACCACAGTCACAAAGGTACTCTCTAACATTTTCTTTTAGCTCTACAGCTTTACCTGTTACTTTTAGGCTGGTCTTTGGTTCTCTCCGCGGTTCATATATGAATGAATGAATGAATGAATGAATGAAGTCGCTCAGTCGTGCCCGACTCTTTGCAACCCCATGAACTGTAGCCTACCAGGCTCCTCAGCCCATGGGATTTCCCAGGCAAGAATACTGGAGTGGGTTGCCATTTCCTTCTCCAGGGGATCTTTCCGACCCAGGGATTGAACCTGGACCTCCCGCATTGTAGGCAGACACTTTACAGTCTCTACCAGGGAAGCCCAGTTCATATATAGTATATGATATAAAGCAGGGACCCAACTTCACCTTTTTCATCTAATAAACCATTTTTCTAAGAACCCACTAAGGAACACACCTCTTCTCCATTTTGGATCTGTTTCTGAGTACTCACTTCTGTTTCATTCTTTTATTAATAAAAGCAATTTGAAACAGGCACAGAAACAGATAATCAGACTAATGAAACAGACACGACTGAGCGACTGAACTGAACTGAACATAAAATCTCGTTAAAAAAATAAAAAGTTTTTTTTTTCCAGATACATTTCAAATAGACTTATTAGATATCTGGAGATTTTTGTTGCTCATCATAGTCATTTTATTGAATTCCTAAAAAAAAATCCGATTATAATTTTAATTAGAATTGCATTTGGTGAGAATTGACATCTTATGTTGTCATGTGCCCCACAACGAATGTGTTTTAACTCTTCATTTATTCAAGTTATAATTCACATCCTTTCAGTTCAGTTCAGTTCAGTCACTCAGTCGTGTCCGACTCTTTGCGACCCCATGAATCACAGCACGTAATTTGTTTTATAAAGTTGTCATGCATTTTTAGGTTAATGTCTTAATATATTACATATATATATATTTTTAACTACTGTGAATTTTGAAATGTAATTATGGCTAATGTAGAGGAACAAAACTACTGATTTTTGAAAGCATATACCTTGTTTTGCTAGTTCTAATACTTTGCCTACACAGATAGACATCATACAATCTCCTAATAAGAGCTGTTTTGTCTGTTATTTTTTCTCTTTTCCCTCCCCACCTCTGTCCATCTTTATTGTACTTTAATTTTTTTTCATATTGAATTAGTCAGATATGTATCAAGAATGTATCTTAGTGGGTATATCTGTCTTGCTTTATCTTAAGTTTATCTAAAGTTTTGATGTTTGCTATAGGTTTTAGTATATTACATTTATTAAGCTTGTGAAGTTTCCTTCTTTTCCTAGTTTTTTAGACCTTTAGTCAAAAATTGGAGTAAAATACCATTTTCAGATAATTGTGTAACTTTTTTGGTTTATTATCAGTTCAGTTCAGTTCAGTCGCTCAGTTGTGTCCGACTCTCCGCGACCCCATGAATCACAGCACGCCAGGCCTCCCTGTCCATCACCAACTCCCGGAGTACACTCAAACTCATGTCCACAGAGTCGGTGATGCCATCCAGCCATCTCATTCTCCATCGTCCCCTTCTCCTCCCGCCCCCAACCTTTCCCAGCATCAGAGTCTTTTCCAGTGAGTCAACTCGTCTCATGAGGTGGCCAAAGTATTGGAGTTTCAGCTTTAGCATCAGTCCCTCCAATGAACATCCAGGATTGATCTCCTTTAGAATGGACTGGTTGGATCTCCTTGCAGTATAAGGGACTCTCAAGAGTCTTCTCCAACACCACAGTTCAAAAGCATTGATTCTTCGGCGATCAGCTTTCTTCACAGTCCAACTCTCACATCCATACATGACCACGGGAAAAACCATTGCCTTGACTAGACGGACCTTGGTCGGCAAAGTAATGTCTCTGCTTTTTAATATACTATCAAGGTTGGTCATAACTTTCCTTCCAAGGAGCAAGCGTCTTTTAATTTCATGGCTGCAATCAGCATCTGCAGTGATTTTGGAGCCCAAAAAAACAAAGTCTGACACTGTTTCCACTGTTTTTCCATCTATTTCCCATGAAGTGATGGGACCAGATGCCATGATCTTTGTTTTCTGAATGTTGAGCTTCAAGCCAACCTTTTCACTCTCCTCTTTGACTTTCATCAAGAGGCTTTTGAGTTCCTCTTCACTTTCTGCCATAAGGGTAGTGTCATCTGCATATCTGAGGTTATTGATATTTCTCCCAGCAATCTTGATTCCAGCTTGTGCTTCTTCCAGCCCAGCGTTCCTCATGATGTACTCTGCATATAAGTTAAATAAGCAAGGTGACAATATACAACCTTGACGCACTCCTTTTCCTATTTGGAACCAGTCTGTTGTTCCATGACCGGTTCTAACTGTTGCTTCCTGACCTGCATACAGGTTTCTCAAGAGGCAGGTCAGGTGGTCTGGGATTCCCATCTCTTTCAGAATGTTCCACAGTTTATTGTGATCCACACAGTCAAAGGCTTTGGCATAGTCAATGAAGCAGAAATAGATGTTTTTCTGAAACTCTCTTGCTTTCTCCATGATCCAGCGGATGTTGGCAATTTGATCTCTGGTGCCTCTGCCTTTTCTAAAACCTGCTTGAACATCTGGGAGTTCACGGTTTACATACTGCTGAAGCCTGGCTTGGAGAATTTTGAGCATGACTTTACTAGCGTGTGAGATGAGTGCAATTGTGCGGTAGTTTGAGCATTCTTTGGCATTGCCTTTCTTTGGGATTGGAATGAAGACTGACCTTTTCCAGTCCTGTGGCCACTGCTGAGTTTTCCAAATCTGCTGGCATATTGAGTGCAGCACTTTCACAGCATCATCTTTCAAGACTTGAAATAGCTCAACTGGAATTCCATCACCACCACTAGCTTTGTTCGTAGTGATGCTTTCTAAGGCCCACTTGACTTCACATTCCAAGATGTCTGGCTCTAGGTCAGTGATCACATTATCGTGACTATCTTGGTCGTGAAGATCTTTTTTGTACAGTTCTTCTGTGTATTCCTGCCACCTCTTCTTAATATCTTCTGCTTCTGTTAGGTCCATACCATTTCTGTCCTTTATCGAGCCCATCTTTGCATGAAAAGTTCCCTTGGAATCTCTAATTTTCTTGAAGAGGTCTCTTGTTTTTCCTATTCTGTTGTTTTCCTCTATTTCTTTGCATTGATCACTGAGGAAGGCTTTCTTATCTCTCCTTGCTATTCTTTGGAACTCTGCATTCAGATGCTTCTATCTTTCCTTTTCTCCTTTGCTTTTCGCCTCTCTTCTTTTTACAGCTATTTGTAAGGCCTCCTCAGACAGCCATTTCGCTCTTTTGCATTTCTTTTCCATGGGGATGGTCTTGGTCCCTGTCTCCTGTACAATGTCACGAACCTCCGTCCAGAGTTCATCAGGCACTCTATCAATCAGATCTAGTCCCTTAAATCTATTTCTCACTTCCACTGCATAATCATAAGGGATTTGATTGAGGTCATATCTGAATGGTCTAGTGGTTTTCCCTACTTTCTTCAATTTAAGTCTGAACTTCGCAATAAGGAGTTCATGATCTGAGCCACAGTCAGCTCCTGGTCTTGTTTTCGCTAACTGTATACAGCTTCTCCATCTTTGGTTGCAAAGAATATAATCAATCTGATTTCGGTGTTGACCATCTGGTGATGTCCATGTGTAGAGTCTTCTCTTGTGTTGTTGGAAGAGGGTGTTTGCTATGACCAGTGCATTCTCTTGACAAAACTCTATTAGCCTTTGCCCTGCTTCATTCCGTGCTCCAAGGCCAAATTTGCCAGTTACTCCAGGTGTTTCTTGACTTCCTACTTGTGCATTCCAGTCCCCTATAATGAAAGGACATCTTTTTTGGGTGTTAGTTCTAAAAGGTCTTGTAGGTCTTCATAGAACCGATTAACTTCGGCTTCTTCAGCATTACTGGTTGGGGCATAGGCCTGGATTACTGTAATATTGAATGGTTTGCCTTGGAAACGAACAGAAATCATCCTGTCATTTTTAAGATTGCATCCAAGTACTGCATTTCGGACTCTTTTGTTGACCATGATGGCTACTCCATTTCTTCTAAGGGATTCCTGCCCACAGTAGTAGATATAATGGTCATCCGAGTTAAATTCACCCATTCCAGTCCATTTTAGTTCACTGATTCCTAGAATGTCGACGTTCACTCTTGCCATCTCCTGTTTGACCACTTCCAATTTGCCTTGATTCATGGACCTAACATTCCAGGTTCCTATGCAATATTGCTCTTTACAGCACCGGACCTTGTTTCTATCATTGGTCACATCCACAACTGGGTATTGGTTTTGCTTTTGCTCCATCCCTTTATTCCTTCTATAGTTATTTCTCCACTGAGCTCCAGTAGCATACTCATTCACTATTATCAGATTTCATTGATACTTCTGATATTAAACCATCTTCACCCTCCAGAGATAAATACTATATATATATATATATATATATATATATATATATATATAAATCTGCTGTTGGAAGTTAGGTAGCAAGTATTTAAAATTCCCACACTTGTCATTGTGAGATGGACCTATAATTTTCTTTTCTTTCCTATTCTTCTGGAATTAAGTTTGTACAAGTCTTACAAAATTAGCCAGGCACCTTCTCCCAACCCCTCTCCCCTTTAAAAACAACAACAACAAAAAACCTGCATGAGACAGGAGGTATAACTCTTGAAAGTTTGGGAAAAAGTATTTTGTAAAACTCATTCAACTCGGGGAGGTATGTCAGTTTGAGGCAGGAGATGGATAAGTCCCAGGCTGAGGAGCCAGAGTTCGTCCCCTGTGGACAGATACACTCCAAAATGGCAGGAGAGGAGAAGCCCTGCCTAGATAAGAGAGAAAAAGAACACATATTCCTCATTCTCAAGTCAAGGAGACCTTCCTGATTACACATGTGCAGAAAGGCTCCTTGAAGGTCCAAAAGAGAGAAGACATCACCTCACAATAAGTGAAGTTGACCTATCCATTGGCCTCTTTCCTAGAATCTATCTTGACTAAGAGATGCACGCACACACCTGGGAGGACCCTAAGATATACAAAATACAGATTCAGAAGCAGGCAAAGCAAGATGATTGGCTAAAGGAAACCTGAAAGAAATTCCCCACATAAGTGCTTCAAACTATTGATACCACAAGGGAATGACTCTCTCTGAGACCGTCTGTGTGTCTATCTGCAAGCATTCTTTTCCTAATCAACACTTGTTTCACTACTCGCCATTTCCACGTGGAATTCATTTCTACACAGCTGACAGGCCAGGACCTTGTCACTGGCCACTGGTCTCGTGGTTCAGATTCAATGACCTCATTGCTGAGGACTGACTTCAGTCTCTGGCCAGGAACTGAAATCCTGCTTCAAGCTGCTACAGGCCGAGGCCACCTGAGATCAGGTTTATTCAGGTGTTTGTGTGTAGAATTTAGGGAGAGCTCTGATTATCATTTCCATTTCTTTGACAAATATTTGACCATTAAGTTTTCTACTTTTATATATATTTACTTTCCGTTTTCAGTGGTTTCATATGAGGAAATTAATCACAAAGAAGTTTTTGACAACCAACCGTCTGAACACAAATGAGATTCAAAAGCAGCAGCACTGAGACCTCTTACTCTGTCCCCAATTTTAAACTCGAAGTATCTCTAAAATATAAGCTGGCTAGCAAAAATGTTGGAAAAAAATGATCTGCCCCTATGTGGATATCAGCTTTAGTAATGTGGACTCACAGGACAACATATTATTAAGAAAAGTCTTCTAGGCACGTCTACTTCAAAAATAGGAAGCAGTACTTATCAGAAGTAAGCGACTTAAGAAACAGTGAACTGAACCAAAGGAAATTTAATGAAGGTCCCATAAAGTGACTGAGAAATGTTTTGCCTCTAAACCTGGTTTTTAAATCTGTTTCATTTTGATGGTCTACATCAGTGAATGCTCTTCGGCTAGCAGACTATAGGAACAAAGAGAAATTGGTTTAGGTATAGATTAAAGAAACAACTTCAGGACTTCCCTGGTGGTTCAGACGGTAAAGTGTCTGTCTACAACATGGGAGACCCAGGTTCTATCCCTGGGTCGGGAAGAACCCCTGGAGAAGGAAATGGCAGCCCATTCCAGTACTCTTGCCTGGAAAATCCCATGGATGGAGGAGCCTGGTAGGCTATAGTCCATGGGGTTGCAAAGAGTTGGATACGACTGAGCGACTTCGCAAAGAAACATTTCACTAA
This sequence comes from Moschus berezovskii, assembly GCF_049115385.1. Lineage (NCBI taxonomy): Eukaryota > Metazoa > Chordata > Mammalia > Artiodactyla > Moschidae > Moschus > Moschus berezovskii. The sequence continues at coordinate 38,013,484 of NC_142478.1, forward strand.
AGATGTGGAAAGTTATTAGGGATACTATGAAAGTGTTAGTTGCTCAGTTGTGTCTGACTCTTTGTGACCCACTCCCGTCTTCTTGAGCTTCCCTTGTAGCTCAGATGGTAAAGAATTCGCCTGCAAAGCAGGAGACCTGGCTTTGATCCCTGGGTTGGGAACTTCCCCTGGAGAAGGGAAAAGGCTACCCACTCCAGTATTCTGGTCTGGAGAATTCCATGGACTGTATAGTCCAAGGAGTTGCAAAGAGTAGGACACGACTGAGGGACTTTCACTTCACTTTGTGACCACATGGACTGCAGCCCACCAGGCTTCTCTGTACATGGAATTCTCCAGGCAAAAATAAAGGAGTGGGTAGCCATTTCCTTTTCCAGGGGATCTTCCCGACCCAGGGATCAAACCGGGGTCTCCTGCACCGGAGGCAGATTCTGTACCATCCGAGCCACCAGGGAAGCTACACTTTGATGTTAGGATTTTTGAATAATTAAAACTAATGAAAGGCTTCAAAGTTAGGCAGCTAATTTATTATATGAAGACTATTAAATTGACATGATGGAACCCTTTCTCATGATCTCAACAACCACATTATTTAATATATCTTGTGCATGCTGTCCCATAGCGCCATAACAGAATTTTTATAAACTGTTAGGACAAATACTGACGTGCATCTTACTTTGTTTATCACTGGACCCAGGCCAAAAGGCACTAATTAGAGCAGTTCTGCTACACAATGTTTATATACTAATTACCCTACTTCCTAAACCAAATGTTCCAAGAAGTACTAAGAATGCATGGCAAAAAGCCATTGGTTGCAGCATCAAGCATGCTGCTTTACAAACAAAAAGAATAACAGACTCTGAAAGAAAAGAAATAATAGAAAAATTAACATGGCATAAATGCAATCAATAAGACTGCATTTTCCTAAATATGTGGTAAGCAGTATTATGTTAAACAGCATTGGTATTTATAAGTATTGAGACTTCCAAGTTAAAACAAAAATTTTAGAAACAAAACTGTTATATATATTAAAGGCACATTTGTTATACACAGTCAAGGAGTTTTATATATGTATAAAATACACACATATTTCATATTTAAGGCGTATTTATGGGAAATATTGGGGGAAAAATTGATGGGAAAATCCCAGTTAGTCCTGCAAAGTCCTATTTTTGAAATGTAAATATTTACTGAGTGCCTCCATGCTATGACAAACCTAGAGAGTGTGTTAAAAAGCTGAGACATTACTTTGTCTACCAAGGTCTATATAGCCAAAGCTATGGTTTATCCAGTAGTCATGTATGGATATGAAAGTTGGACCATAAAGAAGGCTGAAGAATTGGTGCTTTTGAACTGTAGTGTTGGAGAAGACTCTTGAGAGTCCCTTGGACTGCAAAGAGATCAAATAGAGTTAATCCTAAAGGAAATCAACCCTGGAAAGACTGATGCTAAAGCTGGGGTGCCAATACTTTTTTTGGTCACCTGATATGAAGAGCCCATTCATTCACTGGAAAAGACCCTGATGCTGGGAGATTGAGGGCAAGAGGCGAAGAGGGTGACAGAGGACAAGACTATTGAATGGCATCACTGACTCAATGGACATGAGTTTGATCAAGCTCCAGGAGATGGTGAAGGACAGGGAAGCCTGATGTGCTGCAGTCCATGGGGTCATAAAGAGTTGGACAGGACTGAGAGATTAAACAACAACAACAATCGAGCACCTATTATGCGCCAGACACAATCATTTCAAAGATTAACAAGACATACATGTTTCTTGACTTCAGAGAGCTTGCAGTCTGAAGGGGAAGATGGACAATTAACCAAGCAATCAGAGTACAGTATAATAAATAGTGTGAAGTGATGGGAGATAGTAGACCACAAGGCAAGTACAGTCTAAGATTATATTTTGGATATGTGTTTGGATATGTAAACTTGTATAAGTAAATGAATTTCAGTAGTAGGAAAAACTTTCAGGAACTTTCCTATCTGTTCTCTCTCCCTGTGTGCACGTGTTTTACACTGTTAGGAACAGGAATGAGAGTAAGGACTATAGAAGCAGACAGTGTAAACATGAACACAGGGAGAGAGAATAGATAAGATAGATTCCTATCAATCTCTATTCTTTTCCTTCCCTCTTGTCTTGTGATTTTAGAGTTATCTATTTTTATTTCCCAACTTGGCCATGATGTAGAATTATGCACATTTATAGCACTTTTCTTGCATTTTTATACAATCTGTCCTAACAAAAAGTGCTAATGTTGAAAATAATTACAGTAATAAGCTTACAAAAGCCAGTTCATTCTAAGCACTCTTGGTTAAGTGGCTCAGTTGTGTTCAACTCTTTGCGACCCCGGGACTGTAGCCTACCACGCTCCTCCATCCGTGGGATTCTCCAGGCAAGAATACTGGAGTAAGTTGCCATTTCCTTCTCCAGCTAAGCACTCTAATATGCATTTTTTTTTTTGCAAAAATCTATAAAGCATTGATATTACTCCATGTTACAGATATGGAAAATAAAGTACAAAGAGGTTAAGTAACTTTCCTAGTAAAGGGCGGAACTGAAATATTATCCCTGTCAGTGTTGTTGAAGTCATTTTCTTTCACTGAAAACAACAGCCAATATTCATTAATTGTTAGGTACTGTTCTAGTTATTCTATTAATAATCATTACACAGACATGATCTTATTTAATCCTCACAATGGCTATATTAAATAGGTCAGTTAATAACCCCATTAAAGGATAAGGAAACTGAAGTAGAGAGAGTTGCCCAAGTCAGATAATTAATAATAATAATTTTAAAAAGGAGTAAGAAAAATTAAATGTATTAAATTTTCTTAAAAGAAAAATGATAAACTAAATTATATTTATTTTTATATGAGACCATATTCTCTTGGTCAAGATTGGAGAAAAACAATAGTTCTGTGCTTCAAGATAACAAATTTAACTCACTGCAATGACATTAGGCAAAATTGTTTCCTGGTTCTTTAACCAAGAAGGAATAAATAGACTCTGCCTTGTCATTTTTCATTTTTCAAAACTTTTCAGCAGTCAGTGAATCACCTTACTTTAAGCTGACATAAACCTAAAGTTAATTTTTGTTTCTATTTTCTTAGTGTTACCATCAAAAAGAGACACAGGATCACATTATTGATCAGTTATAGATAGAATCTGACAATCAGGAGACAAAAATAAATCCTCTGTCTCCATTATATTTTCTATTAAAAAGCATACACATCTCATGAGTATCTTAAGAGGAAACTTCTATAATTATCTCCTTCTCATATGCAAGTAGTGCTGCTTTGAATATATAAAACAAATATAGCCGTACCAATTTATTTTTGTTGCTTTAAAATGATAAGCATTAAAAACTCCTCCAGAAAAAAACTTTGATTCAAAAACTTGCTCCTGGAATTCAGAGGAAGTAGAAGTCTTTCCAACAGTAGGGGAAGCCCTCTTAGAATGCTAGAAGACTTACTAGTTCAAAAGCACATCAAAATTCAGATTAGGAAAAGGAGGTAATTAGTGCCTGCAGCTTTGTTTATGGTTCTTAGTGCCAGGAGGATAGTCAAAGAGCACAAGCAATCAGCCCTTGCACATTATAATTAGATGGTGGGAAAGACAGAGCTCTACATCCTAACTACTAAAAATACTACGATTATTAGAACTGCAAAAATAAACCCATTAGCTTTCTCCACAAAATCGTTTTTCCAGCTCTACGACTTGAGCTGTGTGACCTAAAGCTTTTTAAAGCATTTTTGAAAGATTGACTGGTAGAATATTTTTTTAAATTTTGTGTTGACGCACTGTTACAACCCTGCATAGAGGCCTAGGGATACATGTGCAGTTGGATCTCATGACCTGAAAAAAGTACAGAAACTCATATGACCGTATGTTAGAATTGGAATGGTAAATATAAGGGAGAACTCTGTACTGCACATCAGATTTCTGAGAAGAAAACAAAAAAAACTTGTGAAATAAAGGTAATTCAAACTTAGTTCTTAAATTTCAGCTTGGTCCTTGCAGCTTTGCTATATGGTTATTGTTTTTATGAACACATCTGCCCTTTCCTCAATGGCTAATCCAAATCTTTTCTACTTCTCTCAATACTTCATTGGTGGCTCAGACAGTAAAGAATCTTCCTGCAATGCAGGAGACCAGGGTTTGATCCCTGGGTTGGGAAAATCCCCTGGAGAAAGAAATGGCTACCCACTCCAGTATTCTTGCCTGGAGAAATCCACTGACAGAGAACCCAGGTGGGTTCAAGTCCATGGGATCAGAGTCAAACACAATTGAGTGACTGACACTTTCACTTTTAGCAGTTCAAGAAGTCTCTCGTCCTTCAAAGCTGGCTAAGGGCATTAGGTATTAACTCTTTCAACAACCTTGCTCATGATATCAAAAGTTCTACTTTTTTTGACCCATTAATCTAAATCAGAGGAAAAGCTGATTTGTGCTCCTTTTCTTTCTTTCCCCATTCCTGCCCATTTCCAGCTCCCATACCAGGCTAACCCCTTTGGGTAAAGTGCTCTTAATTCTGCTACCGCCAACAATGCAATACACTCTCAATTATGTTTCTCATCTCCTAGAATGTTTTCAACAAACATATCATTTAAACATTGTTAAACATATACCTGGGTGTCAGGTACTGTGCTAAGAATTGAGATGCCAATAACCGAGACTGTACTCTTAAGTAACCTAGAGACCATCTTCCCTTTTGTCTTTTGTTGTTGTTTAGTTGCTAAGTTGTATCCAACTCTCTGCAACCCCATGGACTGCAACCCCCTAGGCTCCTCTGTCCATGAGATTCCTCAGGGAAGAATACTGGAAAGAGCTGTCATATCCTTCTCCAGGGGATCTTCCTGACCCAGGGATTGAAGCCACATCTCCTGCGTTGGCAGGTGGAATCCTTACCACCGAGCCACAGGGAACTGCTCTGGTGACTTCAGCCAGGAAATTTAAAGACGTTTGCTGCCTGGAAGAAAACCTATGACAAACCTAGTCAGCATATCAAAAGCAGAGACGTAACTTTGCCAACAAAGGTCCGTCTAGTTGAAGCTATGAGTTTTCCAGTAGTCATGTATGGAAGTGAGAGCTGGACCATAAAGAAGGCTGAGAACCAAAGAACTGATGCTTTCAAATTGTGCTGAAGAAGATTCTTGAGAGTCCTGTGGTCAGCAAGGAGATCAAACCAGTCAATCCTAAAGGAAATCAACCCTGAATATTCATTGGAAGGACTGAGGCTGAAGCTCTAATACTGTGGTCACCTCATGTTAAGAGTCAACTTATTGTTAAAGACCCTGATGCTGAGAAAGATAGAGGGCAGGAGGAGAAGAGAGCGACAGAGGATGAGATGGTTGTATGGTATCACTGACTCAGTAGACATGAGTTTGAGCAAACTCGAGGATACAGTGAAAGACAGGGAAGCTTGGCATGCTGCAGTCCATGGGGCCACAAAGAGTCATACACCATTACTGACTGAACACCACCACCACCAGGAAAGCCCTATTGTCTTTAAACACACAGTAACAATTATCTTCCAAAAGGCTTTCCACCTAAGGCCAATTCCTCTCTAGAGATATCCCACTCACCCACAATTTATAGTCCAATTCAAGTTGTATCCTCACATAGCTTTTCCTGATTATTACAGAGTGGAGCAAGTTGTCCTTTCTTTGTCACACTCAGTCAGCACTAACCAGAAATTATACTATACTAGGGCAGGCTCTACCTATTTGAGATTGAATGACCTTCTTTGGATAAGTCATTCATCCTTCCTGGATTTATAGGGTTATTCTGATGACTATAATGAAAATATAGGAGTGCCATAGGATGGAAGAAAATATAAACTCTTTCTTCCATTTGGCACTTATTGACTAAAATCTTATAGCTTGTGAATATAAAAATGAGAATCTATTAAACTCCTATTTCTGGTTCCTGACTTTATTTTCACTGTATAAGCAAAAACCTGAAAGTAAAGATGGAAAAAAAGGTCACCTTTTAAAGGATTATTCAAAGGATGTAAGAGATCTTCATACAAGCCTTCACCTCACTTCTAGCAAGAAGAAGTTATTGCTTTGTCCTCTCCCAGACCCATTAAACATATAGCCTCCCAATAATGTACTAAACTGACAAGACAGTTTCCAACTCATCATCACAGATTTAATACTGTAGTTGTTATATCAGATTGTTACTGCATAATCATCATACAAGCAGACATTTACCAACTGAGGACAGGTACTATTTAACCATGTTTACAGTAACGGATGTACTTAATTGCAAGCCAGCATTACTCTAAAACAAATCATGTCATAAGATAAGATTCTAAACAAGATACCAAGGGAACATTTCATGCAAAGATGGGATCGATAAAGGACAGAAATGGTATGGACCTAACAGAAGCAGAAGATATTAAGAAGAGGTGGCAAGAATACATAGAAGAACTGTACAAAAAAGATCTTATGACCCAGATAATCGCAATGCTGTGATCACTCACCTAGAGCCAGGCATCCTGGAATGCGAAGTCAAGTGAGCCTTAGGAAGCATCACTACGAACAAAGCTAGTGGAGGTGATGGAATTCTAGTTTAGCTATTTCAATTCCTGAAAGATGACGCTGTGAAAGTGCTGCACTCAATATGACAGCAAATTTGGAAAACTCAGCAGTGGCCACAGGACTGGAAAAGGTCAGTTTTCATTCCAATCCCAAAGAAAGGCAATGTCAAAGAATGCTCAAACTACTGCACAATTGCACTCATCTCACACGCTAGTAAAGTCATGCTCAAAATTCTACAAGCCAGGCTTCAGCAATACGTGAACTGTGAACTTCCAGATGTTCAAGCCGGTTTTGGAAAAGGCAGAGGAACCAGAGATCAAATAGACAACATGCGCTGGATCACTGAAAAAGCAAAAGAGTTCCAGAAAAATACCTATTTCTGCTTTATTGACTATGCCAAAGCTTTTGACTGTGTGGATCACAATAAACTGTGGGAAATTCTGAAAGAGATGGGAATACCAGACCACCTGACCTGCCTCTTGAGAAACCTGTATGCAGGTCAGGAAGCAACAGTGAGAACTGGACATGGAACAACAGACTGGTTCCAAATAGGAAAAGGAGTTCATCAAGGTTGTATATTGTCACCCTGCTTATTTAACTTATATGCAGAGTACATCAAGAGAGACACTGGGCTGGAAGAAGCACAAGCTAGAATCAAGATTGCCGGGAGAAATATCAATAACATCAGATATGCAGATGACACCACCCTTATGGCAGAAAGTGAAGAACTAAAAGGCCTCTTGATGAAAGTGAAAGAGGAGAGTGAAAAGGTTGGCTTGAAGCTCAACACTCAGAAAACTAAGATCATGGCATCTGGTCCCATCACTTCATGGGAAATAGATGGGGAAACAGTGGAAACAGTGTCAGACTTTATTTTTTTGGGCTCCAAAATCACTGTGGATGCTGACTGCAGCCAGGAAATTAAAAGACACTTACTCCTTGGAAGAAAAGTTATGAACAAACTAGATAGCATATTAAAAAGCAGAGACATTACTTTGCCAACCAAGGTCCATCTAGTCAAGGCTATGGCTTTTCCAGTGGTCATGTATGGATGTGAGATTTGGACTGTGAAGAAAGCCGATTGCCGAAGAACTGATGCTTTTGAACTGTGGTGGTGGAGTAGACTCTTGAGAGTCCCTTGGACTGCAAGGAGATCCAACTAGTCCATTCTAAAGGAGATCAGTCCTGGGTATTCATTGGAAGGACTGATGCTAAAGCTGAAGCTCCAACACTTCAGCCAACTCATGTGACGAGTTGACTCAGTGGAAAAGACTCTGATGTTGGGAGGGATTGGGGGCAGGAGGAGAAGGGGACGACAAAGAATGAGATGGCTGGATGGCATCACTGACTCGATGGAGGTGGGTTTGAGTGAACTCTGGGAGTTGGCGATGGACAGGGAGGCCTAGAGTGCTGTGATTCATGGGGTCGCAAAGAGTCGGACACGACTGAGTGACTGAACTGAATTGAACTGAGACATGATACCAGAAACAAAATGAAATACCAATCACCTTCAATTAGCTTCAACAACTCAAAGAATAGAGTGTATTTATGGTAATACCAATGTTTCCTTTTCTATAACAAGCTATCAGATACAAATCAATAATATTTATAGTTTTTAGTACTATATATATATATATACAAAAGGAATCTTTGGCTTTTTTCTTTCCAAAATTAAAGAAAGAGACTTACAAAATGACATAATGCTTTTATATTTTAAATAATTCCTATATTAATATATATCCAAAATATTCCATATATAATTATCCCCAATTTCTATGCAATTAACTCCTTATGATCATTATGTTTTTATAAGCAAACTTTACTTAAGCAAAAATGGAGACTACTTTGCATTTACTCCTAGTAGAATTAATAACATTAGTATTCATTAATGTACCAAGTTCTAAAATTTAACTTTATTATTATTTTGTAAAACACCCAACGTTTTGAATATTAACTGATATTACCTAGTTGGACATATCATGTTAAATACTAGCAATCCTGTCTTATACATATTTTTAAAAACAGATATTACATCATTTACTGTATCATCTGAAATAAAAATGTAAATAATTGAGATTTGCTTTCTCATTTTCCCTTTATCTGTTATCACAATTAAGAAGACTCTACACAAAGAGTCCCTTGGACTGCAAGGAGGTCCAACCAGTCCATTCTAAAGGAGATCAACCCTGGGTGTTCATTGGAAGGACTGATGCTAAAGCTGAAACTCCAATACTTTGGCCACTTCATGCGACGAGTTGACTCACTGGAAAAGACTCTGATGCTGGGAGGGATTGGGGGCAGGAGGAGACGGGGATGACAGAGAATGAGATGGCTGGATGGCATCACCGGCTTGATGGACATGAGTTTGAGTGAACTCTGGGTGTTGGTGATGGACAGGGAGGCCTGGTGTGCTGATTCATGGGGTCGCAAAGAGTCAGACACGACTGAGCGACTGAACTGAACTGAACTGAACACAAACCTCTGATATCATTTGCTCTTTCATTAATAAACTGCTCAGAAATTAATGCAAGTTTAGCTTTTTTAAAAATACAAAGCTTAATAGTTTGAAAAGCAACAGAAGTCCCATCTTATCTCCAAATAACTTCCCCTCAAGATTTTCTAAGTTTCAAAGCAAAGAAGAATCTGCAGAGATGATTTATGTTTGTTGTTGCTGCTACTGCTGCTAAGTCACTTCAGTCGTGTCCAACTCTGTGTGACCCCACAGACGGAAGCCCACCAGGCTCCCCTGTCCCACGGATTCTCCAGGCAAGAACACTGGAGTGGGTTGCCATTTCCTTCTCCAATGTGTGAAAGTGAAAAGTAAAAGGGAAGTCGCTCAGTCATGTCCGACCCTTAGCGATCCCACAGACTGCAGCCTACAAGGCTCCTCCGTCCATGGGATTTTCTAGGCAAGAGTTAGGGAACATTAAAAGTGAAATTAGAAAGTAAACAACCACTTGGGAAAATATCTCTAAGGAAAGATTAATAACTAATTTACATAAAGAATTTAACCAAATTGCTAAGAAAGATACTATGATTTCAACAGATAAATGAGCAAGGATATAAACAGCACATTTATACAAGAGAAAATCAAATAACAAAAATTTGAAAACTAGAAACTATTTTTAAGGATATCATTTTCACAAATTAATTAAAATATGGCAATAAAGTGATATAGTGCTGGTTGAAATCTAATACAGTACAAAATTTCTGGAATATTATTAACAATATGTATAAAGAACATCACAAGTACTCACAACCTAGTAAATCTATAGCAAACAATCATGAAAGATACTGTTTAGAATAGTTTATAAAAACATGAAAAATGGACATTTATAATGTTTAATGAAAAAGATAAAGTATAAAACTGGTCAGTTTTCTTTTAATAATATTTTAAAATGTCAAACAAATATGTTAAGAAATATAACAAAAATATTATAATTAGTTGTCTTCATAAGTTAAGAATGCTTTTTCATTGTTTCACTGCATTTTCAAAATTTACTACAGAGAGCATAGTCTTGCTTTACAAACATAAAAAATTATATATATATATATATATAAATATTTCTTGTTATTAAAACTGTTGGAGTATTGGAAATTCCACTTTAAGAGATTCTAATAGATCTTAAAGTCTTTCAGGGCCTCAGAACACTTTTATTAAAAAGTAAATCTTCTGGGAAATGTAAGGACCTATCAGATGGGAGGAAGGGCATGAGAGCTTAGTGGGATGACAGAGAAGGAAGACAAAGAAGTTACAACCAATTTTATCATTTTACCTAGAGCAGGCCCCAGCACTGGCTGTCCTTGCTCTTTTGTGACCTGACCAAAGACAGCTTCAGTTGCTACCACCATTGGCAGTCAGATCTGCTAGTACCCTGCAGTGATTTCAACTGATCAAAACAAACAGAAATAACAGAGCATTGGATACATATAAAATGAGAGATTCATTGTACATGAGACGGGTTATTTTTGCTTGATGCAACAATTTTTACAGCAAGGTATGCTGAAGTATTGCCAAGAAAAGTTTAAATTTGTGTTTTCACTTTGAGGATAACCTCAAAATTAATTTTAAAAATTATAATTAGTATTTTAATAATGCTAGATCAAATGAATGAACACCTCACAATGGCTACTGCCAACTTGATTTAAGCACATAAATTTGCATTTGTATTTCTGACTGTGTTGGTACCAAGTTATTATGGAAATGATGACGTTTAATTAATGCAGGTTCCTCATTGGTTTTCAGGTACATTCTTAAAAGCCTGATAGAATTATTTTCTTTAAAAATGTGTGCAAACATTTATTACATAAGTTTAAGAAACACAGCTCCAGAATTAAACCTTTAAGGAGAAAAAGACTGAGAGGAGAAAAGCTACTAATATAGATCTGACTCTTTACTCCTTCTGACCAATATGTTCAACTTGTATTTAACTGTTAAACATATTATTAACAGTATGTTAATAATAGTGAATTCCTATTATACTATATTCAAGGTACTAACCTAAGCACTTCCCATGTATTAACTCATTTAATTCTCACAAGTTTATGAAGAATTTTATTCTCACCATACTGAAGGGGTGAACAACTTGCCCGAGGTCACAGAATAAAATGTCAGGCAGAGCTAGATTCAAATCCAGAGAGCTTATGGAATTTTGAAGTTCAAGGAACTGACCAGATCAGTCTAACTCTCTTCTCTTTGACTAGGTGAGGAAATTAGGTTGGTTTATTGTGAATATTCCTTGAAAATTAAGAGCTACCTATGTAACTCTATACATTCAAACCAGTTCCTTCACCACCTAGGATCTCACAATAACTGTATAGTTTAAAAGTTGGACTGGATAATGCCTAAAGTCTCTTAAACCTGTAAATTTTCCTGTCTGATAGCACATGTGTGAAGTAAAAAAATCAGCATTACTGCTCAATTAGATATAAGAATACAAATCTAGGAATAGAACTTAAAAGTATAAAGTCAACATCAGCATAAAGGAAATTCTTATGCTTGGAAATAGAATTGTAAGCAAATATTAGCAAAACTATAAGCCAGTAGATTCAACTTTCCATTGTCAAGTTTATAACTTACCAAGTTTTAATTTTTTTCCCAGTGTGACTATCTCACAAATTTAATCATAGAAATATATGAAGAATATTTCCTTTGAAAAAATTCACTTTATGGTTAAGTCTAGTAGTATGTCTTGATTTAAATGGGCAAGTAATAATTATATTATTTTCAGAGTTGAAAATCACAGATATCAGTGAGAAATTATCTGAAATTCGTAAATATTTCATATATCAACATAACAATTAAAGAATAGCAATAATTTGCTTTTCTATTGGAATAATGTGAATCAATATATTTGCCTTTCAAACTAGAAACATTATCACTTTGGGCAATTTATTATAAAATAAAATCTAACTATGTAATCTCATAAATAATTTTTTAACAAGTTTACTGAAGAATTAATTTACATACCATAAAATTCACCAATGTTAAGTATGCAATTCACTGATTTTTAGTATATTTAGCATGCTGTATAACCTTTATCATAATCTAGTTTCAGAACACTTTCATTACCCTCCCTTAACAAAGTTGCCTTATGCTTGCTTACAGTTAAATCCCTCAGGCATCTCCCAAACTCAGACAGCTACTGTTTTACTTTTTATTTCCTTACATTTGTCTTATCTGGATATTTCACATAAATGGAATCATATAATTTATTAGCTTTTTTATACTAAGAAGAATTTTTCTAAAGTTCAATGTACTTTTTTTCTTTTTACAGGATTCTCCAAATAAAGTTATCCTAAGTGAAAGTTGCTTAGTCATGTCTGATTCTTTGTGATCCTATGGACTATAGAGTCCTATAGAGTCCATGGAATTCTCCAGGCCAGAATACTGGAGTGGGTAGCCTATCCCTTCCCCAGCGAATATTCCCGACCCAGGAATAGAACCAAGGTCTCCTGCATTGCAGGCAGATTCTTTACCAACTGAGCTATCAGGGAAGCAAAGTTACCCTTAAAGTCAAGTGAAAATGAGAATCCCAGATGTTTATCAGAGATTGTAACATCTGTATATAAAATAAACAGAAAAATTTTAAGACTTTTCAGAGATACTAAAAGAATCTTCAAATGTTACACTCTTATTGCCATTAAACATAATTCAGAATTGTAGAATCACTAAATAAGTAGAAGTGCCATTTGTTGTTTTCTTCAGTATCATGTTTAGGAGAAAAAAGTTGCATTAGGAGTAAAAACACTTAGTGAGTCTTTTACATTAAGGGAGTCCTAGTTACAAAATCTTGCAATTTGATCTCTGGTGCCTCTGCCTTTTCTAAAACCTGCTTGAACATCTGGGAGTTCACGGTTCACATATTGCTGAAGCCTGGCTTGGAGAATTTTGAGCATGACTTTACTAGCGTGTGAGTTGAGTGCAATTGGGCGGTAGTTTGAGCATTCTTTGGCATTGCCTTTCTTTGGGATTGGAATGAAGACTGACCTCTTCCAGTCCTGTGGCCACTGCTGAGTTTTCCAAATCTGATGGCATATTGAGTGCAGCACTTTCACAGCATCATCTTTCAAGACTTGAAATAGCTCAACTGGAATTCCATCACCTCCACTAGCTTTGTTCGTAGTGATGCTTTCTAAGGCCCACTTGACTTCACATTCCAAGATGTCTGGCTCTAGGTCAGTGGTCACGTTATCGTGACTATCTTGGTTGTGAAGATCTTTTTTGTACAGTTCTTCTGTGTATTCTTGCCACCTCTTCTTAATATCTTCTGCTTCTGTTAGGTCCATACCATTTCTGTCCTTTATCGAGCCCATCTTTGCATGAAATGTTCCCTTGGAATCTCTAATTTTCTTGAAGAGGTCTCTTGTTTTTCCTATTCTGTTGTTTTTCTCTATTTCTTTGCATTGATCACTGAGGAAGTCTTTCTTATCTCTCCTTGCTATTCTTTGGAACTCTGCATTCAGATGCTTATATCTTTCCTTTTCTCCTTTGCTTTTCACCTCTCTTCTTTTCACATCTATTTGTAAGGCCTCCTCAGACAGCCATTTCGCTCTTTTGCATTTCTTTTCCATGGGGATGGTCTTGGTCCCTGTCTCTTGTACAATGTCACGAACCTCCATCCAGAGTTCATCAGGCACTCTATCAATCAGATCTAGTCCCTTAAATCTATTTCTCACTTCCACTGTATAATCATAAGGGATTTGATTCAGGTCATATCTGAATGGTCTAGTGGTTTTCCCTACTTTCTTTAATTTAAGTCTGAATTTCGCAATAAGGAGTTCATGATCCGAGCCACAGTCAGCTCCTGGTCTTGTTTTCGCTAACTGTATACAGCTTCTCCATCTTTGGCTGCAAAGAATATAATCAATCTGATTTCGGTGTTGACCATCTGGTGATGTCCATGTGCAGAATCTTCTCTTGTGTTGTTGGAAGAGGGTGTTCATGGAGAAAGCAAGAGAGTTCCAGAAAAACATCTATTTCTGCTTCATTGACTATGCCAAAGCCTTTGACTGTGTGGATCACAATAAACTGTGGAGCATTCTGAAAGAGATGGGAATATCAGACCACCTGACCTGCCTCTTGAGAAACCTGTATGCAGGTCAGGAAGCAACAGTCAGAACTGGACATGGAACAACAGACTGGTTCCAAATAGGAAAAGGTGTATGTCAAGGTTGTATATTGTCACCCTGCTTATTTAACTTATATGCAGAGTACATCATGAGGAACGCTGGGCTGGAAGAAGCACAGGCTGGAATCAAGATTGCCGGGAGAAATATCAATAACCTCAGATATGCAGATGACACTACACTTATGGCAAGAAAGTGAAGAGGAACTCAAAAGCCTCTTGATGAAAGTGAAAGAGGAGAGTGAAAAGGTTGGCTTGAAGCTCAACATTCAGAAAACTAAGATCATGGCATCTGGTCCCATCACTTCATGGGAAATAGATGGAAAAACAGTGGAAACAGTGTCGGACTTTATTTTTTGGGGCTCCAAAATCACTGCAGATGCTGATTGCAGCCATGAAATTAAAAGACGCTTGCTCCTTGGAAGGAAAGTTATGACAAACCTTGATAGTATATTGAAAAGCAGAGACATTACTTTGCCAACAAAGGTCCGTCTAGTCAAGGCTATGGTTTTTCCAGTGGTCATGTATGGATGTGAGAGTTGGACTGTGAAGAAAGCTGATCGCTGAAGAATCGATGCTTTTGAACTGTGGTGTTGGAGAAGACTCTTGAGAGTCCCTTGGACTGCAAGGAGATCCAACCAGTCCATTCTAAAGGAGATCAATCCTGGGTGTTCATTGGAAGGACTGATGCTAAAGCTGAAACTGCAATACTTTGGCCACCTCATGCGACGAGTTGACTCACTGGAAAAGACTCTGATGCTGGGAAAGGTTGGGGGCGGGAGGAGAAGGGGACGACAGAGAATGAGATGGCTGGATGGCATCACCGACTTTGTGGACATGAGTTTGAGTGTACTCCGGGAGTTGGTGATGGATAGGGAAGCCTGGCGTGCTGTGATTCATGGGGTCGTGGAGAGTCGGACACGACTGAGCGACTGATCTGATCTGATCTGAGTTACAAAATCTTATTGTTTTTAATTATGAAAATAAATCAGAAACGCTAAGAAAATTTTCAAAGGCAAATTAACTGAACAAAGCAGTTAAGTGTTGGAAAAATCCTCAACAAATACCTAAAGCTAAGTAATTCAATGGGCTTCCCAGGTGGTGCAGTGGTAAAGAATCTGCCTGCCAATGCAAGAGACACAATAGATGCAGCTTAGATCCCTGGGTCAGGAAAATCCCTTGAAATAAAAGTGGCAACCTGCTCCAGTATTCTTGCCTGGAAAATTCCATGGACAGAGTAGCCTGGCAGGGCTACCATCCATGGGATCAAAGAGTCAGACACAATTGAGCAACTGAGTGCACATGCACACATCCACACACAAACGAGTAATTCAATAAGGAAGAGTCAATATAAGTTAACTGCAACATTTAGCTGAAGACAAGAGGGCAGAAAACTAGGTTATCAGTGGTGACTTCAAATCTCTCTTCTGATCACTATACACTTCTGGTAAAGATAGAGCTTTAGAAGTATTAATAGTGTCCATAGGGTTGTATAGGTTGAATGGCAAACTACTTCACTATTCATTCTAGCTTTGAGAACCCCATGAAAAGTTTAAAAAGGCAAAAAGATAGAACACTGAAAGATGAACTCCCCAAGTCAGAAGGTGCCCATGCTACTGGAGATAAGTGGAGAAATAACTCCAGAAGGAATGAAGAGATAGAGCCAAAACAAAAACAACACCCACTTGTGGATGTGACTGGTGATGGAAGCAAGATCCGATGCTGTAAAAAGCAATACTGCATAGGAACCTGGAATCTTAGGTCCATGAATCAAGGCAAATTGGAAGTGGTCAAACAGGAGATAGCAAGAGTGAACGTGAACATTTTAGGAATCAGCGAACTAAAATGGACTGGAATGGGTGAATTTAACTCAGATGACCATTATATCTACTACTGTGGGCAAGAATCCCTAAGAAGAAATAGAGTAGCCATCATTGTCAAAAAAAGGGTCCGAAATGCAGTACTTGGATGTAATCTCAAAAACAACAGAATAATCTCTGTTCGTTTCCAAGGCACACCATTCAATATTATGGCAATCCAAGGCTATGCCCTAACCAGTAATGCTGAAGAAGCTTAAGTTGAACAGTTCTACCTACAAGACCTTTTAGAAATAACACCCCCCAAAAAATGTCCTTTTCATTATAGGGGACTGAAACGCAAAAGTAGGAAGTCAAGAAACACCTGGAGTAACAGGCAAATTTGGCTTTGGAGTACAGAATGAAGCAGGGCAAAGGCTAATAGTTTTTCTAAGAGAACACACTGGTCATAGCAAACACCCTCTGCCAACAACACAAGAGAAGACTCTACACATGGACATCACCAGACAGTCAACACCAAAATCAGATTGATTATATTCTTTGCAGCCGAAGATGGAGAAGTTCTACACAGTCAGCAAAAACAGACCGGAAGCTGACTGTGATTCAGATCATGAACTCCTTATTGGAAAATTCAGACTGAAATTGAAGAAAGCAGGGAAAACCACTATACCATTCAGGCATGACCTAAATCAAATCCCTTACGATTATACAGTGGAAGTGAGAAATAGATTTAAGGGACTAGATCTGATAGACAGAGTGCCTGATGAACTATGAACAGTGGTTCGTGAGATTGTACAAGCGGCAGTGATCAAGACCACCCCCAAGAAAACGAAATGCAAAAAAGCAAAATGGCTGTCTGAGGAGGCCATACAAACAGCTGTGAAAAGAAGAGAAGTGAAAAGCAAAGGAGAAAAGGAAAGATATACCCATTTGAATGCAGAGTTCCAAAAATACCAAGGAGAGATAAGAAAGCCTTCCTCCATGATCAGTGCAAAGAAATAGAGGAAAACAACAGAATGGGAAAGACTAGAGATCTCTTCAAGAAAATTAGAGATACCAAGGGAACATTTCATACAAAGATGGGATCAATAAAGGACAGAAATGGTAGACCTAACAGAAGCAGAAGAGATTAAGAAGAGGTGGCAAGCATACATAGAAGAACTGTACAAAAAAGATCTTCATGATCCAGATAATCACAATGGTGTGATCACTGACCCAGAGCCAGGCATCCTGGAATGCGAAGTCAAGTGGGCCTTAGGAAGCATCACTACGAACAAAGCTAGCGGAGGTGATAGAATTCCAGTTGAACTATTTCAAATTCTAAAAGATGATGCTGTGAAAGTGCTGCACTCAATATGACAGCAAATCTGGAAAACTCAGCAGTGGCCACAGGACTGGAAAAGGTCAGTTTTCATTCCAATCCCAAAGAAAGGCAATGTCAAAGAATGCTCAAACTACCACACAATTGCACTCATCTCACACGCTAATAAAGTCATGCTCAAAATTCTCCAAGCCAGGCTTCAACAATACATGAACTGTGAACTTCTAGATGTTCAAGCTGGTTTTAGAAAAGACAGAGGAACCATAGGTCAAATTGCCAACATCCGTTGGATCATTGAAAAAGCAAGAGAGTACCAGAAAAACACTGATTTCTGCTTTATTGACTATGCCAAAGCCTTTGACTGTATGGATCACAATAAACTGTGGGAAATTCTGAAAGAGATGGGAATACCAGACCACCTGACCTGTATCTTGAGAAATCTGTATGCAGGTCAAGAAACAACAGGTAGAGCTGGACATGGAACAACAATCTGGTTCTAAATAGGAAAAGGAATACGTTAAGGCTGTATATTGTCACCCGGCTTATTTAACTTATATGCAGAGTGCATCATGAGAAACGCTGGGCTGGAGGAAGCAGAAGCTGGAGTTAAGATTGCCAGGAGAAATGACAATAACCTCAGAAATGCAGATGACACCACCCTTATGGCAGAAAGTGAAGAAGAACTAAGAAGCCTCTTGATGAAAGTGAAGGAGGAGAGCTTTAAGTTGGCTTAAAGCTCAACATTCAGAAAACAAAGATCATGGCATCCAGTCCCGTCACTTCATGGCAAACATACGGGGAAACAGTGGCTGACTTTATTTTTTTGGGCTTCAAAATCACTGCAGATGGTGACTGCAGCCATAAAGTTAAAAGACACTTACTCCCTGGAAGAAAAGTTATGACCAACCTAGACAGCATATTAAAAAGCAGAGACATTACTTTGCCAACAAAGATCCGTCCAGTCAAAGCTTTTGTTTTTCCAGTAGTCATGTTTGAGAGTTGGACTATAAAGAAAGCTGAGTGCCGAAGAATTGATGCTTTTGAACTGTGGTGTTGGAGAAGACTCTTGAGAGTCCCTTTGACTGCAAGGAGATCCAACCAGTCCATCCTAAAGGAGATCTGTCCTGAGTGTTCATTGGAAGGACTGATGTTGAAGCTGAAACTTCAATATTTTGGCCGCCTGATGCGAAGAGCTGACTCATTTGAAAAGACCCTGATGCTGGGAAAGATTGAAGGCAGGAGGAGAAGGGGATGACAGAGGATGAGATGATTGGATGGCAGCACTGACTCAATGTACATGAATTTGGGTAAACTCCGGGAGTTGGTAATGGACAGGGAGGCCTGGTGTGCTGCAGTCCATGGGGTTGCAAAGAGTAGGAATGACTGATTGACTGAACTGATAGGGCTGTAAAGAATTGGACACGACCGTAGGCAAATGAGCATGCATGCATGCTGATGTTAATAAGAAACTCTTTAGTTTGGTATAAAACAAGATTTGCATCTCTATCCTCTTGATATCTTAAAATTCAGACATTTCCTTTCCCGGGTTGCATAATACAGTGAAGTCTATTAGGTTTATCAGTCCTAGGAGTTGGCACAGTCAAACAAGAACATCTCTTCCTTCCCTCAGGGACCTGGAAGCCTAGCCAGGACTTCCAGTCCATCTAGTATGTAAAATCCTGTTAACAGGTCATGAGTGGGATACTGTCTATTCATACAGTTGAGGAAATGAAATGAAATGAACACTGAGGTTTTACTATACACCAGACTCTGCTAAACACAGAAATAATAAATGTGACCTAATTTAATATTCTGACCGTGTAGAGTAGATAAGTACTGTTCTCAATTTACAGATAAAGAATCAGAGTTCATGTTGCTTAAACAGGTTGCTATGGATATACTGCTAATGAAGTGGCTGAGGTAGGCTTCAAAGTGACATCAATCTGACTCCAGAGCTCCTGTTCTTTTCATTACTTTGTATCTATGAAGAATGCTTATTTAAAACCTCAGATAACATCAATTGTTGTTATGTTTAAAAATACCAAAGATGGTCTAGGTTCTTTTCTGCATACTGAATAAACATTATTATTAATCTCTGTAATAACCCTGGAAGAGAGTAGTTATATCCCTGTTTAAACCATGACCCAGAGAGACCAAGTGACATGCTAAAGTTAAAACAGCTGGTAAGTGGCAGAGTTGGCTTAAAATTCAGAAATGTCTGATGTCAACCCATGGCTCTTTATACTATACCATACCTCCTTATTTGGCATTCAGATTAAGAAAGTGACTTTATTATGGATACATGGGCACCTAAGCTTCCTTATATGTCTTTGAACTTTCTGCTTATTTTAGAGCTATAAATTCTGAAATAGTCATTCAATAAGTAAACAGTATGGACATTAAGTTTTAAAACTTTGGTGGGTCCACTGATGCTTCTTTTTTACCCTCTGATAATAGAAATATATACTAATAAGACAAATCCAACGGACTCTATTAATCTGTCCTTTTAAAACCACTTGCCAATACTAACATGCTTTTTATGGTATTTCTGCTGAGTGGTCTGCTAGTCGGTTTCTTATGATAAAGAGAAAGCCAGGGCTTCCCTGGTGGCTCAATGGTAAAGAATCTGCCTGCCAGCATAGGAGATGTGGCTTCTATCCCTGATCAGGAAGATCCCACATGCTAAGCCCATTCACCACACCTACTGAGCCTGTGCTCTAGAACCTGGGAGCTACGACCACTGAGTCTAGATGCTGCAACTACTGAAGGCTGTGCACCCTACAGCCTGTGCTCCACAACAAGAGAAGCCCATGCACTGCAACGGGAGGGCAGCCCCTGCTCACCGCAATTAGAGAAAAACCTGCGTGCAACACTGAAGACCCAGTCCAGCCAAGAATAAATTAACAAATAAAAATTATTTCTAAAATAGTTAAGATGATATGTTTTTCAAAAAGAGAGAAAGCTGCTTATCTATAACTTACAAATGGTTCTGATGCATGCAGTTAAATCCGCTCACAAGACCCATTCTCAGGTGGCCAAATTTTCATGTATTTTCATGAAGACAGTGTTCAAGTTCCTTTCAAATCTGCTTTATCATAAAAATTCATCCTCTTGAAATACACCACAATTATTGTTCCTCTGTGATACGGTTTCTACATCTAGGTCACACTCTTTTGGATACAGCCTAGTATCTCTCCTTGCTTCCCTGGAGTGACAGAATAAGGATGCTGTCATTTCTTCCAGGTGTCAGTCCTCTGGGTTAACTGAAGTTGCCTATCACAACACTTCTTCAAAGCCCTTTTTCCCCTCCTGATTCATCAGGAACTCACAGCTTGCAGACCCTTGTCCCTCCCTCCCACCCCAGTTCTGACTGCTCTTCTTTGGATTTACCTTGGCTTACCACTGTTTCTCATAAATGTGGTGATCCAAATGTAAACTGGTCAACACGCGACAGGGTGAGAAACCTGTTTTTTTTTTTTTTTTTAATATATTACCATGTTGGGCTTCCCTGGTAGCTCAGATGGTAAAGCGTCTGCCTACAATGCAGGAGACCTGGGTTCGATCCCTGGGTCGGGAAGATCCCCTGGAGAAGGAAATGGCAACCCACTTCAGTATTCTTGCCTGAAGAATTCCATGGACCAAGGAGCCTGGTAGGCTACAGTCCATGGGGTCGTAAAGAGTCGGACACGACTGAGCAACTTCAGTCACTCACTTGCTCACCATGTCACTCACATGTATCCTTTTGATTTCGTTTGTCTTAAATTCCTCTCCTAAAAAAGTACTGCAGTCCCTCACCCCAGTCTTTAGTTTCTGCCTCTTCTAATCCAGCCTGAGCACTGATTAATCTTCCTAAAATCTCATGACAGTCTCTTTCTTCTACTTAGAAATTCTCTCTCCAGTTTACTAAAGCTGAACTCTCCCTAGATCTGATTTCAACTGATTTGCCCAGCTCTATCAGCCACTGATCTTGTACTTATAATTCTGAACCATACAAATTAGAATATTCATCATTTCACAAATATATTCCTTGTTTTCATGTATATTATGTTCTTTGCCTACAGTGTCAGTTCCATATGCAATGCCTACCTACTCCTCTCCTGTTTCCTGAAATATCATCTTTATACCCAAGACTCAGCATAATTATAATCTCAGTCACTCCTGCTAGAAGAAATCTTCCCTTGCTGGATGTTCTGTATGCTCTTTCTAGTACACTATTTCAGATTCTTTGTCTTCAAACTAGTTGTGTTTCTTAACTTCTTATTAGATTCTGATTTTGAGGCTAGTGACTATATCTTATTAAGCCAATACTGTTCATGGCGAATACAAACTTTATAGCTAGCTGATGATATAGATCTCCATCATCCAACCAATCAATTCAGCAGACATTTAGTGGCCATCTGTTACGTATGAGGCACGGTGCTAAGCTTCTGGGATATAAACCTGAAGAGATATGGCCTGTGCTTTCAAGAAGTGTACAATACAATGAAAGAACTAAAGTATTTTTAAAAAGAAAGGAAGGGGGAAAAGGATGACGAAGAAAGGAAGGATAGACAAACAACTGCCTTATGCACAGAAGAACCTCCAACTTCTTCTGGGAGTGATCACGAGATCTGATTCTTTTTTTATAATGGAAAAACTTTTAATATTCTTATATGCTTAAGCAGCTGCAATTTTAATTACTACAGCAGTGTGAGGGGAGAAAAAGGCAGGCCATCCCACAAGTGAGACCTCGACAGACCCCAGAATTAGAGATGTGCTCAACCGTTCAAGACCAGCACTGTGATACGGAGAGAGAAATCTGATTCATAAGGAACATGGTCACGTGAGGAGATCTGATTCTTAAAAGAAGTAGGAATTTAGCAGAGCAAAGAAACAGGAAGGAAACTTCTCGTTCACAATGATATGATGGAGGTGATAAAATACAGAGATGAGAAAAATCTTACAGGAAGAAGAAATGTCTAAGACAGTGAGGAATGAGAGGTTACCCCAGAATACTACACCAAAGGAGCCCCGGTGCTTGCAAAGGGCAGGTGTGTTACATTAGTAGTATTAGGTGGTTAGCAGTTAGGGATGAGCTGATGTAAAAGTGATAATGCAAGGAGCTGGCCACAGTAATTTGTGTTGTCTATGTTTTCAGGAAGAGGCGTGTCTTTGTTTTGCCTGCAGTAAAACTGAAGACGATGGGCAAGTCTGTACTCCACCCAAAGTGAATCATTTTTTTTTTCCCCTCTGAAAGATGTAACTGAAGGTTGCATTTTAGCTTACTGGTGAGAGTAGGTTAAAAGCTCATGTAAATAACTACTAGCTTCTTTACTACCATTTGCAGGACTTAGATTTTTCTCAAAGAAGTAGCACAATTTGGAAAAAAACAGAAAGAATGAGGGAGAAAAAAAAAGCTAGTGATCACATTACTATTGTTTCTCCAGAGAGTACTTGCCGATGGAAATAAAAAAAAGTATTTTTGGCAGATTATAGCTTTTCACACCGTTGTTAGTTAGATTCATCTTCTTAAAACACTCTATTTCTCTTTCAGAGCTCATTACTGACTAAAATCTAAGGTTCAAATGCTTTAGGTCAGCATTCAGTCTTGTCTTCTAAATTCTAGGAGAGTCTCAAAGATTTTGAGAGTTGCTCTCCCATTTAAATTGTTAAGACTCGATTTCTGGTACATTTTCTTGTTCACTTGGAGGATGAAACTCAGGTTAAGGGCTTCACTCTTTTTACTTTAACCCAGCCTGAAGTGCTGCTGGCTTGTAGTTCTCTCCCAGCGCTCTCCAGGAGTCTTTCAGCCAGGCTCATATGCTCTGCAATCTAGTCTCTACTCTGCACTCCTATATCCATTCTGCTTCCAGTTTTGCAGAAATGTCCTTACCTTTCCTAACCAACTACCTTCAAGATTTCACTGGTTCTAAGGAGCACGTTTCTTCATTCTTTAACATCACAGAAATGGGTGTGTTATCTTGGAATCGATGTAAATCATAACTTAATTGGCTTGCATTTGTCTTTCTATCTCAGTAATCTATAAAGTAACGATACACCTTCCAATCAGTGGCATCTTAACACTTCTGTGACTTCCATCTGACTTGGCTCTCTATGTGTCCAAAATACTCCCCCACAGAATCATACCTGTTTTATCAAAACTGTATTTGAGTGAGAAATGAGACTTTTAAAAGCAACATCTGGTAGCTCCCAAATGAATCAGTCTATCAGATTAAAAACTTGTCAAAACCTTTGTAAAAGAAAAGTAAATAATACCCATTAATCCTTTAGAATTAGTTCCTCGGAATAATTAATAGCTAGAACCAAATAACAAAGGCACACACTTCAGATGAGGCATGATTTACCTGGAATCTGAAAGTGATTTGGTTAGAATTATTCTTCCTAACAGTGTCTAATGGACAGACCACTGGAGGAGGAGTCAAATAATGTTCTGTGATCCATGTTACCCCATCTGAAAATAAGAGGTTTTGACATGATTTAAGACCCTTTCAACACTCTCCTCCATGGCTTTCACTGACATTTGGATAAAGATCACTTTTACTGGTAGGGGAAAAATGGGCAAAATGGATTCTAAAATCTAGAAAAGTATTGTAATTTTAGCAACTGAATTTGAACCTTGTTTTGAGTTATAGGAATCTGGTCTTTCTCTTGAGCTGCAAGTGATGAGACAATTTGGCACTTGCAACTTGGCATTCTTTCCCTTTTTTGCTGACTTCCTTCCTCTGATTGCTGCAGACAGGTTGTAGCAAGTAATGCTCTCTTTAGCAGAGATTTATGGAGCTCAAATGTTCCTTCTGTATTTTCTCCCCCTGACATGATGCAACAATAAGCATGTTTATATACTGTCTATGTACTCTGTATTTCTGGACTTGAACTTTGAGGAGTCACTCCATAATAGGTATTACCACACCCGGAACTTCACGTGTCAAGGAGAGAGATGAAATACTGGAAAGATGTTTTATTCATCTTTATTATTGTTATGCCTTAGTAAATTAATAGCTTAGTAAACCCTAGTGTTTATATACTGAGAGTTTATATAAAATTGCATTGATATAAAAATTCTAAGTATCTCCCCCACACACACATAAACACAAAATTTTGTCTGAAATTCTTGCAATTTACCTCTCGTTGCAAATACACCATCATAAACAAATTCTAAGAGGACTCCCAATTTTTTAAATATGCAAAAGAAATAGAGAAGCACCTGATCTAAGACTCAAGTATACTAGTTTCTCTGTCAAAAATGATTTGAAGACAATCATTTTATCTTCTCAAAGTTTTAATGATCCTATGTATAAAGTGGGGATGTGGACTGTCAGTGATTCTCAATCTGTTTTCGGGTTTTCAACAAACCCGAGATGATCTTAATCTCACTGCACACAGAGGTTCACTGCCCTAGTAAAGCCACAGTGAGGGGAGGGGGAGGGTGTCTGTGAGAAAGCTTCCAGGTGTATGGGACAAACCTAAAGCCCTGTGTGTGTTTCTAGAGAGTAGTCAGTCTAATCTTACTCCCGCTCCCACTACTATGGACTAATAATATCAAAGGTCCTTTTCAGCATCGGTTTCTATGACTATAAACGGAAAGGACACTTTCAACAAGAAAACATTATCAAATGTTTTATTTAAGTTGGATAGGTTTTGCTTTCTCTGCAGTGATGGGCTTTTATCTTTTCAGCATTTTAAAGATATCATTCCACTGTTGCCTTGCTTGCACTGTTTCTGACAATGTATTTAACATGCCTTTTCCCCTTTGTTCCTCTTTTTGGTTTGCTTTTAAGACGTTCTTTTTCTCACTGGTTTTTAACAACTTCATTATGATATACCCTAGAGTGGTTTGCTTGTGTTTATCTTGCTTGAATTGTTTTGCCAGTCAGTCAGTCAGTTCAGTCGCTCAGTCGTGTCTGACTCTTTGGAACCCCATGGACTGCAGCACGCCAGGCCTCCCAGTCCATCACCAGGTCCCAGAGTCTACTCAAACTCAAGTCCACTGAGTTGCTATCCAACCATATCATCCTCTGTGGTCCTCTTCTCCTCCCGCCTTCAGTCTTTCCCATCGCCTCCATTTAAAAGAGAATGCTAGGTGAACTTAACCTTAGGTGAAAAATCAGTAAACTCTTTGGTAGGTGAACCCTCTGAAACTGAAGCCCAGAAAGAAAAAGGCAAAATACAAAACACAACCACACAAAACAAAACTACACACACACACACACACACACAAAAATACACAAAAGATCAGAGCTTCCTTCGGTGGCCTAAGGGATGTTACTGGGTAACCTAACAGAGATGAAATTGAATTCTGGGGAGTGTCGGGGTGGGGTGGACTGGGAAGAGAATCAGAAAAAAACAGATGTAAAGAAATAATGAACAAAAAAAGACAAAAAAGGCCAAAATTGGTTCAGATTTAATAAAACTATCACCCCAACAGAAAAAAAGCAGCTTCAAGAATAAGCAGGCATAAAGCAATTCAAGCAAGATAAACACAAGAAAACCATACTAAGGGATATCATAATGAAGTTACTAAAAACCAATGAGAAAAATTCTTAAAAACAAATCAAGGTGGGTACTTTTTTTTGGTAATCAAAGGAACACCACCATCCTCCTATCCCACTATATAAATATACAGTGGATTAGAAAAGGCTGTGGTGGTATCAGTAGACCAGTCAACTCAATTCTAGTGACTACAGTAATAAAGAGTCATTTATTTGGCAGAAAGTCAAAGGAATCAAGATATATAGCTAATGAAAGTGAAGGTGCTCAGTCGTGTCCGACTCTTTGCGACCCCATGGGCACCAGGCTCCTTCATCCATGGGATTTTCTAGGCAAGAGTACTGGAGTGGGTTGCCATTTCCTTCTCCAGGGAATCTTCCTGACCTGGGGATCGAACCCAGGTCTCCCGCATTTTAGACAGACACTTTACCACCTGAGCCACCAGGGAAGTCAAGCACATATTAAAATATAATAAGGCAGTTGCTGCTGCCTAGCTAGGGACCAACTCCATTATCTTTTGCCATATCAGCATTCTGATTCTTCCTTTCTGGCTGATATGCTTCCAAAATCATTTTATAAGCACCCACCTTCGTCACTCCCTGGAAAAGCTTCATTGCTTAATCTTAAAAGCATTTATCAGGGCAAACAAAAAATAATAATAATAAAAATAAAAGCATTTCTCTCTTTACCACCCTCCTTTTCTCCAAAAATGTAGGGTTCTGGTCTTAATCATGTAGCTCTTGCTAGTGCTAAAAAGGAATTATACATATATTTTAAAGAGAAAAGTGAGATTATTTCCTACTCACATGTATCCATGTTTAAACAGTAGTAAAAGATGAGCTTCGAGAATACTATAAATATTGATATTTTAAAATATGATTTCTATTTCAACTTTCACCAATGTATTCAACAGATTTTAAATAATTTAATCCTACGATCCATTTAAAAACTAGTTCTGAGAAACTTTAAACAGATTTTTTTTCTCCTTAAATTTGTATTGTCATTCCACTATTCCAAGAAAATTTCCTTCCTTCATGAATCATTTTGTAATAATTTTAACAAATAAAAATATATATGCACATTAAATTTTTAAAAATTCACATGAGCAAAAGGTTCTAAGTATTAAATTTCTTCTGTGTTTAATTAGCATTACAATTACTTAGGTACCATTATACATATTATCAATTCAGGCAAAATATTAAGCATAAAAAGTTAAAGTTTATTGGAAATTCATTTCTTAAAGAGACTGACAGAATTACCTCATTAGTCTCCTTCTCCCAAATGTGTTCTTGTAAATATGGGAGACTATTACTCTGTGTGTGTGCTCAGGTGCTTCAGTGATGTCCGACTCTTTGAGACCACATGGACCTTAGCCCGCCAGGCTCCTCTGTACATGGGATTCTCCCGGCAAGGATACTGGAGTGGGCTGCCATGACCTCCTCCAGGGGATCTTCCTGACCCAGGGATCAAACCTTCCTCTCCTGCAGCTCTTGAATTGCAGGCAGATTCTCTACTGCTGAGCCACCTGCTCATTGCTAGGATTTGATTCTTCTAAAATTCTCAAAAAATTCTTTTTTTAATGGAATAAAGTACAGAGAGACTTTGTTCACATAAATAAGAGTATAGGAAATTTTCACATAAAGACACCTCCCAATTCTCTGAAATTTGAATTATATCTCAGAAAAGATGATGAACAAAGGACAACTTAAAATTCTTGGACTATATAGTCCATGGAATTCACTAGGCCAGAAGACTGGAGTGGGTAGCCTTTCCCTTCTCCCACGGAATCTTCCCAACTCAGGGACTGAACCCAAATCTCCCACATTGCAGGATTCTTTACCAGTGGAGCCACAAAGAAAGCCCAAGAATTCTGGAGTGGGCAGGCTATCCCTTCTCCAGCAGATCTTCCTGACCCAGGAATCAAACCAGGGTCTCCTGAAATGCAGGTGGATTCTTTACCTTCTGAGTTATCAGGGAATCCCTTTTAAACTGCAACTCCTGAGAAAACAATAGTGAAAAAGGCAAACAGTAATTCTAATCCCCAGACCACACTTAGAAAACTGGAGCTTCAGAGTGATCCACTCTTTCAAACCTCTAACCTCCCACTGTCTTGTTTGGTGTCTCAGAGGTTTATAATGAAGAGTTTGGATAGGGGGAATTTCCACTCTCAACACTAGTGTGTTCTCAGGCAGATCACCTTTAGGCATTAAAGATCTGGAAATGAATTTCTTTAAACTGTTATTCTTATGTAAAGCATGCACTCCCATAAATGAACTCTCCTGGTTTACAAAAATGAATTAAAGAAATTAACTTCTGGAAGACTGGCCATATAAAATTTAAGTGTTAGAATCAAGACAACTGAAGAGTAAAACTACAATACAAATAATAAAAATTAATAAAGCAAGATCAAGTTTTTCATAAAATGTAATACTTTAAGGAAGGAAAAAGGATTCAGAATAGAAAAGGTCTAGAATGGTAGATCTATGTCCATAAGAGGAGTTACTTATGGTTCTACAAACAATATGACATAACAGCATACTAAAGCTGTTTTATCTGTTCAAACCATGGGTATTTGACATAGGGTGGAATGCTGAGGTAGAAATGAGAAGTTTGGTATGCACCACTGCAATCTCAAAGATAAAAACATTAGAGCCCTGATTTAAGTGACACAATGGTTCTCAAACATGGTAAAATGACCAGGCATCTGAAAGCTGGTATGCTTTGTCTTGTTCAATATTGGAACTCTTTCCAATGTATCATGATCTGCTCATGTTATCTTTTATCAAGCAAAGAGATTCTGTAACTATGTTTATTCTTCATTGTAAATGTCTATGTACTCTTCATGAAGAAGACAACAACCTTATTACAGTTTTACCTCCTCTGGTCTCCAACTTCTCTCCTCACCTTACCCCTCTTATCCCCTGCTGCTGCTGCTGCTGCTGCTAAATCACTTCAGTCGTGTCCGACTCTGTGTGACCCCATAGACAGAAGCCCACCAGGCTCTCCCGTCCCTGGGATTCTCCAGGCAAGAACACTGGAGTGGGTTGCCATTTCCTTCTCCAATGTGTGAAAGTGAAGTCGCTCAATCGTGTTCGACCCTTAGTGACCCCACGGACTGCAACCTACCAGGCTCCTCCATCCATGGGATTTTCCAGGCAAGAGTACTGGAGTGGGTTGCCATTGCCTTCTCCTCTTATCCCCTAGAAATCCCCAAAGATTAATATTACCCGGAGTTTTAATTCTAGGCTGTGAGATATTTGCTTATTAGTATCCCCCATCCCTTTTTTTTTTTTTTGCCACTGCTTATCTATAAAGCAGGGTTTCCCCGGTAGCTCAACAGTAAAATAATCCACCTGCAAATGCAGGAGACATGGGTTCGATCTCTGTGTTGGGAAGACCCCTGGAGGAGGACATGGCAATCCACCTCAGTATTTCTGTCTGGAAAATTCTATGGATGGAGGAGCCTGAAAGGCTATAGTCCAAAGGGCTGCCAAGAGTCAGACGGACTGAGCACACACAAATCTATAAAACACATTCTTGGATTCTGTATTCTCTATTACTCCCTGTATATCTCATTACTTCTTCCTGGATTCAGTTCTCTTCTTGCCAGGGTGCATGCTCCGAGAGTTCTTTCAGAGAGGGACTTTTGCATAGTAAATTTTCTAAGATCCTGTGTATCAGAAAATATCCTCCCTTCTCTATCTATTTAAGTGACAGTCAAGTTGAATAAAACTTTGGGTTCAAAATTATTTTCCTGCCAGCTTCCAAAGATGTCATTTTGGTTTCCCCTTCTGTCTGGTATTGTTTAGAACTCTAAAGTCAGTCTGATTCATACTTTTTCCTACCTGAAAGCTTTTAGAGTTTTTTTCTTTAGCTTTGATATCATAATATTTGAACACAATAAGTCTGGATGTAGGTTTTCTTCAGCTCTCTCTGAACCCTTTTAATCTTAATTGTTGTACCTTTAATTACAGAAAATTCTCAGTTATTTATTTAATATTTTCTCCCCTCAATTTACTTTTTGCCTGTGGTTCCTTATCATCTTTAAGAACATCTATTAATACTACAGTTCTTTTCTGTCTGTACCATTGGTTTTGCTCATTTTATGGTGTTATTTTTAGCTGCCTCAGTTAATAATTTCTACTTAGGTGGAAGGGCCCTAGCTTGTGCTTTCCAAAGCAGTTTTAAGTTCCTCTGATGTCTCAGTGTGAACTCAATCTCCTGTTTTTACTCTCCAAGCCTGCCTCTCCAGGCCCTTTATTTACTAATCTCTAAGGTTCTCCACCCTAGGCATCTTTATTATCAGGGGTTTTCCTGCTTCTATAGTAGCAATAGTTGCCTGGTCACATAGTGAGGAGAGTTGAGAGAGTTAAGATACCTAAATCTACTCCTAATACAACACTGCCTCCTAAGCCAGGCTCCCCTACTGTCCTGATACTAATGTTCTGTCTCTAGCTGGCCGTAGATTCATATTTTCTTGCCTACTACTAAAAACATCAGTGCTTCCAATGAACACCCAGGACTGATCTCCTTTAGGATGGACTGGCTGGATCTCCTTGCGGTCCAAGGGACTCTCAAGAGTCTTCTCCAACACCGCAGTTCAAAAGCATCAATTCCTCGGCACTCAGTTTTCTTTATAGTCCAACTCTCACAACCATACGTGACCACTGGAAAACCATAGCCTTGACTAGACGGACCTTTGTTGACAAAGTGATGTCTCTGCTGTTTAATATGCTGTTTAGGTTGGCCATAACTTTTCTTCCAAGGAGTAAGCATCTTTTAATTTCAAGGCTGCAGTCACCATCAACAGTGACTTTGGAGCCCAGAAAAACAAAGTCAGCCACTCTTTCCACTTTTTCCACATCCATTTGCCATGAAGTGATGGGATCGGATGCCATGATCTTCTTAGTCAGAATAAATAATGATTTGTTATAAACTAATTCTAAGACACAGGTACCTGGTGAATCACATGCAAGAGAGTGAATCTCTGCCTTTCAGAAGCTTGCAATGTGGGGATAAACAGAGACAAATAGCAATTTAAAGCCAAATATATTAAATGTTCAGTGGATACTCTAGATAATACATTCCACAAGAGGATTCAGAGAAGATAAATTATTCAAGGCTGGGAAAACTCTTGCTTTCAAAGCGTTTTGTAAGCAAGCCCCACTTTTCCACAGGTCCATCTACTAATGGAGAAACCAAAACTGACACATATTTTTATATGAAAAAGAATACAAGAACATTCAGAACTACTTATAAACTAGTATGAGCAATTTCATCAAATAACTAAAAAGCAGGGTTCAAGTCTCTACGAGTCTGGGAAACTTTACATGGTAGGCACTGTGTGGACATATTTTTATCCCAGTGGAGTTTCTCCTTTTGTTTCAAAAACTGACTGTAAAAATAAGTAATATTTTTCCTGTTATTGACAGAAACACTTCTTTCAATCATACCTAATTAAGACAGGTTAAAGAAAGAAGAGAAAATGCCCCTTTATAATCACAGAGATTTATAATTACTGTGTAGTTTACAATGGTCCTACTTACAAGACATCCTTTTTTTTTCAACTAAAGCTGGGATCTTTTTGGATATTATTAAGTTATTTACTGGCTTCCCTTGCATCTGGCTCTCAGTGCAGAACATAGTATATAAAACTATAATATGGCTTCAGATGATAACAGAACAAAAGGGAAAGCATAATTAGCATGACTATATACTTAAAGCATGTAAAGAAAATTAATTAGGTCACTTATATAGCTTATCCTTAAATTGAACTTTGCTGAGCAAGACAGAAAAATATGTTAGAACATTAAAAAAGTAAATGAATGATTATATAATTATTACAAAGCAGAATACTTTATAAAGGATAGGTGAAATAGATCTTGGTGAAATTACAGGTAACAAATGTGAAAAGTGGAAATATAAGGAATGCAATTAATGTCTTAATGTCCAGCATTTTAATGTTCTTTTCTTAAGAGGTTAGAAAGGATTAACTAACCTTTTAGGTTAGTTAAAAGGATTTGCTGTTTTTCATGTGAAAGAATTTTAAGTTATAAACTATTTCGGTTATTTTTTTAAGTAAATGAAATCAACAGATAACAGAGCTAAAAAGTTATAAAGATGTAGTCTTTCCAAAATTTCTGTCATATCTATATGAAAGAGTAATAAAAACAAAATGATGTCAATGATTCCTAGAAAAACTATCGATTCCACAGTCTTGGAGAATAGTCGAGTGGTTCCATGAGTTTACTACTTGCCTACCGGTCAACTGCCTAATGCTTGCTGGCCCTCGGTTTTTTGAAAAAAGGGAATAATTGTCACTTACTTATTTCATAGTATGTCTTGGCAAACTAATTAACACAACTGGCCTAGCTTTACTGATGAGAAAGAGTAAACTTGTCTCTTTCTGGGGGTGCAAATAGGACATACGCTAACTCCTGGGAAGATACATATATATATATATTTCTAAAATGTACTTTAAAGATCTGAACAGATTAGAGTAACATTAAGGAATAATAACAGGTTTTATTTTCAAAGTACTTTGATGAAACATATTTATTATTAAAATTAATAGTAACCGCTCAGCTTTGTGCAAAATAAAGATAACAGAAGATTGAGTGAAAAGCATTCTAAAAACCTGAGTACTCACATAATTTAATGACTGCTAAATTCATATTTTTCACTCTCTTACTAGCTCTAATTTTCAGTATAAGATATATATGAATGCAGAATTCATTATAATTTTCAAAACCCATAACCCTTGGTTTATTTAATACCACAGAATAAAGTTACCACACATTTTAAGTTGTGTTGGTAACAGATTTTACTACAGAGATACAAGTCCTTATAGCCTTCCCATAAAAATTATTAGAGATTTTAATCATTAGTGGGCACAATTATAACAAGCTACGGTCAGCTAAGTACTCTCTGAAAACTAGTATATCTATATAAAATAGGTTATTTACTGGCATTTAAGGAAAAGATTATTTACTCCATCTGAGAGAGCCCTACATCACGTAATGATTGTGGAACTAAGATCATGTATGTCTAGTTGGGAAGAGCACCTGGAGAAGGAAATGGCAACCCATACCAGTATTCCTGCCTGGGAAATCCCATGCACAGAGGAGCCTGGTGGGCCTTAGTACATGGAGGTCACAGAGTTGGACATGACTTAGCAACTAAACAACAAACAAAATGTTTGTCTAGTTACAGTGCTAAGCAATGGTAGAGAATTTAGCTCAGGAGACTAGTGACACGATCAAATTTTATGACGGTAATGTTTTTATATATGTACATACAATTACACTGCAAGATTTTTCTTGTTGATTATTGTTACCTGATGTTTCCCTTTTTAGAGAAGCTTTTTAAGGCAGCTTTGACTCTGTTGAGCCTCTCAATTTAGTTGCTTTCTTTTCTTTATGATTATTCTGTTTATTTTGCTAACTTCTTAAACTGGCTTTATAGTTGTATACTCATTGCTTTTCCTTTTTATGTAAAGTCTACTGCATTTTAGGCCTCAGTGGCTAATGTTTTCCATATCCCATAGGTTTTAAGACTGCATTTTTGTTATCTTTCTGTAATGATGCTGTTTTTAAATGCCATGTACTCAGTGAGTGATATAAACACATTGTAAATTTTAGTTTTCTAACAAAAATCTTTTTTTAAATAATAATAATTTTAAAGAGAAATCTGCGTTCACTGCAGAAAATTTAGAAAATCAAAGGAAATACACACATACCATCATTTCTATAGATAACTACTTTAACATTTGAACCTTTAACCATTTGAATACCTTTTCAGGTTTTTCTCCTATAAGCAAAGATATTTATATATATAATGATGCACATACAGCAGGTTTTACTTTTTTTTAAGGAGTTTATATTGAAAATTTCTAGGGTAATGAAGGGCTAATTCTCCCCAGTCTATTCATGAACATCTTTGCTACTGAATGAAATGTGGCATTATGTGCAGGTCTAAATATGAAGTGCAGTCTTTTCCAAAGGAACACTTTCCGTTCCGTTCCGTTCTGTTCTGCCTCTCAGTCGTGTCCAACTCTTTGTGACCCCGTGGACTGTAGCCTACCAGGCTTCTCCGTCCATGGGATTCTCCAGGCAAGAATACTGGAGTGGGTTACCATTTCCTTCTCCAGGGGATCTTCCCGACCCAGGGATCGAACCCGGGTCTCCCGCATTAGAGGCAGACGCTTATACCTCTGAGCCAAAAAAGTTAAAATGAAATTAAGTTATTCAAAATATTAATTTATGAAAATAGAGAGATATTCATAACTTCAATTTTTAAATCACTAAAAGAAATGTATTTACAAAATAACACAGGAGGCTTTAATGAATCTGGTAATTCTACTTTACATACAAAGTTAGCATAAACTATCTAATTTGACCAACTCAGAGGACTATAAAGGCTAATAAGATAATGATTATTAAAAGTTCCATACAAATTGGAGTCATTTGTAACATCCCACTGTCAAGATTCTACTTACTACAAACTGGTTTGGTTTCTACATATGGACCTTGACACGTATTATATACAAGTGTTACTTCTTAAAAATAAAAAGCACAACAAACACTAAAAACCTTTTGCCTCTGGTAAAATGGAAAAATTAACAGTCATAAGACATAACTATACCTACAATGGATTCAGAGACTATCTAAGTGATTACAGATGGTCTTCATTCACTGAGACTATCAGTTGCATAATCCCTCAATTTTCACCCTATCAGTCCTTTTCTTCAGATTTTACTATACACTTCAATCATTCTCCAGCTAAGTGCTTCTTAAACTTTAATATGAATTTGAATTATCTGGGAGATCTTGCTAAAATACACAATACTTAGACTATCCGTCTTTTTCAGAAACATTAGAATTGCTAAATCTCAGGCTCCATCTCAGACATACAAGTGACTTGAATGCATATTAAATTTTAAGAATCACTACCTAATCATCCATTCAAATCTCTTTCCTCCATGTGGCAAAACTGAGTCCTAATCAATATGTGTGCTCAGTCGCTTCAGTCATGTCCAACTCTTTGCGACCCCATGGACTGTAGCCCGCCAAGCTCCTTTGTCCATGAAAGATACTTCAGGTAAGAATACTGGAGTGGGTTGCCATTTTCTTCTCCAGGGGATCTTCCTGACCCAGGGATCGAACCCATGTCTCTTGAGTCTCCTGCATTGGTAGGCAGGTTATTAACCAACAATAAGAAGCCAATCAACATGACTGTCTCCATTTCACACAACTATAAGTGATGGCTAAATACTTGGTTAATGAAAAATTGCAATAAAATTATCTCCAATTTTGCAGAGATCCTTAAACTTTACTGGCATTCTTATTTCCTCAGAAAGTTCTTTTATTTTTCTCAGAAGTTATTTCAAGCTTCTCCATTCCTCTAAAAGCCTGACCTGACTACTTTTCTTTTTTCTCAGCAGCTGAATTAACCTCCTATGTCACAGAGGAAATACAATATATTAGATGGGAATTTTCTAAACTTCCTGATATCAATAAACTTATAAACTCTAACTTTACATAACTTCTTCCTGCTGAATATTCAAACTCCTCTGTGTATTTAATTCCTTCTGTCCCCATTTGGGACTCCTCTTCTTCCGCCTACCCTTGAATATTAGAATGCACCTGGGTTTCTTCCTATTCAATCTTTTCTTCAGCTACTATATACTCACCCTGGGAGATACTATCCATTTCAATGCCTTCACTTATCACTAAAATGCTGTCTTAAATCTGTATCATCAACCAGCTGAACTAAGGTCCAAAGGCTACTACATATTTTAAGTACCTTAAACTCAATATATCCCATACAGAGAGCTCTTTAACTTTCTCCCAAATGTTTTCTCTTTCCCTGTGAAACATACCACTATCCAACCACTTTTTGAGACCAGAACCAACTACATAATTTACAAGATGGAGTTTAAAAAGAAAATTTGGGTTCTCTGTTCAAAAACTATTAAGAATTTAAAGAGAGCAACCACAGCATTAAACCAACAGTGAGGCCCTTCTGGGCACAGGACACCGTGCGTATCTATAGACCGCATACTCATGAAGCTGATCCTGTCAAAGTAGAATCAAGGTCATCATCTAATCAACCATCATGTCCTGTGCATTCTACTCACTGTTAAGGATCTCTTGAAACCAACTATTTCCTTTCATCCCACCTTCACCATTCCCTAATTCAGACCACTGATTCTCCTCCTAGATTTCCCAAAAGTCACTCCTACCAGCAGACCCTCATTGTCCATCCTCTTATAATCAGATAATTCTAAAACACATATCTGATTATGTCACCTCCCGGCTTAACTGTCTTAACGCTTACTCTTGTTTCCAGGACAAAAGAAACATTCTGTGCCATGGCATTCAAAGACTCTTATGGTTAAGTCATAACAGTGTGATTCCTCCGGCCATTCTCACCTTCCACTCCACAACAAAGCCATACTGAATGACAAATGTAGACAAACGTATCACGTGCTCTCTCTGCTTTAGGCCTTTTCACATAATGTTATGCTCTTTCTGAAACATCTCATCACTTCCACTTCATTATTTCTAGCCCCTTTACGAGGCTCATTCTAAGAAACTCTTCTTTTTTCCAAAACCTAGTTTTAGTGTTCTCTTTGTCTTATCCCATTCCCCGTGGAGTTCTCTGCACTTCTGCCATCACCGAATTTAGCATACTTTATTGTAGTTCACTGTTCATTTGTCTGTAACCACCACCAAACTGTATGCCCCATGAGAAGAAGTTCTATCTATTTATTCATTTCTGTATTCCCAGCACCTAACACTATACATGCTGCTGCTGCTGCTAAGTCACTTCAGTCGTGTCCGACTCTGTGTGACCCCATAGACGGAAGCCCACCAGGCTCCCCCGTCCCTGGGATTCTCCAGGCAAGAACACTGGAGTGGGTTGCCATTTCCTTCTCCAATGCATGAGAGTGAAAAGTGACAGTGAAGTCGCTCAGTCGTATCCGACCCTTAGCGACCCCATGGACTGCAGCCCACCAGGCTCCTCCATCCATGGGATTTTCTAGGCAAAAGTACTGGAGTGGCTTGCCATTGCCTTCTCCATACTAAGGTTCTAAATAAATATTTTTGGTAGGTTTAAAAACAAACGAGCAAAACACTAGAAAACAAACAAAATGCTGAAAATATTTTAATAAAGGCCAAGTATAACTAGGAATTTAATAATAATTACTCACTGAATGGGAATAGAATCTTCCCATGTATCTCAAATCTCACATTCATTTTCTTTTTTGAAATTCATTATACCTAAATGTTGGGAAGGATCTCAGATTTCCAAAAGCACAAATTATTTTCAAAAAGAATACATGTGTATTACCCTACCAGATTAATATAGAAATGGTATATTAAAATGAATATATAGATGATCTATTACATATAAATCAACCACATTTCATAATGTATTTCAATACCACAATGAGTGAAAAATCCATGAAGAATGGTTCACTGGCTCCAAGTTTGAAAGTGTGAAGCCACTCAGTCGTGTCCGACTCTTTCTGACCCCATGGACTATAGCCCACCAGGCTCCTCTGTCCATGGGATTCTCCAGGCAAGAATACTGGAGTGGGTTGCCATTTCCTTCTCCAGGGGATCTTCCCGACCTAGGGATCGAACCCAGGTCTCCTGCATTGCAGGCAGATGCTTTAACCTCTGAGCCACCAGGGAAGCCCCAAGTTTAATCAAATATAAATGGTGGCAAACTTTTATAAAGAATAACAAACAACATTTATTAAGTATTGCTTTAAGTTATTTCTAATTTATTATTCATTTAATACAACAACTCTCTGTAATAGGTACTATTGTACCTAGGTACAATAGGTACTATTTTACAGGTGAAAAAAGAGTCACATAGATTCACTAATTTGCCAAAGGTCATACATATGGTACGAGATATAACTGGGATTCAAACCCAAGGCTTGAGTCCATGTGCTTAATCATTAAACATCAAGCTATAGCAGCTTAGCATCAATAAACTAAAAAATGTTAAATTGCCATATAAAATTAGCTCCCTAATAATAATTACTGGTATGCTAAAAAAAGATGCCAATAATGGTATCGTGAAGAGTATCTATTTTGAAATGATTTTGACTTCTACCTCATGTTACTGTAAATAAGATATCATGGCATTCTTGTAAGAAAGGTATTACTTAACACCACCATCCATGAAAGGTACCTCAAACTGCAAACATATATTTTTGTATCTTAAGCTAATTAAAATCTTGTAAATAAGAAGCAGGTACTTCTTTGATTCAGTTGGGATCTGCCAAAAGTAAAGCAAGCTTGGATGACCCACATCACTCACCACAAGATTACACACTCGGAAAATTTTCAGGTCAATGATAGAGGAATATAATGCAATTGACTTTACTTTTTGTAAAGAGAATTAGATGGATTACTCAACTTTCCACTCAATAGCCATTGTCAGATTTCCTGAATGCCTTTAAATCCATTCCCAGCAACTCCCAAGGGCTGTAGCAACCCTGTTAACCAGTTCAGATTCTTTTTTTTTTTTTTGAGTCAATACGAATTTTTATTAACACACATTTTTCAAAGTCTGTACAAACCCCAGTTCAGATTCTTTAAAGGCTATCGAAAGTCACTGATTTCTGGAAAGAAAATCCAAATGAACAAAAGTAGCATTCATTATAATTTATTACCTATTAGGATCATGGATCAAATTTCTTAACCTCTGTGATACTATTTCTTTACCTACAAAGTAGTATGAAAAATGTCTACCTTAATTGCATTATTGTGCAGACTGAAATGATATAGCATATGCAAACAACTTAGTCTGTCACACAGAAAATGAATTTTTTAATTAAAAATAAGTAATGTGTGTTTTAACTTATATGCAGAGTACATCATGAGGAACGCTGGGCTGGAAGAAGCACAAGCTGGAATCAAGATTGCTGGGAGAAATATCAATAATCTCAGATATGCTGATGACACTACCCTTATGGCAGAAAGTGAAGAGGAACTCAAAAGCCTCTTGATGAAAGTGAAAGAGGAGAGTGAAAAGGTTGGCTTGAAGCTCAACATTCAGAAAACAAAGATCATGGCATATGGTCCCATCACTTCATGGGAAATAGATGGAAAAACAGTGGAAACAGTGTCAGACTTTGTTTTTTTGGGCTCCAAAATCACTGCAGACGCTGATTGCAGCCATGAAATTAAAAGACGCTTACTGTGGAAACAGTGTCAGACTTTATTTTTTTGGGCTCCAAAATCACTGCAGATGCTGATTGCAGCCATGAAATTAAAAGACGCTTACTCCTTGGAAGGAAAGTTATGACCAACCTTGATAGTATATTAAAAAGCAGAGACATTACTTTGCCAACAAAGGTCCGTCTAGTCAAGGCTATGGTTTTTCCCGTGGTCATGTATGGATGTGAGAGTTGGACTGTGAAGAAAGCTGATCGCCGAAGAATTGATGCTTTTGAACAGTGGTGTTGGAGAAGACTCTTGCGAGTCCCTTGTACCGCAAGGAGATCCAACCAGTCCATTCTAAGGGAGATCGATCCTGGGTGTTCATTGGAAGGACTGATGCTAAAGCTGAAACTGCAATACTCTGGCCACCTCATGTGACGAGTTGACTCACTGGAAAAGACTCTGATGCTGGGAAAGGTTGGGGGCGGGAGGAGAAGGGGACGACGGAGAATGAGATGGCTGGATGGCATCACTGACTCTGTGGACATGAGTTTGAGTGAACTCCGGGAGTTGGTGATGGACAGGGAGGCCTGGCGTGCTGTGATTCATGAGGTTGCGGAGAGTCGGACACGACTGAGCAACTGAACTGACTGACTGAATGTGTGTTTATGTTTTCCTAAGTATTCTGACTCTCCATAATCTCTGTTCTCTGAACTGTAACATTTACTGTATCAAAATACCTGGAACCAGGTATTAAAAACCTCTAGTGTGGTTTTTGCTCAGACATAAATTTTTGCATAAATTTATTTATTCAATATTGGTGGGAATACTTCCTAGTACTAAAGAGAAAGTCTGAACTAAAGGACATAAACTGAAAAAAGTACTGTCCTACACAACATCAGTAATGTTTCTGGTGAGGTCTGACTTTCTGAACATACTTTCAGGTTAAGACAGAAAAAGAAAAATTTATACTTATTTCCGGATGAAGCCAGACTTAAGGTTCAACAGTTTTTTTTCTTTTCTGCTCCATTTACGAATTTGTTAAAATCCTATTGAGGCTTCCCTGATAGCTCATATGGTCAAGAATCTGCCTGCAATGAGAGAGACCTGGGATTGATCCCTAGGTCAGGAAGATCCCCTGGAGAAGGAAATAGCTACCCACTCAGCTATTCTTCCCCGTAGAATTTCATGGACAGAGGAGCCTGGTGGGCTACAATCTGTGAGGTCACAAAGAGTTGGACACGGCTGAGTGACTAACACTTTCATGATAAAATCCTATTGGTCTCTGAGAAATGAAAAACACATATTCTATTCTTCACGTTTCTATAGACTGGGAGACCAACAATGTACATACAACACAAATTTATTAACATAACACTTATTTCCTTATTTCCCACTAGTGGCACTTAAAGAATGCATTCTTTAAACTTCTGTTCTTATTCCAGGCAGAGTCATAAACTGAATAAAGTTCTAATTTGAAGGGATGGTACAATTTTTGTCTTATGATTTCATAGTAGAATCACAATAATATAAATATTTTGGAAATGGGGAATGTTCCTAGAATAAAGATGAAAAGCTTAAATCTTCACTGTGTTTATTTTGAGCTCATAAATTGTATGCAATTCTACTAGAAGTGCTATGCAGATGTTGACCAACATTAGAATACACAGAAAGATACAGATGGTGTAGTTTATTCAGATATGTTGTAGACTGTATTGGAAAGTCTGTAAGGCAAATCATACAGGCTCAACAACAATCTTGGAGAAAATACAGTATAATGTGTACAGTGAACGATGGGGTGCTTCAATCTTCAGTCTTCCTGTCTCTGGCTTAACACTTTCCAGCCTACCCTTCTCCAAATAGACTGGTATCAATCCAGATCAATTTAAAAATATAAAAAATGTAGTCACCAAGTTGAGGAAATCAAAAAATTCCATTTACATATGAGTCAAAAAACTGGAAAAGCTTCTAAGTAGCTGAATTTCTGACAATGGCTGAGGACCATACATATACAACCATTCCAGATTCCTGAGGTCTCAGAAACCTTTGTAATGTTTTCCAGAGATTAATACTGAGAGGGCATCAAGAACTACCATTCTCCTAAATTAATGGCCACAAGAATAGAATGAAGTTTATGGCAGACTACCAAAGTTAATACATTTATTCAATGCATTGTTTTAGATTGATATGAAATCAGCATATATATAGAGTCCCTAGAAAATTCATAATTTAACAAAGAAATAAGCTAATTATTTAAATGATAAATGATAATTATTTGCTCTGTTCAAATGCTAACATCTATCTGCTCCTATCTAAATTGATATATTTATTATATGACAAATATTAATCAGGACTTGAGAGTGTCAAAAAACACCCTAAAACTAGGCCATCAATAAAACATGATCACTGATCTTGGAACTATAAAGGATGCATGCATATGTACATTCATTCTTTCACTTTTACATTCCACAGTAAGTTTATGTAATAGGTACTCTCTGTGTGCTACTCAATGTCAACTAGTATCTAAAAGCAATTAAAATTTATAGCAATATAGATATTAATATTTAATGCAAGGTACCCAACCTCTCTTGCTGAATTCTACACAAGCATATAAGCTATATTTACTATCTACTCTCTAAAATATTTAAAACATTAAAGAAAGGAGAATAAGGTCAGGAAGTTTCCGAAGATGAGATGAGCCACAAAGCTTATCTATTCAGTCAGCCTAGAGTTCAAAGGACAATACTGTTAAAGAATGAAATTCAAATACATTTTCCCCCTTTTGAGGTGGAACCATGTTTGCTTCAAAAAAAGCAGTAAGTTATTAGACTGTCCATTTAAATTCTTAATGTTCAACTTTCATATATGATGGGAAAAGTGGGATTCACATGTTAAACAGGGGACCTGTATTATTCATTCTCATTCCTACCTCTAGCTTCAGACTGGATTTAAATGACCTGGGCCAAATTTTGATGTTTCCTTTTTTATAAATATTTGGAATTATCATTTAAAAAGAAGGAAAAACATAGCAGAGTAGCAATACGTGGAACGTTCATAGGGCCAAAGGTAATTTTCAAAGATTAGTCTCAAAATTTAAATTTGTAAATATTCACATATATGCTAAGTGACTGAATAATAAAATCATTTTATGATTACCAATTCAATTCAAAATTAAAAACAGATCAGACTCATCTTTTCCAACTTCCTAATCAACTTCAACCAAAATTGACAAGATAAGAAATGATCTTTTCCAACTTTGAATCAACATAGCAGATATTTAGCATAATCAACCCTTTTTTAAAACACTTGCAATAACAGGGTAATAAGTGAACAATTTTAGTTCATTGGGAATTTGTTCTGTTTCACCAGAACCTTTTAACTCTGCCTCTTCTACAAACTTTTAAACATCTGAAGGCAATAACTGTATCTGCATGCATTTTTCTATTCTCCAAGATAAAATCATGCTCCGATCCATACCTGTTATATCTAAAATTATTCAGAAACCATGAGATCTCAAAATTGTATATTATATTATAGTTGTGACCTGACCAGGACAGAACACCTCAAAAGATTAGTTTATGTGATCTAGATACTGTCATTAATGAAGCTTAAAATGACATAAGCATTTTTTAGTAGATTCATATTAAATGTGAGCTTGAATTTCCATTTACCACCAAATAAATAAAGTCTTGTTCATCTTATATGTGTTTACTTTGATGAACTTAAATGTAAAAATCTACAGTTGCTTTCAATAAACTTCATTTAGGGGAAGAACATTGTAAATAATGTTAGGATTATTCTTCATGTTATGATAAATGTCAAGATTAATACCTTATCAAAATTTATAAAAAAGAAATACATATACATACATATATATGTGTATGCTGCTGCTACTGCTGCTAAGTCACTTCAGTCGTGTCCGACTGTGTGCAGCCCCATAGATGGCAGCCCACCAGGCTCCTGTGTCCCTGGGATTCTCCAGGCAAGAACACTGGAGTGGGTTGCCATTTCCTCAAATGCATGAAAGTGAAAAGTGAAAGTGAAGTCACTCAGTCGTGTCTGACACTTAGCGACCCCATGGACTGCAGCCTACCAGGCTCCTCCAGTCCATGAGATTTTCCAGGCAAGAGTACTGGAGTAGGTTGCCATTGCCTCCTTCGATATATATGTATAAACACATATACATACAATGTGATAATCAACAATCCATACCAAAAAAACCAGAAAGTATGCAAAGGGTTACTTTTAAATACATTTAAATAAGAAGCAAATTTAATTCAGTATTATTCAATTTAGAGATTTTTAATGCCTCTGGCATTGCAAGAAAGGATAGCTTAAAAAAAAAACCAACTCATCCTTGAAGGAAGTTGTTATGACACATAACAGGTGTGGAGCTCTGACTCAATAAATAAGCCTAAACCATCACTATATATCAATCATTTAGAAGACTATTTGTATTATTTTCTACTGTGATGTTGGATCGTAAGCAAAAGAGGAAAGCCAGAATTTCAAGTACAAAATCCATTAAGCCATATACATCTAACACTCCCACTGAAACTGAAAGCAGATTCTATTTAAAAATAATAAAAATATGAGTGGTTGACAAAAGACGGATTTCCTCACTTAGTCATCCTCCTGTATTAACAGCTTAATTTCCTACCTGTCATTTACTCAACCAAAGGCTGGCTGTTCTGTAAACAAGTTTGTTTGCTTTGTATAACAGACACTGAAGAGAAGAGAGGAAATGCAGTACAGTATTTCTTTTCCTGAAACAGTCACCAAAATGTTAGCCTTCATGTGCTGTGATATGCCAAAAAAAAGGGTGTAATTCCTTGATTCAGCGATGACCTGTCAGTTGATTGTTTGCCTATTCTTGAGGGCTTTTTGAGCATCTTTTTAATCCACCTGTGATTTACCACAGTATTCTGGAGAGTAGTCAACACAGAGATGACAGAGTGGGGCTATTATAACGTGCAAATCTTGATAGCAATGAACAGGATAAATCATTGTGTTTTACGCTTTGTGTGTCTTAAAAAGAAGGAAGAAAGTGAGTTCTTCAACTTTAGCTACAGGACCTCTATCTCTTTGTGAGGATAGTATTTTAAACAGTATTATCCTGGAAACCTATTCATTTGCTTTGGCTGAAGAGGAATGGATCTCGATTTGAAAACAGCAAAAAGTTCATTCTAACTAATAAGCATAAAAATTTAAAAGAATCTATAAACTAAATGATTTATAAAATTAGTAATCATTCAC
Organism: Moschus berezovskii; assembly: GCF_049115385.1. Classification (NCBI taxonomy): domain Eukaryota; kingdom Metazoa; phylum Chordata; class Mammalia; order Artiodactyla; family Moschidae; genus Moschus; species Moschus berezovskii. Next base: position 38,057,723 of record NC_142478.1, read on the forward strand.
AAGTTCAGTTCAGTTCAGTCGCTCAGTCGTGTCCGACTCTTTGTGACCCCATGAATCACAGCACGCCAGGCCTCCCTGTCCATCACCAGCTCCCAGAGTTCACTCAAACTCATGTCCATCTGCAGGATATGGCAGAATTTTAAGCCAATCTGAGAGTTCTCTGCTTTTCAGTAGAGATCAAGCCCTGAGCCTTTGGAGTAGGAGTGCTGACTCCAAGACCATAGACTACCAGAGAACTAACCCTGGGGAGTATCAACTAGTGAGAACTCACAAAAAGGAAACCACTTGAATACAAGACCCAGCATCACCCAACTACCAGTAGCACCCTGTGCAGGATGCCTCATTTAAACAACAAACAAAACAAAAATACAAACCAAATCATCAGCAGACAGGATTACCACCTCACTCAGCCTGGCCCATCAGAGGAAAAACAAACAAAAACTCAGCACAAATCTCACAAAGCTTACACAAACTACTGGACCAACCTTCAGTTCAGTTCAGTTCAGTCGCTCAGTCGTGTCCGACTCTTTGTGACCCCATGAATCACAGCACGCCAGGCCTCCCTGTCCATCACCAACTCCAGGAGATCACTCAAACTCATGTCCATCGAGTCAGTGATGCCATCCAGCCATCTCATTCTCTGTTGTCCCCGTCTCCTCCCGCCCCCAATCCTTCCCAGCATCAGAGTCTTTTCCAGTGAGTCAACTCGTCACATGAGGTGGCCAAAGTATTGCAGTTTCAGCTTTAGCATCAGTCCTTCCAATGAACACCCAGGATTGATCTCCTTTAGAATGGACTGGTTGGATCTCCTTGCAGTCCAAGGGACTCTCAAGAGTCCAACCTTAGGAGGGCAGAAACCAAAAGGAAGAAAGAATTCAACTTTGAGGCCTGGGAAAAGGAGACCCCAAACACAATTAAGTTAAAAAACAAAAAATGAAAAGGCAGAAAAACACTACATAAATGAAGGAACAAAGTAGAAATGCATAAGTCCAAATAAATAAAGAGGAAACAGGCAAACTACCTGAAAAAGAATTCAGAATAATGATAACAAACATGATCAAAAAACCTCAAAAACAAAATGGAGAAAATGCAAGAATCAATTAACAAAGATCTAAAAGAATTAAAGAATGAACATACAGAGACAAACAACAAAATTACTAAAACTTTCAACAGCAGAATATCTGAAGCAGAACGAATCAGTGAGTTGGAAGATAAAAGGGTGGAAATAACCTCTGAAGAGCAGAATAAAGTAAAAAGAATGAAAAGAACTGAGGATAGTCTCAGAGACCTCTGGGACAATATCAAACACACAAACATTTGAATATTATAGGGGCTCCAGAAGAAGAAGAGAAAAAGAAAGGATTTGAGAAAATTTTTGAAGAGATTATAGTTGAAAATTTCCCCAACATGGAAAAGGAAATAGTCAATCAAGTCCAAGAGGCACAAAGAGTCCCATACAGGATAAACTCAAGGAGAAACACGCCAAGACACACACTAGTCAAACTAACAAAGACTAAACACAAGGAAAGAATATTTAAGGCAGCAAGGGAGAAGCAACAAGTTACAGACAAGGGAAAGTCCATCTGCTTAACAGATGATCTTTCAACAGAAACTGCAGGCCAGAAGGGAATGGAAGGATATATTTAACATACTGAAAGGGGAACATCTACAATGAAGATTACTGTACCCGGCAAGGATCTCATTCAAAATTGATGGGGAAATAAAAAGCTTTTCAGAAAAGCAAAAGTTAAGAGAATTCAGTACCACCAAACCAGATTTACAACAAATGTTAAAGGGACTTATATAGTTAAGAAATACAAGAGAAGAACAAAGATCTACAAATCAACCACAAACAATTAAGAAAATGGCAGTGGAAACATACATATCAATAACTACTTTAAATGTAAATGGATTAAATGCTCCAACCAAAAGACACAGACTGGCTGAACGGATACAAAAACAAGACCCATATATATGCTGTCTACAAGAAACCCACTTCAGACCTAAAGATACATAGAGACTGAAAATGAGATAATGGAAAAATATAATCCACGCAAATGGGAAGCAAAAGAAAGTTGGAGTAGCAATCTTTGTATCAGACAAAATAGACCTTAAAATAAAGAATATTATAAGAGATAAGAGGGGACACTATACAATGATCAAGGGATCAATCCAAGAAGAAGGCATAGCAATTGTAAATATCTATGCACCCAACATAGGAGCGCCTCAATACATAAGACAAACACTAACACACATAAAAGGAGAAATTAACAGTAACACAATAATAGTAGGAGACTTTAACAACCCACTCATACCAATGGACAGATCATCAAAACAGAAAATTAATAAGAAAACACAAATCTTAAATGATACATTAGATAGATGGAACTCACTGATATCTTCAGGACATTCCATCCAAATGCAGAAGAATACACCTTCTTCTCAAGTGCACATGGAACATTCTCCAGGATAGACCACATCTTGGGTCACAAATCAAACCTCAGTAAATTTAAGAGAACTGAAGTCGTATCAAACATCTCCAACCACAATGCTATGAGACTAGATATCAATTACAAGAAAAACACTGTAAGAAACACAAACACATGGAGATTAAACAACACGTTTCTAAATAATCAACAGGTTACTGAAGAAATCAAAAAAATTCTAGAAACAAAGGACAATGAAAACACAACAACTCAAAACCTATGGGATGCAGCAAAACCAGTTCTAAGAGGGAAGTTTATAGTAATACAATCCTACCTCAAGAAACAAGCAAAACATTGAATAGACAACCTAACTTTACACCTAAAACAACTGGAAAAAGAACAACAACAAAAAAAAACACCCCAAAATTAGTAGAAGGAAAGAAATCATAAAGGTATGAGCAGAAACAAATGAAAAAGAAATGAAAGAAACCATAGTAAAGATTAATAAAACTAAAAGCTGGTTCTTTGAGAAGATAAACAAAATTGACAAATCTTTAGTCAGACTCATCAAGAAAAAAAAGAAGAATCAAATCAATAAAATTAGAAATGAAAAAGGACAATGTTACAACAGACAATGCAGAAATACAAAGAATTATAAGAGGCTATTATGAAAAATTATATGGTAATAAAATGAATAACCTGGAAGAAGTGGACAGATTCTTAGAAAAGTTCAGTCTTCCAAGACTGAACCAAAAAGAAATAGAAATTATGAACAACTCAATTAAAAGCACTGAAATTGAAGCTGTGAGCAAAATTCTCCCAAAAAACAAAAGCCCAGGACCAGATGGCTTCACAGGAGAATTCTATGAAACATTTAGAGAAGAGCTAATGCATATCCTTCTAAAACTCTTTCAAAAAATTGCAGAGGAAGGAACACTTCCAAACTCATTCTACGAGGCCACCATCACCCTGATACCAAAACCAGACAAAGACAAACACAGAAAAAGAAAACTACAGGCCAGTATCACAGATGGACACAGATGCAAACATCCTCAACACAATTTTAGCAAACAGAATTCAGCAACACATCAAAAAGCTCATACACAATGATCAAGTTGGGTTTATTCCAGGAATGCAAGGATTTTTCAGTATATGCAAATCAATCAATGTGATACACCATATTAACAAATTTAAAGATAAAAATCATATAATCATCTCAGTAGATACAGAAAAAGCCTTTGACAACATTCAGCAGCCATTTATGATGAAAACTCTTCAAAAACTGGGCATAGAAGTAACCTACCTCAACATAGTGAAGGCCACATGATATGCCTACAGCAAACATTATTCTCAATGGTAAAAAAATGAAAACATTCCCCCAAAGATCAAGAACAAGACAAGGATGTCCACTTTCCCCACTATTATTCAACATAGTTTTGGAAGTCCTAGCTACAACAATCAGAGAAGAAAAAGAAAACAAATCCAGATGAGAAAAGAAGTAAAGCTCTCACTGTTTACAGATGACATGATATTGTACATAGAAAACCCTAAAGATAGTATCAGAAAATTACTAGAGCTAATCAGTGAATTTAGCAAAGTTGCAAGATACAAAATCAATACACAGAAATCATTTGCATTTCTATATACTAACAATGAAAAATCAGAAAGAGAAATTGAGGAATCAATCCCATTTACCATTACAACAAAAAGAATTAAATATCTAGGAATAAATTTACCTAATGAGATGAAAGAACTGTATACAGAAAATTATAAGACATTTAAGAAAGGAATCAAAGGCAACATAAACAAATAGAGATATTACATGTTCCTGGGTAGGAAGAATCAATATTGTGAACATGACTATACCACCAAACGCAATCTATGATTCAATGCGATCCCTGTCAAATTACCAATGGCATTTTTCACAGAACTAGAACAAAAAATTTCACAATTCCTATGTAAACACAAAAGACCCTCAATAGCAAAAGCAGTCTTGAGAAAGAAGACTGGAGCTGGGGGAATCAACCTTCCTGACTTCAGATTATACTACAAAGCTACAGTCAACAAGACAGTATGGAACTGCCACAAAAACAGAAATATAGACCAATGGAACAAGATAGAAAGCCCAGAAATAAACCCATGCACATATGGGTACCTTATTTTTGACAAAAGAGGCAAGAATATACAATGGGGCAAAGACAGTCTCTTCAATAAGTGGTGCCGGGAAAACTGGACAACTACATGTAAAAGAATGAAATTAGAACAGTTCCTAACACCATACACAAAGATAAACTCAAAATGGATTAAAGACCTAAATATAAGACCAGAAACTATAAAACTCTTAGAGGAAAAAGTGAACACTTGATGACATAAACCAAAGCAAGATAATCTAAGACCCAACTCCTAGAGGAACAGAAATAAAAACAAAAGTAAACAAGTGAGACTGGATTAAACGTAACGTAAAAGCTTTTGCACAGCAAAGGAAACTATAAGCAAGGTGAAAAGAAGACCCTCAGAATGGGAGAAAGTAATAGCAAATGAAACAACTGATAAAGGATTTATTTCTAAAATAAACAAGCAGTTCACATAACTCAATGCCAGAAAAACAAACCAATCAAAAAGTGGGAAAGAGACCTAAACAGATATTTTGCCAAAGAAGACATACAGATGGTTAACAAACACATGAAAAGATGCTTAACATTGCTCATTATTAGAGAAATGGAAATCAAAACCACATTGAGATATCACCTCAAACTGGTTAGAATGGCCATAATCAAAAAGTCTACAAACAATAAATGCTGCAGAGTGTGTAGAGAAAAGGGAATGCTCCTGCACTGTTGGTGGAAATGCAAATTGATACAGCCACTATAGAAGACGGTATCAGTTCAGTTCAGTTCAGTCACTCAGTCGTGTCCGACTCTTTGTGACCCCATGAATCACAGCACGCCAGGCCTCCCTGTCCATCACCAATGCCCGGAGCTCACTCAAACTCATGTCAATCGAGTCGGTGATGCCATCCAGCCATCTCATTCTCTGTCAACCCCGTCTCCTCACACCCCCAATCCCTCCCAGCATCGGAGTCTTTTCCAGTCTCGTCGCATGAGGTGGCCGAAGTATTGCAGTTTCAGCCCCAGCATCAGTCCTTCCAATGAACACCCAGGATTGATCTCCTTTAGAATGGACTGGTCGGATCTCCTTGCAGACCAAGGGACTTTCAATGGTGATTCCTTAAAAAAAGTAGGAATAAAACCACCATATGACCCACCAATCTCACTCCTAAGCATATATCCTAAGGAAAACAAAACTGAAAAAGACACATGTATCCCATTGTTCACTGAAGCATTATTTACAATAGCTAGAACATGGAAGCAACCTAGATGTCCACTGACAGATGAATGGACAAAGAAGTTGTGGTACATATACACAATGAAATATTCAGTTCAGATCAGTCGCTCAGTTGTGTCCGACTCTCTGCGACCCCATGAATCACAGCACGCCAGGCCTCCCTGTCCATCACCAACTCCCGGAGTTCACTCAAACTCATATCCACAGAGTCGGTGATGCCATCCAGACATCTCATTCTCTGTCGTCCCCTTCTCCTCCTGCCCCCAACCTTTCCCAGCATCAGAGTCTTTTCCAGTGAGTCAACTTCTCGCATGAGGTGGCCAAAGTACTGCAGTTTCAGCTTTAGCATCAGTCCTTCCAATGAACACCCAGGATTGATCTCCTTTAGAATGGACTGGTTGGATCTCCTTGCAGTCCAAGGGACTCTCAAGAGTCTTCTCCAGCACCACAGTTCAAAACTCAGCCATAAAAAGGAGCATATTTGGGTCAGTTCTGATGAGGTGGATGAACCTAGAACCTATTATACAGAGTGAAGTGAGTCAGAAAGAGAAAGATAAATATCTCATTCTAACACATATATACAGAATCCAGAATAATGGTACTGAAGAACTTATTTCCAGGGCAGCAATGGAGAAACAGAAACAGAGAACACACTTATGGACATGGAGAGAGGGGAGGAGAGGGTGAGATGTACGGAAAGAACGATATGGACACTTACATTACGATATGTAAAATAGACAGCCAATGGGAAACTCAAACAGGGGCTCTGTATCAACCTAGAGGGCTGGGATTGGGAGGAGGTTCAAAAGCGAGGAGATATAAGTATACCTATGGCTGATTAATTTTGAGGTTTGACAGAAAACAACAAAATTCAGTAGAGCAATGATCCTCCAATTAAAAAATTTAAAAAATGATGGGAAAAAAGTACATTTTAAAAACTTAATAAATTAGAACACCCACAGATATGGTAATAAGCAGACTTAAAACCCTATGCTTAAAAGAGTAAGAGATTTGTTATAAGCTCTACCACTGTCTGACGTAAAATACAGTCAGTAGCATTATGGTCAAAGGTGCCTAGCCTGAAGCAAGAAAGTGAAAGTGAAAGTGAAGTCGCTCAGTCGTGTCCGACTCTTCGCGACCCCATGGACTGCAGCCTACCAGGCTCCTCTGTCCATGGGATTTTCTAGGCAAGAGTACTGGAGTGGGGTGCCATTGCCTTCTCCGATTCACACCTTCTAGCAACAGATAATTCTAGAACTATCTGCAGGAAGATGCGGCCGATGCAGCTCAGCACCTGGGGCTCGTGCTCTGGGTGGAACTGGATGACCGCGCGGTACGCATCCACAGCCAGCACGTAGTCCTTCATGAGCAGCAGGCAGTTGGCCATGGAGCACGTCACCCGGCCCAGGCGGGACCGCCACAGCTGCACGGAGGCTTGCCTGTTCTCCTGCGCGATGCTGCTCATGGTCCCGTCCTCCGCCAGGCCCTGCTCCAGGTTGGCCAGGATCCTGCTGCAGGCGGCCTTCACCCTGTGGAGCCGGTCCAGGGATTCCTGGGGGTGCCCCAGGTACTGCTGAAGCTCCGCGTGCAGGATCCGCATGGAAAAGGGGACGGTGGAGCCCCTGTGCCCCGGGTACACGTGCGGGTAGTACTCGTAGTAGAGGTCCGGCTGGTCCAGGTTGCCGAAGGGCTTGAACTCCATCTCGGCGTTCTGGAACAGGCCCAGCTTCACCAGCAGTGCCAGCCTCACGAACCAGAGCTGGACTCTCCATGGGAAGCGGGAGGGCCAGAGTAAAAATCCAAAACCCGCCGCTTATTAGCTATGTGACCTTAGGCAATTAAATTTCTTAGCATCTCAGTTTTCTCATCTATATTAATAATCTAATATCGAATTAAAAAAATAATTCCAAGAAAAGAGGCACGAATAAAGTTATTTTCTACATACTTGTACACTACAGGCTAAAAGTAGTATAGAACAAAACAAATGATTAAGAGTAGTACAAAAAAGATTAAGCCAAGAAGAGGCTAAAGAGCAAATAACTTAAGGATGTCTTCTGAGGCACACACCTGTCACCAAATATCTGCTGAATTTTCTTGACCTTGATGGTTTTAAGGTTTCTACACTTCAAGTTATAGTAAATCTAAGTAGAATCTGAAAAATGAAATGTTAATATTATAATAACTAAGATAACTAAATTTTAAAAAGCATACAAAGAAATACAATAATAAAGGCAAAATATAAACTAAAAGAGAGTACTGAAAAATATTTCAGTAATTCAAAAGGAAGCTGAAAAAAGATAATAGAGGAAAGAAAAACAAACAGAAAAACAAATCATAGAACTAAACCCAAACATACTGACAATTTTACTAAATGTAAATGGTATAAACCGGAGAAGGCAATGGCAAGCCACTCCAGTACTATTGCCTAGAAAAATCCCATGGATGGAGGAGCCTGGTAGGCTGCAGTCCATGGGGTCGCTAGGGGTCGGACACGACTGAGCGACTTCACTTTCACACATTGGAGAAGGAAATGGCAACCCACTCCAGTGTTCTTGCCTGGAGAATCCCAGGGACGGGGGAGCCTGGTGGGCTGCCATCTATGGAGTCGCACAGAGTCAGACACGACTGAAGTGACTTAGCAGCAGCAAATGGTATAAACACATCAATTAAAAAATCTGAGACCTAACTAAATGTTATCTATATGAAACTAAAATGAAATAAAACAATAGATATGTTATATGTAAAAGAATAGAAAAAGATATACCAACAACAGCAAGCTACATTCTTTTAAAAATTACATGGAACATTCAATAAGACAGGATGGCATCCTGGATCATAAAAGAAATCTATCAAATTTAAAAGAACTGAAATCATACAAAAATGTCTCTGCCATAACAATTAACTAGGAGTTAAAAGCACTATGATATCTGGAGAGCTTCCAGATACTTGGAAATTAAGCAACATACATCTGTAATCAATTCTGTAAACAAAAAGGAAATCAAATCTTAGGAGAGAAATTAGAAAATATTTGAGCTAAATGAAAATAAAATAAAAATATATCAAAAATTTGTGAAATGCCACTAATGTGGTGCTTTGAGAGTAATCTATAGCATCTGAAGAGAGGTTTCAAATCAGTAATCTGTTTCCATTATATGGAACAAGAATGAAAAGAGCAAAAAATACCCAAAGGAAGAAGGAAAATTGTATAAGAACAGAGACCAAATTAAATTGAAAATCAAAAAGCAAAAGAGAAAAATCAATGAAACCAGGGTCTTTGAAAAGATTAAGAAAATTGAGAAACCTCAAAAGAGGAAGAAGACACAAACTGTCAATAACAGTTACCCTGCTGCTGCTGCTGCTGCTAAGTCACTTCAGTCGTGTCCGACTCTGTGTGACCCCACAGACGGAAGCCCACCAGGCTCCCCCGTCCCTGGGATTCTCCAGGCAAGAACACTGGAGTGGGTTGCCATTTCCTTCTCCAATGTGTGAAAGTGAAGTCACTCGGTCATGTCTGACTCGTAGCGACCCCACGGACTGCAGCCTACCAGGCTCCTCCATCCATGGGATTTTCTAGGCAAGAGTACTGGAGTGGCCTGCCATTGCCTTCTCCGAACAGTTACCCTATGACTTACTATTTCTAGGGATAGGGAAACTTAAATTCACACAAAAAACTGTCCACTCATGTTTATAGTAGCACTATTTATAACAAAGAAGCTTCCCTGGTGGCTCAAGAAACTGCCTGCAATGCAAGAGACCCAGGTTAGATTCCTGGGTCAAAGATCCCCTGGAGAAGGGAATGGCAACCCACTCCAGTATTCTTGCATGAAAATCCCACGTATAGAGGAGTCTGGTGTGCTACAGTCCATGGGGTCACAAAGAGTGGGACATGCCTGAGCAACTAAAACTTTCACTATTCATAACAAAAAATGAAAACAATCTAAAATGTCCTTCAACAAATTGGAGTGTATGGATAAACAAACTGTAGTGCTTCTAGACAGTGGAATACTACTCAGCAAGAGAAAAGGAACAAACCATTGATACACACAACACAGATAAATTTCAAAAACCTAAGTAAAAGCCATGTTCAAAGGCTACATATTATATAATTCCATTTACATGATAAGAGAAATGGCAACTATAGGGACAGATCAACAGTTGACGGGTTAGTGGCAGAAAGAGGGTTTGACTACAAAGGTGCAGCATGAAGAAACTTTTTGGAATGAATAAATTTTTTGTATTGTGATTGTAGTGGTAGTGGTAGTTATACAATTATACACATTTGTCAAAAACTCAGAGAACGATACACAAGTTACTAAGCTCTACTACCTCGGTAAAGTTTCTTAACCTGTTTACATCTCAGTTTTTACCTATAGGATCAAGTATGGTACTGTATTGACTTTATAAAGTTAAGATTTAACGATTAAAATATTTTGAACAAAATTTATATTCAGGATATGCTGAATTTGAAATGCCTTTGAGGTATCTAAGTAGGCAGTTTAATGAAGAGGTCAAAGCAAATCTCTGAGATGAATCAGGGGCAATCATGGTGATTCCTGAAGCCATGAGATTGCCTATGGAAAGGAAAAGGAAAAGAGGGGTCAGAGCACCCAGTTTTCATTAACTTCAACATTTTATGGCTAAGCAGAGGAGAATAAGTATGTAAAGGCATCAAGAGGAGACAGAAATACAAGTAAAACCAGATTATTGCTGTGTAAAACACTGGAAAAGACCCTGATGCTGGGAAAGATTGAGGGCAAGAGGAGAAGAGTGGGGGTGGGGGGAAGGGCAGAGGAGGACATGGTCACTGACTCAATGGGCATGAGTTTGAGTAAACTCCGGTTGACAGTGAAGGATAGGGAAGCCTGATGTGCTGCAGAAGAGTTGGACACGATTTTACAACTGAACAACAACAAATTTACAGGTTATGTCCTTAAAGTGAGAGACTGAGCTCTTCATCACCTCATCCCTCATTCCTGCTCACCTGACTGAGAAGTGAAGTGACATAAGAGTGAGATTTTTACCATGTGGCCTAAGGAACGGTACAGCAGCAAGATAGAAGGAATCTGAGTTTCTGACACCATGGAACCTCCGTATCAAGTTAGCGGCTCCACTGTGTTGTTACTCCCTTTAAAACACTCTTTAACTGAAGATACAGCAGTCACAGTATTTTCAGAACTCACCAAAGCAGATTTATGACAAGGGGCATATACAACGAATGATATCAACACATTTTAAAGCAAATATTTAAACAAAAGGTACAACATGTGACATGTACATATTAATGATATAAGAATTACCTAATCACAAAAAGCACATGATAGATTTCTACAGTTTGAAACTGATAAGCATTTTAAAGTTTGTATGTATTTAAAAATACTCACAAATGATTCTTTGTTTTGTTGGATTTTTAGAAGGAATGAGGGCTGAAGTAGAGAGTCAATGTAAGTAATTAGGTTATTTCTCACATTAATAATGAATATAACAAGAAAGCAGATAAAGAACAAATAATCTAGAAATCAGACACAGGTTTAGTCTGTGCTATTTGTAATTGTTATTGTTCAAAGCTTTAACCATGACTATTACTTTTTCAGTCACTGAAAAGAAACTTCAGTACAATTTTAATTGAATTCTTAGCTATCATAATTAAGTATAAGAAAACCCATTCACTAGAATATTCAAGATTAAAGTTATACAATTTACTTTTATATATATTAATGGTTCACAATAACAGAATAACATAAAAACTCCCAATTTAACTTAAAAAAAATATAATCTGTATTCTCAAAACAATCTTCAAATTATTTCTTTATTGGAAATTTGGAAAGGAGTAGAAAATCCTGCATCTTTTAAGCCTGCAGAGAATTATCAAAAGCCTGATTCAAGTATCAAAATAAGTTTCATGCTAAGAGGGAAAAAAGTAATAATTATTTACTAAACCTTTTTTCATGTTTACCGTCTGGTGTTTCTACCAGCCATTTCCAGCAAACGACCAGGAAGATGCTTGTTTCTCAGACACAATGGTTTTTTTTTTCTGACTAAATTCATTTCTGAACTAAAAGCATACAAAGTTAATAAACGGAAGGAAAAGCAAATACAGAGTTGTCATTTTTAAATTATATTCTTAAAAGGTTTAGGGGTATCATTTGTGGAACACAAAGAGATTTCCTTCTCTAACAGCATTCCAGGACATCACTCTTTCCTGCCTACCAGCAGACAAGATTATACTTGTCTGGAATGTCAGTGAAGTATTTATACAAAGGCAGTTTTTTCAGAATCTTCTTATTGTGAACACAAAACAGGAAATACAGTAATACCATCAGTCTATGTTAAACACTATTTAGTATAAACTGTTTCTCTCTTAATAAGCACTAGGTTAACCTCCAGGAGAAGGAGGTGAAAATGAGCACATCTATAAACACAAACCACTAGGTGTTTGCAGCCAGCTAGAGGGAAGGTTCAAGGGAAAAAACCCAATTAAACTTTAAGAATTTGCCAAACTGCATTTTAGTAAGTGTCACACTACAGTGTCTAATAAAAAACTCATTTTTCTCAAGTTCACAGGAGAAAATAAAAGTAGTCTATCAAAGTTAATACATTGTTGAATGAAAAACAGCCTAAAAAGTTGATTTTATTGAAAAACTAATTTGGAGGCAGAAAAAATAAATTTCTATGTAAAGGGGCCAACCATTAAAAACAACAAATACAGCATTTTATGTTCTAAAAAATATTTTTTCATTTAAAAAAAAATTTACCTTCCATGAGTAAAAAAAAAAATAGTTCCTACAAACCTACTACTAGAGAGTTTTCAACTTTTCTTACAAGTAGATTATAAAGTGTAACTGGAAACCCAAGTAGAGTAAGTCTCATAGAGATTAATTTTAATTTTTCATATAGCAAAATGAACTTTGGTTTGACTGCCCCCTGCTGATGCAAAATTTTCAAAACTATAGAAGTTAATAAAATTGTAATAGTTAAACTATTTTTTACTCAGAAATTAGCTTCAATTTCTTATTGAAAATGAAGGAGATTTAAATACTTAAACTTCTGTGCCTTATTTTCACCCAGTGGGCAAATATTTGTGGAATATCTATGACCTCACACATATCAAAAATATGATTTCATCTCTCTGGCCTCAAAATACTTATAAGTTATTAGATGAACAGGAAAAATGTGAAAAATAAACTATTAGAGAAAATCAAGAACTAAACTAAATAGTACTGAAGAGAAGTAAGCCAGGGAAAGAGGTTGGTAGGGCCAAATTAGTTTAAAAAACTTAATGAAAAAGGTTAAGACCAAGACAGCTGAGAAAATGTAGTAAGAAAATATAAAAGAGACAAAATAAGCAGAAGCCTGGAGGAAATCCTAAAGATAGAATGCACAGGACACCAGAAGAACTTAATTTCCAGAATAAATGGATAAATGTTTAGTGAGAATAAAAAATAGAGAGAGATGGGACCCAACTTTTGAAACTAAAAATGTTAGAATGAAGAGTGAGACTTGAGGCAAACAAGGATTCACTGAAGGTTCCCTAGCAGCATAATACCGTGTTAAAACAGTATAATAATGGGGTAAAGCAGCATAAAACCTGGTTAAAGACAATCCTTTAGGAAGGATACCGTGAAACAGAACAAAGAGGAAATGGAGGAAGACGAGCCCGTGGGCAGAGAAAACTGGAAGACAACTATAGTAAGCCAAGGAGAATGGAAGCAAAGGGAATGGAAAAGAGAAATGAAATTGAGACACATTTTGAGTTAAAAACAAAACTGAGTGCCTAATTGGATTCAGCTTTTTGTCTAATTCTTATGCCATATTAAATGATTGTTAAATTCAACTGAAATAAAAGAGAAGCAGTGAACAAAAAGTTAACAGAAGGGAAAATTGTAGTGTCATTGGAGCTAATGGGATACAGAGTTTCAAGGAGATGTGAGTAGTCAGCAGGATCAAATTTGTGAAATTCAAGACAAATAAGAACCCTTAAGAAACCATTAAATTTTGTGTGGTAGTCATGGTGACCCTTACATATTCACTTTTATTAAAGCTGTTCAGCCAAGGAGGAACTAGAGAGCTTAAAATTTAAAAAACTGAGATGAGATACAGAAACAAAGCAGAGGAATTCACTTTAGGGAGAATATGTCCATCTCGGGTTAGAGGGAAGGAGGAGCATATAGGTAACAGGGCAGAGCTATTTTTATAGTTCAAGATGGGATATATGAGGAATTTCATGGCAAATGGTCTCAATTATCTCAATAAATCAGCTTCCAAGTTCATTTTTCAAAAACGAAAAATGATAGATCAATATTCAGAAAAAACCTGGATAATACTTGATACCATATTTCTACCCAGGAATCCAGTTTCTACTGGAGATGACCAGTCCCATGGAATGGCTTCTTCTAGCCAACACTTCTCATTTTTCTATACCTATCTAGAAAAAGCTGTGTGTTATTTTGTAAAAAAGTTTAAAGTTGACCCACTGATGACACGGCTTCTGACACATACATAGCTTTTCCAAACATGGTTTCTGTGAATTCATCTGGAATAGAGCATGCAAATCAATAATAGACTTTATTCACACACTACAGGTAAAAGCAGTAAAAGTAAGACCACATGGAAAAGTAATGTGTCTCCTAATATAAAACAGTACTTCTGTTTTAGAATCTCACACACACACACACACACAAAACAAAAACAAAAGAAATCATAATTTCTGAACCTTATGTTACATTTTCTTTGTAAAGAAACTTTGATGAAAGAAGTGTAATATAAGAGTTCACATGACACAACTAAAGACTGAAGATTCCTCATGTCACAACTGGCAGGGCAAATAAATAATAAAATGAATAATTAATAAATACGTTTTTTGGCTTCCCAGGTGGTGCTAGTGATAAAGAACCCGCCTGCCAATGCAGGAGACATAAGAGACAGGTTTGATTCCTGGGTCAGGAAGATCCCCTGGAGGAAAATATGGCAATCCACTCCAGTATTGCTGCCTGGAGAATTCCATGAACACAGGAGCTTGGTGGGCTACAGTCCATAGGGTGGTCAAGAGTAGGACATGACTGAAGTGACTTAGCACAGCACACAGCATAGAACAAGTATTTTTTAAAAGTTGAATGCTGAAATGATAAAAGTTTCCTCTTAAAACTCACACTCACAAAAATGATGTAATAAAACCCCAGGATATAATGAGGTCCAATAAGAACATATTATTTTATTGAAGAGGACAACAATTGTTTTAAAGCAAGGCCTTATTTCTCTTCATGACTAAATCTTCAAAACATTACAATAAAATTTATATGAGATGCTAACACTAATCGATATTTCCTAGAAAAGATGAAAAATCATAAGTATTTGTACAATGAATAAAGTGCTATACTGACTGCATGTCTACATAATAGACCAAAGTTTTCTCTAAAGTTAAATAGGTAGAGATCTGATAATATCTTCTTCCTTTTAAATTGAAAATGATTATATAAGTTATTAAATAAAATTTTATAAAAAGAATTAACCTTTTTTCAATTATTTGAATATCATCCTCTAGTCTTTATATACATGAACACATTTTACAGCAATAGTTATGTTAGATATTTCAAACACGTTTTGCAATAAAAAATGTCACCTTTCCATTTTCAGACTCAAGTAAAATGGAATTTTCCAAGGCAACTGTATTTTGAAAACGAAATAAAAGTTCCTTTGACAAGAGATTTCCCCACAAAAAAGTAAAATTAAAAAAACGAAGAGGTCAGTTTTCAGAAGGTAAAGTACATATGACAAGACAAAAGGAATGACCATTTTAAACTGAGGAATGTAAAGCAAATTTAAATCAATACAGAATGTAGGACATATCTGGATGACGAGCAGAGGTATATTTCAAAACACTGCTCGCAACTGAAAATGCTGTCTAATAAACATGTAATTGAAAAAAGGTGACATAGCCAAGCTAATAGTTTTATACTATACTCATTAAAGTAGATTAATAAAAATACAAGGAGATAGCCCTAAGTACAGAAAGAACAGTTTATCAATACAATATTAAAAATCTTTCTTCCTGGTATCTTCCTTCATTAGTTGTTACTGCATTAAACATCAAAAGTAGCAATATTATGTTGAGAGGAGCATAGTTAAAACAAACTTACTTATCCCGGATCATATCTAGCTCTTTCTTATCAGCATATCCTACAGAAATAATTACCTAATTATCTAAACAATACCTTGTGTACTAAGTTGCTTTAGTAGTGTCCAATTCTGTGATGCTATGGACTGTAGCCCACCAGGCTCCAATGTCCATGGGATTCTACAGGCAAGAATACTAGAGTGGTTTGCCATGCCCTCCTCCAGGGGATCTTTCAGACCAGAGATTGAACCCGCATTTCTTACATCTCCTGCATTGGTAGGCAGGTTCTTTACCACTAGCGCCACCTGAGAAGCCCATAAATAATACCCTAGACACTAAAACAAGTAAGTTTTGAACATACAGATTGGAAATAGAAGGTGATGTGTGGACATGAATGAGACAACAAAACAATGAAAAACAAACAAACAAAAAAACTAAGAAGATGAGAGCATATACTGGCCCCTGGGTCAGAAATGAAAACTGTGGGATGATAGTATCCCTGAGAGTGAGTGACAAAGCCAGTTTAAAAAAGTTGGATTTGCCCCCTAAAAAGTTTTGTAAACAATCACCCTGGAATACTCGTCTTTTAAGAATTAGGAGGAAAAAGTTCATTATGCTCCAAGGAGATACAAAAAGGCCTTGGGATTTGACTCAATTAAAATAATCTATTTAGATAAGAAGGTTACAGAACCAAGTGTCTTAGTTTGACAGCAGTAACAATCCTCATTCACCAAGACTTACCTATTGCCTGAGGAACATGTTAAGGTCCTATATATGATGACAGAACACACACAATAAGAAAAATAATGTAAACTGAAAGGATGGTTAATATTAATAATCTGTTTTAGACATAAATACTGATGGATAAAACATCACCAGCATACCAAAGTCCTTTGATCATAATTATCCCTTAATCATTATTGTCTTTTTTTGTTTTTAGTTTCTCTGAGAAGCTATGTGAATAAAGGCAAGATAGAAAATATCAGAAAAGATACAAGCAGAATTTAAATACGAGAATTGTGTTAATGACTCACTGGAGAAATTCAAATGTAATGAACTGTTTCCTCAACAGTAGTGATTAACTCCCAGGGATCTATCCACATTCCCTTGACCAGTACTTGCAACAATTAAGACACTGAAATATCTGGCTGGTCAGGGTTGATAGTAAATTACGTGCGTTTAGAAAACAACTGGTTACTATAATGAAAGAGCCCATAATTATGGCCTCACTAACACAATATTATCTAAACTGAACCTTTACTTTTGTAATCTGGTCTAAAGCTCTCTAATGCCCAGCACATCTAGCTCATCGATTAATTCGACAGAAAATGTTAAGATATCCAAGAATAAACAAGTTGCAAAATGAAAGCCAAACTGGGAGTGAAGATAGCTCCATCCTGCACACTACTCTATTTCATCTTAATTTTTTAAGTCTAAGAAGAGAAATGGTAGAAAGACAATAAAGGACTGTTGCTGTTGTTCAGTCACTCAGTCGTGTCCAACTGTTTGCGACCCCATGGACTGCAGGTTGCCAGGCTTCCCTGTCCTTTACCATCTCCCAGAGTACTCTTGCCTAGAAAATCCCATGGACGGAGGAGCCTAGTAGGCTGTAGTCCATGGGGTCGCTACGAGTCAGACATGACTGAATGACTTCACTTTCACTTTTCACTTTCACACATTGGAGAAGGAAATGGCAACCCACTCCAGTGTTCTTGCCTGGAGAATCCCAGGGATGGGGGAGCCTGGTGGGCTGCTGTCTGTGGGGTCACACACAGTTGGACACGACTGAAGTGACTTAGCAGCAGCAGCAGCAGAGCTTGCTCAAACTCATCTCCATTGAGTTGGTGATGCCATTCAACCATCTCATCCTCTGTCATCCCCTTCTCCTCCTGCCTTTAATCTTTCCCAGAATCAGGGTCTTTTCCAATGAGTGGGCTCTTCGCATCAGGTGGTCAAAGTATTGGAGTTTCAGTTTTAGCATCAGACCTTCCAATGAATATTCAGGATTGATTTCCTTTAGTACTGACTGGTTTGATATCCTTGCAGTCCAAGCGAGTCTTCAAGAGTCCTCTTCAACACCACAGTCCAAAGGCATCAATTCTTCGGCACTCAGTCTTTTTTTACTGTCCAGCTGTCACATCTGTACATGACTACTGGAAAAACCATAGCTTTGACTACACGGACCTTTGTCAGCAAAGAAATGTCTCTGCTTTCTAATATGCTGTCTAGGTTTGTCATAGCTTTTCAAGGAGCAAGTGTCCTTTAATTTCATGGTGGCAGTCACCATCTGCAGTGATTTTGGAGCCCAAGAAAATAGTCTGTCACAGTTTCCATTGTTTCCCCATCTATTTGCCCTGAACTGAGAGGACCTAATGCTATGATCTTAGGGTTCTGAATGTACTTAGTTGAACTTGAGTACAACTAAAGTTTTAAGCCAGCTTTTTCACTCTCCTCTTTCACTTTCATCAAGAGGCTCTTTAGTTCCTCTTCACTTTCTGCCATAAGGGTGGTGTCATCTGCATGTCTGAGGTTACTGATATTTCTCTTGGCAATCTTGATTTTAGCTTGTGCTTCACCCAGTCCAGCATTTTGCATGATGTACTCTCCATATAAGTTAAATAAGCAGGGTGACAATATACAGCCTTGACGTATTCCTTTCCCAATGTGAAACCAGTCTGTTGTTCTATGTCTGGTTCTGTTGCTTTCTGACCTGCATACAGATTTCTCAGGAAGCAGATAAGGTGATCTGGTATTCCCAACTCTTTAAGAATTTTCCTTGGTTTGTTGTGATCACACAGTCAAAAGCTTTAGCATAGTCTATAAAGTAGAGGTAGATGTTCTTCTAGAATTCTCTTGCTTTTTGTGTGATCCAGTGGATTTTGGGAACTTGATCTCTGATTTCTTTGCCTTTTCTAAATCCAGCTGGTACATCTGGAAGTTCTTGGTTCATATCCTGTTGAAGCCTAGCTTGGAGGATTTTGAGCATTACTTTGCTAGCATGTGAAATGACTGCAACTAATTATTGTTTATCTTCTCTCTCTCTTGAAGCCAGGATTATGATCCTAAGTCTCCTCATAAACAAGAGCAAGAAACAGATAGATGGAATGAAATGGTAGAATAAATAACCTGTCGAAATAATGCAAGAAACTTGATCACACCTAGGGTTATATTCTAACTTTCAGAACTAAATTAGTCAATTATAACTCTTCATAAATGGTTCCCTCTTTCTAAGACACTCTATCTGAATTTCTGCTTTAATATTTTTATAAATAATTTCTTTAAGCAAAATCCTATATTGTTGGAGAAAGCTTCAACTATATCTAATTTTAAAATTATAGAGCTGTATTTTTCCCAACAAAAGGAAAACCTCCTAAGTTATCAGCACCTAAACATATCAATCACAAAATTTAAAAAAAAAAATCTCTTTAAAAAGTGACAGGAAAAAATAAATAAATAAAAAGTGACAGGAATATAAGAGAATTCTTGAGAAACAAAAAGAAAAATACAAATTTACAGAGGTAATCTAATGAAAAATAGCTAACTCTAGAGCAGGCATTTGCCTTGAGTGTATCTGAGGATTCCTTACAGTCCAGAAATTAATGACTCCCATATATCTGTGAAGGTTTAAAAAGAACAACAACAAAAAAATCAAGGGCCTTGCCTTCGAGGATGGTTGAATCAGAGAGAGAACAAAAAGAAGTGAGTCCCATATGGACACTGTAAATAGGTCAACACTGTGTAACCCAGGCTACAGTAGGAGACTCTAGGATATGGCATCATAGCCTTAGGTAAAAGAGAAATAAAGACTCTCCACAGAACTGATAATCATGAGTCTTAATAAGACTACACACATAGCCCCCAAACTTGAAACTAAAATTTTAGTTTATTTTTTTTTTCATTTTTTTTTATTTTACAATATTATATTGGTTGGTTTTGCCATAAATTGACATGAATCCGCCCCGGGTGTACGTACGTTCCCCTTCCTGAACCCCCCTCCCACCTCCCTCCTCCCCTTATCCTCCCTCTGGATCATCCCCGTGCACCAGCCCCAGGCATCCTGTATCATGCATTGAACCTGGAATGGTGATTCGTTTCACATATGATAATATACATGTTTCAATGCCATTCTGCCAAATCATCCCACTCTCACCCTCTCCCAAAGAGTCCAAAAATTTTAGTTTAAATTGGACCTGGACACCCCAGTAGCTATAAACACACTTAGTATGCACAACTTGGCTTCTAAATACTGTTCCCATCAAAAGGAATCAGTTCCTCTTGAAGAAGTGGCAGATTTCAGTATTATTAGTCCAGAACACATTTTGCCAGAAAGAATGTACAAAAGAATAATGGAGATAAAACAAAAGAGTATGGGAGTGGAAGGTGATCCAAGTGGCATAAATTGGGATAATTTGAACATCAAGATAAATACTGGTAAAAACTCAAAAAATGAATAAAGTAAGAATTCCTAAGTTCATAGTGATAAAAACAAGGAAAAAGGGACCATTCTTCCTTATTGTAGAAAGCCAATCAATAGAGACAGAAAATTCCACTTTACAACAAATGCATATAGGCAAAACCAACCAATATAATATTGTAAAATAATTAGCCTCCAACAAATAAAAAAATAAAAGGAAAAAAATAACTAGAAAATAATTCTTGGAGGTTATTCTTTGAGGTACTGTTGAAAAAGAAAGTGAAAGTGTTAGTCGTTTGCAACCCCATGGACTGCAACCCACCACAGGCTTCTCTGTCTATGGAATTCTCCAGGAAGAATACTGGAGTGGGTTGCCATTTCCTTCTCCACGGGAACTGTTAGGTATGGCAAAACATTGACAATACCCTAAGTGTCCATCAGTAGGGGATTATTTTGCCCATTATTATGTCCGTCAGTAGGGGATTATGTAATTGTGTCTGTGTACCTGCAAAAGCATAGGAAAATACCCATAGACTGATAAGGAAAGATCTCCAAGATAAAAAGCTAAAGGAAAAAAGCAAAGGACTGAGTAATATGCATTTTTCTACATTTCGTGTATTTGTGGGAGACATATCTACTTATGCTTTATTGACTATGCTAAAGCCTTTGACTATATGGATCACAACAAACTGAAAAATTCTTCAAGAGATGGGAATACAAGACCACTTTACCTGTCTGGTGGCTCAGATGGTAAAGTGTCTGCTGACAATGTGGGAGACCCAGGTTCGATCCCTGGGTCAGGAAGATCCCCTGGAGAAGGAAACGGCAACCTACTCCAGTACTCTTGCCTGGAAAATCCCATAGATGGAGGAGCGTGGGAGTCTACAGTTCATAGGGTCGCAAAGAGTTGGACATGACTGACTGAGTGACTTCACTTTGGACTTCCCCGGTGGTTCAGACGGTAAAGCGTCTACCTACAATGTGGGAGACCCAGGTTCAATCCCTGGGTCAGGAAGATCTCCTGGAGGAGGAAATGGCAACCCACTCCAGGATTCTTGCCTGGAAAATCCCACAGATGGAAGAGCCTGGTGGGCTATGGTCCATGGGGTCGCAAAGAGTCAGACACAACTGAGCGACTTCACTTTCTTTCTTTCTTTACCTGTCTCCTGAGAAATATGTATGCATGTCAAGAAGCAACAGTTAGAACCGGATAACGAAAAATGGACTGATTTCAAATTTGGAAAGGCATATATCAAGGCTGTATACAGTCACCCTGTTTATTTAACTTACATAGAGAGTACACCATGCAAAATGCCAGGCTGGATGAGACACAAGCTGGAATCAAGACTGCCAGGAGAAATATCAATAACCTCAGATATGCAGATGACACCACCCTTATGGCAGAAAGTGAAGAGGAACTAAAGAGCCTCTTGAAGAAAGTGAAAGAGGAGAATGAAAAAGCTGGCTTAAAACTCAACATTCAAAAAACGAAGATCATGGCACCTGGTCCCATCACTTCATGGCAAATAGATGGGGAAACAGTGGAAACAGTGAGAAAATACTTTCTTGGGCTCTAAAATCACTTCAGATGGTGACTGCAGCCATGAAATTAAAAGACACTTGCTCCTTGGATGAAAAGCTATGAAAAACCTAAACAATACTAAAAAGCAAAGACATTACTTTGCTGACAAAGGTCCATATAGTTAAAACTATGGTTTTTCCAGTAGTCATGTGCAGATGTGAGGGTTGGACCATAAAGAAAGCTGAGTGTAGAATTGATGCTTTTGAACTGTGGTGCTGGAGAAGACTCTTGAGAGTCCCTTGAACCGCAAGAAGATCCAACCAGTCCATCCTAAAGGAAATAAGGCCTGAATATTCACTGGAAGGACTGATGCTGAAGCTGGAAACTCTAATATTATGGCTACCTGATGTGAAGAACTGATTAATTAGAAAAGACCCTGATGCTGGGAAAAAATGAAGGCTGGTGGAGAAGAGGAGTACAGAGGGTGAGATGGTTGGATGGCATCACTGACTTGATGGACATGAGTTTGAGCACGCTACGGGAGTTGGTGATGGACAGGGAAACGTGACATACTGCAGTCAGTGAGGTTGCAAAGAGTTGAACACGACTGAGAAACTGAACTGACCTGAACTGTGGGAGACATGGGTGTAAAAAGTAAAATATATGCATATTTGCTTGCATTAAAAACAGCATTGAAAGAAGAAAGAGACTAACACAAATCAGGTGAGAAAGACAAGATTGGGATACAGAGGTAGGAGCAAGATATCAGCATACAGGTCTTTCTAAACACTTTACATCTTTTAGATCTATATTACAGGATATCAAAATATCATGTAAAATAGTCTTTAAGGTGAAAAAGTAACTCAAATATACATAGAATACAGGATAAGAAGATATTACTTGGCTTTCTGTTATCAGTGAAAATATTTATTTTATACATTACAATCTTGAAGAAATCATCAAATGTCATGTTTCACCTCTAACTGAGATACCATTTTTTCTCTGTACTAACTTCACAGCTCTGGCTGGTCCCTTAATTTAAAGAAACAAAACAAAACCAAAATCCTATGAAGAGTTTTGGTGGTGAATGTAGAACTCCTGCATGTCTCCATGAAAGAGATAACGTCTTAAACATGAAACAAAAGTGACCTGATATGATTTGTAACTTCAATTTGCATTTTTTTCACCCTCTACAGTAAGCATAACTTTCATAAAATGTATTCAGTTAATGGCAAACAATACAACTATTTAAAAACAAGGTCAATTGCAATTTTTTACATATTATGGCTTTTATATCACATTTAGTCCCCAATGTATGTTGGGGGCATACGATGGATGGAATATTATTAAATCTCTTAAGAGGCTATATGCTCTTCTCTATGTAATACTGCCACAAACCTCTACAGCTGTAATAGGAATGCCCTGGAAACAGGCCAGGTTCCAAAAACCTAGATCTCTGGAAGGCAATATAAACACTTTTTGTCAGTCTCTAACTTCCCTACCACTAAGTTACAAGGTGTGTTTGTGTTTATACATGTGTGGTTTACATATACTTCCTCCTACTGTAAATTACTGTGATTTAGTAGATAATGATGAAAATGAATGGAGGTACAATAGCTTCACTGGTGGAATGAACAAGGATATGCCTACTTCTTACATTGCAAGCAACAATCAATTAGGTAAATGTTGGACAATTCTTTTAATTCATCCGAGAAAAGTTTAGGGTCAGTACAAATTAGCAAACATCCATGTGACAAGTATAAAATAACCACATGACTTCCAGATGTGTTAACTGAGACTTAGACATTAAATAAATTACCCACAGTCTCAACTATGAAGTAGATTCAAAGCTTCAGGCTGCTGAATATTCTAAGAGAATTAATTTTACATATTATTATTTTTAATTAAATGATTTAAGCATCAATAAAGAAAAAATTCTTTACAACCTCATCTCCTACAAAGTAGAAGCTTCCTTTTATATTTGTGGAGGTAAGAAGTTACACAAAATTTCTCACCTTTCTATGATAAGATTTTTATTTCTCTGTATCGTGAGATCACCATATTGTCTCCATGAATATTTTTCAAAGAATGTTTATATTTACCATGTCCAGAGGTCCCCAAATCAACATCTAAACTCTCTTTTCTCTCTTCTCAGTAATTAAAACAAATCAAACGAAATCTCCCTATAAAACATTCTAAGTATCAGTGTGGCTATTCATTTTGGAAAATTGCCATCAGGATAAAATTCATGCTTGGGAGCAAGATTTTTCTACCTCAACATGACTGACTTTTTGGCTAGATAATATTTGTTATGGGAGCTCCCTTGCACATCAAAGGATGCTCAGCAGCAGCCCTACTTACTCTCTGTCTACTGGATGTCAATATCATCACTCTACTTGCACCAGCCAAAAATGTCTTCAGACACTGTCAAATGTCCAAGGGGTAGGGTGAGCAGGAATCACCAGGTTGAGAATCACTGTTAGAGAAGATTACAAAATCCCCATTATTAAAAATTTTAGAGGAAAGAATAGATAATCAACTTCTGGATAGCTCAGACACTGATACAGAATCTGGTTCTAATAGTTTCTGTTTGCTTTACAGCATCTTTTGAAGTTTTTCTTCTTGTTTGTTTCTATAAATCTCTCCCTCTAAACTTTCTTATAGAGTCAAAATTCTTATAAATTTAAAAAATAAGAGAAATGGCCTGGAAGTAGTCTTGAATTACCAGTGTACCCATTACTGTAAGGGCTCATGTTTTTCTTCTTAACTTTGACAAAGATGACAACATGTCAACCTTCCGAATCAGGCTCAAAGCAGGGGTTGTAAGGAGCTATATATGGAAACTAAAAATGAAATACAGGTAATTAGTAATTTAATTACTGACACTCCTGTTTTTCAGCATAATCACTCTCCTCAAAGGCTGAACTAGTGAGGATCTTGCAAGCTATTAAAAACTGTTTATGGCTTGATTTATTTTTAACTGGATATGAGGCTGCAGCACACTAACGGCTATTACTAATGCAGAGGGATGTTTTAATCCCTGTAGAGATTGTCTGGGTAAGTGAGCAAAGACTCTAGCTGACAGTGCAGATAATACAATTCAGTTCCAGGCCAAAGCACTGTATTTGTTTTTGTTGTTTTTCTCCTATTCTATCAGCAGCCTGTCTCCATGGATTTGTCTGGGAAAATGATAAACAGTAAGGCAAGTGACCCTCTTCATCCTTCTAAATCGTCCTCCCAGCAAAGACCCCAAGCAAAGCTTTTGGAAGGACTATCAGTTTTAAATGTACACTTACATGTATAGTAGATTACTTAAAACCAATAAAAACACAAGAAAATGCACATACAGAGAGATAAGTTATGTAGTGCCTTCATTCTTTGAAGTTCAAAACACATCAGAGAAAAAATCCAATGAAGACCATCAAATATTTGTAAATACATGACACAGGAAATAAAAATATGTGAATGACTCCCCACTAGCTCTTGATAACTAAATTACAGTAGATTAGCTGCAAACCAAATCTGATTACTAATGACCGTCTGTGTACATATATTTAAAAAACTCTAACATTCAAATTATCCTCTAAATCAAGGAAATAATCATCTAAAGATACTATATAGATATTAACTTCATCAAAATTAAATGGCAAATTCATTCTGCAAAATTAAAATATCAAGAAAATAAAGCACATGGAAATATTTAAACAGAATTTCTGTGCCCCAGGGACACTTTTGAAGACTCAAGGAGATCCCACCAGTCCATTCTAAAGGAGATCAATCCTGGGTGTTCATTGGAAGGACTGATGCTAAAGCTGAAACTCCAATACTTTGGCCACCTCATGCGACAAGTTGACTCACTGGAAAAGACTCTGATGCTGGGAAAGGTTGGGGGCGGGAGGAGAAGGGGACGACAGAGAATGAGATGGCTGGATGGCATCACCGACTCTGTGGACATGAGTTTGAGTGAACTCCGGGTGTTGGTGGTGGACAGGGAGGCCTGGTGTGCTGTGATTCATGGGTTCACGGAGAGTCAGACACGACTGAGCGACTGAACTGAACTGAACTGAAACACTGGTACCAGAAGAAAAAATGTTAATGCTTAGGAATCAGATAAAGAAGAATACAAACCAATTTACTATTTTGTATTTAAGTTTCTATCTTTGTACTTGCAGCCAACTATTTACACAAAATGATTCCACACCACTATTTCTCTGATGGGAAAGAAACTGAGATCTGAATGATGGAAGTAATTAAGTTTCATATGACTTAACTGATAAATAGACAAATATGAAATACAAAAAAAAATCCTTAAATCAAGAATCATCTTGAGCAGTTTTACTGTCTGATATGGAAAGAACAAATTTGACAGACTCAAACAAAAAACTCAAGAGAACTGCCTCCATACCTGAATTTTAATTTCAATGATACTGAGGAACACAGAAAACAAATAGAAATTAACAATTTAGCTCATCAATTTTTTTGGTTTTTCTTTACCTCATTTGTCTTCAGGAGGACTCTATGGTTTCTTTTTGGCATTTACATAAAATAACTAAAAAAAACATTAAGCTGTATTTTAAAATAATATTTTCAAAACCAAGGAGAAGGACCATCCATTCAAAGGGAGGTTTTAAATAATTCTGGAGCCCAGAGCTCTAAATTCATACAATCATTCAGTCATATACTCATTCAACAGTTATTGGTTTAAGGCAACCCTTGGTATTAATAAACAGTATCCATAAGGTCCTCTATCACTGCAATCATTATTACTATAATAAGAATTAACATTTAAATAATGTTTAAATGTGTCATATTTGGGTTAATGGCTCAATGGGTAAAGAGTCTGCCTGCCAATGCAGGAAACACAGGAGATGTGGGTTCAAACCCTGGGTCAGGAAAATCCCCTTGAGAAGGAAATGGCAACCCATTCCAGTATTCTTGCCTGGGAAATCCTATGGACAGAGGAGCCTGGCAGGCTACAGTCCATGGGGTCACAAAGAATCGGACATGACTAAGCAGCTAAACACACACACACATTAATGTTTAAATACATACAGAATAATTTCACTACACTATTATAATTAACCTTTCACTCTTTTTTGGTTTTATGATCTACTCTAAAAGGGGAAAAGTTAAATTTGTGATGAAAAAGAGGTAGAAATGGGAGGCAGCTAGAAGGAGTCACTTGAAAGTTAGAGAATTAAATATAATATTAAAACTTAAATTTCCCAATTTTTTAAGACTAGGATTCTTTTCCATATGCCACCACAAGACTTGAATGTATAACCATTATCAGAAATACTAATTCCTTCACTGCCCTTTGGTTTCTCAGCCTTTCATTAAGTAAAAAGTTTAATAAGCCCTTTCAGTGTCTTTATTAAATATAAAATCTGAGAGCTATTTGAGAATGTAGATGTCTATGAAACAAGATAACATCAAATTTTATACTAAACCAGATTACAAGGGTTCAAAGGTCATATACCCTCAAGTCTCAGTGAAAACAATACATTTCTTAATGCTTTAAAAATGGAAAACTCACTAAATGAACCGAAGTATTTATTCTTAAAACAACTAAACATCTGAATTTAGTAAAAGTAGAAGTGAATTTTATATGAAGGGCTACAGAATTATGTTATCTCAATTTCTTGACCAACATGGCTGGCTAATTCCAGTTAATGATATGAACAATATACACTACAGTCATAAAAAGTACCATATAACATTCCACTTTCTTCAGCATTCAGTTTATACAATAAAGATGTCTTTGGTCAATGTTCTTACACATAGTGCTTTCAATTAAAAACTTTTGAAATATTAAATACTTTAAATATTTTGAACATCATACTGTGATTATGTGCATGTGTATATGTGGCTATATAATGCCTAGTATGCTAATGAGATGAGAGAGGTAAAATGGAAGAATATATGTCAGCTTAAAATTGGAAAGCAATGGCTTTAGCTTTAAAATGAAAGACAAGGAGGCATTTATTTCCTCCATGCACCACTCCCTGAAATTAGGAAACCATTTCCTTTCATGGAACACCCTTTCCAGGTTATTTAGAAGCATAGTGTGTTATGAAACTTAAATTTTAAAAGTATAGAGTGCAAAAGTACAATATGTAAAATTTTTAAATGAATTATCAATATAGTTATTTAGGGGGAACATCATGACAATATAGGAGAAACTGACGTGTTATAGGATAAAGAATAAGGTATTCAGAGACAGAAAGCCCTGCCATACAATGCTGCCTTTATTATTTATTAGTTCTTGAACCATGGCAAGCTATTAATCTCTCTGAACATCAATTTTCTCATCTGTGTAAAGTAAACAGAAATACTACTTTGCAGGGTCATTAGAATTACAGATGCTCAATTAATTGTAATATTTCTGGATTTTTCTGATTCCCTTCATATATTCAATTTTTACTTTAATTTTTACCTTAAAAATAATACCAAGAAAAAAAATCCTACAATCAAATGCTTAAAAGCATTTACTCATATTTATATAGGTAGGTTTACCTATAATATTCCATATACACATTATACTTTTATCTGGAATACACTTTTACATCTTTGTTTTCCATGAAGAAAATCCTCACTGCTTATGAGAACATTTGGCTTTTCTCACTGTCTGAAGGAAAACAGGTTCAGGTCACAAAAGTGAATGTGAAATATCAACTCATGGAAACTTGGCTTCAGAATACCATTCTCCTTACTAATTTTGCAAACTATGCAGGCAGAGTAATCAACTATCAGCAAAGCATACTTACAAATTTAACTAAGAGAAAAAGAAGTTTTATGAGAAATTATTCTTATTATTTTAACAGTAATTAAACATGCAACCACATTACTTCCTCAAGGTTATCAGAACAGTTAACATAAGTTTTAATTGTGCACATAAATGTGTGCACTCTTCAATAAACAATTTTACTCAATTACACAAAACGACTTTTACTAAACAGTTATCTAACTTTTAAAGAACACATAAAACAAAAAGATACACAATTTAGCCCTGCAAAGTTTTTCATTTTCAATCAACAAAATTTTAGCTGACATGGAAACACTGATGCTTTCCAAGTAAGCTAATATAGCTATTAAGAAGAGTATGTAAGGCAGGTCTGCTTCATGCTAACTGCTTACTATGTCTTCCAGGTACTTGAAATACATCAGTAAACAGAACAGAAATCCTTGCCTTTATGCAGTTAACACTGGGACAAGGGGAGATAGAGAGTAATAAACACTGTAAGTAAACTATATGATAGTAAATAGTGTGTGTGTGTATAAACAACTGAGTAGCCTAGAAGAGAATAAGGAAAACCAGAGAAAAGGAATTGAAGTATCTATGGTGTCATAACTGATAAGGCTATTGCCTAAGAGATGCAGTATTATTACTGCTTCAGAAATTAGATATTCTTATGAGTATTTCATAGCTCTAATAACTCCCACTAGCTTTCTGCAACTGGTGTTATAATTAGTAATAAAAGTGAGAGTCAAACATGTTTGTAGAACATTGGTTTTGCCTCTCCATCACTTAGCACATGGCCTGGCACATAAAAGATGCTCAATAAGTATTTATTGTATGACAATCCAAGCCACAAATAGTTTATCTGAACAGTTTTGGTCCCAAAATTTGTTCAGGGGTTTTCTTCAAGGGTCACACAATAAATATTTTCAGACTGTCAGCCAAACAAGTAATGAGTGTGGCTGTGTTCCAATAAAACTTAATGTATAAAAAACATGCAATCAGCACAGGAGTTTTCCAATCTCTTCTTAGTTTATGATATTTCTAATTGGTTTAAGTCTTCAGTTAAAATTTCTTTCAAGAATAAAGGCAAATTAATCACCTACTTGAAAATATTTACTTTTTCAATTCTAATCAACTAACTCAAATAAACAAAACATAATTACAAAAATAACAACACACGCAAGCTCCACTTCTCCCAGCCTATTTTCTTTTGTCTTCTTTTCTCTTTTCCTTTCCCTCTCTCTCTTAAGTGAAAATTGGCAACTCACTCAAACTGGGATAGAAGGTACTACACTAGCTAATGTTATCCCACAGTTTTTGTGAGAAAGAACACACACACACACACACATACACACAGCACTACCAGCCATCTGGTAATATGATGCAAATACCAGAGACTGAATTCAGGTAAATAAAGGCAAATGCAGAAGCTGCTCAGAGTATTAAACAAGCAACCAATTCAAAGACATTAAGTCTGATACAGAATTTAAGAATTAATTTAGTTAGTGGTTCAGAGTGTGAGTTTTGAAACTGTGTGAATTTGTTAAACTGTCAGCTCCAGCGAAGCAGGCCATTTACTTAAATCTTTTAAAGTAATAGTTTCCTCAACTGTAAACTGGGGGCAATAAGAGCTCCAACCTCATAAAATCGCTGCACTCAATAAAATATCAGCCTTCCACTGGCCTTTGAAAGAGCACACCTACATTTTATCCAGAGGAGGAAACGAGTACATCATTAAGCCTGAAAAGAAAGGATTAACGAAGGAGAACTCTTAAATCTCCAAAAGTATGCTAAAATGTGCTTAAAAATATAATTTTGCTTACCTGCCCCACACATTAACATTTAATTTTCTTCACCTGTCTATTTATATAAACTATACCACCTCCTATTTTATTAGATCATAACCCCTTTTTTATACTTTAATACAAAACAAGTTTGAGAATCAAGATTTCCAAAGGTATGAGTATTATGATTGACTAATACTTTTCTTCTTAACAAAATATAACTAAATAAGTCTGTCATCAAATATGTAACCTTTGGACCATAAATTTTATTGGCATAAGAGATTAAAAGGTTACTGGAAGGTAAACACTATTACTTGATATGCAATATAATGACTGATCTAAAGCACTGCTTTGATTCACTTGCACTGTCCCTTCCAGGAGACAAGAGTATAATCTAGTGTTTAAAAAAAATGAAGGAAAAGTATATTTTCATAATTTTAGTTACACTTTATTACAATAAAAACTAGATTAAAAATTGTCCGTGATACATGTGTAACAAGTTAACTGACTTTGGTATTTAATAACTTCTCTAAAATATTTATTTGTAAAATCTCTAGTTTGCCGAATTTTTGTTAAGAAACCAAATGCTCTAGTCATCCCAGCATCAAAATTCTAACACCTACTTCTGCCCTCAAAGCTAGGTAGCAACGTCTGAAAGCAAAATCTGCTGAGGTAGTTCTGAACTTACTGAGGCGTTGACAGAGGAAGGTCTGCATAAATGGGTTATCAGAAGATAAACTCTCGGAAAAGAGCCACGATGTGTGAGGCTTTACCTCCAAGAAAGCACTACTCGGAAGAAACTGTTGCTGAAATAAAGTTGACCTTTCTTCCCTTGCATTTACAATTAAAACATGTTGCTTTTTTTCCCCCCAAATGCGTTAAATAGTCACATTTATTGAAATTCACTTTAAATAGCGTAAAATTCTCTATTGTTAGTTTTACAGACAGAAACATTTTGACAAACTTATACAGTCTGATGATCATCAGTATAACCAAAATCCAAATTACAAAATACATATAACCAAAATACAAACTTCCATCATTCCAGAAAGTTTCCTCATTGCCCTTTCCTCCAACTATCAAATCCGATTTCTAATCCTATCATCCTGCCTTTCTGAGACAGCAACGGCAACCCACTCCAGTACTCTTGCCTGGAAAATCCCATGGATGGAGGAGCCTGGTAGGCTGCAGTCCACGGGGTCGCTAAGAGTCGGATACGACTGAGCGACTTCCCTTTCACTTTTCACTTCCGTGCATTGGAGAAGGAAATGGCAACCCACTCCAGTGTTCTCGCCTGGAGAATCCCAGGGATGGGGGAGCCTGGTGGGCTTCCGTCTATGGGGTCGCACAGAGTCGGACACGACTGGAGTGACTTAGCAGCAGCAGCATCCTGTCTTTTGCACACTGTCCCATGAATGGGACATTGTGTAGCCTGTCTTCTTTTATCCAGCAAGATTTCATTCATCTTGTTGCATATATCAGTTTATGTCTTTTTATAGCTGAACTTCACTGTAGGAACATATCATAAGTTCTTTATCCATTCATCAGCTGATAGACATTGGGGCCTGTTTTGGTGATTGCAAACAAAGCTGCTCTAAAAAGTTTAACTTATAGGTCTTCATGTGGACAAATATTTTAATTTCTGTTGGACAAACACCTAGGATTAGAGTTTCTATACACATGATAAGGAGGATATATTTAACTATATAAGAAATTTTTTTTAAAAAAAGACAAAGATTGATAACTTCACTAAAACAGGATACTAAATGGATGGTATACCATAGTTCTTATGAGAGAGAACACACTACTAATCCTGCAATTCGTCAAGTTAAGGAATACACTGTGTGCTAAGTCCCTTCAGTCATGTCCAACTCTTTGCGACCCCATGGACTACAGTCCACCAGGCTCCTCAGTCCATGGGACTCTCCAGGCAAGAATACTGGAGTGGGTAGCCATTTCCTTTTCCAAAGGAATACACTGGTACTGTGTTAAATATAGATTGCTTACATTGAACTAGAATTACTTAATATATGCAAATTACCCAACACATGCCTGGTGCACAGTATATGCCTAATGACTGTTTTCTCTACACTATTCAAATTCCCATTTTCTTAATGTTCTCAAATCCCCCAAACCCAAACTTACATAAACCTGCAGCTAAACGTAAATCACTGTTTGTTAAGTAAGCTATACAGAATAAGAGACAAAAGAGACAAAAATTTCAACCACTTTTTTTTAATTTATAATTTTATTTACTTTTGGCTGGGCTGGGTTTTTGTTGCTGCGTGGGCTTTTCTCTAGTTGCAGCTAGTGCAGGCTACTCTAGCTGTGGTGCACTGGCTTCTCACTGTGGCTTCTCCTGTTGCGGAGCATGGGCTCTAGGGCATGCGGGCTTCAGTAGTTGCACCACATGGGCTCAGGAGTTGAGGCTTCCAGACTCTAAAGCACAGGCTCAGTAGTTGTGGTGCATGAGCTCTACTGATCCATGGCACAGGGGATCTCCCCGGACAGGGAGTGAACCCATGTCTCCTGCACTTGGCAGATGGGTTCTTTACCATTGAGCCACACGGAAGCCCTCAACTACTTTTCAAAGCAAAACCAATTCCACTTATTCCTTTAAGCTGTTCATTTATCAGTTGCAGAGGAGAAGCCTCTAACAGCAGCAGATCCCAAGTAATATCCATTGTGTATATATACCACATATTCTTTATTCATCCATTTATGGACATGGGTTATTTTCATACCTCAGCTGTTGTGAATAGTTTATTTCATATCTTGAATAATATGAGTACTGGGATGCATGCATCTTCTTGGAAATTGAGTTTGTGGGGTTTTTTTAGGATATATATCCAGGAGTGGGATTGCTTGCTGGATCATACAGTAACTCTATTCTTAGATCTTTAGAGGAATCTCTATATTGTTTTCCATAGTGACTACAATTTACATTCTAACCATCAGTGTCAGTTCAGTCGATCAGTCATGTCTGACTCTTTGTGACTGCATGAATCGCAGCACGCCAGGCCTCCCTGTCCATCACCAACTCCCGGAGTCCACCCAAACTCATGTGCATCCAGTCGGTGATGTCATCCAGCCATCTCATCTTCTGTCGTCCCCTTCTCCTGCCCCCAATCCCTCCCAGCATCAGAGTCTTTTCCAATGAGTCAACTCTTCGCATGAGGTGGCCAAAGTACTGGAGTTTCAGCCTCAGCATCAGTCTTTCCAATGAACACCCAGGACTGATCTCCTTTAGGATGGACTGGTTGGATCTCCTTGCAGTACAAGGGACTCTCAAGAGTCTTCTCCAGCACCACAGTTCAAAAGCATCAATTCTTCAGTGATCAGCTTTCTTCACAGTCCAACTCTCACATCCATATATGACCACTGGAAAAACCATAGCCTTGACTAGACGGACCTTGGTTGGCAAAGTAATGTCTCTGATTTTTAATATGCTATCTAGGTTGGTCATAACTTTCCTTCCAAGGAGTAAGCGTCTTTTAATTTCATGGCTGCAATCACCATCTGCAGTGATTTTGGAGCCCCGAAAAATAAAGTCTGACACTGTTTCCACTGTTTCCCCATCTATTTCCCATGAAGTGATGGGACCAGATGCCATCAGTGTAAGGGTTCCCTTTTCTCCACATCCTCTCCAACATTTATTGTTTGTAAACTTTTTGACAATAGCCATTCTGAGAAGTGTGAGGTGATATCTCATTATGGTTTTTATTTGCATTTCTCTAATAATTAGTGATGTTGAATATCTTTTCAAGTGTCTGTTAGCTATCTGTGTGTCTTCTTTTGAAAAATGTCTATTCAGGTCTTCTTCCCATTTTTTATTTGGGTTGTAAGTTTTTTTGATATTGAGTTGTATGAGCTATTTATATAAAATGAAATAAGACAGAGATAAAAATTGTTATGATACTACTTATAATTGTAATCTAAAAAACAATACAAATGAATTTATATAGCAAAGCAGCAACACATTCACATATACAGAAAACAAAGCAGTGGTTACCAGTGGGGAAAGAGAAGAAGGGAGAGGGTATGTTAGTACAGGATTAAGAAATACACACTCAGAAGAGCTCAGTTCAGTCACTCAGTCATATCCAACTCTTTGCGACCCCCATTGACTACAGCATGCCAGGCTTCCCTGTCCATCACCAACTCCCAGAGTTTACTCAAACTCATGTTCATAGAGTCGGTGATGCCATCCAACCATCTCATCCTCTGTTGTCCCCTTCTCCTCTCGCCTTCAATCTTTCCCAGCATCAGGATCTTTTCTAGTGAGTCTGTTCTTTGCATCAGGTGGCCAAAATATTGGAGTTTCAGCATCAGTCCTGATGCTGAAGTTCAAAAGCATCAATTCTTCTGTGCTCAGCTTTCTTTATAGTCCAACTCTCATATCCATATATGACAACTGGAAAAACCATAGCTTTGACTGCTGCTGTACTGCTAAGTCAGACCTTTATTGGCAAAGTTATGTCTCTGCTTTTTAATATGCTGTCTAGGTTGGTCATAGCTTTCCTTACAAGGAGCAAGAGTCTTTTAATTTCATGGCTGCAGTCACCATCTGCAGTGATTTTGAAGCCCCCCAAAATAAAGTCTGTCATTGTTTTCATTGTTTCCCCATCTATTTTCCATGAAGTGATGGGACGGGATGCCTGATCGGATTAAGAAACACAAACTACTATGTAGAAAATAGATAAACAACAAAAGTATATTGTGTAGTACTGAGGATTATAGCCATTATATTCTGATAACTTTTAATGGAGGATACATTGCAAAAATATTGTATCACTATACTGAAACTATATATACTGTGATATATATTATCACATCTGAAACTAACATAATACTGTAAATCAACTATACTTCAATCAATAGGTAATATAAATGAATAAATTAAAATGCAATTGATGACTAAAATAAATGAAAACAATACATCCTACATGCAGGAAACATTTCAGGTGAGCATCACCATCTTGTGTTCGAAAAGAGTAATTGCAGTACCAAATTTATTGTCAAATATAGAACAGAGATGATAATAGAGACCAAAGTATGAGATCTAAAATCCATCTTTCAAAGTTACTCTAATGTACACCAATAATTACTGCATATGAAGTTTACGCTGTTCATGTTTTATGATTATAATACTTCAAAATTTACCTGTATTTCAAATTAGATGGCACATATCTTAAGAACTGAATTTTCTTATATGCCCCTGTCTGATACTTTTGTACACCACTTCCAAACACACAAACACAAAAGAAAATATAATGCCAGACCAAAATATGGAATATTACTGTTAACCCTCTAAAATCACTTTAAAAATAATCACCAAACTAGCTGTTCTATTTGACTTTAAAATAGTAAAAAAATGGCTTCAGATTTAGTTCTTAAATACACTTAACATTAGTTCCCAAACATGAAATTCTATAGGTATTAATAATCCAAGAGAAGATTTTTCAACTTTAAAAATGACTCAATTCTAAATAGTCATAATCAGACATTTCTAGTGTAACTCAGAATTATTTTTACATTAATAGAAGGTTTTAAACAGCATAGTAAATAGACCAAAATATTACAGGCTGAACAGACAACTATGAAAAGAGAAAATATGCAGCTCAACAAGTTTTCCTTTTTTAAAGAGTAATAAATTTTCAGGGAAGAAGTTAAGGTGTTTTTCAACTGTCAGCTAAGTTTTCTATTTCACAACAGTACCTTTAAGGCTGATTTATGACTCTCCCCCACACCCTAATTTTCTGACAATCAAGTGGTTAAAAAGAAAAGTCACTTTTGCACCTGGATGATATTTGCTTACTTTATAACCTGTATGAAGAGAGGAACTTTTCAAAAACAAAAACATTTGAAAAGGTGATACCTGAAAAAAAACTTAAAAAAAAAAAAAAAAAGAGCATAAAACCTCAAAAGCCAAAACAAAAACTCCAGAAATTTGTTTGGTAAATATCAACCTTTAATGCAGCATTTGGAATCTCTATTACTATCTATTTCTGTGTCACAAAATAAAAGAACTGAGAACCTTAAAGACATATTACAGATTGTGTAGTACATCTTTGACAGGTACAGAAACAGAGGTCCAGAGAGGCTAAATAATTTCAAAGAATACTGTTTGATAGCAACAGAGCTTGAGTTAGAAACCAAGATCTCTTTGTATCAGTCTCGTTTCTTTTTTTTCCCCCTAAATAGGCTCATTTCATTTTGAGATATAATTTACGTACAATAAAATACCCTCATTTAAAGTGTACCTTCAATATTTGTAGTACAACCACCAACAAAACCTGGCTTTATAATATTTTCAGCATCTGGAAAACTTCCCTCAGCAGCTTTGCAGTCAGTCTCCTCTCCCACACCTGTTGTTCAGTCGCTAAGTCACGTTCAACTTTTTTTGACCCCACGGACTGCTGTACACCAGGCTTCCCTGTCCTTCACTATCTCCCAGAGTTTGCTCAAACTCACAGCCATCGAGTTGGTGATGCCATCCAACCAGCTCATCCTCTGTCACCCCCAATCTTTCCCAGCACCAGGGTCTTTTCCACTGAGTCAGCTCGTTGCATCAGGTGGCCAAAGTACAGGAGCTTCAGCTTCAGCACTAGTCCTTCCAATGAATGTTCAGGGTTGACTAGGATTGACTGGTTTGCTCCTGCTCTCCAAGGGTTAGCATCAGTCAATAATCTGCTCTTTATTTTTATAGGGTTGACTTCTCTAGAAATTTCATACAAATGGAATAATACAATATATAATCTTTTCTACTTTCTTTTACTTATAGAAATATCCTTGAATTTCACTCATGTTGTCTGTATCAGTTATTCATTCCATTTTTATTGAAGTATAACTGACTTCCAATATTATATTAGCCTCAGGTATAAAAAATAGTGACTTGACATTTTTATACATTATGTAATGATCATCATAATAAATCTACTTAATGTCACTACACAAAGTTATAATGTTATTGACTATATTTCCTATGCTGTACAATTATATCTTTATGACTTACTTATCTTATACCTGGAAGTTTATAACACTTAATCCTCTTAACTTCACTACCTATCCCCTCACTCCCCTCTACTCCAGCAAGCACTAGTTTATTCTTTGTATCTATGAGTCTATTTGTTAAGTCTGTTTATTTGTTACACTTTTTAGGTTTCACATGTAAGTGAAATATAGTATTTATCTTTCTGACTTTTTTCATTTACCATAACACACTCTAGGTTCATCCAAGTTGTCCCAAATGGCAACATTATAATTTTTTATGGCTTAGTAATATTCCATGTGTATGTGTGTGTGTGTGTGTGTGTGTATATGCATGCATGCTCAGTCGCTCAGTCATGACTGACTCTTGTGACTTCAAGGACTGTGGTCTACCAGGCTCCTTTGTGCACAGAATTTTCCAGGCAAAAATACTGGGTGAGTTGCCATTTCCTACTCCAGGTTATCTTCCCGACCAAGGGATCAAACCCTCATCTCCTACACTGGCAGGAGGATTCTTTACCACTGAGACAAGCTAGGAAGCCCCTATGCACATGGGTATACATTATCTATATCTCATGTCTTCTTTATCCACTCATTTATCATTGAGCACTTACGTTGCTTCCTTACCTTGGCTATTGTAAATAATGCTGCAATAAGCACTGGGATGCATCTCTCTCCTTATATTAGTGTTTTTGTTTCTCAAATAAATACTGAGAAGTGGAATTTGGCAGTAATATGTAGTAATATGGCTGCTGCTGCTGCTAAGTCACTTCAGTCGTGTCCGACTCTGTGTGACCCCATAGATGTAAGCTCACCAGGCTCCCCCGTCCCTGGGATTCTCCAGGCAAGAACACTGGAGTGGGTTGCCATTTCCTTCTCCAATGTGTGAAAGTGAAAAGTGAAAGTGAAGTCGCTCAGTCGTGTCCGACCCTTAGCGACCCCACAGACTACAGCCAACCAGGCTCCTCCATCCATGGGATTTTCTAGGCAAGAGTACTGGAGTGGCTTGCCATTGCCTTCTCTGAGTAATATGGCAGTTTCTACTCAATCTTTGCTAATACTTGTTATCTTCTTTATGATAGCATTCTGACAGGTATAAGGTAATATCTCATTGTGGCTTTAATTTGCAGTTCCCTGATGACTATGATGTTGAGCATCATTGCATGTGTCTGTTGGTCATCTATGTCCACTTTGGAAAAATGTGTATTCTTTGCCCAGTTTTTAACTGAGTTGTTTACTGATGTTGACTTGTATCAGTTCTTTGAACATTTTGAATATTACTCCCTTACTGGATATATCATGGCTAATATCTTCTCTCATTCAGCAGGTGGTAGCCTTTTCATTTTATGGATAGTTTTTTTTTCCACTATGCAAAAGCTTTTATTTTGATGTAGTCCCATTTGTTTATTTTGCTTTTGTTGCCTTTGCCTCAGAAGGTAGATTCAAAAAATATTGCTAAGACCAATTTTAAAGAACTTACTATGTTTTCTTCTAGGACTTTTGTAATTTTAGGTCTTATATTTTAATCTATTTTGAGTTTATTTGCACATAAGAAATAAATATAAGAAAGTGATCCAGTTTGATTCTTTCACATGCTGCTGTCCAGTTTTCCCAACATCATTTATTGAAGAGACTGTCTTTTCCCCACTGTACATTCTTGACACCACTGACATAATTAAGTGACTATACAAGCATAGGTTTATATCTACGTTCTCTATTTTGCTCCGTTGATCTATATGTCTATTTCTGTGCCAGTATCATACTGTTTTGATTACTACACTTTGTAGTACAGTTAGAAATCAGGGAGCATGATGATTGTTACTTGGTTTTTCTCTTACAAGACTGCTTTGGCTGTGCTTTATGGGTCCATACAAATTTTCAGGATTATTTGTTCTAGCTCTATGAAAAATTCCCCTGGAATTTTGATAGGGATTGACTCTGGGACTGATGTGGATAGTAGGGACAATTTTAAAATATTAATTCCTTTAATCCATAAGCACAGTGTATCTTTCCATTTGAGTCATATTTAATTTCTTTCATTAACATCTTAAAACTTTTAGAGTAGAGGTCTTCACGTCCATGTTTAAATTAATTTATAAGTATTTTATTTTTGATGCAATTGTAAATGGAAGAGCTTTCTTAGTTTTTCTGATAGCTTTTTGTTAATATATAGAAGTGTAACAGATACTTATATATTAATATTGCATCCTGGTAATTTACTAAATTCATTAATTCTAATACTTTTTTTGGTGGAGTCTTTGGGATTTTCTATATACAATATCATGTCATCTGTAAAACGGTGACAGTTTTAACATCTGGCTTTCCAATTTGAATGCTTTTTATTTTCTCTCTCTGAAATTATGGTATCTACAACAAAAGGGTAAGATTTCTGAAGATGGAATAAAGGTATCATATGAAATAAAACAAAATCTCAAGCCTGGAGGACATAAAGACTGGTTTGTGAAGTGGAATGTAAAAATAAGACACATAATACAGTTTTCAAAAATAAAGAACTATATAGAAGAGGTAATAAAACTGTTCTTTATAGCACTGGAGTAGAATCAGGCTGGTATGTAGACGCTTTAGGCAGAAAAACAGCTGCTTGTTCAGTAGAATAGAGTTTCCTAGTAGTCTGAGTCAAAGATGAAGTGGTCTATTTCACGAGTTAACATACTCCTCATCAGTATAGGTGAGTAATAAAGAATGGAGAAAAGAGGGGTAGAAATTTTATAACAGGGTCAATGAATCAGAAGCATAACTAGACTATTAAACTGTGCAAGTAGCTCTCTAATCTTAAAAAAAATAATTATTTTAGAATGTGTGTATCAAGGACAATATGTACTTTATTATTATTCTAACAGAAGATTAAACATAATCCTATTTGCATGGTGACATAATCAAATGTTATTTACTAAAAAGTGAAAGTCACTCAGTCATGTCCCCACGAACTATACAGTTCATGGAATTCTCCAGGTCAGGATACTGTAGTGGATAGCCTTTCATTTCTCCAGGGGATCTTCCCAACCCAGGGATTGAACCCAGGTCTCCCACATTGCAGGTGGATTCTTTACCAGCTGAGCCATCAAGGAAGTCCAAGAATACTGGAGTGGGTAGCCTATCCCTTCTCCAGTGGATCTCCTGACCCAAGAATTGAACTGGGGTCTCCTGCATTGCAGGTGTATTCTTTACCAGCTGAGCTATCAGGGAAGCCCGCAGGCACACTGGGGCACACATCAACAAATGAAGAAGCAAAACCAGGTACAAAGCAGCTATCTGTGATTACAGAGTCTTATCTCCTCAAAATTTAAACATCTAGTCTGAAAATCTCAACAATGAAAAACACTACAAAGGGTTTTCAACTCACAATTATAGAAATCAAAAAACAATACAACTTTAAGGCTGAGATGTCATGAATACTTTTTTTTTTCATATAATAAAAATTTCCCTTCTATATTTACGGATTTTGGTAAGTCATTCAGTTGGAAAAATAATTATTTGGCCCAAGAAAATGTATTTTAAAGATGAAATATTTAAAAAATGCTCAAGAAGATATTGAAGGCACTTTAAAGAACAAAAAGTTAATACAGTCTCCCTACTATTATTGGTTTATTTTAACCTCAGAATGATATTGACCCATATTTATGGGTCATATATACTTACGAAATAATATATGAAACAATATATTTAAACAACCTTTAGAAAAACGTTGTGGTTCTTGTGTGAACAACGGACATTAGAGACTTTAGTAAACTGCTAAAAGTTTACAAGGATAGACCAATGGTCAGTAAACTCTTTCTGCAAAGTTCCAAGTGATAATTTAAGTTTTTAAGTCATAGGTCTCTACCATAACTACTAAGTAGCGCAAATGAAATCACAGACAATACATCAAAAATTAGTGTAACTTAGCTGCTATATTTAAAATGGATAACCAACAAGGTCCTACTGCATAGCATGAGAATGCTGCTCAATGCTATGTAGCAGCCTGGAAGGGAAGGGAGTTTGGCGGAGAATGGATACATGTATGTGAATCCATGTATAGATAAGTCCTTTGCTGTGTAAAGGAACTATCACACTGTTAACTGGTTATATTCCAATATAATATAAAAAGCTTAAAAAATTAAAAAAAATAGTGTAACCTTGTACAAGTAAAGCTTTATTTATGAGGCCTGAAATTTGAATTTCGTATAATTTTCACATCACAAAAATTACCTTTTCTGTCAACCATTTAAATAAGTAAAAAGCATTCTGAGATCATGAGATGCAGAATAACAAGTGATAACAGATCTGGCACATAGGCCATAGTTTGCTGACCCCTGGGATAGACAGTCTTTATCTTAACCTCTAAATGAGACATGACCCACATATGCATACAACCTCTGACAAAATTCCATTCCCCCGTTCCCGAAGCTGAAACCCTTATTAACTGCTACTATAATAAATATACTGAAAACACTTAACGCTTTAAAAAAACAAACAAAAAATCCCACACACAAACAGCAACAATAATAAAACTACTTCTGTCTTACAAAATGATGGTAAAGCTGAAATTGGAAAATGACCTTGCAAGAAGCCTCCCACATCTGATCAATAACCTTGCAAGAAGCTTCCCACATCTGACCACACTGTGGCTCACCTTCTAACACTGCTGCTGCTGCTGCTAAGT
The DNA here is from genome assembly GCF_049115385.1 of Moschus berezovskii. Taxonomy (NCBI): domain Eukaryota; kingdom Metazoa; phylum Chordata; class Mammalia; order Artiodactyla; family Moschidae; genus Moschus; species Moschus berezovskii. The sequence goes on from NC_142478.1 coordinate 38,099,720, forward strand.
CGCTTCAGTCGTGTCCAACTCTGTGCGACCCCATAGACAGCAGCCTACTAGGCTCCCCCATCCCTGAGATTCTCCAGGCAAGAACACTGGAGTGGGTTGCCATTTACTTCTCCAATTCTAACACTCTAAGACTCTCCATATCATTTTGATAAATATTAAAGATCAAAAAGCATCCTGTAAATATAGGAAAGTAAAGAATTATGATTCATTTAAACTTTTAATGTTTCTTAGATCAAGCAGCTAGTTTTTTAGTTCTGATATCGGAGAATAGCAGTAACAGATGAATAGGACTTTTAATTTAGAACTAGGAAGGGTGGAGAGGAAAACTGTTCACAAATGTATTTTTAACCTATCTGAAGGTATTTCTGGAATACAATTCATTTGAAAATTGGAAGCTACACATATTTAGCTTCTAATCTATTTAGCTTCTCACCTGCTGACATTTCTAAACAAGCTAATTTTTCCATGTTACAAAGATATCAATAAAGTCAACTTTTAATTTATAGTATTTAAGAAATAAAAATATTATCCTATATTTAACCAATCAACCTTTCCTTCAGAAAAACTGGGAGGAAAATTAACTCCAGTTTATAACTTCCATGAGTTAAAACACTAAGTTAGAAAATAATTTTGAATACTGAATCACTCACAACCTCTACATAACTTACAAAAATGTCCTCAGTTGAGTAATCTCTTCCATAGATGGCTTACAGCATAATTTTTTAAATTCTACAAATTTACTATTATAATAAAACTAGGTTTCAGCCTAGGTATAATAATTATAGTAGTAATCATTATTGAGAGCCTGTTATATACCAAGCATCAGTACTAAAAGTGGCCATACCAAGCATCAGTACTAAAAGTAACCAAAGGGACTATATTTTAAAATATTCATAAAATTAAACAATTCTGAACCTTGTTTAACACTAGGGTAAGAAGACATGATCATTTCTTCCTTAATATCCAACACATATGCATGAAATACCATGGACTGAACACTATACTCTTCTAAAGGTGCTATGTAAGCTACAGCCTAACAAAGAACAATATAAACTCCCAGAGTTTGAGTTTTAAACCATTATTTGGGCATCAAAAATAATTGTTTGTTGCTCTGTTTCCTGATGTTGTGTAAATCCAGGCCATCATCAATCTAAAGACAATGGAATGACCTGACATCACCATCTCATTTATCTTCATCTGTCCTTCACAGTCTGTCATTCTTAATGTAAAATGGACTCTAAAGGATGCAACTTCTCTTCACTCATCTAAAAGCTGAAAGAGGAGGGTAAGGGGTAAAAGGTCTATGGTGGCTTCAGTATACCACTGGAGACTTGAAGCAATCACTTCACTCAGCCTAGAGAGCTACACTGCAGCTAATGTGCTTAACATGTAAACATGACAGAGCAGGAAGTAGGATAATGTGATTCTTGAGGTATGTGTCTCACTTTCCTTGCTGAATCCTCAGAAAACTCCAGCTTTAGCTTCCCTAGGCTATATGACACTGAAATATTGTCCAAAAAAGATACTAAAAATGCACAGTATATGGGACATAGAATGATATCAATTTCACTTCTCTGACAGTCCAAGAATTCTCTCCATTCCAATATACTAACTTAAGGTCATCATAATACAGAGGTTGTAAGTCAACAGGTAACAGGATTGTAAAGTGTGTGAGCTAATTTACATGGCCAAACACCTTAATTAAATGTACCCAAGTTAGACTAACTGCATCATATCTTTCATATTAGAACAATCCTTTTTCTTTCCAGATTTACGTCAAAAACAAAATCTCTACCTTTCAGCATCAGCACAGGAAGTTTACTTTAATTCTCCTGTCGCCTATTCTCTTCCTACCACTGTTTTTCCCAGACAAGACAGCTGGTGAAAACTACGTCTATTCATTTCATAACAGGAAGTTGCTCTTTGTTAAATCATCTCTTAAGACTGTTTTGTTTCTAACAACACATTCAGCGCACATTTTGAATACCATGTTCTAATTACACATGTGCTAAAACCTTTTTTTTCCAATAGTACTAATAAACAATATACAAATAATATAATAGTTCATAAAAAATCTAGAAAAATACACCTTTGATATAGCTTATATCATCTGAGTAATAGGAGAAGTACAGTTAATAAAAAATTCATACTAAATATGAATATGGAATTCTACCTGAAATAGAAAATGATTAAAACATTTTTACAAAAATCACTGTTTATTTAAAGTACTGTCTTCTGCACAACTACAGAACATATACAGAACATTTAGACCATGGTTCAATGTACTAAATTCAGAGTTGTACTTGAAAGCACAGCATGTATCATTTGATGATCTTGAAGCCATTGATTTATCACAAAATATTTTTTCCATTTACCAGTTTTGCTTTGCTGGCAGTCATAATTATATAATTTCATCTATTACAAATTAGATACTATAGATTTTGAAAAAATTTGAGGAGTAAAGGCCTTTAGATCCCTCTGACCTAGAAAATTAAGTTTCAGCATATAATTACAAACAATCTTAATATTTTAATTTAAATGTGTTCATCCAACCAGTCCATTCTAAAAGAGATCAATCCTGGGTGCTCATTGGAAGGACTGATGCTAAAGCTGAAACTGCAATACTTTGGCCACCTCATGCGACGAGTTGACTCATTGGAAAAGACTCTGATGCTGGGAAAGGTTGGGGGCAGGAGGAGAAGGGGACAACAGGGAATGAGATGGCTGGATGGCATCACCGACTCGATGGACATGAGTTTGAGTGAACTCCGGGAGTTGGTGATGGACAGGGAGGCCTGGCGTGCTGTGATTCATGGGGTCGCGGAGAGTCGGACACGACTGAGAGACTGAACTGAACTGAAGATTAGTTTGGTAAAAAAGTTGTATTTCTAAATTTTAAAAAGTGAATCAAAATATATACGTATGTGTGTGTATATGATGCACACATACACATAAACAACATATGTATAAGTACACATATGTACATATATGTGTTTGTGTATGTTTGCACTTCTCTGATGCATCTAGAAGCAAAGGTTAATTAGTCAAAAGATATTACCAGTGTGTAACAATACTGGTACTAAAACGCATATTTTCAACAATTAGGTGATTTTAGAACCAAGATGTTAAGTAAATATTTTATAAAAGATCAAAAACACGACAAGAATTTTGGCAAGTTATTTCCCAAGCTTTAATTTCTCAAAGTCTGTGATACTGAAGATTGCCACTTATGAGCTGCCATAATAAAACAGAGTATCTGTGTCCAAAGGCAAATATTATTAGCAAGCAATAAACACATTAAAAAAAATGCAAAAAGAAATGTATAAAAGAACCACTTCCCTCCCTTCAACCTCCCACCTTTGGAGACAAGTTCTGCCCAAAGTGGTTAAGCATTTTCTCCAAGAGAGCAAAGATATCCACAGACAAAAGCATCCCTAAAAGAATGGAAGTCATCTACCATTACCTCTGGGGTTTTGACGTATTCTAAGATGAAGGAGAATAAAGGTCCCAAACCTTAGAGTGACACAAGACAACTTATAATCTCTATGTTTATCTTAAAAACTTCTTTAGGTCTTTTCTACCAGGTGGAGGTAAAAACTAGGATAAATTTCACCTTAATGCAAAACACAAGAGGTTGAGGTTCAATGTAGGTCTTATAGAGCAAAAAGTTAGCAGAAGAGATGACATCAACAATTTCACTGTATTAAACAACAGGCTTACTGTTACACTTATAAAGAACATGAAAAATGTATCCTTTAAATAAAGGAGTTTAAATTCATTTATCCATTTCTATTTTAAGAGAGATTATATGTATAATTAAAGAAAGATATATCTGGACAAGGCAAGGCACAGAAATACTCCATCTGAAGAAGACAGACTCCACAGAAAAGGATATTTCAAAGGAGCAGGTTTGTACCCAATCAAATGAATGGCAAAGATAAGTTGGTCTCTGTGAGAGTTAGAAGTTATTCTTAGTGCCCAGAAGAGAACTCACACAGGGCTGGAGAAGAAGCTGAAGAGTACTGTGGTAGGAGGAATTCTAGCTCAGTCAAGATGCTATTCGGAGAAGGCAATGGCAAGTCACTCCAGTACTCTTGCCTGGAAAATCCCATGGATGGAGCAGCCTGGTGGGCTGCAGTCCGTGGGGTTGCTAAGGGTCAGACACGACTGAGTGACTTCACTTTCACACATTGGAGACGGAAATGGCAACCCACTCCAGTGTTCTTGCCTGGAGAATCCCAGGGATAGGGGAGCCTGGTGGGCTTCCGTCTATGGGGTAACACAGAGTTGGACACGACTGAAGTGACTTAGCAGCAGCAGCAAGATGCTATTGTGAAGGGCTTTGCAAAGGTAAAAAGGTCCTGAACCAGCTGACTAGAAGGTGAAGAGACTTTCCTTGATGGACCTAACTTGATCAGGTGCGATTTAAAAAGACACTAACTAGGCTTTTTCTGGCAATAGAAATTTAAAGCATAAGATGGAAAAAATATGATGGAGATTCTCCATTGCTATCTTGGGACAATGGAAGGGGCCATGCAGGTCTCAAGGGGATGAGAGTGGTTCCTAGGTGACAGCTAGAAAGGAAAGTTAGTTCTTAGGTCTACAAGCACAAGAATTGAATTCAGCCACAATTAGGTGAGCGTAGAAGAGGAATACCAACTAAGGACAAGAACATAGTTGGCCAACAACTTGTTGAGATCCTGAGCAGACAATCCCATCATGCCATGCCCAGATTTTGACCTACCTAGAGAAATGATAATAAACACTGCGTGAAGCTGTTAAATTTGAGGTAACTTGTTACAGTATGACAAACTTAATACATGCATTCAGTTCAGTTCAGTTGCTCAGTTGTGTCCGACTCTTTGCGACCCCATGAATCACAGCACGCCACGCCTCCCTGTCCATCACCAACTCACGGAGTTCACTCAAACTCATGTCCATTGAGTCGGTGATGCCATCCAGCCATCTCATTCTCTGTTGTCCCCGTCTCCTCCCACCCCCAAGCTAAATCATATAGCTTGATTTGGAAGAACCCAAGAAGTTTACAGTAAGCCCCAAATCCTACTTCAAGAAATGTGTCTAACATCAATGACATACAACACTAAAATACCAAAGAGGGCCATTAGATTAGACACTACAGGTAAAGAAATCTAAGAAAATTTTCAAGCTCATTAGCCATAGTAACTAGGAGACAGAGATCATAAAATACAATATGCATTAACCAGGGAAAAGATGATTCTTCTAGATTCACTGAAACCAAAAGGTGGGATTAGATCATCTCTAAGGTGCTGTGATTCATGGGGTTGCGGAGAGTCGGACACGACTGAGCGACTGAACTGAACTGAAGGTCTCTTTTAGCACTTTCTATAATTCTTGTTAAGATATAGTCCTATCTTTTTTAACAGACACAAGAGATACCTGAGTACAAACCCAGATCCTACAGATGTTCTTAACTCAACCAGCTTCTAATAAAACACTGAATCATAAAGGGAAAAATTTAATTTATTAAGGTTCAAAGCTTTCTCATCTGCATTCAACCAAGGGACTTTATAACACAACAAAATAACAAACTGAACGAAAGCAAGGCTTTCTTCCCATATAAAACCTACCTTTGTGTTTTCAAAAAGATGATTTTTTTAAAAATCCCATATTTAAAACTGAAAGTCTGTATATATGTGCACAAGGAGGAAAAAGTTTATAAGGTCATGTACATGAGACAATAACATTAACAAAAGCTGAAAAAACTGGTTGATGTCCTGGAAGTAAATCTTTACTCTCAATTTAGATCCTTGTTAAAAAATTATACATTAAGTATAAATTAGGCGCTTAAAATTTAAGTGAACTCATTTGTTAAAACACAACTTGGGGGAAGAATAGTGGTAGCAATCAGTTCAGTTCAGTTGCTCAGTCATTTCCAACTGTTTGTGACCCCATGAACCGCATCACACCAGGCCTCCCTGTCCATCACCAACTCCTGGAGCTCACCCAAACTCATGTCCATTGAGTTGGTGATGCCATCCAACCATCTCATCCTCTGTCGTCCCCTTCACCTCCTGCCCTCAATGCTTCCCAGCATCAGGGTCTTTTCAAATGAGTCAGCTCTTCACATCAGCTGCTGCTGCTGCTAAGTCACTTCAGTCGTGTCCGACCCCACAGATGGAAGCCCACCAGGCTCCCCCATCCCTGGATTCTCCTGGCAAGAACAGTGCAGCTAAATAGTATTAATTTTGCACCTATATAGCTTAATTTAATGGTATAGTCTAAGCAACTTCTTAAGAGAAATAAAACCCATTATCATTTTGATTCTAATTACTCTGAGAGCAATTGCTAGGTCAGGACTTCTAGAAAACTGTTGAAAAGAACTTGAGTCTAACTAGTTAGTGAATATCCAGAATTTTATCCTAATATGAATGAAAATATTAAAAAAAAAAACTTCTCAAAATAAATCAGATGAAACACAAAATGAATTTCAGAACTTCAGTACCACAGGGAACTATACTGAGAGTTTAATGCAACAATGAGGGAGGAAAAACTCAAGGGATAATAAAATAGTTTCATTAATACCAAACCATAAGTAATAAAAACATAAACAAAACTTTTTCTCTGTTCTCTTCATTTCCTTTAGTTTAAGATCTTTTAGTATCCTCTAAATGACAAACTGATTAAAAAGTAGTTTGACAGGAAAAAAAAAAAAAGAACCCAATATAATCAAATGATCCAGTTCCTGATTATACAATGCTCACAATGCCTTCTTTCCTTACCTTGTCTATCCTATCTGGACGATTGGTAGCTGCCAAAATTGTCACATTCTTTAACTGTTCAATGCCATCCATTTCCGTCAAGAGCTGAGCCAAGACACGATCGGCTACATTCCCAGCACCTGAAGAACTGATTTTTAAAAAACACAGTTTTAAAAATCTATTTACCTATCCCAAACACTCCACTTTTTAAAAAGACTGTATATTCTGTACCAGGAAACACTGTCTTTTTCAAGTTATAAAATGCATGCTTCAGAATTCATTACTTGTTGAATTATCATATTCAAGAAGTAACTAGATTGAAATAATTTCTTTTCCTCCATCATCAGCCGTGATTACTTTCTCCCCAAGAAGGAAATGCTAAAAAGCATCAAATATAAAAGATCTGGGAAGTAAGATATAAGATTATTTCTTAAAGGTTCATCAAAACATAATTACTTAATTGGTATTTACATTTTGTATAGCAATTAAACTGACAAGAATTGGGAATAAACAAATGAGTAAGATACAGATTCATTCTCACATGAAGTTCAGAGCTTACATGAGACAGAAAACTCCTTACAAACATATAACAAATGGGGTATTTTTGACCTATCTTGATATTTTCATAAATATTAAGAGTATATTTAAACATATCAGCAGATAAGGAGTCACACAATATACTTATCTGGAGAGACAGGCAAAAAAAAAAAAGCATTTTATTTTGTTGCTTTTGTTCATGTCCTAGGTCAATTACAAAGCTGCTCCTGGAGAAACTATAATCTCATTTCCTTTGATCACAAAAAAATTACTGAATATCTATTCTTAAGAAGTAAACCCAACAGGTCTTAATAGTGAACAAAATCCTGATATTAAACAATCAATGTCTCAAAATAATAATTCTCATTAGCACTAGCTGGAATTTACTAAAACCTGTTCAGAACTGATAAACACACAATAAACATCTGGGTGGACAATTATAGCGTGAAACAACACTGTAAATGTATTAAATGTATAAATTCAATCAGATGCAGTTCAGAGTGGGAGAGGAGGTGAAGAGGGAAAGAGGGTAGAAACCACACCCCACACTCTTGTCTTAGCATGACAGCAAGTACACCTTAATGTTCACCCAATCATCACATAATACATTTAGTAATAAAATAATCAGGATCTCTAAACAGAAGAATTTAGATCCCAGCATGCATTACAAGTTTCAAAACTTGACACACAGGAGAACAGTCTCGAATTCACACTAATCAAACACATGAGGCTGTTATATAAATCATTACTATCAATTAAATTAAATGGTTGGTTCTTCCAGGTTATTATATAAATTACACTGTCAATTTATTAAATGGTCTTTCCCAATGACAAAAAAGTTTGCGAGCAAGCAAGGAGAATCTAAGAAGCCAGTGAGATTTGTTTTAGTCAGCACTAATTTCTGCAAGTAAACAATTGGCAGGTGTATGAATTTGCTGACCTGATTCTACTTAAGAATAAACTTAGAACATTTTGAATAAATGGATTACCTATCCTTCCAAAAATGCTCCATGATAAAACTTATCCAAATGTTAGATAGGAACATTGCTACCAAAAGCTCTAGGGCTCCTGCATGATGACTACAAGCTTATAAATATTTAAGAATGCCAACTGATTACATCCAAGGCCTATAATTATATCTACTTCGCTAATAATTAGTTGTGGTACTACACTACAAGGTGCTATGGAAGGTCACAGGATCGGGTCTTGGGAGAGTCAAGGTGAGCTGTCCAGAGGAAATGGTTTTTAACCTACAACCTAAAAAAAATGAGTGGGGACCAGACAGTCAAAAAATAGAGGGAAGAGAGAGAACACTGAAAACGGAAACCACTTCAGAATAGCACAACATAGCAGTAATGTAAAAATGGAAAAAATCAGCAGAGAAAGATAAACCAAGGGTGTATGACAAAGGCTTTATTATCCAAATTACTGAGCTTGGATTTTAACCTGAAGTGGATAGGAAGTTTCAAGTAGAGACATGACACGATCAGATTTATGTTTCTGAGGACCACAGTGGCTACAACATAGAAAACAGGTTACAACTGGGCAGTGAAAGTGAAAGTTGCTCAGTGGTATCCGACTCTTTGAGACCCCATGGACTATATAGTATACAGTCCATGGAGTTGTCTAGGCCAGAACACTGGAGTGGGTAGCCTATCCCTTCTCCAGTGGATCTTCCTGACCCGGGAATCAAACCGGGATCTCCTGTATTGCAGGCACATTCTTTACCAACTGAGCTATCAGGGTAGCCCCAACTGGGCAGTACTTGTCTGTTTTCCAGTCAAGTATAAAGTAAGAATCTTAGAAGTCTTAACTCCCTCCTAACAAGTAAAAAGCTCTATAAATTGAAAATTTAACAATTCTTTTTAGATCCCTCAGAAATGTGAGACCCGGGTACCCTAATCCATTCAGGCCACTATAACAAAATACCACAGACTAGGTGGTTTATAAACAACAGAATTGCATTCATCACATTCAGGAGGCTGGTAAGTCCCAGATCAAGAGGCCAGTATGGTCAGGTGAGAACTCTTACTCTGGCTGGTAACTGACACCTTCTCACTGTGTACTCACTCACTACTACACTACTAAAGGCCTACTTGCCACGGTTCCTTTTACCCAGTAAACCATGTCTATCAAGAAAAAAACTATAAGGCAGAATAAAAGGCAAACCGGCACAGCTGGAAGAAACTGAGCTAGCATCAGAACCAGAGAACCAGTGAGAATGCTGGAATTATCAGACCAGTAATTTTTTTAAAACTATGACTAATATGCTAAGGGCTCTAGTGGACAAAGTAGATGACATGCAAGAAAAGGGCAACATAAGCAGAGAAATGGAAATTCTAAGGCTCAAAGAGAAATGCTGAGATATAACACTATAACAGAAAAAAAATTCCCTTTTTGGGCTTATTGGTAGATTACACAGGGCTGAGGAAATAATCTCTGTTTAAGTGAACAGAAACATTCAAAATGGAAAAGCAAAGAGAAAATCGAACTAAAGAAAACAGTGGAAAAAAAAAAAAAACAGAAAAGAATATCCAAGAACTGTGGACAACAAAATATGTAGTATATGTGTATCTAAAACACCAAAAAGAGAAGAAAGAGTAGAACATATTTGAAGCCATAATGACTGAGAATTTCCCCAAATTAATGTCTGACACCACCAAAATCCAAGATCAAGGAATACCAAAAATCAATAATGCCTTGAATATTCCAGCTGACCACTGTAGGATATCTATGCTGTCAGATTATGGTCACTATTCAGTTTGAACCTAACAGAAAATAAATTACTTTAGATTAATAACATATCCTATAAAAGCAGACAGACATATATTAATATCATGAGTAATCTTCCCCAGCTGTACGAGAGCTGTGTAAGCTGCATGTGCTCTGAATAACTGCAGCTTTGTGTAAACTGTTAACACAAAGAATGACATAAAAGTATGTATTTTTTCATTTTGCCATGATTTCCCAATAAAAATTTCAAGCTAACATAGGCATTAGATTACAACTGTATAGTTTTGCTCATTATAATTCTATAGTTTTGACTAAATTTACCCTCTAGAAAAAGCAATTTTTTGAAGGGAATTTTCACAATCTTGGCCCTCCCTTGAGCTTCCTTGGTTGCTCAGATGGTAAAGAGTCTGCCTGCAATGCAGGAGACCCGGGTTCGATCCCTGGGTTGGGAAGATCTCCTGGAGAAGGAAAAGGCAACCCACTCCAGTACTCTTGCATGGAGAATACCACGGACAGGGGAGCCTGGTAGGCTACAGTCCATGGGGTCACAGAGTCGGACATGACTGAGCAACTTCACTTTTCACTATGCTGCTGTTATAAACATAATCCAACAAAAGGAAAATAAGGAAAATTAACACATGTAAGTTCAAACATTTTTCTGACAACAAGCTAAAAACTGAAGCAGAAAAAATGCTTATAAACGTGTCATTTTCTTAAGTGCCATGGATCTAGAAATGGTGACAAGGAAAACTAAAATTTTACAGTGATTATAATAAACTATTATATAATATAAAGCTTTACAAATCACTCCAGTAAAATCTTCACTGATCAGTACTTATTGGGAAGGTTGCTTTGAATTTGGAAAAGAGCTAAGATATGATACTCAGTAAATCTCCCCTCATAGCTCAGTCGGTAAAAAATTTGCCTGCAATGTAGGAGACCCAGGTTTGATCCCTGGGTTGGGAAGATCTCCTGGAGAAGAAAATGGCAACACACTCCAGTATTCTTGCCTGGAGAATCCCATGGACAGAGGAGCCTGGCAGGCTACAGTCCATGCGGTCACAAGAGTTGGACACGACTTAACAACTAAACCATGATGATACTCAGTAAGCTTGGGTTCAATTGCCAGCACTTTTCTTTTTGTGTAATCTTGTGTAAGAGATACTTCTCTGAGCCTCAGTTGTCTCAATCAAACATGGAAAGACCCATCAGTTCAGTTCAGTTCAGTTGCTCACTCATGTCTGACTCTTTGTGACCCCATGAATCACAGCACGCCAGGCCTCCCTGTCCATCACCAACTCCTGGAGTTCACTTAAACTCATGTCCATCGAGTCGGTGATGCCATCCAGCCATCTCATTCTCTGTCGTCCCCGTCTCCTCCTGCCCCCAATCCTTCCCAGCATCAGAGTCTTTTACAGTGAATCAACTCTTCGCATGAGGTGGCCAAAGTATTGGAGTTTCAGCTTTAGCATTAGTCCTTCCAATGAACAACCAGGACTGATCTTTAGAATGGACTGGTTGGATCTCCTTGCAGTCCAAGGGACTCTCAAGAGTCTTCTCCAGCACCACACCCATAGCACTCTCAAAATTAAATAAAATGTATAAAAGATCTAGCATAATACTGAGCACAAAGAAAAGATCAATAGATAATTATAATAATAATTCTTATAACTATTATCACCACTGTACCTTGGTTACTGGCGATGTGTATAACCTTTTACAAGTTATTTTAAAAAATTAAACTGAAAAAGGCATGTGTGGCACATAAATGTTACTGAAATAAAACATGAACATGCTGTATGATTAAAGATTTTCAGAAGTTAAAACAGGTCAGGAGATACATATTGTCAGTTCCCTACTTAGCTTTACTTAATACATGGTAGAAAGTATCAAACTTCCTTAAACTTTTCCATGAAAACCACCAACATAATACTAAGGTAAAAACTCCACTGCTTTTTGGCCTTTTGGCTAAGATAAAAACTACTCCTCTTAAGCCCTTCATAACAATGCCCAAAACAGTGAGCCTAATAAATAAACTACTAAGAAACACTCTGTTTATACAAGATGTATTAGAAGGAAATTACTATACACTGGTAATGAGACTTCTTTACATTTTAGTCTTAACTATATACTAGCTGTTCAAATGCAGTGAGAGTTTGGCTCCTCAGAGTTGTCAAGGCACAATACATTTTGAATAGCAAAAATTTCTAGATGAGATCTTTATACTGCTCAGATATTTTTATAATTTAAAAATGACTTTTAAAAAAATGGCAAACCTTCTAAAATGGAAAAAAAAAACAATATACTGTAAGACTGCTCAGATGTAGAATTGCTTGGCTCAAGAAACTGAATGAAAAGAAAATCTCCACATCCTTGGTTTCTTAGATCTATATCAAAAGAAGTTCTCATCATCTGTTACTTCTGTCCTCTTTTTGAGTCTTCTAAATGAACCTTTTTTTTGCAGGGGTTGGGGGTGGAGGGGTGAAGGGGTTAGGTGGATACTGATTCAGGATCTTCATTTATAATGCTCTAAGTGTGATTACAGACACACAGGATTTGGAACCCAATGACTTGAATGCATGAGAAAAGACTCAATTTGATTACCCTACACTAAGTGTGACTGAATGGCCTTCTGGCAGAGGGTAACATGGTGATCTCGCTATAAAATTAATTAGTATACCAAGGACGTCCATAGTCTTTCAAAATGTTTTCTCACTGTAGTTAAGTATCTGTGTTGTTAGATTTGAATACTGTTGCTATCAGCTACATTGAAAAGAACATTTATCGTTTCTTTACCCTTAGCACAACTGACAAAGTTTTCTGAGTCCAGACTAACTTTTAGAGTTACTGTGTACAAAAACTATTGAATTTTTTGAGAAAAACACATCAGTCAGCACTTCGTTAATTCTTTTTGGAGCTCTTTGACAAGTGAATGTATTCCATAGCTTACAAATAATTCTTTATAATAAAGATGATGATGCTTCTACGAAAATAATGCAAGCGACAAAACTCCAAAAGACTGTCTCGGTGTTTAATTTTAAAGTAAAATTAGTTCATAAATGAAACTAACACATGGTGAAATCAGATTCTGCTAACAACCAGCTGATTGAACCTAATCTCTAGTTTCTGTAAGTCTACATTTACTTATTCAAGAACTAAATGTCTGGGTGCTTCTCTGTTAGACACTATGCTAGACACCTGAGGTAAGAGGATAAAGATGTTACTGTTCCCTTGACGGTGTCATAATTATTGGCATATATGAATAAGGAAATTAAATCAGATAGTATACAGGTCCTTCTAGTTTCAAAATTCTGTAAGTTTCTGTCGGTAACATAGAACACCTAAGTTATTTAATTCATTCATTTCAATAAAAATATTAGCAATTCAGAAAGGTATTGATACCTCCAGTAGAATGCCTCTAAACAGAAAGGTAAAATACTGGTCCAATTTGTTATTTGTAGAGAAACTGGGAGCTATAATTAATGCTGAAGATGAGGTGAAGGGAATTCTTTGGATTCTCATTTCCCATGCTGCCTTTGCCCTTTATTTCCACAGATCATTGAGAACTAGCTGGAGAACAGCATAGTGAAAATGTTTTATGGACTGAGAAATATTCTTGGCTGACTTTCAAAGCTGCAGTAGGAAACAAAATCCATAAAACTGACATCCTAGGAAATCAAAACCAACTTCAAGTTTAAGAATAAATGTGTATTCACTAACATAATGAAATGATTTTAAAACTTTATTATTTGCTAGAGATAAAGGCAACACAACAATGGAAAAAAAATGTTCAGCTACAGAAAGTACTAAAATTAGACTTTTCCAAGACATTAATTTTCCTTTCCCTTCAGAAGTCAAGCCCCTTTCCCAAACTACCCCCCTTCAAAAGTCACAGTGCCATGCACTGAAGAGACTTTATGACATCTTAAAACAGGTCAGGAAACTACAGCCATAGTCTAAATCTGGCCAGCCAACTGTTTTTTTATTTGATTACATATTCTCTGTAGTTCCTTTTGCATGGTAGAAAAAAGAGATGAATAGCTCCACTAGAAACTGTATGGTAAAAAGAAGCAAAAAATATTTATGAAGTAGCCTGTTTCAGAAAACATTGCTAACCCTCGTCTTCAAGAAATCTCACCACCATGATGCTAATATTACACTGATTTTATTTTTCAATAGTAAAAATTTCACAAATATGATATGCATTTCCTTTCAACTCCTTTAGTAAAATAAAATCCTCTATCGTCCCTTCATATGATCTTTAAATTATACCAACAGTTGATATATCTAATTTATATTTCAAAATTTTTTTCTAGTATAATTTTCAAATGTCACAAAGAATCCCAAATGGCAGGCACCTGAATTTGTTTCTTAAAACTTACATCCCATACTCTCAAGGTGAATATTTAGGTGTGAAAAGACCCAAGGAAGGATAGCCAGACATATACTGCTCTGAACACAAGCATTACTTACGATAATTTTCTTGGTGCATGCAAAATGCAAGAAAATTTTCATTTTAAAATCAAAATAGCTACAAGAGATTTAACATGTCCTAGAACAACAAGAAATAGTCCCAATTCCTAGTAAAATGCTGCATCAGGCCATCTCTCTAGGGAAAGTCCATTCTTTCCCTTTAATCCATTCTATAGTACTAAGAAACAATGCTTGACAAAATGCAAAACCCAAAATATTCATAGAAATCTGCTATACTTCATAAAACTCTTATAATAAGAAATCAGTTACACATGTTCCATTTCTTCTTTTACTCTGCTTCTTTCAGCAGTTCTGTTTAATATTAAAAGTTCAACAATGTAAAAACTATGAGGCGATGAAGTATAAATTAGAATAAAACTGCATACCAGGAAATATGCAATGAATTTAGCAACTTGAAACAGAGATATACAAAGTAATAATAGTTAAAAGTATTTAGTAAGTTGTTATTGCTAGAGTCCATTCTAAAGGAGATCAATCCTGGGTGTTCATATAAAGGACTGATGCTAAAGCTGAAACTCCAATACTTTGGCCACCTCATGCGACGAGTTGACTCACTGGAAAAGACTCTGATGCTAGGAAGGATTGGGGGGTGGGAGGAGACGGGGACGACAGAGAATGAGATGGCTGGATGGCATCACTGACTCGATGGACATGAGTTTGAGTGAACTCCGGGAGTTGGTGATGGACAGGGAGGCCTGGCGTGCTGTGATTCATGGGGTCGCAAAGAGTCAGACACGACTAAGCGGCTGAACTGAACTGAACTGATTGCTAGAGTTTCTTTCATAAAAAATATTCATTAACTATTTAGATACATGATAAGTTTTACCCTGATATGAACATACTTTCTCTATCCCAAATCCTGAGAGTCTGAGAGGAAGTAGTATTATCATCCAACGAGCACTAAATTAGAGGACATGAGCTCTAGCCTTGTCTAGGCCACAAAGGAGTTATGCGCCTCTTCTCTTAAATTCCAGGCGCTTCTATTCCTTCTAAAAAATAAAAGGTTATACTAGATGATTTCTAAGAACTTTCTCAGCTACAAAATTTTATGATTTTATGAAATTTTAAATATCACTATGTGCATGCAGGCATGCTCAGCCATGTACAGACTCTTTGTGAACCCATGGACTACAGCCTGGCAGGTTCCTCTGTCCATGGAATTTTCCAGACAAGAATACTGAAGTGGGTTGCCATTCCCTCCTCTAGGGATCTTCCCAACCCAGGGATCAAACTCCCGTCTACTGTGTCTCCTGCATTGGTAGGCGGATTCTTTACCACTGAGCCACCTGGGAAGCCCAAATACCGCTATAAAATCACATTTAAAAATTTATAACCCTCTTTGAAAAGTGTCATTTACAGAATGATGCCTACAAAAATTTCTTCTATAGTGTTCAGTGGCATGAATTCACTGAAGTTACCTGAAATCTGGAAATACTGCAAAAGAGGCTACCCTATTCCCTGACCATTACTGTAACACTCAGAGCTCTTTTCAAAATGTTAATAAGCCTGGAATTTTCATTTTCAATGAACGCTGGCTCAAAACTTATTTTTCCCCCAACCACTCCAAATGGAAATCAATTCAGGACTTTAAGTGCAGAAACAGCTATACAAGAAAACAGTTATTAATATCACAGATTCTCTAATACTTCACAGAATATATCAGTCGGCTTTTAACAAAGCACTGAATCTTTTTATTTTTCCATATATTTAACCATCTCTTTTATACTCTAGTCATAAAACAATATATCAAGTATTTTTATATGGTAGCCTTAGTTTTATAAAACACAGTAGATCATCTTCTTTTTCTCCAAAATAATGTCTTTCCTCTATTTCTAAAATACAAACTTTTTTCATATTTAAAACTTTTGAAATCAGGATATTCCTTGTAGTTGTTGATTTCTCAATACCATTTCACCTTTTAGGGCTGCATTTTTCTTCAGTAATAGTATGTAAAATAATGGTATGTCTTACAACTAATAGCAAATTAGATTGCTGAAATGCCATAGTGCCTGTCACCTGTACAATACTCTTTCTAATTTCCCAAATGCTTTTATATCCTCCACTACAATCTAAATCCTGTTGTAGGACTCATTTCTATCTCTATTACTGTATTTCTGTTTATATGGAAATGATCATTATTACAAGAATATCAATGCAGAAATTATGAGAAACAAGTTTTTTAAGCAGTTACTAAATGCAGGCACTACATAAAGCATACTTTACATGTATTTAAATCCAACAACCTAGAATTTATTACTACTATCTCCATTTTACAAATGAAACTAACGTTAAAGAGGTTAAGGTAATTGCTCCAGGTCCTGTTCTCTGTTTTATCCCCCATGCAAAGCCTATTGCAGAAAGAGCGCTCAATAAACATTTACTTAACAAATGAATGAATGAATGCCGCAAAGGAGTCTTATACTCACAGGCTCACAAAGAGAACGTACAATAAATACAATCTTGAAAGGTTAGTTAATTAACTACTTAGACATGCAATCCTGAGATCTGTGGTGTGATAGTCAAATTAAAAAGTGGCTCAGAGTATCTGTTCTGGAGTCAAAATACTTAAATTCAAATTTCAGCTTTGCTACTTGTGATATATGATGCTGAATAAAGCAGTTATGGATCTATATGCCTAAGTTTTCTCACCTGTAAATTGGAGATGAAAATAGGACCTATTCCTCCTGGGGTTGTGGTGATGATTAAAGGTTAATATAAACAAAAGGCCATAACATGGTGACTGAAATCCAAAGGGAGTGATGCTATTTGTAAGTTAAATAAATAAGATGGGCCTCTGCAGTCAGTGACTCTAACCTTCAGAAATATGTTTCTAGTTTCAAATTTCTAGTTCTGCTTGAAGTCTGGAATGACCAGGCAATTAATGCCAGCTGCTGAGGATGATTCAGGATCCAGTGACTAGCTGGAACATCCGAGAAAGAGAAAGTTTTTCTAGGAATCTGTGGATTAGTCTAGTGGCCATTCCCTCAGTCAGAGGAGTTTGGGCCAAGAGTATATAGTATATGGGGAACCATCCTATATGTCTTCACCTCTGGGGACAGAACTGTTACCTAAGACAAAACTGACTGATGATTTACTACCCAGAGTGTTCGCCCCTCAAGACTATAATCCTGAAAAAGGTAAAATTTTAAGCTAGCTGGGAGGCAGTGCAGACTACTGGAGCCAACTGAACAATAACCTGCTTTGCATTAATACAGGGACCTCTTTGTGATTTTTTTTTTAATCGGTAAAGCACTTAAAACAGTTTCTAGAATATGGTAAGCAGTAAATAAATGTTCCCCAATATTATTATTAGCTCAGGATAATTCAAATCTCTTCCCTGCCTCAGTGCCTTTTCTCCCTACCATATTATCCATCTTCCAAAGAGCTATGCTACTTCAAAAGCATTTTCAATTTTCCCGAATATTACAGAGATCATTAAAGCACTTCACAAAGGGAATCTTGCAACACTTCCTCCAACTCACAAAACTAAATCAGACAAAAAAATCTTATCCAGAACACCCATAATTTAAATGGGCATACAGAAAATGAGAAGTAAATATCAGACTCACTTATTTTTGAAGTCCCACAGACACTTAGATGGGGCAGAGGAAAGGAGACAATCATGGTTATAAGTAGACACTTTTGTAAGCATGAAATAAGACACTTTTATAAGTAGCAATCTCTCTTTCTGAAAGCACAAATATTTCTAAAGCTAAGCAAATGGTATGTCTATATTCTATTTACAATGTGCAGGTTGCAACCCTCAGTTTCATGGCTAATTTGAGTAAATTCAAATAGTCAAAATAACTGAATTAACACCCTGGACAGTATGGACTAGCATATATTATAATTTCATGGCTCAATTTGTTAAACATCTTACGTGTGGAAATCTAAATCATGATAAGAAGAAAGTTTTCTTAGGCACTGTCTTTTTTGGATTAGTCATATGAGTTTGATCTGAATGTTATCACAGAAAATTTAAAAAATGAAAGCATTGCATAAAATTATAGAGAAAATTAACAGTTTTTGGAATTAAAAAAATTTCCCCTGTTTTCCTATGTTTTCTATTTCTTTAACAATGCCTAAATCTGGTTTAGTATTTGGGGAATTTTATACTTTGCTATCTATGAACAGATGTGTTTTCCAATTTCTAGAAACTGTGTCCAATTCAAATGGCTAAAAAAAAAAAACATATGTGTCGAGATATTGTTTGTTTTAATTCTCAGGTAATAGCACTCTAACTAGACAAACCAATAACTTTCTAGGCAATGTTGGCTCATTATACAATTACAGGGAAAAAAACAATTGAAAACAGAGTATCATTCTATGAGATTCTTATGGCTATAAAAACCAAACTGATTAAGACTTAGTGTAGCTAAAGTACAACTGAAATTTTCTATTTGGACTATTAACATTACATTTTGTAGTCAGCCTTATCTTTGTTTTCAAAGCGTCAACTACCTTGACCAAAATTTTTCTGTGCAAAGGAAACTACATAGAATTTATTTGAATGAGTCACTAAGGAAGGACTCACAATATGATGAAGACAATTAGAGAAAATGATATCTAGAGGCTGCAGATTATTAACATCTCTAACACATATGCCAATTCCTACTGAGCCAAAATGCCTACAAAGCCAGGTTATTCCTACCAAGTATTTTGTCTGGTTTCTCACACTAGTATATTTCAAAGTATTTTATGAGAACTCTGCTATATATTCCACCTACCATCTGGTTCATATTTAACAATGTTTCCCATCCTGTTCCTTTTTAGGCTCCAAAAACAGATGTCTCTGATGGCACATAAATGTGGCAGATCACCCTAATTCAGCACACTTCTCTGGCTTCTTACTCTTACCTTGCATCAAGGTGAACTTAAGCTATTTGTAACCTTTTGTTCCATCTCACCTCAGAAGTAATAAAGTGGTATTATGAAATAATTTTTAAGGATATAAGAAAAAAATATATGAATTGAAAGTTTTCTTTTAAGCCAAATGTATTAATAATATTAATAAATGAAACCTGTATAAAAAGTGCTAGTTCCTCTACACTGTAGTTGCTAATATACAGTTATTAGTGGCAGTCTTAATTATTTCTTACCTGCCCCTTTCAACTGCTAAGGCATCAAGTTCATCAAAGAAAATAATGGAAGGAGCCACTGCTCTTGCCTTCCGGAAGATCTGGTGGAAAGAGTGCTACATTAGCTAAAGATCAGCAAACTTCAGAAAACTTCATCGCTAATTTTAGTTTGAAAACTATTAGAACCAAATCAATTATGTACCAGTCAACCAGCTTAATCACTTTGTATACAACCTGTAACAGATGTATTCACACTTCATAATGTATGTAAAGTACCTTCTATTATGGTGCTTACTTGCAAACAGACATCAATACATATTCTTAGAGGTGTGTAGGAGACAATTTGGCTTAAGTAATCAGACAATCTCAGTTAAAATCCCACCTCTGCCACTTAGTAACTGTGTGATTTCCAGTGGATAATTTTACTTCTCTAAACTTCAAGTTCCCTATCTCTAAAATGGAGATTATGATAAATGCCAGCCTCAAAAGTTTAAGAACTGAATTTAAAAAGGTGGTAACACATTTAGTATAATGCCTGGAACATGGTAACAGCTCAGTAAATGATAGTTATTATTAGCTCAGTAAATGATAGTTATTATTATCTATCATAAACACAAGTTTAAAAGAAAAATAATAATGTATAAAATCAGCCAAAGTTTAGCATATAAAATACCCATAAACCTAAAAGTCACATGCCTTGCTCATTTCTCTGAAGACTAGATGGAAAAACATAGTTAAAACTTGGAAGAGAATAGATTGGATAGACCAGAAGTCAATCAGGCTATCAAAATCAAGACTGACTGGACAGCCATGGGGCAATATGCAGAAATGGGCTAGAAAAAGTCAGTTCAGGCAGAAAGAAATTCAAATTTGTATTAACTGGCACAAATTTGTGTGACCAGGCCCCCATTTTCTGGTCACAATTATGATGACCATAAAAATACACAACAGTTACCAAAACATTAGTATTAATAAGCACCACCTTTTTTATATTTTAATCAAGAAGGGTGCTATCATTATCAGTTAATATTTTATATGATCACCATCATCTATATTTCAGAGAGAAAAAAGAAACACAAAGTAACTTAAAACTTTTTCTCAGATGCAAAACAAAGTATTCCAATCTCTAATACTCTTGGTTGGTACCCACATATTTCATACATGGAGACAATCCATTCCACTGCTATTTATGTATTTTTGTCCTTGAACAGCATCTGGGAAGATACATGATCCCCATGTGAGGCACACCAGCCTTTGTTTAGAAGAGCCAAAACTTATGGTCAAACTGCTATAGTTTATCTCACTTCAGTGCCTTGATTTTGCATGAATTTCCCAATTGTGCAGCTTCACCAATATGAAATAATCAGTAGGCCAATCACTAACTTTAAAATTTAAGAGAGAGAAAGGGGATGCATTTTCTAAATCACTAGTCAAAGGTAAAGTAAATAAAATAAGGAGAGTACATTGAAATTTTCATATACTAATAAGCTTATCTGATTTAAAGGACTACCTGGTTTAAAGGATTTAAATTTCATTTTAACATCATGTGTTAGTTGTTAAGTATAAACATCTCCTTTTTAATATAAATTTATTTAATTGGAGGCTAATTACTTTACAATATTGTATTGGTTTTGCCATACATTGACATGAATCCACCACAGGTGTACATGTGTTCCCCATCCTGAACCCCCCTCCCCATCCCATCCCTCTGGGTCATCCCAGTGCACCAGCCGTGAGCATCCTATATCATGCATCGAACCTGGACTGGAGATTCGTTTCACATATGATAATATACATGTTTCAATGCCATTCTCCCAATGAGATGCTGACAGCTGTTAAAAAATATATTTGCTAAAACTAGAGACTAGAAATATTATGATGTTTAAAAACAAAGACTATGTATTGTAGATAAACAAAATTACATTTAAAAATAATATTTGCTTGAAGAAAAAAATATACCACTAGAATTTAGATTTGGAAATTCTAAATCTGTAACCCCATACAAAATGGAAACCAGAGGACAGAATTGTGGTTCTCCTATGCAGAGTTCCACTTTAAGGTATAATCTTACCTCTCTAACTGCTCTTTCAGATTCACCAACATACTTGTTCATTAATTCAGGCCCCTGCATGAAAAGAAAACAACTGTTCAGCATCTTTATAAATCCAGTCACATGATTATGTCTAATAAAAGAGAAAATACACAGATAAAAAGAGGAAAAAACCAAAAATCTGCTTTTCATTAAATTAGTTCCTCTTGCATGCTTATTTTTATTGGGTGTTATTTATGCTTCAAAAATTAAAGCCATTTTGTATTCTAAAAACTGCACATCAGTATACAGTATCTGTGACTAAACATGATAGTTAAACATCTTATTCATCATCCACCTACACATCCATCCATATCTTTACTATGTATCAAACATGGTGCTAGGCACTGAAGACAGAACAGTCTAGTACTAGATCAGCATGGCTCTCTGAGAAGAAGCAAGATCTCAGGGCTATGCTTTTTATGACTCTATGACAATTCTCGAAAAAAGGAATGGGAATCATGTAATCAATGACATTATCCGAGTGTTTCCAATATAAACGCTGCTCTCCAGCTCCTTGCTCTCATTTGACTTGGCCATGTAGACACTGACTCTACAGATCTGCAGGGCCAAATGAGCTCTTCTCAGCCACTCTTCCAGTCAAAGCAGATAATTTCTATAGACAAAATCTTAGGACCACCAACACTGCTAACCGTCACTCAGAGTATCACACTGGGACAATGACAATGACCTCTGTTATCCTCCAAAGTGTGTCTATTCACTCAGCCTTGGTCTGTATCTCCCTTCAGATATCTGCTACTAGGCACTTCATCCAGTTGATGATAAACTGCCTTTCCCTTCTGTGTTCAGCTGTTTTAGAAAGGATAACAAGAATGACAGGTGTGGGCTTCCAGTAATAAAATTCTACCAACTTCTACTAACTGGCCATCAACAGAACAATCCTCATAAAAGTGGAAGGACTCCCAGTGATTATACTGCTTATCTCTGACTCAGAGATGCACTTTTTTTCAACATTCAACATTTCTGAACATAAGACTTTTCTTTCTTAGGTACCTAAAATATTATATTAATATATAGTATGAAATGGTAGGCTTTCTTTTTCATCACACCTACTTTCTCAAGCTATAGCGTCATCATATCACAAGAAGCCATGGTATTAAATAATAATAATACTGTCCTGAGAACCACAACTATTCCCTTCAGATTTGGTATAAAGTTAGTCCAACAAATGCCAGATATCTTTCTCGGCTATGCAAACTTTCTCTCATTGCTCTTTCCAGCATTTGGCTTCGACTGATACCCGTCCTGACACGACTCCAGATACAGCATGTGTGCTTTTCTCTCTACACATGCTTGTGCACTTGCACACACATGCATGTAAGCACACACACACATCTTATTTTGAACAAGATTTATGTTCTATCCCATGCAAATTATGGGTCTTGATAATTTAGGTGATGTAACTAGACACTGACTTGAGTATTTCCTAAACAATTTACACAACTCACATACAAATCAGACTGACTGAAGCACATGACATTCCTAGCGGAATGTCAACTAATGCTACAAATTGGTATGGGTAATACTTAGCTTCAGTTAAGACACCATATTACAAAGAAAATTACTGGTATGGCATGGCAAATACCAGGACTGAAGCATGATCAGCTGCCACTGAAACAGAAAAGGAACCACTTAAGAGTCAAGGATGCTCCCAGAGAAAGCAATATTTCACGTGAGCCTATAGTTGACTTAGCACCCTCAAAAATATGAAATACATCAAGCGTGCTAAGTCACTTCAGTCATGGCCCATTCTGTGAGACCCCCATGGCTGTAGCCTGCCAGACTCCTCGTTCACAGGATTCTCTAGGCAAGAATACTGGACTGGGTTGCCATCAAGACCCAGAAATAAATCCAATTTATATTAGATTCACTCAGCCTTGGTCTGTATCTCCAATTATATTTATATTATATGAGCTATATTAGATGTTATTATATGCACTTTAACTGCAGAAGAACTCTTAGGGTGTTAACTCAAGAGTTCATTGGCTTTTCAGTTATACACAAGACTAATAAAGTTTGAACTGATATGAGTTTGAACTGATCTGAGTTTGAACTGATCTAAGAGTTCAGAACATGTGGAGCTTAGGGGGCAGAAAGAATGCAGCAAAAGTTAAGGCTACTTAAAGTGGGAGGCAGGGCATGTCAAAAACAAGTGTAAATTTGATCCTGCAAGCAATGGGAAGAGTCTGAAGGGAGTTAACTGATAACAGGGGTATTGTGGAAAGATGATTCTAGACACAATAGAAAGGATGGTTTGAAGAAACATATGAGACCATAAATAGAGACAGCAGTTATGAAATTCCTAAAACATTAGCAAGAAATGATGAGGCACAGGTTTTTAAGGTAAAACAGTGGAATGGAAATAAGGAGAGAACCAAATAAACTATTTAAAAAGATAAAATCAGCTTAATTTGTTAGGAGTAGCAAGATGGGAAAGTGAGAGAGAATAAGAAATATAGATTACTAACTCAAATTTAAATTATATATTGCTGATGTTCACAATGATTTAATTCATAAAGGAAAGAAGGATGCTCAATATATTCAGTGTAACAACTCTCATAAATGTATCTCATTAAAAAAAACTCACCGAAAATGATAAAAACTTTTTTAGTCATAAATATAAGTGCTAACATTTATTGAACATTTCCTATGTGCCATGAACTCTTCTAAGCACTTTAAATATACCGAGTCATGTAAAATGACAAAGAGATGCAAAGTTGCTAGGACGACTTTCCATCTGTGAGTAAAATAAAGATCCACACAAAATCAAACACAGGAAAGATCAGAAATAAATGTTTAGTACCTTAATTTCTTTGCTGAAATACAGACGCACTGAATCATTCATTTTTTCATTCAAGGACTATTTATTAAGTGCCTACAGTGAGTTTATGGTTTAAAAGATCACTAAAATTATTTTTGGGGGCTCCAAAATCACTGTGGATGCTGATTGCAACCATGAAATTAAAAGACGCTTACTCCTTGGAAGGAAAGTTATGACCAACCTAGATAGCATATTAAAAAGCAGAGACATTACTTGGCCAACAAAGGTCTGTCTAGTCAAGGCTATGGTCTTTCCAGTGGTCATGTATGGATGTGACAGTTGGACTGTGAAGAAAGCTGAGTGCCGAAGAATTGATGCTTTTGAACTGTGGTGTTGGAGAAGACTCTTGAGAGTCCCTTGGACTGCAAGGAGATCCAACCAGTCCATTCTAAAGGAGATCAATCCTGGGTGTTCACTGGAAGGACTGATGCTAAAGCTGAAACTCCAATCCTTTGGCCACCTCATGCGAAGAGTTGACTCACTAGAAAAGACTCTGATAATGGGAGGGATTGGGGGTGGGAGGAGAAGGGGACGACAGAGAATGAGATGGCTGGATGGCATCACCAACTCGATGGACATGAGTTTGAGTGAACTCTGGGAGTTGGTGATGTACAGGGAGGCCTGGCGTGCTGCGATTCATGGGGTTGCAAAGAGTCAGACATGACTAAGCGACTGAACTGAACTTAACCGAACAGAAATATAAAATTTAAATTTACAAAATCCATCTCACAACTATCAGTGACATAAACTTGGAGGTATTTTCTCCAAGAGTAGAGAGATACTAATGTTTTGCCCAATTCTCAAAAGGCATGAAAAAGTTGTAATTTTCCCTGTTGATCATTAAGGTCATTTTGCACAGTTTCACCTGGTATGACCATGTTTAGATTCCTGCACTGCAGAACAAAACAAGGTCTGTCCATTCATAATATATAATATAAATTATACTTTAACTGAAAAGCGACTACATTAAGAAAGTAAACAATAAAACAATCAGAGCCCATCCAATAAAACAAGCTTTAGATAACTAGGAGAACGAATTTTTGTTGGGGAGGGTTTGGAATGGGGGAGAGTGAGGAAGGGATAAGAAAACTTTATGCCAAATTTCATTTAGTTTAGGGTGACTGATTAGGCAAGTGTGAAATTGCCAACAGCCGTTGGATCATAGAAAAAACTACAGAATTCCAAAAAAACATCTGCTTCATTGACTATACTAAAGCCTTTGACTGTGTGGATCACAACAAACTGGAAAATTCTTAAAGAGATGGGAATACCAGACCACCTGACCTGCCCCCTGAGAAATATGTATGCAGGTCAAGAAGCAACAGTTAGAACTAGACATGAACAACAGATTATTTCCAACTTAGGAAAGGAACACATCAAGGCTGTACATTGCAATCCTGCTTATTTAACGTATATGCAGAGTACATCATGCGAAATGCTAGGCTGGATGAAGCACAGGCTAGAATCAAGACTGCTGGGAGAAATATCAATAAGATATTAGATATGCAGATGACACCACCCTTGTGACACCACCACTTTAGCAAATAGGAACTAAAGAGCCTCTTGATGAAGGTGAAAGAGGAGAGTCAAAAAGCTGGCTTAAAACTCAACATTCAAAAAACTAAGATCATGGCATTAGGTCCTAATACTTCAGGGCAAATAGATGGGGAAACAATGGAACCAGTGACAGACTTTTTCTTGGGCTCCAAAATCACTGCAGATGGTGACTACAACCATGATATTAAAAGATGCCTGCTCCTTGGAAGAAAAGCTGTGACAAACCTAGACAGCATATTAAAAAGCAGAGATGTTACTTTGCTGACAAAGTTCCATCCAGTCAAAGCTATAGTTTTACCAGTAGTCATGTATGGATATGAGAGTTGGACCATAAGAAAGGCTGAGTGCTAAAGAACTTATGCTTTTGAACTGTGGTGTTGGAGAAGACTCTTGAGTGTCCCTTGGACTGCAAGGAGATCAAACACAGTCAATCCTAAACACAATCAATCCTGAATATTCACTGGAAGGACTGAGGCTGAGGATGAAGCTCCAATACTTTGGCCACCTGATGCAAAGGGCTGACTCATTAGAAAAGACCCTCATGGCTGAGAAAGATTGAAGGCAGGACCAGAAGGGGACGACAGAGGATGAGATGGTTGGATGGCATCACCGACTCTACAGACATGAGTTTGAACAGGCTGCAGGAGTTGGTGATGGACAGGGAAGCCTGGCATGCTGCAGTCCATGGGATCACAAAGAGTCGGGCATGACTGAGCGACTGAACTGAACATGAACTGAACTGACCTAATGAAAATAAGAAAGAAAACTGCAGGTGTCACTATTAATCATTATCATGCAAACTCTGGATTACTGTTATTGTTCTTACAGCAACTCTCCATAAAAGTCAATAGCGTAATATAAAATAGTAATCCAGTGAAGCCATTTTTTTTAAGTAAGCAATATATATCGCCTCCTAATTATCTGGCTTTAACTAAAGGAAAGTAGTTAGATAACTTGGAGAAATGATTACTGATCTCCATAGAGCTGACTCTAAAAAGATGACTTGAGTATCAGTGCTGGAACAAGACTATGATCATTTCATGATCTGAGAATACAATATGCTGCTACTGATAACAGAAAGATTAACTTGTTTTAAAAATCTGATGGACAAGCAAACAGACAATAAATACTCTGCTGAAAATGTGAAAATATGGCCTATAGCCTTAACCAGTGAAGGGTCATTCCACTACTACCTACAGGTAGGCTACAGAAAACTCTGTGGATAAGAAAGAGTGCTTTTTCTCTCCAAAAGCAAAAGGGAAAAAAAAAACACACCAAAATCAAACCGATTTGAAAATCAAACCTAGGAAGTTAGCACTGAGAAGAAAATCTGGGTTAGAATAATTCAAGTATTACTAACAGGTCACAGTAGTAATGAAAAGTTCTGTAAGGCCTCTAGAAAACATGTGATTTTGTATAGTACATGCTGAGGAATTATATCTGGATGCCTAACCTAAAAATGCAATGTCACTAGCTGAACTGATATGTTACCTGAATCCAAAATTCTTTTTTTTTTACATTGCCTTTAAAAATAATTTATTTATTTATTTTAATTGAAGGCTAATTACTTTACAATATTGTGGTGGTTTTTGCCATACATCAACATGAATCAGCCATGGATATACATGTATCTCCCCATCCTGAACCCTCTCCCACCTCTCTCCTACCCCATCCCTCTGGGTTGTCCCAGAGCACCAGCTTTGAGTGCCCTGCTTCATCCATCAAACTTGCACTGGTCATCTATTTTACATATGTAACATACATGTTTCAATGCTATTCTCTCAAATTGTCCCACTCTCGCCCTCTCCCACATATTCCAAAAGTCTATTCTTTACATCTGTGTCTCTTCTGCTGTCTTGCATACAGGGTCATTGTTACCATCTTTCTGAATTCTATACATATGTGTTAATATACTGTATTGTTGTTTCTCTTTCTGACTTCTTCACTCTGTATAATAGGCTCCAGCATCATTCACCTCATTAGAACTGACTCAGATGCATTCTTTTTCATAGCTAAGGAATATTCCACTGTGTATATGTACAACATCCTTATCCATTCTTCTACTAATGGACATCTAGATTGCCTCCATGTCCTACCTATTGTAAACAGTGCTGCAATGAATGTTAGGGTACATGTGTCTCTTTCAATTCTGGTTTCCTCAATGTGTATGCCCAGCACTGGGATTGTTGCATCATATGGCAGTTCTATTTCAAGATTTTTAAGAAATCTCCACACTGTTTTCCATTGTGGCTGTACTAGTTTGCACCAACAGTTTTTTTTTTTTCCCACCACTCTTTTCTCCACACCCACTCCAGAATTTATTGTTTGTAGACGTTTTGATGGCAGTCATTCTGACTGGTGTGAGATGGTACCTCATTGTGGTTTTGATTTGCATTTCTCTGATAATGAGTGATGATGAGCATCTTTTCATGTGTTTGTTAGCCATCTTTATGTCTTCTTTGGAGAAATGTCAGGTTTAGTTCTTTGGCCCATTTTTTGATTGGGTTGTTTATTTTTCTGGTATCGAGCTGCATGAGCTGCTTGTATATTTTTGAGATTAATTCTTTGTCAGTTTCTTCGTTTGCTATTATTTCCTCCCATTCTGAAGACTGTCTTTTTACCTTGCTTATAATTTCCTTCGTTGTGCAAAAGCTTTTAATTCGGTCCCTTTTGTTTTCATTTCCATTACTCTGGGAGGTGGGTCATAGAGGATCTTACTGTGATTTATGCGATTTATGCCAGAGAGTGTTCTACTTATGTTTTCCTCTAAGAGTTTTACAATTTCTGGTCTTACATTTAGATCTTTAATCCATTTTGAGTTTATTTTTGTGTATGGTGTTAGAAAGTGTTCTAGTTTCATTCTTTTACAGATGGTTGACCAATTTTCCCAGCACCACTTAAAGAGATTGTCTTTTCTCCACTGTATATCTTTGCCTACTTTGTCAAAGATAAGGTGCCCATAGGTGTGTGGGTTTATCTCTGGGCTTTCTATTTTGTTCCATTGATCTATATTTCTGTCTGTGTGTCAATACCATACTGTCCTGATGACTATAGCTTTGTAGTATAGTCTGAAATCAAGCAGGTTGATTCCTCCAGCTCCCTACTTCTTTCTCAGGATTGCTCTGAGTATTCAAGATTTTTTAGTCTTCATACAAATTGTGAAATTATTTGCTCTAGTTCTGTGAAAAATACCGTTGGTAGCTTGAGAGGGATTGAGTTGAATCTATAGATTGCCTCGGGTAATATACTCATTTTCACTATATAGATTCTTCCAATCCACGAACATAGTATATTTCTCCATCTATTTGTGTTATCTTTGATTTCTTTCATCAGTGTTTTCTATATACAGGTCTTTATTATAGTTTTCTATATACAGGTCTTTTGCTTCTTTAGGTAAACTGATTCCTAAGCATTTTATTCTTTTTGTTGCAATGGTGAATGGGGTTGTTTGCTTACTTTCTCTTTCTGTTTTCTCATTGTTAGTGTACAGGAATGAAAAGGAATTCTGTGTATTAATTTTATATCCTGCAACTTTACTATATTTATTGATCAGCTCTAGTAATTTTTGGTGGTTTCTTTAGGGTTTTCTATGTAGAGGATCATGTCATCTGCAAACAGTGACAGTTTTAACTTCTTTTCCAATCTGGATTCCTTTTATTGCTTTTTCTTCTCTGATTGCTACAGCTAGGACTTGCAAAACTATGTTGAATAGTAGTGGTGAGAGTGGGCACCCTTCTCTTGTTTCTGATTTTAGAGGAAATACTTTCAATTTTTTGCCATTGAGGATAATGTTTGCTGTGGTTTTCGCATATATGGCGTTTATGTTGAAGTATGTTCCTTCTATGCCTGTTTTCTGGACAGTTTTTATCATAAATGGGTGTTGAATTTTCTCAAAGGCTTTCTCTGCATCTATTGAGATAATCATATGGTTTTTATCTTTCAATTTGTTAATATGGTGTATCACACTGATTGATTTGCAAATACTGAAAAATCCTTGCATTCCTAGGAGAAAGCCACTTGGTCATGATGTATGATCTTTTTACTATGCTGCTGGCTGAATCCAAAATTCTTTATGAAGTCATCATCATTAAGGAAGGTAATTTTGAATCTGAAGTTCAACTGCCAAAAATTTCTTATTTTCTGGTACAACAAACTGTAAAAGATTACATTCAGTTTCAAAGATAGATACATTTTAACACTAACATAAAACTTAAGGGATCATAAGCTGTGCTGCTATACTTTTTGCTCTATTTGAGGTCAAATATACATCCACTTCTTAAAAACAGAAGAAAACAGCAACTAGAATCAGCAAATTTTATGAAATATTACTAAATGCTCAATATGCATTATTCCCCTAATTGCTTACAACACACCTTTGAGGTGAATACTCTTATCATAATTTTAGAGAAAAAAATATTGAAGTGAAAAAAAGGTTAAGTAATTTGCACAGTCACACAACTTAGTAGATGACAGAATAGATAGTGAAGCCTCTTAATCGTTATGCCTGACAATTAAGAGAAAATGCCCCAAATGGTTAGCCACCAATAGGCAAAAAAGACAAGCAACAGATTAGAATACAAGCATTATGTGAGCTACTCACAGAATTTTATTAGTGAAAGAGCTTCAGGAGAATCATTTACTCTAAGCTATCTCACTTAAAGCCCGAGGAAAACAAAGCAATAGAAGTTAAGGGAAATACCAAAAGTCCTAGAAAAAACTAAATGACAGAAAATAGAGGATTTGAGTTTCCAGACTACTAATACTACTCTTTCGAAAACTGCATGTTCTCTGATTTTCAAGTTCTAAAAAGTAAAAATAAATAAAAAAGGAAATGTCCTCTTAAGACTAGACACAATACCAGCAATTCAAATGCAAAGGTTTTTGCTGGAAGAGATCAGGTGGCAAGGGCAAAGTCTAACTTTCAATAAACAGTTGCTAGCATGGCTGGTCGGCTGCCGTCTATGGGGTCGCACAGAGTCGGACACGACTGAAGCGACTTAGCAGCAGCAGCAGCAGCAGCATGGCTTCGGAGAAGGCAACGGCAAGCCACTCCAGTACTCTTGCCTGGAAAATCCCATGGATGGAGGAGCCTGGTAGGCTGCAGTCTGTGGGGTCGCTAAGGGTTGGACAATACTGAGTGACCTCACTTTCACTTTTCACTTTCACACATTGGAGAAGGAAATGGCAACCCACTCCAGTGTTCTTGCCTGGAGAATCCCAGGGACGGGAGGGCCTGGTGGGCTTCTGTCTATGGGGTCACACAGAGTCGGACATGACTGAAGTGACTTAGCAGCAGCAGCAGCATGGCTTAGTTTGAACATTCTTTGGCACTGCCTTTCTTTGGGATTGGAATGAAACTGACCTTTTTCAGTCCTGTGGCCACTGAGTTTTCCAAATTTTCTGGCATATTGAGTGCAGCACTTTCACAGCATCATCTTTGAGGATCTGAAATAGCTCAACAGGAATTCCATCACCTCCACTAGCTTTGTTCGTAGTGATGCTTCCTAAGGTCCATTTGACTTCTCATTCCAGGATGTATGGCTCAAGGTGAGTGATCACATCATCATGGTTATCGAGGTCATGAAGATCTTTTTTGAATATTTCTTCTGTGTATTCTTGCCACCTTTTCTTAATATCTTCTGCTTCTGTTACGTCCATACCATTTCTTTCCTTTACTGTGCCTATCTTTGCATGAAATGTTCCCTTGGTATCTCTTATTTTCTTGAAGAGATTTCTAGTCTTTCCCATTCTATTGTATTCCTCTATATCTTTGCATTGATCACTGAGGAAGGTTTTCTTATCTCTCCTTGCTACTCTTTGCCACGCTGCATTCAAATGGGTATATCTTTCCTTTTCTCCTTTGCTTTTTGCTTCTTTTCTTTTCTCAGCTATTTGTAAGCCCTCCACAGACAACCATTTTACCTTTTTGCATTTCTTTTTCTTGGGGATGGTCTTGATCACTGCCTCTTGTACAATGACATGAACCTCCGTCCATAGTTCTTCAGGCACTCTATCAGATCTAATTCCTTGAATCTATTTCTCACTTCCACTGTATAATCATAAGGGATTTGATTTAGGTCATACCTGAATGGTCTAGTGGTTTTCCCTACTTTCTTCAATTTCAGTCTGAATTTGGCAATAAGAAGTTTATGACCTGAGTCTCAGTCACTTCCCAGTCTTGTTTTTACTGACTGTATAGAGTTTCTTCATTTTTGGCTGCAAAGAATATATTCAATCTGATTTCAGTATTGACCATCTGGTGATGTTCATGTGTAGAGTCTTCTCTTGTGTTGTTGGAAGAGGGTGTTTGCTCTGACCAGTGCATTCTCTTGGCAAAACTCTATTAGCATTTGGCTTGCTTCCTTTTGTACTCCAATGTCAAATTTCCCTGTTACTCCAGGCATCTCTTGACTTCCTACATTCGCATTCCAGTTCCCTATAATGAAAAGGACATCTTTTTTGGGTGTTAATTCTAGAAGGTCTTGTAGATCTTCACAGAACCATTCAACTTCAGTTTCTTCAGCATTACTGGTTGGGGCATATTCTTGGATTACTGTGATATTGAATGGTTTGCCTTAGAAATGAACAGAGATCATTCTGTCGTTTTTGAGATTACATCCAAGTACTGCATTTCGGACTTTCTTGTTGACTATGATGGCTACTCCGTTTCTTCTAAGGGATTCTTGCCCATAATATAATGGTCATCTGAGTTAAATTCACCCATTCCAGTTAATTTCAGTTCACTGATTCCTAAAATGCCAATGTTCACTCTTGACATCTCCTGTTTGACCATTTCTAATTTGCCTTGATTCATGGACCTAATATTCCAGGTTCCTATGCAATATTGTTCTTTACAGCATTGGACTTTACTTCCATCACCAGTCACATACACAACTGGATGCACTCATCTCACATGCTAGCAAAGTAATGCTCAAAATTCTTCAAGCCAGGCTTCAACAGTACATGAACCGTGAACTTGCAGATGTTCAAGCTAGATTTAGAAAAGGCAGAGGAACCAGAAATCAAACTACCAACATCTACTGGATCATCAAAAAAGCAAGAGAGTTCCAGAAACACATCTACTTTTGCTTTATTGACTATGCCAAAGCCTTTGACCATGTGATTCACAACAAACTGTGGAAAATTCTTCAAGAGATGGGAATGCCAGACCACTTGACCTGCCTCCTGAGAAATCTTTATGCAGGTCAGGAAGCAACAGTTAGAACTGGACATGGAACAACAGACTGGTTCCAAATCTAGAAAGGAGTATATCAAGGCTGTATATTGTCATCCTGCTTATTTAACTTATACACAGAGTACATCATGTGAAATGCCAGACTGCAAGAAGCACAAGCTGGAATCAAGATTGCCAGGAGAAATACAAGTAACCTTCGTCACTCACTTCCCATAAATTATTAACTGATAGTAAGTATTGAAGGACAGTATTGAAGGATTGCTGGGAGAAATATCAATAACCTCAGATATGCAGATGACACCATCCTTATGGCAGAAAGTGAAGAAGAATTAAAGAGTCTCTTGACGAGCGTGAAAGAGGAGTGAAAAAGCTGGCATAAAACTCAACATTCAGAAAACTAAGATCACGGCATCTGGTCCCATCACTTCATGGAAAATAGATGGGAAATAATGAAAACAGTGAGAGACTTTATATTTTTTGGCTTTAAAATCACTGCAGATGGTAACTGCCACAAAGAAATTAAAAGACGCTTGCTTCTTGGAAGAAATGCTATGTCAACCTAGACAGCATATTAAAAAGCAGAGAGATTACTTTGCCAACACAAGTCTGTCTAGTCAAAGCTATGTGTTTTCCAGTAGTCTTGTATGGATGTGAGAGCTGGACTATAAAGAAGGCTGAGTTGACGAATTGATGCTTTTGAACTGTGGTGTTGGAGAAGACTCTTGAGAGTCCCTTGGACTGAAAGGAGATCCAACCAGTCCATCCTAAAGGAAATCAGTCCTGAATATTCATTGGTAGGACTGATGCTGAAGCTGAAACTCTAATACTTTGGCCACCTGATGCCAAGAATGACTCATTTGATAAGACCCTGATGCTGGGAAAGATTGAAGGTGGGAGGAGAGGGGGAATACAAAGGATGAGATGGTTGGATGGCATCACCGAGTCGACGGACATGAGTTTCAGCAAGCTCCGGGAGTTGATGATGGACAGGGAAGCCTGGCATGTTGCAGTCCATGGGATCACAAAGAGTTGGTCAGGACTGAGCAACTGAACTGAACTGAGCATTTGAAAAAATGAATTTTACTTTGAAAAATGAAAGTTACTTTGAAAAAAAGAATTTTATTGATAACTAATTTTGATAATAGCATCTACTTACAAGGGTTAGATACACATGGAATCTCACATTTGCTCATAATCTATTTAACTTTTTAAAAAAGGAATAATAAATCCCTAGAATAGATAAGATTGATGAAAC
Organism: Moschus berezovskii; assembly: GCF_049115385.1. Classification (NCBI taxonomy): domain Eukaryota; kingdom Metazoa; phylum Chordata; class Mammalia; order Artiodactyla; family Moschidae; genus Moschus; species Moschus berezovskii. The sequence continues at coordinate 38,134,240 of NC_142478.1, forward strand.
TAGATAAGGTTATTTCTCTTGTAGTTTTACTTACCAAAATAACTATGTTATGATAGTCCTGCCACATTTCACCTGGCTAGATAAGTGCCTCATTGATAAGGGTGACCAATAACCCCACCAAAAGTACCATAAATTGGGGTGTTAGTTTTAATTTTTCCATGACAAAGATTTCAAGTGCTTAAGTTTATAAAACAACAAAAATAACATCAATACATGTAAAAATATGTCTGACTGTTCTATTAATCTAGTGGAAACTAAACCTGACTTATCTCTTTGTTTCAGTGTTTTACACCATTCCAGTCACAAATTCAAGTACAGTAGTCATAGATTATGCTCTTGCAATTTTGCCCCTTTAATCACTACTGGGTTTGTTCCCAGTCTTCTCAAGGGCTTTTAAATGTGTCTGACACCTGCCTGTTACTTTTGGCTTTTACAATTCATATCCAGTTTTTATAAGTTCCAAAATGTCTAGGGAAGGTAAGTTAATCCAAGTGTTAACTATAGTTAAATGTTATGGAATAAGCTCATAAAAACCCAAACTCACATGAGATAGAATTACATATAGAAATGTGAGTAAAGGATCATGAAAATTAATAAAAAGCATAGCATTAGCACACAGAAAAGGCCATTTTGGGAAGGTACTTCAAAGAGTTTGAAAACTGGCATTAGGTACTAGGCAAGAAATGCCTGGGTGAGTAAAAAAAACTAAAAAGTGAGAGCAGCTGGCAAGGAAGGAAATCAAATCCAAACTGTTTTCTCAAAAATTATAATACAAACCTTCCCCACCATTCATTCATTCAAGAAAAGAAAAGGACACATTTCTTTAGAACTTAACAATGTGGGCACCATGCTGACTACAATTCAGCTAGCGATAAACTGTGCCTGTGCACACTCCCTGGCCCCAGAAAAATCCCTTGTATTATTACTGATCACTCTCATCACTGTCAATCTTCTTTACTGACTACTGTGCAGAATCTTAAACATGAGGTCTCAACTTCCATTTTTTCATCCCTAGAAATGACCATTCTCTTGAGCTACAAGCAGTAGTAGAATAGTGTTAGTCGTTCAGTCATGTCTGACTCCCGGCAACCCCATGGACTGCAGCCCGTCAGGTTTCTCCGCCCATGGAGTTTTCCAGGCAAGAATATTGGAGTGGACTGTCATTCCCTTCTCCAGAGGATCTTCCCCCCCTTGATTGAACCAGGGTCTCCTGCATACCAGGCTGATTCTTCACCGTTTGAGCTACAGGGAAGCCCCCTTCAGCTACGAATTTGTGTTCAACACCCTTTTAGACATCTCTGTCATCCTGTTCTAAAGGCATTTCAAACTCCACAAGTCTAAATCCCAAATGGGTACCTGCTTTCCCACCTCAAACCTACTTTTCCTCCTCATCCTCTAACTCTTCCTAGAGTTAGCGTAGTTTTAATGATCTGCCAGTCATTAAAAGTAAAATTTTAATCACCTTTAACTTCTTTCTCATTTCTCACATACAATTAATCATCAAGATTCTAAATGCTAATTATTTTGCTACTTCATTTGTTTATTCGCACTAAATTTTGAGTTCTGGTAGGTAGCAGGAAGCCCTTCTAACCACTTCATTTACCATGTACAGTGCCTGACACACAGAAGGTGCTTAATATATATGTGAGTTGTTGCTACAAAAGTAAAATATTTACAAATAGCTTAAGTGTTATAGACATGAATTAAATTTCGTTCAAAGGAGATTTAAAAGAAGGAAAAAATAACTTCTCTCAACTGAAATCTATAAGTAAAAAATTAAACTAACACAATAACAAAGTTTTCTATTAAATATTCTGTTTCTCTTTCCTGGAAATGTAAAAGCATTCTTTTCTTTTATATTTCTCCAGGTCTTCCTGGATTCCAAATACTAAAGGTTTTATTATTTCTTGTTTATATATTGTCATTTTTTTTACTTTTAGCCAAATGTTATAGAATACTTTCATGTCAAGACATCAATTTGATATAAACTCAACTAAAAAAAAATTATTAACATATATGGTTTTAATATACGATATCTCAGATTTAACATGGCAGCACAAATAGCACAAATAGTGCACATATAACACTAAATTTAAGTAAATTCAATCTAACTCCTACATAACTTTGTGATTCTGACCATGGCACAGTAACTATTCTATCCTTCCTAAGAAAAATAGAGGCCTGTTAGTTATTCTCTAATAGCATTAAACATTACTAAAACTAAGTATATGTCTTTAACTCTGCCGTTAGTAACTGTCAACTTGAAGAGTATGGGGCACATAAGATAAGACTATTTGGAGACACAATGGAGATTTTAAATTAAAAAAAAAAACTTCTAACAGAGGTTAAAAAGAAACAAATGATTTCAGACTCTAGATGAGCCCAAATAGCAATAAAAACCTGTAGAAAGAGAATAAAGACTTAGGGTCCACAAAAGGCATGGAACTGGACATAGTTACTGGTGAGACTCTAAATTAGAATCTGCACCCAAGGTGAAAGAAAAAATGTAACTAAAACACTAAAAGTAAGTATTCTTTATAATGTTAGGGTCTGGGTCTGGGGCCAGAACCAACATACCTTTATTGGCTTCAACGGAGAACTGCACTGAAACAGCCAAGCTCATAGCAGCCCCAAACCCAGTTTTCTTCAGCCAACCTCCTCTAAGGGCTTTTCTCAGTAACTTTCTGCTAACTTGGGGAACATGAACAGGAGAGTAATGAACAGGTCTCCTCCAAAGCCCTCACCCAAGGAATTGACAATCTCCCCATGATTCTTTTCCTTCCCTGCATTCCACCCATCATGTACAGTGCAATAGAGAAATCTGAGCTGGCCTTTTAAACTTCAGTTATACTCAGTCAGGTCATAATAGGACTCAAACTGTGATACTGACCTTAATACTTAAATAAATTCACCATTTTTCTTTTTCTTTTGGTAAAGTTTAAGGTACAGAGGTCTTCCCTGATGGCTCAGTGGTAAAGAATCTGACTGCAATGCAGGAAACATGGGTTCGATCCCTGGGTTGGGAAAATCCCCTGGAGGTGAAAATGGCACTCCAGTATTCTTGCCTGGAAAATCCTTAGGACAGAGGATCCTGTCAGGCTACAGTCCATGGGGCAGCAAAGAAATCAGACATGACTGAGCACTCAGGCAAGGTTTACAGAAGAACTGAGCATACAGTACCGAGACTTCCCATATATTCACTCCTACCCCAATACACACTCAGTTTCTCCTATTCTTATCATATATTATTAATATGGTATATTTTTTACAACCAATGAAACAATAATGATATATTACTATTAACTGAAGTCCACAGTTTATTCAGAGTTCCTCAATTTCTACCTAACGTCCTTTTCTGTTTCAGGACCTCACCCAAGAAACCACAACAGTATATTTCGCTCTCCAGTCTCCTTGGGCTCCTCCTGGCTGCGGCAGTTTCTCAGACTTGCCTTATTTTTGATGACCCTGACAGTTTCAGGGGCTTCCCTTATAGCTCAGTTGGCAAAGAATCTGCTTGCAATGCAGGAGACCCTGGTTCAATCCCTGGGTCGGGAAGATATCCTGGAGAAGGAAATGGCAACCCACTCCAGTATTTCTGCCTGGAGAATTCCATGGACAGAGGAGCCTGGCAGGCTACAGCCCACAGGGTGAAAAAGTTGGATGCAACTCAGTTTTAGGAGTAGTGGTCAGGCATTTTACAGAATGAATGTCCTTCAATTTGGGTTTGCCTGTTGTTTTTCTCATAGGTAAACATGGGTTATGAGTATTTGGAAGGAAGACCTTGGGAATAAAGTACCATTCTCATCACATCATACACACAAGGGTACATACTAACAACATGACTAATCCTAATGATGTTAACCATGATCACCTGGCTGAGGCAGTTTTCTCCACTACCAAGTAACTCTTCACTTCCCTCCTTTCCACATTGAATCCTCGGTAAGGAAGTCATAACTATATGCAGGAGTTAAGTAGTAAGGTCCTCTAAAACTTTTTCATTTATGTTTTTAATATAATTCTTTCCAAAGGCCTATACAGATGAAAAAACTAAGTCTTAGAGAATTTGTTAAGGCTATAAAGCTAGAAAGTGCTAGTATTAGAAACTGAACCAAAGGTATCTGAATCCCAGCTTCATGCTCTTTTCATTGTAACACACTCAATTTCAAGGGCACAAATTATATACTAATGAGTAAATTTCAAGCTCTACATTATTCAACTTCTAGTCTTTGCTCCTGAACTTCCATTTAATTCATCAGGTTCCTGTTTCTTTGGCAGTGCTTACCCTTTCTTATTAATTCAACCAACTTTCACTCCAAAGCTATGCTATTTTCCTCAGTTTTCTTTGCCCTTGAGAAGCAAAATTATTTTTTAAGCTAAGTCCCAGAAATGTCTTTCCATGTCTCTCAACCTGACCTATAGAAACTGCCTGAACTACCTTCTCTAGTAACTTGGTGTAATTAATGAAAAAAAGTACTGGACACTAGATTTAAAAAAAGAAAAGGAAGATTGTATTATACAGTGGTTCAGAGCTTAGACTCTGGAGTCAGAAAGTCCTGAGATCAAATTTCGGTTCTATCACCATTCCTTTGACTTGGAAAAGTCACTTCACCTTCTTAAACATCATTATCCTTATTTGTCATCCTTGAAACAAATCTTAAAGCATTCTGTATATAAAAGAGGTATCTATGCAGTTTTCCATGTAGTATCTGCAAAATGAAAGTTCTGATTTATAGACTAGCCTACATGATTTTTTTAAAAAAGCTCAAAGATGAACATGGATTTTATACAGTTCAGATTAACTTGTACCTTTGGTAACAGAATAGTAGGGCATCTAGTTAAATGGACAATAGTAATTATTTTGAATTGTGCACTGATTTCAATAAAATACAGGGTTTTTTTTTTTGTTCTCCTGAAAATGGGATATATTTTGGACAATTCCTCTATGAGTGATGTATCAGAAAAAATTTCCTCCAAAAGTCAAGGATATACCAGCTTCATTATATTCTTGTACTTGCCAATACTGTTCATAAAGGACTTGCTGAAAATCCCTGTCAGAGGCCTAACCCCCCTTCTTCCAGAATCAGTAACAGTGCTTTATAAAGTGAAGTAGCCCAGCTATACAAGGGTAATTAATCTATTGTAGTACTCCAGACAAAAAGCAAGAGAGAAGCAGAGAGGAAATTTCAACTGGAAAATATTTTGACGTAATTGACCCAGATGACAAACTAAACTTAAGCATATGTCAAGTGCTACAGTCTGTACAAAAACACATACAGATGCCAAAGGATATTAAAAGCCCACACAAGCCAAGGTGAAGACTTAACTCTGAGTAGAATATAAATCTTGTAATCACTGTTTAGAAAAGATGTACAGGGGGAGCTAAAGGGTTCTTTCATAAACTAACAGAAACATTTAAACGTTTAAAACTCTTTATCTTGGAAATTAAAGGTAATCACCATTGCAAAAAGTGTTAGGGGAATTTATTCTTTCCAATATATCCAAAACACTTAGGTCTCCCAATACCAGTATCTATTTTATTCTGATCACTTTCAAAATGTGTAAGATTTGTCATTGCAATAAGTTCAAATTTAATTATAGTATTTAAATCCCATAGAAAACAAATATCTATGTTGAAAACAACACAACTTTTTCACAGGAAAATAAAACTTGCAAGAATACAACATGACCCTAACTTCTTTAACTTGATTTCCTCATACATAAACTATATGATACAGCTATTTTGTACGTGCTAAGTCGCTTCAGTTGTGTTCAACTCTGTGCGACCCTGTGGACTGTAGCCCACCAGGCTCCTCTGTCCATGGGGATTCTCCAGGCAAGAACACTGGAGTGGGTTGCCCTGTCCTCCTCCAGGGGATCTTCCCGACCCAGGGATCAAGCCACATCTCTTATGTCTCCTGCATTGGCAGGCGCGTTCTTTACCACTAGCGCCACCTGGGAAGCCCATAGCTACTTTAACTCTTCTCATAAGTTAATCAGACCAAGATGAAAGAACCAATAAAAATGCATAGAAGAGCAAATTATTTTTGTGCTCTTAATTTTTCCTTTTGTATTTTTAAACAGATAGGAAAATCTGAAAGAACAGTAATGAACATCCATTGTTTATTAACTATATCCTCCACCCAGATTCAAAAATTAATACCGTCAAAGTACACGAAATTGTATAATGAATAAGAGTCCACATTAAATAAAATTTAATAAGTAGGATATGTAAACCCCCCCCTAAGAAAATACAAACTCAGCTTATGAAGAAAATTTCTTAACATCATGTATCTTTTGTGTATGTGACCTAAAATAATTAAATACTTAATGAAAGGCATTTACAAGTTAACACATGGTCATTTTATATGAACAGTGTCCAAGATAAACCTTACAGAAAATCTTTTTACTATTTTCTCACCATGAAGAGAGACCAAAGGGAAACTATAAAGTTATGAAAGGTTTCATAGTCAAAAATTGTAGTAAATATATTTCTAAGTAATCCTAGGGTAGGCCAGAAAGCAGTTCTGGCAGCAACTGTTATCTTCAATCACAAAAGAGGGAGATACTAATTTGTAAGGAAATACACATGCTTTTTCTTCCTTGATATTCAAGTGTACATAACTGTGAGCTAAGTCCTCATTAAATAAGTTTCAGGTATCCAGTACACAGGAAAAATTCAAAGATTATGACTATACAGTTGTGGAAGGTAGGCAGAGAGAAATGAAGTTGACGGGGAAAAAAGAAAAGGAGGAAATGCCAGTAAAATGGCCATGTTCATTACCACAAGATAGGACAACAAGGACCAAAGAGAAATGAAGATGTCTCGAATTTTCAAAATCACTCATTACTCCAACATTTAAAACTGCAACCCTTAAAACTACGGTTGCGAGTCAGCATAACTAATCATAGTGAAAATGGTCCCCTCCCCAAATCCATATCCAATATCTTCCACAAGATAAAAAAAAAAAAAAACAGGCAAATACTAGTGACTGTGATGATACTGATTCTCAAAAATAAAATAGCCTAAATACATCTAAATAACATTCCACAAAAAGTACAGCTGATCCTTGAAAAATGAGGGGGTGAGGGCTCTGACCCTCTGTGCAATCTAAGTATAACTTAGTATAACTCCATATACACAGTCCCCCCATATCCGCCAATTCAATCCACCATAGATAATGTAATATCATTGTATTTACTATAAAAAAAAACCTGTGTATAAATGGAACCACACAATTCAAACTTAAGTTGTTAAAATAAAGTATTAATAAAAGACTGAACTTCTAAAATAAGTTTATACTAAAATAATTGTGAAAACTGCCAATCATTTCAGTGTTTTAAGACAGAAAACATTTTATTATGAAAAAAATTCCCTGACAACATCAAAATAAATTATCCTGTGCCTTTTTTCTAAATGACTTTGATGATTAACATATTTAAAATACGTATTTCTATGATAAAGTCTATAGACTTTAGGGCTTTATATATATACATGTGTGTATGCGTGTGTGTGTATACATAACCTGGAGGAGGGTAAGGCAATGCACTCCAGTATTCTTGACTGGGAAATGCCATGGACAGAGAAGCATGGCAGGCTAGAGTCCATGGGGTTGCGCTGTTGGACACGAATGAAGCAACTTAGCATACAGTGAACAAACAGTATGTGTGTGTGTTTCAGAATATAAGCAATGTATATATACCTTCTGACTAGAAAAACATATTTTAAAAACATTTTTACCATATAAAGTATCTGTGTTCTTTTAAAATATTATGTTTATACATATTAAATTTATTAAATTCATATTTAAGTCGTGGTTAAGAAAAAGTAATTAGTACAATTTTAAAATGTAGAAAAAAAATTGGTTTCTATTGCATATGGGTGGGTGTAAGAAATATTGAAAATCAAGAAATTAAACCACGATTTGCTGATTATAGGCACTAATTTATCTCTCCTCTCCCTATATTATATTGACAACAACTGCAAAAAAAAAAAAAAATTTCAGCTACTCCTTAAGATGGCTCTCCTAAGGGTAGAAATCAAAGGATAGGTGGTGGTGGGGGGGTGCTGCTAGAAGAGAGAGTAACAATTTAATAAATTTAAACCTACCTTTATAGCCAGGAAATTCAGTCCACTCTCATTGGCCAAAGCCTTTGCGATCATTGTTTTAGAGCATCCAGGTGGCCCATACAAAAGAACTCCTTTGGGTGGCTGAATACCCATTTGGGTGAAAGACTCAGGATGTTTCAAGGGCCATTCTACAGCCTGTTTCAGTTTCAGCTTGACATTTTCCAGTCCTCCTATATCTGACCAGGATACCTGCAAAACAAACAAAAAATTTAAAACATATATATACAAGAAAGGAAACAGAACTATTTTAAAAATCAATAATTTCCTAAAAAGATTAAGAACTAGGAGTTTATAAAGTGTGATTTGCATATTATAGAAATATTAAAGAAAACCAAAATATTACTGCTTGCAAGTCTTACTTTTATAAGCAACCATTTAAACGATTGAATATACTGTTAAGTCTATATTCTATTCTGCTGCTGCTGCTAAGTCGTTTCAGTCGTGTCCGACTCTATGCAACCGCATAGATGGCAGCCCACCAGGCTTCCCCATCCCTGGGATTCTCCAGGCAAGAACACTAGAGTGGGTTGCCATTTCCTTCTCCAAGGCATGAAAGTGAAAAGTGAAAATGAAGTCGCTCAGTCGTATCTGACTCTTAGCAACCCCCGGGACTGCAGCCTACCAGGCTCCTCCATCCATGGGATTTTCCAGGCAAGAGTACTGGAGTGGGATGCCATTGCCTTCTCCGTATTCTATTCTACATGACTTTAAAAACTAGCTTTCATCTGTTTGAAAATAGTTTGAATCAGTGATTCAAGGTCAAATCTTCATATCTAATTTCTTATATTTCTTTTCTTGAAAGCAAAAAATATTTTCTTGAAGGCAAAATTACTTTCAAATACACCTCTGTAAATCCTTATGGAATATATAATCTTTTCTGCCTTTGGTATATTAATAAGAAGCCTCAAAATTTTATACTTCCCCAAATGTTCCCCAAACAAGAGAGTTCTTTACGTTTATTTACTTAACATATATGTGTTACATACCATATAAAGTACACAGGAAATAGATGAGACATAAATTCAGACCCTAAAGAACTTAACAAATATCAGTAACACACACATAAATAACCATAGTACAATGGAAAGTATACTAACCACAATGACAAAGAAAAATCCTTTGGGAGTTCCCAGGAAGAAAAGATTATTCCCAGCTGGAAGGTAAATCTGAAAGCCAACTCTTGAAGCATGGATGAGGTCCAGAAATATGAAAATAGAGAAATGGTTAGGTAGAAGCCAAAAAATTATGAAAGGCTCAGAAGGAAACATGAAAAACATGAGAAAAAAAGACTTGAGAGGGAAGTCAAAAAAGAAAAGAAAGTTCTTTTCTCTAAAAAAAAAAAAAAAAGCAAGTTCAAGACATCTAGTGGAGAACCTTGAAGACTAGATGGAGCTCAAGAATCTCTTTATTCATAAGAAGTCTTTAAAGGTTTTTAATCTAGAAAGCAATATGCTCTGATCTGTGCTTCAGAAAGACTTCTCTGACAAGATTCAGTAGAGAGGAGAGTGTCTGCAGAGAGAACAATTAAGGATCTATCACAAACATTCTTAAAAAAAAAAAAAGTAAAGTGAAAATGAAAGTCACTCAGGCCTGCACAATTCTTTGTGCATGGACTATACAGTCCATGGAATTCTCCAGGCCAGAATACCGTGAATGGGTTGCCTTTGCCTTCCCCAGGGGATCTTCCCAACCCAGGGATCTAACCCAGGTCTCCCGCACTGCGCACTGCGGGCAGATTCATTACCATCTGAACCACCAGGGAAGCCCAAGAATACTGGCGTGGGTAGCCAGTCCCTTCTCCAGGGGAACTTCCTGACCAGGAATTAAACCAGGGTCTCCTGCATTGCAGGTGGATTCTTTACCAGCTGAGTGACCAGGGAAGCACCTTGCCCCCACCAAAAAAAGGCAAGCTGAACTACAGTAATCACATGGAGATGATGAAGACATACCAGAAAAATACTGCACGTCTACAGCTGAGGATTATGAAGGCAGTGGAAGAAAGGAGAATGTGAAGCTAAAGATTTCAAGATGGATTGGTAAGAATATAGACCACAGTAGAAATGATTGGTAGGAGAGAAAGTAAGAATTTGGGGGGGATATACAGAGTTGCATATATTCACAATTGAATACACACCACAAATGGAGTTGAATATGTGTCACAAACGGAGCTCTGGAAAGATAATAGGGTTGAACTGTTGGATTTCAGAAATATCCACATACAAACAATAGAAACCATGAGATCAAGTAAAATTGCCCACCATGAGAAGAGAGATGTGGGTAAAAGGCAGGTCGATGGATGCTACCTATTAAGAGGAAAGAGGAAAAGAAAGAGGAAGAAAAGTCAGAAAACAAATAATCTATTGGTACAAACATAAAAAAGAGATAGGTTTTGTTTGTTACTATCAGGTAAAGATTACTTTTTCCAAATAAATCTGCATTTTTTTGGGTGGGGGTTCTGTTGTTTTTGTTTTTTGTACACAGAACCAGGATAATTCTGTATTATCGACCATAACACTGAGATAAGATTTAATTATTTTTTTTCTAAATTGCTGTCTAGGGATTTATTTCAAGAAGTGAGATTAATAGATTAAAAGGCATGAACATTTTAGGTCTCTTAATACCTAATGTCATTAACGATTCAATGGACATGAGTTTAAGCAAACTCCAGGAGATAGTGAAGGACAGGGAAGCCTGGCATGCTGCAGTCCATGGGGTCTCCAAGAGTTGGACACAACTGCACAACTGAACAAGAACAACAATCTTAACGCCAGTTTGCTATTTCAACCAGTTCATCCATTTTAATGGCATGAGGAATATGTGTATGTTTCCCTGAAGCATCATCAGCCTTGGTTTTTACTTTGTCTTTGTTTTTCCTAACTGATTTCTGATTTCACCAATAAATAAAATTAAATCTAGGATTAGTGCACATGATCTTACTACCTTAAAAACATGTAGCTATCATCAGTAGGATCCAAGTGACTGTTTGTCACAGAAGGCAACTATTATTTGTGTAGCCAAAGCCTGCTATAGGCAGGAGTACAGCAGAGTTGTCATACCCTGATGGGTAGTTGTTGATGGTAGTCAACAACTGTCAAAAAATTTACAGATCAGAAAGTAGAGATAATTAAGAAGAAATGGTCAGTAGGTCTGGCAATGAGGTTATTGGATAGTTGCTTAATTAAATCAGTAGTTTTTATTTTTATCCCTTTCAGCAGTGGCATATATATGTACACACAGCACACACATACAGCATACACACATGCAAACATGCATATAGAGGGAAGCCATGTATGTTATCTAATGGATAAAAGCTGTGTTTATAACTATCATAAACACATAAGTCAGAGAAGCAACTTTTACGACTTCAAATGATATGATGTTGCATGATATCCATTCAGTTGTTACTACGCAATTATCGTACCTATGCAATGAGAACAGCACATTCTGTTGGAGAACATGCTCCATAAGGAGCAGCTATTCCATGCCTTGAAGCATATTTGAGTTATACCTTGAATACTACAGAAGAATATTTGAAAAAATGAAAGTGTTATTCACTCAGTCATCTTCGACTCTTTGCAACCCCATGGACTGTAGCCTGCCAAGTTCTTCTGTCCATGGAATTTTCCAGGCAAGAATACTGGAGTGGGTAGCCATTCCCTTCTCCAGGGGATCTTTCTGACCCACGAATGGAACCCAGGTCTCCTGTGTTGCAGGCAGATTCTTTACTATCTGAGCCACCAGGGAAGCCTTTAGCAGAATGCTTGCTTCTTAGAAGAACTGCTTTGACATACGTAGATAGTGTATTAAAAAACAGAGACATCACTTTGCCAACAAAAGTCCATATAGTCAAAGCTATGGTTTTTCCAGTATTCATGTATGGATGTGAAAGTTGGACCATGAAGAAGGCTGAGCACCAAATAATTGACGCTTTAGAACTGTGGTACTGCAGAAGACTCTTGAGATTTCCTTGGAGAGTGAGGAGATCAAACCACTCAATCCTAAAGGAAATCAACCTTGAATATTCTTTGGAAGAACCTGTGCTGAAGCTGAACTTCCAGTACTTTGGCTACATGATGCAAAGAACCAACTCATTGGAAAAGACCCTGATGCTGGGAAAGATTGAGGGCAAGAGAAGGGGGTGACAGAGGATGCGATAACCATTAGTGACTCAATGGACATGAGTCTGAGCAAACTCAGGGAGACAGTGAAGGATAGGGAAGCCTGGTGTGCTGCAGTTCATGGGGTCGCAAAGAGTCAGACACAACTTAGTGACTGAATAACAAAAATTTACGTAAGCACACATATACAGATAGAATTTTCTTAAAAGTTAGTACAGAACTATATTCTTCTTAATCAGTAGTATTTAAAACAAAATTCAATGGTATGCTTATAAATGGTAAGGAAAATGGTTTTCTCAGATGTACATGAAACTATAACTAGCAATATAATCTGATAATCTTCAATATGATAAAATGTAATACATTTGAGTATATTTTGTTTTTAATCAGCCTTTCAAAAAATCTTTAAAAAGAATCATTTAAAAGAACCCAATATCAGATATTAAACTCCTGAAGCACCTTCATGAAACACACAGGGAGTTACATCAGAAACTCTAGCCTTTCAGGAAAATAGAAGGCAAAGTCATCTGCAAAACATCAACCAATCCATTAAATATTGTTTAAATGCCTGTTCATACTATGCTGGTTCCTAGGGACAAAATAATACTTGTCCATACTGAGTTTCTGACTTGACGGAATATTTCCTTAAAAAGGCATACTTCCATAGTTACGTAATTACTATAAAGCCTGGTATATGCTAAAAGGGTAGTCACAGAGTTTAAATGGATGGTTAAGAAAAGCTTTTCAGAAGTGCCATATGAAGTAGGATCTGATGAACACAGAAATTAGCCAGCTGAAAATAACAGCAAATGCCATGGAAAAGAGAAAGTGTGAAAAAAAAAAAAAGCATCAAACATTAGGAGAAATAAAGGTAATTTAGTGCGGCTAGAACTGAGACCAGGGGAAGAGAAACAAAAGAAGTCAGCCAACATATGAAGCTATCAGACACTGAAGACTCATAAAACATCAAGAAATTTATCCCGAGAAATTTGCTCTCTTTATCCCGAGAGCAATGGAGAGCAACTTAATAAGGAAAATGACGTGATCAGATCTCTGGAAGAGCACTGTGGTTATAAAGTGGGGTGGGGATTAAAACTGGGATGATGGGGAGGAAAGGCTTCTACACTAATTCTTATAAGAGACTGTGGTTATCTGCATTACTACAGAGGAAAAAAGATTAAAATTAAATTTTATTTAATAAGGCTAATCAATGAGTCTTAATAATAATTAGATTTTGAGAGATGTAAAAAAGAAAACTAAGTCAAGCTTAACAGTCAGGATTCAGACTTAGGGAAATGTATAACTGAAAGTTACGTTAAAAGAGAGAAAAATACATTTGGCAATGAAGGAATTAGTTTCCACTTGTACTGGGGAATTTACAAGGGACATAAATTCAATAAACTTTAATGTCTTCTTTGTGCTCAACTTGTCTTAGAGAGTGTAAGGGCACAAAAGAAAGTGAGATAATATCCTCAAATATTTTTAATAGAAAGAGGAATAAGGAAAGTATCCTAAAAGACATAGTCTTTGACTAAAGACATAAAACATGTCTACACACAAAATAATACAAAAACTACTGAGAAAATAGGTTAACGTTCTTAAATATGTGAGATGAGGACAGAAATTTGGAAAAGATGGCATATACGAAAGACTTATGTCAAGGTGTTAGAATATGAAGGTAATAATACCAATTCCCACCTCATATGTTTATGAGGATAGGTATTATAGCTCTTATAGCTAGTACAACCTATAAGAAATTATGAAGGACAATGTAAGAATTACCTGTTACCTCATGACCTAAAAAGAACCATTGTTAATATTTTGGGGTAGTACTTTCTAGTCTTTCAAATGCCTGTGCCTGTGCATAATATAAACACAGCTTTACATTCTACTGTTTAAAAACTCCATACACTTCATTTTGTATGAAGTTACTGGCATCCCTCATAGCTCAGTAAAGAATCCGCCTGCAATGGAGGAGACCCCGGTTAGATTCCTGGGTCGGGAAGATCCGCTGGAGAAGGGATAGGCTACCCACTCCAGTATTCTTGGGCTTCCCTTGTGGCTCAGCTGGTAAAGAATCCTCCTGCAAGGAGGGAGACCTGGGTTTGATCTCTGAGTTGGAAAGATCCCTGGAGAAGAGAAAGGCTACACACTCCGGTATTCCAGCCTAGAGAATTCCATGGACTATATGGTCCATGGGTGCAAAGAGTTGGACAGGACTGAGTAAAGCAACTATACCCCAATAAAAAAAATTCAAATAAAAAAAAAAATAAATGAACATTCTTTTGAGGTTTCTTGAAAGACAAATCTAAGTTCCAGTTCCACTATAGTACCATAAACTGTATACAGACTCTCCCTGTCTCCCAACCCCACTGATTAAAAATAAGAATTTCAGACAAAATACAAAATCCAACTACATGAGGACCCTGAAAAGTAAAAGGAGAGTGGAGCATAAGGCAAAAAAAAATTCGGAGAAAGGCCTTGCACAAGGTGGTGGAAGGGGCTGGGCATGCAGTGGTTTTTTCCTTCTCTTTGCTCTCTTGACTCAGCTTTTCCCCTTTTCCTGCTTCCATTTTGCATAAGGTTGCTAGGTTGAAATACCTAACAGTTTCACGGGAAAGAACTGCTAAAAAATAGTAGATGAGAAAGAATATAAGGAACTGCACACCAGAACTTTGCTAATAATTGCAAACTGCTACTAATCTGAGTGATTTTGTTGTTGAGTAAATCACATTTGAGAATCTCATTAGTTATGGGAGCCAGATAGTTCTCTAATTCTAATTAATAAAGGAAAACATTAAGGTAAAGAAGAAAGGAACTATGCCAGTAAATAAAAAGATATTCCAAAAACCATGGCAAAAATGATCAACTTCAAGGCAAATATTGTAACCAAATTTCAAACTATAGATTTCTTGATCAGTTAAGTGGTTATATTAAAACGAGTTCAATTTCTAAAACATCATTTACATTACAATCACACTTTAATGAGTCTACTATGAGCTGTGCTCAGAGAGCGGGCTATACTGAAGTCAAACTTCCAAATATAATAATTACGTAAATAAGTACCCCTTAGATCAAAAACCTTTATGCCCTCAGTTCAGTTCAGTCGCTCAGTCGTGTCTGACTCTGCAACCCCATGAATCACAGCACGCCAGGCCTCCCTGTCCTAGTTCAACTTAAAAATGGTTAACCATTTCCAAAATGAGCTTTTAAAAAACAACTTACTTTTGTCTGATAAACAATGAAAAGTATCACAAAAAAATGGAAACTTAACAAGGGAAAAAAAAATCCAGTTGCAGCAATATTCTTTTTTTAAAAAAAATAAAACTCACATCATGAAAATGACAAAGTTTCACTTAGAAAATTCTTCACGTCTCTTTAAAATGTTTTATATTTTTCCTAATTCACCAAATTCCTTGAATAATTTAACTGCAATTCAACAAAAAATGCTTTGATTATTTAAGGAAACTTAACTAACCTCTGCCATTCTTACTATGGCATAGCACAATAAGGAAAAGAAAAAAGAATATGGATAAAACACATATACAGGAACAGTAAAAAAAGACTGGGACTTCTACTAATTGTGCCCCTAGCCCCGGGACCAAAGAAGCACATGTACACAAGTTTCTCAAGTGAATTTTAAATCATCCACATGTAATATATGATAAAATGCCCCAAAACTAAAAGAAATCACATAAAAGGCCCAGAAAAAAATGTTTCAAATAGCAAAGATTTTTTTAAAAGTTTTGTTCAGATGATTATTCTTTGGGCGTCTGTGATATGAGTAAATAATAACCAAACAGAAGGGTTCTTCTATTATATATGTATCTTATCACTAGGACCTTCCTAACACAGTGTCTGTACATTATAGATGCTCAATGTTTGGTATGGGAATAAATAAATGAGCAGATGCACATTTCATCTGTACTCCATTTTTTTAAAAAAAGAGTGGCAGAGGAGTAGAAATGACAGGGAGATAGAGTGTAGGCGGTGAGATGGGAAAAATAGGAGAGATTTAGGAATTAACCAACACATGTGGTCAGAAGTAGTCAAAAATGTTGCCAACATGTAAAAGTGTTGGGCCATACATATGCTTTGCAAGACATTTTCTAGCCCAGATCTGTCCAAAGATCTGGGTCATAAATTCAGACCATTTCTTCTGATCTCTTTTGATGGTTGCCTGATAATAAAAATGTTTGCATATATATAGAGAAAAATCTTCTCCTGCCAAGACTGGCTAAAGGGATGCTCCAGTTCAGTTCAGTTCAGTTGTTCAGTTGTGTCCGACTCTTTGCGACACCATGAACTGCAGCACACCAGGTGTCCCTGTCCATCAACAACTCCCAGAGTTTACCCAAACTCATGTTCATTGAGTCAGTGATGCCATCCAACCATCTCATCCTCTATTGGCCCCTTCTCCTCCTGCCCTCAATCCTTCCTACCACCAGGGTCTTTTCAAATGAGTCAGCTCTTCTGATCAGGTGGCCAAAGTATTGGAGTTTCAGCTGCAACATCAGTCCTTCCAATGAACACTCAGGACTGATCTCCTTTAGGATGGACTGGTTGGATCTCCTTGCAGTCCAAGGGACTCTCAAGAGTCTTCTCCAGCACCACAGTTCAAAAGCATCAATTCTTCGGTGATCAGCTTTCTTTATAGTCCAACTCTCACGTCCATACATGACCAATGGAAAGACCACAGCCTTGACTAGACGGATCTTTCTTGACAAAGTAATGTCTCCGCTTTTCAATATGCTGTCTAGGTTGGTCATAACTTTCCTTCCAAGGAGTAAGCGTCCTTTAATTTCATGGCTGCAATCAGCATCTGCAGTGATTTTGGAGCCCAGAAAAATAAAGTCTGACACTGTTTCCACTGTTTCCCAATCTATTTGCCATGAAGTGATGGGACCAGATGCCATGATCATATTTTCTGAATGTTGAGTTTTATGCCAAATTTTTCACTCCTCTTTCACTCTCATCAAGAGATTCTTTAGTTCTCCTTCACTTTCTGCCAAAAGGGTGGTTTCATCTGCATATCTGAGGTTATTGCTATTTCTCCCGGCAATCTTGATTCCAGCTTGTGCTTCATCCAGTCCAGCATTTCTCATGATATACTCAGCATATAAGTTAAATAAGCAGGGTGACAATATACAGCCTTGACATATTCCTTTCCCTATTTGGAACCAGTCTGTTGTTCCATGTCCAGTTCTAACTGTTGCTTCCTGACCTGTATACAGGTTTCTCAAGAGGCAGGTCAGGTGGTCTGGTATGCCCATCTCTTTCAGAATTTTCCAGTTTGTTGTGATCCACACAAAGGCTTTGGCATAGTCAATAAAGCAGAAGTAGATGTTTTTCTGGAACTCTCTTGCTTTTTTGATAATCCAGCGAATGTCTGCAATTTGATCTCTGGTTACTCTGCCTTTTCTAAAACCAGCTTGAACATCTGGAAGTTCACAACTCACGTATTGCTGAAGCCTGGCTTGGAGAAAATTGAGCATTACTTTACTAGGGTGTGAGATGAGTGCAACCGTGCAGTAGTTTGAGCATTTTTTGGCATTACCTTTGTTTGGGATTAGAATGAAAACTGACCTTTTCCAGTCCTGTGGCCATTGCTGAATTTTCCAATTTGTTGGCATATCGAGTGCAGCACTTTCACAGCATCATCTTTTAGAATTTGAAATAGTTCAACTGGAATTCCATCACCTCCACTAGCTTTGTTTGTAGTGATGCTTCCTAAGGCCCATTTGACTTCACATTCCAGGATGTCTGGCTCTAGGTGAGTAATTAGAGCATCGTGATTACCTAGGTCATGAAGATCTTTCTGGAATAGTTTTTCTGCATATTCTTGCCACCTCTTCTTAATATCTTCTGTTTCTGTTAGGTACATAGCATTTCTGTCCTTTATTGTGCCCATCTTTGCATGAAATATTCCCTTGGTATCTCTAATTTTCTTGAAGACATCACTAGTCTTTCCCATTCTATTGTTTTCCTCTATTTCTTTGCACTGATCACTGAGGAAGGCTCCAAGTTTTGTTAAACAGAAGGCAAAGGGAAGAGGCCCTTTTCTGTCAGAAAGCTGAGCAAACTCTTGTCAGCAAATTTCCCAAGCCATCCCGACTCCGTCCTGAGATACAGACCAGAAAGGAAGTTCCTACATTGCCGAGAATAACCAATGCTGACCAGAGAGCCAACATGTTAGGGAAACAGGATTGCTGCCGATATTTTCATTTGAGGACAACAGATGTAAGAAGAAAGCCCCTATAAAGAGTGAAAGAGATACTAGGGAACAATCCTTACAGCACAGTCTTAATAGGCAATATTTAGAAAAAGAATAAAAGATTTTACCTTTATACTCAAAGCTGGTCCCTGGCTGCTAAATGTGCTACATGTAGTAGCCAGGGATATAAATATTAGTGGGATAGGATCAACTTGAGAATCAAGCTGAAAGATGCCACAAGAAAATCCTGGAGAAAGAAGCTGCCTAGAGAAATTAAGACATTTATCCTAGGTATATACTGAGTTCACTGAGACAGATCAAACAAGCATCAGAGAACTGACCAAGTGTAAGTGGAAGACTGTTGAGCAATAATTAACCATCCTACAGTAAAAGTTGTCTAATGGTGCCATCTTTTGTAACTGCTGGTAATGATGGGGGTCTCCTGTATTGCAGGTGTCAACAAGAAAGTCAGACTCCTATAGATATCCTAGTTGAGATTTTAATATCAATATTCATTTATTTACTCGTTTATTCACTCATTCAACTTGGTGCAAAAGGCTGTTAGGTTTTGAGTGCTTAGCCAGGCTCTCAGAATACCAGTACAGTATACAGAGCGAGATAAAAAAAAATGAACAGGATTGATGTGGCCCATGACTGCGGAGCTTACAGGCTAAAAGGAGAAGCAGACATCGTAAGAAAGTGAAAGGCACTCAGTCGTATCTGACTCTTTGGGACTGTAGCCTCCCAGGCTCCTATGTCCATGGAATTCTCCAGGCAAATTATTGGAGTGGGTAGCCATTCCCTTCCCCGGGGCATCTTCCCAAACCAGAGATTGAACCTGGTCTCCTGTATTGCAGGCAGATTCTCTACCATCTGAGCCACCAGGGTGGAGCTTACATACTTAAAGGACACGTATATTAAACAAGTAAGTATTTAATTAATAAGTATTTATACTGACTCATTTGAAAAGACCTTGATGCTAGGAAAGATTGAAGGTGGGAGAAGGGGAATGAGACAGAGAATGAGATGACTGGATGGCATCACCGACTCAATGGACATGAGTTTCAGTAAACTCCGCAAGTTGGTGATGGGCAGCGAGGCCTGGCATGCTGCAGTCCATGGATTCACAAAGAGTCAGACATGACTGAGTGACTGAACTGAAGTATTTAATTTAGAAACTATACAAAAAACTGTATGGGATGCCACAAAGAGCATATAGTAGGACTGGAGGGTCCAGGAGTGTCCAGTACAGTTTTCTAGAAGAGCTGACCTTTAAACAAGGAAAGATGAGTAGGAATCAAGCAACTAAAGAGAATGAATGGCACTGAACCATTTGCAGGTCCTAACACTGGCTTTCAGTTCATCTTGAAGAAGGAAAAGAAACATTTGAGCATAATGCCAGAGTCATACTGAGATACTTGACTGGTTATCATACCAGACTCAATTTATAAAACAGATCTATTTTAGTCCCTCATTTATGACTTGACCAGTTACTGTCATACTTTCTGGTTTCTTTTCCCTGCTATCTCTGGAAAAATCTGAGTTTGTGCACATTAGAGATCTTGAACTATTGGGAAGAGGACTGTTGTATACTAGTAAGAAGAGTCACTGAGAATAAATTCTTTATGTAGACAGCCCATCAGCCTAAATTCTGGTTAAGTACTTATGAGGGGCTACAGGAGTTTAAATTAGATAAATAATACACTTCTGTTAATTTGTGATGAATATGGCACTTCACATCTGTGGTCTTCCTCCCAAAACCCTAACCATAATGAGAAAACAGTCAAACTCAAAGTGAGGGGCATTCTACAAAAGACCTAAGCAGTATACCTCAAAACTGTCAAGAAAAGAACAGAAACACTGCTATACCCCAGAGAAGCCAAAAAAGACACTAACTAAAAGCAATGAGGTAACTTAGATGGGATCCTGACACAGACAAAGGACAGTACAAGAAACTAATGAAATACAAACAGAGTATGGCATTTAGTAAACAGCATTCAAGACAGGCTTACTCAGAAAATCTGGGTGTTCAATCCCTGCCCATTTTAAAGAAAGGCCAGTCTACTGGGTGATATTCTCTGGGCTTTTTAAATATGTTGCCTCTAAGAGTGTTTTTTACGCCTGAAGCCTTGTGGTATGCTCTACCAGTTTGACTAGGCTAAGTTTACCCTGACAATATGATTTATGGACACTTGTTTTTGTTCTGGGAAGGGCCAGAATCTAAATAGTCAAAGTCAGACATGCAGGTGCTGCATACCTACATGACTGACCTGCAATAAAACCCTGGATTCTAAGGTTCATGTGAGCTTCCCTGGTCAATAACACTCCATGTGTATTGTCACACTGTTTCGGGGAGAATTAAGTGTATTCCCAATTGACTCCATTGGGAAAGTACACCTAGAAGCCTCTGTCTGGTTGATCCTGGAACTCATCTCAAGTGACTTTTCCCCTTGAGCATTTTGATCTGTATCTTTTCACTGTAATAAATCATCACCATGATTATAATGCGGCTTCCCAGGTGGCACTACTGGTAAAGAACATATTTGCCATTGCAGAAGTTAAGAGATGGGTTCTATCCCTGGATTGGAAAGATCCCCTGGAGGAGGACATGGCAACCCACTTCAGTATTCTTGCTTGGCGAATCCCATGGACAGAGGAGCCAAGTGGGCTATAGTCCACAGGGTAGCAAAGGATTGGACATGACTGAAGCAACTCAGCAAGACAGGGCATGAATATAATAGCTTCTGAGTTCAGTGAGTCCTTCCAGTGAATCATCAAGCCTGGGGTAGGCTTGAGGACCCCCACAAAGACAGATAGATGATAAAATTACAAGCAACTTAAAATTCCCTAAAACTCACAATCCTACCTACTCCCCTACTACCCATCTATGGGCCTGAACATCAGGGAAACTTTATCTCAGGCAATTAAACTTATCTTTAAATTTATCTCAGGTTTATACTGAGGTTCTCAGACATCTGCTAATTTTCAGTTACATTTTCCCAATTTTCCACCTTTTCCACCTTTGGCATCATATTCCATTCCACCTCAAAGCTTTGATCTTTCTATTGAGTCAAAACCAGAAGAATGTTTACTCTTACTACACTTAAAAAAAGAAAAGAAAAAAACTTACACAAAAAACTGCAAAGCGTTTTTCTATATAGGACATGAGACTCTGAAATAGTGATTCTATGCCCCACCCTGATTAGATATAAACTATTAAACATAGGACTTTCGAAAACTGCCAAATCAGGGCTCTTTGTTTCCAGCCAAAGAGGAAGAGATAAGATTCAGCTTTCTGTCTGAAAAACAAAAAAAACTTAAAAAGCTGACAAACTCTTAAAGACACTGGCCACCAGGCAGTGAAGGAAGATGATTCTTGAGAGAAGGGAAACAATGAGGTGAACCCTATGATTGTGCCCAACTAATTGCCTGGAGAAAGCCCATAGCTTGCAGCAGTACAGAGGTAACCTAGGCAGAGTCCACATTCTCCCTGAGATGAAATGATGAAACTAGGAGTATGAGGAAGCCAAAGAAGTAGGTATAGCAGCGTATTAGAGATAAAAGAGGTAGATAAAAAGAAAATGTCTGAAATTTAAAGAAGGTCTCCATAAATAGTCAGTTATTAATACATGCTGGGAGAAAAAACAATGAAACCAGGGAAAAAAAAAAAAAACGAGAACAGAAGGAAGTCTGCTTACTCCCAAGAGCCAGAGTGGACCCTCATAATTTACAGAGCATCAGGTAGGATATTGATAAAGATCTTAGCTCACTAATAGGGAAAAATTAACCCCAGACAAAACACTGCCTGGTCTCACCTAAGATAACTTAAAGGCAAACCCCAAAAGGATGAAACTGCTTCCAAATAACCATCATACCCCAGAGTAAACCTCAAGAATGTTCATGAATATAAAAAATATTCAGCTTCCAACAAAAGTCAAAATTTCTGGAAACTAACCAAAATGTATCATGCATGCAAAGAATCAGGGAAATATAATCAATAATAAGGAGAAAAATCAACAAATTGAAGCAGATCCAGAAATAACACAAAATTAATAGACAAGAACATTATAACATTATTTTAAGTCTATTGCATATGTTCAAATGAAGAAAACATTAAGTAGAGAAGAAAAAATATAAAAAAGGATAAAAATCAAATTTCTAGAGAAGAAAACTACAGTGTTTATAGTTTTAAAAATGAACTGGATGGAATTAATAGCTGATTAGACACTTCAATAGGGAAAAAGGTTAGTGAACTGGCGAGCACAGAACTAGAGACTCTCAAACAAAGCAAAGGGTAAAATTAAACAGAATATAAAAACTGAACATAGCATCACTAAGTTTTGGGAGAATCTCAAGCAGACATATGTACATGTGTATTTTTATTTCCCTGTGAAGGAGGAAAGAAACAGACTAAATCCTTAAAGAAATAATGGCCACATTTTTTTCAAATTTGATTAAAACTACAGATACCACATACACAAGATCAAAGAATCAGCAAAAAATCATGAAGAAAACTAACAAGGCACAAGATAATCAAATTGCTTAAAATCACAGTTATAGAGAAAATCTTAAAAAGCAACCAGAGGAAAAAAGACTACGCACAGAAAAAGAAAACAGAAACAGAAGATTTATTTTCAAAGATAATGTGAAAAAGAAGAGAGAAGAGCAAACCACTAAAGAACTAGGGGTACGTGGGGTAGGGGAAAGGTATCAATGTCAATCTAACTTCTTTATCCAGTAAAAATAGCTTTCTAGAACAAAAACAAAATAATGATTTTTGGGGACTGCAAAGAAAAAAAAGAATTTGAGAATGCAAAAACTGAAAGAATCCTTGACAAGCACACTAACATTACAGGAAATATTAAAGTTAGCTCTACAGGAAGAAGGAAAATGCTACCAGGTGGAAACCTGAATCTACACAAAAGACCAGAGAGAGTTGAAATGGTAACTACATCATGTAAACATAGAGATTTTTTATTACTATTATTTCAATCTCTTCAAAAGGATATTCTGTTTAGAGCAAAAATGATGACAATGTAATATAGGTTTACACCATGAAAAGTAAAACAAAGTGAAAGTCGCTTAGTCATGTCCGAATCTTTGTGACCCCATGAACTATAGAGTCGATGGAATTCTCTAGGCCAAAATCCTGGAGTGGGTACCCTTTCCCTTCTCTAGGGGATATTCCCAACTGAGGGATTAAACACAGGTCTCCCCGATTGCAGACAGATTCTTTACCAGTTGAGCACAAGGAAATGCTATGGACCTAACAGAAGAAGAGATTAAGAAGGGTGGCAAGAATACACACAAGAACTATACCAAAAAGATCTTCATGACCCAGATAAACACACAATGGTGTGATCACTCACCTAGAGCCAAACATCCTGGAATGCGAAGTCAAGCGGCCCTTAGGAAGCATCACTATGAAAAAAGCTAGTGGAGGTGATGGAATTCCAGTTGAGCTATTTCAAATCCTAAACGATGATGCTATGAAAGTGCTGCACTCAATACGCCAACAAATTTGGAAAACTCAGCAGTGACTACAAGACTGGAAGAGGTCAATTTTCATTCCAATCCCAAAGAAACTAAATGCCAAAGAATGCTACCGCACAATTGCACTCATCTCACACACTAGCAAAGTAATGTTCAAAATTCTCCAAGCCAGGCTTCAACAGTACATGAACCGTGAACTTTCAGATGTTCAAGCTGGTTTTAGAAAAGGCAGAGAAACAAAGTGAGGTCGCTTAGTCGTGTCCGACTCTTTGCGACCCCGTGGACTGTAGCCCACCAGGCTCCTCTGTCCATGGGATTCTCCAGGCAAGAATACTGGAGTGGGTTGCCATTTCCTTCTCCAGGGGATCTTCCAGACCCAGGGATCGAACCCAGGTCCCCCGCATTGCAGACAGACGCTTTAACCTCTGAGCCACCAGGGAAGCCCAACCAGAGATCAAATTGCCAACATCTGTTGGATCATCAAAAAAGCCTTAGAGTTCCAGAAAAACATCTACTTCTGCTTTATTGACTATGCCAGAGCCTTTGACTGTGCAGATCAAACAAACTGTGGAAAATTCTTCAAGAGATGGGAATACCAGACCACCTGACCTGCCTCTAGAGAAAACTGTATGCAGCTCAAGAAGAAACAGTTAGAACAGGACTTGGAACAACAGACTGGTCCCAAATCAGGAAGGAGTACGTCAAGACGGTATATTGTCACCCTCCTTATTTAACTGATATGCAAAGTACATCATGAGAAATGCTGGACTGGATGAAGCACAAGCTGGAACCAAGATTTCCAGGAGATACATCAATAACCTCAGATATGCAGATGACATAACAATTATGGCAGAAAGTGAAGAACTAAAGAGCCTCTTGATGAAAGTGAAAGAGGAGAGTGAAAAAGTTGGCTTAAAGCTTCACATTCAGAAAACTAAGATCACGGCATCTGGATCCATTACTTCATGGCAAATAGATGGGGAAACAGTGGAAACAGTGGCTGACTTTATTTTTTTGGGCTCCAAAATCACTGCACATGGTGACTGCCACAATGAAATTAAAAGACGCTTACTCCTTGGAAGAAAAGCTATGACCAACCTAGACAGCATATTAAAAAGCAGAGACATTACTTTGCCAACAAAAGTCCGTCTAGTCAAAGCTATTGTTTTTCCAGTAGTCAAATATGGATGTGAGAGATGGACTATAAAGAAAGCTGAGCACTGAAGAATTGATGCTTTTGAACTGTAGTGTTGGGGAAGACTCTTGAGAGTCCCTTGAACAGAAGGAGATCCAACCAGTCCATCCTAAAGGAAATCAGTCCTGAAAATTCACTGGAAGGACTGATGCTGAAGCTGAAACTCCAATACTTTGGCTACCTGATATGAAGAACTGATTCATTTTTAAAGACCCTGATGCTGGGAAAGGGTGAAGGCAGGAGGAGAAGGGGATGACAGAGGATGAGATGGTTGGATGGCATCACCGACTCAACAGACATGAGTCTGAGTAAACTCCAGGAGTTGGTGATGGACAGGGGGAGGCCTGGCAAGCTGCAGTCCACGAGGTCGCAAAGAGTCAGACTTGGCTGAGCGACTGAACTGAACTCAAAGTAAAATATAAGACAATAGCACAAAGGCCAGGAGGGGAGCAATATAAGTAGACTGTTTTAAGATTCTTGCACTATAGATGTGATACATTTTCACTTAAAAGTAGACCATATTAAGTTAAAGATGTTTCAAGGGAAATAAAAAATATTTTGAACTAATGGAAATGAAAGTACAACGTATCAAATATGAGGGATACAGCTAAAACAATGTAATGATCATTTACAGTTCAAACACTGACCTAGAAGAGACAGAAGTTCATCAACCACAGTTCCCACCTTAAACTAAAGGAAGAAGAGTAAATTAAGCCTAATGTAGATGGAAAAGAAAATAATAAAGATGAGTACAGAAATAAATGAAATCAAAACCAGAAAAATAAAACAAAAAGCTGGTAATTGGGGGAAAAAAATAAATAAAATAGCTAGACGTCCAGACAGACTGACTGTGAAAAAAAGAGAAGACATAAATTACCAGTATCATAAATGAAAGACAAAATATCACTATTGATCCCACAGACAGTTAACAGATAATAAGGAAGAATATAAACAACTATATGTCCATAAATCAGAAAATTAAGACAAAATCAACCAATTTTTTAAAAGATACAAACAATCAAAACTCACTTAAGATAAAAAACAGATAACCTGAGTAATCTTAGGTTTATTAAAAAATTAAATATACTTTGGCCACCTTATGCGAAGAGTTGACTCACTGGAAAAGACCCTGATGCTGGGAGGGATTGGGGGCAGGAGGAGAAGGGGACGAGAGGATGAGATGGCTGGACGGCATCACCAACTCGATGGATGTGAGTTTGAGTGAACCCCGGGAGTTGGTGATGGACAGGGAGGCCTGGCGTGCTGCGATTCATGGGGTCGCAAAGAGTCGGACACGACTGAGTGACTGAACTGAACTGAACCGAATCCTTCTAAATAAATAATAGGACCAAATGGTTTCAATAAAGACCTTTTGAGGGAGAAACAATACTAATTCTACACAATTTCTTCCAACAAATAAGGGAGTAGAGAATATTTCCAACTCACTATAATGCCAGCATTATCCTAATACCAAAATCAGACAAAAACATTATAAGAAAATTATACACCAATATCTCCCATGAACATATATGAAAAAAAACCTCAACAAAATGTTAGCAAATAGAATCCAGTAACATATAAAAAGGATACTATATCACAGCAGAGTGGAGTTCATACAGGAATATGAGAACAATTCAATGTGAAAAAAAAACTCAATGTAATTTGTTGTACTGACAGACTAAGAAAAACCATATGAGCATTTCAATAGAAGCAGAAAAAGCATTCAAGAGAATTCAAAATCCATTCATGAATAAAAAAAAAAAACCTCTCAGAAAACAAGGAACAAAAAGGAACTTAGTAAAGGACATCTTTAAAAGGAAAAAAAACCCAAAACAAGGCCAACATCATAATAGCGAGGGAGGAAACAAAGAGTCACTCTCTAATGGGTACAGAGCTCCTGTGCAGGAAGAAGAAGAGTTCTAAAGACGAATTGTGGTGATGGGTGCACAGCAATGGGAATATACTTAATGCCACAAAATTATTCACTTTAGACTGGTTAAAATGGTAAAATTCATGTTATGCACATTTTCAGTTCAGTTCAGTTCAGTCGTTCAGTCGTGTCCGACTCTCCGCGACCCCATGAATCACAGCACGCCAGGCCTCCCTGTCCATCACCAACTCCCAGAGTTCACTCAAACTCATGTCCATCGAGTCGGTGATGCTATCCAGCCATCTCATTCTCTGTCGTCCCCTTCTCCTCCCACCCCCAATCCCTCCCAGCATCAGTCTTTTCCAGTGAGTCAACTCGTTGCCTGAGGTGGCCAAAGTATTGCAGTTTCAGCTTTAGCATCAGTCCTTCCAATGAACACCCAGGATTGATCTCCTTTAGAATGGACTGGTTGGATCTCCTTGCAGTCCAAGGGGCTCTCAAGATTCTTCTCCGGCACCACAGTTCAAAAGCATCAATTCTTCAGCAATCAGCTTTCTTCACAGTCCAACTCTCACATCCATACATGACCATGGGAAAAACCATAGCCTTGACTAGACGGACCTTGGTTGGCAAAGTAATGTCTCTGCTTTTTAATATGCTATCTACGTTGGTCATAACTTTCCTTCCAAGGAGTAAGCATCTTTTAATTTCATGGCTGCAATCAGCATCTGCAGTGATTTTGGAGCCCAAAAAAATAAAGTCTGACACTGTTTCCCCATCTATTTGCCATGAAGTGATGGGACCAGATGCCATGATCTTTGTTTTCTGAATGTTGAGCTTCAAGCCAACCTTTTCACTCTTCTCTTTCACTTTCATCAAGAGGCTTTTGAGTTCCTCTTCACTTTCTGCCATAAGGATAGTGTTATCTACATATCTGAGGTTATTGATACTTCACCCGGCAATCTTGCTTCCAGCTTTTGCTTCTTCCAGCCCAGCGTTCCTCATGATGTACTCTGCATATAGGTTAAATAAGCAGGGTGATATATACAACCTTTATGTACTCCATTTATATATGCACATTTTACCACAGTTTAAAAAAAACACAACAAATCTTTTCCCACATATGGTTATAACTCCAAGCTATAGTTGGAATTTCTATAGTCCTATGGTTACATGTAAAGAAGCAGACTTAACCATACTCAGGGGGTAAAATAATATTAACCAAAGACCTAAATGTGCATGCTAAAAGTATAAACTCTCAAAATAGAATATATGGTAAATCCTCCTGACCTTCAATTTGGAAAAACTTCCTCAAACGTGGCATCAAAACTACACACAACAAAAGAAAAAAGAGAGAGACTGGATTTTCTCAAAATTAAAAACTTTTACGCTACAAAGAATATTATCAAGAAGAGGTATCTCACTGAATGGGAGAAAATATTTGCAAATCACATGTATCTGACATGTGAGTGCCCACTCGTGTCTGACTCTCTGAGACCCTATGAACTATAGCCCACCAGCCTCCTTTGTCCATGGAGTTTTTCAGTCAAGAAGACAGAAATGGGCTCCCATTTCTTCTGGATCTTCTGGACCAGGGATCAAACTTGTATCACCTGCATTAGCATGTGGATTCTTTACCACTGTGCCACCTGATAGTAGATATTTAATAAAAGACTTGTATCTAGTTTATATACAACTCAATTGTATGTATTAATAAAATCAATATCAATTGATCAATATCAAAATCAATAAAATCAATTGCATATATTAATAAAATCAATAATAAAAACATTTTAAAAATGGCAAAAAACCTGAATAGACATTTTTCTAAAGAAAACACATACAAACGGTCAATATGCAAATGAAAAGCTTTGCAACATCATTAGCCACAAAGAAAATATAAATCAAAAACCACAATGAGATACCATTTCACACCCACTAGGATAGCTACACTCAAAAAGATACTGTAGGAACATACACTGCTGCTGAGGATGTAAAATGGTACAGCCACTTCAGAAAACTGCTTGGCAGCTCTTCAAAAGGTTAAACAAGTGGTTACCAAGGACCTAGCAACAACATTACTTGATATATACCCCAAAGAACTGAAACCAAGATCCAGCAATCCCACTGTTGGGCATACACCCCAAGGAAACCAGAATTGAAAGAGACAAATGTACCCCAATGTTCACTGCAGCACTATTTACAATAGCTAGGACAGGGAAGCAACCTAGACGTCCATCAGTAGATGAATGGATAAGGAAGTTGTGATATATACAAACAATGGAATATTACTCAGCTGTGAAAAGGAACACGTTTGAGTCTGTTCTAATGAGGTGATGAACCTGGAGCCTATAATAGAAAGTGAAGTAAGTCAGACAGAGAAATATAAATACTGTAATATTAACACATACACATGGAATTTATAAAGATGGTACCAATGATCTTACGTGCAGGGTAGCAAAAGAGACACAGATGTTAAAGAACACTTTTGGACTCAGCGGGAGAAGGCAAGGGTAGGGTGATTTGAGAGAATAGCACTGAAACAAACATGTACACTAAAATATGTAAAACAGATGACCAGTGAGAGTTCAAAGCATGAAGCAAGGCACCCAAAGCCAGTGCTCTGGGACAACCCAGAGGGATAGGGTGGGGAGGGAAGAGGATGAGGGATTCAGGATGGGGAGGACACATATATATTTGTGGCCATACATGTTGATGTATGGCAAAAACCCTCATGATATTATAAAGTAATTATCCACCAATTAAATTAAGCTAAAAAAAAAAAGGAAACAGGTATTCAAACAAAAATTTGTACATGAATGTTTGAATGTTCTTAGCAGTTTTATTCATGAGAGCCAAAATGCAGACACAATCCAAATGTCTATCAACTAAGGAATGGATAAATCAAATGTGTCATATCCATGGAACAGAATGCTATTTGGCAGTAAGAAGGAATGAAGTAGTGATACATGACACAACACGGATGAACCTTGAAAATTTTATGTTAAATGAAAGAAGTCAGCCACAAAGAACCACATACTTTATGATATAATTTACATGAAATGTCTAGAAACAGCAAATCTAGAGACATAAAATTGGTAAGTGCTTGCCTATAGCTGAGAGAATGGACAGTTGGGAGATGATGGGAAAAGTGTACAGGGTTTCCTTCTGGGATGATGAAAATGTTCTAAAATTAATGCAATATGGCTGTACAATTCTTTGCATTTATTAGACCCTTTTTTTGAATTGTACCCTTTTTTTGAGGTTAATTTTTTTTTATTTGCCAAAATAACTACAGTGGCCTGCAAACTTTTTGGATCTAAAATATACATTTTATATCACAATCCAACAAAGACACACACATATATAATATGTATACATATATTAAAGTGAAATGAAAGTTCTGCCAAAAATGTCTACAGTGAGTGTAATTTGGTGGGGGGGAACTTTTTCATTTTTAAGCAGTTTTAGGTTTACAACCGGAGAAGGCAATGGCAAGCCACTCCAGTGCTCTTGCCTAGAAAATCCCATGGATGGAGGAGAGCCTGGTGGGCTGCAGTCCGTGGGGTCGCTAAGCGACTTCACTTTCACTTTTCACTTTCACACATTGGAGAAGGAAATGGCAACGCACTCCAGTGTTCTTGCCTGGAGAATCCCAGGGAAGGGGTAGCCTGGTGGGCTGCCGTCTATGGGGTCACACAGAGTCGAACACGACTGAAGTGACTTAGCAGCAGCAGCAGCAGTAGGTTTACAACAAAATGGACAAGGTACAGAAATTCCCCATAAACCTCCTCCCTCACAGGCATAACCATTATCAAAAATGGTATTTTTTTTTCTTTTCAAACCAAGGATGAACTGCATTGACACTTCATAATCACCAAGGTCCTCAGTTCACTCAGAGTTCACTTTAATGAGGAAAATAGCATTGCACGTTCTATGTATTTAGACAAAAGTATAACATATGGGCTTCCCAGGTTGTGCTAGTGGTAAAGGACCCAGCTGCCAAGGCGGAGACTGAAGAGACACGGGTTTGATCCCTGGGTCAGGAAGATCCCCTGGAGAAGGGCATGGCAACCCACTCCAGGATTCCACCTGAAGGATCCCATGGACAGAGCCTGGTGGGCTATAGTCCACGGGGTCGCAAAGAGTCGGACAACTGAAGCAATTTAGCACACACACATAATGACATGTATCTATCATTATAAAGTCATTCAAAGTATTTTCATTGCTCATGAAAACTTCGGTACCCTGTATATTCATCTCTCCGCAAACTCCTGACAACCACTGATCTTTTTATTGTCTCCACAGCTTCGCCTTTTCCAGAATGACATATAGTTGGAATCTTTTTCTTTTTTTATTTATCCTTGAAAAAAGAGGTTCAAAGCCTTTATAAGACTAATCATGGCCCACCCACGTGTGAACTGGACAAGCTCTAGGTAGCAAGCTTCCCCACTAAATATTGTACTTTTTCTTCCAATACTGAGCCCTGTCCCACTGGTCCTGCCCAGCAGCCACATGGAGGTGCAGGGGGACATGTGTTGGGTACCTGTTCATGGAAAGGCCACACATTTTGTGTCTCCTGTCACAACGAACCCAGATTCCTGTTGGGTGTGTTGTAAACAGTGAGCCACTTCTTCAGGCCCCCTGCTCTGAGCACACCACACTAACTGTACCCTTTAAATAAGTGAATGATTCATACATGAAATATAACTCAAAAAAGCTGTTACCAATATATTTACATGTATTTTTATACAAAAAGGCAAAATAAATATTTCGAACACTTTGAGCCAAAATGCTTCACAAAATATTCAGTTATTAAACAAAATTTAGTTGGTACTATTTGCCAAACAGAGGGGATATAAAGATGAATAAGACAAAAGAACCACAAGGCATATATGTGTAAGATTTGCATGTGTGTATTAGGAATCAAATTACAAGATCTTTAGTAACAGAGGTCAGAAATTTTTCAGGCAAAGGACAATGTGCAAAAATACAAAATGGTTAAATAGAACAATGTGAGATGAAAGTGAAGAAGGCATGAGTCATGTTACGAATAATCTAAAGAGCTTAGACTTCATTTTAGAGATTATCAATAGGTAGTTATGCTGATGGCTTTTAAGACAGTTGGGACCAAAGAACTAAAAGGGCAAGATGAGATGAGTGTGTAATTGCTCCATATCTGTATAAGGTGAAGTGAAAAAGGGGTACCACAAAGAAACCATATTAATCCTACCAATGATTTCCTATATAGTAAATGAAAAACGGTTTGAAGCGACTTAGCAGCAGCAGCAGCAGCAGCATCAAGTATTTGGTCTTCCCTGGTGGCTCAGCTGGTAAAGAATCCGCATGCAATAAGGGAGACCTGGGTTTGATCCCTGGATTGGGAAGATACCCAGTTCAATTCCTGGGATGGGAAGATTCGCTGGAGAAGGTATAGGCTACCCACTCTAGTATTCTTGGGCTTCCCTGGTGGCTCAGTTGGTAAAGAATCAGTCCACAATGCAGGAGACCTGGGTTTGATCCCTGGGTTGGGAAGATCACCTAGAGAAGAGAAAGGCTACCCACTCCAATATTCTGGCCTGGAGAATTTCAGGGACTATATATATACATCATGGAGAAGGCAATGGCAACCCACGCCAGTACTCCTGCCTGGAAAATCCCATGGGCGGAGGAGCCTGGTAGGCTGCAGTCCACGGGGTCGCTAAGAGTCGAACAGAACTGAGCGACTTCACTTTCACTTTTCATTTTCATGCATTGGAGAAGGAAATGGCAACCCACTCCAGTATTGTTGCCTGGAGAATCCCAGGGACAGAGGAGCCTAGTGGGCTGCCGTCTATGGGGTTGCACAGAGTCGGACACGACTGAAGTGACTTAGCAGCAGTAGCAACATATATATACAGCCCATTGGGTTGCAAAGTCTGACACGACTGAGCGACTTTCACTTCACTTCACCTGGAGGAGGCATGGCAACCCACTCCAGTATTATTGCCTGGAGAATAGCTACAGACAGAGGAGCCTGGTGGGCTACAGTCCATGGGGTTGCAAAGAGCAACTGAGCAACTAGGCGCAACACATCAAGTATTTATAGGCATTCCTCAGAGATAACGTAGGTTTGGTTCCAGACCACCTCAATAAAGTAAATGTAGCAATAGAGTGAGTTACACAGATTTTTTTGCTTCCCAGTGCATATGAAAGTTATGTGTACACTATACTGTAGTCCACTGAGAGTGCAATAGTATTATGCCTAAAAAAAATGTACATACCTTAACTAAAAAATACTTTATTGCTAAAAAAGGTTAATCATCATCTGAGCACTCTGAGAGTTATAATCTTTTGCTGTTGGGAGAGTCCTGCCTTGATGCTGATGACTGCTGACTGACCAGGGTGGTGGTTGCTGAAGGCTCGGGTTGCTATGGCAATTTCTTAAGACAATAGTGAAGTGTCATATCAATCGACTCTTCCTTTCACAAACAAATTCTCTGTAGTATGCAATATTTGTTTACATTTTTTAACTATAGTAGAATTTCAAAACTGGAGTCAATCTTCTCAAACCCTGCCACTGCTTTATCAACTAAGTTTAGGTAATGTTCTAAGTTCTTTGTTGTCATTTCAACAATCTTCATAGCATCTTCACTAAGGGTCGATTCCATCTTAAGAAACCATTTTTTTTGCTCATCCTTAAGAAGCAATTCCTCATTCATTCAAGTTTTATCATGAGATTGCAGCAATTCAGTCACATCTTAAGGCTCCACTTTGAATTCCAGTTCTCTTGCTATTTCTGCCACACCTGCAGTTACTTCCTCCACTGAAGTCTTGAATAGCTCAAAGTCATCCACAAGGGTTGGAATCAACTTCTTCCAAACTCCTGTGGTATTCTGATGATGGGAATGGTGGTATTTTGACCTCTTTCTGTGAATCATGAATGTTTTCAATGACATATCCACATCTAGAATGGTGAATCCTTTTTATATAGTTTTCAATTAACTTTGCCCAGATTCATCAAAGGGATCACTATAACAGCGATATCCTTACAAAATGAATTTCTTAAATAATAACACTTGAAAGTCAAAGTAACACCTTGAATCACGGGTTGCAGAATGGATGTTGTTAGCAGGCATGAAAACAATATAGATCTCGTTGTTTATCTCCATCACAACTCTTGGATGAACAGGTGCATTGTCAATGAGCAGTAACCTTTTGAAAGGAATCTTTTTTTTTTCCCTGAGTTTTAGTTCTCAATAGTGGGCTTAAAATATTCAGAAATCCATGTTGTAAACAGATGTATTGTCATCTAGGCTTTGTTGTTCACTTATAGAGCACAGGCAGAGTAGATTTAGCATCATTGTTAAGGGTCCTAGGATTTTTAGAATGGTAAATGAGCACTGGCTTCAACGTAAAGTCACTAGCTGCATTAGCCACTAACAAGAGAGTCAGCCTGTCCTTTAAAACCAGGCACTGATATTTCCTCTTCAGCTATTAAGAGTCTTAGACGACATCTTCTTCCAATATAAGTTTGTTTTGTCTACAAAAAAAAACCGGTTTCACTGTTTACTGTAGCCACCTTCATTAAATTTTCTTTTTATTTATTTTTTTGGTTGGTTTTGCCATACATTGACATGAATCCGCCCCGGGTGTACATGTGCTCTCCCTCCCGAACCCCCCTCCCACCTCCCTCGTCCCCATATCCTCCCTCCATGTCAGCCCTGTGCACCAGCCCCAAGCATCCTGTGTCATGTGTCGAACCTGGACTGGTCACTTATGATAATATTCATGCTACAATGCCGTTCTCCCCAATCATCCCACCTTCACCCTCTCCCACAGAGTCCCAAAGACTGTTCTATATGCCTATGTCTCTTTTGCAGTCTCGTATACAGGGTTCAGGTTACCATCTTTCTAAATTCCATATATATGCGTTAGTATACTGTATTGATGTTTTTCTTTCTGGCTTACTTCACTCTGTATAATTGGCTCCAATTTCATCCACCTCATTAAAACTGATTCAAATGCATTCTTTTTGATGGCTGAAAAATACTCCATTGTGTATATGTACCAAAGCTTTCTTATCCATTCGTCTGCAGATGGACATCTAGGTTGCTTCCATGTCCTGGCTATTATAAACAGTGCTGCAATGAACATTGGAGTACATGTGTCTCTTTCAATTCTGGTTTCCTCGGTGTGTATGCCCAGGAGTGCAATTGCTGGATCATATGGCAGTTCTATTTCCAGTTTTTTGAGGAATCTCCACACTGTTCTCCATAGTGGCTGTACTAGTTTGCATTCCCACCAACAGTGTAAGAGGGTTCCCTTTTCTCCACACCCTCTCCAGCATTTATTGCATGTAGACTTTTGGATAGCAGCCATTCTGACTGGTGTGAAATGGTATCTCATTGTGGTTTTGATTTGCATTTCTCTGATTATGAGGGATGTTGAGCATTTTTTCATGTGTTTGTTAGCCATCTTTATGTCTTCTTTGGAGAAATGTCTGTTTAGTTCTTTGGCCCATTTTTTGATTGGGTCACTTAGTTTTCTGGAATTGAGCTGCAGGAGCTGCTTGTATATTTTGGAGATTAATCCTTTATCAGTTGCTTCATTTGCTATTATTTTCTCCCATTCTGAAGGCTGTCTTTTCACCTTGCTTAGAGTTTCTTTTGCTGTGCAGAAGCTTCTGATTTTAATTAGGTCCCATTTGTTTATTTTTGCTTTTATTTCCAATATTCTGGGAGGTGGGTCTTGGAGGAGCCTGCTGTGATTTATGTCAGAGAGTGTTTTGCCTACGTTCTCCTCTAGGAGTTTTATAGTATCTGTTCTTACATTTAGCTCTCTAATCCATTTTGAGTTTATTTTGGTGTATGGTGTTAGGAAGTGTTCTAATTTCATTCTTTTACAAGTGGCTGACCAAGATCTTCTGGATAACTTGTTGCATCACCTACATTAGCATTTGCTGTTTCATCTTATACTTTTATGTTATTGAAATGGTTTCTTCCCTTAAACATCACGAATCAACAAATACTAGCTTCAAACTTTTCTTCTGCAGCATTCTCACCTATCCCACCCTTAATAGAACTGAAGAGAGTTGGGGCCCTGCTGTGGATTAAGCTTTGGCTTAAGGGAATCCTGTAGCTGGTTTGTTCGTCTATCCAGACCACGCAGACTTTCTGTATCATTCATGTGTTCACTGGAGTAGCACTTAACCCCGCCTCAAGAACTTTTCCTTTGCATTCACAACTTGGCTAACTGTCTAGCACAAGAGCTTTAGCTTTAAAAACAAAATTATTTTTAATTGAAGGATAATTGCTTTACAATATTGTGTTGGTTTCTGCCATACATGTACACAAATCAGCCACAGGTATACATGTCCCCTACCTCTTGAACCTCCTTCCCACCTCCCACCCCATCCCACCCCGTAGGTTGTCACAGAGCACTGGGTTGAGCTCCCTGCATCATATAGCAAATGGGCCCTAGCATTTTTAGTGGCTTATCTTGGGTTTTGACATGCCTTCGTCACTAAGCTTAATCATTTCTAGCTTTTAACTGAAAGTGAGAGATGTGACTCTTCCTTTCACTTGAACACTAAGAGGTCACTGTAGGTTATTAATTGGCATAAATTCAATACTGTTGTGTCTCAGAGAATAAAGAAGCCAAAGGAGGGGAAGCAAAATAGGGGAACGGCTAGTCCATTAAAGTAGTCAGAACACACACAAAAATTATCAGCTAAGTTCATCATCTTATATGGGGGCATTTTGTGGACCCTAAAATAATTATGATACAATAGTAGCATCAAATGTCAGTGATCAAAGCTCACCCTAAAATAATAATAATGATGAAAAAGTCTGAAATGCAGCAATAAGTACCAAAATGTAATACAGACATAAAGTAAGACATAAAGTTAGAAAAATGGCTCCAGTAGACTTACTGGTCAGAGTTGCCACAAACCTTCAATTTGAAAAAACACAGTATCCGTGAATCACAATAAAATGAAACATAACAAAATGAGCTGTGCTTATTATACTGAGTACTGATCAACTATATATACAAGTGTGGCATATCCTTCTAGGACCTCAACATTATTTATAAGGAGACACCTATCACAAACTGCAAATTAAGAGTTCTCTGAAAACTGAACGACGAATGTTCAATTTCATCAACGTTAACTGGGATCAGAGCTGAGAATGGAAATTAGTGATCCTTCCACTCATTTCTCCCCCTATAGAACCCTGAGAAAAGTACAATAGAAAAAGAAAAGTGGAATGAAAGAGCTGAACTTCTACAATAGCTAATAATATTAAAGCTACAATTGTGATTTTGGCAGAGTATTTCCTAGTTAAAAGTAATCGACTCTCTTAAATGTATTTTCCCATTCAACTGTTATTACTTAAAACTATAAAAATGCACAAGAGAAGTTGGCAGGGAAGACTAGGATCTTGGAGGTGATAGAAGACCCTCCTCTGTCTAGACAACAAGAAGCAAAATCAAAAGAAACCAAATTCCAAAGCCCTGCCAAGAACCAATATGGAGTTAATACATTGTTCACAGGTTGTACTATCTATTCCAAAAGAAAGCAATGTGCTATTTAGTAAAGCATCATAGAAACCCTCAATCCTTTGTAAGAAATAAAAAATACAGAATACAGTACTGTTTTAAAAAGCAGAAAATCAAATTCCTTCTAATTATCCTGAGGATACAAGAAGAATGAAATGTAAATATGGTCAATTAAACTATTTAATTCAATCTCTGCAACAGAAGAATAATGCTCATGAGTTCATCCTAGGAAATCAATTCACTTGTAACAATCTGATGTTCTAGTCTCATCTTGAAAAAAGCATCAAATGAAAAATACATTTGAATATGTAATTAGTAAACAACCTTTTGATTATTCATATAATAAAAAAGTCCACTAGTTTTTAAAATACGGTTAACTGTGAAAGTTGCTCAGCTGTGTCCAACTCTTTGTGACCCCATGGACTAGTCTATGGAATTCTCCAGGCCAGAATACTAGAGTGGGTAGCCTTTCCCTTCTCCAGGGGATCTTCCCAACTCAGGGCTCCGGCATTGCGGGCGGATTCTTTACCAGTTGAGCCACCAGGAAAGCCCAAGAATACTGGAGTGGGTAGCCTATCCTTTCTCCAGACAGATCTTCCCAACCCAGGAACTGAACCGGGGTCTCCTGCATTGCAGCCAGATTCTTTACCAACTGAGCTATCAGGGAAGCCCGTAACTGAGGAATGTTTATTTAACTAATGATATCTGGCAGACACTCAATTTGACCACCACCTCCCTCTATATTTAACCTGGATTAAAGATTGCAAATGGGTTTGGGGCTATACAGTTAGTATCGATGCTCCGTTGCAGTTCACTTTACAAAAGTGGGTTCACACTAGAGTAGGTCCTATTTTTAACTGGCTTTTGGCTTACTCTAAACCAAAGGTCCAAATTCTAAAAACTGCAATCCAAAGGTAATATCAGAAGCATACAGATAGATTATTTATAAATAAGGGATAACCTAAACTACATAAGATAAAACAGGGGGAAGGTGTTAAGATACACATATGAATTACATAAATGATAGAACTAACCTGCATATATTTCATTAAGAATACCACTTATCAGTGATGACTGTTATGATGTATACACAATGACTTACTGCAACAATAATGTGTTAATATAAATGCTCTTTAAAAGCACTGTTTTGTTTACCTTAGTAAAGTAAGAACTTTTAATGATAGATCAAGAAAGCAACATGCTCTGCATTAAATATAAAGGATTACTGTATATCCTTCCAGAGTGGACAGGCTTAGAACTATCTGTATTCCAAAAGTGTTAAATTCACTAAAAAATGGCTATAATTCACTAAAGAAATCAGCTGCTTTATAAAACACGAAAAATCTGAAGAATGCTACATGAGGGTAATAATGGCCTATATTATACTTTGGTACAGAAGAAGGATTAGATACTCTTTTGCAAACATTCTCCAAATATCTGAAATTGACCATGTAATATTTTTTTCACAAAAATTATAATTATTCACTCATTTATTCAACAAATACTGATCGGACATCCATTATGTGCTAGTCCAATGCTAAACATTAATACTAAGGATAAAAATAAAAAGTAAGACCCTCTGCTCTTATGGAACTTAAAATCCATTAAAAATCCATCCATGTATACCCTGTACCTAAAACTTTAACAGTTTTATAGGAAGGAGAAAATATACAATAACAGATATTTTTCACTCTTTTTAAAATCTTTATTCATCTAACACTTATCCAGTATTATTCCTTGCAAAAGAACTTTTCAGTCAAAAAACAGACTAGTGGAAAGTAAAAAAAGAAAAGAACTAAAGTGAAAATGAGATTTTCCTAAAGTGCTTCATAATTTTACATATATATTACATAATTAAAAATCAGAACATTCTGGGGAAAAAACTTAATGATATTTGTCACACACTTTAAAAATCACATATTTAAGTCTGGTAATTCCACTTCTGGGAATCAAAAATGGACAAATATGCTTATAAAACATAAGAGAAAAAAACAGAAAAAATCCTTAATATTTGAGAATGAAAGAAAAATAAAACAATTATAGTTTATCAACATAATAGTTTATTAAGCTGTCAACAAAAAAGATGTTTGTCAAGAAGTTTAGAGTAAAATGTTTATCATATAACTTTAAATGAAAAAAGCAGAATATAAATATTATATTTTATATTAACTATGTTACAGGGCTTCTTCCCTGGTGGCTCAGATGGTAAAGAGTCTATGCACAGAAAAGTATAAATTTCTAAAAAATCTACTGGAACTATAATACAATATTAACAGTTATCTCTGTGTGAAAAACTGAAATCTCACAATGCATATTAGCAATATTCAAAGATTCTAAGCATCCCTACAGTAAAGAAATATACTTGACATTTATCATTGATTAAACGTAAAATACATTTTACTTTTAATACATCAATTGCTACAGTCACCAACTCAGAATATCCAAAAAAAGGAAACGTTAAAGGAAGTGGCTAACACTTGTAGCTCTCCTGAAATTAATAATGCATTATAACTGGCAACATTCCCACCTTAAGACATTTCTTTCAAACTTTAGCAAGTGTGATTTAGAAGGTTTAATTTCACACACTAAAATCTTTTCTAAACAGATGCTGAATGCTCAATTTACTATTTAAAAAAAAGTTTGCAGTTAATGAGCTACTTAAAACAGGTTTTCTATAGCAAAATAAGTATTAAACTTTCTGCAGAAATAACTTATAGAATATTTTTGTTGGTGTAATAGTTAGAAGTTTAGGAATCCGGTTATAGAAATGTTGACTCCTCAGGAAAACTTTTACAATCTGAAGTGAGCATGAAAAGCAATGTAACAAAGTACCCTGACCAAGGCTAATCACTGGAGTGCATAAGTAACATCACAGTACACCATGGCCATAGGCCAAATAATAAAATGCCAAATGAAAAATGGCACAAGTCCATGGACTGTAAATACTGTATCAAAAGAAAATAAAGGGAAAAAATCTTACATTAGAGCAATTAAAAATGCAGTTGTAGTACTAGTTCCTGTGATGAATAAATCAGTTCTGCAATTCTAAGAGTGGAGAGCCACTGTTTAAACATTCTCCACCGGCAGTAACTACGTTTAAAAGCCTACTACATGTTTCTTTAGTTTCTAAACTTTTTTAATCACTAAAATGTCTTGGGATGGTATAGTTGGTTATAACCCTATCTCCTGAAATTTTCACATGTGGCATTTGATGATTAGGCACCTACCTGACATATTATGCAATGGTAACCAATAAGATATAAATATTGCAAACAAAAGCATTCATATCAATCGATGTCCCCAAACTTTAGACCATAAATTCCAAAGAAATGAAATGCTTCTACTAACTCAGCATCAATTAT
Organism: Moschus berezovskii; assembly: GCF_049115385.1. Taxonomy (NCBI): domain Eukaryota; kingdom Metazoa; phylum Chordata; class Mammalia; order Artiodactyla; family Moschidae; genus Moschus; species Moschus berezovskii. The sequence continues at coordinate 38,175,159 of NC_142478.1, forward strand.
TCTTTATTCTAAAACTCAAATTATTCATACTCAATTAGTATGTTCTGTGGAGCTTTTGAAAAAAACCCCAAAGTTGAGCTTTCAGTAATAAATCTGAAAATATTTCAAAAAGCATTCACAATCACATTAGGCAGCCTAAACTACTAGTTGGTGCAAATGTAATTGCGGTTTCAGACTATGAATATTAAAATCATTTATAACTAGGCTCAAACACATCTCCATTAATTAAAATAGGAACCATTACCATCAACACATTTTTGCCAATGAGAAATATATATTAAGTTTGTTTATTTCTGTAGTGTAAAACTCCATGCTTTGAGATTCAATGAACTCTTGGAAAACATTTCCCCTGCAAAAAGTTGCAGAGATGCTTGAAGAAGTCAGCTGGCGAGAGAGCAGGTGACTATATGGTGGAGCAGGCAAAACTTTGTAGGACAAGTCATTCAACTTTTGAAGCACTGGTTCTCTGACATGCAGTCAGGCATTGTAGTGGAGAACTGCACCCTTTCTGTTGACCAATGTCGGCTGTAGGTGTTGCAGCTTTTGGCGTGTATCATCCATTTGGTGAGAATACTTCTCAAGTGTAATGGTTTCACCAGGGTTCAGAAAGCTGGAGTCAATCCAATGGGCAGCAGACCACCAAACTGTGATCATGATCTTTTTTAGGTGCAAGTTTGGCTTTGGAGCATTTTCTTGGACCAACCACTGAGCCCGTCAATGCTGGCTGGCATATAAAATCTATTTTTCATTGCACATCACAATTCAATTGAGAAATGGTTCATTGTTGTTGCTGTGTAGAATAAAAGTAGATGACACTTCAAAACAACAATCTTTTTGACTTTCAATCATGAGGCAACCACTTATCGAACTTTTTCACCTTTCCAATTTGCTTGAAATGCCAAACAACTGTAGAATGGACAATGTTGAGTTCTTTGGCAACTTCCTACATAGCTGTAAGAGGATCAGCTTTGATGGTCATTGTCATTCCTGATGGCTAACCACTATGCTCCTCATTTTCAAGGCTCTGGTCTTCTTCGCAAATTTTCTTGAACCATTGCTGCACTGTACATTCATTACCAATTCCTGGGTGAAATGCGCTGCTGATGGTGCGAGTTGCTTCCGCTATTTTACGACCCATGTTGAGCTCGAATAAGAGAACTGCGGGAATTTGCTTTCTGTCTAACATCATTTTCATAGTCTAAATATGAAATAAACAGCAAGTAATAACTCATTAGCAAAAAAATACAGCAAGAAATGTGCATTAAAATGATGTATAACATAACCACATTTAAAGAATATATTCCAATATCAAACAGCAAAGTTCATCAATATAAAAACCGCAATTACTTTTGCATCAACCTGATGGCAGCTAGTCCGTGGCAATGTTCTAATCTCCAAGGTACCATTTCACACCCTGAATTTATAAAACAAATGTGTTCTATAAAAATCTAACAAGTGCCTGCTTCACTTAGCCTTTGCTAACTACCATAAAATTTAGTGGATCAAAACATTAATTGTTTTTGACAATTCTGAGTGTTAACTGGATAGTTTCTTCTGGTTGGGGCAAACTTCCATTGGGGTACAATAGTCTAGCAATGGCATCACATGTCTGATAACTGGTGATGACTAGAATGAGGGGATCTCAGTTGGAATGAGGATATTTCATCTCTGCTCCACACAGACTCTCATTCTACAGGAAGTTACTACAGATTTAAGAACGTTAATGCAAGGTCAAAGACCAGCAAGTGAAGACAAGCCCAATGCACTTCCAAGCCTGCTTGTATTATGGCTACTAATAGTCTACTGGCCAAAGCAAGTTATACTGCCAAGTGCAGATTCAAGGACAGAAAACTTGACTCCCTAGTCTTTACAGCAGAAACTTCAGGGTGCAGTACAAATGGACAAACACAGTGATGGGAAGAATTTGCAGTCATTTTTTGCAATCTACATTGTAAAACACAGAAAGTCTCTGCTCCACATGGTCCATGGTGAAATAAGTTTAAAATCATAGCCTGCTTTTGATACTTCAAACTAAATACACATTGACATAATACAGAAGACACTGCCAATGCTTGTTTCAGTATTTTCTTAAAATATTAGTACATTCAAAGAAAACTATAAGGCCATTCCCCCTCAAATATCAGGCCCATGTGTGTCATGGATAACATAATAGGTGGTTCATGCAATAAGAGGTAGGTAACTTCTATTGCCCTCGTGGTAATCTGACTGAAAGTTTGCAGAAATGGTCAATGCTGAAGCATATGTAAAGAAACCCAAGGAAACATCAAGCATCACTAGTATAAAGTATCATAACTAGAAGATATTTTTGGTTGTTCTAAAATTAGCCTAGTTGACATTTTCTTATAAAAAAAGTCAACGTGGAATTAGTACACAACCCAGTAACTGTACTGTTGGGGATTTGTTCCAGAAAAATGAAAACTTTTATTTACACAATACCTGTGGAAAAATGTTTACAGTAGCTTTATTCATATAGCCCCAAACTGGAAACAACCCAGATATACTTCAACTGGTGAATGGTTAAACAAAGTACTATACACATGTATCATGGAACACTGCTCAGCGCAAAAAAGGAACAAACTATTGATATATAACAACTTGAATGAATCTCCAGGGAATTATACTAAGTGAGAAAAACTGATCCCAAACAGTTGCATACTGTATAATTCCATTTACATAACATTGGTAAAATGACACAATTTTAGAAATGGATGCAGGAACAAGGTGGGTATGATTATGAAAAGGCAAAGCAAGGGATCTCGATTCTGGAGATAAACACACAAACCTGCACATGTAATAGAAATGTACAGAACTAAACACACAGATATACATAAATGAGTAGAAGAAACACTGAGCAAATCTGAAAAAGATCGATGATTCTATTAATATCCTGCTTATGATATTGTACTATAGTTTGTAAGATGCTATCATTGAGGGAAACAGGGTAAAGGCTACACAGGAGTTCCCTAAAGTAGTTCTTAGAACTGTAATGAATCTACAGTTATCTCCATAAAAATTTCGATTAAAAAAATTTTTTAAAGGTTGGCTTAGGAAGGTAGTAGCCCTGGGGTCTTAGTTTCTTTCACAGTTTAATTCAAACAGTGTGGCTAGCATGAGGGTCAAATGACTTACATTTGGGACATCAACTGCTACCTCCCTCATGGCACTGGGTCTGATGTCATTCATCCCCTGCAAGAAATCTTTCAGAGTAATATTCACCAATCCAGCCATCTTGCTATCAGGGAGGTTAGGTTGTTTCCTCAAGACTCTCCGCAAGGCATGAAGACCTTCAAAGAGGAAAGTAATATAAGTTTTATCTTCTACCTCATAAATACATACTGATCCGATAGAAACAACAACAAAAACCCAAACCTCAGGCATATTATAACATTTAAATTTTGTGTGTTTGCATATAGCAGTGGGAGGGTGGAGAGGGAGGTGGAATAACATGGGGGGATAAAAGCAAAAATCTAACTGCTTAGTTTTGGCAGTGAAAATATGACAAACTTATCTTAATAGATGTTTTACATACGTGAAATAAAATTTAAAAAACACCACCCATAAAAAAGAACATAAAGTGGGTCAAAATAATTTGTTTGGAGAATTTCTTTGAAAAGAGTAAAATATTAAAACAGTAACATATTTTTTGCCCTGCCCTTTTTGCTAACATATACAAATCAGAGTTACAGGTTTTGTAAGATATTGGCAGAACATCTTGAAGGAAATGTTCAGCATGCAGTTGGAAATGTGGTTTTGGAATTCAAGGGAGAATCAAACTTCAGAGTTATATGTATATATATGAAAAATTATAGGAGAAGAGACCTATAAAAGGGAAGCTAGAGAGGGATCCCAGGAACGGGGGAGCCTGGTGGGCTGCCATCTATGGGGTCGCACAGAGTCGGACACGACTGAAGCGACAGCAGCAGCAGAGAGGGATCAGGATGGAAGAATGGTGGCTGAAGTTTCAATCTTAGGAAAGTTAATCATTTGAGGAGCATAGAAAGAAATGATGGTGTAAGACAAGAGAGAGAATAGGCAGAGACAGAGAGATAGTAAAATGTCACAAAGCTAAAAAATGATTAACCAAGTCAGAGTTAGACGCAAAATAATTATAAAAAGATCATGCTGACCTAAAAAGTTAAAGATATTACATTCTTTATTTTTGCTATTTGCTTGGAGTTTAAACACTGACAGAACTGAATGCCCCAACTCATCCTCCACCCCCAAATCTAAATTGCCAGATTTAAAGCCTTTTGATCTGTGACAAGAATCTCTAGTCTAGAGGGCAGCAAAGTGCCCCTGTGCTCTCTGCTTTAGGGTCTTTTGTAATGAAGTGCTATATTTATGTTCCAATACAAATCAAGTTCCAGTCTGAAGAATTTAAGCCTCAGAGACCTCTTGGAAATCCAGTCTGAATAACTGAACTTGCCCTGGGACACTAGCTAGCTCTATCATTTTTAATGTCTTTTGTTTAAAACGTTATGCCTCAGTGAATTTTGCCAAATTAAAATGATACCATAATAGTCATTTTACTTGCTTTCATTTATTTGAACTTTGAAACAGAAGCAATGGTGAAAGGAAGGCAAACATAAATCCCCTGGAACAAAAGTTTGGCTATCTTTCCTTTTTACTAAAGAAAACTAGTGAATACTAGGACACCACTCAGAAAACAGATACATAATAATCTTTCCCAAGGAAAATGTCATTGTGAGTCTAATATTCATGGAGGTCTCTGAGATAATACCTAACTAGAAAAAAAGCTACAAAAGAGGAAATCAAGGATATTATGTAAAAAGATCACTATTTTCTAGGGAAATTTTCTTAGGCCATTCTCTGAAATCTAAAGTCTGTAAGTCACTTATTTAAGTCTAATAAATACCCACTTGGTTTTCTGCCTTCCAAAAACACTGAAAGGTAATTTATTTTAAAAAAAAATTAATTTATTTGCCTGCATCGGTCTTAGTTGCAGCACGCAGGATCTTTAGTTGTAGCATGTGGGATCTAATTCCCTGATCAGGGATTGAACTCAGGTCTCCTGCATTGGGAGTGCAGAGTCTTAGCCACTGGACCACAAGGGAAGTCCCTGAAAGATAATTCTTCTTCATGTCTTTCAAATTTCTACTTTTCTTTCCAGCATTAACTGCCTCTCTTATAGACTATCTTTTCAAGGATGTTTGTACAGAGGAAGATAGAATGCCTCCCTCCAAAGCAAAGGGCAGATATACTTACTGCCCATTACAAAAGGTTCAGGTTCCCTAAGCTTAGGGTTCTCCTCCTGTGATGCCACCTTATACAGATTCAGATGTCACCCAGTCTTCGTTGTGTCTCTCTGGAGCAAATTCTGCTGCTCTGGCTATTTCTGTTGCTATAAGTAACTGTCTATCCTTTGAGTCTGACCCAGGAATACTGTGTCTTCTGCAAGAACTTATGATCCTTGTTAGCTCACAAGTAGGATAAAATCTCAAACCCTTCACAGCTCTTGACATGAAAATAAAAGTTTACTTTAAACTAGGTTGTTTCACTGAACAATAAACCTTTTAGTTAAACAGTATAACAGCATAATAAACTAAATAAGTAAAACTTCAGTAATAATGCACTGGTTGTAAGGCACCTTGGTGACCTGAAAGAACGTAAGCAGTGTGAAAAAAAAAAACATGAATGGAAGTGATAAAAAGACCAAAAGAATTGAACACTTCTTCATATTTCAAATGGCTATCTGGTAATACTTGTCAACATTTCTAATTTAGATCAGATACCTTACTGATACTGATATACTAAAAACTGAAACAAAGGAAGTAGTCTAATAATTTTTCAAAATTTATGGCATAAGGCAAAAAGTTTGACAATAAAAGAAATCAAAATTTTAATTTGAGAAAGGGATTTGGAAAAGACAGGAAGTATATGGGATTTTCAATTGAAATATAGTTGCTTTACAATGTTGTGTTAATTTCTGCTGTATAGCAAAGTGATTCAGTTATGCATATATATGCTCTTTTTTTAAATATTCTTTTCCATTATGGTTTATCATAGGATACTGAACACAGTTCTCTGGGCCATACAGTAGGACCTTGCTGCTTATCTATTCCATATATGAAAGCCTACATCTGCTCACCCCAACTCCCCACTCCTTTCCTCCCCTTACTTGCTCCTCTTTGGCAAACACCAGTCTGTTCTCCATGTCCATGATTCTGTTTCTGTTTCATAGATAGGTTCACTTGTGGCACATTTTAGATTCCAAATATAAGTGATATTATATGGAATCTGTGTTTCTCTTTCTGGTTAGTATAATAATCTCTGGTTATACCTATGTTGCTGAAAATGGCACTGTTTCATTCTTTTGTATGGCTGAGTAGTATTCCACTCTACCTATGTACCACATCTTTATCTATTCATCTGTTGAAGGACATTTGGGCTGTTTCCATGTCTTGGCAATTGTGAACAGTGCTGCTATGAACACAGTGGTACATGGGTATTGTTGAATTATACCTCTGTCTGGATATAGTTAAAGATTGCTGGATCACATGACAAAGCTATTTTTAGTTTTATGAGAAACTTCTACACTGCTTTTCACAGTGACTACACCAAATTAAAAGCAATATATGGTTTTTGAAAACACACACAATATTATAATATAAATGTATACTTTTAAAACAACAAAACCTCTACAAATTCAAATACAAACTACAGAACATAGAACTGGGCAAAAACTTCATGTCTACGAGGACAGCAAGGGAAGAGCAGTAATTCCCAGAGGAGACAGAAAAGGTAAAAGAATAAAGCAGCCTAGAGTTTAAGAAGGGTGTCACCAGGATGGCAGAAAAGGGTGACTTTGACCTTATCTCCTCTCACAAGGATACCCAAATTAATCTATTTACAGAGCAACTATCTATGAGGACAACCTGAGGACTAACAGAAAAGATTTCTACAACTAAAGATAAAAAGAAGGAACTATGAGACAGTAGGAGGGACAGAGATGCAACATAGTTAATACCCATACACCTAGCAGTCCGTCCGTCCGTTCAGTCGCCCAGTCGTGTCCGACTCTTTGCAACCCCATGAATCACAGCATGTCAGGCCTCCCTGTCCATCACCAATTTCCGGAGTTCAACCAAACTCATGTCCATCAAGGCGGTGATGCCATCCAGCCATCTCATTCTCTGTTGTCCCCGTCTCCTCCCGCCCCCAATCACTCCCAGCATCAGAGTCTTTTCCAATGAGTCAACTCATTGCATGAGGTGGCCAAAGTATTGGAGTTTCAGCTTTAGCATCAGACCTTCCAATGTGAACACCCAGGATTGATCTCCTTTAGAATGGACTGGTTGGATCTCCTTGCAGTCCAAGGGACTCTCAAGAGTCTTCTCCAGCACCACAGTTCAAAAGCATCAATTCTTCGGCGATCAGCTTTCTTCAAAGTCCAACTCTCACATCCATACATGACCACGGGAAAAACCATAGCCTTGACTAGACGGACCTTGGTTGGCAAAGTAATGTCTCTGCTTTTTAATATGCTATCTTGGTTGGTCATAACCTTCTTTCCAAGGAGTAAGCGTCTTTTAATTTCATGGCTGCAATCAGCATCCACAGTGATTTTGGAGCCCAAAAAAATAAAGTCTGACACTGTTTCCACTGTTTCCCCATCTATTTCCCATGAAGTGATGGGACCAAACAAAGATGCCACGATCACTGTTTTCTGAATGTTGAGCTTCAAGCCAACCTTTTCACTCTCCTCTTTCACTTTCATCAAGAGGCTTTTGAGTTCCTCTTCACTTTCTGCCATAAGGGTGGTGTCATCTTCATATCTGAGGTTATTGATATTTCTCCCGACAATCTTGATTCCAGCTTGTGCTTCTTCCAGCCCAGCGTCCCTCATGATGAACTCTGCTTATAAGTTAAATAAGCAGGGTGACAATATACAACCTTGATGAACTCCTTTTCCTATTTGGAACCAGTCTGTTGTTCCATGTCCAGTTCTAACTGTTGCTTCCTGACCTGCATACAGGTTTCGCAAGAGGCAGGTCAGGTGGTCTGGTATTCCCATCTCTTTCAGAATGTTCCAGAGTTTATTGTGATCCACACAGTCAAAGGCTTTGTCATAGTCAATGAAGCAGAAATAGATGTTTTTCTGGAATTCTCTTGCTTTCTCCATGATCCAGCAGATGTTGGCAATTTGATCTCTGGTTCCTCTGCCTTTTCTAAAACCTACTTGAACATCTGGAAGTTCACGGTTCACATATTGCTGAAGCTCTATACAGTTAGCAAAAACAAGACCAGGAGCTGACTGTGGCTCAGATCATGAACTCCTTATTGCCAAATTCAGACTGAAATTGAAGAGACTAGGGAAAACCACTCGACAATTCAGATATGACCTAAATCAAATCCCTTATGATTATACAGTGGAAGTAAGAAATAGATTTAAGGGACTAGATCTGATAGACAGAGTGCCTGATGAACTATGGACGGAGGTTCGTGACACTGTACAGGAGACAGGGACCAAGACCATCCCCATGGAAAAGAAATGCAAAAAAGCAAAATGGTTGTCTGAGGAGGCTTTACAAATAGCTGTGAAAAGAATAGAAGCGAAAAGCAAAGGAGAAAAGGAACGATATAAGCATCTGAATGCAGAGTTCCAAAGAATAGCAAGGAGAGATAAGAAAGCCTTCCTCAGCGATCAATGCAAAGAAATAGAGGAAAACAACAGAATGGGAAAGTACAGAGATCTCTTCAAGAAAATTAGAGATACCAAGGGAGCATTTCATGCAAAGATGGGCTCGATATAGGACAGAAATGGTATGGAACTGACAGAAGCAGAAGATATTAAGAAGAAGTGGCAAGAATACACAGAAAAACTGTGTATTCTTCCAAGATAATCACGACGGCATAATCACTCACCGGGAACCAGACATCTTGGAATGTGAAGTCAAGTGGGCCTTTGAGAGCATCACTATGAACAAAGCTAGTGGAGGTGATGGAATCCCAATTGAGCTATTTCAAATCCTGAAAGATGATGCTGTGAAAGTGCTGCACTCAATATGCCCGCAAATTTGGAATACTCAGCAGTGGCCACAGGACTGGAAAAAGGTCAGTCTTCATTCCAATCCCAAAGAAAGGCAATGCCAAAGAATGCTCAAACTACCGCACAATTGCACTCATCTCACACGCTAGTAAAGTTATGCTCAAAATTTTCCAAGCCAGGCTTCAGCAATATGTGAACCGTGAACACCTAGGAGTAGGAGGGTGACCCATAAACAGAAGAATAATCACAATTACAAAATTCTCCCCAAGGAGTGAGGTGCCCAAGCCCCACACCAGGCTCCCCAGCCTGGGGATCCTGCACTAACTGAGAAGGGAAGACAAGCCCCCAGAACATATGGCCAGCAGGGCTTCCCTACAGTAGAGTCAGTTCAGTTCAGTTCAGTTCAGTTTAGTCGCTCAGTCGTGTCCGACTCTCCATGACTCAATGAATCACAGCACGCCAGGCCTCCCTGTCCATCACCAACTCTCAGAGTTCACTCAAACTCATGTCCACAGAGTCGGTGATGCCATCCAGCCATCTCATTCTCTGTCGTCCCCTTCTCCTCCCGCCCCCAACCTTTCCTCATGCGATAAGTTGACAGTAGAGTCAGAGGGTTGTACAAAACAGAGAGTCTGCTCTTAAACGGGTCAGGTGCAATTTCACACACTATGGGTCCAGTACAAAGGCAGTAATTTCAAATGAGCCTGAGTCAGATCTACTTGCTAATCTTGGAGAACCTTCTAGAAAGGTGGGAGGCAAATGAAATTTCTGCTGGAAACACAGATGCTGGCAGGAGTCATTATTTAGGAGCTCACTTTATCATGAGGACAGTGGTGCTTGCCAGTACTACTGTGGAGTCCTTCCTCTAGCATATTAGTGCCAGGGGCTTACCACCCACTAGTGGGCCAGCACCAGACCCTATTCCCCTGGGACTCCCAGTCACACCAGGATCCTGCCCTGCCTGTGAGCAGACCATCTCCAGTCCCAGAATATCCTGAGCTTCATAGCTAGTCAGCTTAGAACCCAACTGCACATACCAGCAGGCCAGTAGCTACTCATGAGAGGGACTGGCTGGCAACTGATCTGGGGACAGTTCTGCCTCCTAGTACACCAGCAGCAGTCGGCCTCACCAAAACAGGGGGACCTGTGCAGCCCACATAGGGGTCACACCCTAAAGCATGTATTAATAGCTCTAGTGACTAGAGGGGAGTGTGCTGCTGGGCCCCACAGAGCATCACCTACAAAAGGCTACTTCTCCAAAATCACTCAATACAATTGACCTGTATTGTCAACTCTACTGATACACAGGAAAAACAAAACAAAAAAACAGCAAAATATGCAAAATGAGGAAACAGAGGAGTACGTTCCAAACAAAGGAATAGGGCAAAACCTCAGAAACAGGACTAAACAAAGGGGAGATGTGCAATCTACTTAATATGGAGTTAGGTAATAATCACAAATATGCTCAATTAACTCAGGAACAGAGTGGAGGAATAGTGAAAATTTTAACAGAAATAAAATATAATGAAGAGAACAGAGGTAAAGAATACAATAAATAATAATATCCAAAATAAATGTATACAGTTACAAACTTCTATTCCTCAAAGACACTATAAACAGAGGAATTATTTCTTTAAAAGCAACACAATAGAAAAATTGAATAGATATTTGATAGGCATGTCACAGGCTTCCCTGGTAGCTCAGCTGGTAAAGAATCCACCTGCAATGCTGAAGACCCCAGCTTGATTCCTGGGTCAAGAAGATTCCTTGTAGAAGGGATACGCTGCCCACTCCAGTATTCTTGGGCTTCCCTGGTGGCTCAGTTGGTAAAGAATTTGCCTGCAATGTGGGAGGCCTGGGCTTGATCCCTGGCCTGGGAAGATCCCCTAGAAGAGGGCATGGCTACCCACTCCAGTATTCTAGCCTGGAGAATCCCCATGGACAGAGGGGCCTGGACGGCTACAGTCCATGGGGTCACAAAGGGTCAGACACGACTGAGCAACAAGCACAGTACAGCAGTAGGCATGTCACAAGAGAGGATATCTAAATGGACAATACATATATAAAAAAGTGTTCAACACAGCATCAAAGAAATAAAACCACAATGAAATTTTGTTAAAAAAAAAAAACAACCCACCAAATGCTGGCAAGAATGAGAAGAAACTAGAATTTTCACACATTACTAGTGGAAGAGTAAATTGATGCAATCACTACAGAAAAGTTTTGACAGCATTTACTAACAAGAGCATACACATATTTCATATCCCAATAATCTCACCCGAGATATAAGGCAACTAGAAATCTGTACATTTGTGCACTAAAAAACTATATGCATGAATATTGATGGCATAATTATTCACAATACTTATACAATAAAATATAGCAATAAAAATGAACTAATGATACACAGAATAAAATGATGAAGCTCTCAAACCATGAGTGAAAGAAGATAGCACAAAAATCATGCTGAACTAATCTATGGTGTTAGAAGCCTTTTGGGTTGAAGTGAGGAGTATTGAATGGGAGAGAATTTGATATAAGTTCTAGGGTACTAATAATGATTTATATCCACTTACCTATATAAATACACTCATGTGATTATATAAATGCATTCACTTTGGAAAATGCATATATCTTATAGTTTATTCATTTTTCTATATATATTTCAGGAAGAAGTTTATTAAAAATACATTAAAAAAGTGAAGTTAAAAGGAAAAAAATTATAAATAAAGACACTACAAAAAAGGGAGAAAAGAACTGGACTTGAGAGACAAGAGCATTCCCTATGTTAATTAATCTGTAAGTATTTTTAAAGAACAGTTCTCAACAAGAGAATCACTATTCTGGACCTGTATTACTTACTTGCCAATTCAGTACTATTCATATTAAAGCAAAGTAAATTATAAAATATTGTCATGAAGCCACTGAGAAGATATAGCCATTGACTACAAGTTACTCTTTCACACGTGTTTTCAATATTAACCCTACTTATATATTCAAAATAGTCACTGAGAAACTCCTACTGTTCTGCTGCTAAGTCACTTCAGTCGTGTCTGACTCTGTGTGACCCCATAGACGGAAGCCCACCAGGCTCCCCACTCCCTGGGATTCTCCAGGCAAGAACACTGGAGTGGGTTGCCATTTCCTTCTCCAATGTGTGAAAGTGAAAAGTGAAAGTAAAGTCGCTCAGTCGTGTCTGACCCTTAGCGACCCCACGGACTGCAGCCTACCAGGCTCCTCCATCCATGGGATTTTCTAGGCAAGAGTACTGGAGTGGCTTGCCATTCCTAGACATATTTAACTTACCCAGCAATGTACTGAGCTCTTTCATGCTACAATACAAAAGCGCAAGAAGGCAGATAAACCTTTCACAGTGCTAACAGTCTAATAGAGAAGACATATTAAAAGAAGTTGTTATTATTATATGCCGTGCCAAGTACAATGACACTGAAAGAACAAAGTGGCACAAAAACATGTCAGGGACATCTAACTCAGTTTAATAGGATTAGTGACAGTCTAGAGTTAGGTAACTCTCACAGAAGTCTTTCAGTATATTCTTTAATTTCACAAATGAAGAGAGACTAAAACGTGTGTACAAGCTCAAGTAGTTAGACCTGAAAAATGAATTGATCAAAAACTGATAATATGGGAATTGAGGCCAAAGAGGCAGTGGAGTAGTCAGATGATAGCATATATAAAGGCCTAGGGAGGGATTGGGGACGGGACGAGATGGGGATGACAGAGAATGAGATGGCTGGATGGCATCACCAACTCGATGGACATGAGTTTGAGTGAACTCCGGGAGTTGTTGTTGGACAGGGAGGCCTGGTGTGCTGTGATTCATGGGGTCGCAAAGAGTCGGACACGACTGAGCGACTGAACTGAAGTGAACTGAGGGACAAGAATGAGCATAACGCTTTAGAGATTACATGGCCCTGAAGAAAAATAAAAGACAAAATCTCTGTCCTTATAAAGTTCATTCTTAGAAAGAAAAAACATGTTCTAAATAAAACTAAATCCAACTCTGTTCATTTGCAGATATGTGAGAAAATGAACAGCAGACTGTCAGAAAGGGAAAATTGAAAGATGGACTACAGATTTTCAAAACTTAACAGGGGATACTGGAAATTCCAGCCATAGGCCTTCAGATTCTTTCTCTATATGAAGTTCAATGTTTCTAGACTCCATATAAAGGTACTGTATTTTATACAAATGCTATTCTTGAAAACAACATAAAGTTGAAACAATTTATATGAATTAAATGTTAAGCGTATATCAGAGCTCGAAAAATTAAAAATATCTGAAGCTATCATGTTATTGTAACCAGTCTTCCATGGTCCCAGATCTGCCACCAGCTCAGGTGTCACTTTACATATAAAACTTAGTTCCTCTGGCCATCAGTTATCTCATTACACAGAAAGAATAAAATATATTTTCTCTATATTATTTTTTTATTTTTAAAATTCTATGATGCTAAGCTTAAATTATTGGACATCACCATTCCTACGGAAGTCATACTCGAATCTATGCCAAGTAATTAAAATTTGAAAAATACATATATTTTAATAAACTGGAAGTAAATAATTAACTACAGGAGCAAATGGACACATGTACATCATCAAAGAATATAGCTTAGGGCAAGCAATCTATGACATTTCCTTTCCTTACTAAGTTTACAGCTGATTTTAAAAATATAAACAAAAACAGAAGCAATACTTCTATGTTCTTAAGAAACACAACTTTGAAGCTAATTAAATGTGTCATTTTGTTTTCATTATTTTATGTTCTAATGATCTCAAAAGTTTTGAAATGGAAAACAAGACGCAAGGAAGAGGAAAAAGGGCAAAATGCCCCAAGCAAGCCCAATGCCAACACATTCTTTCCAGTATATGACATGCTCTCCTTAAGACCCACATCACTCTCCAGATATAATCAGTTCTGGACAAGAGTAATTACTCTAAATTCGTGCTCTTCAAAACCATATGCTCCATATTCAATCAACAAACATCTTGTCCCAAGCACATGGCATCCTAATTTTAACAATTTATGCTTGCTAAATAATAATGTTATTTTTTGAGACTGCAATTAAGTTGCTTCTTAAAAACTAAATTGATCACAGGAGTAATAATGTTTTGTAGAATTACTGTCTACCCTACAGACACTTAATTATATAAAGAAGCAACATGAAACACAGGCATCTGGATCTCAGATTTTAATTTTAAAAGTCATGCATAAAACTTCTGAGTAGTATACTCACGAATATGAAGTCTGAGAGCAACTGTAAAAAAATCTCAAGTCTCTTTTTTTAAAATAAACTTTCCTCAAAGTAGTAGAGCTCCAGTAAATGTCTTATCTGGAGTATTTATTCTCCCTCAACTCAGTATTAAGTATAGACAAGGTGGTAAGTATCACTCGATATATCACTGGGAGAGCTCCATTTCTCACTTCTTATTCATAGAAAAGAAGTTAAACAGAATACTCTCAAAGAGAGTACTGTGGTTCTTGTGTTATTTATATTACAAATGATTGATATAACTTAAACTGATTGCAGAAGCCAAGTCTATTCTGAATCCCCTATCACTTTTAAAAGTTGCTCTTAAAATAATGGCACTATGGAAAGCACCCTGGTCTCAAGACCCAAATTATGGGCCAAGACTTCACTAACTGCTTTGTATTGGTCACATAGTCTGTCTTCATCTGTGAAATTAGGGAATGTACTAAATGATTCTGGGTGAAGTCTTCTAGTTTTATAACTTCACCTGTCCCAGGTTTTAACAAACTTTCCCAAAAATACAGCTTTTAGTTTCAAATTCTCGATATCAAATTATTTACTCATCTGGCTTACCAACCCTATTAAAATGAAGAGTTTTTTAAAAAAGGACAATTGATTAGAGCACAATTCTTATGCCAACAAAGGTTGAAGATCTATGGCTCAGTGGACTAGCGCAAGGCCCATGGAAGAGAAGAACTAGGAAAGTAATGAAGGGATAGAGCCAGATCTGACTTTGATCTGAGGAAAGGGGGCAGGAATGGTGGGCAACCCAACTATATTTATCTCTTTTTTGGAAGATACAAAAACTCTAAATAACACACCATTAAAACTGAAAAAAAAAAATCACAATCGCTGTCTCTTTTCCCTCAACTTTCAATCACCCCTCAATTTATTGCAATCCAGTAGTGAGCCACAGGACCCCACTCTCTTCTAAGGACCTCATGACCTTCCAGGTACTAAGTACTTGATATCCCTGTCGTCTCTATACTGTTGCTCCAGGGTTCACTATTTACTTCCTGTATGATCTTGGTGAAGTTCCGTAACTAAATTTCTGAACTAAGTTTCTTCACCTATACAATGAAGAAAACCATATAAAGGATGCTGTAAGAAAGTATTAACATGTGTTAAGGCACTTCAAACAATGGCTGACACACTAAATACTCAACTGGTGGTAACTAATAATATATTATTTCTAATTACTTTCTCCCTGGAATCTTCCCTCATTTTAGTCACCACTTTTTTGGGTTCTCTTCCCCTCTCTCTTACCATCCTTCAGTCTCCTTCCACTTTTCCCAACAATTCAACCTCTGAATGGTGGTGTGTCCCCAGGATCCCTTCTTTCCTCATTAGCATGTTAAAACCTCTGTGATCATTCACAAATACAACACAAATGTATTATAATCTTACCTGCTGCACTTCCCTGTGCACCCTGAGCTCTATGCTGCTGCTACTGCTAAGTCGCTTCAGTCGTGTCCAACTCTGTGCGACCCCATAAACGGCAGCCCACCAGGCTCTCCTGTCCCTGGGATTCTCCAGACAAGAACACTGAGGTGGGTTGCCATTTCCTTCTCCAATGCATGAAAGTGAAAAGTGAAAGTGAAGTCACTCAGTCGTGTCCTACTCTTAGTGATCCCATGGACCGCAGCCTACCAGGCTCCTCCATCCATGGGATTTTCCAGGCAAGAGTACTGGAGTGGGGTGCCATTGCCTTCTCCATGAGCTCTATGAGGAGAGTCCAATTCTCTCTTACTTGCTGAGGTAGCCTCAGCACCCAGTGCAATGCCTGACTCAAGAAATGAATGAATGAATAAACTTTGTTCATTCTAAGTGATTTCATTCATTTCAATGGCTTCAGTCATCATCTGCTGAGAACTCGCTGACCCATGTATCCAACCAAAACTCTCTCATCTCCAAAACCTGCAATTCAAAGTCCTGAAGGTAAGACAATGTGAAGAATAAAAAGTGATAGAAGGTGGAGGACAGAGTGGGCAGGAAGAAAAATCTCTACAGTCCAGACAAGAGTAATCAAAATAGTTACGATGTTTAAAAAAATCTTTTAAAGTTGAAACTCTGAATAAATCTTGAAAAAGAGCTGACAGGATTTGATAAAGAATAACAAAAAAAGCAGTCAAGCATAACTCTTAGAAATAACTTCCATTTAGAAAGACTGATTTTATTTTTGCGATTGTTTTAATTAGAAAGAAAACCTTTCCTCAAGTTTTCTACTTTTATAGCCTTGGCAAGGCAACTCAGAAAATTTTCCATTAGTGAAGTAAATGGTATATATCACTTAGAGCTTAACCAGAATTTAAACTACCACCTGTTTTCCTAAAACAAACCATTCAACTCCAGTCATTTCAAATGAACAGCAAACGTAATAATTAAGATACCCAAATCACTGACCAAAAAAAATTCTACTTCTTATATAATATCCATAATATTTATGCAGTAGGAAAAATCCCAACATCACAAATATAACTATCACTATATTTCAGATTTATAAACCAGAGGGGAAAATTCATTGCAATATGAAATATTATACTGCATAATTACTGCTTATTTATCCAGCTACAGTAATGAGTAAAGATAGGCTCCCTTATAAAATGCTTTAATTAGAGTGACAATCGTGATTCATACATCAATTTTATTTTGTTGCTCTACCGCAGGCCTATAGTGGACTCACTTGTGAGACAAAGTGGGGAGGGGAAGGAAGAGACTGTGACTCTGACTGTGTATGATGGGAGAGCTCTCACATTCAACAAGAACATCTGTCAGAGAGGCACCCCTCCCCACCCCCAAAAGCCATATCTAAGTCTAGTCTGCATATTTCTATTGATGACCAAGACTTTTAACTGATCCAGATTCAGTAAAAATCAGTACTCTAGAAGAGAATGGAATCTGCTGTATTTCCCTGAGATCTCTTGTACTAGAGTAACAAATACTTCATAAAATCAAGAATATTGTCAAAATTCAAATAAACATCTACCAGAGAAGTGCATAAATACACACAAAACAATTTTTTTTCCAAAAACATAAAGTGACACCTACCAAGAGCCTCTATAAACCAGGAACACTGTTGTCAGGCTATACTTCTAAACCTTGTAAGAATTCTTTAGAAAAATGTTATCCCTATTTAGGTGAGGAAACAGTTCAAGAGGTTAATGGCTTGCCCAATGACTCTCAGCTGATAGGAGGTAGTGTTAGTATTTGAAGCTAGAGCTTACCATTGCTTTCCTTGAAGCCCCACTATTTCCTTGCAATTTATTTAAAAATACAGAATTTTTACAGCATCAATATTTTAATTCTAACTTAGAAAATTACACTGGCAGAATTCAAAAAAATGGTGGAAAATGTTAGAAAAAGAACGTTTCTTAAGAGTTGGACTGGATGGAGTAGATCCTCCATAAATCCCTATTAAAATAAGCTAGTGAAGGGTGGGGGGAGAAGGCAATGGCAACCCACTCCAGTACTCTTGCCTGGAAAATCCCATGGGTGGAGGAGCCTGATAGGCTGTAGTCCATGGGGTCGTGAAGAGTCAGATACGTGAGCGACTTCACTTTCACTTTTCACTTTCATGCACTGGAGAAGGAAATGGCAGCCCACTCCAGTGTTCTTGCCTGGAGAATCCCAGAGACGGCGGAGCCTGGTGGGCTACCATCTATGGGGTCGCACAGAGTCAGACACGACTGAAGTGACTTGGCAGCAGCAGTGAAGGGTGGGAGGACTAACAGCTATAAATATCTCAGAACTCCACCACAAGACAGATAAAATTTTCCATTTCAAAAAAAGTTATGTTATAGTAATTAGAGTCAGTATTTTTACTAGACCTACGTAAGTGTAATAATGACAAAACCATTGTTTAAATAAGAGTTTTAGTTCTTCCTGTTCTGTGATGGTATCTTATCAAGGCCCAAGCATTTGGTATGAATATGTTGAAATGATGTGTAATCAACAAGGATGCTAGAGATAAATTCTTAAGAGTTGTGAAGCGAATGCTTCCTTCCACTGTAAACAAAATGACTGAGTCCATTTCTTGAAGAAATCAAGCTCTATTTATATTCACTCTCCTGAAATGGCACAGGCAGCCTTAGAAGGATAAGTTTATAATAAATCCCTGCATTTGGAAAACACTGTTGCTAAGCATCCTCTAACATTCAGCAGAGTTTATATAATTCATGTCTCTGCTGCATAATTAACATCTCATGTTTTCTAAAAAAGCATGGTATGCTTATCTATGCTGTTAATTTAAAATATTATAAATTTTGAGGGAATTAATAAAAGGCTATGCAACTAATTAATTAGAAAGGCAGCCTAATCCCAGGACAGATACAAACATAGACATTAAATGTCAAGATGTGTCAGAGTTTAACTTTTAAAACAGCTTGTCTGCTTGAGATAAAACATTTCAAAATGCAGCTGCTCTTTGCTTAAAAAGGTGAACTACAAAACAGGCTTTTGGACAAGTCACGACTTATCAAACCACACTCTAGTTCAAAAATTAATTATAAGGAAAATGTAACATTTGAAAATCAGTTTCACACCCAGCATTCAACATCAAACATTTTATCGGCTCAGATAAAGCAAGATACAAGTGTTGAAAGCAACACTACAGTAGTATTTCCAACTTTCTTATTCATTACAGAGACAAAGTTAAAAAATATGGATAATATTCAGTAACACTAGAATAGAAGAGCAGAAAAGCTGAGAGTATACACACTGCAAAAGAGGCAGTATCACTCTCACAAACTCTGGAACAGATTACAAACCTGTCCTCTGGAAAACCATGCACAAACATATATACAACAAGGATTTTGACGTTTTGTATTAATAAACGACAAATAATAACCTTATGATTACCAAAGCAATCAGGAACATAGTTCACTTCAGTTTTATTAAATTCTGAATCACTTCAATATATGCAATGACTAGATACCCATGCACCACTGGGCAGTTTCCCTAACTAAGAGGCCAGTTCAGAAAAAAGGAAAACCATCAGGCAGCCAACACACAAAAAGCTCAAAGAACATATATGTCCACAAGGCATAAACAAGCAGATATTCTAGGAAAAACACGTCTATACTCTTCTTTGTATTCTTCATTGTTAATCCTCAATTATTTTCATAATTGTGGCTTTCTAGCTTTCAAAATTATTTTCATTTTACCTATTACTTTAATTTGTATTGGGGTATAGCCGCTTTACAATATTGTTTTAGTTTCTGCTGTAGGACAAAGTGAATCAGCTATATGTATACATATATCCCCTCTTTTTTGTTATTTCCTTCCCATTTAGATCAATGAAGAGAATTCAGTAGAGTTCCCTGTGCTACACAGTAGGTTCTCATTAGTTATCTGCTTTACACATAGCAGTCTATATGTCAATCTCAATTTTCCAATTCATTCCGCCCCCTCTCCCCTCTTGTTATCCACACATTTGTTTCTCTACATCTGTGTCTCTATTTCTGCTTTGCAGATAAGTTCATCTGTATCACTGTTCTAGACTCCACATATAAGTGATATTACAGGATATTTGTCTCTCTCTTTCTGATTGACTTCATTCTATATGACAGGCTCTAGGTCCATCCATGTCTCCACAAAAGGTACAGTTTCATTCCTTTTTATGGCTGAGTAATATTCCACTGTATATATGTACTGTATCTTTTTATCTATTTCCTTTTGATGGACTTCTGGCTGTTTCCATGTCCTGGCTATTGTAAATAGTGCTGCAATGAACATTAGGATGCGTGTATCTTTTGAATTATGGCTTTCTCTGGGTATATACCCAGGAATATAGATCAATGGAAGAGGATAGAAAGCCCAGAGATAAACAGACGCACCTACGGTCACCTATTCTGTGATAAAGAAGGCAAGAATACACAATGAAGAAAAAGACAGTCTCCTCTACAAGTGGTACTGGAAAAGCTGAACAGCTACACATAAAAGAATGAAATTAGAACACTCTCAAAACACCATACACAAAAATAAAGTAAAAACAGATTAAAACCTAAATGTAAGGCCAGACACTACAAAATTCTTAGAGGAAACCATAGGTAGAACACCCTGTGACATAAACAGCAGCAAGATATTTTTTGACTCACCTCCTAGAGTTAAAAATAAAAACAAAAATAAACAGAACCTAATTAAAAGCAAAGGAAACCATAAACAAGACAAAAACATCTCTCAAATGAGAGAAAATATGTGCAAATGAAGCAACTGACAAAAGATTAATCTCCAAAATATATGAATAGCTCATGCAGTTCAGTATCAAAAAACCAAAAACCCAATAAAAAAACTGGTCAAAGACCTAAATAGACATTTCTTCAAAGACATACAGATGGCTCAACACCAATAATTATTAGAGAAATGCAAATCAAAACTACAGTGAGGTATCACCTCACACCGGTCAGAGTGGCCATCATCAAAAAAACCTATGAATAGGATTATTTTTCACTTTAAAGTTTTATTCATAACCATTATACACACCTGTAAGACAAACCTGGACACTCATCTTCTAGAAGAAATGACATAGTGGTTCAGGACAGTAGATCACTATCACAAAAAAACTTTAGGAAGAAACTCAACACTATCAGTTAAAGAGTCAGAATTATATAACCTAAACTTAATGCAGTTATTTAGATCAGTTACAGAAGAACTCCAAAAATCAGAGATGGGTGGCCTTGATCAGTGGTTCTCAAAGTATAGCCCTTGGGATAGCAGCACTGGTATCAGCTATAACCTGAGAGAAAAGGAAATTCTTGTACCTGACCTGGATCTATTAAACCATTAGGATGCGGCCCAGGATTGCATCCTAATAAGCTCTACAACTAATTCTCTTACACAAGTTTAACAGGAGAAACTTGGCCTACGTTAATAATACAAATAATACAAATTCTTGTTCACAAGCAAGTACAAGACTGGCCACTTCAAATCACTTGGGAAACATTACAAATACTGATTCCAGTTCCCCACTTCCTTTATGCAATCAAGTATGGAAAGGGAGCATGTATGTCAACCTAAGGCATGATAAGGTTCAAGCAACAATGACCTATGTCTGTGGCTCTCAAAGTGTGGTCCCCAGACCGACAGCAGCAGCAGTAGCTGAAACACGTTAGGAACTCACAGGCACCAGCCCAGACCTACTGAAATTCTGGGAAAAGTGCACAGCCAGCCATCTTAGTCAGAGAAGGCAATGGCACCCCACTCCAGTACTCTTGCCTGGAAAAATCCCATGGATGGAGGAGCCTGGAAGGCTGCAGTCCATGGGGACGCTGAGGGTTGGACACAACTGAGTGACTTCACTTTCACTTTTCACTTTCATGCATTGGAGAAGGAAATGGCAACCCACTCCAGTGTTCTTGCCTGGAGAATCCCAGGGATGGAGGAGCCTGGTGGGCTGCTGTCTATCTATGGGGTCGCACAGAGTCGGACACAACTGAAGTGACTTAGCAGCAGCAGCAGCAGCCATCTTAGTAAACTGTAGTTTACTAAGTTCTCCAAGTGATTCTGATGCATGATAAAGTTTGAGAACCTCAACTCCAAGTGATCTGTCTGGAACTGAGAACATGTGAAATGAATCTGAATTCTGAAGAAGAGAATACATAACAGAGGAAGAATTAACTTGTTTACTGATGAGTACATCTCCTGGAACTGGATTTTCTGTCCTCATGAATTTGGAGGTTAAGGTGTCTTACTTTCTCCACATGCCAGTGGGAATTCTCAACCTGTCCACTTAAACACAACCGAACTGGTGAACAATGAAAATGCCTCCTAAAAAGCACTGGTTTTAACCAAGATGTAGTTAAATCCAGTCAGAACTATACCTGAGAAATCTTGTCAGTGGGAAACCCAAAATTGACTGGAACTGTACAAAAAATAGCAGTAGCTATTTAAGGGGGCTTCCCTGGTGGCGCAATGGTAAAGAATCCATCTGCCAGTTCAGGAGACACCAGAGACAGGGGTTCGATCCCTGGATCAGAAAGATTCCCTGGAGGAGGAAATGGCAACCCAGTCCAGTATCCTTGCCTGGAAAATCCCATGGACAGAGGA
The DNA here is from genome assembly GCF_049115385.1 of Moschus berezovskii. Lineage (NCBI taxonomy): Eukaryota > Metazoa > Chordata > Mammalia > Artiodactyla > Moschidae > Moschus > Moschus berezovskii. The sequence continues at coordinate 38,197,505 of NC_142478.1, forward strand.
GCCTGGAGAACTACAATCCACAGGGCTGCAAGAGTCAGACATGACTGGGCTCACATTTAAGGCACCACAGGACACTACCTTGTCTGTCTACTGCTACCTATGATGGTAGCAATAATCACTTGGAGTTATTCCTTTAGCACAGAGCAGGGGTTTTTGAAGGCACCAGAGGTCAAGAAGAGATGAAACTCACCAGGAGTTTAAACACAAAACTGAACTCAATTCTGATATTAATAAATGTTTTTCTACTCTACCAAGAGGAGTAGGGGCTTCCCTCATAGCTCAGCTGGTAAAGAATCCACCTGCAATGCAGGAGACCCCAATTTGATCTTCCCAACTTAGGGAAGATCCCCTGGAGAAGGGGCAGGCTAACCACTCCAGTATTTATGGGCTTCCCTGGTGGCTCAGCTGGTAAAGAATCTGACTTCAATGCAGGAGACCTCAATTTGATTCCTGGGATGGAAAGATCCCCTGGAGAAGGGATAGGTTACCCACACTCCAGTATCCATGGGCTTTCCTGGTGGCTCAGCTGGCAAAGACTCTACCTGCAATGCGGGAGACCTAGATTCCATCCCTGGCTTGGGAAGATCCCCTGGAGAAGGGAACAGCTACCCACTCCAGTATTCTGGCCTGGAGAATTTCATAGACTGTATAGTCCATGTGGTTGCAAAGAGTCAGACATGACTGAGCGACTTCCACAAGAAGGGTAGAGTGGTAACTATGTCTCATTATGTCTCCTGGTTTTCACATACATTTCCCAAATACTTACTGAGCATTTATTTTTGTATTAGAAATCATTAATATTGCCTCTAAATATTAAGATTTTACCATGATTCTTTTTGTTAAAAAATTATGACTCTAACTTTGTAATTCTAAGCTCAATGTAATAATTGTGACTGCTTCTACCTGTAAAAAGGACACTCACCATATTAAAAAAAAAAAAAGAGAGGGCCACCAGTTCAAACTTTTCCAGGCAGTCATTTAAAAAGACTAAGAGCCATTCAATTTTTACCCTAATAACTTCTCTAAATTTGTATTTACTTAGGAGGAAACATTAAATGTTCTTTTTACTTAGAACTAGGAGAATACATAATCAAATTTACTATATGGCTGAGTTTTTTCTTCCTATGCTCAATGCACATATTAGGGATGCCCTTGCAAGTTTAATAAGTAAGATATGCCCATTCTATAGCATTTGGAGCATAATTCTACTATTTTTAATGCATACAGAGTTTGAGTTGTTTTATCTTTCCTTCTGAGTCACACTATTAACCAAATGTATAATTTACTCAAATCCTTAGTCAGAAACTATAAAACTGTTTCAATGAGAAAATGCAGTTGACTTCACAATCTGTATTAGTCTGCTTTGTAGCATTATTTCTAAGGACAGTGTAGAAGAAATTCCTGACTGACTACCTAAGTTTAACTCAGGCAAACAAGTATAAAAGAGATGACAATGAAGCATGGAAAGGCCAGGTATATGCAAGTAGCTAATGAGGTCAGGCCAGGTTTACTGTGTAACTTGGGTATTTCCATGTTATTACCCATTTATTACCCGAACTTATTTAAGTTCATTCTACCTTTCCTATCTTTCCTCCCTCCCTCTCTTTTTTCCATTTCTTTCTTGTCCTCCCTTACATCTGGGGAATGTCATATTTACAACGGTCCTTAGGTATATCTACCATAACCCCGTTAATTTACAAATGGAAAAAAATAAGGTTCAGATAAGGTAGAGAACTTGCCCAAGACCACAAGTCTGATCTTAAAGGTATTTTCTACTAAAAATCCATTTTCTACTATAACTCTCCACCCTGACGCCTCTTTAGGAATATCCCTTGCAGAAACTTCTAGCACACTGTTCTTAAGCTTTATTCTCTAGATCAAATTAGAGAACAACACTATGTAATACAACACTGGATAGTATTTAAGATAGTATACAGAAAACCACATTATTTTCCCTACTGGACACTTCAGCTCTGAGACTAAATCATTTTTAAAATTACCTTCTCAAAATCTGATTCACTGCTAGATTAGGGGAAACAGAAGATAAGCTTAAAAACCTGATGATTTGAAATCATTAAGTCATATTAAGAGCAGTTTTTATTTACTGCTTGTATATGCCATGTACATACATCCTTTTTATGGGTACATATCTTCAAATAAGCATTCTCTCTCTACCCTACCTTCTGACCCTTTCAAAACTTTTTCAATTAAATGTAACACAGCAGTAGAAATTAAATTTTCTTGCCATCTTCCTAAAGTTCTGAGGGGGGGGGGGTTCTGCTTATATCTAGGATGTGAGTAGAAAGTAGATGATCCTATTTATATCTGGTATGTGAGTTACAATATCACTTTTCCCGTGAAAGTCTAAGGATACAACTTAACTTCTAGACTGTACTTACCTGTGAAAAGATATGGGGGCTGTTTTCTACTTTATAAGTTGATTCTACTCTTAGTTTCACAGACTAAAATTAAATCAAAAAACATTATACCACTTTTACAAATATCTGTTTTATGATTTAACTTTAAGAGCACGGATTGGGAGTAAGATGACACTGAGTTTAAATTCTAGCTCTGCCACATACTAGCAGTGAGATCTATTTTTGAGTCTCTCTGATACTTATATCTCAGGGTTTCTGTGAGAATCTGATGAAAGAATCTTCCCTTTCCTACTTTCCCATACTCTCATTCTGACTGTACAACTTTTTCTTTTAGGTTATTCTTAGATGCCGGCACTTTTTCTATATAACCAAAGAATCTCCTTTCTCCATAGGAGAAGTCACTACATTTTCTCTAGTTTTGAGTAGGTATCTCACTGTATTGTTGTTGTTGTTGAGTCACTAACTTGTGTCTGACTCTGCAACCCCCTGGACTAAAACCCACCAGGCTCCTCTGTCCATGGCAAGAATAGTGCAGTGGGTTGCCATTTCCCTCTCCAGGGGATCTGCTAGACCCAGGGATGCAACCCACATCTCTAGCATTGGCAGGAGGATTCTTTACCATTGAGTCATTAGGGAAGCTCTATCTCACTGTATAGTTCTTTACAGATCTTTTTCCTTCATCAGATTGTATGTTTCTAGACTGCATGAATCCCAGAACCTTCTAGAATGCATGAAATCTATTAGAAAGTTGAAAAAGAATGCTGAAGAATGAATCCTTGCCTAGATAAGCAAGTACAAAGTAATGCCTAAAGAATAATCCAGACTCTTCATTGTCACCTAATGGAATGAAGGAAGCAAAGTAAACCACTGATATTTCTGCTTCTTGATCAGCGGGGAATTCATTTTCATGATCAAACACATCAATGTTATGAAGAACAAGGAACTAGGCAGAAAGGGACTCCATCCTAGACCAAAAAGTACCAGAAGAATGTTCATATTTGCCTTGTCATCTGCATAACCTATAGTCTTCCCCAGTTGTGCATCCTCTAAAATGGAAATTGTGAAAATGACCAAATAGAATGAATTAAAACTTATTTTTTCTACAAAGAATAAGCTATCCAAATTATCTCTTCCAAATATCTTTTCTATTCTTCCTTCTCAAAACTGTTTCCCTGCACACCTACGTCAGATTAGAAAGATCAAATGACTAATAAGAGTCCAGAACCTAGTAAATTTGATTAACTATGAATCAAAGCTTTGCAAATAAAAGTTACCATATTTCTGTACTAAAACTGTAAAAAAAAAAACAACAACTAAATTCCCAATTCAAGAATTCAATTTCTTTCATGACCTACAAGGGTTAAACTTTATTTAAAGCACCGTATAAAGATACTGGACAGGTTACAAACTGGAAGAGAATGCCACAAATGAAAAAAGATTCCTCCAAAATATAAAAGGACTAAGAAACATATGCCCATACTAGAGGAAAAAATAAATTTAAGGAACCTAAGATTACTGGCAAACTAGAAATGCTATGAGGTACGCCCAGTCTTAGAAGAAAGATATCTTTTCTAGGAAAGATATCTTTTCTAGGAAAGATGCCTTTTCTAGAAATAAATACTCTCAGAACAACAACAATAAAAGATTATTCGACATTTTTCAATAAAGTCTTTCCTGCCTGATCAACAACAGGCTATAAAAACTGCTCTGATCTGATTACCTTTTCCATGGCTAAAATTATCCTGGGGAAAAAAGGTCTTAAGAGATTCCAAAGCAACTGCAGTTATGCCGTGGTTAAAGTCAGAGTCAACCGATTAATAACAGCCTTTACACATTTTCAAACTGAAACATCACTATCACATTATTTTGAGGCTTAGGTTTCACTAAGTACTTTTTTAGCATTTCAACAAATACAAAGCTGTCCTGTAAGAAAAATTTTCATTCTCCAGCAAGCATTTCTCCCTATTTTCTAATAAGACAATATCAATAAACACTTTCACCGTCAATAATGCATCGAGTTACGTATGTGTTTGTGTGTCTATGTGTATCTGTGTACTTAGGAAGAAAGATACACACTGTAACAGTGGTTATTTTTAGGAAGAAGGATGAAGAGTGATTTTTTTTTTTTAGTTTTCTGAATTATCTGAATTTTTTAAAATATATACATTTTTATGATTAGAAAAAAAATTAGCTGCTTCCAATAGGAAAATAATGAGATATAAATTATCAGCTTGTAAATAAACCGGTTATTAAATCCATCAGTACAGACTCACTATAGCAATCACTCTCACCTGCTTCATTACACAAGGCTTTCAAGTCTGCTCCAACATATCCATGAGCACTATTTGCCAGCTGTAGCAGTTCAGCTTCTGTGAGTAAATGGGGTACCCTTCGAAGCAGTTTCTGGAGGATATCCAGCCTGTCTTGAGCATTTGGAACTCCAATCTCAATCTCTTTATCAAACCGTCCGGGTCTTCGGAGTGCAGCATCCAAAGCATGAGGGCGATTTGTGGCCCCAAGGACCAACACCTGTCCTTCATTGCCTTCCTAACAAAAGAAAATAAAAATATATTACATATTCCTCTGAAATTTAAAATAAATGCACTTGTTATATAGACAAGGATAGATCTAACTGTTCACACTGCTAAGTCCTATCCCTTTTTTCTGAAATTTCATCATTCATCCCATTTCCCAAAGCTCAGTCTAATATCCCTTCACTTAGAAAGTTTCCAATACTTCACTCTCCATCTACTGTAAGTGACATCTCTCCCACTTCTGGCATTTTAACTACACAATTCTCATGACTAACAATCTATATAACATTTACACCCTATACCATATAGTTTTGTTTAACTGTTTTAAGTTGTTCTTTTCCCCCACTTGAAATTAAGATTATGACTTACAGTCATTAAAAATTATGATCTACATGTGTTTCAAACAGAACAAGGCTCTATTACACATTTGTCTAAGAAATCTTCATACATATGGACTGTTTCTTTTTTGTTCTGATAAATCTTCAAATTCCTGAAACACACACAATATAACCAACACCCAAGTATCAGCTACCCTTGAAAACATATGTATTTTTACCCTGAGGATAAAACTTGGAACAATATGATCACAAGAAGCCATCCATAGAAATTATCCAACATTCTATTCAGATGACCTAAGTGCAATCTCTGGAGAAGGCAATGGCACCCTACTCCAGTACTCTTGCCTGGAAAATCCCATGGACAGAGGAGCCTGGTAGGCTGCAGTCCACGGGTCTGAGCACGACTGAGCGACTTCACTTTCACTTTTCGCTTTCTTGCATGGGAGAAGGAAATGGCAACCCACTCCAGTGTTCTTTCCTGGAGAATCCCAGGGAAGGGGGAGCCTGGTGGGCTGCCGTCTATGGGGTCGCACAGAGTCGGACACGACTGAAGTGACTTAGCAGCAGCAGCAAGTGCAATCTCACAGAGACAAGCTTAACTGAAATGTAATTTCAAGTAAGAAAACTTAAATCTAATCAATTAAACTGGATGTGCCAACAGAAAATGTATGGACTACAATGAATCTATGAATTATGACTTTAGAAGACAAAAATACAAGCCCTTAAACATTTCCAGACCAATGTGTCACATGCTTGCTCCCAGTCCTGCCCAAAGGCAAGAACATCAGTTCACAGCAGGCCTAGCTAGCCTAGTGGCAGAGAAAGATAGCAATGACATAGTAATTAAGATCCTCCAACACAGAGCCTTCTATCAATTTCTACTCACCAGAATCTACTAATTATAATATAGCTCTCCACATGTATTTTTAAGGATGAAAAGAGAGTTGTTTATACACAAAGCATTTGGTCAGCTTAACAGCCATACTTCTTATAAATGGAGAAACTGGTGTCCCACTTTAAGTATCAGCCTCTTGAGGGTATTGTTATTATGGACCTATCCTCAGAGTCCCACTAATAAACTCTCCAATAAACTAACACCAACTCCTCCAGCTCTATAGTGTGTGTGTGCTCGGTTGTGTCTGACTCTTCGTGACCTCATGCACTGCAGCCTGCCAGGCTCCTCTATCCACAGGATTTTTCTTCTGTGTCTCTTGCATTGAAGGCAGATGCATTACCTACTGAGCCACTGGGGAAGCCTCCCAAGCTCTGTAAGCTGAGGTCCAAACCTGGGACATTATAATCACACCAGGTACTTCCCTAAGACTGAGAACCAGTGGTCATCCAGACTGCCATAGGCAAAACCCCTTCTCTTAGGTTACTCTTGAAATTGTAGCACAGGTAAGCAAATAACAGAAATAATAACCAAAAGTTTGTTATTTTCATATGTTCAGCTTCTACCAATAGGCAGTAAAACCAAAAGACTCCAACTCTCTAGTTTTTTAATGTGCAAAAGAAGGATGTGGGACTCCATGATTTCTAAAATTTCTTTAGGCTCTAACATATTAAGATTCTAAAATCTTGTGTAAGAAGTACATTCCTCTGATAAATGCCTGCCAGAAGTCTGAATTTTTCTTCATTCCTCTTCCGTATTAGTTCTACTGGTCTTCCTTTCATAATCAGCACATCAGTTCAGTTCAGTTCAGTCGCTCAATCGTCTCCAACTCTTTGCGACCCCATGAATCACAGCACGCCAGGCCTCCCTGTCCATCACCAACTCCCGGAGTTCACTCAAACTCATGTCCATCGAGTCGGTGATGCCATCCAGCCATCTCATTCTCTGTTGTCCCCGTCTCCTCCCACCCCCAATCCCTCCCAGCATCAGACTCTTTTCCAGTGAGTCAACTTGTCGCATGAGGTGGCCAAAGTATTGCAGTTTCAGCTTTAGCATCAGTCCTTCCAATGAACACCCAGGATTCAGCACATAGTTCTTATTAATATAAGATTGCATGCACTATATACAAAGAATTTGGTAACATGAGTAAACTTTTAAATGTTGTACATTTCCCATGATTCTTTGTCCTTTCACTTGCAAAACTTAAAGCTCTCCGACCAAACTAATTTTACAAGAGTTACATGAGATTTACTCATGAAATTTCTTAGTAAATTCCCCTTAAGCTTAACTGCTAAATTTTCCTTACTGATTTTTACTTCAGGTTTTTAGGTTAATACCATTTTTTAGAAAAAGAAATTTATCAATGTAAATAATTTTATATGCTAGAAAAACAATGCCAGGTTATACTGTCCTTGCTGTTACTAAGAAATTACTGGAGAAAATTATTTTATGGGTCTTGGTCCTCTAGTTCTTAGAGATAATATTTTTTCCTTTACCCTAGAGATCCCAAAAAACTCAGACATACTTGATAATTTTTGCTACTACATATTATTAAGAAAATATCCCCTACTAAAGAAATCAATACTGGTGCTATACTTACTGAACCAATACCATCCATCAGTGTTAAGAGGGAAGCTACAACTCTTTTTTCCACTTCATTCTGAGCTCCTTCTCTTTTAGGGCAAAGTGCATCCAGCTCATCAATAAAAATAATTGATGGGTGCCTAAAAATAAACAAGCAAAATGAACTCTCTAGTAAATTCGATATGTTGCATTTCAATTAAAAACTTGACATTGTTTTTTTGATTGAAACACAATGCATCAAATTTAGAATTTAATTAGTATCAAAGACAAAAGCAACAGAATATGAAGCTGAAAAATCTTAGATTAATTCTAGCCTCAATTATTAAGTCACCAACATCACATGCTAGTAGATCAGCCCTCAATAAAAAGCAGAATACTGAGAACCTGTATAGCTCATGAGATGAGAGTGAATGCTCAGATAGAGCTTGCCCAGTAAGGCCCCCTAAATTGCCATCTCTTGATCAATTCAGAAACGGAGGCCAGTGAAACTATTCCTTGTGGTTTAAAGTTCAAGGGATAGAAAGTAAGAAATGTTCTTTAACTATAGTCACCATACTATAGATTACATCTCCATGATTTATAACTGAAAGTTTGTACCTTTTGCTATTTTATAATGTAATTTAGTAACTTATTTATCTAAGACAATATTTCTAAAGATTGTTTCTAAAATAAAATTAGATAGAACTGGATTAGAACCTCATTAAATTTACAATCTACTTCCAGGGCTATATTTTTGTTCTATTCTTTCATGTTTCCTATAAAGTGCTACTATCTCTACTTTCATTAATATAGCCTTGACTATATCCAAAAGTGCTACTATCTCTACTTTCATTAATATAGCCAAGACTTTATCCAAAAAAATTCCAAATATCCAAAAATAAAGAATACCGCAGAGTGGCTTCAGCAAATATCTGACGTAATCTTGCTTCTGTCTCCCCGTAGAATCTGTAGGAAATAAATTATGTTTAAGGACCAACTCTTATCATTTTTAAAGCTCTGCCTATAAAAGTTCATCTGACTTCAAATATCTTCAGAATACTTAAAACTACTTTCAAAAATTATTTTCTAAACTTAAATTTTATACACATTAAAAGCAAATTTAACATTTCAGTGTGTGAAACATCCAGACAGAATACTATGCAGCAATTTTTTTAAAGACTACATTTAAGAAGTATATCTAATAATATTGTTTATTCTATTAAATTATGTACCTACTTGCTTATAATTTCAGGGCCATTAATTACAGAAACATAGGCACCAACTTCATTAGCAACAGCCCTGGCAATCATTGTTTTTCCAGTACCTGGAGGGCCATATAGTAACACTCCTCTAGGGGGAGGAATTCCTAGAAGCAGCAGAGAACACTGGATTCAGCATTAGTAGGTTTAAGGTAAGCATTGCCACATGACTTCAAACACGAGTTATAAAATAAATTTATGTGCATCAAAACTAAAGAAGAGTCAGAACTCCCCCCCACCACCCCCGACATGCCAACTAGCCTAAACACCCATCTCCAACTTTTTTCCTCTGTGTAGACCCAACCAGGCCAGGCCGGTTAGTAAAAAAATGGGTTGGATACCCACACTATAGTCATGCCCCAATCCACACAGCATTGTCCAATGACCAGAAAACAAAACCCAAACAAGGACATCCAAAAGAAGCCAACAGTCCCAGTTTTCATCCAATTAGTCATCTCAGAGAATATAAGCACTACCAGCAAAATGTCAATTCAAGGGTTCATTTGATACATATAAAGATTCATGAAAAAGGAAAAAGCAAAAAAGCGGAGTAAGACATGGTATGCACCACATATATGCAGAGGATCTGGGTTAATCGTTCAGAAGCCCTGAGTTTTCTAAAAGTCAAGTCACTCCCTGCACTTGTTTCAATATAGAGATCTGCATTCAGCTACATCACCTAACAAAGAAGTTTTATCCAAACTATTTAATGTTTGGTTTTTTAGTTATTACAGCTAGTCTAGCATGGTACTTATTCTAGATCCAATACAAACAACTGTGGAAGTATGCAGTTAAAACAGACAAGACTACGGCTAACTCACATTATACCCTAAAGCAGCAGTCCCCAATCTTTTTGGAACCAGGGACTAGTTTTGTGGAAAATAATTTCTCCACTGACCAAGGGTGCAGGGGTAGGTGGGGAAGACTGGGATGGTTTAGGGATGATTCAAGTGTTTTACATTTATTGTGCACTTTATTTCTATGATTATTACATCAGCTCCACATCAGAGCATTAGGCATTAGATCTGGAGCATAGAATAAGGCTCAATTAAAAGGCATTTCCCAAAGCAACTCGAATTCCTACCACACCTCCCAGTCAGGAAAGAAAAACAGGAAGAGAAGGTGAACAATTATTAGGTAAGTGCAATGAGCCAACTGCTTTCTAGTTTAACATTTCTGGGTATAATACACTGAAAACAATCATACCATAACTCTTGAAAAGCTCAGGCTGTTTGAGAGGTAATTCAATAATTTCTCTAATTTCTTTCAGCTGACTATTTAAGCCACCTATCATGTCATAAGTTACTTTTAATTGGTTGGCTTGATCTTTTAAATGTGTACGGTTCTTTGTAAAACTGACTCTTGTTTTTGAAGAAATAAAATAAAAGGTATCGGTGTTGCTCTGTGCTCCCACGCTGGCTGACTTTAGCAATCTCTCTTCATCAACAGGTTGCTCACTTCCTTCCCTGGCAGACTCAAAACTACATGCAAGCCCTGTGACTTCCTCTAGTCCACGTCCACTTCCATTTCCAGGACTCTGTGTATCATCTGATGAAATGCCACCAGCTTTATTCATCATTCTGTCATCTACTGGTTTGTAAGGAGTACTACTTGATGCCGGCCGTCGGGGCACTTCCAGATCTAACTGGCTTAGCTGTAAGGATATATCCAGGGTGCTGGGATCTCCGCTGGACAGCTCAGAGGCCATTCCCCGGGCAGCAGTGTCAGAGTCATTCTGAGCCCTTCTCAACATTGTGCCATCTGCCCCTTTCACTTGCAACACTTGCAGCTTGCATGGTCGTCCATAGAATGTACAATACAGAAAGTTGCCTGGTAAAACAACCTTGCCATCTGGAAAACAATTTATTAAATATATATGTCAGCACAATTTTTCACTCATTTAAAGTCTGAATAGCAATTTAATCTATTAACATAATTATGCCTGAAAAGACTAAATCAAAGATGAAAAACAGAGGACCTAAAATTCCTCCCCTAAGATACAGCACTATTTGGAGACAGAAGAAGGAAAAGATGATTCTCTGAAATCCTCTACACTCAATACATGTATGATTCTATCAACTATATCCTCATAAGGCCAGGCATTCCACGTTCAACAATGAAGCAACCTAAAATGCACACCTAAACTAACACTCCAACACTCCAACTTTTCCTCACTGAAAAGAACAGAGCTCAAGGGTTAAAAGTTTCAGTTCTACCACCAACTGTTCACAAGTTAAGTCATACATTCTCTTCATGGCTCAACTATCAGTCAATTACACGGCAGTTGAGGTTAATGCTTGGTGGGGGTGGGTGGGAGAAAGGACAGAGACTACCTCCCTATCTTAAAGGGACATTAATTCATTGGAAAGAATATTTTTCACACTATTTCAAAGAAAAGTATTATGCACACAAGACCTCGAAGACACATTAGTTTATTCGCTACTGCCGTGCTTTTCAAAATTTAGAGAACTATTAAAAATATATCTCACCTAGTTTTCTCAAAATACAACCAGCCAGTTGTTCTTCATTAATATCTGCATTTTTGTCACTGTGAAGGGTGGGAGAAATAAAAATCAGCATTAAGTACACCAGAAACTAAAAATATAAAATGACATGTACAGTGATAATGCAGACCTAGTCAAGAAAATCATTAATTTACAACCTAGAAAAAATTTATACAGTTTTAAAATGATTTATACTTTTCAGATACATCTTACAGCCATGAAATCATTTGTAATTTAGTTTCCTAGAAGCTTAAATCAATGTTTTTTTACTATCTTACATATCACTCATACACATACCCCCCCCATATACTCAGGTGCATACATGTACAAGTGACTGAGCACACACATACATGTTCAAACTTGGTGTACATTTATGCACTACATCTCTGGATGTAGTATACATTCAATAAATTAAAACAAAAAATGTGTTATTGTGTATCATAGCCAAAAACATTTTTAAAAAACCACTGGGCTCAATTAATCATTTCCTTTCTGAACTTGCCCAGCTTGGATAAAGGCTTTTATTAATAGCTTACTTTATTCTCTTTGAATCATTTATAAACTACTGCTGCTAAGTCACTTCAGTTGTTTCCGACTCTGTGTGACCCCACAGACAGCAGCCCATCAGGCTCTCCCTTCCCTGGGATTCTCCAGGCAAGAACACTGGAGTGGGTTGCCATTTCCTTCTCAAATGCATGAAAGTGAAAAGTCAAAGTGAAGTCGCTCAGTTGTGTCCAACTCTTAGTGACCCCATGGGCTACAGCCTACCAGGTTCCTCCATCCACAGGACCTTCCAGGCAAGAGTACTGGAGTGGGGTGCAATTGCCTTCTCCGATAAATTACCTTTAAGGAAATTTAAATCCTACAGAGTACATTATCTGAAGAGTTAAGAAAAAAGCAAGGTAGTGGTACAATGGAAGTTTATTCAAGAGAAAGGGCATGCCTAAAAAACTGAAAACGCCTCCTTCTGACCACTGTGTTTTCCAGGAAGACGGTTTGATTACAGAAGTATGGCTAAAAATCATTATACTTGTAAAGAAACACATCCTTGGAGAGTTCTCAGAACATGCATCTCAGAACGGGCATTTTTCCTCCTCCATGTATAAGCAGTCGGTATCAGGAGAAGCAGTCTATGGCTGTTGAATTCTGACAGAGATCACAGAGGGAGAATGGTTTAGTTAAGGAAAAGGTATACTAGCAGGCCCATGTGGTCCAAATCTAAGCCATGTTCTCAATCACATTATCAGGAACAAAACTGATACAAACTTATTTGAGGATTCCATATGCAAATTCATCTACTTGCTAAAATATGTTTGTAACCCCAAAATCAATACTAGCGGAACTCTCCCAGACATTTGTGGAAGAGAACAGAACAGGCAAAAATGTGAGTTACCCAACGCTTTCCCAGCTGAGGTTAAAAAAGCCTCTATTTCAACTCTCATTCAGAGGCGACCAGAGGACAGAAGTTGGGGAGGGAAGGGAACAATACAACATAGAGCAAAAAGCTGCAGCTCCAGGACCAGGAAGAGAGGGGTTTGAATCCTAACTCTGGCACCTCTTACTGGGGTGACCTCAGGCAAGTCACTTAATACTTCTTAGTCACTTATCTTTTCTAAAGTAAAGAAAATACAATCTACCAGAATGGGTTGTTCAGGGAGCTATAAGATTATAATCTATGTAAGGTACATATTTTCATATATTTATATATGTTAAATAAACACCCCCCCCAAGCAATGGTTCAGTATTTGCGGCAACTTCATGTAACATAGCTACCGCAAATAATGATTTATTTATTCAAATAAAAGAGAAAAACAAGGAGAAAATTTCATGAATCAAATGTGTGTATAAAGAGGAAACTGTATGTATTTCCGTAAATACTTAAATTTACTTGTTTATAGAACTCTGAAACTACTTAGACTGTTTTTACTTATTAAACTTTGAATAGAAAAATTTGCAAATATGCAAAATATGTAAAAATAAAGTTTTGCTTTAAACAAAAAAATGTGTGCAGATAAAATCATTTCCACTAGAAGGAGCTCTAACATTAGTAATAAATTTTTTCAGCTAACACCTGAAGGATTTAAGCAGCAGACTAAAATTACTGATTTTTCTTATTGAAAATTAAGTTTAAGTTTCTTGTTTAAGTTCTGCTGCCATATTTAAAACACAAGATTCTTCAAAAAAAAAAAAAAGCTTCTATTTAATATATATAAAGTCCCTCTATAATAGGTACTTGTTATCACCTAAGACTGCTGCGCCCTCAAGAGGTCATACTTGTTAGTAACTGAATATCCAGTCAACTGATAACCACCTAAAGGACTGTTTCAGAACAGTCTAAAGATTAATCCTATTTAACCTGAGTTAATTAAAAAATTACCATAAAATAATGAGCAAGTTACTTCTCACTGAGGCCATTCTCTCACCTGTAAAAATGGATAAACATGGATACCTTGCAGGACGTTTAGAGGGTTAAATGAGGGAAGAAAAACAGGAAAAGTGTATGCACTTGTGTCCTAACACATGGTTGGTGCTCAACATATGTTGTGTTCTCATTTCCTTTCTGCCTTTTACTTTGCTGCTCACTAAAGTGTCATAAAATGCTCTAAAGATATTTTCCTGTTTTTAAAAAGAAAAATAGGCCAAAGCTTAAGCTTGGAATCTACAAAAGTAGCAAAAGTGAAGAAAACATTTCAAAATCAAGCTAATGATTGAAAAATGTTTTGTGATTCCAGCACATAATATAAAATCCTCCAAATTTTTATAAACATGCTATTAAAGTATCAAAAGATTTTTTTAAAGCAAATTTTGATAAAACTTGTATATGCAAACTGAGTAAAAACCCTATTAGATACAGAACATTCAAGAGGGTGGGTGATATACTTTAACCACATCGATAGTCCTTCACAGGGGACTATTTAAAAATATGATAGATATAACTAATTTATTGGTTTGAATAACACGTGAGTTAAAATACACAATCACATACTTTTCTTGAGCAGTCTTAATTAAAACTTGTTTCTTGCCTACTCAGTAATCTACTACTGTCTTTACAATTGTGACATAGGAAGCTCTGATTACACCACAAACCATGAGAGAAAATCACCATTAAATATCCATCAATAATAATTCCTCTTACCTAAAATGTCCGAGCATACTGTAATCACAGGACATTAGAGAGCTTGTAGTCCATAAATGACATAAGACCCATCTAGTCTGTGCTGTCTGATACAGTAGGTCACTAGCCACTCAACACTTGTGGCTATCAAGTGCTAAGAACGCGGCCAGCCCAAACTGAGATGTGCTACAAAGGTAACACAACACAGTGGATTTTGAAGGCTCAGTTTGAAAAGCAGAATGAAAAATCCTGTTAATAATTTTTTTTACTTATTATAAGTTCAAAAGAAATTTTATATATTAATTAAATAAAATATACAATTACTTTCTCTTTCTCTTCATTTTTTAAATGTGGCTACTAGAAAATGCAAAATTACACGTGTGGTTCACACTTGTGACTTGTCATATTTCTACTGGGCAGCACTAATCCAGACAATCACCAACAAGAGCCAAACCTGAGAGCCACGTCCAGTTCCTCGGCCTGCAGCACAGCACCCAAAACAGGCTGGACATGGATAGAATCACCAACCCTCACACCCACGTTCTTCTGTGCCATTTCACTCAGGCCAACCTTGCCTCCAGGAAATCCTGCCACAGGCCAGGCCGTGTAGACCTGCCCAGAACAGAAGAAACAAAAAAATAAGAATATATGTTATTTGTAGAATATCATTAATTTATGAGAAACAAAACTAAGCACAGTCAAGTACGTGGCTCGGCAAAACACAGTCTTTGTCCCAAAGGAGATACTATGAGATACAAACTACAAAAAACTATTGAGTTACAGCAAGCTCTGGGAGTTGGTAAGAACAGGGAAGCCTGGCATCCTGCAGTTCATTGGGTCACAGAGAGTCAGACTGTACGACTGAATTGAACTGATAAATATTACACCTTTTTTTGGTGAAGATTAGGGGTAATCCCACATGGAAAATGGTGGAAGAACTGAGAGTTGGTTTTAGGAAAAGAGACAAGACGTTAACAGGTGATAAGAGGAAGATAAGAAAAAATACTGAAGGCAAGCTAACTGTAAGGTAATTCAGTCTGGAGCATAAACTACATCTAGGAAACAGGGAGGGACCAGCACAAGAGCTCCATGGGAACCTGGATATCATCAGACTTATGTTCTAAGGGAGAAGGTTTCTAGCTCCAGATTAGTGGGCTGAGCTTATGCATTTAGTCTTCTCTTCCACAAAACACAGTGAAGGATTTTTTTACAGTAGAAGCCCAGGACAACAAAAGGAATTTGAGAGACACGCCATCAGCAGATATGAAATTATAAAATATTTCCAGATGACTCCACCGTTAGAGAGAACAGTGACTGATGAAGCAGCAGCAGAAGACATGGCAGAGGCAAAAGAAAAAAGCCAAGCTGCCAAAAATGATTCAAGAAAGATCCTGGACTTAAGAGTCTCAGGTATGATGAATGGCTGCAAGGACAGAGGGTAATCAAATATTTATAAGCAAAACAAATGACCCAAAATAACATTTCTGTGAGGAAATACAACTCAGACAGCAAAATATAGGGCTGTTAGTGTGTCACTACCTCTGCGGGAAAGGCTTCTCCACATTATGACACTTAGGAGCTACAACTCCCAGGCTATCATAGGAAGGAGAAGTTTATACAGATGTGAGGGTCTTGTAAGATATAGCTTTTCAACTATCAGTGCTTGTGTTGAAAATCAAAAACATCTCAAATATTTATAAAGTAAGGAAATGAAAAGGACTCTTACCTCCTGCTTTCCATCCAAACTGGTAAGCAACACTGGTCGACCGATACAAATATTTGCAGACTTCATGGTATTGAGTCCAAGTTGAACAAGAGAATTCTGGAATGCTTTAGGAACTTTGTCATCTACCAAGAAGAAGAAAATTATTTTCACAGTATTCTGTCACTGAAATTGAAGCAAGATTTCTTTTGGACTAAAGAAAAATCCTTAATCTACATTACCACATGAATGCACTTACCATACCCTGGAGAAACTATTTTTCGAACCCTCTTTATTTTAGCAGACTTAAAACCAAGCCTTTGTGAGGTTCCACTGACAATATGAATGCTAACTAAAAAAGGATATTTTACGGGTAGGTATTAGTTTTCATTATTTTTTTAAAAATCTCTAATTTCACTACTAACTGAACATACTTGCAATAGGGCTTTTCATACTTGCATTCTGAACTTCTCCTATTACAAATTCTAAGTTGACTTGGCTACTAGTACTGAAAGGCTCGAACTGGGGAAATGGCACATAACCTGGCTGTAGAGGATTATGTTTCTACTTCTGACCCACAGGACAGCAATCAGACATTCTCCTTTCTACTCCCGAGAACACGTGGATAACAGTAACACAGGTCTTGTTCCTTAGGTGAAGACACACTGGCTCAAATGACCATTAGTGCTTTCAACTTTTGGCCAGAGAAGGGCCTGCAATTCAGTCATTACAAAACCTCTGAAAATGATGTGCTAACATCTCCAGCTCTGCCCACCCACTCCCTCAGGCTGCACATCTGGTTAGCTGCCCTCCTCTCATCTCCCAGCACCTTATGTTGTCTGATACTAGCACTTATCATCATCATATTCATTTATTTTACAATTCGACTTTTCTTTAAACTATACACTGCTTTGGGGGCAGGAACTGGGTCATACTCATCTTTGTAAACTCCACTGCCTAGAAGTTCATCAAATACAGAGTTCGTCTGCATAATAGATATCCATGGTAAGAATGGATGCAGTAGATAAGTATACAGTATTTTTCTCTTCAGCACAAAATCCATGCTAGCACTTATGATGCCTGTCACAAACTTTATAATAAAACTTATTTTAGTCACATATATCATAATCAGAGAGCTCTGACTAGTATTTATGTTCCTACGTAATCAGAAAAACAGATCTTTTGTAATTAAAAAGAAACTAAGTCAACAAAAGCAAAACCATGAGGTCTGATTTACATCATTTTTTTACCACTGCAAAGTAACTTCCCAACACTTTTATTTTCCCTCTGTCATTAGATGAACAAATATAGAAAAACAAAGCATCTCCCAGGGCTAAGATTAACAGGACTGACCATAAAATAACCGTTTTTTTATAATGAGAGCTTGAAAAGAAATCCAACTTTCCTATGAATACCAGGTCTCTTACACAGTTTATGCATCAATAACAGCAAAGCGTCCTGTTTGATAACCTCGTCACGTTCAGTTTCTGCCAATTCTCTCTTCTTTATGAAGGAAACTTCAACGAATTACCCTTCCCTCTTGATAATTACCTTGCAGAGGTACTCAGTCCCTGACAAGATTTTAAGTTTTCTTTTTCTCTTCCCTCCATGCTACCCTGAACCAAGATTTGATAAATCACACACTTCTCAAATACCTCCATTTCTCCCCACCACCAGTGAATTCAAATTCCCACCCACTGGCCTTATTTCCTAATACATTTCCATCGTATTCTTTGCTTACAAACTGTTAACCGCACAATTACCTTCACCAGTCCGCATTCCTCCAATTCTGTCTCTACACCCACACATCCACTTCCCTACTAATTTACTGAGCACCTTATGGGGCAGATTAACTAATGAGATAGTAAAGGTAATTTCAAACAACCATACCTTTCATTTGTTCATTCAGGAAACAGCACGTGCCCACACTAAGGCAAATAATACACTAGGCACTGGGGATACAAGGTGGACAAAAGAAGACACAGTCTTTGTCATGAACATATAACTTAATAGAATGTGATAATTATAAACTAAGATTAATGCAATGAAATAACAACTAAGAGTGCTAAGAGAACCTATAATGTGGGATCAGACCTAACTTAGAAGAATCAAAGAATGTTTTTTTTCAAGGAATAATGTTTAAATCCATCTGAAGGAAGAGTAAAATTAACTAAACGAAAAGGGGGAAAAAAAGACAATTCTCACTAAAGAGAACAGTATGTACAGAAATCCTTGATAGAAGAGAGCACTGTGCATCTGAGGGGATAAGTGTAGACAGAGTGGTGGGAGTCAAAAGAGAGCCAAGTAAGGAAGGTCAAGGCCACCTAGGGCAGTGGGCTGTATCAAGTTCCTGGTCTTTAATCTGCCACTAATTGGAGGCCAGTTAGTAGAGAAAAGCAGAGTCATGACAGGATTTTTATTTTAAAAGATCATTCTGTCTGCAGAGTGGAAAAGGAATTGGAAAGGAGCAATCAGTGTAGTCCAGGTGAGAGAGGTGTCTGAGATTAATGCTGAAGCAGTGGGAAGGGAATGCAGAAGTGTAACATGGGAGAAATTTTAGCTAGTAAACTGGACTTGATGGTGGACTGGATAATGTGAGATTTAAGAGGGAGGTGTCATGGGTGAATCTGAGATTTCTGAATTTTACAGTGAGAAAGACTGAACAGAGCTCATTTGTTTTCTTGGAGGAAGTACCAGTTCACAAGGTCAGTCCTGAAGTATCTTTGAAAAATTCAAAAGAAGAGGTATAGCACAGTGCTATATTCAAAGTGGGGACCACGAATTAAAAAAAAAAAAAGGAATCCCATTTATCACTGTATCAAATATAATAAAATACCTAGGAATAAATTTAACCAAGGAGGTGAAAGACTTCTTACTCTGAAAACTGTAAGATTCTGATGAAACAAATTGAAGACACAAATAAATGAAAGATACACCCTGCTTATTTAACTTATATGCAGAGTACATCATGAGGAACGCTGGGCTGGAAGAAGCACAAGCTGGAATCAAGATTGCTGGGAGAAATATCAATAACCTCAGATATGCAGATGACACCACCCTATGGCAGAAAGTGAAAAGGAACTCAAAGGCCTCTTGATGAAAGTGAAAGAGGAGAGTGAAAAGGTTGGCTTGAAGCTCAACATTCAGAAAACAAAGATCATGGCATCTGGTCCCATCACTTCTTGGGAAACAGATGGGGAAACAGTGGAAACCATGTCAGACTTCATTTTTTGGGGCTCCAAAATCACTGCGGATGCTGACTGCAGCCATGAAATTAAAAGACGCTTACTCCTTGGAAGGAAAGTTATGACCAGCCTAGAGAGCATATTAAAAAGCAGAGACATTACTTTGCCAACCAAGGTCCGTCTAGTCAAGGCTATGGTTTTTCCCGTGGTCATGTATGGATGTGAGAGTTGGACTGTGAAGAAAGCTGATCACCAAAGAATTGATGCTTTTGAACTGTGGTGCTGGAGAAGACTCTTGAGAGTCCCTTGGACTGCAAGGAGATCCAACCAGTCCATTCTAGAGGAGATCAATCCTGGTGTTCATTGGAAGGACTTATGCTAAAGCTGAAACTCCAATACTTTGGCCACCTCATGTGACGAGTTGACTCACTGGAAAAGACTCTGATGCTGGGAGAGATTGGGGGTAGGAGGAGACGGGGACGACGGAGAGTGAGGTGCCTGGATGGCATCACCGCCTCGATGGACATGAGTTTGAGTGAACTCCGGGAGTTGGTGATGGACAGGGAGGCCTGGCGTGCTGTGGTTAATGGGGTCGCTAGGAGTCAGACACGACTGAGCGACTTAACTGAACTGAACACTGTGCTTGTGAATTGGGGAAGAATTAATACCGTTAAAATGTCTATACTACCCAAAGCAATCTACAGATTCAATGTAATCCCTATCAAAATACCAGTGATATTTTTCACATAAGTAGAACTAATAATCATAAATTCGAATGTAACTAGAATAGCCAATGCAATCTTGAGAAAGAACAAAGCTGGAGGTAGAATACTCTCAGATTTCAAACTAATCAAAACAGTATGGTAGTGGTACAAAAATGGATACATAGATCAGTGGAACAGAATATAAAGCCCAGAAATGAACCCACACATATATAGATAAGTAATCAATGACAAAGGAGGCAAGAATATATAATGTGGAAAAGACAAACTCTTCAATCATTGGTGTTGGGGAAACTGGACAGCTACACGCAAAAGAAATGAACTGAATCACTTTCTTATGAAACTAAATTCAAGATGGATTAAAGACTTAAATATAAGACCCAAAACTATAAAACTCCTAGAAAAAAACAAATGCAGTAAATTCCTTGAAGTTAGTCTTAGCAATATTTTTTGGATCTGTCTCCTGAGGCAAAGGCAACAAAAGCAAAAATAAATGAGATTATATCTAACTAAAAAGCTTTTGCACAATGAAGGAAACTATCAAACAAAACAAAAAGACTGCCTACTGAATGAAGATATCTGCAAATGACAACTTGATATGGAATTAATATCCAAAATATATAAAGAACATTTATACATATATATTGAAATATTACTCAGCAATTTAAAAAAAGAATGAAATCCCGCCATTTGCAACAACATGGATGGATCTAGAGGATATTATGCCAAGTGAAATGAGTCAGAGAGAGACCAGTATCATATGATTTCACGTACATGTGCAATCTAAAGAACAAAAATATAAACAGAAACCGATTCATAGATACAAAGAAATGTGTGTTTCTGAAATGGGAGAAAGGTGGGGGTGGCTGAGCAAAAGAAGGGGAATAAGAAGTACAAATTTCCAGTTATAAAGTATTGAATAAATAAGTTACAGAGAATTAACGTAAAACATAAGGAATATAGTCAATAATACTATAATAACTTTGGATAGTGACAGTTACTAGACTTCATCATAGTGATCGTTTCCCAATGGATTTAAAAGTGAATATGCCTTACATCTGAAACTAATATAATAATATTGTTAATCGATTATATTTCAGTTAAAAAAAAAATTGTGATCCACGAACTCTTTGTTCATGATGAGGTACTTACCTCAGAAAATAAAGATACACATTTAGTAGTTTTTATTGTAATTTGACAGAGTAATTTTACATCTGTTGAATCTAATAAAAATTTATTTTTTTAAACTTATTTTTCCAGTAATTTACTTTCACTGTATTCTACAAAAGTGCTGATCTGTGATATGTCGGGAATTTTTAAACTTTCCCTACAGAGTGTGAGAAGCACTGGTCTAGAAGACCATTGAATCAAGACTCAGAAACAAATCTAAATCTAAAAATAATAAGAGTGTAAATGGAAAACTCTGGGCACTGGAAGAACTTGCCAAAGAAAAAAAAAATTTTATAGAGACAAAGAGAGTTTAGGGCTAAGAATAAAGGAACTTTTACACTAGGCGGAAGAAGGCAGCCAGCAAAGGAAACTGATGAAGTTCCAACCAGAGGGAGAAAAACCTGGAGAGTTTGATGACATTTAAGTAAAAAAAAATAAAGTATTTCAAGAAAACTGAAATGGCTGGCAATACCAAAAACTGCTGAGGTAAATAAGCAATGAAAACCATCCAGTGGATTTACCAACCTGGGGATAATCAGGGAGCGGGCAGTTTCCATGGAATACTGGGATGGATGTGAAATAGGAATGGCCCTGGTGTGCTGTGATTCATGGGGTTGCAGAGAGTCGGACACGACTGAGCGACTGGACTGAACTGAAGGAATAAATGCGGAGAAGGCAATGGCAAGCCACTCCAGTACTCATGCCTAGAAAATCCCATGGACAGAGGAGCCTGGTGGGCTACAGTCCATGGGGTCGCTACTAGTCGGACAAGACTGAGGGACTTCACTTTCACTTTTCACTTTCACACATTGGAGAAGGAAATGGCAACCCACTCCAGTGTTCTTGCCTGGAGAATCCCAGGGATGGCGGAGCCTGGTGGGCTGCCGTCTATGGGGTCGCACAGAGTCGGACACGACTGAAGTGACTTAGCAGCAGCAGCAAGGAATAAATGAAAGCTGAGGAGGCAGAGATGGCTCCATTTAAGAAGTCTGGGAATGGAGGATGTGGAGCTTTTAAGATGAAAGAGTATCATCAGGTTTAAAAGCCAATGGAAAAAATCCAGTCGAAAAAGGGACTGAATATGCAGGACAGAGCATGTTGTCCTATGATCCCAAGAGAGACCGAAAACACTATGTTAACTGAAAGGCTGTCTTCAGGGTCTGCAACAGACATAAATAAATTTTGGACACGAGGTCACGCCTGCTAAAAGCTATACCAACTAAATCCGTTCTTCCAAGTCAAGGTTGTTGGGATGTAGCTCAATGGCTTTAGAGTCAAATACATGTGGACTCTAAAAGTCTCTGCCATTTAGTTAGTATCTGTATAAACTGGGGGCGAATCGCGTTCATTTTTCTTTCTCTGTAAAATGAGCGTAATAATATAGTACTCCTCTCCCAAAGCTCTGAGAAGAGTAAATGAGATATATACCTCAAATACCCAACCTACTGCTAACACCGGCGCACAATTAACAGCTATTTGTTAAATACCAGAACCTGTGTGGTAAGAAAAAAGCCACCTTTCGGTTTTAAAGGCACATTAACGTCTCTTAGAAAGGACGAATCCACACTGTTACAGAAATGGATTTCAGAGTTTTCGTATACTATCCTCGCTAGATACGACTTTGCAGTTAGAGATGCCGTTAATCTTAACGCAAAGCTGCTTCAAGTAAGGCAATTTACAAAAAAGCTTGACTAAGGCACTAATAAGTCATTTCTGCCTAACTTCTCCAGTGCAGGGGCGACTTCGGGTATTTTACAGACTTCTTTGCGCTCTCACACTTCTGCCTCGCTCAATTTTTAAAAACCTCTACACCTCAAGGCAGAATCGCTAGGTTTTCGGTCCTCTCAGACAGCGCCCCCTCGGCCTCGGGTTTCCCACTCAGAACTCTTTACCCTTTTCTAAGAAGTTGATCACCACCAGAGTCCCGGCCGCCACGGCAGAAGCTGTCGCCCCTGCAGGAAAGGAAGCAGCGGATGCCGAGGAAGAACCATTCTCGGCGCTTTGGTTTAGCCGTTTTCTGTTCTTCTTGGACGACATGATCCGTAGGCAGCCTGAGAGACGCAGCAGTAAAGCCGGCTCAACATGCGCGCTTCTCGGAGAGAAAAACTTCCGGGGCAGAGGCCAGCAAGGCTCCGTCCCGAGCCGTAATCCCCTGAGTGAAGCGCAGCAAGAGCAGGCGAACCGAGCTTCTTCAGAATCCGCTGTCTTTGAAGAGTTCCTGAATAGCCAAGGAAAACAGACTAGGTGAACGGAATGCTCTTTTAGATTGTAAACTCCTTAAAAACAGGACTTTTTCGTATATCCGCCGCCTTCCCTAATCCTGAACAAATCTCTGTTGAATTAAACTGGGCGTGGGAGGTGCTGGGGTGGGTTGGGGTGGGAGGGCAGTGGTGGGAAAGTTTCTCCCGCTTTCCTGGATCTGGGCAGACTCTTGAGAGGAGCCGGTCGACTGGACTTCGCCGTCTCCTTTGCGAAGAGGTAACGCCTGCTCAACTCTGAGACTGGCTGGGCGGCACTCTTCTAAAACTTACGGTAGCTCCCTCTTTTTCTGGTCACGCGGGTTGAGTGATTTGGAGCGTCCGCTTGGGGAACGAGCGTCGGCGCCAAAATGCCGCCACTCCTGAGGGGGAGCTACCGGCGTGTGGTGCTGGCTCTGGCCCGCCGCGCGGTGCTCGGTGCAGGGCCCCGCTGCTTCGCGGGCGGTTCGGGTTGCGCTCGGGACTCCCCTTTCGGAGCTGAGGAGCTGCGGGGAGAGCTGGACAGATTCGGAGGCGTCTCCGTGCGCCTGGGGAGGCTGGACGCTCTGGACCGCCTGGACCCGGTCGCCTTCCAGCGGGCCTTGCAGGGCAAGTGCGCCTGGTCCGAGGCTCTCCGGGCTCCTGAGTCTTTCTCGTGAAGTAACCGCGGTCCCCATCCCAGAGTCGCGCCCGAGGGAAGGAGAGGGCGTGCGTGCCCCGCACCTGTTTTCTGCCTTTCGTTCTTGTGCCCTTGGTGGGGAGGTCTCCGAGGCGGTTGGGTGAAACAGTAATGAGCTCAGACTCTGGCATCTGCAGCCGTTGTTTCGGGTCTTCTTTCTAGTGTGTAACCTCGAGCCAAGTTGTGTAAACCACCATTTTCTCATCCGTAAAACCAGGTAATAGGAACTTGTGGAATTGCTGAAGGATGAAATGGATAACGCTTGTCAAGTGCCTCGCACAGTTTCCGCCACATACTTACCGCTTAGTAAATGTTAGTTATTATTATTGTACTGACATTTACTGACCTTTGGTTCTGCCGGGCACTTTGCCCAGGACAAAACCGTCGCTTTCTAGTACAGGTGGTGGCCAGTGAGTAGGCTGGAGAGGTTTGAGTGGTCGTATTTGTACACAAATTGGGTCAGGAGCTGTGGAGCCGTGAACTAGTTTGCGTCTCTTTCAAAAAAAAGCTGGTTGCTTTCCGTGATTAACCGGGGAGATTGATGGAGTGGTTTCAGTCTTCGGTGGGAAAACTCACCACTTTTGAACCTTGAGTCTACTGATAGGAAAGATAACTTGGATAGAGGAGCCTTCACTTTGAGAGCCCGTAATTTGGTGGAGCAGCCGGTTTTTCAAGCTGCCCAAGGATCCTTACAATCAAACTGAAAGCAAGGCATGAAAATTCCTCTTCCCTCATTAAAAAGGAAACTGCAGATCTTTATCCTGTAGAATAATATGGCGAGTGAGCATCTATGGAAATACGATTAAGCTAGTTGTTTTCATCTTTAATTATCTTCATTTCGAAACTTTACCCCTTCACCTTATTTTCTCTCCTACTGGGGAACAACTGCCAACAGGGTTAACGGCAGGAGAATCAAATCTGTGTAATATGTGTGGGTAGACACAGGTGTTTATTGTACACACTTGTTACTTGTTAGTGATTAGAGCTCTACCTTAGTCAGGAAGGCAAAACAGAAAGGGTTGGATTTGGTGTCACATCCAGGTTTCGGTCTTCCCTGGTGGCTCAGCTGGTAAAGAACCCACCTGTAACTTGGGAGATCTGGGTTCTATCCCTGGGTTGGGAAGATTCCCTGGAGAAGGGAATGGCTACCCACTCCAGTATTCTGGCCTGGAGAATTCCGTGGACTGTATAGTCCATGGGGTTGCAAAGAATCAGACATGACTGAGTGACTTTCTCTTTGACTAGGTTTCAAGTCCCATGTTCTGCCACATGCTTAACCAGGCATTAGGATAATCACCACTGAAAATATCTGCCCCTTAGGTTGCTTATGTGAATAATGCCAGCTCTAATTACTTTACTGGATAGGTGTGGTCAAAGACAAATTACACGAGACTGATTTATAAACTCTGAAGTCTTACATACTTTTTAATAAAATCCTAATACACTCACTAAGTGCTGGATACTGTTTTGAGGACTTCAAAATTATTAACTCATTTAGTCCTTATAACCTGTGAGGTAGATACTATTATTATCCACATTTCAAAGATGATGGTACTAACAGACAGATTAACTTCTCCTGGCTCTAGAATTTGTTCTTGCTGCACTATAAGAACCATTGCTGGGTTTTTTTGTTATTGAGTCAAACAAAACTGAATGATGTTGCCTGTAAAAAGAAACTGAAATAAATAATCTGAGAAGAAAGCCTGATGGGAAGTCTAAATCTGTTCTTTCTTTTCAAGCAAATAGAACTGATTGTATATAATGTATTAGCCATAGTTGTTTCGCACCTTTGCACGTGAGGTCTGTTCTTTTACTGTTCATGTTATAGCAACTAAATTTAGGTGAAGACGTATTGTGTTGTTAAGCTTCACAAATACCTGCATAGTGGGGAAATAAAGCTGATTCTGACCCTTACTATGCCACTCACTCGCTGTGTGACTTTGCACAAGTCAGTCATTTAATAAATGTTAATTGAGCCCAAGCATAATATCATGTTAACCTGGAGGATTGCAGATGCACAAAATATTCTGTGTATTCGTGCTCAGTCGTGTCCAGCTCTTTGCAACCCCATGGACTAGCCCGCCAGGCTCCTCTGTCCACAGAATATTAGGATTAGAAAAATAAATGACAGAATATGTCATTAGGCATTGTGTAGTAAGTTCTAGTAGCTCTATTAGAGGAGTTCACATTTGGAAAGCATTTCGGAAAAGCTTATTGTCAAAAGAGGCGGTATGTGAGCTCACTTTGAAGAGTATGTTTGAGCTAAGGAATGAGGGACAGGAGGAAAAATCATTAAAGTTTATTAGTGAAAAAAGAGAAAAAAAAGATTTTAAAAATGATTCTTAGACTTTAAGCATTGGAGCCAGAAGTATACCAGTAAATAAAAACTACTTGAGGATGGCTATAGGAGTCAGTTTTGAATATGGGTAGGAAGTTTGAAGCAGCAGCCTTCAGAAAATGAGAGCAGCTGGAGAGCAGCAAAATTCAGTGTTCAGTGAGATCAGGACTGGGCAAGCATCCTTGTATAGTTGTTAACTGAAGCAGTGGGAGTGGACAGATTCTCCAAGTCAGAGTATGAAGATACAAAATAGTAAACAAGTGGCTTCAGCTTTTCAGAACTTTTTTTTCCTAAACTTTCAGAGCTTCAGCTTTTTCCCTTGATTGGAGTAATTGGAAAGGAGGACTTGGGAACTTCCTGTGGTGATAGAAATCAGTAATCCTGACTGGAATGTGGACTGCACAAGTGAATGCATAAGTCAAAACTCAAATGTTCGCTTAGGATTTATGCATTTCACTTTATGTAACTATGTCAGTTTTTAAGAAGATACCAGAGAAAGTTTGATATGAGAAGGATGTGACAGGACCACATAGCCCCAAATCAAGAAGTCTACTAAGTCCCCAAGTTGTTTGTCACTGTATTAGTCACACTGACTTTGAAAGAGTAGAGAAACAATGGTTCTTAACAGGGAGATGCTTACCTCAGAGGCTGTAGAAGAGGAAGGAATGGAATCTAACCATTAGATAAATGATCCAGTCTTTTCCCCTCTCTCCACACACATTTTATAGGATTATTGTAAAGACTGCGACGGTGGATAGAGAAAGTGATCTGAGAAGTTTTTCTAAAACTGTTAAGTATTCATTTCTTCACCTGTAAATTTAGCAGTGACCGTACTTGGCTTTCATGTTGTGAGAACTTAATAAAATACTGAATCTAAAATGTCTGGATTTTAGTAAGGGCCAGATAAATGTTAGCATCTTTTTCCCCCGACTCAATCTTAAGTAACAGAGAATTTAAAGTCAAAGACCAAAAATATATTTTAATGTTTGTCATGGTATGATTAATAATAAGGTAAAATGGCAACCCACTCCAGTGTTCTTGCCTGGAGAATCCCAGGGACGGGGGAGCCTGGTAGACTTCCGTCTATGGGGTCACACAGAGTCGGACATGACTGAAGTGACTTAGCAGCAGCAGCAGCAAGATTACAACAATACTTTGGCAGCCTGATGCAGAGAGCTGACTCATTTGAAAAGACACTGATGCTGGGAAAGATTGAGTACAGGAGGAGAAGGGGACAACAGAGGATGAGATGGTTGGATGGCATCACCGACAATGGACATGGGTTTGGGTGGACTCCGGGAGTTGGTGATGGCCAGGGAGGCCTGGCGTGCTGCAGTTCATGGGGTCACCAAGAGTCGGACATGACTGAGCGACTGAACTGAACAAACAATCTACATGTCCAAAATGAGGTTAGTTAAGTAATTTGTGGTACACCTAAATGTATGAGGAAAATTATGCAGTCATGAAAAATATATGTTCATTAAAGAATTTTAATGGTAACAAAATGTCTATTGTAAAAAAAACAAACATGTAAATTATATGTGGTATGTCAGTTCCAAAATTATATTCATTGAAAAAGTGTCAAAATTTTAAATTTCTGTGTGCTAATGTGAAGGTTTGATTTCTTCATTTTATTTTCAAAATGTTCTAGAATTACCATACATTGTTTAAAAGCAAAGTTAATTTTTAACCACCTCAAAATGTATAAATGAAAAAAAACATATATTTGAGACAGTAAATAAAAGCCCATGGCTGTCATTTATAAAGACTAAAACTCATTGTTAAAAAGAACAGCATTGAAACAGTAATTTAGTTAAATCGGTTTGTGCATTCTACAATTGAAAGTGAAGTGAAAGCCGCTCAGTTGTGTCCGACTCTTTGCAACCCCATGGACTATACAGTCCGTGGAATTCTCCAGGCCAGAATACTGGAGTGGGTAGCCTTTCCCTTCTAGGGGATCTTCCCAACCCAGGTCTCCTGCATTGCGGGCAGATTCTTTACCAGCTGAGCCACAAGGGAAGCAACAATTGTATGTCAGGTATTGTCAGATGATGTATAAAGATCATCACTATATTGACTTCATTTTCAAGAAACGGTAGGGAAATTATGCTGCTGATGTATGTTAATAGGACATTTTGGGATCCCCCCTCTAACCCCCTCCACCACCACCCCCTAAGTGGAGGTTAAATATGCCTTACTGGAGGAAGTGACAACCCAGAGATGAGTTTTAATTTATTCCAGTTTTCTTTCTGGAAAATATTTATAGATGTCTGTTTTCTGCGTTTCAGCTGCAGTACAGAAGTGGAGATCAGAAGGTAGAGTAGCGGTGTGGCTGCATATTCCCATCCTCCAAAGTCGATTTATTGCCCCTGCCGCTTCCCTGGGCTTCTGCTTTCATCACGCGGAATCGGATTCATCTATGCTGTCTCTGTGGCTGGGAAATGGGCCCAGCAGATTACCAGGATATGCTACACATCAAGTGGGAGTTGCAGGTCAGTTTCAAACCAAAGATAATCAGAATCAACTGTTTAGAGGGTTACCTAATTTCTTCTTACAGCTGAAAGTGAAGTCGCTCAGTCATGTCCGACTCTTTGCTACCCCATGGCTTATAGCCTGCCAGGCTCCTCTGTCCATGGGATTTTCCAGCCAAGAATACTGGAGTGGGTTGCCATTCCCTTCACCAGGGGATCTTCCCTACCCAGGGATTGAACCCAGGTCTCCCACATTGCAGGCAGGCTCTTTACCATCTGAGACACACTTTATTCATGTGGAATGATTAATTTGATTAAATGATTATCTTCCTTCCAACTGGAGCTAGTGCTTTAAAGAGATGAAGTTTGCCTTATGAATCAGCAGAGGGCAGCACAGAGAACAAGAAACTTTAGTTTTCCAAAGGATATGTTTGAACATGTTTTACACAGACATTTGAACTTCACTACTGAAATAGGGACACTTAATTGGGATCCAGGAATAGATCATTTCATTATGGTATAACATGTTAGTATGAATTGTGTGATTTAATAAAACTGTAAAGTTGAATTTAAGGTAAAGCAAACCAGTTTTTCAGTGATTTGAACATGACTTTTTTAAAAAATTTATTTTTTAGATTCCATGTATATGTTAGTAAGGAAAATTGCAGTATTATGTTGGTTGGCCATTGCTTCTTAAAGATATTTGAATTAAGGAAGTCATTGTGCCCAACAGTTGTTTAAAATAGTATAATTTAAATAAAGAATTTTGAAATCAGTGGTTAGCTTGAGTGCTTTAAGACAGGAGTTCTCAAGTTGTGTGTGCACGTGCTTACTCACTTGTATCTGACTCTCTGACTCCATGGACTGTAGACCGCCAGGCTCTTCTGTCCATGGAATTTTCCAGGCAAGACTATAGAGTGCATCAAAATCACTTGGAGGGGGTTGTTGAAGCTGATTGCTGGGCCCCAGCCTCAGGAGTTTTTAATTCATTTGGTCTGAGGTGGGACCCGAAAATTGCAATTCTAATCAATTCTCTGCTGCTGCAGCTGCTGGTATTGATGCTGGTTCTCTAGGACAACACTTTGAGAATGAGGGTTAAGAAAACTCTCAGGTTTTCGGAAAAATGAAAGTAGGAAAGAATCCTTGTAATTTATTACACGGCAGTAATATGTATTGTTAGTAATTTCTTAATAATAGCATCATTTGCCTTCATATAATTAATAAGTTTTAAAAGGTAGTTCTCATCTTCAAATTCTTCTAAGGAATTGTTCAAGGATTTTTAGTGTTTTCTCTGTCCACGGTCTCTCTACCCTGTAGCAAATAGAGGCAGTTCAGCTTTCCATTCATCTCTGCTTCAAAAGACCACTTGAAAATTTGATGACAGTCTCACACTTCTTTAGGAAGACATGCAGATGATTATCAGTTCATTGGTATAGTCTTTCAAATTAGAGTTTCCAGTTAGTACTAGAGAATTGTTAATACATGCATAAAGAGTCACCTGTGAAGAACTTGTTTATAACTAAGTACTATATATTATGGTTAAGATATGCCATAGGTGTTTAGGGGATGAGAGATCTGGAACTTGACCAGAGTTTTGAAGAATAACCAGGATTTGAAGTGGCCATAGGGGTTGGAAGATACTGTAAGACATTTTTCTAGAAAGATACAATTTTTTAGATAAAGAGAAAATAGTTGACATTTTTTGTTAAAAGCTACAAGATGTAGCTGGTTAAGGAAGTCAGAACATACCACCCTCAAATATGCCAAAGTGAAGACAATTGAGAGAGAGCAGGAAGGGCTCTCTGCCTGACCCTTTCTACCTAAAAGCAGGGCATAAATTTTTCTACCATAAAGAGGAGAACATTATCACCAGAGATGGGGAGATGACCTTGAGATAAATCTGTACAAACCTTATGAAATAACAAGTAAAAAAAGTGTTAATCACTCAGTCATGTCTGACTCTCTGCGACCCAAAGAACTGTAGCCCTCCAGGCTCCTCTGTCCACGGAATCCTCCAGGCCAGAATACTGGGGTAGGTTGCCATTTCCTTCTCTAGGAGATCTTTCCAACCCAGGGATCAAACCGTTGTCTCCCACAGTGCCGACAGATTCTTTACCATCGGTACAAACCTTATGAAAACAACCATTATATTTTGCTAGTTTTCCCATATAGTTAGCTTCTCAGGACTTTTTTCACCATTTACCTCCCCTAGAACAAAGCCCTCGTTTTTTTGTCATTTATGCACAATTTATCCCTCTTTCCTAGAATGGTATATAAGCCCCTGGGTCTAAACACTTTGAGGAGATTTTCATTTCTCTGGAGATCTCCACCCAGGCCACGTGGTAATATTAACACCAAATAAAATGTACATATTTCTTATCCATTAATCTGTCATATGTCAGTTCAGTTCAGGTCTCAGACATAGAGCCGAAGTGAGTAAAGGGAAAAAAAATCTTTCCTCCACTACATTGGAATGAAGTGAGCTATGGCTTTCCTGCTGTCTTCAAACAGCAAGCTTGTATCTACCTCAGAGCTTTTAAGCCTACTGGCTTCTCTTCCTGCAGAGCTATTCCAGAGGGCTTTGTTTATTGAGCTCTTTAGAGCTGAAATATTTCCTCAGAAAAGTTCCTGACCTTCCTGCATAAAATAGCCTCCCACCTGCCAACCCCATCATCCTTTATCCAGCTCTGTTTTTTTTTTAATATTTATTTTAATTTATTTATTTGGCCATGCCAGGTCTTAGTTGCAGCATGCGAAGTCTTAGTTGTGGCAGGTGGGATCTAGTTCCCCCACCAGGGATCAAACCCAGGCCCTCTGTATTGGGAGCATGGAGTCTTAGCCACTGGATCACCAGGGAAGTTCCCAGCTCTGTTTTTGTTTGTAGAACTTACCACAATTTGAAATTATCATGTCCTTAACTGTCCCCACAATAATGTGAAGTCCAGGAAGCCAAATGTTTTATCTGTCTTGTTTACCTCTTAATCCTCAGACTAAACACAGTATCAAGCTTCCCGGGTGGTACAGTGGTAAAGAATTTGCCTCCCAACGCAGGAGACACAGAAGACACGAGTTTGATTTCTGGGCCAGGAAGATACCCTGGAGAAGGGAATGACAACCCAATTCAGATTCTTGCTTGGGGAATTCCATGTATAGAGAGACCTGGCAGGCTGCAATCCATGGAGTTCCAAAGAGGGGGATACAACTGAGCATGCATGCAAAAATACAGTGTCTGGTATAATCTAGGTGCTCAATAAATATTGACTGAATGTTTGGTTGGATAGATCTTCAAATGGTAATGTCAGCCCTCTCAAAAGGCAATTGTGTGGTGAAGGTACAGTATTGGACAGCGAGAGTACCTGCTTGTGACCCAGAAAGGACGTCAGTTTCGAGGCTTTGTGAAGTTGGGCACTGAAAATTATACCACTCACAGGATTATTATGAAAAATAGTACAGTACCTGACTAGTCATCATAATACAATAATTGAATCCCTAATCTCTTTGGGTTTCAGTTCAGTTTAGTCACTCAGTCATATCTGACTCTTTCCGACCCCATCAACTGCAGCATGCCAGGCCTCCCTGTCCATCCCCAACACCCGGAGTTTAGTCAAACTCATGTCCATTGAGTTAGTGATGCCATCCAATCATCTTATCCTCTGTTGTCCCCCTTTCCTCCCGCCTTCAATCTTTCCCAACATCAGGGTCTTTTCAAATGAGGCAGCTCTTCGCATCAGTGACCAAAGTATTGGAGTTTCAGCTTCAACATCAGTCCTTCCAATGAATATTCAGGACTGATTTCCTTTAGGGTAGACAGGTTGGATCTCCTTGCAGTCCAAGGGACTCTCAAGAGTCTTCTCCAAAACCACAGTTCAAAAGCATCAATTCTCTGGTGCTCAGCTTTCTTTATAGTCCAACTCTCACATCTATACACGACTACTGGAAAAACCATAGCTTTGACTAGATGGACCTTTGTTGGCAAAGTAATGTCTCTGCTTTTTAATATGCTGTCTAGGTTGGTCATAACTTTTCTTCCAAGAAGCAAGTGTCTTTTAATTTCATGGCTGCAGTCACTATCTGCAGTGATTTTGGTGCCCAAAATATAAAGTCTGTCGTTGTTTCCACTTTTTCCCCGTTTCCAGTTTCTTTGGGTTTATTTAGCTTCTATGCTGTGACCAGCAGGGGTCGCTCACATTGTGTTTACCAGTGCTATTTTTGGCTCATTTATAGTGAACTAGGGAAAAGTTCGCTTTGTGTAATGACAAATTATTAAAAATCAAGAGTAGATTTTCTTGGTATTTCTTTGGCATTCAACTCACGTAAAGTCCAATTAAATTATTTGTTTTTTTGTTAAGTTGCTAAGATATTTCCAACTCTTTGTGACCCCATGGACTAGAGCACTCCAGGCTTCCCTGTCCTTCACTATCTCTTGGAGTTTGCTCAAACTCATGTCCATTGAGTCAGTGATGTCATCCAGCCATCTCATCCTCTGTCATCCCCTTCTCCTCCTGCCCTCAATCTTTCCCAGCATCCAGGGTCTTTTCCAATGAGTTGGCTGTTTGTATCAGCTGGCCAGAATATTGGAGCTTCAGTGTCAGTCTGTCCAATGAATATTCAGGGTTGGTTTCCTTTAGGATTGACTGGTTTGATCTCCTTGCTGTCCGAAGGACTGTAAGGGTTTTTTCCAGCACTGCAGTTCAAAAGCATCAATTCTTTGGTGTTGAACCTTCTTTATGGTCCTATGCTGACACCTGTCGGAGAAGGCAATGGCAAGCCACTCCAGTACTATTGCCTAGAAAATCCCATGGATGGAGGAGCCTGGTAGGCTGCAGTCCGTGGGGTCGCTAAGGGTCGGACACGACTGAGCGACTTCACTTTCACTTTTCACTTTCACACATTGGAGAAGGAAATGGCAGCCCACTCCAGTGTTCTTGCCTGGAGAATCCCAGGGACGGGGGAGCCTGGTGGGCTTCCGTCTATGGGGTCACACAGAGTCGGACACGACTGAAGTGACTTAGCAGCAGCAGCAGCTGACACCTGTACATGACTACTGGAAAAACCATAGCTTTGAATATACAGACTTTTGTCAGCAAAGTGATCTCTCTGCTTTTTAATTCACTCTCTAGGTTTGTCATAGCTTTCTTCCAAGGAGCAAGCATCTTTTAATTTCATGGTTGTAGTTGCCATCAACAGTGATTTTGAAGCCCAAGAAAATAAAATCTGCCACTATTTCTACTTTCTCGCCAACTGTTTGCCATGAAGTTATGGGACGGGATGCTATGATTGTAGTTTTGTGAATGTTGAGTTTTAAACCAGCTTTTTCACACTCCTCTTGCGTGCTCCTCAGGAGGCTCTTTTGCTCTTCACTGTCTGCCATTAAACTGGTATCATCTGCATATCTGAGGTTGTTGATATTTCACTCTCAATCTTAGATTCCAGCTTGATTGAGCATGGAATTGGATGGATTGCTTCATCCAGCCTGGCATTTCACATGATATACACTGTATATAAGTTAAATTAGCAGGGTGACAATATATAGCCTTGATATACTCCTTTCCCCATTTTGAACCAGTCCATTGTTCCATGTTCAGTTCTAACTGTTGTTTCCTGACCTAAATACAGATTTCTCAGGAGGCAGGTAAGGTGGTCTGGTATTCCCTTCTCTTTAAGAATTTTTGACAGTTTGTTGTGATCCACACAGTCAAAGGCTTTAGCGTAGTCAGTGAAGCAGAAGTAGATGTTTTTCTGGAATTCCCTTTTTCTATGATCCAGTGGATTTTGGCAACTTGATCGCTGGTTCTGATGCCTTTTCTAAATCCCGCTTATACATACAGAAGTTTTCAGTTCACATACTGTTCAAGCTTAGCCTGAAGGATTTTGAGCATTACCTTGCTAGCATGTGAAATGAGTGAAATTATATAGTGGTTTGAACATTCTTTGGCATTGCCCTTCTTTGGGATTGGAGTGAAACTGACCTTTTCCAGTCCTGTGGCCATTGCTGTTTTCCAAATATGCTGGCATGTTGAGCGCAGCACTTTAACAGCATCATCTCTTAGGATTTTAAATAGCTCATCTGGAATTCCATCACTTCTAGTAGCTTTGTTTGTAGTAATGCTTCCTAAGGCCCACTCAATCAATTATAGTTTATATTTTCTAATAGAAGCCAACATTAATGTTAATTATCCCACTTTGTGATTTTCTTTCTTGACTTTGAAGTGCTAAAATTGGATTTTAAATTTCAGAGAAAATTGTTCTTCTGTTTGTTGCATGTATCTATTCCCTACTGTATTGCATCTGTAATATTTATTACCACCTCATGTTCTATATGGGCTTCCCAGGTGGTGCAGTGGTGAAGAATTCGCCTACCAGGCAGGAGACACAGGAGATGTGGGTTCAATCCCTAGATCAAGAAGATCTTCTGGAGTAGGAAATGGCAATTGACTCCATTGTTCTTCCCTGGATAATTGCATGGACAAAAGAGCCTGGTGGGCTACAGTCCATGGGATTGCAGAGTAGTACGCAACCAAGGGACTGAGCACCATCAGGTGGCGCTAGTGGTAAATAATCCACCTGCCAATGCAGGAGAAGTAAGAAACAGAGGTTCTGTCCCTGGGTGGGAAAGATCCCCTGGAGTAGGAAATGGCAACCCACTTCAGTATTTTTGCCTGGAGAATCCCATGGGCAGAGGAGCCTGGTGGCTACAGTCCATTGGGTCACAAAGAACCAGACACTACTGAATCAACTTAGCTTGCACACATGTTCTACATAATTTATTTTTCATTTGTAACCTTCTCATACCAGCCTCAGAACAAGAGCCTCATAATGATAGGGCATTTTGTTCACCACTGTATCCTTGTGGTTCAGTTGCTAGGTTGTGTCTGAGTCTTTGAGACTGTATCCTTAGCAATTGGAAAAGTGCCTGACACAAAAAAAGGATTTCAATTCATATACTATAAATATAGAACCTACATGTATTATATATAGGAGCTCAATTAATATTGAATGAATGAATAGAAAATATATTTTTAACAATATCTTCCCACATTATGTAAATATAAATAATGTTTAAATTATAGCATTTAAAGAAACTTAATGCAGATCTTTAAGTGAAAGTTGCTCAGTAGTATCCGACTCTGTGGCCCCATGGACTACAGTCTGTGGAATTCTCCAGGCCAGAATACTGGAGTGGGTAGCCTTTCCCTTCTCCAGGGGATCTTCCCAACCTAGGGATCAAACCCAGGTCTCCCACATTGCAGGCAGATTCTTTTCCAGCTGAGCCACAAGGGAAGCCCAAGAATACTGGAGTGGGTAGTCTATCCCTACTCCAGCGGATCTTCCCAACTCAGGAATCAAACCTGGGTCTCCTGCATTGCAGGTGGATTCTTTACCAACTGAGCTATCAGGGAAGCTCTAGAATATTAAAGTGTCATTTTATTTTTGCCCTAGCATTATCCAAGGAGAGAAAAAACTTATTTTTGAGTCCCTAATATCTAGCAAAATGCCGGCGTGCTGGGCAGTGTATATGTTGAATGAAAAAATCAAAGAAATGGTCTGGAACTTTAGAAATATAAACTGCTGATTAAAAAGTATTCTGTAGTAATATATTGGTAAGTTATAAAGTTGTGTACATAATGTGATAAGGGAATTTAAGTGGCTTTAAGAGTCGGACACGACTGAAGCGACTTAGCAGCAGCAGCAGCAAGGAAGAAGTCTTGAACTAAGTGTTGAGATATTTGAGATTTTGATCATGTTTATACATAGTGATTCAAGGAATAAATCAGTTCAGTTCAGTCGCTCAGTCGTGTCCGACTCTCCGCGACCCCATGAGTCACAGCACGCCAGGCCTCCCTGTCCATCACCAACTCCCGGAGTTCACTCAAACTCATGTCCAAAGAGTCGGTGATGCCATCCAGCCATCTCATTCTCGGTCGTCCCCTTCTCCTCCCGCCCCCAACCTTTCCCAGCATTAGAGTCTTTTCCAGTGAGTCAACTCATCGCATGAGGTGGCCAGAGTATTGCAGTTTGAGCTTTAGCATCAGTCCTTCCAATGAACACCAAGGAATAAATATCAGAATGGAAAAGTCAATCCATTGATTTAATGGATATTTTTAAGCACTTAAAATTGGATACTAAATGCTTAAAAGAAAGAATATTTTATTTTAACTGTATCATCAGGAATAGATGATCTAGAGAAGGAGATGCAAATGATTATTCTGTAAGATAGCAGATGCTAGAACCATCGTTGTTACTTTCAGCCATTAAAAGACCCAAGATAACTGAGCAACTGGTTTCTTACTGAAGTTATTTTACAACTCTTCATGGATGAGGTGGTTATTTGAACTAGGCCTTCAGATGACCACAGGTAATAGTGTGGCAGTAATCTGAGGTGAATGAAATTCATATTTCTCGATTATCTTTCCCCCTCTCAACAGGAGCTGTATTTGATGAAAATACTAGAAAAATACTGGTTGTCCAAGATCGAAATAAAGTAAGTTGCTTCTTCTTTATAGTTGCTTTCTAACTGTTTACTTCTATCTAGAGAAAAATAAAGTGTGGAAACTTTGATATGCTTAAAAAATTATAGAAAGATATTTTTTATTTACTGCAGTCAGTATTTTTATTGACATGGTTGATTTACAGTGTGTTAATTTCTGCTGTGTAGCAGTGATTCAGTTATACATATATACACATTTCTTTTTTAATAGTCTATTCCATTAAGGTTTATCAAAGGATATTGAGTTCCTTGTGCTATAAAGTAGAACCCAGTTGTTTATTCATTCTATGTATAAAAGCATTCATCTGCTAACCCCAACCTCCATCTCTCCATCTCTCCCCAAACCCCCTCCCCCATGGCAACCACCAGTTTGTTCTGTATATCCAGATTCTGTTTCAGTTTCATAGATCAGTTTGTTTTATAATCCACATATAAATCATATCATGAAGTGTTTATCTTTCTGACTTCACATAGTGTGATAATCTCTAGTTCCATTCATGTTGCTTCAAGTAGCATTATTTCATTCTTTTTTTTCCCAAAGATTATTTAATTTTTTGACTGTGGTGGGTCTTCATTGCTCTATGCAGGCTGTCTTCAGTTGTGCTAAGCAGGGGCTACTTTTCTTTTTTTTTTTTTTGAACAGAGGAAAATTTATGCATCGAACCTGGACTGGTCACTTATGATAATATACATGCTACAATTCCATTCTCCCCAATCATTCCACCTTCACCCTCTCCCACAGAGTCCCAAAGACTGTTCTAAATGCCTATGTCTCTTTTGCAGTCTCTTATACAGGGTTCAGGTTACCATTTTTCTAAATTCCATATATATGCGTTAATATACAGTATTGATGTTCTTCTTTCTGGCTTACTTCACTCTGTATAATTGGCTCCAATTTCATCCACCTCATTAAAACTGATTCAAATGCATTCTTTTTGATGGCTGAGAAATACTCCATTGTGTATATGTACCAAAGCTTTCTTATCCATTCATCTGCAGATGGACATCTAGGTTGCTTCCATGTCCTGGCTATTATAAACAGTGCTGCAATGAACATTGGAGTACATGTGTCTCTTTCTATTCTGGTTTCCTCGGTGTGTATGCCCAGGAGTGCGATCGCTGGATCATATGGCAGTTCTATTTCCAGCTTTTTGAGGAATCTCCACACTGTTCTCCATAGTGGCTGTACTAGTTTGCATTCCCACCAACAGTGTAAGAGGGTTCCCTTCTCTCCACACCCTCTCCAGCATTTATTGCATGTAGACTTTTGGATAGCAGCCATTCTGACTGGTGTGAAATGGTATCTCATTGTGGTTTTGATTTGCATCTCTCTGATGATGAGAGATGTTGAGCATTTTTTCATGTGTTTGTTAGCCATCTTTATGTCTTCTTTGGAGAAATGTCTGTTTAGTTCTTTGGCCCATTTTTTGATTGGGTCACTTAGTTTTCTGGAATTAAGCTGCAGGAGCTGCTTGTATAATTTGGAGATTAATCCTTTATCAGTTGCTTCATTTGCTATTATTTTCTCCCATTCTGAAGGCTGTCTTTTCACCTTGCTTAGAGTTTCCTTTGCTGTGCAGAAGCTTTTGATTTTAATTAGGTCCCATTTGTTTATTTTTGCTTTTATTTCCAATATTCTGGGAGGTGGGTCTTGGAGGATCCTGCTGTGATTTATGTCGGAGAGTGTTTTGCCTACGTTCTCCTCTAGGAGTTTTATAGTTTCTGGTCTTACATTTAGATCTTTAATCCATTTTGAGTTTATTTTGGTGTATGGTGTTAAGAAGTGTTCTAGTTTCATTCTTTTACAAGTGGCTGACCAGTTTTCCCAGCACCACTTGTTAAAGAGACTGTCTTTTCTCCATTTTATATTCTTGCCTCCTTTGTCGAAGATAAGGTGTCCATAGGAGCGTGGGTTTATCTCTGGGCTTTCTATTTTGTTCCATTGATCTATATTTCTGTCTTTATGCCAGTACCATACTGTCTTGATGACTGTGGCTTTGTAATAGAGCCTGAAGTCTGGCAGGTT
Source organism: Moschus berezovskii (assembly GCF_049115385.1). Taxonomy (NCBI): domain Eukaryota; kingdom Metazoa; phylum Chordata; class Mammalia; order Artiodactyla; family Moschidae; genus Moschus; species Moschus berezovskii. The sequence continues at coordinate 38,237,106 of NC_142478.1, forward strand.
AATTCCCCCAGTTCCCCAGGGGCTACTTTTCATTGTAGTGTGCAGCCTTCTCACTGAGGTGGCTTCTCTTGTTACAGAGCACAGGGTCCAGGTGTTCAGGCTTCAGTAGTTGTAGCATGTTGTAGCTTGCAGGCTCCAGAGTGCTGGCTCATTATTGTTCTGCATGGGCTTAGCAGCTCCACAGCATATGGGACCCTTCTATACCAGGGGTCAAACCAGTGTCCCTTATATTGCAAGGCAGATTCATAACCACTGGACAACCAGGGAAGCCCTGTCTTGTTCTTTTTTTAAGGATGAGTAGTATTCTATTTTATATATATATATACCACATCTTATTGCAGGTTTTTCTATTAAGTGGTAGTTTTGGTGATACAGAATTCTATTTTCTGTTGACCAATCATGATACAATGGTATTAAATGAGTAATAGTTACATAATCACAACAGTATAATATTTTGATCAGTTTTCACAGTCAATAGCCAGAAAAAAAGTAAAAGATAATTACAATTGCAAGCCATAATGGGAACATGATTAATCTAACAATAAAATAATTACATACAGTTTGGGGAGTGTCAAGCAGAGCGATGTGGTAAGTGAAAGTGCACACATGCACATATTTTCATCTACCCAGCCAGTGTATGTCTTTTGTTTGATACATTTAATCTATTTACCTTTAAGGTAATTATTGATATGTATGATCCTATTACCATTTTCTTAATTGTTTTGGGTTTATTTTCTGTAGGTCTTTTCCTTCTCTTATGTTTACTGCCTAGAAAGTTCCTTTAACATTTATTGTAAAGCTGGTTTGGTGGTGCTGAATTCTCTTAACTTTACTTGTCTGGAAAGCTTGATTTCTCCAACAAATCTAAATGAGAGTCTTGAGTTCTTTTTCTGGAAGGTTGCCAGTTGATTTTTGGGGGGTTTTATCTTGTCCCTTCCTCTGGGACATAACTTTCTGTTTTTTCATCCTGATTAACTTTCTTTTTTTTTTCTAAATATGTCCTCGGATAGAGGACGTATCAGATATTAAACTGATAAGAACAGATACTACACTTGATCTTAGCCAAAAGGCCGAGAAGCGATAATGATTAACTTTCTTTAATGTGGTTTTTGTTCTAGCACCCGTGAACTGTGGTTCTTCTTGCTTCTTCTTTCTTGCTCTAGTGGGCAGGGCCTTGCTCCGTGAATCTTTAATCCAATTATCTGCTGCTGGATGGGGTTGTGCTCCCTCCCTGTTAGTTGTTTGGCCTGAGGAGACCCAGCCCTAGGGTTTAAGGGCTCTGTTTTTGTTCTTGTTCAGTTGCCCAGTTCTGTCTGACTCTTTGTCACCCCGTGAAGTGCAGCACGCCAGGCCTCCTTGTCCCACAGCATCTCCCAGAGTTTGCCCAAGTTCATGTCCATTGCATCAGTGGTGCCATCTCATCCTCTGACACCTTCTTCTGCCCTCAATCTTTCCCACCATCCAGGGTCTTTTCCAATGAGTCGACTGTTCGCGTCAGGTGACCAAAATATTGTAGCTTCAGCATCAGTCCTTCCAATGAATATTCAGGGTTGATTTCCTTTAAGACAGACTGGTTTGATCTTCTTGCTGTCCAAGGGACTCTCAAGAGTCTTCTCCAGGACCACAGTTCAAAGGTATCAATTCTTCTGCACTCTGCCTTCTCTGTGGTCCAACTCTCACAACCATACGTGATCATTGGAAAGACCATAACTTTAACTATATGGACCTTTGTCAGCAAAGTGGTATCTTTGCTTTTCAACACACTGTCTAGGCTAGTCATACCTTTCATGCCAAGAAGCACTTGACTTCTGATTTCATGACTATGGTCCCCACCCACAGTGATTTTAGAGCCCAAGAAGAGGACGTCGGTTACTTCTTCCATCTTTTCCCCCTCTATTTGCCATGAAGTGATGGAGCCGAATGCCATGATCTTAGTTTTTTAGTATTTACTTTTAAGCCGGCTTTTTCACTCTCTTCCTTCACCCTCATCAAGAGTTCTTTAGTTCCTCTTTGCTTTCTGCCGTTAGAGTGGTATCATCTACATACATGAGGTTGTTGATGTTTCTCCTGCCAATCTTGATTCTAGGTTGTAACTCATCCAGCCTGGCATTTCTCATGGTGTGCTTTGTGTATAAGTTAAATAAACAGGGTGATAACAGACAGCCTTGTCGTCCTCCTTTCTCAATCCTGAACTAGCCAGTTGTTCCATACAGTGTTCTAACTGTTGCTTCTTGACTGGCATACATGTTTCTCAGGAGACAGGATAGAGGTCTAGTATTTCCATCTCTTTAAGATTTTTCCACAGTTTGTTATGACCCACACAGTGCAAGGCTTTAGCGTAGTTAATGAAACAGGTAGATATTTTTCTGGGAATTCTTTGCTTTCTCTGCTGCTGCTGCTGCTAAGTCGCTTCAGTCGTGTCCGACTCTGTGCAACCCCATAGACAGCAGCCCACCAGGCTCCCCCGTCCCTGGGATTCTCCAGGCAAGAATACTGGAGTGGGTTGCCATTGCTTTCTCTATGATCCAGCAAATGTTGGCAATTTGATCTCTGGTTCCTCTGCCTTTTCTAAACCCAGCTTGGATATCTGGAAGTTCTTGGTTCATGTAATGCTGAAGCATACCATGCAAGATTTTAAGCATGATCTTAAATGGCAACCCACTCCAGTATTCTTGCCTTGAAAATCCTATGGACAGAGGGGCCTGGCAGGCTTCAGCCCATGGGGTTGCAAAGAGTCAGACATGACTGAGCGATTTGACTTTGCCTTACTTTACTAGCATGGGAAATGAGTGCAATTGTCAAGTGGTTTGAACATTCTTTAGTACTGTCCTTGTAAATTGGGATTGGGATGGGGATTGACCTTTTCCAGTCCTGTAGCCACTGCTAGGTCTTCCAGATTTGTTGAGTGCAGCACTTTGATAGCATTATCTTTTGGGGTTTTAAATAGCTCTACTGGAATTCCATCACATCCACTAACTTTATTGATAGCAGTGTTTTTTAAGGCCCACTTGACTTCACACTCCAGAATATCTGGCTCTGAATGAGTAACTATACCATCGTGGTTATCTGGTTAATTAAGAACATTTTTTGTACAGTTCTTTATGTATTTCAGTCAAAGGCTTTGGCATAGTCAATGAAGCAGAAATAGATGTTTTTCTGGAACTCTCTTGCTTTCTCCATGATCCAGCGGATGTTGGCAATTTGATCTCTGGTGCCTCTGCCTTTTCTAAAACCTGCTTGAACATCTGGAAGTTCCCGGTTCACATATTGCTGAAGCCTGGCTTGGAGAATTTTGAGCATGACTTTACTAGCGTGTGAGATGAGTGCAATTGTGCGGTAGCTTGAGCATTCTTTGGCATTGCCTTTCTTTGGGACTGGAATGAAGACTGACCTTTTCCAGTCCTGTGGCCACTGCTGAGTTTTCCAAATTTGCTGGCATATTGAGTGCAGCACTTTCACAGCATCATCTTTCAGGATTTGAAATAGCTCAATTGGAATTCCATCACCTCCACTAGCTTTGTTCGTAGTGATGCTCTCTCAGGCCCACTTGACTTCATATTCCAAGATGTCTGCTTCCAGGTGATTGAGCACGCCATCATGATTATCTTGGTCTTGAAGATCTTTTTTGTACAGTTCTTCTGTGTATTCTTGCCACCTCTCCTTAATATCTTCTGCTTCTGTTAGATCCATACTATTTCTGTCCTTTATCGAGCCCATCTTTGCATGAAATGTTCCCTTGATATCTCTAATTTTCTTGAAAAGATCTCTTGTTTTTCCTATTTTGTTGTTTTCCTCTATTTCTTTGCATTGATCGCTGAGGAAGGCTTTCTTATCTCTCCTTGCTATTCTTTGGAACTCTGCATTCAGATGCTTATATCTTTCCTTTTCTCCTTTGCTTTTTGCTTCTCTTCTTTTCACAGCTATTTGTAAGGCCTCCTCAGACAGCCATTTTGCTTTTTGCATTTCTTTTCCATGGGGATGGTCTTGGTCCCTGTCTCCTGTACAATGTCAGGAACCTCCGTCCAGAGTTCATCAGGCACTCTATCTATCAGATCTAGTCCCTTAAATCTATTTCTTACTTCCACTGTATAATCATAAGGGATTTGATTTAGGTCATATCTGAATGGTCTAGTGGTTTGCCCTACTTTCTTCAATTTAAGTCTGAATTTGGCAATAAGGAGTTCATGATCTGAGCCACAGTCAGCTCCTGGTCTTGTTTTTGCTAACTGTATAGAGCTTCTCCATCTTTGGCTGCAAAGAATATAATCAGTCTGATTTCGGTGTTGACCATCTGGTGATGTCCATGTGTAGAGTCTTCTCTTGTGTTGTTGGAAGAGGGTGTTTGCTATGACCAGTGCATTTTTTTGGCAAAACTCTATTAGCCTTTGCCCTGCTTCATTCCGTGCTCCAAGGCCAAATTTGCCTGTTACTGATTGCAGCCAGGAAATTAAAAGACGCTTGCTCCTTGGAAGGAAAGTTATGACCAACCTAGATAGCATATTAAAAAGCAGAGACATTACTTTGCCAACCAAGGTCCATCTAGTCAAGGCTACGGTTTTTCCCGTGGTCATGTATGGATGTGAGAGTTGGACTGTGAAGAAAGCTGATCACCGAAGAATTGATGCTTTTGAACTGTGGTGCTGGAGAAGACTCTTGAGAGTCCCTTGGACTGCAAGGAGATCCAACCAGTCCATTCTAAAGGAGATCAATCCTGGGTGTTCATTGGAAGGACTGATGCTAAAGCTGAAACTCCAGTACTTTGGCCATCTCATGCGACGAGTTGACTCACTGGAAAAGACTCTGATGCTAGGAAGGATTGGGGGCGGGAGGAGACAGGGACGACAGAGAATGAGATGGCTGGATGGCATCACCGACTCGATGGACATGAGTTTGAGTGAATTCCGGGAGTTGGTGATGGACAGGGAGACCTGGCGTGCTGTGATTCATGGGGTCGCAAAGAGTCGGACACAACTGAGCAACTGAACTGAACTTCTGTATTTCAGCTTCATTTAATCTCTTTAGCTTCTACTAGGTCACTGTTGTCTCTGTCCTTTATTGTACCCATCTTTGGATAAATTGTTCCCTTGATATTTCCAATTTTCCTGAAGCTCTAGTCTTTCCCATTCTGTTGTTTTCCTGTATTTCTTTGCATAGTTCATTGAAGAAGGCCTTCTTGCCTCTCCTTGCTGTTCTCTGGAACTCTGCATTTAGCTGGATGTACCTTTCCCTTTCTCCCTGCTTTTTGATTTTCCTCTTCAGATAACCACTTTGCCTTCTTGTTGGGGTGGGTTTGTTCACTGCCTTCTGTACTATATTACAGACCTCTGTCCATAATTCTTCAAGCATACTGTTTACTAGATCTAATCCCTTGAATCTATTCATTACCTCCACTGCATATTCATAGGGGATTTAAGTCGTACCTGGCTAGCCTGGTGCTTTTCCTTGCTTTCTATAGTTTAAGCCTGAATTTTGCTTTGAGAAGCTGATCTGAACCACAGTCAGCTCCAAGTCTTGATTTTGCTGACTCTAAAGAGCTTCTCCATCTTTGGCTACAAAGAATGTAATCAATTTGATTTTGGTATTGACCCTTTGGTGACGTCCATTTGTAAAGTCATCTTTTGTATTGTTGCAAAAGGATGTTTGCTATGACCAGTGCATTCTCTTGGCAGAATTCAGTTAGCCTTTGCCCTGCTTCATTTTGTGCTCCAAGACCAAACTTGCCTATTACTCCAGGTATCTTGACTTCTACTTTTGCATTCCAATCCCCAGTGATGAATAGAACATGGTTTTTTGGTGTTAGTTCTAGGAGATCTTCTAGGTCTTCAAGGAACTGATCAACTTCTTCAGCATTGTTGGTAGGGGCATAGCCTTGAATTACTGTGATGTTGAATGACTTGCCTTGGAAACAAACCCAGATCATTCTGTGGTTTTTGAGGTTGCACCCAAGGACGGCATTTCAGATTCTTTTGTTGATTATGAGGACTGCTCCATTTCTTCTAAGGGATTCTTGCCCACAGTAGTAGATATAATGGTCTTCTGAATTAAATTCATCCGTTCCCGTATATTTTAGTTCATGGATTCCTAAGATGTCGGTGTTTACTCTAGCTATCTCCTGCTTGACCATGTCCAATTTACCTTGATTCATGGACCTAATATTCCAGGTTCCTATGCAATACTGTTCTTCGCAGCATCACATTTTACTGTCATCACCAGACATATCCACTACTGAGCATCATTTCCACTTTGGTCAAGCCACTTCATTCTTTCTGGCGCTATTAGTAGATGTCCTCTGCTCTTCCCTAGTAGCATATTGGACACCTTCTGGCCTGGGGGACTAATCCTTTAGTGTCATATCTTTTTGTCTTTTTATACAGTTCATGAGATTCTCACGGCAAGTATACGGGGATGATTTGCCATTCCTTCCTCCAGTGGATCATGTTTTGTCAGGACTTCACTGTGACCTATCTGTCTTGGGTGGCCCTACATGGCATGGCTCATAGCTTCATTGAGTTACACTAGCCCCTTTGCCACAACAAGGCAGTGATCTGTGAAGGGCTTTGTAGTAGGGTTAATGGTGACCCCCAGGAGGGCTTACGCCAAGGGGGACCTTCCATGACTACTACTGCCAATGCTCCAGTCCCAGTGATGAGCCCCTGCCAACCCACACCTCCACAGGAGACCCTCCAACACTGACGGGGGTTTGGGTCAGTATCCTGTGGAGTCACTGCTTTCCTCTGGGTCCTAGTGCAGGCAAGATTTTGTCTGTGCCCTCCAAGACTGGAGTCCCTGTTTCCCCGAGTCCTGTGGAAGTCCTATAATCAAATCTCACTGGCCTTCAAGGTCAGATTCTCTGGGGATTCCCAGTCCCTTTTTCAGGTCCCCAGGCTGAGAACCCTGATGTGGGGTTCAGAACCTGCACAACAGTGGGAGAACTTCTTTGGTATTATTCTCCAGTTTGTGGATCACCCACCTGGTGGTCGTGGGATTTGATTTTATTGTGATTGCGCCTCTCCTACTGTCTCTCTGCAGCTTCTTTGTCTTTGGATGTGGGATATCTTTTTTTGCTGGATTCCAGTATCCTCCCTTCAATGGTTCAACAGCTAGTTGTGATTTTGGTGTTCTCACAGGAGAACATGAGCACCCATCCTTCCGTTCTGCCATCTTAAACTGGAACTACCACATTTTTATTCGTTCATCTGTGGAAGGTCATTTAGGTTGTTTCCATGACTGGGCTTTTGTAAGTAGTGCTGCTGTGAATATAAACATTCAAGTATATTTTTGAATTTTCATTTTGCTGGATCACATGGTAATTCTATTTTTAGTTTTTTGAGGAACTTCCATTCTGTTTTCCATAGTGGCTCTACCAACTTATATTCCCAGCAATAAAGTAGAAAGGTCCCCTTTTCTCCACATCTCCTCCTGCATTTGTTATTTATATGGAGTTTTTAGTGGTGGCTGTTTTGATTGGTGTGAAGTGGTACCTCGTAGTTTTAATCTGCACTTCTCTAGTAACTAGCAGTGTTGAGCATCTTTTCATGTGCTTATTGGATGTCTGTATTTCTTCTCTGGAGAAATATCTATTTAGGTGTTATGTCCCTTTTTCAATTGGGTTGTTGATTTTGTGTTACTGAGTTGTGTGAGTTGTTATATTTTGGAAATTAAGCCCTTGTCGGTCTCATCATTTTCAAATATTTTCTCCCATTCTGTAGGTTGTCTTTTCATTTTGTTTATGGTTTTTCCTTTGCTCTGCAAAAGCTTCTAAGTTTCATTAGGTTCCATTTGTTTATTTTCTTTTCGTTTTCATTACGAGGTGGGTTAGAAAAGATCTTGCTATGATTTGTGTCAGAGTGTTCTGCCTGAGTTTTCCTCTAAGAGTTTTATAGTATCTGGCCTTATTTTTAGGTCTTTAATCCATTTTGAGCTTATTTTTCTGTGTGGTGTCGGGGTATTCTAATTTCATTCTAATTAGGTATTCTAATTTCATTCTTCTACCTGTAGCTGTCCAGTTTTCCGGGAACCACTGTCTTTTCTCCATTGTATATTCTTGCCTCCTTTATCATAGAGTGTGTGTATGTGTGCTTAGTCATGTTCAAGTCTTTGCAACCCCATGGAATATAGCCCACCAGACTCCTCTGTCCATTTAATTCTCAAGGCAAAACTACTGGAGTGGGTTGCCATTTGCTATTCCAGGCCATATTCTTGACCCAGGGATCAAACCAATGTCTCTTGCATCTCCTGCATTGACAGCTGTATTCTTTACCACTGTACCATGTGGGAAACCCTTGTCATAATTAGGTAAACATAAGTGTGTGGGTTTATCTCTGGACATTCTGTCCTGTTCCATTGATCTATATTTCTATTCATGTGTCAATCCCATACTGTTTTTAAATACTGATGTTAAATTGGATTGTTTACTTAATTTCTCTTTCCCGTCTTTAATTGTTAGTGTATAGAAACGCAACAGGTTTAGTGTATTCATTTTGTATCCTGAAACTTTAATACTGAAATAGAACTGCCATATGATCCAGCAATCGCACTCGTGGGCGTACACACCGAGGAAACCAGAATTGAAAGAAACACATGTACTCCAGTGTTCATTGCAGCACTGTTTATAATAGCGAGGACATGGAAGCAACCTAGGTGTCCATCTGCAGACGAATGGATAAGAAAGCTTTGGTACATATACACAATGGAGTATTTTTCGGCCATCAAAAAGAATGCATTTGAATTAGTTCTAATGAGGTGGATGAAATTGGAGCCTATTATACAGAGTGAAGTAAGCCAGAAAGAAAAACATCAATACAGTATACTAACGCATATATATGGAATTTAGAAAGATGGTAACCTTAACCCTGTATACGAGACAGCAAAAGAGACATAGGTGTATAGAACAGTCTTTGGGACTCTGTGGGAGAGGGTGAAGGTGGGATGATTTGAGAGAATGGCATTGAAGCATGTATATTATCATATGTGAAACGAATCACCAGTCCAGGTTCAACGCATGATACAGGATGCTCGGGGCTGGTGCACGGGGATGACCTGGAGGGAGGATATGGGGAGAAGGGATGTGGGAGGGGGGTTCAAGAAGGGGAACACATGTACACCCGGGGCGGATTCGTGTCAATGTATGGCAGAACCAACCAATATAATATTGTAAAGTAATTAGCCTCAAAGAAAAAAAGAATACAGGAAGCCAGCTGAAGAAAAAAAACAAACATCTTAAAAAGGCTAAAAAAAATAATAATACTAAATTCATTGATGAGCTCTAATAGTTTTCCAGTAGCATTTTTAGGATTTTCTGTGTATCATGTCATCTGCAATCAGTGATAATCTTAACTTCTTATTTCCAGTTGAGATCCCTGTTAATTTTTTTCTTCTCTGATTGCTATAGTAGGACTTCGTAAACTATGTTGAATTATACTGGTGAGAATGCACATCCTTGACTTGTTTCTGATCTTAGAGGAAATGCTTTCAGCTTTTTACTGTTGAGTATGATGTTAGCTGTGGGTTTGTCATATATTTCCTATATGCTGAGGTAAGTTCCCTCTGTGCCTACTTTCTAGAGTTTTGTTTTTGTTTTTTTTTTTTCATAAATGGGTGTTTAAGTTTTCTTCAGAAGCTTTTTCTGCATCTATTGAGATGATCATATATTTTTATTCTTCAATTTGTTAATGTGATATATCACACTGATTGATTTGTAGATATTGACAAAACCTTATATCCTTGAAATAAATACCACTTGATCGTGATGTATGATCCTTTTAATATATTATAAAATTCATATTGCTGGTATTATGTTGAGGATTTTTGTGTCTGTATTAATCAGTGATATTGACCTGTAATTTTCTTTTTTTGTGGTATCTGTCTGATTTTGGTATCAGGGTGATGATAGGCTCATAGAATGAGTTTGGGAGTGTGCCTTCCTCTGCAATTTATGGGAATAATTTCAAAAGGGTGGGTGTTAATTCTTCTCTAAATGTTTGATAGAATTAGCTTGTGAAGCCTTTGGGTCCTGGACCTTTGTTGGGAGGTTTTTAATCACAGTTTCAATACTTGTGAACAGTCTATGTTTTGTGTTTCTTCCTGCTCAGTTTTGGAAAATTATACCTAAGTATTTTTCCATTTCTTCTAGAATGTCTTTTTTATTGGTATATAGTTGCTTGTAGTAGTCTTTTATGATCCTTTGTATTTTTATGGTGTCATAACTTGTTCTTTTTCGTTTCTATTATTATTTGAGCCCTTTCCCCTTTTTTCTTGATGAGTCTGGCTAAAGATTTATCAATTTAGTTAACTTTTCAAAGAACCAGGCTTTAGTTTCATTGATCTTTGCTGTTTTCTTCATCTCTATTTCATTTATTTCTGCTCTGATCTTTATGATTTCTTTTCTTCTCCTCTCTTTAGGTTTTATTTTTTCTTCTTAGTCTAGTTGCTTTAAGTATAAGGCTAGGTTGTGAATTTGAGAGTTTTTCTTGTTTCCGGAAGTAAGATTGGATTGCTATAAACTTCCCTCTTAGAACTGCTTTTGCTACATCCCATAGGTTTTGGATCATCATTTTTTTTTTATTTGTCTCTAGGCATTTTTTGATTGCTTCTTTGATTTCTTCGGTGATCCATTAGTTACTTAATAGCATACTGTTTAGCCTCCATGTGTTTGTTTTTATAGTTTTTCCTGTACTTGATTTCTGACCTTATAGCATTGTGGTTGGAAAAGATACTTGATGTGGTTTCAAGTTTCATAAATTTACTGAGTCTTTCTTTTTGGTCCAAGATATCAATCCTGGAGAGCTTTGCATGTCCCTTGAGAAGCATATGTATTTGCTGCTTTTGAATGGAATGCTCTATAAGTATCAGTTAAGTCCATCAGGAATAATATGTCATTTAATGCCTGTGTTTCCCTGTTGATTTTCTGTCTGGATGATCTTTCCATTGATGAAAGTGGGCTGTTAAAGTTGCCCACTATTGTATTATTGTTGATGTCTTCTCTTATGGCTATTAATATTTGCCTTATATATTGAGGTGGTCCTATGGTCAGGACATATATATTTATGATATACCTTCTTGGATTGATCCCTTTATCATTATGTACCATCCTTCTTTGTCTTTTGTAATAGACTTTATTTTAAACTCTATTTTGTCATATAGGAGTGAATTTGAGATTTTCTTTTTCCAGGGGTAAGATTGTATTGCTATAAACGTCCCTCTTAGAACTGTTTTTGTTTTGCTTAAAACTCTTTGGCTCTTTTTAAATTCCATTCGCATGGAGTGGCAGTACAGAGCGTGATACAGTTTTTTTAACTTTTTTTTTTAATATGTTGATTTAAAATATTGTTAGTTTCAGGTGTTAGTTAAATCAGAATATTGAGCAAAGAATATTTCAGAATATTGAGCCGAGTTCTTCTGCTAAATAGTATATCCTTGTTGCTTATCTATTTTATGTGTAGTGTTTTGTATCTGTTAATCCTGTACTCCTAGTTTATCACTCCCAAAAATGTTCCCTTTTAGTACTTTGTTAAATGAATCTGTTTCTGTTTTGTATATATAGATTCATGTCTATTATTTTTAGATTCCACTTACAGTTAGTATCTTGTATTGGTCTTTCTCTGACTCACTTAACTAAGTATTCTTTAGATCCATCTATGTTGCTTCACATGGCAATATTTCATTCCTTTTTACGTCTGAAGAATATTCCATTGTAAATATATACCACAGCTTAAGTCAGTGGTTTGTTTCTTAGAACACAGATTGTTTTTATACCTTGCTTTTTGTGAATAGTAGTGCTGTGAACATTGTTGCATATGTATCTTTTCGAATAAGAGTTTATGTCTTTCTGGATATGTACCCAAGCTTTGTGCAGTGGCACTGTTGTAGCCAGTGAGGTTTATCCGAGGTATGATTATTGTTAATTGGATATATAACCAGGAGTAGGATTATTGGATCATGTAGTTGTTCTACTTTCAGTTTTTTAAGGAGCCTCCATATTTCCCATAGTGGCTGCACCAGTTTATATTCCCACTAGCTGTGTAGAAGGGTTCCCTTTTCTCCACACACTCTCCAACATTTATTGTTTGTAGACTTAACTGCTAATGGCCATTCTGACCAGTATGAGGTGATAACCTCACTGTAATTTGATTTGCATTTCTATAGACAGGGAGGTCTGGTGTGCTGTGATTAATGGGGTCGCAAAGAGTTGGACACAACTGAGCAACTGAACTGAACTGAAGAGTTAGTGATGTTGCCTGTTAACCATCTGTCTGTCTTTGGAGAAACAACTCATATCTTCTACGCATTTTTCGATAGTTCATTTTTTTGTTATTGAGTTGTATGATATGTTCATATATTTTGGAAATCAAGCCCTTGTCAGTTATACCATATGCAAATCTTTTCTCCCTGTCAGTATGTTCTCTTTCATTTTGTTTATGGATTCCTTTGCTGTGCTAAAGCTTTTACAAATTTGATTAAATCCCATCTGTTTAATTTTGCTTTTTTATTTTTATTTCTTTTCAACACCAAAAACCTTTCTATTAGGGTATAGCCAATTAACAATATTATGGTTTCAGGTGAACAGTGAATAAATATACATATATCCATTCTCCCCGAAACTCCCCTCCCATCCAGACTGCCACATAACATTGAGCAGAATTCCGTGTACTGTATAATAGGTCTTTGTTGGTTATCCATTTTAAGTATAGCAAATATAGCAGTATGTACTTGACCTTCCAGAGTCCCTAACTAACCCTTTCCCCTGGCAACCATAAGTTCGTTTTCTGTGAGTCTTTCTGTTTTGTAAGTAACTTCATTTCTATCATTTCTTTTTAGAGTCCACATGTAAGGATGTCATGATATTTATCCTCTGTCTGACTGCACTCAGTATGACACCCTCTAGGTCCATACATCTTGCTGCAAAGCATCTTATTTCATTCTTTTTAATGGCTGAGTAATATTCCATTATATATATGTACCACATCTTCTTCAGCCATTCCTCTGTCAATGGACATTTAGGTTGCTTCCATGTCTTGGCTATTATAAACAGTGCTTCAGTGAACATGGGAGTGGATGTATCTTTTGGGACCATGTTTTTCTCTGGATATATGCCCAGGAGTGGGATTACAGGGTCATATGGTAGCTCTATTTTTAAGGAACCTCCACACTGATCTCCTGGAGAAGGAAATGGCAACCCACTCCAGTATTCTTGCCTGGGAAATCCCTTGGACAGAGGAGCCTAGTAGGCTACAGTCCATGGGGTTGCATAAGGGTCGGACACGACTTAGCAACTAAGATACGAATAATGAATAAAATATATATAAAAGTGGTGGTAAATGTTATTAAGAAAAATACAGTAACACAAGGAGAAACAGAATGATTGGCCTGCTGTATTGTGCATAAATTTCTCTGTGCCCAAAACCTAGCACTCAGTGAATTTTCTAAGTACAGTGGCTTTGAATTCTGAAAAGTGAGAGTAGTAACATTAAAGATTAGAACAATGAAAATAAAAGCTAATGAGGTCTCTGTTATCTGAGCAAGTTGGAATAAGGGGGGAATGAGAAGGTCACATAGTACAAGAAAACCAAAAGAAATAGACTAGCAAGTCTGAACCCTTGTTCTAGGTTCTTGAGATTAGTTTCTGACTTGAAAGAAAGGAATGGTTTTTTTTTGCTGGGGCGGGGGGCGGCGCTGTTTACACAAATTCCTAGTTAGGATTTCAGCAGCCACACCCAGGGAAGATCTTGAAGCTAATCGTTTGCTTAGGAAAACAGAAGATGTCCATGGGACTGGAAAAATAGAGAGAGGATCAGAAAACGAATTGTTCCTCTTTATCTATTCTAGAAACACTAAACTTGGGAGTTTTTCTTCAGGACAGTTTTAAAAGAAGCAGTGCAATTAAACTTGAAATAGCCTTAACAGAGAAAATACCTAACACTGTTAATATTAAGAATGCATTGACAAACAGTAGTTACCCTTTGTTGATAATGCCTACTTTTTGGGCTAGCAGTTCAGTGATAGGTGGCACCACTGTACATCATCCACACTCTCTTCTGTTTACTACTCCTGCGTGCGCGTGCACACACACATGAACATCAGATTTACAATTGGCAAATGTATAGGAAAAATTTATCATCACATTCACCATTCTATAATATGATGGAATTACTGTAAATATAGTTTAAAATCCCACATTTTTATGACTTGGGTAATTTCCTTTTTATAGTGTGTAAAAATCAGATATGCTTCAGGAATTAGATGACCTTACTAACTCAAAGTAGGGAGGGGTCATATACGTAAATGCTGGGTAAGACCCAGAAGGCAAAGAGGCACAAAAATGTCTGAGCAGAAAATTTATTTTAAAAGGGAGTGGAAAGTTTCTTTTTTAAGATTAGCAGGGAAAGGATCATGGAATTTTATACTTGACGCAAAGAGATGTTTTGTCTTCTTTTATGGGGTAGAGAACAAAGATGAAAACAGATAATTAAATAATATTCAAAGCCCAACCTTACTTCTTCCTCAGTAATTTTTCCTCTGTGGACCAATATACTGGAAATCTTAGTAAATCACTAACAAAATAATAAACCTCATGCCAATCAGAAGATTCTAGATAAGGAACTCATAGGCAAGGGGTAGATAGACATTTGACACCAGACTAGGTGTTAGTTCAAATTCACAATCCCTGGAGGAGTATCAGACTAAGAAACAGATTCTGGTTGTTTTATATAGAATGTTCCAATCAGAACTGATGAAAAGATCAAAAAGTATATGAAAAAGCAGTGAATAGTAGTAAAAGGCTAGTATGAAAATACCAAATCAACTTTTAAAATTTCTTAAGAGATGATTAGAATCAGATCACCTGGATTTTAACCACGAGTTTACTATGCACTGGCTGTGTCACTCCAGGTAAACTATTAAATCTTTTGTCCTCAGTTTCATCAGTTCTAAAGTGGGAACAATAAGCAATGAAGATTTACTGTATAGTACAGGGAACAATAGTCAATATCTTGTTATAATCTATAATGGAAAATAATCTGAAAAAATATGTATATAACTCAATTACTTTGCTGTACATTATATACTTTGCTATAACACAGTATTGTAAATTAGCTATACTTCAATTTAAAGAAAAAAATGGGAACAATAATGGTTTCTCATGGGGTTACTGTAAATGTGTACAGTTGTTCTTAAAACATAGCATAGTGTCTGGAACATAGTGGACATTCAATATGTTATCTAGTATTGATTATTACTTACATAGCTAAACCCAGATAGGGGGAGTATTTTTTAATATTAAAAAAAAAAGGTTGAAGGCAGACGTATCCCCTCAATGATTGATTTTATCTACAGCATTAACCAAGTTTTTCAAATCAGGAAACTTAGGCCTCTCAGCCTACCACTTAGAACTAACTGTTAGCTCAACTATTTCCAATTACTTATAATCAGGTCCAGGTAAAGATTTTTTCAAAATTTATTTCTGTTGTTCTGGGGAAGCATTTGCCTCATAACATTTCTATTTTAGAAGTAGAATTTATAGTAATGAAGTTTAATATCCTAGCAGACAAAAAAAGTCTGCATAGTTTCTATAGAAATGTAGCTTCTGGAACAATTTCAAAATGGAACCCCAAAGACAGTGCATTAATATTGAGATATACTTGGAGATATTGCTACATTAAAAAAAATTATGTGCTTTATAAATTAATCTCAAGTCTGAGCCAGACACGGAAGGGTAGAAAGCCAGAATTCTGTACCCACATAATCAACAGTCTGTGGAAACTCTGGGAACCATGCCACTAGTCTCCAACCTAGCATAGTTGGGAAATGACACACTCTTTTAAGGAGCTCTTGTCCAGGAAATGAGTGGGTCACAAAGCATACCAGTAAGGTCCATAAACTTGTTTTATGAATGAAGAGTATGAGGTGTACTGGCTCCAAGCTGCAGCACCTTTATGAGTATGTTGTAATTTCTGATTCTTCAGTTTTTATCATGGTGATGGACTGATACAACAGAATTCTAACAGGAAAAAATAATGATGTCAGCCATAAGAATACTGTTCCATACTACTGCAGAATGATTTTAAATCAAGTTTTCGTATTTATCTCCAGTCCTAGATCAGATCTTCCCACCTGCCCCTCCCCACCAAAAAAGGAAATGGTGTATACAAAAAGCCAGAAACTTAAATCAATTTTATTCACACTTCTCATGAAAGACAATTATATTTTTACATAAAATCATTAACACAGAGAACAAGAAAACTCTTAAGATGAATATATCTGATTAGACACACAATATAGAAAGTAAACTGAAAATTAAAAATAGCATACTTTAGTGATTACATTTATATCATATTTTCTACTAATTTATAGCAGCATCAGTAAGATTCATGTATTCTTTAATATAAACTAGCAGCAAAAATATTTAACTACACAAATTCAGTAGATGTTCCCCCCACTGTTTCACTCATACAGAATTTATCACATTAACATAAAAAAACCACTTCTATTTCCTAAAGAAAAAGATGGGAAAGATTTCACAAGTCAGCAGGGAGGGGTGAGGAAGGAAGCTGAAAAAAATTGGTGGCAGTTACCAAAAAATAAATTCTCAACCACCTTGATCAACTATGGGTAGCTTCTGTGGCATCTCCATGCATGTGTATGTTAGTAAATAAAAGCTGTGTTAACTTTGCTTTCTGATTTAATACTGCAGCTGAAAAATATGTGGAAGTTCCCAGGAGGCCTGTCAGAGCCTGGAGAAGATATCGGTGGGTATCTTATATATTTATAATTGACTTGAAAATGCTGAATAAATTTATATGTTTACTTTCTTGCTCTAGAGCTGAGAATGAGATTTTAAGCTTTCTAATTGGTTTAGACTAAGTCAGAAAATTTCAGTGAAGTTATTCAGTGCTGATATAAAATTAATAGCAAAACTTAACAATTTATTCCATTAGTACAAATAATATCATTCAGAGCAAAACACCTGTTTTTTGGCTTAGGATTGCTTCTAGATTAATTTGAAAATGAGAAGCTTTGGATATACAGTTAAGGTTAGCATTAAGGGATATTTTGAGTTTGACTAAAATTGTTGGAGGGTTTCCCTGGTGGGTCAGACAGTTAAGAATTCGCCTACAATGAGGGAGACCTGGGTTTGATCCCTTAGTTGGGACTATCCCCTGGAGGAGGGCATGGCAACCCACTCCAATGTTCTTGCCTGAAGAATCCCCATGGACAGAGGAGCCTGGTGGGCTACAGTCCATGGAGTCACAAGAGTCAGACACAGCTGAGCGACTGAGCATAGCAAAATTGTTAGAACTGAACAAGAAAAATTCTTGACCGTTCTATCACAAGGTTGAGGAGAAACTTTTAAATGAAATGTGAAATATTTATAAAGGCAATTATTGAACAGTGGTGGTATAATTCTTCTGTTTATGGAAATTTTATCTGCTATTTGTTTTGGATAGTCAGAAAGCCAAAAGATGGTAACATGTCTCATGTGAGAAACTCTGAAATGAGAGATAATTTCCTAGAACAATTTACTGAGCTCAGTATTTAAGATAGGGAAGTTTGAAATAAGCAAAGAATTCTTTATGTCACTGATTTTACAGGAAATCGAAAGTAGAAATTGAGTTTTCCTGTCTCTTCCTTAAACCATTGTGTCAGGCACAGTCCCTATCATAATAAATCAATAGATAACTCATTTCATACTTAACTATTTTTCTATGACTTTTTCCTCAGTGTGTATATGTCCCCTATTCTCTTTAGCCATCATTTATATGAAGGCAGTGTCCTAAATTATTTTTAAATGTATATATATACTTGATTTTTTTTAATGTTCCACAGATACATTTTTAATGTTCCACAGATTCGTAGTATAGAGCCAACTCTAGCATCCTATAAGTAAATTGACTACATTCAAATATATCATAGCAGATTTTGGTTTTTAGGTACTTACTGACCTTTAGCTTAGACTTCCCTAGGTCTTCTGTTGAAATAAAAGGATTTTGTAGTATTGCCAGTGCTGAAAGAAAAAGCCATTTATTCTAGAACTCCGGATTATCTCACACTATCCTTATGTGATATGAGATCATGTGAACTAGTTAAGTGTCTGTTTTACATCCTTATCTAATCCATACTGGGCAAATAGCAGTCTACAGGAAGTGTGTATGGAGAAGGCTATGGCAACCCACTCCAGTATTCTTGCCTGGAGAATCCCAGGGACAGGGGAGCCTGGTGGGTTGCTGTCTATGGGGTCGCTAAGGGTCGGACACGACTGAGCGACTTCACTTTAACTTTTCACTTTCATGTATTGGAGAAGGAAATGGCAACCCACTCCAGTGTTCTTGCCTGGAGAATCTCAGGGACGGGGGAGTCTGGTGGGCTGCCGTCTATGGGGTCGCACAGAGTCGGACACGACTGAAGCGACTTAGCAGCAGGAAGTTTGTATAACTTCCTCTTCTGAACCTTGCCTTCTCAAATGAATAACTGTTTTCATTTGAGTTTTCATCGATATTCTGAATTTCAGATGTATTTAAATGTAAATAAACACATTTCCATACCAGGTAAGTACACTTTAGGTTTGAGTGTACTCCAGAACATTTCAAGTCCGTATAACTAGAAATTCACTACTTTTTAAAAATATTTGTGTTTATCACAACAACCCACCTAGTCAGAGTTGTTTTTAATGCCTCCAGCCATATGGAATTAAGAAAAAAGCAGCAACTGGCATTTACCATATTGCCTAGGAATAGGAAAAACTGAAGCATTGCCTCAGAAGTGATAAAACTCTGAAAGCAGCTAGAAATGATAAGTGACATAGAGATCTGAAAGACCATGTCTGTGTAGAGTACATTTCTGTTTTATACAGTACAGTAATAGATTACTCTTAATGATGAAGCCAAATCAATCAGGAATTATTTATTTTCTTTAAACTCTGTTTTTAGGAAAGTATGTAATAGGACTGCTGCCATCATAAATGTGCAAATGTTCATACTGGCTCTTAAGCAGTAAACACTAGTTAAAATAAGAAGCTCATTTGTTTGGAATCCTTCATTCTTTGATAAGTATTAGGTAAATGAAGCAGAGTACAAAGGTATCTATAGATAAGGTTAAAAACAGAAGCTGCCTTTCTGGGGGGAAAAAAAATCTCATTAGCACTGACAGGAAGAGAACCCCCTGTACAGCCAAAGGTCTGTAAAGCAGTGGGTCTGCTCAGAGCCCATCGGTATACCAGAGTGAGGGGGAGACACCAGGAAAATCCACATTCTGCACAGTTTTTCCTATTATTTTATTTCAACCTAATCCTGTTATTAAATATTATGAAATATAAGTAACAAATATAAACTCCATTTCATTATTGTCCTTTAACTAAATAAAACACTATGATGTTTTTAAACATTTCTATCTTTCAACCAGCAAAAATAAAAACAAAACCCTCTTGGTTTTTCCTATATTCTTCAAATCTATAAAAACCATTTTTCAGTTTACCTACAGTACATTTAAAATGATACAAGCAAATAAAGCACTTTATCTAAATTAAAATTTTAAATTCATCATAAAATCCTTGGAGAAGCGATTTCAATCTTAATATAGAAGGGGTTGGTTCCTCTAATTCTAAAAGCACTTACTTGCCCATTCAATTTTTAGTCAGTGACATCATGATTCAAGTTAATATAGGATCAAACTACCCAGGCAGTGCTGATTTTGAATCAGCTGCTGTGATGACGGCTAAGCCCAGCAGATTCACTCACCAGCCCCATCCTGTGCTTCTATAACATACAAGCAGGCTAGACAGAGGAATCAAATGCTAAACTCTTGACTAGTGTTATTAAGAGCTAAATAAGACATCCATGGTCATTTCAAAATGTTTAAAGAACTTTTTAAACATTTAAACAATTTTTAAGTCAGATCAGCAAATGACATGTAAAATTTAAGACTACTGCCACAATCTTTAACAAACTTAATACAAGTTTTTTAATACAACAAAAAATTATTTTTCTTAAGCCAAGTTTTCCTTAACATATATATTTTTCTATATTTTCAGTTTAAAAATATAATTTCTAACCATGTTTATTTGATCTTTGGCAAATCTCAATTAAAAAGGAAGTTCATACATAATTCAAATATGGCAGACAGATGTCATATTTTACACACTACTCTTCCTGTGCTTATTTCCAGAGCTGTTATTAGAAAAAACATTCCAACATTTCTTGTTTACTTGCTCTTCCTTGCCTATTCCTCACTAGTAGGACTACTGAAAAGCCAAATACAGTTTACAACCTGACAGACAAGAAAATGAAGGTATTAAAAGATATTTGAACAAAAATCTATATTTGTGGTAATTATGAAACTTCCCAGAAAAAAGACAAGGAAGGCAGCTTTTTAAAGGGCTTTTCATAAACACTTTGGGAGACAATGACAGCATCAAAAAATTACAGAAATCCCAGGTAGGAGGTTCATCTGGATATTTAGAAAGAGCAGCCACAAAAATAAGTTAATGGCAATAAAAATCCTGTCCTAGAAATTTGCATATTATTAAAAAATCAACTTTATAAAATGTGAAAACCCTGGTAATATTATAAAATTCTGTAAATTGCAAGTTTTTTTTAAACTTCTGATAACTGTAGCATTTTGGTGTTAGAAGAATGAATCCAAGTTCTTTGAAACAGCAAGAAACAAAGAAAATGCCAGAAATTACCATGGTGGGATTCCACTGACAGAAAAACAGACGAGCATAACAAAATGGTTATAAAGAAATCTGCTCTATGACTTCAGAGGCCTGATGGTCCCAGCAGAGACCAGGGATGCTTTGAATCATTTCCTAGTTCTATACATTATGCAGCTCTACAGACTTTTGTAAAGAAGAATGGATCATTTTTTCTTACTTCAAATGTTTATCAGTTTAGGCGGTTTTAATGGATAATCAGGAACAAGATAATAATAAAAAAATATACAGGAATATTAACTATAGCTTTGCAACCTATGTTTTCACCTTTTGGGAAATAAAGCAGGAAGAGTTTAAAAATATGTGACTCCCAAAATACATATATATAGATGGGTAAGCTTGCAAGTAGAAGCCAAAGAAATATTCAGTATTTCAAAAGCTTCTTAGCTATACAGTGGTAAGAAAATACTTTGTTATTTCAGGATGTCCAGGGGACAGAGTTTACAGGGAAAGCTTTCTTTTCTTAGGGTAAAGTTTTACCTTTTGAACTTTTACATAATAATGCTTCCTTATCTGAAAATCTTTGATTAAATTTCTAAAAGTATAATCCTTATTGATTTGTACATTTTCTTTTATATAGGAGATACAGCAGTTCGAGAAGTTTTTGAAGAGACTGGTATAAAATCAGAATTCAGATCCCTCCTGAGTATTCGGCAACAGCACACCCATCCAGGAGCTTTTGGGAAGTCAGATATGTATATTATCTGCCGCTTAAAGCCATATTCATTCACCATAAATTTTTGCCAGCATGAATGCTTAAAGTGTGAGTGGATGGATCTCAGTGATCTAGTCAAGACTAAAAATACGACTCCCATCACAAGCAGAGTTGCAAGGCTGCTACTGTATGGGTACAAAGAAGGGTTTGACAAAATTGATCTGACCATGGAAGAACTGCCAGCAGTTTACACAGGCTTGTTCTATAAACTCTATCACAAGAAACTGCCAGACAATTACAAAACTATGACAGGAGTGGATTAAATTCATATTTACATGTTTTTAAAATGTTTAAGTAAGTTGTACATGTAGATTAATGTGTGCCATATCATAGGAAGTAGTGGACATTTGGGTTAATAACTAAATATGACTTTAACTTTCTAATGTCTATAATTTCCATGAAAAAAACTTGTACACATTTTAAAACCTCTTTTCAAATGAAGCAACTGTATGAAAGATTGTAGCTTTAAGTAAGTTTCACTGGATAAAAGGAAATGATATATAAAAAGTGGAAGTGTATACATTTTCCAGGAATTTTTGCTGTTATTGTGTTTTTTCTTTTAAAAAAACTAAGGCAATGGTTAAATATTTTACTCTTACATAAAAGGTTATCTGAACAGTTACCCAAACTGAGCAGATCGCTGTACACATTTTTCTTTCTTCATTAACAAATTTCGGAAATATACCTCTTCACGTAAAATGAGATCAGATGCTGCCATTAAGATCAGCTCTTAGCAGACATTGGAAGAAAAAGTATAGCTTTCTGCCCAGGTCCTGTTTTGGGTCCAAGTTTATACTGCCCAGTTCGTTTCAGTGCCACATACCAACTGGAGTATTTCCTTGACCGGTAAGTATTGTAGTTATTAGACTCCAATCGTTCAAAAAAGAAACACTCGTCTGTAACACATTTCTGCAAGATAAAGAAAAAATTAGTAGTTGTTGTGATACTTTCATATTAAATATTTAAAGAAATAGTACGCAGTGCTTTGGGTTCAGCAGGACAGTCAAACTAGCAAGACTCAACAGGCCAAAATCTAACACAGATTTCTTATTCTGCAGAAAGATGCAGGACAGGAGCACAGCATGTCAGCAAGACAACTTGAAGCACATCTCTTTGGAGGAGCAGTCCAAGGACCATCCTGCAGCCTCACAACGGACAGGTCAGATATTGGGCAGCAAAAGCACCCAGGTGGTCTAAGAACCACACTGGCACAGAACTAAAACATCCCTTGAACATAGATTTTCAGTGGTCTCCACAAAGGATAAATCCAGTAACAGGAAGCATGCTACACTTAGGGAAATGCAAAGCATGGCTTTCACTTAGGTATTTATGGTCCATCCATCTCTAGTACTGTAACCCATGGGTAACCTTCCCATAAAGAAGAAGGGTTTTAGTAATACTTTACTCAAAGAAACAGAATTTATTCCTTAAATTAAGTTTTTTTTTCTAGTGACTGACACTGATTCTAAGGCATAAAGAGAATAATTTATTGTACAGAAAATTGCCAATGTATATAATGCCAAAAAATTGTACTGGAACATTGTAATACAGTTAGCATGTTCAAGGGCTTCCCTAGTGGCTCAGTCAGTAAAGAATCTGCCTGCAATGCAGGAGACCTAGGTTCGATCCCTGGGTTGGGAAGATCCCCTGGAGAAGGGCATGGCAACCCACTCAAGTATTCTTGCCTGGAGAATTCCAATGGACAGAGGAGCCTGGTGGGCTGCAGAATGTGGGGTCAGCATTCTCAAAACACTAATAGATAATGAGGAATAAATAATCTAGACAGTCCCTTGTGGGAAGGGAAACTACTCTGCCATCTTACTTCAACAGTTTATTAGAGGGGGTGGAAAATAGCTAGATTTATAAATAGTGAGACCTGGAAATAGTATTCCAAGTTAAAGAGTCCAATAGGCTGTTGCATTATTTCAGGTAAATGTTCAAAAATCAACTTCATAAGGCAGCACCTCTAGGGGGGAAAGTCAATAAGTGACTTACTTGATTAAAGGGAAAAGAAGAAAAACTATATTTTATGTTACAATTAGTTAAGTAAGTAGGGTAGGATGATAATTTTATATAGAAAACCATATAAACTTACACATATCTCCACATATAAACACAAAATGTATACACAGATCTATGACATAAACCTGTGGTTTTGTATTAGTGAGCATACCAGATTCCAGCTGATTTCTACATACTCAAATCTAGGAAACTTGAGGTCTAGGGAAATCCACATTCAAAAGACTTGAATCTTTTCCCAGATTCTTTGGTTCTAAGATAAACACAGTGGCACAGAGTGTGAGAAAAACATGTAAGTACAGCAATGAAAAGAACTGGCATGATAGTCAGTGTTCTAAAAGTAAAGTACTGAGAAAGTCCTAAAAGTGAATATTAGCTCCTTTAGTCAGCTTCTAGGGATAAGAATTTTACTTGGCTTGTTCTGACTACAGTTAACTTTCATAAATTGAAATGCAAATTTATCTAGTTTGCTCGTTTTTTGCAACTAAGAAAGCAACTTCAGACTTTGTGATGCAAATAAATCATAGGTAGCCTTACAGAGAAGCAGAAATTGCACAAGGAACAGCTGTATGATACAAAGGACTATCTTGGGGTTTTCAAAGAGATTCAAATGTGATAACAGTGGAATACGTATACTAACGTGAATATTCCACAGCCAGTATTTTCACTCTACGTTTCGTGAAATTACCGTGCTTCATGTGTTAAAGTAATACAGGTTATCTTGTCATTTTTCAGTGCCAGCAATAAACATCTTCCTCTTCCCTATTCCAGGTTTGAGATCAGAAGTAGAAGAGTAGAGTTAAAGGAAAAGTCATGTAATCATAAAGATAACATGAAAGGTCACCATTGAGATTTGGGCTAATTCCCCAGAAGTAGACCTAACCCACATAAGTTATCCTCAGGATGTTGATAAGCTCATTTTTTGGTGTTTGGTTAGCATCAAGGGTGTCCCACCTATAATGTTTGGCCCCACTGTGGGATATGTACCATACTAATAATATATACCTTCTCAGCCAACTGCTAATATTTTAGAGAAAAGGAATGATACCAGGGATTAAGTGAATAATACATCATGGAACCCACAATTTTTAAAAAGCAGAGGTTTCCTGTTCTTTTACACAGAGGGGAGAGAAGGAAACTGTGCATCTGTAACAAACATTCAGGCATGTAAGTTTACTAAATTGCTGCTATGCACTTGAAAACAAACTCCTTTTTAATGGGTAGTAGGGCCAAAATTCAGTCTCACTAAAACCAGGCATTTAACATCCCATTTTAAGTGATTTTCAGTTCCTTCCATTCTAAGTTTACAAATTCTCTTCACTGGCTGTGATGTCAGTATTCCTGTTAAAAATTGGTGCAATGTAATTTTTTTAAACTTTATAAACATATTTACAGAGCTTTTTTCTTATACTCAATGTTTAACTGCTCACCATTTCAAACTTAAGAGAAAAGAAAAAGCAACATCACAGAGGAAGTAGGTAAGTAGCTTCTAAGGGTTTATACAACTTGTTCTTCAAGGCCTTATTTTACATAGGCCCAGGAGCTAGGAAATCCCTTAATTCATGGTTATTGGCTGCTCTCATGCATAGGGTTTTATTTACTGTGTCAGCCAAAAAGTTTGTTCAGGTTTTCATACCATATTACAGAGAAATCAAAACAAACTTTTTGGCCAGCACAATATTATACTCAATGACAAATGAGGACTCCAAAATTCAAGGCTTTTAGTAACTTATTTCAGATTGTAGATACCCTTTGCCCATGTATCTATCAGATATCTTTTCATCAAATTTAATTTTCCATTTTTCAAAATTTAAGAACAGTTTTGGGACACAAAAAGTACATAGTTCAAATAATGCATTTATTCATTTAACATATATTTTCTTCTAGGCACTGGGATACATAAAGGAACAAATCTGAACAAGAATTGCCTCCCTTTTTGCTGCTCCAATTTTCACTGGTAGAGATATACAATAAACAGTAAGCATAACTGAATATATGATAAAGCTGAATAGGATAAGACAGAAATGGTGGGGGGGTCAGACTAGGTTTCGATATTAAATAACATAGTCACAGTAGGCTCTAGTATTTGAGCAAAAATTTGAAGGAGGTGGGGTTAACCCTCCAGATACCAGAGAAGAGCATTCCAAGCAGAGGGAAAAGCCAGTGTAAAATCCCTTCAACAGGATCATGCCTAGAGTGTGAAGCGCAGCAAGAGGGTTAAATAAAGCAAAGGGTTTGGAGGAGAAAAGGAACAGGAAATGAGGCAGAGAAGTAATGAGATATAAAGAGTCGTAGGCTATTACAAATATTTTGGCTTCTATCCTGAGAAAATGAAAAGCCATTATAGACTTTTGAGCATGATCTGATCTATTTTTCCAGGATTACTCTGGACCAAAGGCAGATGTAGAGACACCTGTTGGTGGCTTGCTCAGAACCTAGACAGAGAGGGAGACTCGGACCACAGGGGTGGCACTAGAGAGGATCAGAAGCTGTCTCCTCCTGGATGTGTTCTGCAGGTAGAGTTGTCAGAGTTACCTGACAGATCAGATGTTCAGGGTAAGAGATACTGAGAAGTCAAGGATGGCACTGACTTAGTGCCCAGTGATAGGCTTGCTAAGATGGGGAAGGCTATGAGTGGGAATGGGTTTTATAGGGAGAGATCTGGAATTCAGTTTTGGACATGTTGAGTTTGAGATGAATAGTAGGTATTCTAGTAGAGAAAAGTAATGTTTACTGAGCACTTACTATGTAACAGACATCACTTAAGCTTCTTTCCCTCTTACTAATGCTAATAACCACAGAATTGGAACTTGAAAAGTACTAATTTATTTGAAAGCTAGGAAGGGTGTTACAATAATTTCAGTAAACCATTATTCTCAGTCCTAAAAGGTATGGAATCTAAAAAATGAATGTAGATGTACATGTAAAAGAGTAATATAAATCTATCTTGTTTCAATGGTAGACCACACCTCAAGATTTTCCTGAATGCTATGTACATGAATCAGCATAGCTTAGGATCTTAATAAGATAAGGGACTTAATAAGCATTTGTTGATACTGATGAGTGATGCTAATGGTTTTAAAGATGGTGCGTGCTGCATCATGACCCCTTGTAGGAATCTAAATAGCAAACAATTGAACAGAGTTTGAAAAAGGATAATCAACATTTTTAAATAGTTTGATTTGTATTTCATCTAGACATTTTGAAATTTCAAAGTAAATTAAAAGAAAGTGAACCAGTGTGCGATACTTACACATAATGATAAACTAATTGCAGGAGATGGGAGGAACCAGGTTAGTCACTCTTGGAGTAGGTGGCTATAGACAAGCCAGCATGGAAGGCTAAAGTGGGTCATGTGATACTGGTGGATTAGGGTTGGATACATCAGCATGTACTCGTTTTTTAATATAAAACCATACACATGGTTAAATATGGAACTGTTTATAGATATGTTTATGTATATCCAGGTTGGTATATGCCTTGCCCTGTCAGGTAAGGCTGCCTAGAAGCAAACACCCAGATCTTGGTTTCTATTACCATTTTCTAATAGTATTAGAAGGAACCAAGCTCCTTAGAGAAATAGCTCATTCTAGGCTGGAGTAGGGAATATGCAAGATGAGCCTGGAGCACTCTTAGAGGCCGTAAGATAAGGAAGTACTCAAAAAAGCCCACATTGTCTGGGTTATGTGAAAGAGCATGAGAGCCAACTGAAAAAGCTCCCAGTGGTCAAAGCTGAAACAATTTCAAATACACAGCAAAGTTTTGGATTATAACCCAAAGCATAAAATTAAATACCCATGCACATACACTGATATAAATGATTAAATAAATAAATGGAGAACAGACAAATTTCTCATACAAAAGAATTCCAAATAATTTATGTAGCTACTTCCTCAAGGAGATGGAGCATAAACCCCACCCATCCCCACCCCCCAGTCTCTTAAATGTAGATTGTGTATAGTGACTTTCTTCCAAAGAATACAGTACAGAAAGGGGTGATTAGGAGTAACTTTACCGTGGAGACAAACACTACCTCAGCCAGGTGATCAAGGTTTATTAGTGGTAAGTCTGTTCTCTGATATGATACAATGAAAATATAGCACTTTACCTCTGTGATCTACCTCCCAAACACTTACAACCCACCATGTCTAATCAGTCAAACCCAAACTGAAAGACCTTATTTGACCAGTACTCCTCAAACTGTGAAATCATAAAAAGGAAAGTCTAAGGAACTGTCAAGAGTGTATAGGAGACTGAAGAGACAGGATAACTAAATGTGGTATCCTGAACTTAACCTTGGAACAGAAAAAGAACATAAGGAAATATGAATAAAGTGTGAACTTTAGCTAATAATGATATATCAATGTATTGACTCATTAGTTGTGACAGAGGTGCCATGCTAATGTAACATGTTAATAGGAGAAGCTGGGAATGGAGTATATAGATGCTCTGTATTATATATTCACAACTCGACTGAAAACGTAAAATTATTCTAAACCTAACCCTAGCGCTACAGTGTGACTACAATAAGAGCATCTTTCAAGTAACTGAATTTAGTGACTCTTATTACACCATGACGAATAAAAGCATCTCATTTATTTTTGTGCTCTAAAACACCCAGATACAGATCATTTATTTATATACACATATCTGCTTTATTTCACCAGACTATAAATGCCATATGGGTAGAGACTGTCTTCTGTTGTTTTTCTTCTATTGCTGTAACAGTACCTGGCACATAGTAAGTGATCAATAAACATTTATTAAATTAATGAGTAAATGAAACTATTTTATATAGGCTATAGTAAAATACCATTCAGTGACCCTGCAAAATCGAAATAAACGTTAAAGAACTAAGACCAAGGAAGAATTCAGAATAAGTATTGAAATATAGAATATAGTCTCATTTTTATGAACTATTTATATTTAGTTCCTAAGGAAACTAAGCCAGTTGGCCCATTTCAAGAGTTGGACTATCCTAACAAAATCTGTGAGGATCTTTATGACTCAGGATGCCTGGGTTCCAGTCTTGCCTTGATCCCTAACTACTTCTAACTTTTAACTCGTAGGTTCTGAACCTTACTTTTCTCATCTGTAAAATAAGATTGGATTAGATGATCTTTAAGATCCCTCCCAGTTTTTAACAATTTTTAAGCCTTCAAACAATCTTAAAGCCCTGGCACACTAAAAGAAAGAAAAAGAGTAAATTCTCCTCTCCTTCCCTCTCACCCCAATCTCCTGTCCTTACGTATTGGCCTCAGAATTCTCATGCACGTCTGTTAGACTGACCCTTAGGGCCATTCCACCATGCTGTTTTTTGGATAATTCATCCTTTTACAGTACTTTGATGTTGCAGTTTTAACTTATGAGTTTGCTCAACATGAATCCAAAAATGCTTTTGCTTACCCCACTTCTGAGAATTAAAGACAGACATGATGTCAGTATCAGTGTTGACTATTTCAGAACAAAATAAAACAGAATGTGGAAAGTTAAAAGTAAGTTTAATCTAATCTTAATATTGTAGTATATACGTAGCCTGTGTAAAATTTCATATGATTGGTTTCTTAAAAAAAGCAGTAGTTCTTAATATGCAGTAATGTTTGCATCTAATCTAGTGTTAAGTGTCAGTTACTCAGTCACGTCTTACTTTTCGAGACCCATGGACTGTAGCCTGCCAGGCTCCTCTCTCCATGGGATTCTCCAGGCAAGAATACTGGAGTGGGTTGCCATTTCCTTCTCCAGGGCATCTTCTGACTCAGGGATCAAACCCAAGTCTCCCACACTGCAGGTGGATTCTTTACCATCTGAGCTACCAGGGAAGCTTTTTATCTTTTAAAAATGATTTTAAATAAAATTAAAATGATATATATTGCTCTTTAATTACTGCATTTTTCTGACAAATTTAATCAGTATATTTTGCCAATCTAAGTGAACCCTCAAAAATCTCTTTACCTTACTTTACTATGCATGTAAGTTTCATTTCATTATAAGGCCCTCTATTTGATAAGTAAAAAAGTATTTTACAGTAATTATTATGTGTATCCTCAGATAATATAATTTTTGCATATTTCACTTTTATGGATCAACACAGGTCAAATACATTCTAATACTAAGTTATTTTGTTTAGGTTATCACAACATCACATAATACAGAAAACAACGTGCAACTTTCACTAACACTGAGGTTTGGTGATTTAAACTTAAGATCACAGTTAACCTCATTATATGCAATTTTTGAACACTGAAGAAATCAAATTCTAATATTTGTTATGGGCTTCTGTTGCTCATAGCAACAAAATTTATCTTGCTATGGAGTGGAATAAGGAGTCTGTTGTATGTTAAAGAATGCTCAACGTCAGCCTTAATTTATGCTTTGGCAGATAAATATAGTTACTGCTTGTACATTTATATTTTCTAGCTTCGAAGAGGGGGAAGAAGACCCTTTACATATGAAGATGTTGGAAAAAGAGGTACACAACTTAAGTCTTGTTTTTATACTCTCAACTGGTGGTAGTCAACCCTAATGAGAAACTAAAATGTTTTGTTATCCAGAATGCTCTTTCTGAGGGGAGGGAAACAAGTTTTACAAATCTGTGTAGGAATCACATACAGGGGGAAGAACCCAGGGATGTGCCATAATACAGCTGTTTGAAATAGGGCCCCATAGAAGAAGAGTGGAAAGAATTATGCTTTTGGCAAGTTTAAGTTCATAAACCCCAGTGTCTCTACATAATAAGGAACATCTGCATCCCCACGTGATGGCTACTGGTCATAACCTTGGACTTAACATGTAAAGTCGTTTTGTTTTTTTCTTACATGCCCAGTAGTCTCTGGAAAGTCACCTGAGTGGGTCCTCGCTGACATCCCTAGCTATGGGATGTCTTACCATCAGTGATACATTTCAACCCAGTAAATGTTGGCAAGATGATATTAATAGCCAAGGGTCAAGACTTTTTATTTCGTATCTAAAAGCTGCTGTTGACAGCTCAATGCCTATGGATCTGGTTCCAAGAAGTATGCCACTTACTGAAGCACCTCCTTGGTTTGGGGAGTAGAGATACTTACTTTTTCATCTGAAAATTGACACAGCACACCCAGACTAATCTGGAAGAGGGTTGCTGCTGAAACGCAAGGCAGAAAGCCATAAAAACTGAATCGTAAGACTAGAGATTAACTCATGAACTTGGCAGGAATAGCTTCTAGGACGGGAGCTGGAACAACTGGATCTTGGCTGGTGCCATTCCTCAAAGAAAATTGATAAATCCTCAATTTTCCATTTTTGTGTAACAACTGTGGCTTTGTCCCTACAGAGTTTGTGGTAAATATCTGAGCATTGCTGATTTAACTCTTGGTATACCGATCTGAAGGAAGTCTGTTCTAACAGGAAGAATAATAACATATCCAAGGGGACAGATATATATTTAAGACTAAAAATGCCATGACCATAAATATTGTGAAAGGTCCTGCTTATTAGCTAAGGGAGAAACTAGAAAACACTGTTCATTTTAGAGTAGTTTATGCTTCTGATGGTACAGAAGCAAGTTTGGGACACCTAATGCCTATTTAGCAAGAGATGGAGTCAGAATTCTCTGAATTCTAACTTGTATTCTGTGAGAATGAGAAGAAAGCTCAGTTTTTTAGGTCTAGTGTCGTAAATTTTCTCCTCTTGTACAACCCCAGTAGTTCCAGAGATGCACTGTAGAGTAGCTTCTCAACCTGAATATCCATCAACAGATGAATGGATAAAGATGTGGTATATATACAAATGGACTAGTACTTAGCCATAAAATAGAATAATGCCATAGAAGCAACATGGATGGACCTAGAGATTATCATACTGAGTGGAAGTCCGTCAGACAGAAAGAGAGAAATACCACATATCACTTATATGTGGAATCTGAAAAATATACAAATCAACTTATTTACAAAACAGAAACAGACCCATTGACATAGAAAACAAACTAGTGCTTACCAAAGGGGAAGAAGAATAAGGAGTTTGGGATTACCAGATACAAGCTGCTATATATTAAAAAAAGCAACAAGGTCTACTTTATAGCACAGAGAGCTATATTCAGTATCTCGTATAATCTATAAGGGAAACTAATGTGGAAAAAAATGTGTGTATGTATGTGGTGGTGGTTTAGTCGCTAAGAAATGTCCAGTTCTTGCAACCCCAAAGAATAAACTGCCAGGTGCATGTGTGAGTAAAACTGAATCACTTTGCTGTATACCAGAAACTAAAACATTATAAATCAACTAAACTTCAATTAAAAAAAAAAAGTTTTCATAAATAAAGTAGAATAGCTTGTTATCATCACTTTAGATAATTACAGAGCTTTTTATCATTACAGATGAACCTATGTTCCAGCCTATGTTCTCAAGATAAATAACCCCTCCAGTGACGATCTTACAGGACCACCATGATTACCAGGTTACTGGATCTTCTAATCTCAATAATGGAAAACCACAAGGTAAGAATCTGAAGTCACTCACTGAGCCAGACTGAGACAGACATAGCAAAGTCTGGAGCTTTGAAACCATTTTGACTAGTGTTGTCCATAGTTAAGACAAAAGCTAATTTTGTAATCTCCTTTCTTATCTCCACCACCGTTACTGTCTGGTGGTAGCAAAATCAACACTATTACAGAAGACAAAGTGATTCATGCTGTGTGTGTCTGTCACATCCCGAGGTGAAAATACTGGAGTTAACCTTAGATTCACTGTCCTGGAAATATTTAACATGCTACTTCAGTACATTCATATTACATCATCCCTTGAGTTGACAACAGGCTTGTAGCAAGAACAGTGGAAGACTGTTCACTGCTATATACATATATTTTTTTTTTTTGCCTAGAAAAGTTTATCCGTTCCCCTTCTTTATCCACTACCTATGATACTGATGACACCAAGGTCAACACAGACCTGTAGAGGTCCAAACATAATTCCAACCATGTAGTTACACATTTTCACCTGAATTTCTCTTAGACAACTCAAACTAGATAAGACTAAATTTGAACCTGTATTACCTTTTCCTAGAACTTGCTCTTTTCCTCTAACCCCTTTCTCATCCACCTCTTCATCCAAACTGGAAACCCAAATGTCATCTTTGACCTTTTCCTTTATTCCAGTCCTACACCTGAGCAACTTCATTGCTCCATCCTGTTATTGCCAGGTTCTTATCACTTGCTTGGACTATTCCCATAGCCTTCTAACTGGTCTGTCTCTGCCAGTCTTAGCCCCCTCCAATCCATCCTCTACATTGCTGCAAGAGAACTTTCTCAAATTCAAATCTGATGTGTGTCTTCTTAAAATGCTTCACAGCTTCCCACTGCTGACTGCAACATGACACATTAGATTACCTCAGCAGACAGTTTACCTGCCTCTCCAGCCACATCTCTTCCCTTCTACCTCGTACTGCCTTTGTACCCTACACTCCCACAGTAGTAAACTGTACTTCTGGAGAGACTCCTAGTAAGCTTCCTGCATCCATGTCTCTGCATGTGCTATGTCCTAAAATTACCCATAACCCAATCTCCATTCAATCCTCTTATACGTCATCTTCCCCAATCTAGACACATTTAATCACTTCCTTTGCTATACTATTTCCTATCTCAAAACATTTTACTTCCTCTCCTATATTTAAAATTTATTCAGTTACAAAAAGGGAGAGAGAAAGCACCACTACACCTAGACTTTTATTTATCCTGCAAAAATCACAAACATAATAGCATAATAAATATATCTTAATCACATGATCAGTGAATATTCTTTTTCTTTTTAAGTATGTTTCAGTCCCTTCAGAAATCCAAAGATGATGTACAAATGGCCAAGAG
This sequence comes from Moschus berezovskii, assembly GCF_049115385.1. Taxonomy (NCBI): domain Eukaryota; kingdom Metazoa; phylum Chordata; class Mammalia; order Artiodactyla; family Moschidae; genus Moschus; species Moschus berezovskii. The sequence continues at coordinate 38,270,373 of NC_142478.1, forward strand.
GCACATGAAAAGATACTCAACATCACTAATTACTAGAGCAATGAGGTATCACCTCACATCAGTCAGAACGGTCGTTAATTAAAAAATCCATAAACAATAACTGCTAGAAGAGGGTGTGGAGAAAGGGGAACCCTCCTATACTGCTAGTGGGAATGTAAATTGGTACAGTCATTATGGAGAATAGTATGGAGGTTTCTTAGAAAACCAAAAATAGTTACCATATAACCCAGCAATCTTAACTCCTAGGCATATATCTGGAGAAAACCGTATTTCAAAAAGATACACGCCACTCCAGTGTTTGTTGCAGCACTATTTACATAGCCAGGACATGGAAGCAACCTAAATGTCTATCGACAGAGGAATGGATAAAGAAGATGTGGTATGTATATACAATGAAATATTACTCAGTCATAAAAAAGTGAAATAATGCCATTTGTAGCAACATGAATGGACCTAGAGATTGTCACACTGAGTGAAGTAAATCAAAGACAAATGTCATAAGATATCACTTTATGTATAACTGACTCACTTGGTGTACAGCAGAAACTAACGTGACATTGTCAACTACACACCATTAAGTTAATTGAAAAGAAATCCAAAGATCTTCACTCAAAAAAACAATCAAAAACTATCTGTATAAGCTAAAAACACCAGTATTGTTAGGTCCCTTCTGTGAGGAAAGTTATAGAGAGCTTCTGACTGCTACTGGTATTGGTATAATGGCTGAGGTTTGTATATACACACACTTTTAGGTACACATCTTTTCTATTCCCACAATGACACAAGCAGGGTCTGTGTCTTTTTTACTGCTCTGTTTCCCTGCATCATTCCCCACGCAGTCTGGTCAACAGACTTGCAATCCCAATTGTAATAATAATGGTGAAGCTGACAGAGAACCTGCATTAATGGAGAAGAAACTAGCCAGGAGTGGGGACCCTGGAGTGGCAGTGATTAAAAGTTTAAAGTCTCTGCTCTTAAATGAGCTTATATATCAATGAGAAGAGGAGGAGGAGGTAAAAATTTTGAGCACCTACTCTGTATAAGAGACCCTGATTTTGGCACTTGATATAAATTAGTCTGCACAAAAACTGAAATAGGATCATTATTGTCTCTATGTTACAGCTAAGGAAATGCACTCAGAACAGTTTGCCAAGGAACACACAGCTAATAAGTGGCAGAGCCAGCATTTGTTACTAAGTGAGGAGCCCACAGGCTTTCCCTGTGTTTTATAACTAAAGCTTAATAGCTTTTCAGCAAAATGCAGTGAATTAGAGTGCCTACTCGGGAGTCAAGACCACCTGGCGTGCCCTCCAGACTCTGCCTCACACGAACTGTATTTTCTTGGTTACTTTACCGCTCCCTCAGAACTATAGTTTTTGCATCTGTGAAATAAGAGTATAATAGTCTATTTATATGAATGTGAAGATTATGTGGTATAATACTTGCAAAACCTTAATAAAAATTTAATAAATACCAATACTAGTAAATTCACAGCAATAATTAAAAAAAATATAAATACAGAAAGCATGACTTACGGAAGCCAGTAATCTTCCATCTTCTTTCATAGCAAGGTAACGGTTCGCACACACTCCTTTGATAGACACAACCCCTCTCTCTTCTGCTTGAAGTTGTAGTTTGACTGTAACAAAAAAATTACCTTTGTAGCATCACAGGAGAATGAGGCTACCTACACATTTATGCAACATACAGGGAAAAGACGAGACACGTGGGCGAGTCCACCCTGGCAAGGAGCTGGGGGCTGAGGTGAAATGTCAATTAAATTCTATTAGAGCGAATGACCCACTAGAGCACAAGTGCCTCCGGACTCCCTTCTCACTCCAGTGTCAGTGAGCTGATAAGAGGGACAGATGGAGAACTTCTCTTGTTCAATAGGTAATTACTTCCACTCGGCCTTGTTAACTAAAGATTTTTTTTTGAGTGAACATATTTGAAGGGTACATAAATATAGAAACCAATTAAGAGAATTTTCATACTACTGCTTAAGTTTAAATTCTTTAAAAGCTATTTTTAACCTGTTCTTCACAAATAAAATATAATTGCTCACTATTATCTTTTGGTTTGTATTCCCTTGAGTTTCTTATTTCTAGCTTTCCCTTCAGAAAATACCAAATATATTCATCTGTCTTTATGGACAGATTTTGATATATAGATTTTGTTTTTCAACTAGATATTTGCAAAAAAATAATGTTTACATTTGCTTATATGGTGTGATGGAGACTTTCAGACTATAAGATCCTGAAGAGGATGACCTATTAAACAGATTGTCAGAAAACAACAAAAAAAAAATAGATATTACATAAGCATGATAATGCTAGGTGGACAAATCATCATCAACTCAGTGAAAATTAAGTTTAAAATTTCTCTTTTGCTATTCAGAGGCAGCAATCTCCAAAATGTATTTTGACTAACAAAGATTACTTAAAAAACAGGTTCTGGGGCCAGTTAAATCTAAGAAATTCTTGGTAAGTCAAATTAACTCTTTACTGTCAAACTTCTCAGAACTGTTCTTCTCATAACCTGCATTACAAATTAGCACAAAGGGAATCAAGTAAAAAAGACATCTGTTGGACATTTAATTTTATGTCTGATTCTCCTCAAAGTACCAGTCACTCCAGGTGAAATTCTTCTGCAGAATCTTAAAAGATACAAAGTAAAATATAAATAAACAAGATACAAAGTAAAAGGAATATAATCAAGTCAGGAAGCAAAGTTTTTCACAACATTATGGTAAAATGTAGAAAGTAAGATTTATTTTTGACAAATATAAAAGCAAAATTCTATTAATGATTAGATCCTTAAGTCATATATGATACATGAGCTTCTCTTTTTAACTCATGAGGTTGTATAAATGCTCATGACTGCACAGTCAATAACTATACTTTTTTCTGGCACTTTATCAATAAACTGTAGCCTAGCTTTAGCCTACCATTTTGTAAATGTATAATTACTGTTCATAAGGCAGATTATGGATATTAACGTGTGGTCAATACCAGTGACTCAGAACCAAAAGTAAATGTCATTCATTTATTCATTGGCCTTTCATAGATTCCTTGGGAATTCACGTTTGGATACTGTTATTTGCTAAGCCACTAAAAAGTAAACTGTCAATTCCTGAAAAGTGTTTCTATTACCATATAGGCTAATCCACAAAATCATAGATTTTCTTTAAAAACCATCAGATCTGAGGTATAAAGAGATCTAAACAAACAAAATTTCACTTAAAGAATTCCACACTTTGGGTCCCTTCCCCACAAAAAGAGATGACCTGCTTTCATTTTTAACAGGAAGAAGAAGAATCCTGCCAAAATGGGGAGTATGAATAAACCAGCTGAACTTTTACAAACTGTTAATAGCTGCTGATATCAAAGAGCAATTCCATACCCACCTGCCAGTTCTCTCCTACAGAACTGGCACCTAGTGTACAACATCACACCCGAGAGGCAGAAGACAGAACAGAAGGGCCTCAGATCCTTCTGAATCACCTATGTTTTGCTGAGTGCAAAGCAGCTATCCACTGAAGGCTGGAAGCAGAACAGAGCTGAGAGCACCCTGAGAAGCACTCAGCCTTCACCAAATGAAAAGGAGAATGGAGAGAGATCTGAAAAGACAAGGTAGAGTTCAAAAGCAAAGTTTTAAGTCCTGAACTACCCAAATAGTTAACAGCTGGGCCATTTTTGTCTCATAAAAATGGAATATGGAAAACTACAACCCAAAAGAAGGCAGGAAAAGAGAAACAAAAGGACAAAGAACAAATGGGGTAAACAGATTCCAAGATGGCAGATTAAACCCAACCATATCAATAATCAAATATAAAGGAACTAAATACTTCACTTTTTAAAGGAAAAAACTGTCAACAAGATAAAAGGCAAAACCCAACTATGTTGTTTACAAGAAAAGCACTTTAAATACAAAGATATGAGCAAGTTGAAAATAATGTGGGAAAATACGTAAGTTGCACACTCTAATTATCAAGAATGCTGGTATGGCTATATTAGTATCTGATGATGTGGACTTCAAGGCAACTAGTGTAACTAGATATGAGCAAAGTTATTTCATAATCTTGAGAGATACCTCAAGAAAAAAGAACTGAATTGTCTGAAGCAAAAATTGACAAATCAGTAAGTATATGGAATATAAGAATAACATTCTTAACTAACCTGATCTGACATTTTTTCCTTTTGCAATCAGGTAGGTTTCATTTATCTGAGAATTTATTCTCTTAACATCGTCATTTGAAAACTATGCTTTAAAAAAAAAAAAAACTGCCAGCATGGTAAGTGATCCTATGCTTATTTGCCTAGCTGACTTGAATTGTTCATATCAGTTAACTCCAGTTTAGAAGTTCTTTTTCCAGAGTTACCATGGTTTAAGTATTGTCAATGGCTCTTGTACTAAACTATTGGTGCCCCTGGTACTTTTGTTAAGTCATGATATAATTCATGTATGATACAATTCTTGTATTCGTGATTCAGTGGTTTTTAATACAGTCATGAGGTTGTGCAGCCATCACCACAATCAGCTTTAGAACATCTTCATCCCACACCTCCTGTGTTCCCAGTACCACCATCCCAACGCTAGGCTGCCACTAATCCACCTCCTATCTCTATAGATGTGCCTGTTCTGGGTATTTCATACAAATGTGGTCATACAATATGTGGTCTTTTGTGACTGGCTTCCTTCACTTAGCATGTTTTCAAGTTTCACTCACGTTATAGCCATCAATCAGTACTTCATTCTTTTTTATTGCCAAATAACATTCCATTGAATAGACCACATTTGATTTACCCACCTAGTTTGATAGACATTTAGTTAGTTTCCAGTTTTTGGCTGTTATGAATAATGCTCCTACAAACACTCCTGTACAAGATTTTGTATAGACACATTTTCATTTCTCTTGGGCACATACTAAAAAGTCAATATGGTACTGTTTAATCATTTGAGAAACTGTCAGATTGTTTTCCAAAGCAACCATTTTACATTCTCACAAGAAATTAAGGGGTCCAATTTCTCCACATCCAGGCCACTTTTTTTTGTAGTCCTGGGTTTTTGTTTTGTTTTCCTATTATAGTCATTTTGATTGGGTATAAAATGGTTATCTCTTAGTTTTCATTTGCATTTTTCTGATGCTGAATATCTTTTCATGTGTTTATTGGCTATTTGTGTATCTTTAGAGAAATGTCTATTCAGATCCTTGGCTCATTTTTTAAGTAGACTGTCTTTTTCACATTGAGTTGTATATGTTCTAGATTCAAGTCCTAATCAGATATCTGAAGTGAAGTGAAGTCGCTCAGTCGTGTCTGACTCTTTGTGACCCTATGGACTGTAGCCTACCAGGCTTCTTCGTCCATGGGATTCTCCAGGCACGAATACTGGAATGGGCTACCGTTTCCTTCTCCAGGGGATCTTCTCGACCCAGGGATCGAACCCAGGTCTCCCGCATTGGAGGCAGACACTTTAACCTCTGAGCCACCAGGGAAGATATCTGACTTGCAAATAAATATCTTCTTCCATGCTGTGGGTTATCTTTTCACTTTCTTGATGTTACCCTTTGATGCATAAATATTTTTAATTTTCATGAAATCCAATTTATTGATTTTGTTCGTTCATTGCTTGTCATATCTGAGACACTATAGCCTAACCCAAGGTCATGAAGACTTATGCCTATGCTTTTCTCTTGTTTTAGTTTTACCTTGTATATTTAGGTTTTAATCCATTGTTTTTGTATGCTGTATAAAAAACCAAGTGTATGCCATATTAAACATGACTGGTTTTAAGCCAGTTTTTGTATGCTGTATAAAATACCAAGTGTATGCCATATTAAACATGACTGGAAATAACTGCATTTATGAGTAACAAGAGGAAGAGGAAGTATCTCAATTAAGAGATGTAAGAAGCATATCATCCAAAAGGGAACTATACTTTATCTGTCTCTATCCCATGCCAGGCACACAAAAATACCTTGTGAACATTTGATGAGTTGAAAGCATCTCATGCAAAAGAAAAATGGATAAAGGAACTCATTGCTGTAATGTCCTTGGTATTGTACATGAGTATTATACAGGTGCTATGAGATTACAGAAAATGACATATATTATCAGATGAAAAAATCTGAGAATCTTTCTAGGAGAGATGAGATTTGAGCTAAGGTTTGAAAGATATGTAGGAGATAATATCACAAACAAGGTACAGGGTAGGGAGATTAAAAGAAATGATATTCCAGGCAGACTGTCATTTCAGGACTGAGGCAGGAGACAGCCACAAAGCCTAAACAGCCAAGTCTGAGACAGCTCGAGCAACAGGCAAAATCCAGACTGAGAAACCTCGCAGGTCAAATAATCTAGTTTCCTCAACAATCAATTAATTACTATGGAGGAAAAACAAGATGGAAGGAGGACCTGAGACTAAAAAAGGCCTAAAGCTCATACTTTAAAAAGCAAAACTAAACTAGAATATTTAAGGATGCCTATCACTGTGGTGAAACTACTAAGAAATTCAAAGTATTTAGAAATCTGTGTATTTATTAGAGAGGCAGTGGACACAGAGAGGTGTCTGGGGTGGCTGGCAAAGTTCTGTTTGCTGACCTGAGTGGTGATTATAAGAATGTTCACCAATTTGTTTTATATGGTTTCCTGTATCTACATTATATTTTACATTTTGAAAGTTCTTAAAAACAGTCTACAATAGAAAACCTTTCTAAATTGGACCTCTGAACCCTGATAGAGTCCAGGTCTTTTCAGCATGCTGGAGACCACCAACCTATGTTCAGGTTTTAGATGCACAGAAGTCAACAATTTTGATAAACATAAGACTTCTCGTGGCTTTTTAATGTTGATATTTAAGTCCAGTAAGAGGGGCAGGATGAGAAGGGGACGACAGAGAATGAGATGGCTGGATGGCATCACCGACTCGATGGACATGAGTTTGAGTGAACTCCGGGAGTTGGTGATGGACGGGAGGCCTGGCGTGCCATGATTCATGGGGGCGGGGGAGGGGGTGTTACAAAGAGTTGGACACGACTGAGCGACTGAACTGCAGAGACGAACTTGGAAAAATAGTGTGTTATCCAAGCTTAAAATTCAACTTTTTTCCCCCTCTGCTGTAGCATAAAAACAAAAGCTGTAAAGCACAGAATTGAAGAACCTTATCATTAGGCAAGCTTCCCTTGTGGGTCAGCTGGTAAAGAAACTGCCTGCAATGTGGGAAACCTGGATTCGATCCCTGGGTTGGGAAGATCCCTTGGAGAAGGGAAAGGCTACACACTCCAGTATTCTGGCCTGGAGAATTCCATGGATTGTATAGTCTGTGGGGTCACAAAGAGTCAGACACGACTGAGCGACTTTCACACACTCACTTCACTAGTTGTCACTTGGCCCCATCATAATACAGTTACATCTTAAATCCCATCTACAATATCCATAAACAGTTGTTTACTTTTTACTTGACAGTCTTTAGCAAAGGAGAATTTACATGGTCTTTCTAAAATTATTTTGATAGGTAAGCAAAGAAAGAAACTCTGATCACAGTAAGTACTACTCAAATGTTCAAGTGCTCAGACCATTAACATCTGACCCATTTAGTTACGCAGTATAACCAAAAAGTCAGCCAAAGGATTATTTCAATGTGACGACTATGGCTCAAAACATTTTGCAACTCCTTCTTTGGAATTTGTATCATTTTCTTTTGAACAGGCTCAAAGGATGATAAATCTTAAAATCATAAATACTAATAACTTGTTAGAGCTATAAAGGACTTAGAGGTCACGCAGTGCACCCTGCTGCTGCTAAATCGCTTCAGTCATGTCCGACTCTGTGCAACCCCATAGACGGCAGCCCACCAGGCTCCCCCGTCCCTGGGATTCTCCAGGCAAGTACACTGGAGTGGGTTGCCATTTCCTTCTCCAATGTGTGAAAGTGAAGTTGCTCAGTCGTGTCCAACTCTTTGCGACCCCATGGACTGTAGCCCACCAGGCTCCTCCATCCATGGGATTTTCCAGGCAAGAGTACCGGAGTGGGGTGCCATCGCTTTCTCCAGCAGTGCACCCTACTCATTTATAAATAAAGAAGCTGACGTTTAGAGAGGTTTGTCCCTGGTAAAAGAATATGGTTTTTGGAAACAGACAAGTCAGTGTTTCCTAGAACAGGGAATACATTTATTCATTCAATAAACATTTGTTAGTAACAGCTATGTGCCAGGTACTGTGCAGAGCAATAGGAAGCACAGAGAGAAATACTTCAGTCTTTGACCTTAAGAAACATACAGTGTTGTCAAGAAGAGAGATGGTACAGGTAACTAAACAAGGTCAGTACTGTAAGTGCCATGAGAGGAATTCACCCAAGCTACCCAAGAGCACTCAGAAGGTACACTTAACCTAGCCTGGAGAGGAGAGACTTCCTGAAGCAGTGACAACTGAATGGAGACCAACAGAATTAGCAGGAGTTAGGAAGAGAGCAGGAACAACAACAAAAGCCTCCTGACAAAACTTGCAAAGGAGAAAGAGACAGACAGCATGGCATAGCCACAAACGTCAGGTTCACAGCACAGTGAGGGTGCTGTGTGTGCTGTGGGAGAGGGTGTCATGGGACAGGGTGAGGCCAGAGGCTCTGAATACCGTGTTAAGGAATTTGAAAAAGAATGAGTGCTTTGCATAAAATTGGATGGAGAGAAGTTGATAAATATGCGAGAAAAGAAGGAAGCAAAAATAGATCTGAAGATAACGAAGGACACAGGCAAGTAAGGAAAGAACGGTTTCTCTTTGTTGAAGTGGGATATACAAAAGGAGAGACAAGTTGGCAAGATGATCATATACGTTCCCTTAAGATAATACTGGAAGTCTGGAAAATGCAGACACAGGCATCCAAAAGATATTCAGCTCTCTGAATATGGAGCTCAAAGAAGAAATCTGCTAGAATAAAGATCTGGTTAATCATAGCAAACAGTGGCTACCTTGGATGCACAGGCTGCTCCAAACCCACAAAGGAAGACAAATGAGATCCAGAACAGTGGAGCAGGCGTGAATTAAAGGGCAGAGGACGGAATCCTGGGGAGCACCAGCATTCACAGGAGGAGTACAGGGTGTAGAACCTGGGAGGGTATGTATTATACACGCACCTAATACCTACCTACACATCCATCTCTCTCTCTCTCTGCCAGCCTGGGAGGGTATGTACTATATACACACCTAGTACCTACACTACAAACACACAGTCCAGACCAGCCTGTGAGGATATGTACTATACACCTAACCCCTACACCACCACCACACACACACATGCATACAGAGATTTGGAAACTAAGAGACAAAACTGTTATTCTAAGTAGTATAATATTCTGCATTAAATTAAGACACTAAATGCAGCATAATATTCTGGATTGGATTCTGAAACAAAAAGGATGTTAGTGGGGAAAGTGGTGAAATCTAAATGAAGTCTGCAAAGAGTAATGTACCAATATCAGCTATTTTTTTTAATTTTTTGACTAAAGTGCCACACTTCTGTGTAAGTTATGTAAGAAGTTAACTTCAGGGGAAACTGGGTAAAGGCATAGGGGAACTTGTAAAATCTCAGCAACTCTTCAACCAATCTTCTATAATTACTGCTAAGTAGAAAGTTTTTTGAAAGTCAAAATACAAACAAACTATTGGGAATACTTATCAAGATTGCCCGATACAAGAACACAAAAATCAATGGAGCTTCGTAACCCATAACAAACTCTTGGAACATGTAATTTAAAAAAAAAAAAGGTACCATTTGAGATAATAACTAAATACCAAGGACTTTTATGAAGAAAGTTATAAAAGTTTATTGAAAGTCATTTTGAAGACTTAAAAGGGGAGCTATTATGTATGCTTACCAATGGAAAGACTCAATATAGCTGAGATATCACTTTCCCGCCAAATAGTCAATACATTTAATGAACCCCCAAGAGAGTTGTCAGAAAACTAGGGGAGAGTAAAAACCAAGTAAAGACAGAAATGTTAAGTGGGACCTTTGAAAAGACCTTCACTGTCAAATGGTACAAATGAGGTAATACAAGCTGAGTAGTAGTCACTGGATTATTCACAGAATTTGAGAACAGTGAATGCAGAAAGCTTCTTCAAGAAGTTTAGCTGAAATAAACCTCAGAAATTAGATTGTAGTACTCAGAAAAAAATACCACAGTGTCAAATGCATGGATTTTGGAGGCAGACAGAATTGGACTCATCAGGCTTCCCCACTTACCAGTTGAGCTGACCTCTTCACTTGCACAATTGAAAATAACTACTAGTGCACAGTGAAGATTAGATATTAGATCTCTCCCCATATATAAAAGTTTTAGTACACAGTTGGCCCCCTATTTTACACCCGATTCTTTCTATTGCTTTGTTTTGAAATTCAAAGAATTGTATAATTTTTTAGGAAACTTTATCTAGAATATCTAGGAAAGGGTATGATCTACAAAGTGTGTAGATGGGGCACCTTTCACAAATATGTCATTTATGCTCCATATAACATCCTACCATAGGCTGACTTCTCCTATAGCAAATAAATTTATAGTTTCACTATTATCAAGGGAAGCAAACTAAAAGGTACTTACTGCAAAGAAGACACAGGCCTTATACAGTTTCTCAACCTATTGTCCTGTGTTTAATATTTAGTCATTCATTCAACAAAATAGTATCACACTTGCCTCATGTGGCAGAAACTGTTGTAGAAGCTAGAAATACAACAGGAACCAAGAACTACAAAGTGTCTGCCCTCACATAGCTTACATTCAAATGCATGGTGTTCTTTAGTTGGTCCAGCATTAACTTCAGATTTAAATAATCTGAAGTCAAAGCAAAGTGAAACTTGTAATTTAGTACACAAAACTAATCAGAAAGCAGTTGTCTAATACTGTATTTCAAGGATCACTATATAGGTCTACAGCTGACACTACTCATATTCCTGACATGCTCCTCTTAGAACACTGCACACATGTTAATTCCTTCCGTACTCATTCAAAACCAACATTAATTTAAGACTTGATGATAAAATGTGTTAGCTACAATAAAATATTTTTCAGTGATTTAGGTTCAGTTGTCTCCTTGGAACTGTAATTCATGAGTAACAACTAAATTCCAAGGCATAACCCACTGGTTTATTTTATTACATCAAAAATCACCCAATTTAATGCTGAAGACTGCACTATAAGCTTTCTAATGCACAGATAACTGACAAAGGAGTCAAAGAAACACTTCCTGAAAATGAAAACCTTTAAACCGCCATATATGTGTGGAATACCAGAGGGCAGTAATTAGATAACAAAGATCAGCAACCTAAATTTATTCAATTATTCCTTTTTTTGTATGGACAAAACACATATCTGACTAAGGAGCTTCACAATGACTCTCATTAACCGTTCATTTTTTTATCATTTGCTTTTGTACATCATCCTGGGGCAGGGACGGGGAATCCATACATCCCATTCTCTTCACAACTCAACTGGCTACTTAAGTTTATAAACAGGAACATTATTAGACACACAGTTCATTGAAATTCTTAGCAACTTTTCAGTTTTCAAAGAAGGTTAAAATTAGCATAACAAAAATAGGAAGGGAAGGACCTTAGAAATCTATGAATTCTTTCGTTGCTACTCAGTCAGGACACGGCTTTACGAGTCGATTAAATCTTTCTCTGTGTCAAGTCTTAAAGCTACAAAGTAGAAATTGTTTTCATTATGAGACTTAAGACTACCAATGATGACAAAATATATAAACCAGTTGAAGTGTAATATGTCCGAAACATCAAATTTGCCATTTATGTCTAAACCATATCATTTAATTCCTGCAATAAAAAAATTTAATGTACAGCTGATTTATGCCAAAGACAGGGCTGTTACAAGCAATTCCAATCTATAAAAACTTATAAAAATCAATTTCCTCCAGTATCTACTGGATCTCCTATTTCACGTCCTAAAGTGGAAGTGTTTGAGCTACCTGAGCTACAGGTAAGAGCAAATGTAACACAGGTCCAAACAGCTGCAGACATTAGATGATTCTAGATTCTTCTAATAACACAATGGCAATGGTGGCTGTAGCCATGAAATTAAAAGACATTTGCTCCTTGGAAGAAAAGCTATGACAAACCTAGAGAGCGTATTTAAAAAGCAGAGACATCACTTTTCCAACAGAGGTCTATACAGTCAAAGCTATGGTTTTTCCAGTAGTTATATGTGGATGTGAGAGTTGGACCATAAAGAAGGTTGAGCATGGAAGAATTGATTTTGAACTGTGGTCCTGGAGAAGACTTGAGAATCCCTTGGACAGCAAAGAGATCAAACCAGTCAATCCTAAAGGATATCAATCCTGAATATTAGAAGGACTGATGCTGAAGCTCCAATATTTTGGCCACCTGATGTGAAAAGCCAATTCACTGGCAAATACCCTGATGCTGGGGAAGTCTGAAGGCAAGAGGTGAAGGTGGTGACAGAGGATAAGATGGCTGAATGGCAACACTGACTCAATGGACACGAGTTTGAGCAAACTCAGTGAAGAATGGAAGCCTGGAGTGCTGCAGTTCATGGGGTCGCAGAGAGTCGGACACAACTTGGCAACTGAACAACAATAATGATGGTTCAGATGGCAAAGAATCCGCCCACAATGCATAAGACCTGGGTCAGGAAGATCCCTTGGAGAAGGGAATGGCAACCCACTCCAATATTCTTGCCTGGAGAATTCCATGAACAGAGAAGTCTGGTGACCTACAGTCCATGAGGTAGCAAAGAGTCAGACAAGACCAAGTGGCTAACACACACCATGGCTTTTACTTTGTTACTGGCATCAGATAGTGAAGTCAGACTGACAAGAAGAAAGAGGGAAAGACAATTTAGCACCTTGAGGCATTCCAGAAGCTCCAAGTGCAATACAGGGTTAATGCAGTGCTTCACAGTAGCAAAAATAACTACAAAGATGGAAAGAAAAGGAAAGAATTCCCTCATCAGCAGATAATCACAAGCTGACAAGAGAAAATACCTTCCCTCACCCTTAACAGCTACTAGGGATCCCAGACAGTATGTGACTATTCTAGTGTCAGGGAGAGGTTAGAAATGCTTGCCACCCAAGTCATTCCTTGGCCTGCTTTGTGGCAGTGTGTAATTCAGGAGGGAAAACTCTTGACAGCCTTTGGCAGAGGCATTTTCTGGCATGAATAGTTTCAGTTCTGACACCTCAGTAATCTGCAGTTGAGGACCCCACAGTGTCTCCTGGCAGAGCAACCCAAGTCAGCACTGAGTATGCATGCATAATTACCAGCTTCCACCTACAAAAGTCATCTACTCTATGTAAGTGTTAATGGCTATTTTCTTCCCAGAGGCCAACTGTTGGAGAACTGTTTCTAAAAATAAGTTGGCCACAAAGTTATAGAAATGGAGAAGAGACTGGCAGTTGCCAGAGGTGGGCCTGGGGGATTCAGTGTGGCTATAAAAGGGCAGCCTGAGGAATACCTGTGATGATGAAAATGTTCTGTCTTGGCTGTGTTGATGTCAACATCCTGGTGTGAAACTGTGAAAGGCACTATAAGATGTTATAATTGGGGAAAACCGGGCAAAGGGGACACAGAATCTCTGTGTTACTTCTTGCTATTGTAAGTGAATCTAAAATTATCTCAAATTTTTTCATTTAAAAAATGTCAGCCAACTAATTCAAAATGTCATCTCATTTTAATAATTATTTGACTATGTGCTTTAAGAGAGAAAATTATTTGAGAAAGAAAAAAGCCAAGTAATGTAAAGAAGATAGAGTCTAGATATTATTTTTACTGTAACTTCCATTTCCTTAGTGAATAGAAATGGATAGAATTGAGAACCCATAGGTAGAATAGCCCATAAACCAAATAATCAGGCTCCAGTGTATACACGCCTCTGGATAGTTTTCCATTCTACAACTCGTTGTTCACTATGATCTCAGTTCTATCTAGGCACATGGAATAAAACACAATGCAATATAAAAAATCTGATGCAAAGTTTCAGTTAGCATTACATTTTAATGATTTTACTCTAATAATCATGGGGAAATATTTCAAGATGAACCACTACTTGAAAATTCTTTTTTTGATGGCTTATTCTATTTATCAAATTCTCAATTATACAGAGGCTCATTACATGGTCTCTAGGCTATTCTGTCCCCATAGATTCTCAATTTTTTCCATTCTCTATTCACAGCATCTCAATATTTCCACTAGATGGTAAAGGAATAGGGGATAGAGGAAAGAAGAATGAAGTTCAAATATCACTTTTGCTACCTCTTTGTTGCCATATTTGAAAGGTAGGTGGTGATGAACCTAGAGTCTTTTATACAAAGTAAGTCAGAAAGAGAAAAACAAGTGTCATATATTAAAGCATACATGTGGAATCTAGAAAAACAGTACTGATGAACCCACTAGAGAATGGATTTGTGGACACAGCAGGGGAAAGTAAAGGTAGGAGGAACTGAGAAAGCAGCATTGACATATATCACCATCGTGTAGCTAGTGGCAAGTTGCTGTATAACAAAGGGAGCCAAATTAAAAAGATAGATGGTGGAAAGTGGTTATGTAAAAAAAGACTGAAAATTTTTGTATGCCTCAGATAGCAGAGTGTTGTAGATCTTTACATTTTTCATCAGTCACAGAACACTAAGAACTTCCCTGGTGACCCCAGAAAAATGTGGGCACTTCACATTTCTTTGTATTTCCTACAGTGTTTACTGAATAAACAGGACGTGCGTTGGCTCCTAGAGCAGGTATCTGTACCACTTATGAGGAGCCATTTTCCAGCAGCAGCCTTCCAAGTCTGGAGCAGGAAGCACCAGGTTTCAGAACTGCGGCTGTGTTGTCTGAGTGGACAGTGGCAGAAAGGCCCCTGAGGAAGTCAACAGCCTAACATGGGCCAAACTGTTGCAAGTCAGACAGAGCTTCAGTCAGGGGCAGCCTGCTAGAAGTTGAGAAATATTTTCACTGAAAAATAACAGTTGATGTTTCTAAATTTTCTTGAAAAATCTTTTATCAGCTCGTTTGGTTTGTCTCAGAATAAGTGGGGTTCAGCATTCGAGGACCACTGAAAACGCTTGTACTAAAAGCAGGGTATCACACTCAAAAGCCAGCAGGGACTGTGCAAGTAACAGACAAGAGGGAAGTAGCTTGGTGATAAGACCAGGAGGAGAAGGGAATAGTGGGGACCATGATAAACCACAGGACACACACCCCAAGTGACAGGCCAGCCACTACTCAGCACCAGCCAAGAGCACGCCAGCACACAGGCAAACACACACACACACACTTTGCTGAGGTCGCATTTTGGCTTATGGATCACCAATCAGAAATCCGTTTCAAAGGTGTATTAACCTGGCCAGAGTTCCCTGAAATCACAGCAGATCAGATGAAGATAAACAGCAAAAATATACACTGCCTCCAGCCAGTATTTCTGCAACCAGTCCAACATACCCAAAAGATATAGCACCTCCTGATTACAGCCTTTTCTTGGCAATTCTACCTTTTGGAAACGCTTCTAGGATGATTTGAGAGCACCAAGGTCTCTCTCAAAGCTAAGTGCCCCATGGAGATAATGTGACCAGCCTGGCTGGTCATGCAGCTCCCCTAGGGATGAATGCCAGTTAGCTGTTTGTGTTCCTGGCACTTCTTTCTGGATTGAGGAGTTCCTCAAAAATCTCACAATTCAGGCAGTTCCAGAACAGAAAACAGAGCAGCGAGTGTGTGCCTGGGAGAGGAGGAGCTTCGGGGGGAAAGGCAAGCAGGGGCAGTGGGTGGAGAAGGGAAGTGGCCCAGAGTGTTCCAGCTCTTTAACTGCACTCTCCCACACAGTCATTCTGTCTGACTGGTAAAATCATTAGGAAAACACCTTTCAAAGCAGGCTGAAGACAAGAGAGTTTTATTTGACCCTCATGAAAATAGCCCAGGCGGCACGTCTCTCAGTCAATGACGAGCGTTACTGCAGCCTCCACTTTGGAAAACCCTGACTGCAGCCAAGAGCTCGAGGCCCATCCCCAGAACTTCTGAGGAAGCCCTCCCAAGGACAGCTCTCCCCTGCAGCCCCTGCATGACACGCTGGGCGGACTCAGGAGGAAGCTGGAAACAGCTGCTTGGCCTCTAAGTCTCCAGGAAGAAATAGGGCCCTTTCTTCGGCTGTGATGAGAAGTTAAAGGAATAAAACAGGGTCACAGTGAAAGAAGAGCATGGCTCCACCCCAAAGAATGCAGCTGCCTTGAAGTCCAAGTTAATAACGTTAAGTGGACTACTCTGGAGTTAAGTTCTTTAAAACAGTGTATATGAAACTGGCTGAAAGCTGGAGGAGTAGGAGGGATGCTTCAAAATGTTGGCCATTTCCTTATACAGAATCTCAATTACTGAGGTTAAAAACTATCACTGACTTCACAAAAAATATGATGCCTTTGGAATAAAAATGAACTATCAAAATAACGTCAGGGATTAACGGAATATGCTTGTTCAATTCCTTAGGTTCATGCCTTTCTGTGTTTATCGCTTTATAATGTTGTTCCCTCATATGAACCGGAAGTTATTCTTTCAATATCCTATTTTTAAAATGTTTCAAAAAGCTTATAGGTCTAAAAAATTTTTTAAAAAATGTAATAGGTCTCTTCCCACATTCCTGACATTTTATATGCCCAGCTACAGAAGGCATGGGTGCTCTCATCGTGCAGCGTAACTGGCTAAGCCACACTCACCCAGCCTCCGCCAGCGTCCAGAGCACATGTACTCAGTGCTTAATTAACAAACGCCTGCGTTCGTGGTGAACATAGTTTACAGAACTGCCTCCTGGATCTCTGTCCATTTAATATAAGGGAACTACATCCTTTCCTTACACTTTGTGGATATTGTCCATTTTAGCTTATAAAAAGTCTAAGTTCTGCTTATATTTTCATCCAAACATTCACGAGGCACTCAGTGTGGGCCAAGCACCGATACACCTGGCACCACTGACACCAATAAAACAGGCTATGTGGATGCAAAACCCAACGGAGCCAGAGGCAGAGCGATGAAGAACCACACAGTCCAGGATTCTTTCAAACTTAAGGAATTCCATTAAAAGAGAACTAATTTCCAACCCCTGAAATACCTAGTTTCCTCCTTTAATTCTTACCTAATTCTCAAAAACACAAACAGCAACGGTAAAATCCCTTCCACTTCACATTTTACCTTCAGGATTTTTGCTCTGCCTCCTCATCACCTCCTCTTTTCCCCTCTGTGTTCAAAGATATTTATAATGTAAATGGACTTAAACTCTTTCATTAAGTACCTTCCCTGCTCCTTCTCTGATTCTGAAGGGTGGATGATAGACAACAGTGGAAAAGAAGAGTTGTGTAAATGGAGTAGGGTCTGATAAATAAGGGCACTGGAGAAACAAGCAGGTTTGATGCAGTAAGAACAACAAATATACTGCAGGTTCTTGAAAAGAAAGGCATCAAACTGAAAATGGTGTTTAAAGAAAACCTAACTGAAAGGTCACTGCAGTTGTTCACATGCAAGACAATAAGGATGTGGATTCCAATGGTGGCGGTGAGGGTGGAGAACAAAGGAATAGATGCCAGTTTCATGAAATCTAGATTTTGGTTAAAAATAAACAGGTGATGGGGGAGTTGTGTTCAGGTTTTTAATTTGGGAGAAAACTGATGGAATAATCTGGGAGGAAAGCTGACAAAATGAGGCTGTCTTTTATGATCCAGCACCAGCTCCATGCTCATCAATGAGAACAACGATATGCCTATATTCAATTGGAAGTGAATTAGTTACATCCAAACTAAGAGTGACATCCAAGTGAAGATGTTTTCCAGACAGTAGGGGTTTGGAAACTGGATGTGGTAGAGACTTATTTTGGTGGCTGCAATGAACCACACCTCTTGATAGTCATACCTTGTGTAGTCCGTCCCTCCCATATTGACTCTAGTCTTGGGCCAGGCTGACTGAGTTTAGTCAATGGGACCTTAGCAAACATGATGTAAACAGTGCTTACAGGCTGGAGCTTTGCTCTTGCGATCCAGCCTCGGTGTAAAGAAGCCCAAGGTAGTCTCATGGAGAGACCATGTGAAGAAAGATCACTGGGGCCCCAGTTTCCCTGCCAAGGACCAGACATGTATGTAAAGCCATTTCAGGTGTTCCCGCTCCAGCCACCATCTGACTGCATGACAAATTTCAAACTGTGCTCGCAGAAGAACCATCCAGCTGAACTACAGTCGACACACAGAATCATGAGAGACAATAAAGTGGTACTTTTAGGCCATTAAATTTTGAGACATTTGTCACCCAGCAGTAGGTATCTCAAGCACTGGAAGATAGGCAAGATGTAAGTTTACAAAGGGGAGCTTTAGGAACAACAAACAATAGTCACATCTGACATCCAGTGAGGGCTCACTATCTGATGTATTCATACAATATTAACATGGTAGCTATCATCAGCTAGCAGCCCCACTTGGCAGATGAGGAAACTGGTACTTAAAGAAATGAAGTTACTTCCCCACGATCACACAACTAGAAAGGCACAGCTGACCTAAACCCGGGTCTACCTGTTACCTGTACAAATGTGAAAGATGAGAATGACCTTAACAGAGGACTGCCAGGGGCAGGACTAGGGCAGAAATAACAAACGACTTCCTTATGGTTTTGCACTTTTCTCTAACTTCAAGAACAGCTGTCCAAAACACATTCTAGTGAGGGGACATGTCTAGTGAGGGAGTGATGAAGTCGAGCCCGTTTAGAAAGCCAGCTCCTGCCTGTCACTCTCCCTCTGTACTGAACTCTGGTGACAGCAGCATCTCCTACAGCTACAGGCAGAGCCTCTCGTGGCCTTCAGGTCTTCTGCTTTAGGAGCATCACTGTCCAGCATCTTCGGGGACAGGCCTGGCATGAAGCGCCCTCTTGTCTTGGCTCATGGTCTTTCCTTTGGCCATGCTTATTTCTGATGACATTATCAGCCCTTTCCCCAAACTGATTCTTTGAACCTCTAACAGAATCTAAGTCAAAAATCCTCAGAGCCTGGCCCTTGGAAATCATCTAGTGAGGACTTTTCAGTTCAAGATGAGGAGGCAGAGTCCCAGGTTGGTGGACTGCTTGAGCTAAGGACCCAGGGTTAAAGGTCAGCAGTCCTAATCCTCCTCTCTTGGATGGCTGCTGAGTGGCACTGCCCTGAAAAGCAAGTTACTCTATCGTTTTCTCGCTTGCCATTCTTCAAAGAACAGCTGGTTGAAAATAATGCTGAAATTGTGCCTTCTTTCAAACAGAGAATTGTGTGAGGATGAAGAGAGTGGCGGGGGGAACCAGCAAATGGAGAAAAATACCAAGAAGTAGGTGGCTCAGTTGGTAAAGAGTCTGCCTGCAATGCGGGAGACCCGGGTTCAATCCCTGGGTTGGGAAGATCCACTGGAGAAGGGAGTGGCAACCCACTCCAGTAATCGTGCCTGGACAATCCCATGGACAGAGGAGCCTGATGGACTACAGTCTATGGGGTCACAAAGAGTTGGACATGACTGACTAACACTTTCACTTTCAAGGGAATTTATCTTCCCAAAGAAAGCCTTATACTGTGTCTTATTCCTTATAATAAAATGACAAAGAGTTCATTGCTACAGCTTACAAAGTTTTTAAAAAGTCACAAAAGTATACAAATAGCAAAGCATATAGCATCTGGCTCTAGTATTCACACTTGGGTCCCAAAAAAGGAGCCTAAAAGCATAATCACTGAATGTATTTCCCTCCTCTCTGCCATGAAGAGTCAGCATTTTGTTTTCTCTTGCTGCTTTCTCCTTCCCAGATTTGGAACCACTCTCTGAAGAGAATGCCAAGAGCCCCGGACAACTAATTACTCAGGAGGCTGAATATGAAAGTCTGTTTCAAGCTAAATCTTCTCTTGCGTATTCTTGGGTGTGTGTTTGTTTTTTCCTCTTCCTTCCTTTCCCTCTGTACTTTCTACCTCCCTTACCCTGTCTGCTCCCCTGATTTACTTTATCCTTTCTGCTTCCTCCAGAAAATATATGAGGGCTATGAAAAAGAGAAAAAAAAATAGACATCTATAAAGGTACCCATCATTGTCTCAGCATTATTTTTAGAGGAATAAGTAAAGGCTTTAGGCACAGAAAGGTGATTCTTCTTGAGATGCTCCGAACTGAAACCTCTTTATCTCAGGCTTGAAAGACAGTCACCCTCCCGAGGAAGCTGTTCAAGTGTGCTCCGTTGACTCTTCTCAGCCCCATGGACTGTGGCACCCTGGGCTCCTCTGTCCACGGGATTCTCCAGGCAAGAATACCGGAGCGGGTTGTCATTTCCTCCTCCAGGGATCTTCCCAACCCAGGGATCTAACCCGCATCTCCTGTGTCTCCTGCGCTGCAGGCTGATTCTTTACCGCAGAGGCCAGATTTTTCCAAAACCAGACACAAAATACATCTCACTTTGCTCAACTCATACCTTTTACCTTTTTAAAATCTTTTTCTCCCCCAAGAATTTCTGACGTAGACTATTTTCTGTGTCTTTGGGAAAGATGACTTTCCCATGAAGAAAAGAATATTCAGAATCTAGGCTTCTTCTTCCAGCTGGACAATACAAGGGATCAAACCCCTGATGTGCATGTTTTTAGGTTCATGGAAAGAACTGTTAAACTAGGAAGGTGCTTTTCAAATTACCTGTCCCAACACCAATGTTTTTAAAAATAGGAAACAGTCGCCTCGACCAAAAGATGTTTTCCTTACTCCACCCAGACCTTTCCCCTTGCAACACTCAAATCCTAAGGGCTGCTGGTCATCACAGGTCATTGCAACACCACTGGGAGCTAAGCACACTGGGGTCCAGCCAGTTCTTCCAAACTGCCATTTTCCACTAGGATTGGGCTGCTGCTGCTGCCAAGTCGCTTCAGTCATGTCCGACTCTGTCCAACCCCATGGACGGCAGCCCACCAGGCTCCCCCGTCCCTGGGATTCTCCAGGCAAGAACACTGGAGTGGGTTGCCATTTCCTTCTCCAGTGCATGAAAGTGAAGTCGCTCAGTCGTGTCTGACTCTTCGCGACCCCATGAACTGCAGCCCACCAGGCTCCTACGTCCATGGGATTTTCCAGGCAAGAGTACTGGAGTGGGTTGCCACTGCCTTCTCCGAGGATCGGGCTGCTCCCCTCTTAATATACGCAGCTTTTTTCTGGCTTCCTGCAACGCAGCATCTACAATATTAGTTTCCCACCACCATTCTCAAGCCTTTCCTCCTTGTTGGGGCTATCCACTGATGGTCACTATCATTCACTAAAGATCTTGGAATTTGGCACCCTGCATCTCTTGCCATCACCTAGAAAGACTGCCCTTTTCATGTAGAAGACCCACCAAAAACCTAGCCTCCGAGATCCTTGGCTTATCAACTCTAGGAACCTGCATTCACCACCTTCATGGCCACGCCATCATCCGAGAGCTGCTGCACCTAAGACTGTGATGTGGTGTAACCTAGTATCTTTTGGCTGGATTTCTAGCCTCACTGACGTAACTGACCCTGATGCCACCATTTATCTACCCGTCTGTAGCCTCTTGGGCTTCCCTTATCACTTTGAACTCTGTGGGTCATGTCTCAGTTCTGCTTTTTCCTTCTGGCACTTCTAAAACCTAAGCTCCAATTTTTGGACCAGTATAGCCATCTGGTTTCTCCATTTCTGCACTTGCACTGTTGAACATACACGGTGAAGTGTACCCAAAAGTGATACAACCATCCAGACTGGTGGTATCAGGAACGTGGGTCTCCAGCCTGAAGTGAGCCACCAGCAGCCGTGGGCACATCTCGCATCTCTGTCCTCTCCCATCCTCCACAGCAGCCACAAAGCTTACAGCACATTCTACAGGCCCCAGCCCACAGCCACACCTCTTTTCCAGAGACAGCACTGCCTCCTGCTTCAAACAAAAAAACTATCGCAGATATAGTGTCCTTCAGTGTTCCCATTTTCCTAAAAATGTATTCACTCACACTGTGCTGGCTCATCATTTAGCGGAACACGTTTTGTCTTTTTTTTTTTTTTAACAGCAGCTAAAGCATCATGGAGAATCCCAGGGATCGGGGAGCCTGGTGGGCTGCCGTCTATGGGGTCGCACAGAGTCAGACACGACTGAAGCGACTTAGCAGCAGCAGCAAGGCACCAAAGAGGGTTTGTCATTTTGTGCCATTTTGCTACAAAATGAACTTACTGAAATCTCTGTATCTGGTGGTACTGCATGGCATGGCCTTTTAGCTTCTCAGTGGGGAGGCACTTGCCCCTGAGGATATAAACCAGGGGAGTCGGTCAAGGAGACCCAACAGTCCAAGGTGCAGTAAGGGAGACCCACAGTACAAGGGAAAACTCCCCTGCTCTTGGCCCAGTGCCTCACCATACTCCCGCATGTCCCTGCTCTCTCCCAGCAGCACCAGTGATGTATACTGAGGAGCACAAAGGCATCTGATCCCCCCTTCCTTCTGTGCCACCTTGGATTTCTCATGAGGCTCAGACTACAGCAACAGAAGAACCTCTAGTTACACTGATACCCCTGCTTCTAGTCAATGCTAATTTTCCTTAACTAAGAGGATGATATATGAAAGACATTTCCAATCACAGGCTAGAATATGATATAAAAAAAAGAAAAAGAAAAACTAGCACCTGTTTCACGCAATCAGACTGCAGCCTCAACTCCTCTCTGCTGTCTGGTTCTCAGAAACCAGCATCTGAGGCCCAGTTCACTTCTGTGATGATGGCTGAGCAGGGGGGCCATTGGAGCAGATGGCAGCTGACAGAGACCAGGGACAGCAGTCATCCTACTGATGACCACAGGCGACAGCAGCCTCAGACGTCTCCACATGGAAGTACTGCTCTGATCTTGTTGGGGATCCTTTTTGTTTGTTTAATAATATCCTTTCTTCTGTAATAGGGTCATTATTCTTGTTTCCAGAAATCCTAAG
Source organism: Moschus berezovskii (assembly GCF_049115385.1). Classification (NCBI taxonomy): domain Eukaryota; kingdom Metazoa; phylum Chordata; class Mammalia; order Artiodactyla; family Moschidae; genus Moschus; species Moschus berezovskii. The sequence goes on from NC_142478.1 coordinate 38,293,308, forward strand.
GAAGCAAGACTAACCCACATATGCTGGGGAAAGGAAAAGAGAACCAGAAGGAAAAAGCTAATGAAAATACAGAGATTCCTCAGAAAATTGAAAATAAAACTATCATATGATTCAACAATCCCACCTGTGGGTAATTATACAAAGAAAACAAAATCACTAACTCAAAACCAAAAAACTGCACCCATGTTCATTTTAGCATTATTTACAATAGTCAAGACATGGAAACAACTTCGGTATCCACCACTGATGCATGAATGAATAAAGAAAATGTGAAATACACACATACACAAGCACATACAGAAGAATACTATTCAGCCATTAAAAAAGAAGGAAATCTTGGCATGTATAACAACATGGATGGATCTTAAGGGCATTATACAAAGTGAAATAAGTCCAACAGATAAAAATATGTACTGTGTATTATTTTCATGTAGAATCTTAAAAAAAAAAAAACAGCTCTAGATACAGAGAACAGATTAATGGATTGATTGCCAGGGGCAAGGAGCTGGGAAGGTGGACAAAATGGATAAAGGTAATGTACAAACTTCAAATTAGAAAGCAGTCCTGGGGGTGTAATGTACAGTACGGAGTCTGCAGTTAACAAAACTGTGTTGTATAACTGAAAGCTGCTAGAAGGGTAGATCTTTTATTTTTTCTTTTTCAAACTATTTCTCTTATTCTAGAAATTCTAAGATAAATCATTTCTTTTTTTAAATCCAAATGGTAATATTGTTAAAAGCTTTCAACACTGAAGAGATCTGTGTTTGATTTTTTACTTTCTGAAATTCGCTTCTCCTAATGATGATAAGAACTCACTATGATATAAACATGGATGGTATGTCTGGCTTCTTAGTATCTGTTATTTGTGTGCTGCCAGTCTTTTTACCTGTAAATTCCACCTTTGAAATGCTTTTCTCAGCTCTTGATAAACACATACCTACATTCAGGGTTGGAAAGAAACACCTCCTATTTTACCGATGAGAATTCTGAGACATAGACGTTTCATGACTTGCCAAAACTATGCCCATTTTTAGGGACAAGAATTTAAGTCCAACACTCTACAGCACTGTTCTCACCTTCAAGGATTCTTCATTCCTAACAATATTTACTACTGTAGGAGAGAACACTGGATGATAAAATCAAGGCTCAGAAAGGTTGAACTCACTCAACCAGCTGGTGCTAGGGTTAAAAACATCTTGTTGTTCAGTTGTGAAGTCATGCCCAACTCTTTTGTGACCCATAGACTGTAGCCCGCCAGGCTCCTCTGTCCATGGGATTTCCCAGGCAAGAATAACTGGAGTGGATTGCCATTTCCCTCTAGAGGGAAAGGGTAAATCTTAAAAGTTCACATCATAAAAAAAAAACATCTGTAACTAAGAGAGATGACAGATGTTAACTAAACTTACTGTTGTGATCATGTTGCAATATATACATATAACAATGATTTGATATATTATTAAAACTAATACAGTGCTATGTGTAAATTATATCTCAATTTATAAGAGAAAGAGGAAAGGAAGGAGGCAGCAGAGGAGGAGGAGAAGGAGAAAGAACCTAGCCACCGCGTCCCCTGGCAGGTACCAGTCATGGAAGGTGGAGTCTCCTTGGGCTCTCAGGGGGGACCAAAGCAAAACCAAAAAACCTTGGCATTGACAGGAGGCCAGTCTATGCCTCTCTCAGGAACCATCTGCCCCCACGTCCTTGGGATATCGCTATGAATAAGGGGGGACTGTCCAAGCCAGGGCTGAAAACTTAGGCCAGTCCAGGATTTATGCCAACAAGGGCCCCATGACCGTTAATTTCACTGTCGACTTGCCTGGGCCATGGAGCCCAGATATTTGGTCACACATCATTCTGGATATTTCTGTGGGGGTGTTTTTGGATGAGGTTTATATTTAAACTGATGGATTTTGAGTAAATTGGATTGTCCTCCACGTGGGTGGCCTCTTCCAATCTCCTGAAGGTCTGTCAGAACAAAAGACTGACCTTCCCTGAGTAAGAAGGAATTCTGCCAGCAGTCTTTTGAACTTGAACCGCAACATCTGCCTCTTCTCTGGGTCTCATAATCACATGAATCAGTTTCTTAAATCTCTCCTTCCCTCTCCCATAGATATCTCCTAATGGTTCCGTTTCTCTGGAGAACCCTGACTAATACTGCACAGTCTTCCTACAAACTGAGCTGCCAGGTCATCAGGAGACAAGCACCTGTTTAGCTGTTGCCCTCACAGCATCTCCACTAGCACAGCTGGCCTCAGTGATGAGACTCCAAAGTCAGACTGGCCTTTGGTGAGCGCTGCTGCTCGTATAGCAAACCCCGTGCGCAGGATGAATCCAGACTCCACCTGTGCCGTCTCCTCCCTTCCTAGAGTCTCTCTGCTTCCATTAAACTCACTCCACCCCTCTGTGATCTGATCCAGTACCTGCATGTCTTTCCCAGGCCACTGTTCCACCAGTATAGGACCGGCCCAAAGAAGACGGTTATGATTCACCTTAGAAGAGTAAAATATATTATGCAGAATTGTGGTGAAGGCTACTTAGAAAGTATAGTGAATTAGATATAATGTTCTACTTTCAAATAGAGCATCATTTCCCAAAGCAAAGCAAAGCATCTATACTGATAAGGACCAAGGCACACATCTGAGTGGGACTTAAGAGAAAATAAGCCAAGAATGGGATGCAAATAAGCCAAGGAATAGATGAAGGACTGAGAAGTAGGTTCCTTCTAATGAGCAAGCACAGGCCTGAGCACTGATCTCCAACAGTCAGTCAGTTGGTGTGCCGTGTCCATCCGTGTGACCAATGGCCAAAGACCACCTCCACACACAGCTCCACCCTCCCAAGACAGGAACCTGCTGGTTACTGTTTCATCTCTCTCCGTCCCTTCATGTTCATGCACCCCAACATCTGCCTCCTCTCCCTCACCCCCACTCATCCTTCTTAGAAATTTTTATATAAATATGGATATATAATTGTTAACATTTTCCAAATACACAGATAAAGAAGTTAAGGTTCCCCTTCATTTCTTCTTTCTCGATCCTAGCTCCCTTTCTGAAGTTACAAGCACCAAGTGGCAGTTTGGTATATATCCTTTTCAGATCTCAGCCTACATATTTCCTCTGTAAGTATATGGTACTTTTTTGTATTTTTATACTTGGGGTAATATTTTTAGTGTTATTTCAATAATTTCCTTTTTTCTGTTGACAAAATGGAGACGTTTCCGTTCTACTGCATTTAAACCATTTATGATATGCCAGGCAATGGTATAAGAGAATTACATTTCTCAACTGGACTACTGGAATAATTCCCTAACCCTACTCCCAGCCTTATACCCTTCAGTCTATCCCACATACCTGTCTGAGTGATTTTACAGAAGCGCAAATCTGACACTCTTACTCTCCTGATTAAAATCTTTCACTGACTTCCCACTGCCTTGAGGATCAAGACCAAATTGTTAGTATTGCTTACAAAGCCCATCAGAATCCAAGCTCTTCCAAATATCAGGACAAAACTGTAATTCAAAAAGATTCATGCACCCCTATGTTCATAGCAGCACTATTTACAATAGCCAAGAGATAGAAGAAACATAAATGCCCACTGTCAGATGAATGGATAAAGAAGATATAACCTATTTATACAGATACATATATATACATACACAAACACACACACACACACACATAAAATGGAATATTATCCAGCCACAAAAAATGAAATAATGCCATTTGCAGCTACATGGATGGATCTAGAGATCATCAGACTAAGTGAAGTCAGAAAAAGACAAATATCATATGACATCTCTTAAATGAGGAATCTAAAGTTCACAGAAGTGAACTTACCAATGAAACAGACTCACAGACACAGAGAACAGACATGTGCTTGCCAAGAGGAAGGGAGTGCAGGGAAGGCTGGATTGGGAGTTTGAGACTAGCAGATGCAAACTATTATATATAGAATGGAGAAACAATAAGGTACTACTATATAGCACAGGGAACCATACCCAATATTTTTTAATAACTTATAAGGGAAAAGAATCTGAAAAGAAACAGATACATGAATGTATAACTGAATCACTCTGCTGTACACCAGAAACTAATACGACACTGTAAATCAACTGTACTTCAATTTAAAAAAAAAACAGAATCTGGGCCCTTTCCTATGTGGCTGGCCTTACCTCTTACCCTAACCCCACACCCCAGCCATGGCAACATATTTGAAGTCCCCAAAGCATACCAAAGCTGGTGCTGCTTCCTGTCCTTCATGCCCTTCTTTGCTTTCTAAAAAAAATTAGTTCAGTTGCAAAACATACACGTAATAACCAAATGAATTCTCCTGCTGCATGGGGATATTAGCCACATCACTGTTAAAAGTGGTGTAGCTAGTCTAGCAAAAATTTGTTTAGAATAAGTTAGAATAAAGTTTCTAACTTTGTTAGAGGGTGAACCTAAAGCATCATTTTCTGCTGGTGATTAAAGAGTCAGCTGCCTGGCAAACATCTACTTGCCTCCCGACAGCCAGTGGACCAGTCACTCCTGTCTGAAGCCTTTTTCTGACTTTGCTGTGAGAATCACTGTCCTCCTTGACATGATCTCACCCGTCCCCCAGGACACAGCACAAGCAAAGCAGCCATAACATTTCAGTGTCAGTGCTGACTTACATCTTTCTCATCCTGTCAGACAGTACACAGCTTAAGGAGCAGAAGCGTACCTTTTTTTTTTTAATCAAAGTATAACTGATGTACAATATTGTGTTAGTTTCAAGTGTTAGGTGCCTATCTTATTTGACTTTTAATCTCCAGCAGCCAATGCTATATACGACTATATAGTAGACATTTTGTGGTTAAAATAACAAATCAATAAAATTTTTTATTGAGGTATGTAACTTATCTGGCCCCAAATAATATTTAAGATGACTTACAAAGATACTGACAATATACCAAGACAAAAAAAAAATTTTTTTAAATAAGGCAAATAGGAAATAAAGGTTAAAAGTTTGTGAAGCCAGGATTGAGATTATCATACTTGCTAGAAGTGGACCACATATTTGGCTTTCTAGAAGCCAGTAGCAATAACAAGTTTCCCAGAGTCCATAAGGTTAAAATAAACTGGCCGCCAAGGAGAAGTATGAACTAGTCCCGACAGTTACCACAGAGAAATTTCCCTCAGGAGACCTCAGAGTGGACACTATGAATGAGATCAGCAGCAGCTTGAAATATTTCTTAGAATTAACACAGACACCAGTTTCGCAGAGATGTTACTCCCAAGAATCGTTCACCATAAACTGCATACTCAAATCAACACATTCAAATCAGCTCTTCCTGCCAGTTGGGTTAGTTAGAAGATATACCTTAGTTATCAGCAGCAGTGTCCTTGACATATTTTGGGCCATGGACAACTTTTTGAGAATCTGATAAAATGCTGTATATTCTCCACTCAGAAACAACACCTTGATATAATATTTTTTATATATTTCCATGGGATTATGGAAACCTGGAGCTTGTTCATGGACTGTCCAGGTTAAAATACCCAACCTGGATGGAAGATGTACTATATCTGAGTCAGGCTGAATTATAAAGAACCACATACATTAACTATCAGCCATGGTGAGCATTCAGTTCAGTTCAGTCGCTCAGTCGTGTCCAACTCTTTGCGACTCCATGAATCACAGCACGCCAGGCCTCCCTGTCCATCACCAACTCCTGGAGTTCACTCAAACTTATGTCCATCAAGTCGGTGATGCCATCCAGCCATCTCATCCTCTGTCGTCCCCGTCTCCTCCCACTCCCAATCCATCCCAGCATCAGAGTCTTTTCCAGTGAGTCAACTCGTCACATGAAGTGACCAAAGTATTGGAGTTTCAGCTTTAGCATCAGTCCTTCCAATGAACACCCAGGATTGATCTCCTTTAGAATGGACTGGTTGGATCTACTTGCAGTCCAAGGGACTCTCAAGAGTCTTCTGCAGCACCACAGTTCAAAAGCATCAATTCTTCGGCGATCAGCTTTCTTCACAGTCCAACTCTCACATCCATACATGACCATGGGAAAAACCATAGCCTTGACTAAACGGAACTTGGTTGGCAAAGTAATGTCTCTGCTTTTTAATATGCTATCTAGGTTGGTCATAACTTTCTTCCCATCTCTTTCAGAATGTTCTACAGTCTATTGTGATCCACACACTCAAAGGCTTTGGCATAGACAATGAAGCAGAAATAGATGTTTTACTGGAACTCTCTTGCTTTCTCCATGATCCAGTGAATGTTGGCAATTTGATCTCTGGTGCCTCTGCCTTTGGCTTCCAGAAAACAGAGGTCCCTAGTAGGAACACCCTCTCACTGCTGGAGGTGAGGGCATGGGCAAGGCCAAGAGTCTCCAGAATCCTACAGCACAAAAGCTCTACAGTTCAACATCATTAAGTATAGACAAAAATTACTTAAGTCTGGAAAATATTCAACAGAGGTGTAACCAAACAGGTACCTCAACTGGTGTTTTTTTCCCCTAATCTCATTAAAACACTTGAAGACTATCTACTTCTTGAGTAATGTAGCTTCCTGCAATGCCTTTCAAGAAAAATTCATTGAGCTGCAAAACATAATGTAAATCACTAAAAATTCTCCTGCTGTATGAAGACTTGAGCGATACTGCCAACAGCTGGATGAAGGGTCTAGCAAAAAGCTTTGAATTAAAATGAGAATCTAAAGCTTCCCTTCAGGGTGCTAATTAGAAAACAGAGTCAGCTGTCTACTAAGAATACTTTCAGATAATGATAATAAATCCATATCACCAATTTCATTTATCTTTAATTCTTTGCCTTTTGGAGGGAGGGCATACTTCCACTTCATTAAAGGTGATACAGTCTTTGGGTCCTGGCCTTAGAAGCCCAAATATGAAAAAACTCTACTCTCCCAAAGAAAATGTACTTCTTTTGCAGAAGATTGTTATGAGAAATTTGGGCAGATATTCCACCAAAATAACATGTGAAGCCTATGTATATTGCTACCCTTCCACTATATATGGCCCTATTTACTATTTTCTATGTTATCTTTTCTCAGTATTCTCAAGTCTCTTGGAATTTTTTTTTCAAGGACCTACATCAAGCTTACTAGCTATCTAGAGTTTCCAGAAAATACCTTTATCCCACTTTCTGATATATAAGACAATCACTCATCTGCTGGTAACTTCCTATGCTCTGTAATTCTCAATAGACTTTCAACAGTGCCCACATCTGTAAGCAATGTGTGAACCAGGGGACTAGACCGTTCTGAGTCCATAAAGTTTTTCTAAAGAGAGGGATAACAATATCAGAGCTGCTCTCTGGAAAGATACTCTGCCAAGGAACAATGTCCAGTTGACTCACTGGTGTTGTGGGCTGAACTGTACCCCCACCCCAAATTCATATGCTGAAGTCTGAAGCCCCAGTACCTCAGAAAATGACTATTTGGAGATGGGGGCTCTAAAGAAGGATTAAGTTAAAACAGGGCTGTTATAGAGTGTTGTTGCTGCTGCTAAGTCACTGCAGTCGTGTCCGACTCTGTGTGACCCCATAGACGGAAGCCCACCAGGCTCCCCCGTCCCTAGGATTCTCCAGGCAAGATCACTGGAGTGGGTTGCCATTTCCTTCTCCAATGCGTGAAAGTGAAAGTGAAGTCGCTCAGTCGTGTCCGACCCTTAGCGACCCCAGGGACTGCAGCCTACCAGGCTCCTCCGTCCATGGGATTTTCTAGGCAAGAGTACTGGAGTGGCTTGCCATTGCCTTCTCCGATTATAGAATGGGCCCTAACCAAATCTGAACGGTGTCCTTACAAGTAGAAGAGATCGGTATGTGTGTACAGAGAGGTGACCATGTGTAAGGTGGCTGCTGCAACCCCAGAAGAGGCCTCAGAAAGACCAGACGTGCAGACAGCTCTATCTTGGACTTCTAGTCTAAAGAACTATAAGGAAATCAATTTCCGTTGTCTGAGCCACTCAGTCCATGGTATTCTGTTATGGCAGCCCCAGAAAATTGATATAGATGGGATCAGGTGCAACAGTCAGGGACCAAATGAGAGCAGCTGCGGCAACAATGCAGAGACGCCCGTGAGTGTGAAGGACACAGCAGGACTGAAACCACAGAGCCTGAGACAGGGACGTGAAGACTGAGGGAAATGAAGAGTAGAAATGTGCCCTGCGAGATGGGCTGCTTGGCAAGAAATTTACAAAGTTAAGTATATTTTATATTTTAAAATACAGGAGGTCAAAGAAGGAGGACAAGTGATTTCAAGGAAAGAGGAGTTTCATTACAAACACGTTTCTAGATGTGTCTGGCTAAGTGCTTTCTTTGTATCTCTTTGTCTACCTTGGTCTTTATTTTCTCAATGAAACACTCAAACAATTATTGATTGACAATCTCACTTGGGGAAGAAGATTAACATTAACATAAACAAGGCCCCAGAGGAGGCACTGGCGACCCACTCCAGTACTCTTGCCTGGAAAATCCCATGGATGGAGGAGCCTGGCAGGCTGCAGTCCATGGCGTCACAAAGAGTCGGACACGACTGAGCGACCTCACTTTCACGCATTGGAGAAGGAAATGGCAGCCCACTCCAGTGTTCTTGCCTGGAGAATCCCAGGGACGGGGGACCCTGGTGGACTGCCGTCTGTGGGGTCGCACAGAGTCAGACACAACTGATGCGACTTAGCAGCAGTAGCAGCAGCAAAATAGGCCCAGGTCCATCTGCTTTTTTTTTTTTTTCATCTTACACCATGTCCTTAAATAGTGAACCTATCTCAAATTTCCTTGAAAGGGCCTAACTAACTTTTTAAACATCCTTTTAATCATTCTCTTTGTATTTTCTGCAAGCTGCTGCTGCTGCTAAGTCACTTCAGTTGTGTCCGACTCTTTGCGACCCCATAGACGGCAGCCCACCAGGCTCCCCCGTCCCTGGGATTCTCCAGGTAAGAACACTGGAGTGGGTTGCCATTTCCTTCTCATGCCTTAGCTTATTCTGCATCTTTACAGACTCTGTCTTTGAGGTTTACCCCATTCTTATATAGTATTTATCCTTAATTATGTCCTACTCTATTTTAATTTTTAAATATGCCATTTAAAAATCTTTAAGTTCTTCAGAAAGAAATCCCTAAAATATTAAAGAACTGTTTCATATTAATTCATGACAAAAATTTTCTAAATAAAAAAGGATACAATAAAGGGGTGGAAGAAAAGATGACAGAGATCAACTTTGCTGAGCATAGTAAAGGCTCTGGGAAGAGTTTAAACTATTTTTAAAAATCACTATTTCTGTTCAAATTTATGCTACACCATCCATCTGAAATTCTGGCCATGAACTGTATTCTAAACACTAACAAGTCTCGAAGACACAATTAATTACTTAGAGTCACAAAGAGATCATGGTTTGAAAAGCCAATAGCAAAAACTCTATCCCTATCTGTAAAATGAAAATAACACTTGTTTCATAAGACTATAACAAGATTAAGCATACTGTTCATAAAGCTGGCACAGAGCATGTTCTCAGGAATCTCATCCATCCATTCAAAAAACACTCAGTAAATAACAAGGTCTAAGGTGAAGTTGTTTGGTGAAAGCCAAACAATGGACCCTTCCTCTATAAAGGCGCAGGGACACGGCCAAGTTGTCATGGAACCTGCTTCGGTGTCTGGCTCAGGCTGGACAGATCCCATCAACACGTCATGGTTTTAATACCTTCCCTCCAAAATAATCTGTGCCTTACTTTTCCCACCTTGTAACAACTGAAGGTATTGCTGTAATGATTTTTTAATCCAACACATTGTAGTAAATGTAATATATGTCTTCTTCATATACTACTGTCCTCTACTAAACCAGTTAGAAAAATTAGCTTCCCAATTTTATTTGTATTATATCCCCATTACTAAATTGTTGAGTTTAATGGATAAACATAAGAATGTAAGAAGAGTTCTAAAGTTCTAAAACCCAAGAAACACACTCAAACTAGAATAGTTTACTTTTCATATAATTGTTTTGACAAACACTTTGCCTCAAAGAAAACAAGGAAATAAGGTAAATCAATCTTACATTTAAAGAAAGATTAAAGGTTAAATCTGACTCAGAGAAAGACTCTCCATATTTCTAATTCTAATAAGACGAAAAGTAACGATAGGAGACCAACCATGCAAAATGGAGGATTATACTATCCCAGAATCAGAATTTTCAAGAGGAAAGGGACCTTCTTCTCTCAAGTTCCCATACAAGTAGTCACCTCCTTCTCCACACACAAACACACACGCAATTGTCAAATAAGCCAAAGCTAGAAATAGCTATGAAGATAAAGGTCAGATTACATAAGAGAATTTTTTAAAAGAAACATAACCAACATGAAAAAATGAAAATATATAAAGACATATAGCAGGTATCAAAATATATGTATTATTAGGCAGTAGATTAATTTCATTTCTAATTCAAAATAAAGACTGCTCATCGTTATATTTCAAAAAGTAATTTTTTAAATAGAGGTATTATTTGACTCTGTTACTCTCTTCCATTTCCTATTTAAGTTATGACCATCTATAAATCTATGAATTGTTTTCTATTTGCAAAATGATTCAGCTCAGAAAGCAGAATGAGACTGGTCATTCAGCAGTCTCTCCCACCCACCCCTGCAGACATCACATCACAAAGACCATGACTCACTTTGTCATACAGTTTCTGTCCTTTCAAGAGTTTTAAGATTGTTGTGATGAATACTGGCTCATAAATCTGAATGAATATTAGGATGAAATTATTTGTGCCATTTCCTCACAGCCAAAAGGGATATTAACAATGGTACCAGACAGTTCTTAATCCTAATTTATAAAATGATTCACAGCTTTTAGAAAGAGAGAAAGAGACAGAGGGAAAGAAAGGGATTTAAGGATTAAATATCTGACTCAAGTATGAACTCTCAGATCTATGGTTCTTAATTAGAAGATCACAGCTAGTTCTGAAATTGGCTAGACATGTTGACATGTTATTCATCAGCTGAAAAGAAAAACTTCCACGATAAAAATTAATCCTAACAAAATGACTGTGTTTTACCTTTATTGCTTCTTTTGAATAATGTGAAAGATGTCCACAGAAGGAACCACAGTGATGCTACATTCAACTTATCTGCTTTGCACACTTCATGCTGGAGTGTATATGCTTATTTACTTAAAGTTCTAGCTCATTCAACAATACACATCAAACCTCTTCATGGGCCTCAGCATGGTCAATCATTTGATTCAAGGGAATTCTGGAGTGTTAGTCCAGTCCTTAGAGTAGAAGAGAGAGTAAAGGACTACTGGGTAATGTTTAAAATCCTTGCCACCTAGAAATTTCCAGTAAAACTGAGGGACAGGTTAAAACACATCAAGCTATTAGTGAGAATTTTTAGATAGCATGCAGGAGAGGTCAGACAGGTACAGGGCCCAACAGGGCCATGTGAAAGCCATGGTTCTGACGCAAAGACTAGAACTGGGGTCAGGAAAGAGGACTAAGTGCATTCAGCTCAGGGAAACGGCCTGGTTAAAGGCTAAGCGGAGAAGAAGGGTGTCAGAAAGCCACCAGAAAGGAAGTCAAAGACTTGGCTCATTCGTTGGGTACACACTGAACTTAACACACATTCTTTGAGTGGACAGAGCTAACAGTCCCAGTGCAGGAGACAGACATGTAAACAATTACAAGAAAAACTGTTAAGTCTACAATATATCCCAACTACTATGGGAAAAAAAGCACAGACAGAAACAATTAAGTCTCCCTGGGAAGGTAGGGAAAAGTTTCACAAAGGAAAAGACCACTGAGCTGGATTTTCCCTAAAGTGAGAGTGGGCGGAGGGTGTGAAAGATGGATTGGTACGATAAAGATGGATTTTCAAAAAACAAGGATCACCAGTGGAAAAGCCAGAACAGATATGGTTCTGCCAGGTTAGAGACAATCAGGAAGGCACAGAGCGCTGGCAGTATCAGGGGAGTGTGGATAGGAAAGAACTGAAATAACATTGAGCAGGTAGGTCATAGGAGAAGGCACTGGAGACCCACTCCAGTACTCTTGCCTGCAAAATCCCATGGATGGAGGAGCCTGGTAGGCTGCAGTCCATGGGATCGCTAAGAGTTGGACACGACTGAGCAATTTCACTTTCACTTTTCACTTTCATGCATTGGAGAAGGCACTGGCAACCCACTCCAGTGTTCTTGCCTGGAGAATCCCAGGGACAGAGGAGCCTGGTGGGCTGCCATCTATGGGGTCGCACAGAGTTGGACACAACTGACGTGACTTAGCAGCAGCAGGTAGGTCATATTTCAGAGGGAAAGTCGGGAGGGCCTGTTCATAGGTAAGAAAAGGACAGAGGAAACCAAGAGACAGGGCAAAGAAAAGTCACTGAGGCAGGGATGAATCCCAGGTATCCAGTTTTGGAGACTAGAGGAAGAATTTCATTTCAGGCAGAAATTCAGTAGGAATGGTGCCAGTTGGAGAAAATGATGCTATGTTCTGTTTTCCGCGGGATGAATTGAGGCTGCGGCAGTACATCTGTCCTTTAGGCAGCAGGAACACGATACTAACACAGAGACAGAAAAATCGGAGAGATTTGAAATGTCTGTGCTGAAAGATCACAAATACTTGGAAGGATGGGAAGAGAGGCAAAAACAGAGCCTTGGGGGATACAACAGCAAAAGACCAAAGATAGGAAGGACCAGAGGAAAAGACAGTTGGAAGGGTGAGAGGAAACCGGGTTAATGTGCCAAGGAATTCTCGTGAAGACAGACGCAGACAATGGTGTCAAGTGTCAGAGGTAGGGTGACAAACTGGATAAGTCCATGTGATTGAACTGGAAGACTGCCGGAGCCCAGAATGATTTAAGTAGAAAACCAGAAGCACAATCCAGAGTTAGAAAGAGAAAAGGAGATGAAGTAGAAGAGAGTACAGGATTCCAGGATACTGGTCACAGAAGAATGAATGACCAATGCACAGCATACCTGAGGAATTTTACAACACACAGTACGTGGTAAATAAGACTCTTTTTAAAGAAAACAATTCATAATGAGAGCTTTAATTATCCTGAGCAATGATTCATCTTTTTATAGACTACATCAAAAATGCTAATAGCCAGCTTTTTAACATTTCAAATATAATTACATTTTTCAAAATATAATTTTGTTACATATAATTATCTTCACTAAAAGGCTCACTAAGTGCCTAATTGTATATGTTACTATACCAAGAGAACTGTAAACCTTGGCCAGGCTTTGAACAGCGTGTGGCCCATGAGTAGTTATCCACATAGAATGTTTTCATCAGCAGCTCACTTTTAGTGAGAATTCCCAGAGTAAAAGGTACAAGTCTTTTTATGATGTTTATTTATATGGAGAAGTCATGGTCCCTACCTTAAGATGCCAAATTTTCTCAAAGTGCATAAATCATGAACAGAGAAAATAACCCACTCACAGAATCTAGCCAGATCATTACTACACTATACAAATTTCCTTTAAAAAGCAAAACAAAACAAACAGAAAAAAAAAACAACCTTCCCTCCCCACCCTCTGCAATATCCTAAAAAATCTGTGAACTTTACACTTTAGAATCCTATGGGATAATTTAATTTAGACTTAATTTGAGGAAGTAAGTAGCCCTTTGAAAATACAAATGCAGGCGACTTCTCCGGTATTCCAGTGATTAAGCCTCTGCGCTCCCAACAGAGGGTTCGATCCTGGTCAGGGAACTAGACCCCACCTGTGGCAACTAAGAGTTCACATGCAGCAACTAAGATCAAGAGCAGCCAAATAAATAATTTTTAAAAAGAAAATCCAAATACAAACACACACACACACTACTGATTACTATAAATGAATAAGTATTAAGGATATGCCAGTCAACTCAAAAGTCACCCTATGCAGGAAGAGTGACAGGGAACAACTGGGATGAGACATAAATTAAAAACTGAATACCGGCTATCTGTTGCCTCTAGGCCCTCCAAATTTCTTCAAGCTACAAATATCCCACAGGAATTTAGAATGAGACTAATCCGGTTTCTAAGAACTATGGTACATGGCCCAAAGGGTGAAGTTCCCTGGGAGTTGCCATTTTTCCTTTATTCCCTGCCTAAATTCCTATGGCCATAAATAACCTAGCTTAGAGAGAGAAAGCAATAGCTACCCCCTAACAATGGATGCCGGAGAAGGCAATGGCACCCCACCCCAGTACTCTTGCCTGCAAAATCGCATGGACAGAGGAGCGTGGTGGGCTGCAGTCCATGGGGTCGCTAACAGTCAGACATGACTGAGCGACTTCACTTTCACTTTTCACTTTCATGCATTGGAAAAGGAAATGGCAACCCACTCCAGTGTTCTTCCTGGAGAATCCCAGGGATGGCGGAGCCTGGTGGCTGCCGTCTATGGGGTTGCACAGAGTCGGACATGACTGAAGCGACTTAGCAGCAGCAGCAGCAGCAATGGATGCAATAAGGGAACATTGAAAATCATGGTGCCACAACTGCATTTCCCATTGATGTGGTGATGGCAGTTTAGTAGCTAAGTCATGTCGGACTCTTGCGACCCCAAGCACTATAACCCACCAGGCTCCTGTCCATGGGATTCTCCAGGCAAGAATACTGCAGTGGGTAGTCGTTCCATCTCCAGAGGATCTTCCTGATCTAGGGGTCAAACCCAGGTCTCTTGCAGTGTAGGCAGATTCTTTACCAGCTGAGCCACCAGTGACACAACAAAAATTCCACAATGATAATTGTTACTTGAATTATCTTGTCAACAGCCAAACAGTTGACAACATACAAGTTAAGCATAAGACCAGATCCCTGATTTCAGAGTGCAGAAAATGACAAGCTCAAAATCAAAATAGAACCAAGAATACTTGTTTGGAAAGGATATGGTAATGAGGTTAAGGTTCAAGTCCAAATGTGCTATTACTTATTCCCAGTAACAGAGTGGTTACCCCAGGCCAGTCTCTTACAGATGTTTGTTACAGGACAAAGGGGCCCAAGCAGGGGGTTTACAAAAACAAGTAAAGGCAATGGCATATGAGTAGTTACCTGCCTGTTCCACAGGCATCTTTTGGCCAGAAAATAACAATTCTAATAATGCGAGACCTTACACTGCCTTTTTTCAATATCACTGACAGTAATTTTTGAGAATTAATGTGTTGATGAATAGTCAATTTTATAAGTATAATGTATTGAGGATGATTCTTGTTTTGTCTATAATGTTTTTTTCAAATTACACCTAAAAATCTCAGCTACCCATTTAAAACATCATAAATCTGAACATAATACTCAGAATCCACTTTTCATACCTCCGTCAAAATCTATGGGATGGCCACTTTATAAACACAAAGGAAGCCCTCAGGTCATGTCACAAGAGGATATTGCCAGTTCTAGGCTGAAGTCACTTGGCACCAAACTCATTTTAAAAGGCTCCTAAGGTGTGGTAATATCCATGACTCATGAATTGTCCTTTCATTGCTGAACCAATTACACGATTTCCACAATTAAATGAGCTATTGGGTTCTTACTTCACTTGTTTACTGCACACGAATGGCCTTAGAGTAAACAGTGTGCTTATTAAAGTAAATTGGTGGGATCCACTTGCCAGATATTACCCAAAAAAGCTGTATGTGTGTGGAGGGGGGAGAATCTGGTGTCATCAATCAAAAGTTCCATTGACATAAAGGAAGAGAAGAAAAGGTGGCTTTCTTCATTACTCCAGGGGTACAACCAGAGGCAACCTATGAACTCATAAGAATTCCCCAGAGAGACTGACAATGTCAATATTTTGAAGCGGAGGAAACCTAAAAAGCCAGAACAGCAGGGAGAGTCCGCAAGGGGGCAGGTGGGCAAGAATCGGCAGGTAAACTCAGGCAATCAGTTCTGCCTTTGGACCTCAATCTCCTCTTCTACAAAATGAGGCTGGCGAACAGTCGTTTTTAATGATGGGGTTGCATGGAATATGTGCGGTGGCACAGAGGGTGGGAGTCGGACGGGACCCCAACCCTGCTCCACTTGTGGGTGGGCAGGTCGCTCAGTCTCTTCAAGGCTCAGTGTCCTCTGGAGGCCGGGAGCCGGAGGAGTGTGGCAAGCAAGCGGTCACCTCCTGGGAGAAGACCCAAAGGTCGATCCAGCACTTCTAACTACCTTCATTTTTTCCAAAATAAAAGCATCTGGAATAAATTTAATGCTAAAATGTACACAAGCAGCATACTTTGCCCTTACTGTACCACACCACATGTTGTACGTGCTGCCTGGGATAAAATGTGCTCTCTTCTGAATGTTTTCACATGGTTCAGTACTTCCGAGCATGCATTCTGTTACACATCCCCGTGGGCAAGTGGAAGGGGCCTGGCAGAACATCCAGGACACCAAAGGGAAGGTGGGAGTGCAGCACCCACGCTGGCCCTGTCTTCGTTTTTATCTCGCTTTTACCAACACACTTGTGGCAAATACAGGTTATTTCAGGACTGTGAGAAAGTGCAGCAAAGTGGGCCTTTTCATGTGAAAACAATTTAAGAGAGAACCCGGGGAGAAACACAGGTGATCTCCAGCAAAACTGGGAAGCTGGAAACGCTGGCGGTGTCATTGGTCTGCCCTCCCTGCGCTGTCCGTCTGGCCCCACACCGCCCTGCCCTGTGCCCCTTCAGAACCTAACCATGTTCTCCGCCCCTGACCAGCGCCCCACATTCATGCCACCGGCTTCACAGCCTCCCCCCTCAACTCCAGTCCTTCTGGTCAGCTTTTGGGGAAGAAATCATGCACACGCAATTTAATTCACACGAAATGTTAAAACCCAGTAACTGCTCCACTTGTCCTTCCGGAGGCACCCTCCTCCCCCATATCCATGAGGACCCGGTTCCAGGGTTTCCCGCAGGCTCCAGCACCCGCCGAGGCTCAAGTCCCTGGTGGAAAATGGTGTAGGGCTGTCGGTGACGACGGCCGTCGTCACCACAGATGGAGACTGTGGATTCACACAGCACACTGCATTTGCATTTTAGAAACATCTAGATAGAGAGTTAATGCCAAAGGAATAAATCTCCAGTGATAGATTTTTGGGTGTATGGACAAACCAGTTTGAGGGAGGGGGCCTTGGGTTTTCCAATGTTTCAAATATGTCTAGAGATCCTAACCTTAATTCGGTGGGAAGCTGTAGCAAGCATTAACAGCTTTTATTTCTCCACGTTTGGTGATCATTTTTGCTCCTTTAGGGGAATGGAGGGGATATGGTTAAGAGGATACTGGTATGGCATTGTTTTTCCTATATATTTCCTACCAGTCTCCTCCTGGTTTTGTCAACTATCAGTACACCTTTGCTATGTCAGGGAAAAAAACAAAAACACTGTCCTTAATTAAACATATGTCCAGGTTGGCCTATACAAAAGTCATTTAAATTTATCATTTTCAGGTTTATATTCTTGTCAGTCTATCACTTGGTACAAGGTGATTTTTAAAAATCAGTGCTCTCCACAAGTCTGGATGAGTACTCTACTCTTTACCTTTAAAGGTCTTTAGCTAGTTATCAGGTTGGCAGGGTTTCTCAGCCTTAACACTATTAACATTTATGGTCAGAACATTTTTTATTTTTTTGCTGAGAGATTAGGGAGGTATCCTGTGCACTGTAACATCCCCGGCCTCTACTTAGCAAATGACAGTAGCACCCTTCCAGGCATGAAAAGTGAAAACATCTCCAGGCATTGCCAAATGTCCCCTGGAGCATATCAATCCTATTTCAGACCATTAAATTAAAATAAGAATACAGTAATGATGGCCCAGCCCAAAACTGGGAATAAAAAGTTAATAGTTGCTTTTAAAAGGGTGGTAATGTAACACGCAATTCAGAATTATCCTAACTCCCATACATGCCTGCATGCTCACTCAGTCATGTCCGATTTTTTGCGACCCCCTGGACTGTGCCTGCCAGGCTCCTCCACTCATGGGATTTCCCAGGCAAGAATACTGGAGTTGGTTGCCATTCCCTTTTCCAGGGGATCTACCCAATCCAGGGATGGAACCAGTGTCTCCTGCATCTCCTGCATTGGCAGGCAGATTCCTTACCACTGCGCCACCTGGAAAGCCCAGCCCCTATACAGTTTTGTTTTAAAGGAAACAGGGTATTGAGAGCATCAAAGAAAATATCTGCAACTCATAAAATGTCTGGAAGAAAATGTACTAAAGGAAGCCCCAATATAAACCTAATCTGGGGGAAGAGTTCCGTCTTCTCCTCAAAGAACATACTCCTTTTTGTGCTACTAGAAAAGAGCAAAACTAATTGTGACATATGTGCACCTTGCCCTGCTCAGCTGGGCTACCCTGGCAGATAAGCACAGAATAAACCCCATACAGAAAGATAATTTTGTGAAACCTAAATAGTTACCAAAATAGAGAAACAGGAGTAACCGATATATTGGGCTACAAGCATCTTTTCAGTTTTACTGGATAATGTAAGTGGTTGAGAAAATTGTTTAATTATGGCAGGCCTGAAAAGAGTTACAGACCTGAATCCTTTGCTTGTTGCTATTTTGAAATCAATAAAGACCAATTCTTATAGAGGGACATTTCCCATTACTGAATTTGTCAGCTAGGTTTGGCTGCAGAGTTTTCTCCTCTTCCTAACTCATCCCAGAGTGAGAGCTTGCTAAATTCCCTCAGTGTCCGACTCTTTGGGCTCCTAGGGATGGTAGCCCACTGGGCTCCTCTGTCCATGGGGAGTCTCCAGGCAAGAATACTGGAGTGGGGTGCCATTTCCTTCTCCAGGGGATCTCCCCCACCCAGGGATACAACCCACACCTCTTACATCCCTGGCACTGGCAGGTGGGTTCTTTACCACCAGTACCACCTGGAGAGCCCCAAAGGATACACTATTAGCATCACAAGGTAAAGAAGGCCTCCTGCGGATCTTGGAGGGGGGGAAAAAGGAGGATCAAGTTTTCCACCTGAAAACCATGGAATGGCAGAACAAACAGCTTTCAAAACATGTTTTACCTACACTTACAGGATGACAGTTAAAAAATATCTGATCTCTTTCTCTCACTTCAAACTCATCTATTTTTATCAGCCCATTTTATACCTCTTTCTCTAGACCA
Source organism: Moschus berezovskii (assembly GCF_049115385.1). NCBI lineage: Eukaryota > Metazoa > Chordata > Mammalia > Artiodactyla > Moschidae > Moschus > Moschus berezovskii. The sequence continues at coordinate 38,312,372 of NC_142478.1, forward strand.
GCGGATTCTCAAACTGTGCTCCCAGGTCAGCATCACCTGGGAACTAGTTAGAAATGCAAATGAGGCCCCACTCCAGACATAAGCGATCTGAAACTCTTGAGAGATGGTTCAGCCATGAATCCCACAACAAACACACCTTCCGGGTGATTCTTATGCACTCCTAGTTTGACAACTAACGACTCAGACCAATCTTATTTCTATTACCACAGATACATTATTATTTACAGAAAATGCAACTGTAGACTAGTAAATTGAGTCCTCTGCGCACTTCAAACTCATTTGATCCTCAAAGCTGATGCAAGGTATCTTTCCAACAGGGATCTTTTAATTGGTCTGCGGCCCCTCCTGGCTTTGCCCTGGAGACGACGGGCATCCCATAGAAGGGGTCGGAACTTCAGGCTGGGGGCCGGGCGGCACCTCGCTGAGCCGCTCACCTCTGCTCAGCCGCCGGGCACCCCCGACGCGCCAGGTTGTCTGCGCCCAGGGAGCCGCCCGCAAAGCCCGGGCGCCGGGGGCTCGGGGGCAGGGGACTGGGTTAGCTGAGCAGCCGGCACACTCCAAAGCCTGGAGAAGCGGCCACCGCCGCCGCAGTTCGCGGCTGGAGGGGGGCGAGTGGTGAGCCCGAAACCGCCGAGGGCCGAGCGGAGAGAAACCACAAGTCCCACTGGGGTCACAGTGAAGAGGCAGAAGGAGCGCGGAGGCTGGAAGGCAGGGGCGGGGGAGAGACCACAGGGGCTGAAGCCGGCACCGCAGGAAGACCCGGGGAGCACTCACTGTGAGGGTCGCTCTTCTCGCGGACCCCGTCCACTCGGCCGTCGGGGTGGATGCGCAGGAAGAAGCCCCCGTTCTTGCAGTACAGCCGCTTGGGGTCCTTGAAGTGGCCGGGCGGGAAAGCGCCGCTGCCGCCGTCCTCCGGCAGGGCGGGCAGCGTGGTGATGCTGCCGGCGGCCATGGCCCCACCAAGGCCCTGGCGGGGTCCCCGAGCCCCTGGAGCCGCGCGGGGAGCCGCCGCGCCCCGGCCCCGGCCTCCGACGCGCTCCGGGGCGCGGCCCCGGCCCCGGCCCCCCAGCCTCCCTCCCCGCGGCACGCGGCCGCGCCCGCGAGCCCCCAGCCTCGAGCTGCTCGGGCGCTGCCCTCGCCGCCTGCCCGAGAGCGCGGGGCGCCCGGCGGCCCGGGATCGGGGGCTGAGGGCTGGATGCCTCTGCGGCCGCCGCTCTCGGGAGCGCCGCCTCCCTCAGCCGCCGCACCCGGGATCCGCTCGCCACCGCGGACCCCGCGTCCGCCGGTCTGCTGCCCGCCGCGCCGCGGCGTCACGTCTAATAGGTCCCCACCCCCCGCCGCCCACGACCCCCCGCGCCCCCCGCCCGCCTCCCGGCCGGCGCACCGCCCCCTGCCCGCTCCGGGGTTTCTGGGGCGGGCGTCTGGGTCTGGCGCTCGGGCCGCAGGACGCAAGCGCGCGACGTCCGTGCCCCGGGAGCCCGAGGGGGAGCGCCGGGGCCGGGGGAGGTGCGGGGACGCGGCGGGAGGCCCCGGGCCAGGCCTCCGCCGCTCCAGGGGCTCGGGCCCGCCGGTTCCCCAGAAGTCGCCCCAGCCCAGCTCCGCGCAGCCCAAACCACGTTTCGACTTTCTCCACGTTGCGGAGCTTTCGCTGAGCAACCAGCCGTGACTCAACTTTTCAAAGTTTAAATGCAATTTTCTCCCCCAGTCTTTTTCTCTGCCAGCGTCTCAAAGCTTAGGAACTATTTCCACCCCGAAGAAGTAGAGGAATTGGAAGTCAGGGAGGATTGTGTGTCAGAATAGGTTTTGAACATCTCTAATTACCCAAAGACGAGGGGCACGCACTGGCACAAACTGTTCACATGGAAGGCAGAGGCTGAAGTATTTTACTAACAGCAGGGGAGAGAGAGGCCAGAGAAGGGGTTGAGTTGCAGAGAGGAAAAGGTTTTTCTCTGACTAACCTGAGATAGTCAACGTGCAAAGATGAAAATGGCCCTCAAATCCTTATCGCGATTGAAGCATATTAATGTCTTGTTCTAGCTAAACTGTTAGGCACTTCTTGGAGGAAGGGTAGTTTATTGAAAATCCCAAACTACAAAATCGAGGCTAATTACACTTTATTTTTCAGTAGACTATAACAGGTACTACAGATTAGCAAAATATACTCATCCTTAGAACTTCATATGCTGAGCATCTACTGTGTGCGAAGCATTCCAGTAAGTGTAGTGGGAGATGCCCGATCAAACAGGATCTTCTGGCACAGTGAAGGCGATACAAGGGGACCAGGAATAACACAAACACTATTAACAGCAGAACACGCCAAGGCCATAGAAGAGTAAAAAGTTCCACGAGATATCAGACAAGGAGTAATTCAGCTTGAGGATAGGCAGGAGGAAGGGAAAGCTTCTGGGAAGAAGTGAGAACACAGAAGTTCTTCTATTTAAGAACTTGTTTGCTTTCAAAAGATTATCCATGGGTGCATTTGTTCATAAGGCTCCGAGATGGGTTTAACTCTAGACACATTTCTAGGATGTTAAATAGGAGTACCATTCTTTGGAGCTTTAAGAACCACAGAATACTCTTCTCTGGGCTGATGAATGTTCTCAGACATCTCTCTCCAAAATGGGCAGGTTTTAGCTGCATTGAAAATCTGTTAAGACAAACAGCTCCCTTGCAGATATCTCTATAGGAATCCTCAGGGATGCTTAAAGTTACTGCAGCATGAATTGAGTTGCCACTTACTTTGAAATCAAGTTAGACTTGAACAAACTTTGAAATCCGTGCACAGAAACCTGAGTATTCCAAGAACAAAGGGATAAAAGCTAAGTCAAACTATTTATTTCACAGTACTATCCAGAAATTTGGGGAACAGCTACAAGCAGTTAAGTAATGCATATGCTTGGAGAAGGCAATGACAACCTACTCCAGTACTCTTGCCTGGAAAATCCCATGGACGGAGGAGCCTGGTAGGCTGTAGTCCATGGGTTCTCCAAGAGTCGGACATAACTGAGTGACTTCACTTTCACTTTTCACTTTCATGCATTGGAGAAGGAAATGGCAACCCACTCCAAAGTTCTTGCCTGGAGAATCCCAGGGACGGGGGAGCCTGGTGGGCTGCCATCTATGGGGTCGCACAGAGTCTGAAGCGACTTAGTGGCAGCAACAACAATGTGTATGCTAATGAACCACAGGTCCTGTGGAACTGCATCCCATGTAAATAACCTCTTGTTTCCTAGTTCCTTGCAAAACCAGAAGAGGAGATACCACTGGAAATGGATAAGCAAGCTCTGGGAATCTAGGTCTCTAAGACAAATAGCATTAATTGCAAGAAGACATTCTTAAGAAAGTTGTCTTATGTTCCTAACCATACTCTTCTCAACACATACTTATAGATACACAAAGACAGACACAATATTCTTAGAGGCAATCAATTTGCTCTCAGTTGAACCATGAGCAGTCAATTTACTTACATGCTCAGTTTATCCAACTCTAAAGATGAATATAAAAGTAATTTTGAAAAAAAACTCTAACCAACATAATTCTATAAGATGATGGATACAAACCCATTATTAAAAAAAAAAAATAGGTTCCGGAATTTCCTTCTCAACACCAAGGTAAATTACTTTGGAATTAATAAGAACTGTTCGAAATCTAAATGATGAAAAGTACAAAGACTTAATGAGAACTTAAAAAAACTTAAGTGTTCCTGGATGGAAACATACAGTAAAATAACAACGTCAAATTAAACAATATTAGTTTAAAAGTTTGGCACCATTTTAAAACTAAATAACAATATTGTAAAATTCATTTGGACAAATAAATGTATAAGAACAGCACACTATTAAAAAATTAACATAGATCATATACTTAAATGTAAAAGTTAAAATTATGAACCCTCTTAGATAAAAACAGGTATAAATCTTCGTGACCTTGGATTAGGCAATGGTTTCTTAGATATGGCACTAGAGAGACAGCAATAAGAGAAAACAGAGAGATTATACTTCATGCAAATCAAAAACTTCTGTGCACCGAGTGACACTACTGAGAAAGTGAAAGGCATCCAGAGAGTGGGGAAAAATTTGCTAATCATGCATATGATGAGAGTCCAGTCTCCAAAATATGTAAAGAATTGTTACAGCTCAACAGTTAAAAGACAGTCTAATTTAAAAGTGGGCTAAGTATTTGAATATACATTCCTCCAAAGAACCTATAAAAATAACCAATAAGTACATGAAAAGATGTTCAATATAATTCAGTTCAGTTCAGTCGCTCAGTCATGTCCGACTCTTTGTGACCCCATGAATCGCAGCATGCCAGGCCTCCCTGTCCATCAGCAACTCCCAGAGTTCACTCAAACTCATGTCCATTGAGTCGGTGATGCCATCCAGCCATCTCATTCTCTGTCGTCCCCTTCTCCCTCCCAGAATCAGAGTCTTTTTCAGTGATTGCTGCTGCTGCTGCTGCTGCTAAGTCACTTCAGTCGTGTCCGACTCTGTGTGACCCCACAGACGGAAGCCCACCAGGCTCCCCCGTCCCTGGGATTCTCCAGGCAAGAACACTGGAGTGGGTTGCCATTTCCTTCTCCAATGTGTGAAAAGTGAAAGTGAAGTCGCTCAGTCAAGTCCGACCCTTAGCGACCCCACGGACTGCTGCCTACCAGGCTCCTCCATCCATGGGATTTTCTAGGCAAGAGTACTGGAGTGGCTTGCCATTGCCTTCTCCGATTAGTCATTTTTTTCTTTTCAGTGATTAGTTCTTTTCAGTGATTAGTCATTAGTAAAATGTGAATCAAAATCACAATGAGTCATCACTTCACACCCAATATGATAGCTATAATTTTTTTAGAAAAGATAACAAGGCCTGTCAAGGGTATGGAATAATTGGAACCTCAATACATTGCTGGGGGGAACATAAAATAGTATAGCCAATATATAGAACAGTCTGGCATTTCCTCAAAAAATTACAAAGTTTCACAATATGGCCTATCAATTCCATTCATTAATTCTACACACACAGGAGAATTGAAACTATGTTCACACAGCAACACATCAGTGAATCTTCATAGCATCATTATTCATCATAGTCAAAAAGTAGAAACTACTCAAGTGTCTATCAACTGACAAATGGATAAACAAAATGTGGTATATCCATAAAATGGAATATTGTGTGTGTGTGTGTGTTAGTTGCTCAGTCGTGTCCAACTCTTTGCAACCATATGGACTGTAGCCCGCCAGGCTTCTCTGTCCATGAATTTCTCCAGGCAAGAATACTGGAGTATTGCCATTCCCTTCTCAACCCAGGGATTGAACCCTGGTCTCCTGCATCGCAGGCTAATAAAAAGAAATAAAGTACCGATACATGGTAAAACACAGATGAACCTTGTAACAGTGAAGGCAGAAAAGCCAGATAGAAAAACACGATTTCATGTATTAAAAAAAAAGGTAAATAATCCACCTGCTATGTGGGAGACCTGGGTTCGATTCCTGGGTTGGGAAGATACCCTGGAGGAGGGAATAGCAACCCACTCCAGTATTCTTGCCTGGAGAATCCCCATGGACAGAGGAGCATGGTGGACTACAGTCCATGGGGTTGCAAAGAGTCGAACACGACCGAGCAACTTTTGCTTCATGTATACAAAATGTCAAGAATAGACAAAAATCCACAGAAATACAAAGCAGATGAGTAGCTGCCAAGGGCTGGGAGAGGAGGCAGCTGAGGAGTGACCACTAGTGGGAGTGATGGAAAAGCTCTGCAGTTAAGATAACAGTGATGGTTGCACAACTTTGTGAAAATACAAAAATAACACTAAGCTATGCACTTTAAAATATGGTATTTTAAATTATATCTTAGAATTATATCTTAGAAAAATGCATATTGAAATAAAAATGGAAATGTTCTCCTATGAAATTGAGAGAAAAAAAGAATATTACCGCAGGTTACCAAAAACAGGATGAACAGGAAACTTCATGAACTGCCAGATTGGAGGATCAATTATTGTAGCATTTTGAAAAGACAATGTGTGCATCACTTTCTTAAATTTTTGAAATTATGTAAATATAATTTGGGCCAACAGTTTTGGTGTAAGAAATTTACTCTCAAGAAAAAAATCACATACATATATATTTAGCAACCCTGGTGTTCAGTACATTGATCATAATGAGGAAAAAATGAAGGATAATCTAAATAAAGATGAACAAATTAATTTTAGTAAATCATGTTATAGTCATAGAAACCAATGTCTTCCATGAAGCCACATAGACAGTTTTGTAATAGAATACAAATGCTTATATTGTGAATTGAATGTAGTTTGCAAAATTATAGAATAATAATCCATTTGTTAAATTTGTTAAAGCCCATATTAGAATGAGATATATTAAAATGTTAGTACTGATTACCTTGGATAGTCAAATTATTTTTATTTTATAAAAATAACCTCTGGCTACTCTCTACTACATAAAACTTATTATCTAAAATTGTATCTTATTTATTCATTTCCTTATATGTTATCAGTCACCTCACTTCAATAGAATATAAAGTGCTTTAAAGGAAGAGATCTTTTTGCCCTAAACATTGCTGTATTGTTGGACCTAGTGGCAATAAGCAGAGTCTGAACTAATATATATATTAAATGAACACATGCACTAGTTTCATTTTAGAAAGCTGTTTTGGAAAACCAAATATATCTACATTATGCATGGGTGTGATCAATGACTGTGGAACTCTAAATGTTAACTGTTTTTGAAAGAAATCACACTAACCCCATTTCCTTATGAAAGTTTACTAAAATACATAAATTACTGACTTCCAAAGCCTAGTATATCAGAAATCATCTAACCAGTTCTCGAGTCACCACATGACCATCAGCAGAGTGAGCACTTCTATTCCATCTCCATGAGATTGCATTTTCAATTTTAATTTTAAAAGACATTGCCAAATTCACCTCCAAAGTGATGGTACTATGTTATATTCTTACCAATGAACAGTGCTCATGCCATTATAGAGGTGCCATTCTTGTTAAAATTTTAGCATCATAAGCTGGGAATGCTAAGGAGTAGTACAGATGAAATAAAAATTTAAAAGCCTTTTTACAAGTTAGAAGTGTTAAGATAAAATTAGCAGATATAGTAAAATTCTACTTCTAAACCTAGATAGTTTATTAAAAAGCAGAGACGTTACTTTGCCAACAAAGGTCCGTCTAGTCAAGGCTATGGTTTTTCCAGTGGTCATCTATGGATGTGAGAGTTGGACTGTGAAGAAAGCTGATCGCCGAAGAATTGATGCTTTTGAACTGTGGTGCTGCAGAAGACTCTTGAGAGTCCCTTGGACTGCAAGGAGATCCAACCAGTCCATTCTAAAGGAGATCAATCCTGGGTGTTCATTGGAAGGACTGATGCTAAAGCTGAAACTGCAATACTTTGGCCACCTCATGCGACGAGTTGACTCACTGGAAAAGACTCTGATGCTGGGAAGGATTGGGGGCGGGAGGAGACAGGGACGACAAAGAATGAGATGGCTGGATGGCATCACCGACTCTGTGGACACGAATTTGAGTGAACTCCGGGAGTTGGTGATGGACAGGGAGGCCTGGCGTGCTGTGATTCATGGGGTCGCGGAGAGTCGGACACGACTGAGCGACTGAACTGAACTGAACTGAACTGAACTGAAGTTTACAAAAGAATAAATTGAGCAAGTGGCAAAATGTGGTTAGAGAAAAGTCAATTTAAAAAGATTACATGAAAATTAAAAATTCAATTACCTAATCCCAGACCTACAATCCTCATGTGAATCTATACCTCTGATTAGTCATGATCTGAAAATAAAGGAGATCAGTTTTGTTGGTATACTGAAAAAAGAAAAATAAAAGATCACATGATTAGTAAAAACCAATAGGTAAATAATTGCCCCCAAAGTTACCACAGCTGGGCTTCATTAATAGATGTTTAGTGAGCAGATGATAAAAGGGTATAATTTATCTGAACTTTGAACACATCACCTATGAAATGTTAGTATCTTAAGGAGACATTGACAAGACAATTTTCAGGACAGGGCAACATTGATTACCATAATCGTATTGTGGTAATCATGCAAATTCCTACCTTTCATCACGTTCTTTTATGCAAACGCTGAATAAAAGTGCATTACAGCAAGAAGTTACAAAAACAATCTTACTTCAGTTTTCCAGACAGTTTTTGCATATTATGGACTCTTTGTTAGCCTTTCTAGATACCAAATAGACTACCAAAGAGTTCTTCCATCTCTACAGTTCTAAGATTCTTTATCTTTTTCTGGAAATATTTCTGTTTTCCCAGAAATGTTCCCAGACATCAATAACTTTAACCTGACCACATATGGTAATGTATACCAAATTTAGAAATATTTTAAACTCCAAACCACCAAAACTGGCTGATTATAGCCAGCGTTTATTTATGTTCAGAGGAGAGGAGTAAATATTTTTCTCTTTCATCACAGAAGCATCAGCTTTATCTGTATCTGCCAAAACTATGACTTTCTTTGTAATTCTTTAGCCAATGACCTCAAACCTGACCTACAGCAGTCATCTCCCTGGAGATGAAAAAGGTCATTTAGACACTTCACCCCCTAGTCATTAGGAGAACACAAAATTTCATCTCAAATTAGTGTTCCTAAAGGTTAAGGTCATCTCACAAAAGTAATACAGAAAGAAGGAGTAGTGATTTAAAAAAAAAAAAAAGCTGGAACCAGAATTGACTAGACTTAACGGTTTCAAATGTTCTCTCAATATTCCTTCTATGATAGGAAAATGCATTTCATTAATTTAAAATTTCCAAAACAATATGCTGTCTGAAAAACTAATGTTTTGACCAACAGTTTACTAATAGAATAATGAAGTTGTAGTAAAGATTCTGTTTAAAACCATTATAATTCAAGGAGGCTGAGATAAAGTTAATGTTTTCACTATTCATGTAAAAGGCTTAACAAGTTAGGAAAAGCATATTGACTATTACAAGGATGATTATTTTAAAACTTTAGTGGTATGGATATGTACAAAGAGCAAAAGAGTACTAACTTCCGATTTTTTATGTTTATTTACTACAGAGCATCTGGACATCCCTCTATCTTGCATGTCTATTTAGAAAGACAATTTGAGGGAATTTGCCTATTAAAAGACAGAAGAGCTTAAAATTATAAATATGAGCAGCACATGTCACTTAAAAGGACAAAACCAGTTGTAACAGGAGCTCGATCTTTACGCTAATTGATCCCTGAATTTAGCTCTAATCTTTCTGGCAGACAAGGCAATAGGAAGTAAGGTTCTCAAATGTGTACTGTTTGATAAAAGCTCAATGAAAAGTAACCTCTTTCCTGGAATCAATTCTCTTAAAACCTATCCAGTGGCTCTTTATCAAAGGAGCATGGGACTTCCCTGGTGGTCCAGTGGTTAAGACTCTGAGCTTCCATGCATGGGGCATGGGTTCAATCCCCAGTCAGGGAACTAAGATCCTATATGCCATGGGGATATCAGTTTTGTTGGTATACTGAAAAAAGAAAAAGAAAAGATCACATGATTAGTAGAAACCAATAGGTAAATAATTGCCCCCACAGTTACTATAACGGGGCTTCATTAATAGATGCTTAGTGAGCAGATGATAAAAGGGTATAATTTCTCTGAACTTTGAACACATCACATATGAAATGTTAATATCTTAAGGAGACATTGACAAGACAATTTTGGGGCAAAGCCAAAAAAAGAAAAAAATAAATAAAAGGAGCAATAAGGGTCAATATTTTGAACTATAATTTTGCCAAAGATTAAAAATGTTCTTCACCATTTTCTTAATTTTTTCATGCTAATTTTTTGTAGGTCTTTTCCTTCTCTTGTGTTTCTTGCCTAGAGAAGTTCCTTTTGCACTTATAGACCTCGTTTGGTGGTGCTGAATTCTCTTAACTTTTGCTTGTCTATAAAACTTTCGATTTCTCCATCAAATCTGAACAAGAGTCTTGGGAAGAGTATTCTTGGTTATAGTTTCTTCCCCTTCATCACCTTAAAAATACTGTGTCGTTCCCTTCTGGCTTGTAGAGTTTCTATTGAAAAATCAGCTGATAACCTTATGGGAGTTCCCTTGTATGCTGTTTGTCATTTTTTCCTGTTGCTTTTAATAATTTATCTTTGTCTTTAATTTTTGTCAGTTTGATTACTATGTGTCTCAATGTGTTTCTCCTTGGGTTTATCCAGCCTGGGACTCTCTGCACTTCCTGGACTTGGTTGACTATTTCCTTTCCCAGGTTAAGGAAGTTTTCAGCTATTATCTCTTCAAATATTTTATTTTAGGTCCTTTCTCTCTTCTCCTTCTGAGACCCCTACAATGTGAATGTTGGTGTGTTTAATGTTGTCCCAGAGGTCTCTTTCAGTTCAGTTCAGTTCAGTTCAGGCGCTCAGTCCTGTCCTACTCTTTGTGACCCCATGAATCACAGCACGCCAGGCCTCCCTGTCCATCACTAACTCCCAGAGTTCACTCAAACTCATGTCCATCGAGTCGGTGATGCCATCCAGCCATCTCATTCTCTGCCATCCCCGTCTCCTCCCACCCCCAATCCCTCCCAGTATCAGACTCTTTTCCAGTGAGTCAACTCATCTCATGAGGTGGCCAAAGTATTGCAGTTTCAGCTTTAGCATTAGTCCTTCCAATGAACACCCAGGATTGATCTCCTTTAGAATGGACTGGTTGGATCTCCTTGCAGTCCAAGGGACTCTCAAGAGTCTTCTGCAGCACCACAGTTCAAAAGCATCAATTCTTCGGCGATCAGCTTTCTTCACAGTCCAACTCTCACATCCATACATGACCACGGGAAAAACCATAGCCTTGACTAGATGGACCTTGGTTGGCAAAGTAATGTCTCTGCTTTTTAATATGCTATCTAGGTTGGTCATAAATTTCCTTCCAAGGAGTAAGCGTCTTTTAATTTCATGGCTGCAATCAGCATCTGCAGTGATTTTGGAGCCCAAAAAAATAAAGTCTGACACTGTTTCCACTGTTTCCCCATCTATTTCCCATGAAATTAGTTTTCTGAATGTTGAGCTTCAAGCCAACATTTTCACTCTCCTCTTTCAGTTTCATCAAGAGGCCTTTGAGTTCCTCTTCACTTTCTGCCATAAGGGTGGTGTCATCTGCATATCTGAGGTTATTGATATTTCTCCCCACAATCTTGATTCCAGCTTGTGCTTCTTCCAGCCCAGCGTTCCTCATGATGTACTCTGCATATGAATTAAATAAGCAGGGTGACAATATACAACCTTGACATACTCCTTTTCCTATTTGGAACCAGTCTGTTGTTCCATGTCCAGTTCTAACTGTTGCTTCCTGACCTGCATACAGGTTTCTCAAGAGGCAGGTCAGGTGGTCTGGTATTCCCATCTCTTTCAGGATTTCCCACAGTTTATTGTGATCCACACAGTCAAAGGCTTTGGCATAGTCAATGAAGCAGAAATAGATGTTTTTCTGGAACTCTCTTGCTTTCTCCATGATCCAGCGGATGTTGGCAATTTGATCTCTGGTTCCTCTGCCTTTTCTAAAATCTGCTTGAACATCTGGAAGTTCACGGTTCACATATTGCTGAAGCCTGGATTGGAGAATTTTGAGCATGACTTTACTAGCGTGTGAGATGAGTGCAATTGTGCGATAGTTTGAGCATTCTTTGGCATTGCCTTTCTTTGGGATTGGAATGAAGAGTGACCTTTTCCAGAACTGTGGCCACTGCTGAGTTTTCCAAATTTGCTGGCATATTGAGTGCAGCACTTAGGCTGTCTTAATTTCTTTTCATTCCTACATATCAATAATTACCTTCAATGTAAATGGATTAAATGCACCACCGAGACTGGCTTGGTGGACACAAAAACAGGACCCATATATATATACTGTCTACAAGAGACCCACTTTAGACCTAAGAACATTTACAGATGTAAATGGGATGGGAGAAGGTATTCCATGCTAAAGGAAATCAAAAGACAGCTGGAGTAGCAATACTCATATTGGACAAAATAGACTTGAAAACAAAGACTTAGACAAAGAAAGATACTACATAATGATGAAGGGTTCAATCCAATAAGATGTAACATTTATATGCCCACAAAGTTCTGTCCAGTCAAAGCTATGGTTTTTCCAATAGTCATGTATGGATGTGAGCGCTCGACCATAAAGGAAAAACTGAGCCCTGAAGTATTGCTTTTGAACTGTGGTGTTGGAGGAGACTCCTGAGAGTCCCTTGGACTGCAAGGAAATCAAACCAGTCCATCCTAAAGGAGATCAGTCCTGAATATTCATTGGAAGGACTGACACTGAAGCAGAAACTCTGATACTTTGGCCACCTGATGCGAAGAACTGACACCTTGGAAAAGTCCCTGATGCTGGGAAAGATTGAAGGCAGGAGGAGAAGGGGACAACAGAGGAGGAGATGGTTGGATGGCATTACCGACTTGATGTACATGAGTTGGAGCAAGTTTTAGGAGTTGGTGACAGACACAGAAGCCTGGGGTGCTGCAGTTCATGGGGTCACAAAGTCAGACACGACTGAGCAACTGAACTGAAATATATATGCACCCAACAGAGGAGCATCTCAATATGTGAGGCAGATACTAACAACCTAAAGGGAAAAATTGGTGGGAACACAATAATAGTGGGGCACTTTAACACCCCACTTTCATCAATGGACAGATCATCCAGCAGAAAATAACAAGGAAACAGAGACCTTAAATGACACTTTAGACCAGCTGAACTTAATTGGTATTTATAGAATATTCCATCCAAAAGCAGCAGAATACACATTCTTCTCAAGTGCACATGGAACATTCTCCAGTATTGACCATATGCTGGGACACAAGGCAAGCCTTGGTAAACTCAAGAAAACTGAAATCATATCAGTCATCTTTTCTGAGCACAACACTATGAGATTAGAAATAAACTACCAAAAAAAAAAAAAAAAAGGAGGGGAGGCTTCCCTGGTAGCTCAGACAGTAAATAATCTGCTTGCAATGCAGGAGACCCAGGTTCCATCCTTGGATCAGGAAGATCCCCTGGAGAAGGAAATGGCAACCCACTCCAGTATTCTTGCCAGGGAAATTCCATGGTCAGAGGAGCCTGGTGGGCTACAGTCCATAGGGTCACAATGAGTCAGACATGACTGAGTGACTAACACTGATCACAAGAAAAAAACTATAAAAACACAATCACATGAAGGCTAAACAATAAGCTACTAAACAACTAATAGATCACTGACACCTAGAGACAAGTGAAAATGAAAGCACAATGGCCCAAAACCCGTGGGGTGCAGCAAAAGTAGTTCTAAGAGGGAAGCATATAGCAATACAACCTTTCCTTGGAAACAAGATCAGATTGGATGGCATCTTGAGTCTGTTTCCCTCGAAATAGGCTCTCAAATGGAGATTTGCCTGCTGGAATTTGGAGGCAGGTGGGGACAGGGGGAGAGGGGCATTTAGGATTAGCACCATGGAGGAGTTAGGAAAATAGGTAGGACAGAGGAGAAATTGAACTATGATGCAGTCTTAATGTAACAGAGCAGGACTCTGTGGGACCTTCCTGGGACAGACCCCTCCCCTATATTGTCTGCTTTAGCTCCTCTCTGAAGTCCCTATATAATAGTATTCTGAGTCGTTTCACAGTTGTGAAAAACCCCACCAAATGGACAATGTTAAACTTGATGACCATGAGTATGCAGCCCTCAGGCCTACTGGAGTTTAAGGATTGATAATGCTGACCCCTGTGACACCACCCTGTTACCTCATCAGCATTCAGAGAATTGCACACAAGCTAATCATACACTCTGTAACCACCCTCCCTCACTTGGCCTTTAAAAATGTTTTCTTAATAAATAACTAATAAGGACCTACTGTATAGCATAGGGAACTCTATTCAATACTCTGCCATGACCTACATGGGGAAAGAATCTAAAAAAAGAGTTGAGATATTGAGATAGATAGATACATATATATAAAACTGATTCACTCTGCTATACAGCACAAATCAACACAACATTGCAAATCAAACAAACTCCAATTTAAAAACTGCTTTCTTGAAACCTGTATGGGAGTTTGGTTTCCTCCAGCACTAACTGTCTTGGACTCTTTGTTTGGCACCTTATAATAAATGCTGCACTTACCTTCACCACAAAAAAAGAAAGAAAATGTTCTTCAGATTGCCTTAATAAAGTTGAGATCAACATTCAATTTTAACCTGGTGAAAGCATTTCTGGAGGGGATTAAAAAATGTGTTTTGGGAATACTGTATTCTGTTGATCTAATTGAATACAAGAACAGATTTTAAGTAACTTAAAAGAGTGGTTGAATAATACTCTCCTTAGGTCTTCTCTTTCAAATGTCACTTATCCCGTGCCCAATCCTATACTTCTTCACTATTATTACTTCTTACAAACTATAAGAAGGTTCATGAAGATAAGCACAAAGAAGAAGGTATTGCTATAATATCCCCAGCCAGCAATTTTCATTGGTAGTATTTTCTGGTATATCTTTCATAGATGATGGACAAGGATCGAGATCTAGAAATAGTTTTGTTTAGTTTTCACCAAATTGGGTCATACTGGACACACTTTTATAGCAGTGTTTTCCATTAACAGTATGTTATAAGCATTTGTACATGTCGTTAGGTATTTTTCTATAAGTTTACTCTTACTTCCATCATATTATTCCATTGCATGGATATACAATAATTTATTTAATCCCTTGCTTGTGGACATATAAGTAGTTCTCCTTGCTTCGGTTATATGTAACTGTATAATTCTATTTATTTTCTCACCGACTCTGTGGACATGAGTTTGAGTGAACTTCGGGAGTTGGTGATGGACAGGGAGGCCTGGCGTGCTGTGATTCATGGGGTCGCGGAGAGTCGGACACGACTGAGCGACTGAACTGAACTGAACTGAATACTTTGGTCTCAGGTCCTTTTGATTTCTCTTTCACAGGGCCCATTGCCCTTGTAATTATTTGTGTAATGTTTACTCACTTATTGATAGAATATAATTTCTAGCACTTGATATAGAAGACCCTCAATAAATACTTTTGATTAAATAAATGAACGTTTCAAGACTTTGGAGAACATTTTACCAAGTTTGCTTGAAACAGTTGTGTCAGTTCAGACTTTTCCTGAGAGCAGGATGATCGTCCCTCTTTTTCCTCATTCACTTTGGGTATCATCTCGGGCATTACCTTGGCATGCAAAAAATGTCAGTTCACTACTGATTTAATTTAGATTTTTAAATTTTTTCACAAGTTTGGCAAGTGCTTCGAAACAGTCATTTCAATGTTATCTAGAAAAGTGCCTAAATCACCACTGTTCAAAACAACATTCTCTGGTCTAAGTTACCAGATTCACAGACAGTAACTTCAGTCTATAAATATTCAGAATTCTGACTTCTAGTCTGTTAAAGAAAGATTTTCATCTATGCAGAGGTGGACCATAGAGGCACCTATGAGCTAGACATTTGGTGAAACTGACAGGAAAACCCAGTACTTTGAACTGTTCTTTTCTGCTCATCACAATTTCCATATAACACATATTTTTAAAGGAACAAAAGATAAAATATACACTGACCATTTTTCTTGGTCAATTATTTCAAGTATTTAAATTTGGTTTTCCTTTTAATATGTTCATTTCTCTCCCCCATTTCCTGATCCACTTAGAATAAATTCCACTGTGCAATCATATCCACCTCACTGGTACTAAGTACTGTTAATGACATCAGCGTGTAGGCTGCAAAAAAAAAAAAAATCAAACTTTTGAGAGGAGTTAGTCATGCGATTTGTGTGGCCTTGTCTTCACTTAGAGCCATTACATTAAAAAAAAAAAAACTACATCACTCATCCTGAGCAAAATTATATAGATTTCTTCATTTTGCAGTTGCTGAGGGGTGTCAGTTCTCTTGAGAGTCTACGATCTAATTCACAACCGTAAATCACAGATCATGGCTTCTGATGGGTGATGGTGTCAGTGCCTAGGGTCAGATTATTCTGTTTGCAGAAGATGTTCTGGTATAATGATAAAACATTCAAAGAGTAGATGTAAGCTGATACTTTAAGACAGCTGCTCTCAAGTGTACTTTCAACATCAATGTTCACATATAAAATGAAAAATGAGGATACTAGCAATTTATAGAACTGAAACTGGATTCTTTAAGAGACACAGAAAACAGAAAAACTGTGTTCAAGGCACTGATATCATATAATTGAGACAGGTTGTCTTGCAGTGGGATATGTCAGTAAGACCTATTACCCAAGATCCTCCGTTTTCTCAGGAAATTCTACCATACTGTCTTGGTCCCTTAACTCTTTCCATTTCTGAGACCATTTAATACTTCACCTTTTATCTCAAAACTTCCAAAAACCCCATTCTTAGTTGATTAATCATTTTGCTTCTTATTTCACTGAAGGTAACAGAATCAATCAGAATAGAATTTCCTCAACTTCCCGCCACCAAACAGCCAACCTACCTGTATCTCCTACCCTGTTCTCCATGTGGTCCCTGGCCTGTCCCTGCTTACCTCCACTTGAGAGTGGGTCACATTTCCTCTCCCTTGCTGAAGGGCTTTGCTTCAGCATTAGTTTTGCTCCTAACAGATCATTCCCATCAGCATAAAAATATGTAGCTCTTTTCATATCTTCATAAAAGCCTCTCCCTTCCCTTGACCCCACAGCCCATTTTAGACATCACCCCCATTTTCTGCTTCCCTCTAAAGCAAAATTCCTCAAGGGTTGTCTAATGGTTGTCTCTTCTGCTTCCACCCATTTCTTTCTCTGTTTTAAGCCTTTGATTTCATTCATTGCTGAAGACTTAAGCAACTGTATGACACCAAAAGAGATGACTACAAAAAAGACGTCATCCACACTCCACGAGCCTAAGACCTCAGTCCTATCTGTGCTTCCTTCTTGTGTTTGCTCCTTGGTGTACGCCCTCTCTTACACCGTTCCAGTCATAGACTAGGAATAATTTTCTATGCCACTCTCTTTGCTGGACAATATAATTTCCTATCTTGCGGTACAATTTAAAGAATTCATATTTTAGGAATTAAATTTCACCTAGTTGATATATGAGTAATTTATTTCACCATTTACTGTTTTGGGTCATTTAGATGGTATTTTACTATTGTTACAAATATTGCTGTGATTAAGCACTTCAAGTACCTAATTTAGTAATAGACTTTGTGTGAATTGTTTGTCCATGTATTAATATATTATAGAGGAGTCATTTAAAATGTGATACGTGTGCTAAGTTGCTTCAGTTGTATCTGACTCTTTGTGACCCCATGGACTGTAGCAACCCAGGCTCCTCTGTCCATGGGATTCTCCAGGCAAGAATACTGGAGTGGGTTGCCATTTCCTCCTCCAGGGGATCTTCTCAACCCAGGGATCGAACCTGCATCTCCTGCACTGTAGGCAGATTCTTTACTGCTGAGCCACTGAGGGAAACCCGAAATGTGATATAGCTGTCCTACACAGTGGCTGATATTCTTTCTACCCCGGAAAAAGTATAAGATCCTCCATAATGTCTGGCCACATCAAGTTGGCCCTGGAATGGGAGGAGAGTTGTCTCATCTTCCTGGTTATACTTCGCTAATGTTCTTTCAAACCCTACTGGCAGGGTTCACTCAGTGGCCATCTTCAAGGCTCTCCAGGCCAGAAGGAGACACAGTGTCCACCTTCTGGCATGACCTATGCTTCAGGAGATCACATTACTCTTGCAAGGACTCTCTGACTATTCACTACTTTGGTGGCATCACCTGATTAGACCTGTGTGTTTTGCAACTCAGCAAGTATCCAGTCAAGAAACTGGACACAAGTGACCTAGTTTACAACCTTAGTGTATCTCTTCAAGTTCTAATCTCCAGTAATATTGCTTTACTTAAGGCCTAAAAATCACTGTTCCCCATCCCTAAATCTCCCTTTACATAGACTGGGAAGAAGAGGGTACTAGCTGGTGTGCCCATTAGTAAGTCCTGGGGGGATATTCTGGCAGCTCAACTTCCAGATACTTCTCTCGTGGGAGAACATGTAATCTCCCATGTAATCTCCCATGTTGGGAGCTCATAGCTCCCTAGCTTTTGGTCCAGCCTAAATCCCACAACTTCTAGATAATAGAAAAAGTCCTATCAATATCTTGTTACAGCTATGTACCTTTCCATTCTTCAACGTTTTCTGCACTGCTTTAATTTAAGTATGGTTTTTGTAAAAGTTATAGGTGGCAGGTGTCTGGTTTGCTTGCCTCTCTCGACCCACCATTCATCCTTCTGGTCCCTGCAAGGAGGCTGATTTGGAGGGACCACACCAACTTCTTCCCTTGCTCTCTGGCTAAATGGGAAGGGAAAGAAGGAGACTGAAGTAAATTCTTGGCTCTTTCCTGTGATGTCACCTCTGTGACCTTCACCTGAGACTCACTACTCCCTGCAGGGTGTCCTACTTGATGTGATTCTTTCTTCCCAGATTCTAGCAATCCCACTCTCCCCTTGTCCCTCTGGGCCTCAGAGTGGTAACAGCCCTGCCAGTATTCACCCAGTTGTAACACCATGCCTTGTGGATCTTCCACTCCCCACCCACAGCTTCCAGAGTAAACCTTTCTCAAATTACCCTGTTTCAAATGTGTCATTTTACTAAGGCCCTTCCTGATGGAGAATATAATTGAATTTGATTTTCAAACTCAACCTGAGAATTTTTGCCTTTTGATGGGAGAATTTCACATTTATCGTGACAATTTATATAGTTAACTTTATTTCTTCCATTTTTATTGTACATTTTTATACTTTCTTTTCTCTCTTTTCCTCACTTAGATTGATAAAGTTTCTTTTTAGCTTTTCCTCCTCTACTCATATATTGGATGTCCATCTGCTACTTATAATGTTCCTGGCTTTAACAGTCATATTTACATTTCTATGGATATGTGAAAATTAAATAATACCCTCCAACTTGCTCATTTCCTACCAGACATGTATATTTTCATTTTTACTAATAGTTGTCTTCCCAACTATTATAATATTTATACTGATATATCAAAAAAATAAGTAATTTGCCTTCTTACCACCCTGTATTATTAGTTTAATCCTTCCCCACTCCTTCTACTGAAGTGAAACCTTTAGAATATTTAACTGCCCATTTCCTCCCAGTGTTGCCTAAATCTTGAGTTTGTATGACGTAATTATAGGATTTCAATCCTAGACAGTGACTGAGTTTTTCCTCCCAGACTCTCTCTCCTGTTTAAAAATTCTTACCAGAGTATAATCTCCAGTTAACTGTCATCATCCATTTAGATATAATTGCAAATATTAGAAGATTCATTGTTTATCAATGTTTCTTGAACTTTTCACTTTCCCTGTCATGAGATTTGATTTTCATTTGGTTGGAACATTTTCTCAGAAAGGTACATGGGCAGGATATTTTTGGAGCCTCTGCAACACACCAAAATTTCTTTTCTTTGCTCTCACATGTGGATGAGATCTGCCTTTGATAGAGGGATATCTCCAGTGATCTGTAAATATAAATGCAAATTGTCTGATTCAACCAAGGTTGCGGGTAAGAAATCTCTTACTAGTCTAGTTACCTTTCCTCTATCAGTTGCCTCTGAAAGTTCTATTCTTTGTCAAGAAGCCTTGTAAGATTTTCTACTATGATGCCAAATGGTGATTTCCTAAATCCGTCATTCCCTCCACATTTAGTAGTGAGCATTTTATATAAATGGCATCAGATACTATAAGGAAAAGCTTCTTCTTCTCCTCATCCATCCATTTATGTATATTAGTATGAACTCATGGATGCTTATTTTGTTCAGTAGGCAATATCTGTTTCTATCACTGCTTACTGATGCTCAAATTGTCCCAGATTTGGCTAGTGGGAACCCATTCAGGTTGGCTTTCATGTTCTTTTGACATATTCCCATGATTCCCATCATTCTTTGTGGAGAAGGAAATGGCAACCCACTCCAGTACTCTTGCCTGGAAAATTCCATGGACAGAGGAACCTGGTAGGCTGCAGTCCGTGGGGTCGCTAGGAGTCGGACACGACTGAGCGACTTCACTTTTACTTTTCACTTTCATGCATTGGAGAGGGAAATGGCAACCCACTCCATTGTTCTTGCCTGGAGAATCCCCATGGACAGAGGAGCCTGGCAGGTTACAGTCCATGAGGTCGCAAAGAGTTGGACATGACTGAGCGACTAACACTTCACTTCACCATTAATTTATTTAACTAATTACTTATTACTGAATATATACATTATATCTACTTTTTAAACAGATTCTCCAGGCAAGAATACTAGAGCCATCTGGAGAGTTACTTGTTTTTTCTGGGTATCTCTCATATATACATGAGGTATACATATTAATAAACTTCTACGTTTTTTCTCTTAACTATTTTTTAATTAACAAGGGGGTTTCAGCCAAGGCTTCCATGGTGGCTCAGATGGTAAAGAATCTGCTTGTGATGCAGGAGACCTGGGTTCAAATCCTGGGTTGGGAAGATCCCCTGAAGAAGGGAATGGCAACCCATTCTAGTATTCTTGCTGGAAGAATCCCATGGACAGAGAAGCCTGGTGGGCTACAGTCCATGGGGTCACAAAGAGTCAAACAGGACTGAGCAACTAATATTTACTTAGCCAAGAACTCAAAAGGGTAGAGGGAAATTTTTTCCCCTCCCCTATACTTGTTCAATAATTACTAAGAATTTCAGGATGGAAATAGCAGAGCATTGAACCAAGTACAGGACCTTCAGAGTACAGGGCTCTGCATGACTGCACAGGCCACATGCCCATGTAGCTGCCCCAGTGATAAGCACTCGATGACTCTCTTTTTGCTTGTGAAGGGAATCAGAATATACCATATACTACTTTTCATGAGGATTACTGTAAACTGCAAGCAATTGAGAAGCAGCTGACAAAGGAAGAACTCTGCCTTCCTCTTTCTAGCTAAAAACAGGGCATAAATTTCACTACATAAAGGTGATATAAATTTCCATTTGAAGATGTGCTCCCCTCTCCTGGAAGAGGATAACAGATTATTTCTAGCCTTTTAACATTGTTGTTGTTCAGTCACCCAGTAGTATCCAACTCTATGTGACTCTATGGACTGCAGCACACCAGGCTTCCCTGTCCCATGTCATTTCCAGAAGTTTGCCCAAGTTCATGTCCATTGCATCGGTGACTCCATCCAACCATCTCATCTTCTGACACCCTCTTCTTCTGCCCTCAAGCTTCCCCAGCCTCAGGGACTTTTCCAATGAGTCAACTCTTCACATCAGGTGACCAAAATACTGGAGCTTCAGCTTCAGCATCAGTTCTTCCAATGTATATTCAGGATTTACTTTCTTTAGGATTGACTGGTTGTATCTCTGTGCTGTCCAAGGGACTCTCAGGAGTCTTCTCCAGCACCACAGTTTGAATGCATCAATTCTTTAGCACTCTGCCTTATTTTTAACATTACATTTGGGTTAACAGGTAGGCTTGGGTTAAATCCTTTCTGCATCACTTACTAGTTGTGTCACCTTAAAACAAATTCATAGGGCTTCCCTGGTGGTTCACTGGTTAAGAGTCCATGTCACAATGCAGGGGATGTGGATTTGTTCCCTGGTTCAGGAAGGTTTCACATGCGGCAGGGTAACTAAGCCTGTCCACAACTACTGAGCCTGTGCTCTAGAGCCCATGAGATACGACTACTGAAGCCCACACACCCTAGATCCTGTGCTCTACAACAAGAGAAGCCACCACAGCGAGAAGCCAGCACATCGCAACTAGAGAGTAGTTCCCGCGCTCCAAAACGAGAAAAATCCCATGCACAGCAACAAAGACTCAGCACAGCCAAAAGTAAAAACAATAAATAACTATAAATAAAAATTTAAAACAAAAACAGATTCATCTGAGTCTCTATGTTCTCATCAACAAAATGGGGAAAATAATAGAACCTCATAGTGAAAACTGAATCCTCCCCAAAATCAAATTCCCCTGCTGAGTTTTTGACTAACCTCTCTCTATCTAAAACTTTCTTCCCTTTTTTTGGCTCATCCCTGCTCCACTCAGGATTGAGGAGTATCAAAGAAAAGAGGGAACTGACACCAAGCAACACTCTGCAGGGCCCTGCTGGGTACAAAAGTCCCTGTGTCACCTGTTTCTTGTTTGTAGAAAAAGGCTGTAGTCTCCTAGACTGTCCCTCAGTTCCAAAGAGCAAGCAGTTACTAATTAGGGAAGTGAAGGAATTCTGTAACAAAGGAAAAGCAGTCAAGAAGCAAGAGTTCTGCAATAAAAGTCTTGGTTTCTTCTCAAGAGACATGGTAACAATCAGATGCATATCTTTGAGTTGTCCTGTAGAAACAAAGGCCTCTGTCCAGGTGAAGGATGGTGACTACTTGCTGAGCACAAGTGCTAGACGCCAGACCAGCTGGAACTATGGCTGATGATTAAGATTCCTGAAACATCACCCTGTTACCTCACCACAGTTCATCATAAGAAAGTCCAGAAGCTATAACTCTCACCCTCACCTAACAGGTTGTCTTTAAAAACCCTTGCCTGAAAGCCAACAGGGAGTTCAGGTCTTCTGAGTGAAAGCTGTCCATTTCCCTTGCTTGAAGCCCTGAAAATAAATGCTGTACTTTCCTTCACCACCACCTGGTGTCATTAGATTGGTTTTGCTGTAATGACAGGCAAGTAGACCCAAGTTTGGTGACCATAGTTATTTAAGAATTAAATGAAATACTACATACAAAGCACTTAGTGCCAAGGACAGGACATTTAATTTTTCCTCAGTTATAAAATGGGAATCCATCTCACAGAGTTTTTGTGATGATTAAAAGAGTTATTATATGTAAAGCACAAATATTAAGCTCTCAGTAAATAAAAATATGACTATAAATTCAGAGATGATTGACTGAAATAAATTATCAATTAAAAGGCCAAAGAGTGAGAAAACAAACTCTGTTTTTTACTTATGAACAGACAAAAATACTTTAAAAAACAGTTTGGAAATGTTTGTTTGACCCAAATATCGGAAACCAAGAGGAATTATGTGGCCAATTCTCAATTTACCCTGGCAAGTGTCTGGAATACACTTTGTACCTTTTACATGATTTACTTAAATTACTAGGCCTGTTTTGAACCATGCCATTGTTGAAGAGGGGAAAATTTTTCCCTGCCCTTCTGGGTTCTTTCATCTGGTCTAATAATTAGATTGACACAAGACAGATGCACAGGAGAAAATCAAATTAAACTTTGTACCACTGAGGTCTCAAAGATAAGGACAAATGATCAAGGCATGAAGCTTTTATACTTTTTAGACAAAGAAACAATAAATTTGTGAAAAACTGACAAGACGCATTAGTTTGGACTTAGGGTGGTGAAGTAACAAGTGTTGTTTCTGCAGCCTCTGAGCACTGGCCTTGCTCTGGTGAGAAGAACATCTCCCTGTCTTCTGCTGTTAGGGAAGGCACTGTTTATACGGAGACTTATTTCCAGCTTTCACGGAGTACGGAGGAAGGTCCGAGTGTCCTTCCTGGACGGGCTGTTTCTTAGGTAACTTAAATTCAAAATGATCAGTATGCCCCTTTGGCACAATTGAGGGCAACCTGCCCTGACCCAATACCATTAATTCTAGTTTGAAAATCAGAACAGTATTCCCTCTTCATCTGAGTTTTCTACAATGAAGAAAACTAATACTTTATATTTTCCTTTTATTGGTTCCACATGACTCTTTTTATCTAGTTCTGACATATCTTGAACTACATTCTATGTCTTTTAAATTCCTCTCTAGTAGTACACACCTGGGCTGTTCTGTGTATCTAGATCAAGGCCAAATATTCACCACTGCCTATTTTAAATATCTTGAACAAATTCATGGTGGTTTCTCTTTCTTTTCTATCTTATCTTTTCCAGAGTCCAGACCTTGCAAGTCCGGACATGCCCTATAAAGGGCAGCCGCAGGCCAGGCCCAGTGATCTAGGGATTCCCCTACGGAGCCTGAAACCAGAAACCTCTAACAACTCATCTTGATTTCTTTCCACATTCCTTTGCCTTTGTCTTTCTGGCAGGCTTCCTCTTCTGCAGCAAACTCCTTATGCTTCCAGGGCCTCTAAGCCAGGCCCCACTTTCCCATGCCTCTGGTCTTGCGGTTCCTTCCTGGTGGCTGGGCTGAGATGGTGTCCTCTTCTGAAATCTTCCTTGTTTCAAAGATTCTATTATGTAGTCAGAGGCATGCGTTGCCTCAGGGAGGATCAGCATTATTTAGCGGGAATGCAAAACCAAAAAAAGTTCTTGTCCAGCTTTTGTGTTTTAAGAATAAACTTTTGAAACGCAGAGCTGAGACAATAGTTATAAAAGAAAAAAAAAAAATCAGGATTTTTTGAGGGAGAAAAGGTTTTTTATCTTTGGTTCCTAAAAGATAGTTTTAAGTATCATTAGAAAAATCTCCCAGTGAAGTTTAACAGAAAGAAAAGATATAAAGAACCTACCAACCCAGACTACAAAAGCACTGCGCCGGAAGAGGGGGGGAAAGCAGCTCAGAGTTAGGTCAGACAAGGCACAAGAACCCATGCTTCCTTAGGGGCTGAGCCCCCAGAGGGAAGCTGAAGAGAATCTATTTTTCAAAATGCCAAGACCAGGAAGCCTCCTGTCCTAAGCTGTAGCCCTGGGGTGGCAGAAAGCTCCCTCCTGAGACCCACACAAGGCCCGGGGTAGCCTCACTCACCTTGTCTACCCAGGAAGATGCAGAGTGCAGTCAGCACTTCCTGGTCCTGGAGCAGCGAGAGGGTTCAGACAGTGAGTGAGTGGGAGAGTGGGGGAGGGAGGGACAGAGAGGAGGGTCCCAGGGCTGGGACCCGAAGGGGCTGCAGCACTGGCCACACCTGGGGACCAGCTGAATTCTCAGCCAGATCTCAGTTGATGATGACCACCTGAAGACCACACGGGACAGTGTGTCTCTACACCACCGGGTCAGTAAGTGCTGATAAAGGAGAGTGCTGGATGACAGTGGTAGACCAGGTATCCAGGACTATGGCCAACACCTGGATGCCTTGGAAGCCCCCTCTCCTAGACACCATTGGCCCCACCCTATGCCCTCTACCTGACCAGTACTCCACCCTCAACTGTTGTGACTGCCAGCTGATAGTAGCTTGTGGATCTGCCCTTCTCCAGAAATTGCCCTTGTCAGGGAACTGTCCAAAACTACACGGGAGGTTACCACACACACACACGGCACCCCAACCAGGGAACCAACGACTGACTGACATGGGGTACAACAACCTGTGTGCCCTGCCTCAGGACCCTTTGCTGCTGAAATGGTTCAGGTTTTAGTCTATCTCAGTCCTTCTGCTCCCTGGGGAGGAGCTTTGTTCCAGGTGTTATTTTAGTCAAAATTTTCTCCTCTGGACAGGCTTTGGCTGTAGACTTGTGAGTTTTGTTCTGCTGTCTCTGAAAAACATCTCAGTATCTTTTTAGAAATAGGATCCGGGAGTTCCTAATTTTATCTTCAAGAAAATTAGAGATATCAAGGGAACATTTCATGCAAAGATGAGCACAATAAAGGACCGAAGTGGTATGGACCTAACAGAAGCAGAAGATATTAAGAAGAGGTGGCAAGAATACAAAGAATAACTACACTCTAGGTGGTCACTCACCTAGAGCCAGGTCCTGGAGTGTGAAGTCAAGAGGGCCTTGGGAAGCATGACTACGAACAAAACTAGTGGAGGAGATGGAATTACAACTGAGCTATTTCAAATTCTAAAATATGATGCTTTGAAAGTGCTTCACTCAATATGCCAGTGAATTTGGAAAACTCAGCAGTGACCACAGGACTGGAAAAGGTCAGTTTTTATTCCAATCCCAAAGAAGGGTAATGCCAAAGAATGTTCAAACTACCGCACAACAGTACTCATTTCACTTGCTAGCCAAGTAATGCTCAAAATCTTTCAAGCTAGGTTTCAACAGTATGTGAGCCAAGAACTTTCAGATATATATAAGCTAGATTTAGAAAAGGCAGAGGAACCAGAGATAAAATTGCCAACATCCATTGAATCACAGAAAAAGCAAGGGAATTCTAAAAAAAAAAATTACTTCTACTTCATTGACTATGCTAAAGCTTTTGACTGTGTGGATCACAACAAACTATGGAAAACTCTTAAAGAGAAGAGAATACCAGATCACCTTACCTGCCTCCTGAGAAACCTGTATGCAGGTCAAGAAACAACAGTTAGAACCAGTCATGAAACAACAGACTAGTTCATATTGGGAAAGGAGTATGTCAAGGCTCCTTTATATATTTTCAGGTATATTCTCACCCTGCTGATTTAACTTATATGCAGAGTACATCATGTGAAATGCTGGGCTGGATGAAGCATAAGCTGGAATCAAGATTGCTGGAAGAAATATCAATAACCTCAGATATGCAGATGACACCACCCTTATGTCAGAAAGCAAAGAGGAACTAAAGAGCCTCTTCATGAAAGTGAAAGAGGAGAGTGAAAAAGCTGGCTTAAAACTCAACATTCAAAAAATGAAAGCATGGCATCCAGGCTCATCACTTCATGGCAAAAGAAAATGGAAATAGTGACAGACTTTATTTTCTTGGGCTCCAAAATCACTGCAGATGGTGACTGCAGCCATGAAATTAAAAGACACTTGCTCCTTGGAAAAAATATGACAAACCTAGACAGCATATTAAAAAGCAGAGACATCACTTTGCCGACAAAGTTCCATATAGTCAAAGCTATGGTTTTTCTATGTATGGATGTGAGAGTTGGACCATAAAGAAGGTTGAGCACCAAAGAATCAATGCTTTTGAACTGTGGTGCTGAAGAAGACTCTTGAGAGTCCCCTGGACTGCAAGGAGATCAAACCAGTCAATCCTAAAGGAAATCAACCCTGAATATTGATCGGAAGGACTGATGCTAAAACTGAAGCTGAAGACCCAAAGAAGGGGCTAAGTCTAAGTGTTTATATACTAGGTTGAACAAAGAGAGAAAGTTGTGGGGAAATAAAAGTAAAATATATGGGGAGAGCCAAGGAAAATGAGAGTCACTTTAATAGGGTCTGTTTGTACAGAGTTCTCTCAGCCTCCACTCCCCATCTCTGGTGATAAGAGTGTCCCTTTCCTCCTGGTACAGTGAGGGCATCTTTCACAAGGGAGTTTTATCTTCTGCTTTCAGGAAGAAAAGGGGAAGTCAGAGCACCCTTCTTGTACCTGCTGTTTTTCAGGCACCTTTAGTGAGAAATAATTCTTATGCCCAATGGCATATTTTGGGGAAGCATATTATGTCAGTATTCAGTCTCCATGTGGATTCAGATGGTGTTTTAAAAAAAATTATTGGTGCATAGTTGATTTAATATGCTGTGTTACTTTCAAGTGTATAGCCAAGTGAATCAGTTATACATATATCCATTCATTTTTGGATTCTTTTCTCACATAGGCCATTACAGAGCATTGAGTAGAGTTCCCTGTGTTATATAGTAGGTTATTATTATTTATTTTATATATAGTAATGTGTACTTGTCAATCTTAGTCTAACAATTTATTCCTCCCTTCCTTACCCCCTGGTAACCATAATTTTTTTTTTTTCTATATCTGATGGGTTTTTAAAGGTACAGAGATCAAAATGACCAAGCTTTAGTAAAAAAGGGCCTGTAAAGGAAGGAATATTGGGAAGATATATTCTTTTATTGTCACTGGCTCTTCTATGCTGGTGCAGATGAGCAAAAACAGGGGGAAGATAAACTAAAGGTCCCATGCTAACAGTGAACGAGGGCTGATTCATGAACATGTCTCTGTTCTGTTTAGTATTTACTGACCTGACAGCCCTTCATAATTATCCATTCTAGAGAATGAGCTGGAGCCACATTCTTTTTCTTTTTTCTATGTAATGTGTTTTTTAAAGAATGGGTTTACTTCTTTCCTTCTTATTTTTACTTGGAAAAATAATAAAAAAATAATTTATGATACCATAATAAACACTAAAGCAATAGTCAGGGGAAGTAGCAGGGAAGCCAGCCAGATCTCCTATCTGAGAGAAAACATTATTTGATAAACCAGGAAAAAAAAAATAAAACACGCAGATTACTGGAAGTGGACTGCATTTCAGGTTTTGGCTTTGCCTTCTTGCATGTTTAATACACAAAATGTGTTCTTACGGTAGTGCTGGTCTAAGCAGAACCCCTGAGGAACGGGACACAGGCCAAACACAGACCGTATTTTCTGTGTCTGTAGCCAGTCTGACAATTTGTTCTTGTTTTCTCTGCCTTCTTTTGCACAGACTGTGTTTCCCAGAGATCTCTGTTTATCAACACTAAGAAAAGGAATAATTTATTATGACCACTGATTTCTTTCCCCTGAATGACTTTTGTAACAACTTGAATTACCTTGAAGTACAAGATTTCTAATGGCTACCAAGGTCCGTCTAGTCAAGGCAATGGTTTTTCCCGTGGTCATGTATGGATGTGAGAGTTGGACTGTGAAGAAAGCTGATCGCCAAAGAATCGATGCTTTTGAGCTGTGGTGTTGGAGAAGACTCTTGAGAGTCCCTTATACTGCAAGGAGATCCAACCAGTCCATTCTGGAGGAGATCAATCCTGGGTGTTCATTGGAGGGACTGATGCTAAAGCTGAAACTGCAATACTTTGACCACCTCATGCGACGAGTTGACTCACTGGAAAAGACTCTGATGCTGGGAAAGGTTGGGAGCGGGAGGAGAAGGGGATGACAGAGAATGAGATGGCTCGATGGCATCACCGACTCTGTGGACATGAGTTTGAGTGAACTCCGGGATTTGGTGATGGACAGGGAGGCCTGGCGTGCTGTGATTCATGGGGTCGCAGAGAGTCGGACACGACTGAGCGACTGAACTGAACTGAACTGAACATACCAAGCTGTGGAATTTTACTTCAATGAGTTTTGATGACAACCACCACCATCAAGGAAGCTAGTTAATTATTGAAAACCGAGAAGAAAAACTACTTTTTAGAAAATAACAACTTTGTTGTTGTTGTTTAGTCGCTAAGTCGTGTCCAACTCTTGTGCAACCCAATGGACTGTAGCCTGACAGGTTTCTCTGACAATGGGATTTCCCAGGCAAGAAGACTGGAGTGGGTTGCCATTTTTTTCTCCAGGGGATCTCCCTGATAAAGGGATCAAACCCATGTCACCTATCTTGGCAGATAGGTTCTTTACCACTGAGCCACCTGGATAGCCCCAATATTTTTAGATCGTGTTTTCTAATCTTTTTTTTTTAACATACTGTCACCTTCAATCTAAAGTAAAAATTTGCAAGGTGGAGTATTTTTTTTTAGTTTTACTGAAAGGCAAAACCAGAAATGCTTGACATTCTGAACCTAACTGAATATTATAATTTCAATATAGCAGTGTTAATTATTCATAAAATAAAAATAGGATGAGAAAAAAGTAAAAAGAAAAGGAAAAAATAGACATATTACATAATGACCTTAGTAATGATGTTGACTTATATTTGTATGATTCTTTGTGCATTTTAAAGTACATTTATATATAGTGTCTTTCTGAGCTTTACAAAATCCTATTTACTAGTAAGAGTTTTCACATAGGAGCCAGAAGAAATAACTTGCTTATCCTTGTAATTGGGCAACAAGAAAAAGAATCTGGAAAATCTAAAAAAATTTTCACGTGGTGACAGCTCTTTATCTTGGGAAAAGATATACCACAAAACTGAAGTTGGAGTAGAGCAGGTCAGATAAGGGACTATAAGACTTTTGATTTGCACTGAAAGTAGGAATTAGCAATGGGATATGCTCCAACAATAACTTCATGTTGCTACTTGTTTTCCAACATTTAAACTGCTTTTAAATTCTGTATTCTCTTAAACTGTTCTTATTACAATTTCATCAAATTCAAGAATCTTCCAAACTTGAACAGTATCCATTTTCTCCTCTTCTTCTCTTTTCTTTTCTCTTTTTAAAAAAGTTTTCCTTCTCTTCTTCAAATGCTTTAAGAAACTTCTTGTCATATATATGTTATAGGTTGCGGAGAGGGGAGAGAAAAAAGAAAACTACAGATTTCTTCTTTTCTTTTTTATTGATATTGGTACTGAATAGTAATTTTCTTTGAATATTCTGTGTACTGATGAAAAACAGTCTTAATCAGATTAGAAACTGTCATATTGTAATTCTTGGAAAGAGTGCAAAAGATTAGTTTTTGATTTCAAGAAAAAAACAAAAATCCCCAAACACTAAAATCCGTATTGTTACTTCTATTCAGTTCAGTCACTCAATAATGTCGGACTCTTTACAACCCCATGGACTGCAGCACACCAGGCTTCCCTGTCCATCACCAACTCCCAGAGTTCACTCAAACTCATGTCCATCGAGTTGGTGATGCCATCCAACCAACTCATCCTCTGCTGTCCCGTTCTCCTCCCACCTTCAATCTTTCCCAGCATCAGGGTCTTTTCTAATGAGTCCAAAGTACTGGAGTTTCAGCTTCAGCATCAGTCCTTCCAATGAATATTCAGGATTGATCTCCTTTAGGATGGACTGGTTGAATCTCCTTGCAGTCCAAGGGACTCTTAAGAGTCTTCTCCAACACCACAGTTCAAAAGCATCAATTCTTTGGCACTCAGCTTTCTTTATGGTCCAACTCTCACATCCATACATGACTACTGGCAAACCATAGTTTTTTTACAGTATGAGAAGGCAAAAAGATATGACATTGTTACTTCTATCAAGAATCAGAAAATCTCTTTGTTCCACATGTCAGAATTACTGTACAAAAGGGAAGTAGTCAACACTGGTTAGAGGTTGCTGCTGCTGCTAAGTCACTTCAGTCGTGTCCGACTCTGTGTGACCCCATAGATGGAAGCCCACCAGGCTCCCCCATCCCTGGGATTCTCCAGGCAAGAACACTGGAGTGGGTTGCCATTTCCTTCTCCAATGTGTGAAAGTGAAAAGTGAAAGTGAAGTCGCTCAGTCGTGTCCGACCCTTAGCGACCCCACGGACTGCAGCCTACCAGGCTCCTCCATCCATGGGATTTTCCAGGCAAGAGTACTGGAGTGGCTTGCCATTGCCTTCTCCGGTTAGAGCTTAGAGAGATGAAAATGATGACAGTTTACTTTTGGTGATTTTCTTACATATTTATTTTCAAAAACTGGTAGAAAACAGAACAGAAAATTGAAGTTGACAGTACAAGGAAAGAGAAACTGAGTAGTGTCACTGGACAATTTGACAGCAGCATATGCTATCATTTAAAAATTTCAGCATTGGGGTGGAAGGTGGGAAGGAGATTCAAAAGGGAGGGAACATATGTATACTTATGGCTGATTCATGCTGATGTGTGGCAGAAACCAACATAACACTGTAAAGCAATTATCCTCCAATTAAAAATAAATTTTTAAAAATATCAGCATCCCAGGGACTTTCCTAGTGGTCCAGTGGTTAAGAATCTGCCTGCCAATGCAGAGGACACAGGTTCGATCCCTAATCCAGGAAGATTCCACATGCCACAGGGCAACTAAACCTAAGCCTGTGGACCACAACTACTGAACCAGCACACTCTACAGCCCACAAGTCGCAACAAGAGAAGCCCACATACCACAGCTAGAAAAGGCCCCACTCTCGCTCTCCGCAACTAGAGAAAAACCCCGTGCAGCAACTAAGACCCAGCACAGCCAAAAATAAGTAAATCAATAATTAAAATTAAGAAACATTTCAGCATTCTAGTATCATATTTTTGATGAAATCATTTTAATGAAGTGTTAACACTGCCACTTCATTCCCAACGATTGCATCCATCTATCGTCAGCGTTCTCCATGTACATGAGTGCACTAGAATATTTTCTTCTGAGTCAGACATTGGAACAAGCTATCCAACGCATTTGTGTAGAAGCTTTTAGTGAGTCCATTGTTTAGATATATTGCATTCACCCCCATTAGTCATTTAAGTATTTTGCAAATCTATAAACAGGAAACCCTGTGTATAATACTTACTTCTGGTTTTTGTCTTCTTGTAATATTATACTTCAAAAGTAATTCCTAGTAGTCAGATGACTAAATAAGCAAGAGATTTCAGAATTAAAAGAATAAATTAAAAGGGCAGATTACCGGATTAACTCATTAGGCTGAAATACTAAGGAAACTAGGCCAACTGGAGTTCCTTTTCTGTCCCATGGCCTTTCACCATTTCTAATCTTTTGGCAACACACATTATTCCAACATGTCTGGGCATGTTTGGGAGACTGGCTTTGTTTCAAGCCAAGCTCTCCATGGATTCCTGATAATTCAACAGTGGGAGAGGGTGGGAATTGCCAAGAAAACTATAGACATACTCTAAATTCAAGCTGGGAATCCTCATCCCACATATATAGACACTGTTATAATAACTACATTTATTACAGTTACATCTGATCGTATCTGTTTTTCACTGTATGCCCACACATAGGAGTTCTTACATCTAAATAAACCCGATGGATACCAGGAACAAGTTGAATTTGTTAATTCTATAATCATCTTAACTGTTAAGGTGATCTAGGCTCTAGACAGAGATCTAGATTCTCGAGAGAGCAAGATGCTCTTAAGATTTTTATAACTGCTCATTCTTAATAATTTTAAATGTTATATATATAAAAACCTTCCGTTCCGTTCCGTTCCGTCGCTCAGTCGTGTCCGACTCTGCGACCCCATGGACTGTAGCCTACCAGTCTTCTCCGTCCATGGGATTCTCCAGGTAAGAATACTGGAGTGGGTTACCGTTTCCTTCTCCAGGGGATCTTCCCGACCCAGGGATCGAACCCGGGTCTCCCGCATTGGAGGCAGACGCTTTAACCCCCATTGTCATGAAGAGAAAATGGCATTAACACTAGAAGTCTTAAGATATAAGGAACATAGCTATTCAAACAACGTCATGGTAAAAAGCTTAAATTTCAAATAGACTCAATTATTTGTGTCCCTTATTAACATGCTAAACATCTAGTGTGTGTGTGTATATAATAGTATATACTGTTATATATGTACTGATGATACATATAATATATAGTCTAGGGGTGTGTGTGTGTGTATGTGTGTGTGTGTGTGTCTTGTGTTAGTCACTCAGTCATGTCCAACTCTTTGCAACCCCATGGGCTATAGTTTGCCAGGCTCCTCTGTCCATGAAAATTTAATATATATTATAGATTAGTACTGATGACATATACAATATTTATTATAGATATATAATATATGCCTTCGGTCCATGGGATTTCCCAGGCAAGAATACTGGAGTGGGTTGCCATTTCCTTCTCTAGGGGATCTTCCTGACCCAGGAATCAACCCCATGTCTCCTGCATTGGCAGGTGGGTTCTTTACCACTGAGCCACCAGGGAAGCTCCCCCACAGACTGAATATATCTCCCCAAAATGCATAAACTAAAATCCTAATCCTCAATGAGATAATATTAGGAAGCGAGGCCTTTAGGAGGTGATTAGGTCATGAAGGTAAAGCTCTCTTACAAATCAGACCCCAGGTACATATCTTGCCATTTCTGCCAGGGGAGGACATGGAGGGAAGGTCACATAGGCAGTCTCTGAATCAGCCAGCAAGCTCCCAGCAGACAGCAAATCTGCTGGCACTTTGATCTTGACCTTCCCAGCCTTCAGAACTGTGAGAAATAAGTTTCTATTAATAATAGAATTAAATACATTCTGATACAGCAGCCTAAATTAAGATATGCTGGTATTGTTGAACTGAAATGAGAAAGATAGTAATCCTTGCTGAGATGACCACAATATCCAGGCTAGAATTTTAAAACTGACATGGTGATTAGAAGAACAGCAGCAGGGACCAACTGAACACATACGTGGAGGAGCCAGAGCCCAGTGTTATCGTGGGCAACTGTAGGTTTGAGGACAAGGAATCCTGGCATACTCTGTTTTTAAGAGGGCTACCGGGAGCAAAGGAAACATTTACCTGCAATCAGAGAACTTCACTGACTAAGAGATCAAAAGCATCGGGGTGAACCCTAAATAAATACTGGACTTGGAAGAAGTATGTTATGGGTTCTGTGGATTTCTAAAAAAAAAAAATGGTTTCTTAGAAAACTTCTGCTGGTAAGAGTGAGTAGGGAGAGCAGAGTAGTCTCATAATAGTGTTTTATACCCTCTCTTTAATTTATAGCTATTTTTTTCTAAACTACAAAACTGGTACTTTATTATAAAATTTTAAAGGATATAAACATGTTAATACAGAAAATAGAAATTCCCAACAGTTTTAATCTCCAGATATTAACTGACTGTTGCTTATCCTCCCAGTTTTCTTTGTATAATATGGAGGCCTTGTGACCTAGTAGTTGAGAAGGCAGATTTGGGAATCAAACTGCTTCGGTGCAAATCTTAGCTCTATCACTTACTGCGTGACCTAAGGGCAAGAAACTGAGCTCTCAGTGTCCTGGAATCCCAAATGTATGGTGCAGGTAACTGCCAACCTCCTGGAGTTGTTGGGAAGATTAACAATAGCATTTATAGAACACTTACCACACTTACAGTGACTGGCACATGGTAAGTGCTGTTTTTGTTGATGATGATGATACAATCATATATAAGTGTTGTAGCCACACGTTCTGGGAAACAAACTCACTCAGAAAGACAATGCCGATAGTGGAGTGCAGTTTATTACACCGGCGGGCACAAGGCAGTCTCCTCTTAGCCAAGGACCCTGACCAGTTTTTCTGAAAACCTTATATACCCTAAGTGTATGTGCCCAAACCCACCTCCCCAGATTCCCTGAAACTAGTCTGAACAAAAGAAAAGAAAGATACAATCAAAGTTAACCCGCGTAGGTAGTTAACAGTGGACAATTATCAATAGGCCTGTGGTCATACCCCAATAAGCATAATAGAATTTATTATTCTATTCGGTTACACAGATAATTAGGGTATTCTTTTAGGCAACGGAGAGTCTAGGTATGAGCCTTGGGGCTCTTCCATCCAGGGGGCCTGGTTTTCCAGTTGGCATGTCGTTTCCATAGATACTGGGCATATAGCTCAAAGTCCACAGTCCAGCCCAAGATGGAGTCCTGCTTTCAAGATAGAGCCCGTTCTGTTTCCTCCTTCATAAGTAGATATTTACATATACAAATTTAAGCTAATTGGTTGGCATAGTTTTCCTTTACAGTTAGGATCCTAATACACATACTTTGGTGACATGATTATTTGTAGGTTGAAACTTTGTGGTGTGTCCTCCATATGTCTTTGGATGGTCTCTCTATTTTCTCTACATGATTTTTCTCAAGCTTGTCCTCTACATCACAGATTACTTGCAACTGTGCCAATTTTGCTTCCTGTTGTTTCAGATGAATTCTCTATGTCTTTAATGATATAATTTTTAACAAATTTAAATATGACACATTTAAATGACATCAACTTCAAAAGCAACTCAAAGGTATAGAGTAAAAAACTCCTGTTTATGTGACACTCAGTTCCTGCCTGGGAGCTGACACTTATGTCATTTTCTTGTGGGTCCTTTCAGGGGTGTGTATGTAAAAACAGGCAAATGCAAGTAAATATTATTACATGAACAGCAGTTCTATATCCTCTGTTCCACACCTTTCTTAAAATACATCTTGGGAAGCTTGTATTATTATTATGCAAATATCCGCCTCACTCTTGTTAATGACTACCTATTGTAGTGTATGAATTGTCATAATTTATTTAGCTGGTCTCCAACAAATGGGTATTTATATCATCTCCAATAGTTTACTACCACAAACAACAGTATAATAAGTAATCGCATATATACATAATTTTATACACATATGATTCTACTGACTTCACACACGCATGACACATAGGATCAAGTCCTCCTACTGGACTTTATCAAAGTTATTTTCAAAGATACTTTCAAACTGCTTCCCACAAAACTGGCATGGTATCATTTTTGTCTTTAAAAAACCAACTGTCTACATTTTAAACTAATTTATCTATAATTTAATGCAGATAATTAAATTAGCCTACATTTTAATATCAAACTTAACTGCTTTTTCCCTATACTGTCTTCACTGGGGTATTTGTAGACTCCTCACTATAGATATGCTCTTTATTTTAAGGTGTAAAGTCTTTCTAGTTTTACTACTTGGAAATTTTATCTTGGATGTCTTCTAATATAGATTTTTTCATGTCTTTTGTATATTACATTCTAGTCTTTTCTTTAAAAATTTTAAAATTCAGCTTTTCTTTGTCAAAAGGTTGTTCTTTTTTATTTCCAGTTTTATTGAGATAAAATTGATATAACAGTACTATATAAGTTTAAGGTGTAGCACATAAAGATTTGACCTACATATGTCATGAAGTGATTACCATATAGATCCAACACTAAAGTAGGAAAAAAGCCTTGCAGTGAGAACTCAGGATTTACTCTCGTAACGGTTTTTATATATAATTTACTGCAGTGTTAATTATCTTTAACATAATGTACATTACATCCCTAGTATTTATTTACCTTATAACCGGAAATTTGTACCTTTCAATTACTTTCACTCAATTCCCCCTTCCCCAGACCCCCACTTCTTATAGCCACAAATCTGATCTCTTCTATGGATTTCCTTTTTTTTTTGAAGTATAACTGACCTACAATACCACGTTAGTTCCTGGTATACACATAGTGATTTGGTATATTTATACATTTCAAAATGATCACCATGATAAGTCTAGTTACCATCTGTCACCATACAAAGATTTCACAAAATTCTGGACTACATTACCCACACTGTATATTTCATACCTCAGTTCAGTTCAGTTCAGTCGCTCAGTCGTGTCCGACTCTCCGCGACCCCATGAATCACAGCACGCCAGGCCTCCCTGTCCATCACCAACTCCCGGAGTACACTCAAACTCATGTCCACAGAGTCGGTGATGCCATCCAGCCATCTCATTCTCCGTCGTCCCCTTCTCCTCCCGCCCCCAACCTTTCCCAGCATCAGAGTCTTTTCCAGTGAGTCAACTCGTCTCATGAGGTGGCCAAAGTATTGGAGTTTCAGCTTTAGCATCAGTCCCTCCAATGAACATCCAGGATTGATCTCCTTTAGAATGGACTGGTTGGATCTCCTTGCAGTATAAGGGACTCTCAAGAGTCTTCTCCAACACCACAGTTCAAAAGCATCGATTCTTCGGCGATCAGCTTTCTTCACAGTCCAACTCTCACATCCATACATGACCACGGGAAAAACCATTGCCTTGACTAGACGGACCTTGGTCGGCAAAGTAATGTCTCTGCTTTTTAATATACTATCAAGGTTGGTCATAACTTTCCTTCCAAGGAGCAAGCGTCTTTTAATTTCATGGCTGCAATCAGCATCTGCAGTGATTTTGGAGCCCAAAAAAACAAAGTCTGACACTGTTATGGTTCATTTATTTTGTAACTGAACGTCTCCACCTCTTAATCTCCCTCACCTATTTCTCTTCTTCTCCCTCCATTCCCCTCTGTCAACCATCTGTTTGTTCTCTGTATCTGTGACTCTGTTTCTGTTTAGTTATATTTGTTTTGTTTTTTAGATTCCACACTCAAGTGAAAACATACAGTATTTGTCTTCCCTTGACTTATTTCATCATGCTAAGTGAAATGGGATGTTTCTGCAAATGGAAACATTTCATTCTTTATTGCTGAGTAATATTCCTGTGTGTGTGTGTGTGTGTGTATGTGTGTGTGTACCACATCTTTATCTATTAACCTATTCATAGGCACTTCAGTTGTTTCCATATCTATCTTAGCTATTGTAAACAATGCTGCAATGAGCACAGGAGTACATGTATCGTTTTTACTAATGTTTTTGTTTTCTTAGGATAAATACTAAGGACTGACACTGCTGGACCATAACTTTATTTTTATTTCTTGGATTCTCCATGTTGTTCTCCACAGTGGCTTCACCAATTTACATTCCCACCGGCAGTGCACGAGGATTTCCTTTGCTCCACATTCTATCAACAGTTGTTATTTGTTGTCTTTTTGATAATGGCCATTCTGACAAGTGTAATAAGTGTTTGTTTACTGTGGTTTTGACTTGCATTTCCTTGATAACTAGTGATGTTGAGTATTTTTTTATGTGCCTGTTGGCCATCTGTCTGTCTTCTTTGGAAAAAATGTCTATTCAGGTCCTCTGTCCATTTTTTAATTGGGTTGTTTGGTTTTTTGATGTTGAGTAGCATGAGTTCTTTATATATTCTGGATATTAAACCCTTGTGGGATATATCATTTGCAAATATCTTCTCCCATTCAGTAGGCAGCCTTTTGTTGTTGATCATTTCTTTTGCTGTACAAAAGCTTTTTAGCTTGATGTAGTCACATTTGTTAATTTTTACTCATTTCCCTTGCCTGACAAGGTAGATTAAAAAAAAATATTGTTAAAACTGATGCCAAAGAATGTGCCTATATTTTCTTCCTGGAGTTTTATGGTTTCAGGTGTTAAATTTAGGCCTTCAATCCATTTTGAATTTATTTTTGTATATGGTGTAAGAAAGTAGTAGTATAGTTTGATTGTTTTTGCATAGAGCTGTCCAGTTTTCCTAACACTATTTATGGAAGAGGCTGTTTTTCCTCCTGTATATTCTTGCCTTCTTTGTTGTTAATCAATTGCCCATAAAAGCGTGGGTTCACTTCTGGGCTTTCTTTTCTGTTCCATTGATTTATGTGTCTATTTTTGTGAAAGGTTGTTCTTACGAATAACAGAATTAGCCCCAAATTG
The DNA here is from genome assembly GCF_049115385.1 of Moschus berezovskii. Taxonomy (NCBI): domain Eukaryota; kingdom Metazoa; phylum Chordata; class Mammalia; order Artiodactyla; family Moschidae; genus Moschus; species Moschus berezovskii. The sequence continues at coordinate 38,351,054 of NC_142478.1, forward strand.
GTGGGGAATTTTTTTCTTGACACCTTGCTCTATTTAGCAGGGGACTTTTTGAGTCCTTCTTTCTGGTCAAGAGTGAGGGCTGGGGGTTAACAGTTTGTGTTGTTTTGCCCTTTGACTGTGGATAAAACAGCCATTTTCTTTCTTTTTTGTTAAACTGTGCATCAGACTTGATGTGTGCATCAACGCAAGAGTGAACCAAACTCAATGGAGAGAACACTGGAACTCTGGTCTGTTCTCCCATCAGGAGATCCTGAGGGAATAGTATCTTTGAGATTATGAGATTATCAATCCTAACCAGTGTAGGCCTTTTACTCCCTCCCAGTCTAGAGGAAAAGGGAGCAAAGTGCAATCTTAGTGTCCCGGCTTAGGCCAAAAACTAACTGTTGTGAAGAAGAGAGTTCCTTATTGGCTGTCTTATCCTCTCCAACGCCCATGCCACAGATGATTAAAGACAGTCTCTTTCCCATCCTTTAATAATATTTATTTTAGTCCTATCTAAGCTTTTGGTTATTTCTTTATAAGTGTTCTTAGCAAGAAATGGAAATTTATTTTGGTACAAACAGTAAAATTTAATCAGGAAAATACTGGTTAAACAGAAAGAGAAGAAAATTTCCCCATCTGATACTTGGTCTGCTTATCTTTAGGAAATTTGATTACAAATGTCTTGAAAAGCAACATATGCATTGAGTGCTTTTTATTCCAAAATTATAAAGGAGGTCAAATATTATGATTCATTTTCTTATTTTATTGAATTTCATTTATACCAAACTTATCTCATTATTATCCATAATAATAATAATAATAAAATATTAAAAATGGCCAACATATAAGCACTCCCTATGTGTCAAGCACTTAAGCATGACATAATAGCTAAATATATTCCCTAAAGCCTGACACATAACGGCTATACTGTGCATAAGCCTCTGTGCTCCAGCAGAGATGGCTTATAAATCTGTATCAGAGCTTCCTATTGGCCAATATAAAAGTGGAAAGATGATCAGTTATATCACAGAGACTAAAAGATAAAAATAAGCCAATTCATTAGGAGGAGTATGGAAAATTCCTGTTTATGCGAGCCAAGAGACTATTCTGCCATGGTTATTCAAAAAAATGCAATATGTAGGTCACACCAATGTCAACCTTAACTAATAATTAGGTCTATAAACTATTTCTTTATAACTCTCTGCAATGTAGGCAGAGAGCTTAACACCCAAGTTTACTTAAGTAAAAGCAACTTTATAAGAGGCCAACATGCTATGCTGTACAAACTTTTTTGTAATCTGTCTTGTTGAAGGTATGAAATTTAGTCAAATTTGAGGGATGATAATTCATTAGGAAATCCTCTGCAAATACAGTTTTCCAAATTGAGATTTTATGAGGTAGCACAGAATTCACAGGTAAACTCTTTTAGGTAACTAATAGGCAGACATTCCATGTTATTATTTGAGGAAAAAATCATAAGCTTCAACAGTCAGCCAGCTAGGGGATTTTAAACCTATTGAGAAAGCATGAGAAGCCTAACCAGGATACATGCCTCTTTAAAGAGGTAGGATTAGGGAGTGTCTGCCAGCAGGCCAAGATTCTATAATCATTACTGTGGTAGATTCTATTATTGTCAACTCTTCATCCTGTACTGTAGCTTGGAGCTGGCCCTGTGACACAGCAGTTCCTCCTGTTATAAAGGTGAATTTACCTATTCCACTGGCTTGGGCAGAAGTGTTTCCCAGGTGTTGCTAGTGGTAAAGAACCCACCTGCCAATGCAGGAAATGTATTGATCCCTGGGTCTTGATCCTTGGGTCAGGAAGATCCCCTGGAGGAGGGCATGGTAACCCTCTCCAGTATTCTTGCCTGGAGAATCCCCATGGACAGAGGAGCCTGGTTGGCTACAGTCCACAGGTTTGCAAAGAGTTTGACACGAATGAAGCAAATTAGCAAGCATGGTCAGAAGTGACAGGATGCCAATTCCAAACCTAGACCTGAAGAGATCCTGCGTATTTTTGCTTGTTCTCTTGCATCTGCACTATCACCCTGAGATAACCTTCCTTTGGGTAGCTATGGCCCTTTTAGTCTAGGTCTAAGAATAAACATGCTGGGAAGAGCTATCCCAAACTATGGATAGTCGGGCAGCAGGAAGAACAGCCAGGGGCTGCAGGCAGAAGCAGAACTACCCCAGCCACTTCACAGATCCATGGGCAAAATATATGCTTTTGTTAAATACCATGTGTGTGATTACACAGTAATAACTGACTGTTGTAATAGTGTTAGGTCAGTTTCCAACAGATGAACAAATAGAAAAAGGAAGTTCTAAATTCTTACCCCATAGATTAGGGTAATGATAAATTTAGCTTGGAAAATTTTTATGGTTAAGTTTATCAAGTACCACTTCAGCCAGAAAAATATATAAGAAAGTGCTAACAAAGTGTTTAATTATCATTAAACCATGCAAATTCTTGGTAAAGCCTTGAATAAGATAATAGTAGCAATTATCTTTTAGAGGCAAAGATAAGCCAGTTATTATACTAGGCATATTACATCAACCATCTTTAAAATGTACAGAACATGACAGCTATAGTAGGGAAAATTAAAAACAGTAACTATACAATTAAATAGGAATTATATGTTTTACCAATTTTGGTTTAAGTCATTTCCTGGCTGATCTGTACGAGTTCTTTATATAGTAGAGATACTGTTTTATTTGTTGAATATATGTTTTCCCAGTTTGTTTACTTTGGGGGCTTTATGATATCCAGATTTCTACAATTTCATGTAACCAAATCCATAAATCTTTCATTCAGCACTTCCTTCATCTTCTCTAATTTAAAAAGTTATCCCTACAACAAAGTCTTCATAAATATCTCCTTTTATTTTCTATGACAAAATAATTAGTTCTTCACTCCTTCCAGAATTTGTTTCAGTAGATAGTACAAGGTCAGCCTCTTAACATTTTTCTCCTAACTAGCTAATGAATTTTCCCAGCACCATTTATTTCTTAAACCTTAACTTCTCCACTGAATTTAATTTTTAAAAATTTACCATCAAATTTACATACAGTATAATTTACTCTTTTAGCGTGTAGTTTGACAAATACATAGAATTATGTAATCACTACTAGGATCAAGTTTCATCATCTATAAAAAACTTCCCTCAGTGATCAAACTCTTCCTCCACTTCTTAATAACAGTCTTGCTGCTGCTGCTGCTAAGTCGCTTCAGTCGTGTCTGACTCTGTGTGACCCCATAGACGGCAGCCCACCAGGCTCCGTCGCCCCTGGGATTCTCCAGGCAAGAACACTGGAGTGGGTTGCCATTTCCTTCTCCAACACATGAAAGTGAAAAGTGAAAGTGAAGTCACTCAGTCGTGTCTGACTCTTAGTGACCCCATGGACTGCAGCCCACCAGGCTCCTCCATCCATGGGATTTTCCAGGCAAGAGTACTGGAGTGGGGTGCCATTGCCTTCTCCAAATAACAGTCTTAATGAGATATAATTTACATACTATGCAACTCACCACTTAAAAGTGTATAACTCAGTGTTTTTCTTTTTACTATAATTAGAGCTGTGTAATCATCACCACAATTAATTAATTATGTTGTTATGAGTATTCTCAGTACAAGCATGTGATTTACAAGTATTTTTTCCAAGTCTGTGACTTGTCTTTTCATTCTCTTAACAAAGCTTTCAGAACCAAAGCCTTTGTTTGAAAGTCCAATTTATCAGGTTTTTTTTTAATGGTACCACTTTTGGTATCATATCTAAGAATTCTTTGCATAACCCAAGGACACAAAGATTTCTATGTTTCCTTCTAAAGGTTTTACAGTTTTATGTTTTACATTTAGGTCTATGATCCATTTTAAGTTAATTTCTATAAAAGGTATGAAATATAGATCAAGGTTCATTTTTTAGAATATGAACATTCAATTTCTGTTGAATTTTAATGCATCATCATGTCAGATTTTTGTAATAATCTTTTTTTTGTTATCTATTTTTGTAATAATAGGGTCTGTTATTAAGCTATTTTTCTGAACTATTGACCTGTTTGATACATTATGCATCTGATAATCTAATATCAGTATCATATTTTTAATTACTAAACTTTATAAACTTTATACACACACACACACACTATAAGATGAATCTCTGCTTCCTACCCTATCCCAATCTTATCTTCAGTAATGAACATGTGGATTTAACACCTCAATCATTTGTCATCCATGTCCCTAATCAAACTTTACAAGTTTATCTGTACCATCAATAAATGCATCGCAATACATGAAAAACCTATGTTCTAGATAGATAGACTGGGTTGGCTCGGATGTAAAAATACAGTGATCGCATTGTACAATTGCTCCCTTCCAATTTTTGTAATTCTACCGCTTAGCACAGAACAACAGTCAACAAATATTTATTGAATGAATAGTGAACATTAATACAGTCATGTGAAGATAAGAATAATTCTTCAGAGAAAAAATATGGTTTTATAAATGGCACAGAGGTGTAAGTTTTTAAATGCCAATTACATTTATGGCTATGGATGCAAACCCTTTTATGCATGGGTCACAGGAATCCAGAAACTTGATTTTATTCATAAAGGTAAAAGAAAGGTGTGGACTTATAAATAATGGGGACAAGGTTCACATGGCTTTGTATCAGTCTACGAGAGGAAAAAGCCAGAGGTAAAACTTAATATTCATGATTCACCTAAGGCATTAGAACTCTAGTTTTTTCCTGATACAAGCTTGGGGGGAAAAAAATGCTTAAATGGCTTTAAAAAATTATACTGGCAAAGATTGGGCTAAAGCTTCTGAAACCATAATGAATGCACAGGACTTTCTTTGGAAGGGTAAGATTAGACTGGTGTGCTATGAGTCAATAGGAATCTAGGAACAACGTCAAGGGATAAGTAAGGAGGAGGTAGAAACAAAAACTCCAACATTATGGAACTAACGCTGGACCTGGAGTTATAAGATCTGAAGTTAAGTCTGCTTATCCTTTCTTTTAATGCTGGCATTAAATGCTTGCTTCTACATCAGAAGGAAGGTAATAAAGTATCTCTGAGATTTCCAGTTATTTGGTAGCTTGGGCCAATAATGGAGATCTACTCATTCCAGAAAGTTTTAGAACAGGCTTGAATGTAGAAAAAGGGAGATCTCCAAATAATGAAATAAAGGGGAAAGAAGAAGCCAAGATGTAGAGAGTGAGGGAGAGCTAAAAGCACTCACAGGGGCATTTGAACAAGACATACAACTAATGGGCTGGGAATTTCTAATAACAGGAGGTAACAGTTAAGGTATGTATTATAGCCCGATGCATGTTAGGTGATGGACAGAAGTTTCTTCATAAACCTAGGGGCTCAAAAGGCTCAGAAATGGCCTTTCAACCATAAAATGGGGACCAGAAGACTCCAAGATCTATCCAGGGATAGGTATGGAGGAAGACTAATTGCATACTAAGGATCTTTGTTTGGTAGAAGGGTTATATGGTGGTTAAACTTTATTAAATTAAATATGCATATTAAAATTTGAGTAATCACTCAACAAATAGAAATAATATGGTAACCTTCCTCTTGTAGATTAATAACAGACAGTAAAGAAGAAAACAAGATTAGTATCATTAAAATGACCATACTACCCAAGGAAATCTACAGATTCAATGCAATCCCTTATCAAGTTAAGGCTATACATACCTTAACTAGTTTCCTCCTATTATTATAAACCCCCAGCCTGTTAGTTGTATATATCGTTCTAATGCCCCTGTGAACAATTTTCACAAAACCAGAACAAATAATTTTAAAGTTTGTACAGAAACACAAAAAACCCCAAATAGCCAAAAGGTCTCGAGAAAGAAAAACAGAACTGTAGGGATTACACTCCCAGACTTAGACTATAGTACAAAACTACAGTAATTTTGTGGTTCTGGCACAAAAACAGACACATAGATCAATGGAACAGAAGAGAGAGCCTAGAAACAAATCTTCATACTATGGTCAATTAATCTATGAGAAAGGAGGCAAGACTATATAATGAAGAAAAGACAGTCTCTTCAAAAAGTGGTGCTAGGAAAACTGGACAGCTACATGTAAGAGAATGGAATTAGAACATTCTCTAATACCATATACAAAAATAAACTCAAAATGGAGTAAACATCTAAATGTAAGGCTGGAAACCACAAAACACCTAGAAGAAAACATGCACAGAACACTCTTTGATATAAATCATATCAACATTTTTTAGATGTGTCTCCTAAAGCAAAAGAAATAAAAGTAAAAATAAACAAATGGAACCTAATTAAACATAAAAATCTTTTGCAACACATAGGAAACCATTAACAAAATGAAAAGACCACCTACTGAATGTGAGAACACATATGCAAATGATATGATCAATAAAGGGTTAATATCCAAAATATATAAAAAACTCGACATCAAAAAAATAAACAACTTGATTAAAAAGAGGGCAGAAAACCTGAATAGACATTCTTCCAAATAACACACATGGATGGCCAACAGACACATGAAAAGATGCTCAACATCATTAATCATCAGAGAAATGCAAATCAAAACCACAATGAGGTATCACCTCACACCTGCTAGAATGGCTATCATTGAAAATAACACAAATAACAAATGTTGGTGAGGATGTGGAGAAAAGGGAACATTTTTACACTGTTGGTGAGACTATAAATTGGTGCAGCCATTATGGAAAACTGTATAGAGGTTTCTCAAAAAATTAAAAATAGAATTATCATATGACACAGCAATTCCACTCCTGGGAATATTTTTCCAAATAGCCCTGAAAACACTGATTTGAAAAAATACATGCACCCTAACATTCACTGCAGTATTATTTACAATTGCTAAGATATGGAAGCAAGTTAAGTATCAATCAATAGATGATTGGATAAAGAACATGGGATACACACACACACACAATGGAATACTATTCAATCATGAAAATAATTAAAGTTTGCCATTTGCAATAACATGGATGGACATGCAGTGTATTATGCTTAGTGAAATCAGTTCAGTTCAGTTCAGTTCAGTCGCTCTTGTATGATACTGCTGCTGCTGCTGCTGCTAAGTCACTTCAGTCGTGCTCGACTCTGTGTGACCCCATACACGGCAGCCCACCAGGCTGCCCTGTCCCTGGGATTCTAAATCTAAAAAATAAAACTAGCAAACATAAAAAAAAAGAAACAGATTTACTTATATAGAGAAAAAACTAGTGGTTATCAGTGGGAAGAAGGAAGGGGGAGGGGAACATAGAGGTAGGGGATTAAGAGATGCAAACTACTATGTATAAAATAAACAAGCTACAAGATATATAGTACAACACAGGGAATATAGCCAATGTTGTATAATAAGTACAAATGCAATACAACCTTCAGAAATTATGAATCACTGTGTTGTACAAATGAACCTAATATATAATGTTGTATATAAACTATGCCTGTTTTAAAAATGGGAATAAAGAAAACAAGAAGTAAAGAAAACTCATGGTAAATAAAACACAGAAAAAGTGGTAAATATAAGTTCAAATGTATTACTAACCACAATAAAATTCACACACTGGAGAAGGAAATGGCAACCCACTCCAGTGTTCTTGCCTGGAGAATCCCAGGGACGGGGGAGCCTGGTGGGCTTCCGTCTATGGGGTCACACAGAGTCTGACACGACTGAAGTGACTTAGCAGCAGCAGCAGCAGCATGAATTGATGACAATAATATATTAACGTGTGCATGTGTGCTAAGTCACTTAGTCTGATCAATCAATGTCTGATTATTTGCAACACTATGAACTGTAGCCCACCAGGCTCCTCTGTCCCTGTGATTCTCCAGGCAAGTATACTAGAGTGGGTTGCCATTTCCTTCTCGAAGGAATCTTCACAATCGGTGTCTCTTAAATCTCCTGCATAGGCAGGTAGGTTCTTTACCACTAGTGCCCCCTGGGAAGTTCCAACAAATTAATATTTAGATCGTAAAGTAAGATCTATAAAATTTAAGATTTATGAAATGAAATTAGATGCTATATAAATTTTTATTGTTAGTTACAAAACAAAATGTTGTTCACTCTCAATCCAAGTTCAGGTTTTACTAATGACTTTTTTAAGACAAACGAACTGGAAGATACTTCCCAAGGCATTTAGAAAGTTCAGGGCTCAGCTTTGCATAACTGCTTCTCATTTCATGACTTCTTTTTCTCCCAGTGGGCTAAGAATGGCAGCCTGCTGACTAGATGAAGCACCCATGTCACTGAAGATTTCTGGACTTGTTAACTACTCACCATCTGTTTGGTGTTATTGGACTTAAGTTGGAAAAGGAGAAGGAAAATGACAAATCTGTCTTTCAATTTACTTTGTTCTTTGTTCCATCCCTTTAAGAGTTCAATCTGTTTTACAATGTAAATGTCATGTTATAAAGTAAAACTCTGAATCAAACAAAGTTTCTAACATTAAATAACATTTGGGGTGATAATAACTGTTAAAAAATACTTTGATACTGATTTTGGAACATAGCATTTTAGAGCCTGAGAGGACTGTGGAGACTGTGTACAGTGAGTTTTCCGGTGAATTATCCAGTGAGATCCTGGGGCTGTTCTCCAGAGTCACTGGGTCCTGCAGGGCTCTGGGGGCCACACCAGGGAGGGCAAGGGAGAATTATGAGCAGAGGGGTCCTGGGTGACTTCCCATAGCTTCCACAACCTGTTTAGGCTTCAACCTGGCTTCTTGAGATTTTATTTGAAAAGAGTGCCACATTCTTTGTTCAACATATGATGAAACAGAGGTTCTGAGAAGGTAAGTGACTTACCCACTGTTGACAAAGCAAATAAAACACCAGGGACTAGAAATCAGCCTTTTCCTCTAATACTGTCTCTACATTAGAGACATGATTTGGTTTTTCCTTCTAACAATGGAAACTCAGGCACTGTGTTAAGTGTTGGGACTAAAAATACAAATAAGTTATAGTCTCAGCGCTCAGGAACCTTTAACTCTATGGGATCAGCCAGGAGAAAGTCTTTTTAAAGAGGGATTGGAGCTATCAAAAATTTTTAACACAGTCAAAGGAACCAGAAAGATAAAAAATAACCCAAGGAGATTAAAAAAAGAAAGAAACACACACTTTTAGAATGGATAAATTTTGACTTTTACTGGTTATTGCTGTGATTGACTCTACATTTATAACACCATCATAATATAGATCACTGAACAAATCTACAAATAGACCTTTAAGAAGAAAATAGATAATCATTTACTAATATTGCCTAGACTAATGGGCTCCAAACTTTTCTGATCACATTTTGGGGTCACCAAGACCCTCATTTCTGACAATAACTGCAAGTTCAGGTGGTCCCAAAGATCACTCTCACTAAATAACCCACTAGAATGACTTATAGCCCTCATTGAAAGGTGTGACAGTCACAGTTGTGATTTGTTACAGTGAAACGATACAGATTAAAATCAGCCAAGGGAAGAGGCATTTAGGGCAGAATCCAGGAGGGGTCCATGCAGAGTTTCCAATTGTCCTTTCCCGGTAGGGTCATAAATAGCGCTAACTTTTGGGAACAGTGTGTGCCATTACACGTGGAGTATTGCCAATTAAGGAAGCTCACCTGAGGCTTGGTGTCCAGGGTTTTTACTGAGGCTTGGTCGTGGCTTTAGTGTCCAGATTCTTTGAAGGTCAAGCTGATGCTGTGTGCACATGTGTTCAGTTACTCAGTTGTGTCCAATTCTTTGCTACCCCATGGACTGTAGCCCATACCTGGCTCCTGTATCCATGGGATTTCCCAGGTAAGAACACTGGAGTGGTGGTAAAGAATCTGCCTGCCAATGCAGGAGATGTGGGTTCGATCCCTGGGTGGGGAAGATCCCCTGGAGAAGGAAATGGCAACCCACTCCAGTATTCTTGCCTGGGAAATCCCATGGACACAGGAGCCTGGTGGGCTACAGGTCATGGGGTTGCAAAGAGTCGGACACAACTGAGAGACTAGGCACGCATGCATGCAGGCTGATGCTACTTGGCAGAAAGCCCCTACTGCAAGTCACATCATTAAACTATCTAGTATAGCCTGAGATCACCAGGTCATAAAAATACTCTTATCAGACAGGACATTGCAAGGGCTCAGAGATGTCTCCTGGGAGCTTAGGGAAAAGGACTGGCCTCTCTTTAGATGAGGATAATTCTTTACCCTTATAAATTTAGAAATTATACACAAGCACTACAGGTAGATACATCATGAACATTATGAAATACATAAAAGCAGAATTATTAAAGGGATGCATACAGAGTTAAATGCTAGATTTGGAATAAGGAAGCCTAAGATCATCCCACTCTCCATGTCTTTGTGCCTTAGTTATTCTGTCAATAAAAATGGGGACAATCAATACTGTCCAGTGAACAACAGAGCTCACTATCTGTCAACTGTTATTATTAATCAACAGCTCTCTAAAAAAGGAAGTAAGAGCATGAGAATGTCAAGGGATGCATCTTTTCTTGGAATAGTTGTATTTGGGAAATTTAGTAAGGGTGGAGGAAAAAAACACACATGAAAAACCAACAACAAAGAAAAATACTTTGCTCTGAGGAAGTTTTTAAAGTTGTGTTAATACATATAATAGTGTATTAAATGGGGCTGAATTAGGCTAAACATCTGTTACTGAAAAGGAGCTAAATGATTTACCAGAAAGTTTTAAAGAAATTAAACAAGAGAAAAAGCCAAAATGGCTCAGTGTACTCGCATGTTAAAATTTTATGTTGAAAATAAGATTAAATTAAGTACAATGAAATAGGAAAGACTTGTGGAAGAAAAATGACTTTATTAACAATTAACTATATGGGTTTCTCTGGGCCTCAATTTCTTTGTCTATAAAATCATGAGACTGGAAGAGAGAATCTATAAATTCCCTCCAGCTAGAAAATATTCCATAGCTAATACAGGGACTTGGTCCTCAATAAAGGGGAATACACACACACGTACACACATATACAAATATATATACACACATAGGTATATATGTATATATTCTTAAATATATGTTTTACATACATGTTGCTTAATAGCTAAGAAGCAAAATGTGCTCTTCTGTTATTTTGTTTTTCTTACATGAAAACAAATAACATCATTAATAAAAGAGTTGACATAAGATTTGTCAATAAATGAAGAAACAATTGGAAAAACTAAGATTTTAAAAAAAATGCTCATTATCCCTGAATCTGGCTAATATTATGAGTGCTTATAGGATAGTGATGTCCTCACAGAAATTAGAACAATTAAGAACAAAGTAAATTTGAAATGATGTTTGTTTCCTTTGTAAAATAAATAAAACCATAGATGTAAGACTATAAAAGCATAGTTTACAAGTGGCTAATGAAATAAGCAAGACTTCTGGAAATTCATGAAAAGATTTCAAAGGAAGTAGGTTGCATGCAAAACAGAGCTTATGAAATCAGTGGCAATGCTAAATTGACTCAATTCTAAAGATGTAATCCTGGAACCAGAGGAGTGAGTGTTGAAACATATTGTTTTAGCCCACAAACATTATTGCAAAAGGAAGTGAACATTTTCCAGAACCTCACAATACTGTAGTTATTCCTGGAAACCAAAGGTCTTAGAAATACAAGTAGTGCTAAAGAAATATAAAAAGAGATATGAAACGCTGGAGCATATGAAGAAAGAAAGTGGGAAACAACCAGATTCACAATGCCTGGAAAAGCAATAAGCAAAAAAGAAAGGAAGGAGAATCTAGAATTGCCAGTGTATCGGTAGCAATTAAGAAAAAATTAGACAACAGAAAGTTAAATTGAGCTTAGGGAAATACAGTTAGATACTAATTGGTAAAACAGACTGCAGTAAGGTTTGCTGTAACTAAAAATACTTGAATTAGCTAATTCTCTTTGGCAAGTAATTGCTATAGGAATTCAAATTTCCAAGAATAAAAAGTAAACATAAACTAAAGGTAGTCTCAAAGAATTGGATTAAGTCTCAAAACATTATTTAGCCAATTATCACAAGATACCATTCCCAAACAGAACTGATTTTTAAGCAAGGCTGTTTTTCAGACAGTTCTGAAGACAGAGATTCTATAGTTTTCTTCGGTAACAAGTTAATATTAGATGAACTTTATTGTCTAACATTATCTTTATGTCTCAACAGACATGCTTTTCTCATAGGTTAAGATAGATTCTTAGTCAGTCTTTCCTGGATTCTTAAGTGGAGGAGTCTGAATATCATTTAACCTACTCTTGACAACTCACTTTTCCCAAAGCACAACTCATAAATATACAGCTCAAAAATGAAAGGTCACAAAGTGAATTCTCCCATCACCCAGGCCATGAAATAAGAACCCTGCCAGCACGCAAGACCCCTCCTTGTTCTCCTTGCCAACAGCCATCCCTCCTGCCTCCTCAAACATAACCACCGACCTGACTTCTAATGCTTTGGTTTACACGTGCCTGTTTTAGAAATTTATAAAAGTGATTAAACTGTATGTTCTTTCTTTGTTAGTAAGTGTGTGCATGCCCAGTTATGTCTTTTGTGAACCCATGGACTATAGTCCACAAGGCTCCTCTGTCCATGGAATTTCCCAGGCAAGAGTGCTGGGTTGGGTTGCCATTTCATTTTCCAGGGAATCTTGCCGACCCAGGGATCAAACGCACGTCTCCTGAATTTGAGGTGGATTCTTTACCACTGAGCCACCTGGGAATCCCATCTCTTTCTTAGTAGCATTTTTAAATTGGGATATACTTCACACAACATAAAATCCCCCACCTTAAAGTGTACACGTCAGTGGGCTTTTTACTATATTCTCTATGTTGTGCTACAGTCATTACTATCTAATTCCAGAACATTTCCACCACCATCCCTCCCTTCCGCCCTCCTGCCAAACACCCTGTACCTATTAGTAGCCTTTTGTTCACTGTTAGGCTTGTGAGATCCATATGCCGTGTTTAGTAGCCAGTATTTTTTTTTTTTTTAATAGAGCCTAAGGAGTAAAACACAGGTTTTTCTAATTAATTTTGTTTCCAGGCACAAGACTAGTGGTTTCAACCCTGGTTGCACACTAGTATCCATCTGGGAGAGTTAAAATCACCGATGTGTAGGCCCCATCCAAAATACATAAATGACAATTTGATGGTGTAGAAGCGGGTAGGGCTGGAGCCTTAGTGGTTTTAAAGGTTTTCTAGATGATTCTGTTGGATAGCCAGGGTTAAAAACTACTACAAACAACCAATCAGAAGACTTAACCTGACCACAAGTGGGCTCTAGTTAACAAGACAGATTCTCTTGGGCCCTGGGGCATACTTGAATCTCGAGAGGGTGGGCCAGGGATCTGCATTTTGACAAGGGGTCCATCTGCTTCTTGTCAAGAAGACAGCTTTAAAAATGCTGCAGGAAACCAATAATTATTTCTAAGAAAATAAATGACTTCATCAACAGAGGTTTCTACTGCCTTTGAAAAAGAAAACATAAATGCAAGTTTAAAACATTTTAATACACCAAAAAGAAATTATTTTAATGTATAATTGAGCATGATGAGGAGAAAACTGTATTCCATCTGCCTTGTTTCTTTTGTTTTGCTACTAGTCTGAAAGGGAAACCTGTTGGGAAGTAGCCTTTTCCACCTCCTACTCTGAGGTTAACACCGGAAAACAGGTTTACTTTTTTTAGACATCACACCAGTCTCAATGTTGTCAACAGACTCTGAAATTCCCAACTGCTTTTCATTCATAGTGGACAGTGTACAAAGAATCTTCTTCACATCACCAGATAAACACATCGGGAAATTTTAAAAATGCAACTGCCAAGAAAAATGGCAAACAAAATGGGAAAGGAGAAAAAAATTAAGAAGAAAAATCTTCCAACAGTTTGAAATAGACTTCCTTACATATTGTAGTATAATAGTAACAATTTCACATACAGATTAAGTAAGAACATATTGTTAGAAGCTAGAGTCAGTACTCCTGTTGGAGAGGGATTACATATACCAGGGACAAGAAAAATGTTCCACATAGTACTTTTCATATCCTCAGCTCTTAAAAATGTATCATTCTCTTTATTGAAAGGTATCTTCCATTACTAAAGTGTTTTCTTATTCTACCGCCTGATTATAGACATGACCTTGTAACTGTTCACCTTACCAACTGGACACTAAGAGTAAACTAGATTCTAAATGCATTAGTCGAGTACATGAGATGGTGTTTAATTGTCTGAAAGTACTAAGACATTCTTAAATAAAAATTTAATATTAGTATAGTTTAGACGTACAGAAAAATTGCAAAAAAACTCAGAGAATTCCCATAAACCCTAGTTTAAAGTAATTCTAGTTTCCTTTATTATTAACATCTTATTTTAGTGTGGTACACTTATAATTAATGAGTCAGTATTGATACATAATTATTCATTAGAGTCCATTACTCTAATTTCCTGAGTTTTCACGCAATGTCCTCTTTCTGTTCCAGTATCCCAGCCAGGACAACACATTACTTTCAATCATCAAGTCTCCTTACGTCCCTCTGTGCCTATTTCTCAGACTTTCCTTGTTTTGTCATCACCTTGACAGTTCTGAGCAGCGCTGGTCATTTTTTAGAATGTCACACAATAACAAACTTTTAAAGATACCTAATTTATTTCTATATTCTATTAATGCAATAGAAAAATTTGACTCACAGCAATATTAAAAGGAAAAAATCTTTGGGAGGTCGTTTACACTATTAGAATCAATTCAAATAAAACCTGAGTAATTGGTCTTAGCGTATATAGAGATATAATACAAGACAGAATAAAATTATGACTCATAAAATTATTGTCATTTCTGAAAACTGGACCTTAACTTTACAAATTAATAAGCACTGAAGTTATTTACATTCTTCTGGGTTCCAAACATTGTTACTGTTTTCACATAGCCATAGAGTTAATGTTACCTTATTTCTGATTTTTAATTTGTCAACATTTATAAACTTGTTTATGTGTTGAAGTAAAATGCATACTTGATATTTTATAAAGCAGTATAGTACTCATTCCATCATATTAATATAATAAATATTCTCCCACTGTGGAATATTTTGCCTGTTTTCACTTTGTATAATACTACTATTAACATTTTGAACAAGAACAATTTAGAGTTGAACCAATCTGCATTTTTTCCAGCAAGGTAGATAAGTGCATGCTTTCCCACATGGTCAACAGCACTGAGTTTTATCTTTCATATATTTTCTACTCGAGTGTACAGTGCTGATTTAAAGTATACACTGCATTACAGAAGCAAGCTGTGCATTTTCCAAGTGTTCTGTAAATTGCTTCTCCTTTTCAAAGTGGAATTAAATGCCAACCCTATAGATATTAGATGAAGAAAATATTATTTGCTAATATCTCTCTTAGGATAACTGTCCTTTGGGGACATTGGGTGTTTGCAGCCAAGGGTGAATGTAAGAAAAACTCATCCTGAAACTAGGGATGATTCTGTTGATTAAGACGAGAAGGTGAGAGAGAAAAATCAGGAAAGGAGGGTGTAATGAAGGAAACTGTGAAAGATCAGCACTCCACACTCTGAAACCTGCCCTCTCTGTAACTTCCTCAGATCTTCAATAAAGTACTTTTAAAAACCCATAAAGTGCAATATGAATGGATAGATTAGATGTAGACACTAAGACTGGAGAAGTCAAGGGCAGTGAGAAGAAAGGAAAAATTGAAGCAAAAGAATTGTGGGTGTGTGCGTGTGTGTTTGGGGGGGCACAATAAAAAATAAAATTATCAGAAGGCCTTTTTGCTATCAGTTACTAGATTCAAGCTATAGTGATCCCAACTGCTGCCCAGATTATACATATTCATACATTTAAAATAGTAAGCTTTTAATGGTCTGTCACATTTAGTTCTTCCTGTCACTTGAAAATGTTTTTATTCTTGTAGCAAAGTAAAACACGGGCTTCCCTGGTGGCTCAGATGGTAAAGAATCTGTATGCAATGCACGAAACCTGAGTTCAATCCCTGGGGTGGGAAGATCCCCTGGAGGAAGGCATGGCAACCCACTTCAGTATTCTTGCCTAGAGAATCCCCATGGACAGAGGAGCCTGGCAAGCTACAGTCCATGGGGTTGAAAAGACTTGGACATGATTGAGTGACTAAGCACAGCAGAGCAAACTAGAATATATTGTGTGTTAATACATTCTCCTTTTTAATATCCATGAATTTATCTCTCATCCACAAAAGTGATACATATTCTCTTCTGGCTTCTACATTTCATACTCTGGTTTCTTGCTACTTTATATTTTATATTCTACTTGTGAACCCATTATTACTAATTTGGCTGCAGTGACAACAGATCTATGTTAATTCTTTTTCATATCATTGAAAAAAGTTATCTCACTCTATTGTATTACTCTTCCCTTGCAATATGTCATAATAGTGGTTTGAATCTATAATTGGCAAGTTTTTGAACTCCTAATGTTCTATACATCACATACTATAGTTTTTTGTAATCAATTTTAAAGGCGATCCTTATCACTATCATCTTTAAAGAAGCAATTTGGGGCATTTTGGCCCCTTTTCAAGTGAGTTTCACTATCATTCAAAATCTGTCAGGGATTTAAATTTGTAACATGAATCATAAAATTTAGAGTTGGAAAGTATAAGAGGGATGACCTCATTCAACTCTGTGATTTAAAAATGCGATTAACAGAGGCCAAGAGAACTTGAATTACCTTCCCTAGGCACAGCCAGTTAACAGCAGAGCCATGCTAACCTGGGTCTGTGTTGACCTTCTCAAAACATACAGTAATTAAAAAGGAACTGCTTCTTACTTTTACTGTTCTTTTACTTTAAATCTCCTTTAACTTTATGTTTATGCTAACCCACACTAAAATAATCTCACCTTTCTTTTTATGGACTTTAAACAGGCAGATCAATTATTTAAAAGAACATAAGAATGAAAGTTTGCCACCTACAGGTCAAAAGAAAGAAGAAATGTTTTAAGGGTGTTCAGAGTAAATCTCTGATGATCCTTATGAAGCAAAAGTGTTTTAAAACACTTCTGTGAGAGAGTAGCTCTCAGCATAGCACACGACTACTTCTAGAGTGGGGGTTCTGCCTACCCACTGCTCAGGTGACAAGGCTTTTATTACATTCTTCTTTCAGTAGTATATGGTGCTACAGCAGCAGAAGAGAGTGGTGGAACACTGAACAGTGCAAATCCATAATGAGATCAGCGTGAAAACGTTTCACAGCAACTGAGAACATGGTGTCTCTTTTTCTATTTGTATTTTCCTTTTCATGGCCAAGAAGTATCTGAGTGGACAGCGAAAACCCATAATGATGTTGGGACAATTAGATAACCATTTAGAAAATTTTCTTTTAAGAATCTTACATCATCTACTAAAACACATTTCAGATGGGTTAAATATTTAAATGTAAAAGTTGAATAAAAACTTAAAATTACTAGAAGTCTATATAGGTGACCATAAGAAACTCCTGGGGTTGGAAGTACCTTTCTAAACATAACATCAAAGGAAGAAATTTAAAACATAGACATTTTACAAACAAAAAATATAAAGAAAAACCAGTTCTTTCTTCCTCACTAATAATCAAAGAATGGTTAGTCAAAATGAGACTGCATTTTCAAATTAGTGAAACAAAATTTTAAAAATAATATCCAGTGTTGACAATGGCCTTTACGAAGAACAATTTGGCAAAAATATACAAGAAAAGCTAAAATATCCACTTATCTGTTGATCCAATATCCATCTCTAAGAATCATTCAAATGATACATTTATCAAGAGGAAAGATTCAGCTATAAATACATTTTTATTGTCTTGTCTTAACAGCAGCCAAACTGTAACTGACCTAAATGTCTGATAGGCTATGGGTTAAATAAATTAAAGTAAGTTATTGAGCTGGAATAATATGCTTCCACTGAAACTATTTTACTGCACTCTCTTTAATGATATTTGGGATATTTTTTAATCTATTATTTGACAGAAGTGTGTTTCATATGATCCCACTTAGAGATTGTTGAAAAACATATCTACATCCAAACACACAGAATAAATGCAAGTCGCTCAGTCATGTCTGACTCTTTGCGACCCCATGGACTATACAGTCCATGGAATTCTCCAGGCCAGAATACTGGAGTGGGTAGCCTTCCCTTCTCCAGGGGATCTTCCCAACCCAGGGATTAAACCCAGGTCTTCTGCATTGCAGACAGATTCTTTACCAACTGAGCTATAAGAGACCTGGGAAAACCAAACCAGATACTAATAATGGTTATCTTGGTGTGTGCCTGGAAAAAGACACTAAGAGTTTCCTCTGAAAATGTTCTAGAAGAATAATACAAAGAATAATGAGGATGTTAAGATAAATCTAAGGAAGGAAGTGTGAATAGGGGAAGAATGGGGCTTGGCTATGAGGAGACAAAAGTATTTAGGAAGAATGAAGGTACCAGAATATGCAACAGAATTGGTGAAGGATAAAGTCAGATGCAAAGTAAGAACTTGTACAACATGACCATGATTCAGGAGCTTGGAAATGAGGCCACAAGCAGCACAGGCAAATTCACATGCCTGTGAATTCTAATATATTCCTCTTTGCTGTGCACAACATGGATTTTGTAATCCCAGGAATCAACCTAAGAGAATTAATAAATTCTCTAGTCTAAATGAGACCTATGCTGTCTTAAAACTCCATTAAAAACACATTTTTAAGTGGTCACAGATGAAAACTCATTTAAAAGTAACAAGCAAACTACATTTTAAAAAACTGGCTCATTGAAAAGTATTTCAAAATCTGGGCTTCCCAGGTGGCACAGTGGTAAAGAATCCACCTGGCAGTGCAGGAGATGCAGGAGACGTGGGTTTGATCCCTGGGTCAGGAAGATCCCCTGGGGGAGGAAATGGCAACAACCCAGTATTCTTGCCTGGAGAATTCCATGAACTGAGGAGCCTGCAGGGATGTACAGCCCATGGGGTCACAAAGAGTTGGACATGACTGAGCGCACACACACACTGTAATAAATATATTTTTAAGTCTCCATGTTTTTACCTGCAGAAGAAGTTAGAGCTAGCCAAAGTTCATCTGATTTTCACCCTTTAGCTCCTAGGTTACTTTCTACTGTATCAAAACAGACTCACATTCTGCCACATGTTCTTTGTATACCGTTCAGCTCCTACAGAAAAAGGTCTTCAAACTTTTCTGATTATATGACCCAATATCAATATCTGCACATTTACTCATTTATAAATAATATACATCCTATTAAACTAATATGATATGTATATTATATAACAAAAAAAGACAGAAAACAAAGCTAAACAGAAGTAGAAAATCTAACATATTCCTCTTGCACTCCAGGGGACCTTCCTCTCTCTGTTTGCCCCTCTTCAGAGACCACTGGCTGCCATTAGGGTCTCTCTAGCCCTGCAGCCAGGCTGTACCTCTAAATTGCCTGTACTTTGCGCAAGACACAGCCTCTGAGCCTCAGTTTATCTGTAAAGTGAAGTTAACAGTAGAACTTGCCTCACAGAACTACTGTGGAGATTAAACAAGCCAGTGCCTGTAAAGTGCTCTCCATCAGGCTTGGCATGAAGAAGTCTAATGGTAGCTATGATCTGTGATCACCACTCTGCCAGGGGCAATCCTTCTTTGGATGATTGCTGAGTTAAAGTTAATTATATCTGATACTTTAGGAATTACAGCTGTTTTATATAAAATAACGCATGAAGATCTGCATCTTTCCTTATTTTTCTTTGTCACTGTGGCTTTTTCCCATATTATCCTCCCCAGCCTGGAGCTAAGTGCATGACTTTTGTATTTTTGCTAAGTTGCAACTGTGTAGTCCCCCTGAAGGTGGGCACACAGTTTTCTCTGGAAACATTAGCAATTACTTTGTATTAAAAATACCTCTTCACATTCTCTTTAATCTCTTCATATTCTATTTAAGTTATGGTTGCTATTGTTGTTGAGTCACTAAGTAGTGTCCGACTCCTTTGCGACCCTATGGACTGGAGCCCACCAGGCTCCTGTGTCCATGGAATTTTCCAGGCAAGAATACTGAAGTGGGTTGCTGTTTTCTTCTCCAGGGGATCTTCCTGACCCAGGGATTGAACCCATGTTTCCTGCACTGGCAAGCATATTTCTTTACCACTGAAGACACTAGAGAAGTCTCATTTAAGTTATAGTAGTGCTGATCACGGAGAAGGCAATGGCAAGCCACTCCAGTACTCTTGCCTAGAAAATCCTATGGACAGAGAAGCCTGGTAGGCTGCAGTCCATGGGGTTGCTACAATTCAGACATGACTGAGCGACTTCACTTTCACTTTTCACTTTCACATTGGAGAAGGAAATGGCAACCCACTCCAGTGTTCTTGCCTGGAGAATCCCAGGGACGGGGGAGCCTGGTGGGCTGCTGTCTATGGGGTCTCACAGAGTCGGACACGACTAAGGTGACTTAGCAGCAGCAGCAGTGCTGATCAAGCCTAGCTGTGCATAACAATCATATGAGAAGCCTTAAAAATCCAGACGGCTAGGACCCAACTCTAGAGTTTTTGATTTCTCTAAAGCTCCCCAGGTGATTCTAGAGTGCCAACAGGTATTGAGAACCAATGAACAAGGGGAAAAACCACCCCTTTCTGTCAGCATTCTCAAGCCTGACTGTTCATTCCAGTCTACTAGGGGATAGAGACAAATGCATCGCTGATTGTAGTAGAGTGTGGTACTTGGCATTTCTTTGAATAGCTGCTGAGAAAACATAGGAGGCGGTAGCTAAACTGGACTGGGGAGGAGGAACAGAGTCAAGAAAGATGCAAGGAATGTCTGAGTTTCTGTTTTTCCCTTGGAACCCAAAATAATCAGGGTTTTACGAGATTGACATTCTAGTAGCTGGCAGAGCAGAGACTCATGTACTTTTTTTTTTTTTAATTAAAGGTCAATAAAATTAAAAGCTGATCCTTTGAAAAGGTAGACAAAACTGGTAAACTTTTAGTGAGATTCATCAAGACAAAGGGAGAGGGGCCAAATCAATAAAATTAGAACTGAAAAAGAAGTTATAATGGACACCACAGGAATACAAAGAATCATTTAGTAAAGGCAAGTATATACCCATTAAAAAAAAATGGACTGGAATGGGTGAAAAGACTCTGATGCTGGGAAAGGTTGGGGGTGGGAGGAGAAGGGGACAACAGAGAATGAGATGGCTGGATGGCATCACCGACTCTGTGGACATGAGTTTGAGTGAACTCCGGGAGTTGGTGTTGGACAGGGAGGCCTGGTGTGCTGTGATTCACGGGGTCGCGGAGAGTCGGTCGCGACTGAACTGAACTGAACTCATTCCCATAAAATGGACAACCTAGAAGAAAACTGATAAATTCTTAGAAAGGTACAATCTCCTAAGGCTAAACCAGGAAGAAATAGAAAATATGAACAGACTAATTACAAGTACTAAAACTGAATCTATGATTTATGAACTCCCCCAACACAAAAGTCCAGGATTAGGCAGCTTCACAGGCAAATTTTGCCAAACATTTAAAGAAGAGTTAACACCTAACCCTTTTGAAACTATTCCAAGAAAAAAAATGCAGAGTAAGGAACACTTACAAACTCATTCTATGAAGCCACCATCACCCTAATATAAAAACTAGACAAAGATACCACAAAAAAGAAAATTACAGGCCAGTATCACTGATGAACATAGATGCAAAAATCCTCAAGCAAATACTAGCAAATCAAATCCAACAATACATTAAAAGGATCATACCACATGATTAAGTGGTATTTATCCTAGGAATGTAAGAATTTTCAATATTTGCAAACAAATCAGTGTGATCAGTTCAGTTCAGTTCAGTTCAGTCGCTCAGTCGTGTCCGACTCTCCGTGACCCCATGAATCACAGCACGCCAGGCCTCCCTGTCCATCACCAACTCCCGGAGTACACTCAAACTCATGTCCACAGAGTCGGTGATGCCATCCAGCCATCTCATTCTCCATCGTCCCCTTCTCCTCCCGCCCCCAACCTTTCCCAGCATCAGAGTCTTTTCCAGTGAGTCAACTCGTCGCATGAGGTGGCCAAAGTATTGCAGTTTCAGCTTCAGCATCAGTCCCTCCAATGAACATCCAGGATTGATCTCCTCTAGAATGGACTGGTTGGATCTCCTTGCAGTATAAGGGACTCTCAAGAGTCTTCTCCAACACCACAGTTCAAAAGCATCGATTCTTCGGCGGTCAGCCTTCTTCACAGTCCAACTCTCACATCCATACATGACCACAGGAAAAACCATTGCCTTGACTAGACGGACCTTGGTTGGCAAAGTACATGTCAATAAACTGAAGAATAGAAAACCATGTGACTATCTCAATACACACAGAAAACGTTTTTCACAAAATTCAATACACATGTAAGATAAAAATTCTCCAGAAAGTGGGCAGAAAGGGAATATACCTCAACATAAAAAACATGCATGACACATCCACAGCTAACATCATATTCAATGGTAAAAAGCTGAAAGAATTTCCTCTAAGATCAGGAACAAGCTACAGCAATCAGAGAAGAAAAAAAAAATTAAGAAGGGATCCAAATTGGAAATAAGAAATAAAACTGTCACTGTCTGCAGATGACATGATACTACATGCAGAAAATACTGAAGATGCTACTAGAAAACTACTGGAGCTCATTCGTGAATCTGGTAAAGTTGCAGGATATAAAATTAACACACAGAAATCTGTTGCATTCCTATATACTAACAATGAAAGGTCAGAAAGGGATATTAATGAAACAATCCCATTTACCATCATATAAAAAAATAAAATACTCAGGAATAAACCTACCTAAGGAGACAAAAGACCCATTACTCTGAAAACTATAAGAATCTGATGAAAGAAATCAAAGAAGACACAAACAGATGGAAAGATATACCATGTTCTTGGATTGGAAGAATCAATATTTTTAAAATGATTATACTACCCAAAGCAATCTATAAATTCAATGTAATCTCTACAATTATCATTGAATTATCAATGGCATCTTTCACAGAACTAAAACAAATAGTCTTAAAATTTTTATGGAGACACAAAAGACCTGAATAGACAAAGCAATCTTTTTTTTCATTTTGACTGTACCATGCCACATGTGGGATCATAGATCCAATCAAACAACCCAATCAGTAAATGGGCAGAAGATCTAAATAGACATTTCTCCAAAAAAGACATGCCGATGTCCAATAAGCACATGAAAAAGATGCTCAACATTGCTAATTACTAGAGAAATGAAAATCAAAACTGCAATGCGGTACCATCAGAGTGGCCATCAGTGAAAAGTCTACAAATAACAAATGCTGGAGAGGGTGTGGAGAAAAGGGAACCCTCTGACACTGTTGGTGGGAATGCAAATTGGTACAGACACAATGGAAAAGAGTATGGAGGTTCCTAAACACAGAAGTACCATATGATCAAGCAATCCCAGTCCTGGGTGTATATCCAGACAAAACTACAATTCAAAAAGATACATGCAACCCCATGTTCATAGAGGCACGATTCACAATAAATAAGACATGGAAACAACCTAAATGTCCATCAACAGATGAATTAATAAAGAAGATATGATATACATATACAATGGAATAGTACTCAGCCATAATAAAGAATGCAATAATGCCATTTGCAGCAATGTGAATGGACCTGGAGATTACTATACAAGTAAGTGAAGTAAGTCAGACAGGGGAAGACAAATACATGTTATCACTTACTGTAGAATCTTTAAAAAATGATAAAAATGAACTTATTTATAAAACAGAATAAGATTCACAGATATAGAAAACAAACTTACAGTTACCAAAGGGGAAAGGTGGGAGCAGGGGTAACAAATACACACTGCCATACACAAAATAGATAACAAGAACCTACTGTATGGCACAGGGAATGATCCTCAATATTTTGTAATAACCTGTATGGGAAAGGAGTCTGAAAAAGAATATATATGAATCACTCTGCTGTTTACCTGAAACTAACACTATAAATCAACTATATTTCAATAAAAAATATTTTTTAAAAAAATAAGAAAAAAGGAAAAGAAAAAAACAGACACAGGGTGATGCCCCTAGAGGGCAAGTCTAAAATATGACTGAGTAATAAAAAGCAGTGTCTAATTAATTATCCTCACATCTCAATAAAGGATATCACAACAGAAGCAAGCAAAGAACTCACCTTCCTGGTTAGTGCCAGGCTCCCACCACTGTGTTTCTGAAGACAGGGTAGACACTGCTGCTAGTGCTGTATCAGAAGGGACCCCTGGCTTAGAGTCCAGCCTCAACAAGCCATCTTCCTAACTTCCCAGAGACTTCCATACACAGGAGAAAATAATTCTTGGCTCAGTACACATGAGTATTTTGTTTTCCCTTGTAGTTTTGGTATAAGTATGAAATTAGTATCTGTTTCCACAACTATCTGTGAGTTTAGTCAGTATGAGTTGATTACGCTGATGATGATTACCTCCATTAGCCTGACAAAAGTTTGTGGGCCTGTGAACATGTGGTCATGCAAACCCTGCCACTGGGTGTCTGCAAGGCACCTGCCACCCTGAGAGACTCTGGATTCCTTTGATCTACTATTGCTTGCCCCTCACTAAGCAGAGACTTTTAGAGTAGACCACTGGCATGAATTAGGGAGCCAAAAACTGCCCCTAAACTTAAATGAGTGACTAGAGGCACTGACTTTAAAATGGTGACTATAATGTTAGATTGGTCCCTGCTTTACATAGAAAAGTCAACCCTTGTAAAGTTTGGCTATTTAAATCATCATCTTAAAAGAAAAATGGTACACTGCAGATATGCTACAGAAATTTAGAAGAATTTGTGAAAGAGGAGATCACTTTCCAGGGTGATTCATGGGGTCGCGGAGAGTCGGACACGACTGAGCGACTGAACTGAACTGAAACTACTATAAGATCTGAGGTTGGTTGAATCCTCAGATGTGGATACAGAAGGCTGACTGAAAAGTTATATCCAAAATTTTGACTGCGAGGGCTTGGGGGTCAGTGCCCCTAATCCCCATGTTGCTCAAGGGTCAACTGTAATTGATTCCAATGCTTTTCTGAGTTCTGTTAGTTGTCACTTCATAAACTGTTGTTAGCCATCTAATTTCTGAGGTTGTCATTGCTTTAATGCTTTTCTCCCCCCCAAAACTTCAAAGTAAATTATTTCTTTTAACTCATCTAGAAATATTACTTTTAATCTGCTTTGTAGCTCCATTTTTGTTTCTGGTGAGCTCTCATTGTTCAAATATTATTTATTCTATTTTAACCTCTTTCCTTGTCCTAAGGTCATTTGAGTGTAAATGGCATCTTGTTCTCCCTCATGTTCAAATGGCATGGATTTTTGTGAATCCCACCAAGGGGGAGATTCTTGTGGAGGAGATGGGAATGGCCAGGGCCAGTTTCTCAGCGCATGGTTTTTCTCCTGTTACAAGTGAAGGACTGAAAATACAACCTTTCTGAGTAGTCCTTCTCTGCTTATCAAAGCTGTCTGGTTGGAAAGATTTTCTACCTCCAGCTCTGTGTTTCCAAGAGGTGTTAGGTCCTTGCCTTCAAGGTCACATTTATTTTCAGAGCTCTTATAGAGTCTCCTAGCCTCTGGTACCAATACAAAATGACATTGTTTCATCATTCCCAATGTAACTCTTCTCTTACCCTTATTCCGAGTGTTCCCACCCGGCTCTATTTAACTTGCTTTCAACATTTTTTCCCCACTCAGATTGTGACTCAGTTCTCCTGGAACGAAGCATTGAAACCGAGTTGCCCTAAAACTGAGTTCCCATACTGAGTTTATGATTACAATCTCTCTATTCAAATCTTTATTCCTGTTTTTGTCCCCTCTGACGTCAATATTGTGTTAACTGAACTAATCAACTAGAGTCAGATGACTAAGACTGCTACTGCTGATAACATCATTAATATACTAAAATTGCTGTTGTTGATGACATAATTAATGTACCAAAATCGCTATTATAGATATCATCATTAACATATGAACTCCGGTTGTTTTGCTAGGACAAGATGAGCTATCAGAGCCCCCGCAAGCCATGGACTACTTGGCCAGAGAACTGTAAACCAGACACATCCTGACTCCTGAAACTGTAATTAAAATACACCATCAGTTCAGTTCAGTCGCTCAGTCGTGTCCGACTCTCCGCGACCCCATGAATCACAGCACGCCAGGCCTCCCTGTCCATCACCAACTCCCGGAGTACACTCAAACTCATGTCCACAGAGTCGGTGATGCCATCCAGCCATCTCATTCTCCGTCGTCCCCTTCTCCTCCCGCCCCCAACCTTTCCCAGCATCAGAGTCTTTTCCAGTGAGTCAACTCGTCTCATGAGGTGGCCAAAGTATTGGAGTTTCAGCTTTAGCATCAGTCCCTCCAATGAACATCCAGGATTGATCTCCTTTAGAATGGACTGGTTGGATCTCCTTGCAGTATAAGGGACTCTCAAGAGTCTTCTCCAACACCACAGTTCAAAAGCATCGATTCTTCGGCGATCAGCTTTCTTCACAGTCCAACTCTCACATCCATACATGACCACGGGAAAAACCATTGCCTTGACTAGACGGACCTTGGTCGGCAAAGTAATGTTTCTGCTTTTTAATATACTATCAAGGTTGGTCATAACTTTCCTTCCAAGGAGCAAGCGTCTTTTAATTTCATGGCTGCAATCAGCATCTGCAGTGATTTTGGAGCCCAAAAAAACAAAGTCTGACACTGTTTCCACTGTTTTTCCATCTATTTCCCATGAAGTGATGGGACCAGATGCCATGATCTTTGTTTTCTGAATGTTGAGCTTCAAGCCAACCTTTTCACTCTCCACTTTCACTTTCATCAAGAGGCTTTTGAGTTCCTCTTCACTTTCTGCCATAAGGGTAGTGTCATCTGCATATCTGAGGTTATTGATATTTCTCCCAGCAATCTTGATTCCAGCTTGTGCTTCTTCCAGCCCAGCGTTCCTCATGATGTACTCTGCATATAAGTTAAATAAGCAAGGTGACAATATACAACCTTGACGCACTCCTTTTCCTATTTGGAACCAGTCTGTTGTTCCATGACCGGTTCTAACTGTTGCTTCCTGACCTGCATACAGGTTTCTCAAGAGGCAGGTCAGGTGGTCTGGGATTCCCATCTCTTTCAGAATGTTCCACAGTTTATTGTGATCCACACAGTCAAAGGCTTTGGCATAGTCAATGAAGCAGAAATAGATGTTTTTCTGAAACTCTCTTGCTTTCTCCATGATCCAGCGGATGTTGGCAATTTGATCTCTGGTGCCTCTGCCTTTTCTAAAACCTGCTTGAACATCTGGGAGTTCACGGTTTACATACTGCTGAAGCCTGGCTTGGAGAATTTTGAGCATGACTTTACTAGCGTGTGAGATGAGTGCAATTGTGCGGTAGTTTGAGCATTCTTTGGCATTGCCTTTCTTTGGGATTGGAATGAAGACTGACCTCTTCCAGTCCTGTGGCCACTGCTGAGTTTTCCAAATCTGCTGGCATATTGAGTGCAGCACTTTCACAGCATCATCTTTCAAGACTTGAAATAGCTCAACTGGAATTCCATCACCACCACTAGCTTTGTTCGTAGTGATGCTTTCTAAGGCCCACTTGACTTCACATTCCAAGATGTCTGGCTCTAGGTCAGTGATCACATTATCGTGACTATCTTGGTCGTGAAGATCTTTTTTGTACAGTTCTTCTGTGTATTCCTGCCACCTCTTCTTAATATCTTCTGCTTCTGTTAGGTCCATACCATTTCTGTCCTTTATCGAGCCCATCTTTGCATGAAAAGTTCCCTTGGAATCTCTAATTTTCTTGAAGAGGTCTCTTGTTTTTCCTATTCTGTTGTTTTCCTCTATTTCTTTGCATTGATCACTGAGGAAGGCTTTCTTATCTCTCCTTGCGGCGCAGACGCGACGCGAGAGACGCCGGCCCCGGCGGCGCAGACGCGACGCGAGAGACGCCGGCCCCGGCGGCGCAGACGCGACGCGAGAGACGCCGGCCCCGGCGGCGCAGACGCGACGCGAGAGACGCCGGCCCCGGCGGCGCAGACGCGACGCGAGAGACGCCGGCCCCGGCGGCGCAGACGCGACGCGAGAGACGCCTGGCCCGGGCGTAACGAGCCACGCAAAGAGGTGCGGCCGTGAGGAGCTACCCCACGCCTGAGGCCAGGGCCGGCGGCCGAGAGGAGCTACCCCACGTCCAACAGGCGGTGGCTGCGCGGGCGCAGGAGGGCCGAGAGGAGCTACTCCGCGTTCAAGGTCAGGAGGGGGGGCCTTGAGGAGATACCCCTCGTCCAAGGTAAGGTACAACAGCTGCACTTTGCTGGAGCGGCTGTGAAGAGATTTTCCACGACCAAGGTAAGAGAAACCGAAATAAGACGGTAGGTATTGCTAGGGGGCACCAGAGGGCAGACAAACTGAAATCATAATCACAGGAAACTAGCTGATCTAATCACATGGACCACAGCCGAATGTGGTCCCCTGGAGAAGGGAATGGCAAACCACTTCAGTATACTTGCCTTGAGAACCCCGTGAACAGTAACAAAGGGCAAAATGATAGGATACTGAATGAGGAATTCCCCAGGTCGGTAGGTGCCCAGTATGCTACTGGAGCTCAGTGGAGAAATAACTATAGAAGGAATAAAGGGATGGAGCAAAAGCAAAACCAATACCCAGTTGTGGATGTGACCAATGATAGAAACAAGGTCCGGTGCTGTAAAGAGCAATATTGCATAGGAACCTGGAATGTTAGGTCCATGAATCAAGGCAAATTGGAAGTGGTCAAACAGGAGATGGCAAGAGTGAATGTCGACATTCTAGGAATCAGTGAACTAAAATGGACTGGAATGGGTGAATTTAACTCGGATGACCATTATATCTACTACTGTGGGCAGGAATCCCTTAGAAGAAATGGAGTAGCCATCATGGTAAACAAAAGAGTCCGAAATGCAGTACTTGGATGCAATCTTAAAAATGACAGGATGATTTCTGTTCGTTTCCAAGGCAAACCATTCAATATTACAGTAATCCAGGCCTATGCCCCAACCAGTAATGCTGAAGAAGCCGAAGTTAATCGGTTCTATGAAGACCTACAAGACCTTTTAGAACTAACACCCAAAAAAGATGTCCTTTTCATTATAGGGGACTGGAATGCAAAAGTAGGAAGTCAAGAAACACCTGGAGTAACTGGCAAATTTGGCCTTGGAGCACGGAATGAAGCAGGGCAAAGGCTAATAGAGTTTTGTCAAGAGAATGCACTGGTCATAGCAAACACCCTCTTCCAACAACACAAGAGAAGACTCTACACATGGACATCACCAGATGGTCAACACCGAAATCAGATTGATTATATTCTTTGCAACCAAAGATGGAGAAGCTGTATACAGTTAGCGAAAACAAGACCAGGAGCTGACTGTGGCTCAGATCATGAACTCCTTATTGCCAAATTCAGACTTAAATTGAAGAAAGTAGGGAAAACCACTAGACCATTCAGATATGACCTAAATCAAATCCCTTATGATTATACAGTGGAAGTAAGAAATAGATTTAAGGGTCTAGATCTGATAGATAGAGTGCCTGATGAACTCTGGACGGAGGTTCGTGACATTGTACAGGATACAGGGACCAAGACCATCCCCATGGAAAAGAAATGCAAAAAAGCAAAATGGCTGTCTGAGGAGGCCTTACACATAGCTGTGAAAAGAAGAGAAGCGAAAAGTAAAGGAGGAAAGGAAAGATATAAGCATCTGAATGCAGAGTTCCAAAGAATAGCAAGGAGAGATAAGAAAGCCTTCCTCAGCGATAAATGCAAGGAAATAGAGGAAAACAACAGAATAAGAAAAACAAGAGATCTTTTCAAGAAAATTAGAGATATCAAGGGAACATTTCACGCAAAGATGGGCTCGATAAAGGACAGAAATGGTATGGACCTAACAGAAGCAGAAGATATTAAGAAGAGGTGGCAAGAATACACAGAAGAACTGTACAAAAATGGAAAAGAAATGCAAAAGAGCGAAATGGTTGTCTGAGGAGGCCTTACAAATAGCTGTAAAATACACCATAAGATGATGATTAACCCCAACATCTGTTCTCCCCCTTTTAAAATTCCTAATTTAAAGATCAAGTCGGAGTGGATATGAGGCTTGCCTCCCACTGCCTTGCTTGTGCCCCACAACAAACCCTTACTCTGCTGAAAACCCTTGCTGGCAGAGTCTGGCTTTCTGTGTGGTAAGCACATGAGCCCTTTGCTGAATGTTTCTGATATTCTTCAGAGCTTAGATCACCATGGTACTAGTCAATTCTGCATCCACTATGTAAAAAAATAAAGATATCGCAATTAAATAGAGCTAGAAGAATGGAGAGGAGAAGGCAATGGCAAGCCACTCCAGTACTCTTGCCTAGAAAATCCCATGGATGGAGGAGCCTGGTAGGCTTCAGTCCGTGGGGTCGCTAAGGGTCGGACATGACTGAGCGACTTCACTTTCACTTTTCACTTTCACACATTGGAGAAGGAAATAGCAGCCCGCTCTGGTGTTCTTGCCTGGAGAATCCCAGAGACAGGGGAGCCTGGTGGGCTTCCATCTATGGGGTCATACAGAGTCGGACACGACTGAAATGACTTAGCAGCAGCAGCAGAATGGAGAGCTCTCATACCCTGGGACAATTTTGTTGTTGTTCAGTCTTTAAGTCCTATCTGACTCTTTGCAACTCATTGTTACTTTCAGAAAATAAGGTATCATATTGGCTTGGAATAAAGTCCTGATGAAGAGAGTGAAAAGATGAAAAATATTATGCCAAATTAATGTTCACCAGTTTCCAGTTTGATATATATGTTCATTCTTCTTGTTGAGTATCCAAGGACTGGTTTTGTGGTGTTATGTGAGCTGGTTAAATCCAGACACTGACTTTGATACAGTGTGCTTTTGCTTATAGTACAGAAAACCAAAAATGAAACAAAACCAGCAAAAGCAAAAATATGCATTCTTTCATGTTATCTGTGAATTCTAGTCACCGGATACTGCATTTATATTAAACAAATGAGAATCATATACATTAATTGGTGGTGGTGTTCTTCAGTCTCTAAGTCACGTACAACTCTTTGTGACCCCATGGACTGCAGCACGCTAGGCTTCCCTGTCCTTCACTATCTCTGAGTTTGCCCAAACTCATGTTCCCTGAGTCAGTGATGCCATCAAACCATCTCATCTTCTGCTTCCCACTTTCTTTTGCCTTCAGTCTTTCCCAGCATCAGGGTCTTTTCCAATGAGTCAGCTCTTCACATCAGGCAGCCGAAGTATCAGAGCTTCAGCTTCAGCATCAGTCCTACCAATGAATATTCAGGTTTGATGTCCTTTAGGATTGACTGGTTTGATTTCCTTGCTGTCCAAGGGATTCTCAAGTCTTCTCCAGCACTACAACTTGAAAGCATCAGTTCTTCAGTGCTCAGCCTTCTTTATGGTCCAGCTGTCACATTCATACATGACTACTGGAAAATTCATAGCTTTTTATGGACCTTTGTTGGCCAAGTGATGCCTCTGCTTTTTAATACACTATCTAGCTTTGTCATAGTTTTCCTTCCAAGGAGCAAGCATCTTTTAATTTCAAGGCTGCAGTCACCATCTGCAGTAATTTTGGAGGCCAAGAACATAAAATCTGTCACTGTTCCCACTTGTCCCCTTCTATTTTCCATGAAGTAATGGGACCAGATGCCATGATCTTAGTTCAGTTTCAAGCCAGCATTTTCACTTTCCTCTTTCACTCTCACCAAGTGGCTCTTTAGTTTCTCTTCACTTTCTATCATTCAGTTCAGTTCAGTCGCTCAGTTGTGTCTGACTCTGCGACCCTATGAATCGCAGAACGCCAGGCCCCTCTGTCCATCACCAACTCCTGGAGTTTACCCAAACTCACGTCCACTGAGTCAGTGATGCCATCCAGCCATCTTATCCTCTGTTGTCCCCTTCTCCTCCTGCCCCCAATCCCTCCCAGCATCAGGGTCTTCTCCAATGAGTCAACTCTTCGCATGAGGTGGCCAAAGTATTGGAGTTTCAGCTTTAGCATCAGTCCTTCCAATGAACACCCAGGATTGATCTCCTTTAGAATGGACTGGTTGGATCTCCTTGCAGTCCAAGGGACTCTCAAGAGTCTTCTCCAACACCACAGTTCAAAAGCATCAATTCTTCGGCACTCAGCTTTCTTCACAGTCCAACTGTCACATCCATACATGACCACTGGAAAGACCATAGCCTTGACTAGACAGACCTTTGTTGGCCAAGTAATGTCTCTGCTTTTTAATATGCTATCTAGGTTGGTCATAACTTTCCTTAATAATTTGCATATCTGAGGTTGGTGATATTTCTCCCAGCAATCTTGATTTCTGCTTGTGATTCATCCACACTGGCATTTCAGAAAACAGACTCTTCTTTCTTGGCAAGGACTCTGACAATTTAAAGCCATGCACTCTGTTTTACTATAACCTTCCCAACTTCCTTTTCCTCCCTATGAAAGTGTTCTCCTTCCCTTGCCATGGGGGACTTGTACATGGTTTGCCGTGTTGCAGACCCTGAATTGCAATTCTCCGCTGATCCCAAATAAACCCATCTTTGCCGAAGATATATCCAGCATCTATCTATCTATATATGCTTAAGATATATATTTATTTCAGGTCAACAACATAAACACATAGAGTTGGGGTTGTTTTGTTTGCTGTTGCTTTGCACTCACCTAGAATGTGATGCCCAGGTTAGCTCTCAAACTTGCTTACATATTTTTCCATTCATATTTCCCTCCCTTTTGGAAGTAGTTTGGGGGACTGCAGCTCACAATGACCTGTCGGTAACCCTTCACTCTTGCAGCTTACCACTTCCTTTCTGCTGATTCTGCATCTGCCCAGCCTCTGGGTGGGCAGGCACACCTGCAGTATACAGGAATTCTGTTGCAAGAACTTTTTCAAGATAATTTTCTGGAGAACTAGTTAACCCTGGGTCTAGCAGGAGTTATTTATCTTTGGGAAAATGGGCTATAATGGAGATGTAGGGTAACTGCAAACCTCTTTGAGGTCTGCAATATTCAACAGGCAGGTTAGTCTCCTAAAGACAGCAACACTGCTCTGGTGTTTGAAGAAATGTCTAGGGACTTCCCTGGTGGTCCAGGGGTTAAGAATCTGCCTGCCAATGCAGGGGATACGGGTTCAATCTCTGGTCCAGGAAGGTCCCACATGCCAAGGAACAACTAAGCCTGAACACCACAACTACTGAGCCCACACCCTAGAGCCCAGGAGGCAAAACTACTGAGGCATCGTGTCACAGCTACTGAAGTCCACAAACCCTAGAGCCTGTGCGCCACTACAATGAGAAGCCTCCGCACTTCAACTACAGAGAAGCCCTTGTTCACCATACCATAGAAAGCCTGTGTGCAGCGACAGAGACCCAGTGCAGCCAAAAATAAATATGTATATTTTAAAAGAAATGTCTACACCCATTTATTGATAGAGTTTCTTGAAAACCCCACTTACCAAGATGAATCATGTTTATTTGAGAGACTGTCCTCAGTTTGCAAAAACAGAAAAGTTCCATGAGTAATTAAAATTTAAGATATTTCTCATGATTATAAGAATTAGAAAAACAGCTGATAAACCACATGGAAGCATGCAGGTTTTTTTTTTTTTTTAATACGGAAACAAAACAAACTTACAAAACCTATATTTTTAGAGTGAGACTTCTAGCTTCAAAGGATAGTATTTATTACAAGATCTACTCAGGAGTTAATAGTATGTTCAGTTCAGTTCATTTGCTCAGTTGTGTCTGACTCTTTGTGACCCCATGGACTGCAGCACACCAGACTTCCCTGTCCATCACCAACTCCCAGAGCTTGCTCAAATTCATGTCCATTGAGTTGGTGATGCCATCCAACCATCTCATCCTCTGTCGTCCCCATCTCCTCCTGTATTCAATCTTTCCCAGCATCAGGGTCTTTTCAAATGAGTCAGTTCTTTGAATCAGGTGGCCAAAGTACTGGAGTTTTAGCTTCAGCATCAGTCCTTCCAATGAATATTCAGGACTGATTTCCTTTAGGATTGAGTAGTTTGATCTCCGTGAAGTCCAAGGGACTCTCAAGAGTATTCTCCAACACCATAGTTCAAAAGCATCAATTCTTCGGCACTCAGCTTTCTTTATAATCGAACTCTCACATCCATACATGACCACTGGAAAAACCATAGTTTTGACTAGACTGACCTTTGTTGGCAAACTAATGTCTCTGCTTTGTAATATGCTGTCTAGGTTGGTCATAACTTTTCTTCCAAGCAACAAGCGTCTTTTTATTTCAAGGCTGCAGTCACCATCTGAAGTGATTTTGGAGCCCCCCAAAATAAAGTCTGTCACTGTTTACACTGTTTCCCCATCTATTTGCCATGAAGTGAAGACAACATCTATAAGTCAAGGAGAGACGCCTCAGAATAAACCAGCCCTGTCCACAGCTTGATCTCAGATTTTCAGCCTCCAGAATTGTGAGAAAATAAATGTTTGTTGTTTAAGTCATCTAGTATGTGTTACTTTGCTGTGGTGACGGTAGCAAATTGGTGCAATATATAAAGAATTCAGAAGGGTGCCTGGAACCTGGTAGGTAAACAGTAACTTAATTACTATTATTTTCTCAGAGCTCTTCTAATACTCATTTCCAAAACTACACACATAAATTCAGGTCTTATAATGTTCAATTTATGGCTAAGTAGCAAAAGAGACTTTGTTGGGATAGGCAATCTGCCATGGGCTCTGGGCACCACTGCATGTTCTTGCTAGGTATCCAGCTCTCTTTTTCCAGGCCACTTCTCAAGGCTGAGTTTGCAGTGAGCAACCATGAATGATGATGTAATACCTTTCTCCAAAAAATAGGCTTACTTGTGCTTACTATAAAAGTTATGAATTGCTTAAGCTCTGTGTTCCTCTCCAGTAATACAAACTACTGTGTGTTCAGGCATTCATCACGGGCTCTTTATGTCACCCCCGAGGGACTTGAGAGCACAGGGGACCAACATAAACTAACATGAAGCTCCGGTTACTTGTATAAAGTTCTGTGTCTCTGATCCAGGAGTCTCGAGTCTTCTGCCAGTGTATCATGAAATTTTAATAGGCTAACTTGTTAGCTTGTAACCAGGGCAAAATTCCAGACCGTGCGTACTTCTTGCCAGTTTTGACTTGAGCGCGCCATGCTTCTCTGGAAAAGATGAGCCCCAGTGGGTGGGGTTAAGAGATATGGCTCCCTGGGCTCCAACAGTGAATGCTTTCACTCAAGAAGTAGGAAAGGGGGGAGGGACTATGGGCTGCCTACCGTACCTGAAAATGAATGTTTGGAAACTAAGTTATGTGAGAGAGGTGGGAATAATAAAAGCCACCCAAATGATGTGTTGGTGGTCGCCCACTCACCTTGGGTGGGAAGAGGAGGAATGTGAACATGACCACAAGGTAGCATGCCCCATGGCACAAGAAAGAGAAGAAACTGGCTGCGGCTGCTAAGTCAAGGGGTCCCCAGAGCTGACAGGAATGCTGTCAGCAATGAAGACATACAACTCTGAGTAGATACAAAAAGACAAAGTTTTCTGAACACAAGTTGTGCAGCTGATCAAAACCAAAAGTAAACACATAGCACTGCTTCCTGGCATGGAGCCCTTTTCTCCCTCTAAACTTAATACATCCGGCACCTCCCCGCTGACCTCAGTGGCTGTTAAAGGAAAACTTGAGTGTGATGGGGAAACTCTGGGGAAGAAAGGAACTTGAACCTTTATGGCTGTTAGATACAGATGCCCAAGTGACATCCTACCCAGCAGTCCCTGAGGAATATGGGTACTGGGCACAGGGTGGCCAAAGGTACTTAGGGCTGCAGGGCACTGGGGAGATGTGGTGGCATGCAAAGGGCAAACAGAAAGATCCCTGGAGCCTAGGTACTCTCCAGATATTGGCAAAAGAACAAAGGAAAAGCTGGCCCTAACACTGAAATGAAGAGCCAGGAAAAAAAAAAAAAACAGAACCCTCCTTGCGTGCTGCCCTCTCTCTCTACCCCTTCCTGAGCTCCCAGCCAGGAAGATCACATCATCTCCTGGCAACTGTTAAAGCCCCTAACGTGAAAATGTTAACCTTCTTGGTCCATATTCCCATGGAGGAAAAATGACTGAAGTCAACTGATAGGACTGGAGCATATCTTGCAGAAAGAAAAAAAGTGACCCTGTGGGTGGGGCCCAATGACCCAATTCAATGTACTGTTATAAAAATACACAATTGGCATCAGTGTGTTATGTGCTTAAACTTAAATGCTCATAAAGTACCCAAGGAGATTCCACTGTTCAGGGTATTGCTACAAGCAGAGAAATGAGGCAGGCTTCCTGCCAACCACCACCATGCCCTACCCCATCCTAACCCACCAACAGGCTGGGACTGAGTGAGTGCCTCTATACACTGATGCTTCAAATGTTTACTGTACAGGTGGTATTTAGATATTACAAGGTTGACAAGTTAGAAGCCTCTCTCAATGGTCCTAACTGTGAGACTACGGC
This sequence comes from Moschus berezovskii, assembly GCF_049115385.1. Taxonomy (NCBI): domain Eukaryota; kingdom Metazoa; phylum Chordata; class Mammalia; order Artiodactyla; family Moschidae; genus Moschus; species Moschus berezovskii. The sequence goes on from NC_142478.1 coordinate 38,387,602, forward strand.
ATTATCTACCTGACTACGGCATTATCTACCTCAAACTATTCAGCAATAGAACCAACTGATAAAACAAAATCAGAATGCTGTTTGCCAAGTAAAGTTCTTTGAGACCATTTGGGTAGATTCATAGCACTCAGTCCATCTGGAAGTCAAATAAACAAATGCTGTCTCCGGGCCCACCACAAAGAAGGCTCAGCTCCTTGGTAAGCCTCTCATTCACTATTGGAAGCAGGAGGTGAGGCCATCAATGGCAGCTCCCAGATAAGAACACATCACAAACACAGGGACCAGGACAATCTTGTTTCAATCTGACTGATCATGCTGCTGCTGCTGCTAAGTCACGTCAGTCGTGTCCGACTCTGTGTGACCCCATAGACGGAAGCCCACCAGTCTCCCCCATCCCTGGGATTCTCCAGGCAAGAATGCTGGAGTGGGTTGCCATTTCCTTCTCCACTGACTGATCATATGCTTCTCTTAATGTCTGAGGAGCCTTGGATTTTGCCATGTATGACAACTGAGGCTGAAATTATTGGGTGACAATATCTATCTGACTTAAATTTATGGTTAATTCAAATTAGGGAAGCTAGGTTCATTGTGATTCTGTTTGCTCAAGCTTGGTTGCTCAGTCATGTCTGACTTTTGTGACCCTCCCTGGTGGCTCAGGTGGTAAAGAATCTCCCTGCAATGCAGGAGACCTGGGTTTGATTCCTGGGTTGGGAAGAATTCCCTGGAGAAGAGAATGGCAACCCACTCCAGAATTCTTGCCTGGAGAATTCCATGGACAAAGGAGTCTGGCAGGCTACAGTCCATGAGATCACAGAGCTGGACGTGACTGAGTGACTAGGCACATATGATTCAAATCAGGTTTCACAACAAATCCTGAAATTTAGTGACCTGGGCCTATTGGGGTTACATATACTCATATGTGGGGAGCGTGGGCCACAATGGTATCTCCACTAGGGATGGGGGCTGCCTTTGGCCTATCTATAGCCTCCTGTAATTTTTGCAATGACACCAAAGATAAGCAAGTCAGTCAAAGTTCCCTTGCATGGCTCATTATGGGCAGCAAATTATAGACTACATTCTGGCTAATAAAAAGACCTACTGGTCCTCCTTGGAATTGACATTTGACTCAATTCAAGATGCTGGGGAACATGGCTGAGGTCAATACTGCAGATTGATTTTATCCTGCTGCTCAGAGTCCATTTTGGTAGTCTTAATTTAGTTGGTATATGAGGTCAACTGAGTGGATTCAGTATAGAATGAAGTAACCTCTTTGCCAGAGTAATCAGAGTAGCCAACAGCCATGAAAATTCAAGTCTGGCCAAGAATTGTTGAAGAGTGAGTTGTTGGAGGAGGCTCTCCACCATGGGCTGTGAGTGACACTGCATACATTCTGTGTGCCATGGCCTAGCTTTAACCAGCTCATGTCTCAGGCTTGTGTTACATGTTTAGGCATGAGGAAACAACTACTGCTGGACAGAGAACAAGATGTTTCTGCTTACTATAAAAGCAGTGGCGACCCCAAGCTCAGTGTTCTTCTGCCATAACACAACACACTGAGTGGGCTGGTTTCCACCGGTGGCCCTTTTGTTGCTCTTGTGGGACTTAGAGAAATGGGGACCTGACACAGACCAAACCAAACCTCTGCGTACTGCTTTTGCTGTGAATAATAAAAGTCCTGTTTCTGATCCAACCATCTTGTGTATTCTGTAGCATTCCATGAAAAGTAACAGGCTAACTTGTGAGATTATAAGTAGGGCAAAATCTTATATCCTGTACAGTTACTGACACATATCAATTATCTTCTTCTTAGTAAAAGCTGACATTTCAGACACTGAGACTTAACTACCGGAAAAGTTATTATTAGCATGACATGTTACCAAAGACAACTTTCCAAAGACTTAGCCAATAACTTTACAAAAATAAAAAGCCTTCTGATTCCTGTGAACTTTTCTGTGTGTGTGCAAGTCCAGTGATAATTTCACTGTCTGTCTGAAGTACTAACAGTACTAAATCCAGAGCTCGGCGCCATGCCTCAATCTTTGGTGTAACAACGTCATAAACTCTTGGAATTGGTTCCAGCTTATCTGAAATGCCTGAATTTAAAATTACACTGTTAAGTTTACTATATTCATTCAGGATGTAAGATGAAGGAGAGCCAGAGGCTGCAGCATTTTGTAGATGACGCTGAATGGACGTGGCGGCTTCAGAGTCTGATGAGTAAACAGCAGAGTTACGCAGGAGAGCTGAGAGGTACCTGTGCCATCCACCTGCCAGGCATTTAAGCACCGTAGGCCTGTACAGTGCTGCAGATGAGGCCAGCCAAGAGGAAGTGCTACGCAGCCATCCTGAACAGTCTTGATTTCCTTTATTCATAGACTGTCCTGCGAGACTCTGAAGATGGGTAAGACACAACATTTCAACTGCACCACCTCCAAGGAAGACCTTTTGCTCTTTCAGAGCGTAATACAGACGAGAGGCACAAGTCCAGAACCTGTCTTCTTTGGTTTGCATCTGGGCAGTGACTGGGCTAGTCAGTACTACTGTAACCAAATTAATTCCTTCTATTTTTAACACGACTGCCATTCTGCTGATCCCATCTACAGTGTCAGAGGGAATGCCTCTCCACGTGGTCACAGAGACCCCACTGCCCACAGAGTTTTCATTCACGTGTGTGATGTAGGCCACCTGCACTGCTCCTGAAGCCTCTGCGAAAGCCTGCAGCACACTGTCATGCACCAACCCAATTACCAGCCGCTTACTATCTGTGCATTTTTCAGCTAAGCGTTCAGACACATTTCCTCGTGCCAGGATAAGGTTCACGTTGAACTTGATTAACACCTGTAATACATGATCTGTCCACAGTTCTTCTGAGCTGTCTTGTTGAACCTTCACGCTTTCTGACACTGTTTTAATATTTGCAGGTTTATTAAATCCCAGATGGCGGTAATTCTCAGTGAGGTCACCCTCAACAAGAACTACACGGACTGGTTGATTCTGCAATTCCTTGATCAGAGTAGCACTGGACATTGACACAACAGTGATGTATCCTGGACAGACAGAAGACAAAGTGTCAGGTAAGCCCGGTAAGCAGAAAGTAAAGATTCTTGAAATGTCAAAGGAAAACAGCATGGTACGGCTGCCTTGTCGCGTGCCTGCATTCTGATGCTGCAGCCTTACTGCTTCGTCCACTAGCCTCATGCTGCTGGGGTCTCCGTGACTCAAACCCACCTCCAACTCTGCCAGATTGCTACATCTGTAAGTCTTGGGAGCAGCTGCACTAAGTTGTTCTGGAAGTCCACCTGGCTTGCTTATCCATTGATGATGATCTGTCCTACTAAAATGTCTACTGTGGGTTAGGACTGAATTTCGGCAGCGGGTGTCTCCAAGAAGGTTGTTTTTCAGAGTTTGAGGAGTTTGTGATGTGTTCTCATCTGCTTCAAACTTAGCCTGAAGCCTAAACAGTTGAGGTGATTTAACAGGTCTCCCAGAAAGACTGCAAAAGCCCAGTGACTGAGAGGCAACATCTTTGAGATCATGCTCTTTCTGGACCAAACCAGTACCTGAAGGGATTTGTAGAGAAGGGTACAAGCTGCCACTAAGTCCAGAAAACGTTTTTGTGCTGTCTATATGGTCATATACACTGTGGATAGGTACTTGAAGGGATTCCACCTCTTCGATGCATGAATTCAAGCCTTCTGACATCACAGACACTATTAATGAAATGGGGACACCCAAATGAAGACATTCTTCAGCAGCACTGCTCCACGCACCAACAAGAAACAAGAGAGTACTGGTTCCAGTTCTGTATGTGTTGTTCTGTGCCTGAATTACTTCACTGAGAAGTTGTCCCACTGCACTGGTTAAATCCAAACTTTCAAGAAGCCTTACCGTTGAGCCAATTAACACACTTTCATGGCACTCTTCGTCTATAATAAATTTGGATGATTTTACTGGGCCTAGGAAAGTTCTTCCTGTTTCGGCAAATGATGAAAGTTGTTGCAGTCCTGTGTGCCTTCTTTTGTTTAGGACCCTGCAATCCATCACCAAGAATCATCATCTGCAAATAAAATTAAAACTTGGAACTTTATTCAGGGTAATTCAGGGTTTTAAAAGATGCTTATTAAAAGGAAAATAAGATATAGTTCCTGCTTTTGAGGAGTTTCTGATATATGTAGTTTCCATTAAGTACGGCCAGTGCAATGACACAGCATTAATGATAAAGGCATGGGTATGAGGAGAAGGAATACTTCAATCAATGGGGGAAGTGGATTATAAAGCAGGCAAGAGGCAATACTTCCAGAAGAACGTAATGCTGGACATGAATAATTTGAAATAATTAGCAAGCTGAATGAAGCAGTAGTAAATGCACTGTATGTGACAAAAACAATTTATTGGGATAACACACATAATTTAGTTTCATGGGAATATAAAGCAAGTATAAGATGAAGCTATAGAAGGAAAGAGGCTGGATCGTGAAAGGTAGTAGGCGGTGGGTCAAAGCTGATCCTACTTATCATGGGAAATAAGGAAGTGTTTTAAGGGGAGAAGAAGAAAAACCTTGATGTAGTGTTTGAAAGCACATACTCTGAATCTAGAAGTCAGGGTTTGAACTTGTCTCTACTGCTTATTAACTGTGTGGCCTTCAGCAAGTTTCTTAACATCTCTGCCCTGTTTACATATCTGAAAAATGAGGATAATAACACAATCTACTTCATAGGGTTATTATAAGGTGTTAAGTGAGTGGACAGTTCTCAGAATAGTGCCTGGCACATAATTAGTGCTTATGAGTACTTGCAATAATAATAATACATTTATAACATAAAAGTAAGCAAACAATATTAAAAATAAAATTAAAGAATATAAAAATAACTTTATTATTATTAGTGCTCTGGATATATTACCAGTCTGGTAACAGTGTAGACCACTGATTGGATGGGTGCCAGACTGGGGGCAGGGAGGCCATGGTTATCCAGATGAGAACTGGGCAAGAAGGATGGAAGTGAAAGGATGGATTTGGTTATTGATTAGAATATGAAGCTGGGGGAGCAAGTGCTATTTAGAAGGAAGTTCAAGAGCAATTAGACTTTTTCACATAATATTTCAGAATTCACATCTAAAATTAGAGAAAGAAGTTATAAGAGGAAGTCTTTAGTCCAATAAAAGAACTTTTTAGCAAAGTGCCCTCTAATTGAAAAGCCATCTGTAATAAAATGACCTGAGTTGTGAGGTACAAGCTCTTAAAAGTACTAGAGCTAAAACTGTAGCTAACATACATTTCTCTTCCAACTCTAAGCCTTTAATTTCTTTATATTTTTTTATCACAATCTCTTAAATTCAAAATATGAAAAAGCAAACAACTCTCAGAGTTTTGCTTTTCCTCTAATGCTGGTCTCCGACCTGGTAAATTTGTTCCTATACTACCTATACTACTGAGATGCATCTCTGAAGATGAAGAGTACCACAGTTCAGATACACCTCAGGATCAGCAGGAAGCCACAGCATAACTGTTGCTCAACAGCAGCTTCCTACAGGCTTTCATGGGCTAAAAAGAAAAGCCAGTACAGCCACGGAAAATATATTAATATAACAAACTGTTTGAAATTGGCTTCAAAACCTCTTCTGTGAAATTTTCAATTCTGTAAAATAAAAATAAAACTCTTGATATATTCAGTTATATCTCTAGACAGCATGCTGAGACCCATCCTGTCTTATAGTTCCCTGATTTTACCGTATTTTTGCTGTCCTCTACCAGACAGGGAAGACTGAAGGCAAAAGGAGAAGGGGCAGCAGAGGATGAGATGGTTAGGTGGCATCACTGACTCAATGGATATGAATCTGCACAAACTCTGGGAGATAGTAAAGGACAGGGAAGCCTGGCAGGTTGCAGTCCATGGGGTCAAAGAGTCAGACACAACTTAGTGACTGAACAACAACAAACCCATTTATCAATTCTCTACTTATCCAGTTTAAATTCCCATTTGCCAGTTATTACAATCACTCTCTAGTATATTCACCCTCAAAGTCCTTGTCTTTCTTTTGGTTCATCTTACTCACCTTGCAAAACCACTAATCTCGATGAAATCCAACTCTGTCTACTCCATGCTTACATTGAGGCAGCTGAAAATAAACAGAGAAACAAACAACCACGCTGACTGGTGTCATTTTAAGTTCATAACTTCAAATTGTAAGTGGCCCTTCATACTGCCTGGCAATCTATTTTTGTAATCCATTTGTTGTTGTTTTTTTTTTCTTTTATTGTTATTAGGTTCTGTTTTTAAAAAGTTTCACTTACCCCTGAGTACAAAGGATATTTCATATTTCTTCTAAAAGCTTTATGGTTTAAAAAATTCATCTAACATAATCCTAGCCATTTTAAAGTATACATTTCAGCAGCACTTTGAACATTCAGCGTTGTACAATCACTACCTTTATCTTGTTCCAAAACACTTCCACCATCCCCCAAGAGAAAACCCTGCAGTGTTAAGTAGTCTGTCCCTGTACTCTCAGCCCCAGCAGCCACCAATTTGCTTTCTTATCTCTACAGACTTAGTTATTCTGGATATTTCATGTACACAGAATCATATAACAAGGGACCCTTTGTGTCTGGCTTCTTTCACTTAGCATCATGCTTCTGAAGTTCATCCACACTGGAGCATGGGCCAGTATTCCATTCCTTTTTATGTATGTAGGTCGGTGGCTATCATTTTGTTTATCTATTCATGGACATTTGGATTGCTTCTAGTTTCGGATTATTGTGAAAAGTGATACTAAAACATCTGTGGACAAGTGTCTTGAGTATCTGTTTTCAATTCCTTGGGGTAGGTACATACCTAAGAGTGGACATTTGGTAATTCTGTATGTGTGTCTGTGGAACCGCCAAACTTTTCTGTAGCAGCCAAACCATTTCACTTTCCTACCAGTAATGTACAGGCCTTTAAATTTCTCCACACTCTCACTCTATTAGTTTCCTAGGTCTACTTTACCAAATTACCCACAAATGGGTAGCTTAACAACTACACATATTTACTATCTCATGGTTCTGGAGCCTAGAAGTCTGAAATTAAGGTATCTGCAGGGCCACACTCCTCCTGAAGGCTCTAGGGAGGAATCCTCTGTGCCTCTTCCAGCCTCTGGCTGTTCCCAGAGGTCCTTGGCTTTGCCAGCACAACGCCAATCTCTGCTTCCCTTTTGCACCGGTTGCTTCAGAAAAATTTGTTAAAAAAATAAGCTTGAAAAGCCAAAAGTTGCCTTTTGCTTTTGTTTTTCATTCCTAACACAATTTTGGGAGCTTACTAAGTAGGAGGCAGTTTACCTGCATCACAGAATGTAGTCCTCATAACAACAATATGATTAACCTATTACTGTACTGGAATTAATACATACATATACAAATATACTACCATTAATCTATTTTAATTATGTACAAAATGAATAATAAATAATATATAAAATTTTACAGCTAGTAAGTAAAAGGTTAAGAACTGAAATCCGTGTTTGTCTAATGCCCAAATCCCAGGTTATTACCTACTATACAATACTGCTTTCTGGGGGCCCCTCTGCCCAGCATGATAGTAACTCACCCTCTTTTATAGTATCTTCCACTGCACTTCCCACTTCAAAGCTTTTATGCTTTCTTCCAAGCCTTGTTCATATCCTTAACAAGGATAGGCCTTTTTTTTTCTTTCTCTCAGCTGTCAGTGTCTCTGTTTATGGTTTCTGTACTATGCTTTCTATACTATGTTTGTTTATTTTGCTCTGGGCATGTGGGATCTTTAGTTGGAGCACAGGAACTCTTAGTTACAGCACAGTTCCCTGACCAGGGATCGAACCTAGACTCCCTGCATTGGAAGCTCGGAGTCTTAGTCACTAGACCACAAGGGAAGTCACTCTATACTATGTTTAAGTCATAGAATGTCACTGACTGTAACCAAGCCGTGCTCAGTTGTGTTTGACTCTTTATGAATCAGAAATGGAAACCCACTCCAATATTCTTGCCTGGGAAATCCCATGGACAGAGAAGCCTGGCAGGTTACAGTCCATGGGGTCACAAAGAGTTGGACACGACTTAGTGAATGAATAACAACAACTAAAGTACTTGGTTTAAAACAATAAGACATGCAAAGTTTTTCAGGAGTTGGATTTTTAAAAAAAATTAATGTCTTCTGAACAGGTATGATCAGCTACAAAATCAAGAGTTTGCCTAGCTCCAATCCATACAATGTGGGAGACCCGGGTTCAATCCCTGGGTCAGGAAGATCTCCTGGAGAAGGAAATGGCAACCCACTTCAGTATTCTTGCCTGAAAAATCCCATGGACAGAGGAGCCTGGTAGGCTATAGTCCATGGGGTTGCAAGGAGTCAGACATGACTGAGTGACTTCACTCACTTTAATCCATTCCCAATACAGTCTAATCATTTCACTCCACTGCTTAAAACCTCCAACCTGGAAAATAAAGCTTTTATACCTGTCACAGCTTCGTCAAGGCTGTATATTGTCACCTTGCTTATTTAACTTATATGCAGAGTACATCATGAGGAACGCTGGGCTGGAAGAAGCACAAGCTGGAATCAAGATTGCTGGAAGAAATATCAATAATATCAGATATGCAGATGGCACCACCCTTATGGCAGAAAGTGAAGAGGAACTCAAAAGCCTCTTGATGAAAGTGAAAGAGGAGAGTGAAAAGGTTGGCTTGAAGTTCAACATTCAGAAAACAAAGATCATGCCATCTGGTCCCATCACTTCATGGCAAATAGATGGAGAAACAGTGGAAACAGTGTCAGACTTTATTTTTTTGGGCTCCAAAATCACTGTGGATGCTGATTGCAGCCATGAAATTAAAACACGCTTACTCCTTGGAAGGAAAGTTATGATCAACCTAGATAGTATATTAAAAAGCAGAGACATTACTTTGCCAACCAAGGTCCGTCTAGTCAAGGCTATGGTTTTTCCCGTGGTCATGTATGGATGTGAGAGTTGGACTGTGAAGAAAGCTGATCGCCAAAGAATTGATGCTTTTGAACTGTGGTGCTGGAGAAGACTCTTGAGAGTCCCTTGGACTGCAAGGAGATCCAACCAGTCCATTCAAGAGGAGATCAGTCCTGGGTGTTCATTGGAAGGACTGATGCTAAAGCGGAAACTGCAATACTTTGGCTACCTCATGCGATGAGTTGACTCACTGGAAAAGACTCTGATGCTGGGAAGGATTGGGGGCGGGAGGAGAAGGGGACGACAGAGAATGAGATGGCTGGATGGCATCACCGACTCAATGGACATGAGTCTGAGTGAACTCCGGGAGTTGGTGATGGACAGGGAGTCCTGGCGTGCTGTGATTCATGGAGTCGCAAAGAGTCGGACACGACTGAGCGACTGAACTGAACTGAACTGAACCTGTCACAGGAGCCCCTTATAAAAATAATCTGAAATCCTTTCACTCCTCTGTTTAGAATTCTGCAAAGCCTACCCATTTTACTCAAGTGAAAGTCAAAGTCCTTACAGCGTGCTAAGAATCTGTACTTCTCCCCTTTACCTTTTTGTCTCCTACTACTCTATCCCTTGACCACTCTGCTCTGGCCTCCTTTCTGTTCCTGGAACATGTAAGGCATGCCTCCTTAAGTGTTTCTGTTCTGCTTCTTCCCTCTTTCTAGGATGGTCTTCTCCAAGAAATCTATGGTCTCACCACCTTTATATTTATGCAAATACTCCCCTTTCAACAAGGTCTGCCCTGAATGCCCTATTTAACAATGCAAACTCCTCTTTTCCCTTATGGAAATCCCTACATTCTAGACTCCCTTTATCTGCTCTAGTTTTTTCCCCCTAGCATTCAGTTCAGTTCAGTTCAGTCGCTCAGTCGCATCCGACTCTTTGAGACCCCATGAATCACAGCACGCCAGGCCTCTCTGTCCATCACCAACTCCCCTAGCATTATCACCGTATAAAATAGTACAGTATACTTACTTAATTTACTATCTACTGACTATGTCCCTCTCTTGGAAAGTAATTCCTAGGAGGGCAGTGTTAGTCAGTGATGTACCCCATATACTGAGAACGCTGTCTGACATATTACAAGTACTCAGTAACTATCTGACAGGTGAATAAATGAGTGGTTTTCACCACACTTATTATCTCACACTTGAGTACAGATGTGAAACAAGATTAAACAGATGCCATTGTCAGCATTCCTCAACCATAAATATAAGGTTCAGCCACCCTTGGAGTCAACATAATTCTCATTTGGCACTTAGTTGAGGCCCTTTAACTGCTTCCAAAATGTTCCTCCTTCATATGGTTGCCAGAATTAGCTTTGAAAAACACAAACCTAATCAGATCATTCCACTGCCTAAAAACATTTATCTTAGAAAAAAGAATCTTTATTCCTAGCTTGATATATCTGACCTCCAGCTAATTTATAAGACTAATCTCTTTCACCTTTCCTTACAAACCCCATGATCTCACCACACTACAACCCACCTGCACATTCATTTTTGCACGTGCTATACTCTACTCTGAATACCCTACCCTTTCTTCACCTTGGCAAATGGTATACATCTTTCATGACCTAAGGCAAATGCCTCACTTTTTGGTACAGCTTCTTCCGATTCCTCAAGGAGAAGTAGTACCTCCTTCGTGGGCTGCCAAAGTGCTTTCTATATACACCTACTAAGGCACTTAGCATCCTGAATTAAAAATGGTGTGTGTATGTCTGTGACTTTCTCCCCCACTACTCTGGAGGTTCCCTGCCTTCATTCATCTTTATACTCTACACACAGTTCCTTTCAAACTCACCCAATAAATGGCATAGTACGTGATACACAGAAAGCATTAAATAAATTTAGTAGATTTAAGAGTGATATGGGTTTAATATTTTTTCTAGATTAATATTATTAATGTTCTAGAGTAAAATTAGATTAGTAACGGCTATTTTTCAATGCTGAGCACTTCCTAAGACCTAGAAAGTGCAATCTACACCCATAATTGAAAAATCATTTTCACTATAAGTTAATATCCCAAATATAAAAGCCTAAATTATAAAATGATGCAAAAACAGGTTAACACATTACTCAGTCTTTTAACTGCCATGAGATCAAACTTGATCCAGCAAAGTCTAAAAATCAGAATTGTTTCTACTTGGTCATTATTCATTTCTGATTTCAGAAATCCCTTTAATACTAGTTGTAAAGATAACGTGTATGTCCTTGAAACCAATCAAGAGCAACTTTCTCAGTGATATTAATGGCCCAAAAAATCCATATATACTATATTTGAGTGACTGAACATTTTACTTAATTCACAAACTACCTTGAATTTGCATCATTTTAATTTCCACTGGGGTAACTTTACACATAAAAATCACTTCTAATATTAGAACAGCCCACCTACTTTCCAGAATCCTAATGAGTTGTTTTGTTTTTTTTCCAGTCAATGATTAGAATGCTTGTAATGTGCCTGGGATATAATGTAAACAAAACAAGATGTTGGCTCTGGAAAACGTGCCATGTTTCTACTTACTGAAATAGGAGAAGTGATTTGGGAGACTACTTCAAGAATATACTTTGCACATTTTTCTTTCCTTACCTTCAAGAAGATAAGGGAGATAAAGCGAAAACCCTATGCAAAAGTTAATTCTTCCTGAATCCAGCGTTGGAGAATCCAGTATGATTTTTAGAAGTTACTCTAGAGAAGGCACTGCAGGAGGTATAGAGTCCAGGTGTGTAAGCAATTAAGAGTTAGAAGTTTTAAGAGACTATCACCTCTTCATTCCTACTCCCCAAACCTAAGCTGGACCCTGACTAGATTCAGACCTGGGCTGAACCAGTAAGTCTGGCCCTTTGGACAAGAATTTGCTTTTGAAATCTAAATCTTGACCGTTACTGAGTCAAATGGATTATCAGGCTATCTATGCTGGACTCAAGTGAGGATCTATGCTGGAAATGGTTGGAAAACCGGCCAAATCTTGGTAAGAAGGAATCTTCCCAATGGAACAGCTGAAGGTGATAACGTGATGGTGTGTGTGTGTGTTTTGGGGGTGGGGGGGGGCGGTAGAAAAAGCTGATAGCGATTACGTGTGGGTCCAATGTGCAAAGAAACGCTACAACACAGGTAAAAACTCTTTCCTATGCTGGGAGTTTTCATGTGAATCCCAAGGGCCCATGCACACAGCACGCCTCTCCTGTAAAGAAATGTTGCCAACTAGGCCAGAATCCCGGCAAACCACGGAGGAGGGAAGCGGTTAAAAGCCAAGGCCGGCACATTGTACAGGCTGAGGGACGTCCAGCGGCACAAGCAAAGGACAGTCCCCTTCGACTCTGGTAATCTGGCCGGGTGGTAAACCTAAACCTGGACCAATATTCCAGGCCCTAGGGCCTCATCCGGAGAAGGCAATGGCAAGCCACTCCAGTACTCATGCCTAGAAAATCGCACGGACAGAGGAGCCTGGTGGGCTGCAGTCCATGGGGTCGCTACTAGCCGGACACTGAGCGACTTCACTTTCACTTTTCACTTTCACACATTGGAGAAGGAAATGGCAACCCACTCCAGTGTTCTTGCCTGGAGAATCCCAGGGGCAGGGGAGCCTGGTAAGCTGCCGTCTTTGGGGTCGCACAGAGTCGGACACGACTGAAGCGACTTAGCAGCAGCAGCAGCACGGCCTCATCCTTTCCTCCAGGCCCCAATGGGTCAAAAAAAGAAACAAGAGCTCCCTCACGTCTCCACCAAAGACTTACCACTTGGTAGAAACACCTCCCTACTAACCTCGTTCTCGTCTCCATCCCTACGAGACGCTCCCCGACGTTCTGCGGGCACTGGGAAGCCAAAACGCCAGAGTAAAGAACCTTCCCTTACGCCTCGTATTTTGCGCAAGCGCGCGGCGAGCCCAGCCGGGCGGGCGGGTAGTTTTGGTTGCTAAGAAACCGCTTAACGGTAGGAGGGTAAAGGCAGACCATTACGCTACTGGTAGAGACTAGAGAGAGGGGGCGGGCCTCGAGGGTCTTCTTTTCTGACTATGGGGTGAAACGACTGTCAGTCAGTGGGGCAAAAAGCTTGGATAGGCGGGGCTGCAGGAAAGATCAGCGAGAGCCGCCTTAGCAACGGCTTACAGGCGGTGAGCTACTGTTGGGCAGCTCGGCTGGCGGGAAAAGCTGGGAGGTGCCGGCCGGGGGCGCCGGTTGGAGACATGGTGAGTGCGAAACTGCAACTTCTTGCTGGGCTGAAGCTGAAGTTTCTCCCTGAAACAAGGAAGTTTTGTTTGGTTTTTGAAATGTACTGTTCGCCTCCTTTCATTATCCTCGAGTGTCATTAGTAACCCCCGCTTCGTCGCCGTATAGAAGCGCACTGACCGTGGCCCTAGGGACGGAAGAGCGGTTCTCCAGTTCATTTTCCCCTCTTCAAGCAACCGCTTTACCAATGGCGTTGGAGACAGGAACCACTCGCTAGCCAGAAGCGAGTTGAATACAGAGAATAAGAGGTTTTAAAACTGTTGAAGGATATGGGCCTCTAGGAAAGACATCCGGAACTCTGAAAAAAGTGGCCGGGGAAGCTACGACCTCTGCCATTGTAACTACTGAAGACCACACCAGTGTAGCTGCCGTCCAGGGGTCAAGAATCCGCTGCTACCACGACCAGCTTTTAAGATATGTGAAGCCGGTGTCTAGATACACAGTGACATGGAATCTCTGATACTATTGCCTCTTATCCCAGAACCGAAGACAAGATACTGAAATGAGGCTACAGCAGAAAATGGAGGATAGCAGGAAGATGACCTCTGTCTTCCCTGGATATTGATAACTGGTCCAACGTTTATTCTTCTCCAGATTCCTGGAGTAATTTTTTTAACCTGAAAAATATATTTTTTTCATTTCCCAGTCTTTAATATAGAAAAATATGTGAGAAGGTGGGAAAAGATACGCTGTTTCAATCAACCGTATCTCACACATTTTATTATGAGACATACAGGCACAAATGAAAGTAAATATGCCTTAAACACTGCCGTTCGGATATACCAAGTAAGGCCATTTTTTTCTCATATAACATCTACTATTCTGGCATGTCTTCTTTGCCTTTTCAGGTTCTCAAAGGGCACTAAGTTGAAAGAAAAACCCAAGATGTAAAAAAGAACCAAGCTTTCTAACTAGATATGAATAACTAACAGCATAAATGTTAGCAAAGGGAAAGGGGAAAATTCTTGAGGTTCATTATATGGAATAGGATGCTTGAATATGTTTATTATATTTAGTTAGTCCATTAATTCTGGTTCTGGTACTTCTCCCAGTTACACAGTTTATCTTTCATCCACATGTGTATTACAGGCATTCAGACCAAGTTCAGACCAATGGAAAAAAAGTGCAGCAAAAATTGAATTGAATGAAACTCAAAAGCAAGAAATTAAAGAGGCCTTTGATTTATTCGATGTTGATGGGTCTGGAACCATAGATGTGAAAGAACTGAAGGTTGTGAAATTACTTCTAATTCTGAGACATTTGAAAAACCTTATCACTGATTTGTTGCGATCTTTAAGTCTTTCATTAACAGTAGCTTTCTGAAAGCTTGATATAAAATCACCTACCCCTTTAGTATATAGACCTGGCCTGCACTAACCAAAATAGTATCTTATTAAGCATTTTACTCTTGTTTTATGAATGAGTAGGTCAAAGCCTTAGTGATAAAGAGCCTGCTTGCCAGTTCAGGAGACATGAGAGATGCAGGTTCGATGTGTGTGTTGGGAAGATCCCCTGGAGGAGGGCATGGCAACCCACTCCAGTATTTTTGCCTGGAGAATCCCATGGAGCCTGGCGGGCTACAGTCCATAAGGTCGCACAGAGTCAGACATGACTGAAGTGGCTTAGCACTCACTCACACACACAGGCCAAAGCCCATCATGAGATTGGAACCTAAGCATGCTGACCTGACTTTCTAGGTTTAAGCTAGTCCAGGGTGAAAAAGAGAGACTCTAGTAATTAACAGGTAATTTAAGAGCTAGGAATGAGACTGTGGCCTATTATAACTTATTTACTTTCTATTTCAGATTGCAATGCGGGCCTTAGGATTTGAGCCAAAGAAAGAAGAAATTAAAAAGATGATAGCTGAAACTGACAAAGAAGGAATTGGCACCATTAGTTTTGAAGAATTTTTTGCCATAATGAGTGTAAAAATGGTATGGTAGTGATTTTGTTTTTCAGTGAAATACAAGCAATAGCCTTCTACATTTTTTGGCTGGAGCAATCAGAGGAAAATATACCCATCTTTAAAGATGGGTAGGATTTAGACAGGAATAACAAGATTAAAGACATTTTCAGGGTAGTAATGAAGACTGCCCAGTGTGAGAGGAGGATTTTTGTTAACAAATAATAAGAATATATGGTTGGATAGAGAAACTGGGGCCAGCATTTTGAAGCCTTGAGATCAGCAATTTATTGCCTCTTTTTCTCAGGCATAGTTCTAGAGAGGACTGAATGAGACAACATCCCTATTGTCTTGGAGCTTACATTTTTTATAAGGGATCTCAATTACCTGAGGTCAATAAGAGATAGATTCTCTTTGTCACTCTGTGACTCTTCCACTTAAATAAACCCTGAGTTTCAGTACCTTGAGGGCAGATGTGAATGCACTGGAATAATTGCCAAAAGTCAGAAGAGCAGTAAATAAAGCTCACTCTACCTGCTATATTTCTGTTCTAGACCTCAAAGACCTATACATCTAGACTGATCAAATAAATGAAAGACTAATGACATTTAGTTGTTTCTGTTTTTAAAGAGTGAAAAGGATGAAAAAGAAGAAATACTGAAGGCTTTCAAATTATTTGATGATGATGATACAGGCAGTATATCACTGAACAATATCAAGAGGGTTGCTAAGGAACTAGGGGAAAATTTAACAGATGATGAACTTCAGGTAAATTTCACTTATTTGTATAATTTTATAATTATAACACAATTTAATCTATATAATTTTTAGTTATATTCTTACTTTGGTAATATTAATAAATAAATTTTGGTTTTGAGTGTGTATTTGAATGTTCATTTATATCATCCCTTTTCAGCAGATTTCACATATCCTATTTACATTTCATTTTACAGGAAATGCTTGATGAGGCTGATCATGATGGGGATGGAGAAATAAACAAGGAAGAATTTTTGAAAATGATGCAAAAGACCACTCTTTATTAATACTGTCTTTTGTGCTTTCTGGAAAATTTTTAACAAGTTTGTATTTGTTGTAAGTTCCATAATAGCTGAATGTATTCATTTTCAGTGTTTAAGTTTATATACATAAACTGGTCTCTTGATGTCTAATCCATGTGAGAAGTTACATATTGCTATCAATATGTTGTTAAATCTATAACATCAAGAAATAAAATGTAGTGACTTCCTTAAACTATGAATCTGAAGAACAGTATTAATTACAAGTGCTATTTTTAGAGCCTCAGGTTCTAAAACTTAGACTTTTTTTAAAATTTATGGAAATTGGCCCTACATCATATGAATTTGGCAAGCCAGCCATTACTTTCCTTATTATTTTCCTTTTGTGCAACTCTGAAAATGAACATTTGCTTTTTAACTGATTATTCAGATATGTAAAGTCTTAAATAAAACCGTCTGGCAGCTTCATTATTTGCTAATTCTCTTCTTATAAAGAAATTTTAAGCAGCACTTATATCATCCAGATTTTCCTACACATTTCTTTAATAGCTGTGCCAGCATTTCTTTAATACCTGTGTCCCTAGGACAGGTGCTAGAGATTTTACTTATGTTGTCTCAGTTACTATGTAGAAGCAGTACTAAACACACACACACAGTATTAACTCCATCCTAATACATATAAGAAAACTAAAGGTCAGAGAAATTTTAAAATTGCTAAAGATCTCAGAATTCACTTTTATCCCAGAACAAATTAAAACTTACCTGGTTTTCCACATTTTCCTTCCTCTCCTGGGAGGAAGATCAAATCCAACAGTAGAGAGACAGTTTAAGAACCTGACATAAAAGTGGTTGTTGACATTAGAATAATGCTTACTAAAAGAAAAATCATCTCAATCACTAATCAGCATCAAAGATTTTTGGATTGTCTGCTAGTAGAAAGGGTTATGAAGGATCCAATGAATTAGATGTGGATCTTACCGTGTCTAAGTTGGCTGGTAGTTCCTGTGGTAGGCATCTCCTGAAGTGGTTCTCAATGATCCTAGTTTCCTAGTATCCCTGCCCTTGTGTAATCCCTTTGTTGAGTGTGGAGTAGGTCTAGTGAATGGCTACTAATGAATAGAATATGGCAAAAATCATGGGCTGTTTCTTCCAATATTAGGTCTTAAAAGCCTGTGACTTCCCTCTACTGGCACTCTCTTGCCTTTTTTTTTTTTTTTTTTTGCTTGCTCTGGTGAAGCAAGCGGCTGTGTTTTGATCTGCCCTATGAAAAGGAACACATGGCAAGGAGCGAAGCATTGGAGGAACCTAGGCTTTCAGTCTGTCAGAAAACTGAATCCTGCCAGCAACCATTTGAAGGTGCTTGAAAATAGATCCCTCTCTAGCTGATCTTTGAGATAGACTGCAGCACCTGTTGGCACCTTCATTACAACCAGTGAGAATCCCTGAAGCAGAGGATTCAGTTAAGCCATGTCTGAACTCCTGAACTTTAGAAACTATGAGATGATAAAGGTTATTTTAAGCTACTAAGTCTTGGAATAATTAGTTACATAGCAAGGAATAACACAGTCCCTTATCTTGAAGCTTGGTGTTGACATCTTACCTGTTGAATTGCTTAATATACTAGTAACCAAGTAACAATTACAACTATCCATACAAAAGAATTGATGCTTTTGAACTGTGGGGTTGAAGACTCTGGAGAGTCCCTTGTACTGCAAGGACATCCAACCAGTCCATCCTAAAGGAAATCAGTCCTGAATATTCACTGGAAGGACTGATGCTGAAGCTGAAACTCCAATACTTTGACCACCTGATGCGAAGAACTAACTCACTTGAAAAGACTGATACTGGGAAAGATTGAAGGCAGAAGGAGAAGGGGACGACAGAGGATGAGATGGCTGGATGGCATCACCGACTCGATGGACATGAGTGGGTGGACTCCGGGAGTTGGTGATGGACAGGGAGGCCTGGCGTGCTGCGGTCCATGGGGTCACAAAGAGTTGGACACGACTGAGTGACTGAACTGAACTGAACTGAACCGATATTAAATTAGAGAAGATTAATTAGACTTACCATAGAATATAACCATATAGCAACACCATTTATTAGGATGCTTCTGTTTTCTGACTAACTTTCAACCACATATATGAAACTCAGCAAATTTTCTCTCATCTTTGTAGCTTGGTGCCTTAGTCTGTTTGGGCAGCTATAACAAAATACCACAGAATAAACCATAGAAATGTATCTCTCATGGTTTGGAAGTCGGGAAGTTTGAGATCAGGCAGGACAGCATGGTCAGGTAAGGGCTTGCTCCATTGGACGCTTTTCATTGGAAGAGGTTAGGGAGCTCCGTGGGATCTCTTTTATAAGAACACTAATCCTATTCATGAGAGCACCACTGTCATGACCTGATCATTTCCCAAAGGCCCCACCAACTAACAGCATCACCTTTGGGGGTTAGGATTTAAACATATGAGTGCAGGATTGGGGCTTGGGGGGAGGCACACATAAACATTCAGACCATAGCACTTGGATATTAAGGAAACTTCAGCCCACCAATGAGCAGACTCCTAAAAATTTTCTATTAAAGGTTGTTCCTGCAACCCTGAAGCTGCCACTCAAATGACCCTTTCCTCAGAGCCATTGATTGTTATAAATGTCCTGGAGTTCTGGTTGATATTTTAGTTGCTAACAAGCAGGTTGTTGGCATGAAAGTAATTACTGGGCTTCAGTTCAGTTCAGTTCAGTTCAGTCGCTCAGTTGTGTCCGACTCTCCGCGACCCCAAAAATAGGGGATGATTTCAAGGCTGGTGCTGATAGAATCTTGGCAACTATAAAAACAGACTAACAACAAACACATCAAAATGGATGAAAATGCATATTGGATGGGTCACGATCAGGTCTAGGAATAAGCAGCAAGCCAAGGAAACAAGAATATGTAGCAAAATCTAAACAATTCTTTAATTATTAAAGAAATTGAATCTGAAAATTAAAATGTTTCCACAAAGAAAACTCTGGTTCCAAAGAGCTGTTGGTGATTTCTGCCACTTAATGAAGATAATATTTAATTTTTCCAGTGAAGAGAAATAGAAATAACTCTTCCAAACTTGGTTTGTGAGGTCAGCAGAACTTTTTTACCAGAAGCTACAAGGACAATGCATTTTAACAAAATTAGGTTTGTTTCAGAAAAACAAGATTTGTTTAACATTTGAAATTCGATCAATATAATTAATGTATCACATTTTAAGATAAAGACCAAAAATCATGTAATCATTTCAGTAGGGAAAAAAGTATTGCACCTGATAAAATTTAAACTCTATTCATTATAAAAACTGTGGCAAACCAGAAATAGGAGAGAATTTCTGTTAACTGTATGAAGGTATCTTCAAAACCTTAAAACATCATCTTAATTGCAAAACATTCAAATCTTCCTCTCTGAGCTGAGGAATAAGAACAGAATATCCTTTATAGCTAACTTCTGTTCAACACTGTACTGATGAGCTAGTCAGCAGAGGAAGAATAAAGTTCTTTTTATTTGCAGATGACATGATGTATACACAGAATATTCAAAAGAACTTAGACATTGCTGGATGCAAGGTGGTTATATAAATGCAAATATAAATACAATTGTATTTTTACATACCAGGTACAAATAACTGGAAAAAAATTTAAGCAACTAATATAATAGTTTTTATAAAAATTTATATAAAAAATAAATTTATATAAAAATATAAAAATCCCATGGGTAAATCTAATGAAGATACAAAGGTCTTCTATATCAAAGTTTATAAAAGAATATGGAGACAAATTAAAGAAGACTTTAATAAAAAGAGGAATATTAAATTCTGTTCATGGATTAAAAGACTCTATGTTATAAAAATGGCAGTTCTCCCAGGATGGATTATAGATACAGTGCAAATTAAAACCTAGCCTGTGTGGAACCTGACAAGCTGAATCTAAAAGTTATAGAAATCCAAGAGGTCAATACACACTTGAAGAACAAGGTGAGAGGACTAGCTTTCCTGAATATCAAAATTTACTATAGAGCCACAGTCGATGAAATACTGTGTGATTTTTTTGTTTATCGGCCACACCTGCATGCCATGAGGATCTTAGTTCCCTGATGTGGTAATGAACCCGTGTACCCTGCATTGGAAATACTGAGTCTTAACTACTGGACTGCCAAGGAAGTCCTATAAAATAGTATGGGGTTGATTAGGAAAGAGGAATGAACCAATTGAATAGAACAGAAAGTCCTGAAACAGAATAATACATTGATTTACGAGAAATCACGATTATGCAGATTAGTGAAACATTTTCATTATAATGAATGGTTCTGAGTCAACAGAATATCCATAAGGAATAAAAGAAAACATGATCTCAAGCTCCCATCATACATTAAAATTAATTGTAAATGATTGCTGATCTATATATGGAAAAAATATAAAGCTTCCACGAGATAACCTAGGAAAATATCATCATAATCTTGAAATCAGATTCTTAATTAGGATACAAAAAGCACTAACTTTAAAGGAAAACACTGATAAGTGGGACTATATTATAACTAAGAACTTCTCTTCATAAAAAGAAAATATGAAGGGACTTTTTTGGCAGTCCAGTGGTTAAGCTTCCATGCTTCCACTGCAGGGGTTTGGTTCAATCACTTTTTGGGGAACCAAGATCCCACATGACACATGGTGTGGCCAAAAATAAATAAATAAAAACTAATAGGACAGAGAGAATACGAAGACATAAGCTACTAAGTGGAAAGAGATATTTTCAATAAATATACCTGACTAAATACTTGTATGTAGAATATATATAAATAACTGCTTAAAAATCAGGAAGTAAAAGATGTGCTGTTGTACTCAGTCATGTCTGACTCTTTGTGACCTCATGGACTGTAGCTTACCAGGCTCCTCTGTCCATGGGATTTTTCCAGGCAAGAATACTGGAATAGGTTGCCATTTTCTCCTCCAGGGGATCTTCCCAACTCAGGGATTGAACCCACGTCTCCTGAGTCTCCTACACTGGCAGGTGGATTCTTTACCACTGAGCTTCCTGGGAAGCCCCAAGAAAAAGATAGCCCAACTTAAAACAATGAGCAAAAGACTTAAGCAGACATCATAGAAGATACCCAAGTGATCAAAAACTCATGAAAATCAATCAAAATAAGGAATGTTTTATGCTGAATAATGGTCTCTCAGGAGATATCCTTGTTCCTGAAAAACATGAATGTTACCTTCTTCTATGACAAAAAAGGACATTGCAGATACAATTAAGGATCAAGAGATAGATTTCCTGTATTATCTGGTGGGCCCTAAATGTAATCACAAGGGTCCATATGAAAGAGAGGCAGAAGGACATTCGACACATAGAGGAGTAGGCGATGTAACAATGGAGGCAGAGTGACATGGCTAAGGAATGCTGGCAGCCACCAGAAGATGGCAGACTTCAGGAGTGGATTCTCACATGTTACCAGTGTATCCCTGCCAACTTCTTAATCTTGGCCCAAAAACTGATTTCAAATTTTTGCACTCCAGAACTGTGAGAGAATAAATTTCTGTTACTTGAAGCCATCAAGCTTATGATAATTTGCTTCAACAGCCACATGAAACTAACACAAGGGCCATGCAAATTAGTGTCACCATGAGAGCATTATAAATCTACCAGAATGGCTAAAACTGAAATAACCAACAATTCAAAGTATTGACAAGAATGTGAAACAACATGAATTCTCAACTACTGCTGTTAAGAGTGTGAAATGCTTCAACTGCTTTGAAAACAGGTGGCATTATTCAATAAAGAGGAACATATGTTATGATCAGCATGCATTCCTAGGAACATATCCAACAGAAATGTGTGCACGTATGGGTCACGAGACATATAAAAAATGCTCATGGTAGCAGTATACATTATAACAAGAAACTAAAAATACTCTAAATTTCCATCAACAGTAGAATGTATAAAAATACATTTATATAGTTATCTAGCTAGCTAGCTTATGTAATGAAAAAACAAAGTCACCTATATGCAGCAGCATGGGAGAATTGCAAAAAGCAATGTATATATTCTCCATAAATGCAATTTCAAGTTCAAAACCCAGGCATATCTAAACTGTAAAGTTAGAAGTCACAATAGTGATTACCTTGGGGAAGAGGGAGGAAGCAGTAGATAGGAGGGGGTTAGCAGGGGATTTCTTAAGTGATGGTAACTTCATATACCTGGGCTTGTGTAGTCATTACACAAATGTTTACATTGCCTCAATCCACTGAGCTGTTTATTTGGTTTGTGCATTTGTGTGAATGTTATATTTCAATTAAAAAAGTTGAAAAAAACCATTCATGTCCACACTGTTAGGCATCATAAGTTTGTGTCACTTACACTGGTAATGTGGAGAGGGTCCTGTGTTAGGGAAGTTATTAGCCAACATGTTGATGGACTAGAGCAGGCTGCTAAACATTTAGCTGCAGAAGGATCTAGTGAACCTTCATTTGTTGTCCACTCCTATTAACCATCAGAGCCAATACTGGAAAGAAACTATGTTTGTAATGAATATGAAAACCTTTTTAATTAAATATAGCTCTGTTGAATCTTAGTTAGATCCCTTTGTTTCAATACTAACATTGTTTATTTATGCCCTATTTTTTACTTAATTGATCTTGCTAGAGGTTTTATTAGAACTGTCAAAGAACAAACTTTTGAGTTTGTTTATCCTATTATATAGAGAAGGAAATGGCAACCCACTCCAACATTCTTGCCAGGAGAATCCCTTGGACAGAGGAGCCTGGCAGGCTGCAGTCCATGGGGTCACAAGAGTTGGACACGACTTAGCGACTAAACCACCACCATCATCCTATTGTATCTTTTCTAATCTATTAACTCTAGCTTTATTGTACCGCTTCACATCAGTCAGAATGGCCACCATTAGAAACTCTACAAATAGCAAATGCTGGCGAGAAGGTGGAGAAAAACCCTCCCACACTGTTGGTGGGAATGTAAGTTGGTACAACTACTGTGCAAAACAGTATGGAGTTTCCTCAGAAAACTAAAAATAGAATTATCATATGATCCAGCAATCCCACTTCTGGGCATATATCTAGACAAAACTCTAATTAAAAAAGATACATTCACCCTCATGTTCATAGCAACGCTATTCACAGTAGTCTAGATACAGAAACAACCTAAATTTCCATCAACAGATGAATGGATAAAGAAGATGTGGTACATATATACAATGGAATACTACTCAGCCACGAAATAAGGCCATTTGCAGCAACATGGATGCAACTAGAGATTATCATACTCAATGAAGTAAGTAAGACAGAGAAAGACAAATACCATATGATATCACTTACATGTGGAATCTAAAATATGACACAAATAAACTTATTTACTGGAGAACGAAATGGCAACCCACTCCAGTATTCTTGCCTGGAGAATTCCATGGACAGAGAAGCCTGGCAGGCTATAGTCTATGAGATTGCAGAGTCGGACATGACTGAGTAATTGTCAAACCTATCTATGAAATAGAAACAGACTCACAGACATAGAGAACAGACTTGTGGTTGCCAAGGGGGAGGAGGTTGGAGGAGGGATGGACTGAGAGGTTGGGGTTAGCAGATGTGAACTTTTTATATATATGGGATGAGTAAACAGCAGTTCAGTTCAGTTGCTCAGTCATGTCTGACTCTTTGCGACCCCATGAATCACAGCACGCCAGGCCTCCATGTCCATCACCAACTCCCGGATTCTATCCAAACTCATGTCCATTGAGTCGGTGATGCCATCCAACCATCTCATCCTGTCATCCCCTTCTCCTCCCGCCCTCAATCTTTCCCAGCATCAGAGTCTTTTCAAATGAGTAAACAACAAGGTCCTACTATATAGCACAGAGAACTATATTCAGGATCCTATGACAAACCATAATAGAAGAGAGTATTAAAAAATAATGTATATGTACATATTATATAACTGAATCACTTTTCTGTACAGCAGAGATTAACACAATTTTAAAGTTAATTTTTTAATTGCAGGATAATTGTTTTACAGAATTTTGTTGTTTTCTGTCAAACATGAATCAGCCATAGGTATACATATATCCCCTCCCTCTTGAAACTCCCTCCCATCTCCCTCCCCATCCTACCTCCCTAGGTTGTTACAGAGCCCCTGTTTGAGTTCCCTCACTCATACAGCAAATTCCATTGGCTATCTATTTTACATATGGGAATATATAAGTTTCCATGTTACTCTCTCCATACATCTTACCCTCTCCTCCCCCTCATCTTTTCCATAAGTCTGTTCTCTATATCTGTTTCTCCATTCCGTTCTGTTCTGTTCCGTCGCTCAGTCGTGTCCGACTCAATGCGACCCCGTGGACTGTAGCCTACCAGGCTTCTCCGTCCATGGGATTCTCCAGGCAAGAATACTGGAGTGGGTTACCGTTTCCTTCTCGAATTGCTTCCCTACAAATAAATTCATTGGTACCATCTTTCTAGATTCCATATATATGCATTAGTATACTATATTTTTTGGGCTCCAAAATCACTGTGGATGCTGTGAAATTAAAAGACGTTTACTCCTTGGAAGGAAAGTTATGACCAACCTAGATAGCATATTAAAAAGCAGAGATGTTACTTTGCCAACAAAGGTCAGTCTAGTCAAGGCTATGGTTTTTCCCGTGGTCATGTATGGATGTGAGAGTTGGACTGTGAAGAAAGCTGATCGCCAAAGAATTGATGCTTTTGAACTGTGGTGCTGGAGAAGATTCTAGAGAGTCCCTTGGACTGCAAGGAGATCCAACCAGTCCATTCTAAAGGAGATCGATCCTGGGTATTCATTGGAAGGTCTGATGCTAAAGCTGAAACTCCAATACTTTGGCCACCTCATGAGACGAGTTGACTCACTGGAAAAGACTCTGATGCTGGGATGGATTGGGGGCGGGAGGAGAAGGGGACGACAGAGAATGAGATGGCTGGATGGCATCACCGACTTGATGGACATGAGTTTGAGTGAACTCCGGGAGTTGGTGATGGACAGCGAGGCCTGGCGTGCTGTGATTCATGGGGTTGCAAAGAGTCGGACACGACTGAGAGACTGAACTGAACTGAACTGATACTATATTTCTCTTTTTCTTTCTGACTCACTTCACTCTGTATAGTAGGCTCTAGGTTCATTCACCTTCTTAGAACTGACTCAAATGCATCCCTTTTATGGCTGAGTAATATTCCATTGTATATATGTACCACAGCTTCTTTATCCATTCATCTGTCGATGGACATTTAGGTTGCTTCCAAGTTCTAGCTATCGTAAATAGTGCTGCAATGAACACTGGGGTACATGTATCTTTTTCAATTTTGGTTTCCTCGGGGTATATGCCTAGGAGTGGGATTGCTGGGTCATATAGTTTTTTTTTCTTACTTTTTAAAGGAACCTTCATGCCGTCTTCCATAGTGGCTGTATCAACTTACATTCCAACAGTGCAAGAGGGTTTCCTTTTCTCCACACCTTCTTCAGTATTTATTGTTTGTAGACTTTTTGATGATGGCCATTCTAACTGGTGTGAGTTGATACCTCACTGTAGTTTTGATTTGCATTTCTCTAATAACGACCCCTGGGTTGATAAGATCCCCTGGAGGAGGGCATAGCAAACCACTCCAGTATTACTGCCTGGAAAATCCCCATGAATAGAGGAGCCTGGCAGGCTATACATACAGTCCATGGGATCACAAAGAGTAGGACACGACTGAGCGAGCTAAGTACAGCACAATAATGAGTGATGTTGAGCATGTTATCATGTGTTTGTTAGCCATCTGTATATCTTCTTTGGAGAAATGTCTGTTTAAGTCTTTCTCCCACTTTTTGATTGGGTTGTTAATTTTTCTGGTATTGACTGGTATGAGATGCTTATATATTTTGGAAATTAATCCTTTGTCAGTTGTTTCATTTGCTATTATTTTCTCCCATCTGAGGGTTGTTTTTTCACCTTGTTTATAGTTTCCTTTACTGTGCAAAAGCTTTTAAGTTTAATTAGGCCCCCCTTGTTTATTTTTGTTTTTATTTCCATTACTCTAGGAGGTGAGTCATAGAGGATCTTGCTTTGTTTATGTCATTGAGTGTTCTGCCTATGTTTTCCTGTAAGAGTTTTATCAGAAATTAACACAACATTGTTAATCAACTCTACTTCAATTAAAAAAAAAAAGGAACAAGGAAAATAGTGATTCTTTTGGTAAACCGTAAAAAAATAATAAAACATGTTCACGAGTTCTTTGATATTTCTCCTATCAACAGGAAGAATTTTAGTCTTCCTTTGAATATGGGTTGCCCCTAGTGACTTGCTTCCAACCAACAGAATATAATGGAATGACACATGACTTCTGAAGCTAGATTAGTAAAAGTGATATAGCTTCTGCCAGGCTCCCTAAGCATCCAGCCCAGTTACCATGCTTTGTCAAGTAGCCATGTGGACCAACCACAAGTAGGTATTCTGGGCATGGCTCCATGAAGTTTCTAGCCAATAGCTAGTATTAACTAGCTAGCCAAGCAAGTTAGCGAGCCTTCAGATGGTTCCATAGTCCAGACTTTGAGCCATCCTAGCTGATTCTGAGTGGAGACAAGATGTCCCCACCGAACTCTGTCTAAACTACAGATTTGTAAGCAAAGTAAATGCTGTGATTGTTCTGAACCAGTAAATTTTGGAGTGGTTTGTTAAGTAACAATAGAATACAACATACATCCTAGACTTGCTACAGTTTACCTTTAATTAGTACTTTTACCAATTCCCCCCATATAGAATTTTATATTATAATCAAAAGTTTAACTCCATTTATCTCTCTCTTTTATTGTGCTATTGTCATATATTTTACTTCTATACATATTCAAATCCCACAAGATATTATAAACCAGTCTGTATTCATTTAGATTACCCACATTCCTTTCTGGTGCTCTTCATTCCTGATGGTTCCATCTGAGATTATTCTCTTAAGCCTGAATAACTCTATAGTATTTGTTAACATAAAGATCTACTGGTGATAAACTCAGCTTTTGTTTGTCTGAAAAGGTCTTAATTTTTGCCTTCTTTTTTTGAGTAATATTTTTATTGTGTACACAATTCTAGGTGAGAAGGTAGGAAGGTTTTTTGTTCTTTTACATTTGCATGCCATTCCATTTTGTTCTGATTTCCATCATTTCTGTTGTAAAGTAAGCACATGCTTTATTGTTGCTTCTTTGAAGGTATTGTGTGGTGTTTTTTTTTCCCCTCTGAGTGCTTTAAGATGCTTCTATTTGTCTTGGTTATTAGCAGCTTAACTCTGATGCAGCCAGGTGTGGTTTTCTTTATACTTTTATTCTACATGAGGCTCATAGCATATCTAGATTCTGCGGTTTAATGTCTTTTGTTAACTTTGAAACATTTTTAGCTAATATTTCTTCAAATATTGTTTCTGAATTATTATTTCCTCTTTATATCCAGAATTCCAATATGCATGTTAGACTGTATCATTATTCTTCATATATCTCTTACACTCTTTTTTGTATTTTCTATCTCTTATTCTCTCTTGGCTTCAAACTGTAATTCAGTTACTTGTTTTCCAGTTTGCCAGAAGTTCTCTGTTCTGCCATATCTAATAGATTCCAGATTTCTGTTGAAATTCTTCATATTTTCCTCTGTTTTATTGAACCCATTTATTATTTTAATTTTAAATCATCTGACTACTTTAATATCTTCATTATCCCAGGTTTATTATTATTGTTATTTTTAATTGTGGTGTTTAGTTATTTGGTGTTTTTTTAGCCAGATATTGTGGATAAAAAAATTGGAGAGGTTATATTAATAAATGCTGTGATATTTCTCCACAGAAGATAGTTGTCTTCTAGTAGGTATGTAAAATACAGAAGGTGACTAGTGAATAACTGCATTTGGAAAAAGAGGTTGGATTCAAATCTTTTATTCATGCTACCTTATTATTTACTCATAAGACTGATGAAATAGCAATATTAAGTAACAGTCATTGAGTGCTTACTTCGTGTTAGGCACTGTTCTACCTCCTTTACTAGGATTTTCTTAGTTAAGTCCTAGGCTTTCTGGGTACTATCACCATCATTCTGATTTTACAGATGAGGGAACGGAGAAAATGAGGATCTAAGTGACTAGTCCAAGATCACATGGATAGTAAATGGCTCCTTTTGACTTGGAGTCTGTGCTTCTAGCTCCACCCTTCTATTCTTAACCACTGTGCCCTGCTGCTCTCATCAGTCCTTGGAACAGGTGTCACATTACAAATGGAAAAGGCTGATAAACCATGTTCTTAGGAGAAAAACAGAAAATGAATTCAGGGGTTATTTTTGCTGTTGTTTGGAAAACTTAATGAAGCGATACTTAAGAGAGGTGATAAATCTGGAGAAATAAAGCCAAAGAAAAAGATAACTTTTTAAAACAAAGGAACAGATTTAATTCTTCGTAGATTCAATAGTAGAGAGTCATGATATGGCCAAGAGTAGGCAGTCAAGACAAGCAGGTAACTTGGAAGATCAGAGACTAATTACAGGGCCAAAGTTATTGGTATTTTGTGTATAGACATCCCCCCCCCCCCAATATTTTCCCTTGTGTCCTGGGTGATGTTTCACTCTAACCAGAAAATTTTAAATTACAAATTTAAATATTTGTTAAATAAACAAAAGAAGGAAATAAAATTCTAATATTAAGAGCTCATATAGTACACCTGTGGTTAATTCATGTTGATTTATGACAGAAATCAAACCAATTGTAAACCAATCATCAATCAATTAAAATAGATAAATATTTAAAAAAATGAACTCATATAAATTTCTCTTACCCATGGGAGTCAGAGGGTTGATCCCACGTAATGGAGCATGGAACAGTCTCTCCACTAGAGGGCGTTGAGGTTTTGTCTCAGTTTGGTGAGTGATGACCCGGTTTGATTTATGCTTATCTTCAGAGTTTGACCTAAATTAGTGAAGGATTTAAAGAAAGATCAAAATTAAAGATATAATTTATCTAGCACAATTTGAGGGAAAATGTATAGAAGCTGTATTATTATTTAACATACTTTCTTGGTAAGTAGTTATTTATGTTAATAAAAAGTCAAGAGTTTCACTTAAAACTAAATCTGACACTATTCAAAATGTAAGCCACAGAATATACTATTTGAAGATTTTTTAAAATGACTAAATTCTCCCTCCAACCCAATTTTGAAGACATTACCTCTTTCTGAGGTAAGAATTCACTTATTTCATGAAAAAAATGACTAAAATGGGACTCACTAGACTGTTGACAACGCTTATTCTAGGAGAGGAGAGTGTGATTAGGGAGAGGGTGAGGATGTCTACATTTTATACACCATAGCTGTGTATGAGCTAAAGTTTTATGAACATAAAGCTTATAATTTAAAGTTTTTAAAATTCAGTTGCATTTAAAACTTGGTTAGGAAACTATTATAAAAATGAATTGGAAATGTAAGTCAAGGGAATTCCTTGGTGTTCTGGTGCTTAGGACTCTGTGCTTTCACTGCTGAGGGCCCAGGTTCAGTCCCTGGTTGGGGAACTAAGATCCTAGAAGCCACAAGGCATGGCAAAAAAAGAAGAAGAAGAAATATAAGTCAATATAACCTGCCTAAGGATTTACAAATACAGTGTTCAAGTAATATTAATAAGCATTCCACAATACAACATCAGAAAGGAAGGAAGGGTGCTATTACACTGTTTACCTTAGCATCTCTTCGGTTGTGTACTGGATAGTTATACAAACTCTGAACTCTTGAAAAATGAAACATTTAATTTTTTCTAGCTCCAGTTTAGTTGAGAGTAGAACACTTTTTTTTCTTCACGCTTAACAAAATAGTCAATAACATAGTTCTATAACACTCAGTTTGGGAAAAAGTAACATACAAAAGAACTAACTACATATAAACAAAAAAATAAACACTTACAGTCAAAGTAAATTATGTCCTGGAATGGGGTCCTTAAACTTTAAAATTAAATGAAAACATATAGGTGGATTGATTACATTGTTTCCTTCTGTCATTTTATTAGAAATATGTAAATACCTTTTACTTCTCTTAGGAATATATTGCGGATAAATCAAATATCAAACCATATAAAATATAAGACGTAAAACACTATAAATGATACAGTGACAGTCATACTATCACTGGCTAACATTCTTGAACTACAGTGTTCTGAGGCGTGTCTAATGATGGGATGGGAACAGTGTCAGGGCCTTCATGTGTTCACTGCTAACCCAAGCAATACGGCTACCCTTCCTGCCCAGAGAACCAGAGTTAAAACATCTGCTCTCCAACCCAGCAGGGAAACGTCACAGAGGCATCTAGCCTGAGGACACAGAGCATGCAGAAAGAGAATGTTTCAGGAATACTAATTACCAAGATAGAATTAAAAAACAAATTTCAAACAACCAGATGAACAGCAGGCTAAGTTGTGTGGGGTTTTTTTTTGGAAACAGAGATAGGGCTCTGATGGTGGAAGCAACAGATGAGAATACTGTGGAAAACACCCTTTGGAGAACCAGTAAAATCCAGACAATGGAAAGAAAAAAAAGGTAATCTGATGTGAGCAAGATTAGAGACCATTTTCTTATCTATGGCTGGCCGAGGGTGTGTGTCTGTGTGTGTGACCCAGTCACTGTGCGTGAGTAATAGAACCTTTCCCCCAAGTGTGTATTTTTGGTAAATTTGTAGTATGAAACTATGCATAACTTGCATATTTAGTCATTATTTCTCAAAATAAGTTCAGTCTTCCTCCAAGCCTTTTTTATTTACTTATTTATCTTCTAGGAAATGTAGGTTAAAGGATACCATCAAGTGTCTGAAGTGGGTCAACACAACCTGATCAATGCAGCCAAACTTCCTCACCCCAACTACATAAAACATAATATAATGCATCTGATAGTGGATTTTTTTTCTTCTTTGGTCTGTATATGTTAGGTGTTGCAAAAACAATTCTTATTCTTAATGTCCCTGAATAGTTTCTACTCATTATTTCAGACTTATATATTGTGGAATCCTTCATGTCATCCTTTTTCTTTTAAAAAAAAAATCAATTATTTAGATTAATTTAAAAATCCAGTATAATGACCACTCTTTCTCATGCTGTTAATCTGTGTTTAGATTTACCAACCTTTCAATTGCTTTGGACAATTTCTAGATCAGTATTCTTGCTTCTGTATATTCTTTTGTTTGAAACTGGAAAATCTGAACGCTCCTCAGAAGGGCTGACATCCGTGAGTGAGTAAAATAGGTGATGCAATCATGGAATGTGGTTTGGAGGACAGGGAGGGTGCAGGTCGTTCAAGCATTCTCTTCCATAGTTGGATAGGATTTGGAGTATTTCTGGCTTCGATAATTAGGTTGGAATCCTTGTCCCTGTAACAAGCAATTAACAGACATAGAGGGTACACTATGGAAAAAAACAGCTACTTTCTCATCCTCGAGTTACCAATTGGTCACTTTGGTCAGGACAGCTACCTTCTCTGGGCTTTCTATTGCAGCATATACAAAAGGCAGATAAGAAAACTATCTATCTAAAATGTACTCGTGTACTGTTTGACACTCAGATGATAAGGGAAAACAACCTTTATTTATGAAATATGTGAAACCCACAAATAATGAACAGATACTATGCATTTACCACTTAGATTTGAAAGATGTGAACAATCTGCTGAAACTGGCACAAATCTCATTTCGTATTGAAAAATAAAACATTCCAGAAATAGCAAAAATCACTCCCTTGCCTTAAGTATCATTTTTACCTCCCTTCTCGGAAGTTTTTGGTGTGTATCATTTCCAAGCATATGTTTGTGCTTTAACTATAACAAGCATGTACCTCTAAATTTATAAACTATTATTTTGGGTGTTTTGAATATTTCATGACAGTATATATAAATATCTTTTGTCAGCTTGATTTTTTTATTTGACATATTGTTGAGATTTATTTATATTGGTACATGTTAATATTGTTCATTTATTTCAACTGATCTATAGAATTCTGTTATGTGAACAAGATATTTCTCTAATGGAAGTCAGATTGTTTCTTTACTTTTATTATTAGAAACAATACTCTAATGAACATCTTTATATATTTCTTTCATGCATATGCATAAGAACTTTTTTAGGATAGTCACTGTCTTAGTTAGCTTTGGCTGCTGTAATGAAATACCATAGGTTGGGTGGTTTAAATAGGAAAAATTCATTTTCTCACAGTTCTAGAGGCTGGAAGTCCAAAATAAGGGTGTCAGCATGGTTGGATTCTGCTGAAAGCTCTCTCCTTGGGTTGTAGATGGTCACTTCTAGCTCTGTTCTCACATGGCAGACTGAAGGAGAGGAGAGATCCTACCTCTTCTTATCCTATCAGTTTAGGGCCCCACCCTAATGATCTCATTTTACCTTAATTACTTACTAAGGACCCTACCTCCAGATACAGTCCCATAGGAGTTAAGGCTTCAACATATGAATTTTGGGCAAACACAATTCACTCCATAGTAGTCATCTAGTAGTAAAATTGTTGGGTCATATGAAATCTGCATCTTCAACTTCTTTAGATGTTTCCAAATTGATCTCCAAAATGGTTATAATCATTTACACACTCTCCAGCAAGTATGCAGATGAAGGGATATTTTTAACTAGAAGAACTAAATAATCCCAAATGGAACATAGTGCATATCACCGTTTCAAATTATAGCTTCCTTTTCCTGTTCCACCAATATCTGGAAAGTCTTCTTCCAAGTAGCTCCCTATTGGCCTCTGCAAATCAGTTCTTTTCTTTGTACTTTTGTCAAAATCAATTCTTTTGTCATGGTACTACATGGAGTGCTCTCCTTTTTAATTCCAGTGTAAAAACCACTGACCTTACTCTGTCTGATAGAGCTTCATTAGGGGGCAATGATGTAGAACAGAACTTCTCAATGGAGTCAAAGTGATAGCTAGAGTGTTTTCCCAGAGAAGCCAGGTCTTGTCTGCTGGGGACAAATGGAACAAAGAGAGTTTCAAATCCATTGCAGTGCAGCCCCTCAAGCTCCCAATTGTCTCTGATTCCAGCTATGAAAACCAGTATTCGTTGACATTCACATCCCGCCACCCCACAAATAAGATAAGTAATTTTCCTTAAAAATGGTTTGAACAGCACTGGATTCCCTCCCTCTCATTTACTCTGTCACTTCTCATCCCTAACTTAGCATCTTGCTTTCTTGTTTCTTCAGCACTCAGGAGACCTGTTTTACTTTTGTTAATGTGATTCCTCCTCACACAGGCACGGGGAAGTTTTACTTGCTCCCTGAGGTACAAGTGTGTGAATTGAGAAGAGTCTGATTAGAGAAAGACTTGGTTTTCTTATGTTTCAATCATGCAGACAGTCTATGAATCAAAGGGATTTTTCAGAGTGAGTTAAGCAATCTATTTTCCTTCCCGTATGTGTCACCATTTTTCTGGAAACTCTTAGTTATCAGGTAAAACTTAACTTCAGGAGGTTCTCTGACAGCTTAATCATGTTCTATGCTGGATCCCACAGTGAAGCCAGAAAGCTGAAAGTGTTTGCCATTCTCATTTCCATGGCAACTGTCCGAAGGGCCAAATATAGGATCGCTGTTTTGCTGTAGGACCCAGCCGAAGAAGGAACTGAGTGGTGAGGAAACCCCCTTTTAGTCAGAAACTTTTCTTTAGGAGGTCAAAGAGGTCAATTGAAAAATTAATGGAAAAGTACCAAACCATACCTTTACATGTATATTTGTAATGCTGTATTGTTCTTAACTAGGGAATTTTACATCTGTGTCATAATGAATCCATTTCCCTTTCACTGTCCCTTGCTCCCTTTTTCCATGTCTGTCAGTCTATCCATTTCTTGTTCTTTCCACCTTAATGTGATATTCTCTCTAACCCAGAAGGAACTGGAAAAGTATTTAAAAATGAATACATGTACCAGCTATGAATAATCCCATAATATATGTGGCTCTCCAAGTGATGAGCCAATAGACGCCTGTCCAAGGAGTGCTGTGCAGACTCCCTGCATCACCAGAGTAACAAGAAAACTTTCTGAGCCGGGCTAAATGTGGGGCAACTGAAGAGTTTCCAGTTTCTCCTGACCTAGATGTTTATTATTTATTCTCAAAGACTGTGAGTTTTTAGAGCATTTCTCTCATATTCAAGTAAGATTTTTTTAAAAGATAATCTACCATTACCTTTGGTATGAAATATCAAGAAAGCACTATAATGCCTCCATTTGTGAAAGAAGGAGGAAATGTGTCTATGCCACACTGTTGGGAGATACACATAATACAGACAAAAAGACTTGGGTTTAAGGTTGCTGCCACCTTCAAAGGAAAACCTGAATATTTCTGCATATCAGACTATTTGGCTTTTGATGGCCATAATCTTATATCTTACTCCCTAGGAGCTCTTCTTTATAAAAAGGATCTTAGAGTTTTATTTACATATTTACAAAAATAAAATATATACATAATGTGGCAAATAAACATCATTTTCATAGCTAGAAATTAATTTGAGACACTGGTCTGATCCTTATGAGGACACCTCTTTTAAAATCACTGAATAACTTGTTAGAATCCAGTCATTCATCAGCTCCTTTATTAGGGTCAAGAGAAACAGAGAATTAAGGCTGTTATCTATCTAGAATGAAACTCGGCATACCATTGCAACACAATTGTCTCTTTGATGTGTATTTTTAGTTCTCATTTATTATTTCCTAAGTACTCATTTATCTGGAGAAGGAAATGGCAACCCACTCCAGTATTCCTGCCTGGAAATCCCCGTGGACAGAGGAGCCCGGCAGTCTACAGTCCATGGGGTCACAAAGAGTTGGACACAGCTGAAGTGACTGAGCACTTATTTATCAAATTTCTTTAGAGGTGGCCCGCCATATCCATGGGTTCCGTATCCACAGATACAGCCAGACACGTATTGAAAATATAGGGGAAAAACAATTCCAGAAAGTTGCAGAAAGTGAAACTTGAATTTGCTTCATGTGGGAAATACTTACATAGCATTTACATTGTATTAGCTATTATAAGTAACCTAGAGATGATTCAAAGTACACAAGAGGGTGTGCATAGGTTATATGCAAATGTTGCTGCTGCTGCTGCTGCTGCTAAGTCGCTTCAGTCGTGTCCGACTCTGTGCGACCCCATAGACAGCAGCCCACCAGGCTCTCCTGTCCCTGGGATTCTCTAGGCAAGAACACTGGAGTGGGTTGCCATTTCCTTCTCCAATGCATGAAAGTGAAAAGTGAGAGTGAAGTCGCTAAGTCGTGTCCGACTCTTAACCACCCCATGGACTGCAGCATACCAGGCTCCTCCATCCACGGGATTTCCCAGGCAAGAGTACTGGAGTGGGGTGCCATTGCCTTCTCCAATATGCAAATGCTACTAATGCCATTTTACATAAGGGACTTGAGAATTTGCATATTTTGGTATCCAAGGCTTGGGGGGTGTCCTAGAACCAACCCCCTAGGGATGCTGAGGGATAACTATGTTTCATTATTCACAATGTATGATAATTTTTATAATACACTCTGTAAACTCTGCCATTATTTGTTAAGAAACAAGTTCTGGAAGGAAGTTCCTACATAAATGGATGAAAAGCATAAAAACCTGTAAACAGTGTGGCAAAATTTCTCCCCAAGTTGTTCTCAATCAAGCTGTCAACATGAGGAACCACCTTAAGTGCTCAAGCATTAAAAAGGAGCTGTATGTACATAATCCCTATTACATTTTTGTTGATTAGTGTACACGTGCTCAATCATTCAGTGTCCGACGCTTTGCAGCCCCCTGGACTGCAGCCTGCCAGGCTCCTCCATCCATGCAAGGATACTGGAGTGGGTTGCTATTAGTGTATATATATTTGTAAATGTATATATATGCATTCACATACTTATGAGACAAATCATCTGGATCTATGGTTTCTTGGTTTCATTTTGCTTCCTTGGATGCATGTTTCTTTATCCTTGGAGCCCCAAAAGGGCAGGGTGTTTTACTTTTGTCTGTTAATACTGTTGATAGTAACAATAAGTCCTAGTTTAATATTGAAATACTTATTAGTTGGTGGTTTCTTCATATTTATAATACATTTCAGGCTCTCTGATCAGCAAAAGAGATTTTCCTATGACTTGTAAACTATCACTATAGTAGTTTTTCTATAATTTGTAAAGAAAAGAAACAGGTGAAAGTTAAGCGGTGCTAGGGTAACAATGGCATCCCTGCCTTCCCCAAAGCTTCAGAGAATGGACATCTCAGGAGTGTGCGTGTTGGTGTCCCCATTGTCTAGGGGCTGCCTGACTCTGGAAGCCCACCCTCCTTGGCTCCCTGACAGCTGGTGGTTCATGACACTGGAGCACTCATGGAGTGACCAAAAGTACTGTTAGGCTCTAGACACATCCTCATTTCTGTAACTCAAAGAGAGACATATTTTGATGTGTTTTAAAGAGAATTGAGTCACTTCTGTAACTGAGGGGTGCAGACAGGTATCTAGTCGCTGGACACATGTAGCCAGGATCAAATTCAGCCCGAGCTTTCTCTCCCTTGCTTGTCCCTGCTTCTCTCAGAATGTTTGGGCTCTCCTGCAGCAGAGCAGATGAGCTGCTTCCACACAAGGGAAGATCAGCTGCCCGTGGCACCAAAGCCTCCTGTCTCTACCTTCCACAGAGAAGGCTAGGACCTGTACAGTTGACTGGCTAGAGGTGGTAGCTTCCATGGGCACAGCTTGAGGGGTGGAGATGCTAATCCTAAACCACTCAAGAGTGTGTCAAAGGACGGCATTCCTGAGAGGGTTTTTAAAGTGCTTTTCAGAGGTACTCAGTTGACTCACAAGGTGACCTCACTTAGTCTGTAAG
This sequence comes from Moschus berezovskii, assembly GCF_049115385.1. Classification (NCBI taxonomy): domain Eukaryota; kingdom Metazoa; phylum Chordata; class Mammalia; order Artiodactyla; family Moschidae; genus Moschus; species Moschus berezovskii. Next base: position 38,424,603 of record NC_142478.1, read on the forward strand.
CTCTTGGCTCAAGATACTTCTTACCTAGAGGTGAGGTGTCATCAGCCCTTAACAAATATTTGGACCATATGTGAGACATGATATATAGGTTTAAACTCGTTTTTAAAAATACCAGTTACATTAAAGGAAGGCTAGAAAATCTCATAGTTTTTTAAAAACTTTAATACATTTTTATAGTTAAAATATATGAGTGTCGATAGTATGTTTTACTGGTTATAAAACTGATAGGGAAAGTGATAACTCACATTTTTTATATGTATATGTATAGCTCAGGAGGTTCTTATGAGACACAGACTATGGAGAAAAATGGCTTTCAATAAATTTAAGAGGGAAATTCTAGTAATAAATAGAATGGCCTGACGTCTACTAAATAATTTGGTTCTTTAGAGATATGAGGAAAAAATAAAATTTTAACTGAAGAAAAGACTAATGTTAGGTAAAATAGTGATCTTATTTTGAAGAATGTTCGCGTTCTCTCAGAAAATGATGTCTTGAGTTTGTACTAGAGTAAATTGGTATCAGTTGAAGTTAAGATTAGGGAGCAATTAAATCTATGAGGTCTGAACTAAGAATAAGTTAATGTATTTTTATGTGATTTTTAAAGAAATGCAATATACATATGCTTTTAACTACCACGTTTAGTTTCTCCAAAATCAATTTTTATGTCCCTCTTCTAAGAAAATATAACTACTCCTTTTCCATGAAAGAACTGGCGATGCTTCCAAAAGATGAGTCATTGTGAAATGTAAGCATTTTCCTTTCAAGATACAAAAAGAAGCTGCTTTCAAGAGTGCCCAGGTTTCTTCAGTTGGAATACAGGAAGAATTTTGCAACAAAAATAATGAACAGAAGGGGTTGGGTCTTAGGACTTCTAAATGCCTGCTCCCCCTGGTCCCCTGAGCTATCTGACTGATGATGTCTCCAACAAGGATCAAACCAAATGAGAGAAATTAAGCACTTATTGATCTGCACAAGCATTTAAAAAAATTTCCTTGATACAGGATTTTGGGTCCTCTGTGATGGAGACCCCATCTTAGGTATAAGACTAAAGTGGCATTTCCCGTTGCCTTTGCAAGTATGAAACAAGAGAACTGTAGGTTCAAGTGTGTCTGAGAGGAAGAGAGAGACTGCAGAGTGGCCTCCAAGTCCATGAAGTCAAACAGTCCTGTGGGAGGAGACAGGGCAGAGAAGCAGTGTGTCTGTGCAGTTGTGTGTGTGCCCAGTTGTGTGTGTCTGTGTGTGTTGGGGGGAGGAGTCTTCCTCGCCTTTCAGTACAGTGACTTTGTTTAAATTCTACCACAGTTCTTCACTGTACTAGAAAAATGATAGTATCAGTTTTTTCAGTTCAGTTCAGTTCAGTCGCTCAGTCATGTCCAACTCTTTGTGACCCTATGGACTGCAGCATGCCAGGCTTCCCTGGCCATCACCAACTCCGGAGTTTACTCAAACTCATGTCCATTGAGTTGGTGATGCCATCCAGCCATCTTATCCTCTGTTGTCCCCTTCTCCTCCTGCCTTCAATCTTTCCCATCATCAGGGTCTTTTGAAATGAGTCAATTCTTTCCATCAGGTGGCCAAAGTATTGGAGTTTCAGCTTCAGAATCAGTCCTTCCAATGAATATTCAGGACTGATTTCCTTTAGGATGGACAGGTTGGATCTCCTTACTGTCCAAGGGACTCTCAAGAGTCTTCTCCAACACCACAGTTCAAAAGCATCAATTCTTCGGCATTAAGCTTTCTTTATAGTCCAACTCTCATATCCATACATGACTACTGGAAAAATCATAGCTTTGACTAGACAAACCTTTGTTGGCAATGTCTCTGTTTTTTAATATGCTGTCTAGGTTGGTCATAACTTTTCTTCCAAGGAGCAAGTGTCTTTTAATTTCATGGCTGCAGTCATCATCTGCAGTGATCTTGGAGCCCCCCAAAATAAAGTCTGTCACTGTTTCCACTGTTGCCCATCTATTTGCCATGAAGTGATGGGGCCGGATGCCATGATCTTAGTTTTCCGAATGTTGAGTTTTAAGCCAACTTTATCACTCTCCTCCTTTACTTTCATCAATAGGCTATTTAGTTCTTCCTCAGAGTGGTGTCATCTGCATATGTGAGGTTATTGATATTTATCCCAGCAATCTTGCTTCCAGCTTGTGCTTCATCCAGCCCAGTGTTTCTCATGATGTACTCTGCATATAAGTTAAATAAGCAGAGAGACAATATACAACCTTGACGTACTCCTTTTCCTATTTGGAACCAGTCTGTTTTTCCATGTCCAGTTCTAACTGTTCCTGTTTGCTTGCATACAGATTTATCAGGAGGCAGGTCAGTTGGTCTGGTATTCCCATCTCTTTAAGAATTTTCTACAGTTTGTTGTGATTTTTTTAGTGCATTATAAACCCCATCACAAAATTCAGTGGCTTAAAAACTACATGACTCAAGTGTCTGTGAGACCCAATATTCAATGCCTCTTAAGCCTGGGCTCATTTCCCTGCCATTCCATTGTTCAAGGCAAATAACATGACTAAATCTAAGGTCAAGGGATGGGAAAATATACTCCGCTCCCTTAGAGGGAAGAATTGTAAGGTCTGAGGCAAAAGATACGGACACAGGAAGGTGTAGTGAATGGGAGGCAGTGAAACAAGCTACCACAATGATTACTGATCCAACAAACTTAAATTAGATATAGATACTGCTCCTTCAGTCCTAAAGGAAATCAGTCCTGAATATGCATTGGAAGGATTGATCAGTTCAGTTCAGTCGCTCAGTCGTGTCTGACTCTCGTGACCCCATGAATCACAGCACGCTAGGCCTCCCTGTCCATCACCAACTCCCGGAGTTCACTCAAACTCATGTCCACAGAGTCAGTGATGCCATCCATCACTGATGATGAGTCAACTCGTCGCATGAGGTGGCCAAAGTATTGCAGTTTCAGCTTTAGCATCAGTCCTTCCAATGAACACCCAGTATCGATCTCCCTTAGAATGGACTGGTTGGATCTCCTTGCAGTACAAGGATGCTGAAGCTGAAACTCCAATACTTTGGTCACCTGATGTGAAGAACCGACTCATTTGAAAAGACCTTGATCCTGGGAAAGATTGAAGGCAGGAGGAGAAGGGGACGACAGAGAATGAGATGGTTGGCTGCCATCACTGACTCAATGGACATGAGTTTGAGTAGACTCCGGGAGTTGGTGATGGACAGGGAGGCCTGGCATGCTGTGATTCATGGGGTCACAAAGAGTTGGACACGACTGAGCGATTGAACTGATTGCTCCTTAAAAACTCAGTTATCTCTGTGAATACATGGGGGGTTGGGATCAGGGAGAGGAGAGCAGGGCAAATTTTTGAGTGGCATATCTTCCAAAGGCACAATGCCTAAACCTGCCATTTGAAGATTCAAGACTCCCTGAATCTGAGAGTATTTTAAAGCATTTGATCTACTGGTCCTGCAGAGGAGCTGGGGGCTTCAGTCTTCATCTCAGATCTGTGATGAAGAGAGGCAGCCAGGAACTTTCTCATCAAGTCAGATTACTGGGAGGTGGATGTTCAACAGAGGCAGAAACACGTAAGGGGTAAGTACCTAACAGAAATAGCTACACTTTCTTAGCAGCTTTGAGGAGCCTCAGTTCTTTGGGGATGTCTTAAGAAGGGCCCTGAAGTGCTACAGATATGCCTCTGTCTCACTACCTTTACCAGGATCATTTAAGAGGAAAAAAATGGTTTGGTGATGATGCAGAACTTTTGTTGGGAAGATCATATAAATACAAAAGTTTTCTATTTTCCTATAATTCTCCTGGCACTTGTGCTAAATGACCCCATCTCCCCCAATCTTTCCCTCTAGTACTGGCTTCTTTAATAACACTTCAGCAGGTTTTAGTTTTACAAATTTCAACCTATTTTGATTATTAGCACAGTCTAATTCTGGCATTTTCAGATTTAATCCTATTCTCAAACCTGATTCAAAGTTCATCTCCTTCCTCCAGCTTAGGCTAGATCTGCCTGAAGGGACCATGGCTCTATCTGTATCCATCTCCTCCTCTCTCTTCTAGCTGTGTTTCAAGTGGCTGGGAGGGAGGGGCAGAGTTGCCGACCTCTTCTTCATTGATGATAACTATACTTCTGTTCAGTGTCTGCATAGCTGATGAGGAGGCCCTAACATCCCTTGTAGACGTGGTGGGGAGGGAGCTTATTCTCGTGCAACTTGCTTAGGCCCTGGCCAGGTCTAGCCATCTATTCTCGGTGACCCCTAGTTGTGGCATTTACTTCCAATGCATGTGCCTCTTTGCCATCATCCTGCTCTCCAAAACGCACCTGTACACGCACTGCTGACACTACCCCAAACCATAACCTCGGTTTTCACCTTTCACAAACTGTGAGGTCAGCAGTTACACAGGGGATCCATCCTCTAATGGAAACGGACAGGTCACAGGTAGAGTGGTCCTTGGATGCCACTATGCCCTCTCTCCCCAGATCTCTTTGCCCCTATTCAGATCACATACTGGCCAACATGTCAACTTTTGAACTAAATTCCATTATGGGAATAAAAATGTTGGTTCTTTCTTCCTGCAGGCCCTCAACCTTTAGAAGAAATTCTTTTTTCCCCCCTTCCCTTTCCATTAGCTCTGAGGTGAGGAAAAATCACACTTTCCTCCCTCAGTCCTCTTAGTTGCCAGGGAAGGGGGTTGTGGGGAGGGGAGCAGAGGTGGGAGGTGCATCAGATATGTGGTGGGAGCAATTCTGCTACCTGAAGCTCTGGCAGAATGTGGTCGGCTCCAGGCAGCATTCTGATTTTAAAACATGGACATGCTCACTGAATATGGACTTTTGGCTAGAACCCCCATTGCAGTCCGGGGACAACAGGCAAAGTCTTGTCATATGTCTTATTAGCTTTGGAATCAGGTAAAACTTGTTTCAAAACCGGGCTCTATCTAATTGAGTCTCATTTTCTTCATCTGTCAAATAGTATTATTAGAAACCATTTATTGTGATGATAAAACGAATGAATGTCATTTGGCTCATACATAAAAGGTGTTCGTTAATATTATCATTTCTCATCATCTCATCCTCCATGTCCACCTCCCACACCTTACTTGTGTCAGGTGAGTGTATTCTCCCTGGTTCTGTCTTGTCTCAACAAAAATTTGAAGCAATGGATGTTAGAGCCCTTGGCGTGTCATAGCTCTCAGACAGACCATGTTATACCTCTTAGATCAGTGTTACAGTTGCGTGTTACAGCTCTAGTTTATTTGGAAAATAGCAGGAAAATACATCCTCGAGGCGTGGGGGCATGCTGACCCAAAAGACACGAAGAGAAGAGAGAAAGAGACAGACAGAGAGCACACGCATGGGGGTGGGGGGGGGGGCGCGGAGAGACCCCCTGCCCTTTGGCTCCTCTTTTTATATGTTTTTCTTCCCCCTGGGCCTGCCCTATGTAAATTGGGCTAGCCAGGAGTACTGTTTGTTCTACCTGAGGTCCTCACTCTGGTCCTTGGACCTTCCTTTGACTTTCCTTTGTTCTATTTTCTGGGCTTTACCCTTCTTTGTCTTTTAGCCACCGCCATTTTGGACTCCTGTTTCCTATTCTAACTAGGTAACACTTGCAACCACCTCTGCACATGTGTATCTCTGTGTAAGTGAGTGCTCAATTACTTAGTCCTGCCTGACTCTTCTTTACACATGGATTGTAGCCTGCCAGGCTCCTCTGTCTATGGGACTTCCCAGAAAAGAATACTGGAGTGGGCTGCCATTTCCTCCTCCAGGGGCTATTCACAACTCAGGAATCAAACCTGCATCTCCTACACTGGCAGGCGGATTCTTTATTGCTGAGCCACCAGGGTAGCCCCAGTACATCTGTACAGACAAATATAAAGGTATATGTATATAAAATCTATGCCTTTAATGTTTTTGCCCCTTGAATCCATGTTTTGTTATTGGTGCAGAAAAATATATTTGGGACATAAATTTTCAACATTCAGGAGCAGTAGTCCTATGTTCTTATATGACTCATCAACTCTTAAGTTATGAGGGTAACAGGTATGGACTTCTACTTCCTGCAGCACATTTGTGTAGGTGTATTCTTACCAGAAATTCTTACCCTCCATAATGCTATCCAGTCATTTTGGTCTCTGTTTGTACAGAAATGACTAGGATGAAAGAAAAGAAAGACTAAAACAAAGAAATGTGATTGTTTTTATGTCTTACCATCAGGATTATTGCTTTAGTTCAAATGAGACCATTCAAATGAAAATAAACAAATTTGAATAAAAAAGAAGTTTTCATGCTGATTTCTAGACTGAATGGGGTTTTACCCGATAAAATCTACAAAGCAGAATATTTACCCTCAAAAAATATCAGCTGTACATAATCATAATCATTACTCATGATTTCACACCCTCAAATACAGTAGCTTTTAGAAAAACTCAGTAGGTTGACAGCTTTTTAGGATATTTGGGTTCTATGTTTAGAGAAAGGAAAGGTAGCTTAATTATTCATTAAAAAATCATCTGTTAAATTACAAAGCTAAAGAGGCTCTGTCCCTCTTCTCCAGTGCTTCAAAGTTTAGAGCTTAGTCTAACACAGGAGAAAAGAAGCACATTTTAAAAGAATTAGAGAAATCTTGATTCATCACTTCTCAAAGTCCCTGCAAAATCTACACAATGTTGTCTTGATTTGTACTGACAATGTTACTAGGGTATTCTATAGAGCTTTTGGTAAAGACAGTGAACTAAAATATGGAGACCAACTATGCTCATGTTCTACTTTCATTTACAAGTATATATACACAGAGAGACCTTAAAAGTAACTGGAAGAGAGGCAGAATTTGTGTTTGATTGTATTATTAGATAGAGATTACATGAGGATGCACTCATAGCTATGGCTGATTTTAACTAATACACATGACTATAACAGTTCTGACATACCAGCAAAATAATTCCATGAGTTTTACTCACACATATAGATAATGGCCAAGGAATCAGAGTAATGGGATGTTGGAACTGAAGGGTCTGAAAAGTAGCTTGTCCAAATCTCTCATTTTACTGGTAAGGAAATTTAGGTCTTTGACTGTCAGGAAAAAATGTAAAGACATTTAATTAGGAAAACAAGATAGCTGAGTGTCTTGTCTGGCATACCTTTCCAGGTTGTCTAGTTCTACAGGGGTCTGAGACTAGTCTTGGAGCTATGTAATAGCTTGGTACAGGTGGTTCACTGGTATAAAGAATCTGCCTGCCAATGCAGCAGGCATGGATTTCATCCCTGGGTTGGGAAGATCTCACATGCCTCGGGACAACTAAGCCTCTGTGCCACAGCGACTGAGCCTATGCACTGTAACTTATGAAGCTACGCACAGCAACAAGAGAAGCCATGACAATGAGAAACCCAAGCACTGCAACTAGAGAGGAGCCCCCGCTTGCTGTAACTGGGGAAAGCCTGTCTGTAGCAGCAAAGGCCTGGCACAGCCAAACATAAACAAATAAACCTTAAAAAAAAAATGATGAGCCTCATGCACACTCAGGTTTGAAAATGATTGTTTCAGAATCATAAAATACTCTTGAGACTCTAACAAGGAAGTTGAAACATGGATTAAATGGGGAAAGAGGAGAAAGCCCTTTAACCCTGAACTAGTTTGAATTTTCACAGGGAATGACCCATAGAAATATACCCTAAGTCCAATGGTATAATTGCTTCAAATGCAGGTATAGTTTAAGCAAGAGTATCTTCTATTTAATTTCCAGAAACTACCTGAAAATGTTTTCATATAGTTCTCCAAGCCCAATAAAGGTCTTGTCTTCAATGATATTTCTAACAATTACTGCAGAACCCATCCCAAGCAGCCTTTCCTTCAATAAGGAAGAATTAAAGTCAGCATCCTTCTCTAATGGAATTAACAAAGAAAAATTGCAGTTCTTTGAGATTTTGTTTGTTTGTTTGGCAAGTTAGAACTTAAACTTAGGCAATTTCCCTGGTGGTCCAGTGAGTGGGACCCTCTGTTCCAATGTAGGGGGCCTGGACTCGATCCCTGGTCAGGGAACTAGAGCCCACCTACTGCAACAAAGAGCTTGCATGCCACAAATAAAGACCCCTCATACTGCAACTAACACTTGGCACAGCTAAATAAATAAATATTTTTTAAAAGAAGGAAACAAAGATCATGGCATCTGGTCCCATCACTTCATGGGAAATAGATGGAAAAACAGTGGAAACAGTGTCAGACTTTATTTTTTTGGGCTCCAAAATCACTGCAGATGCTGATTGCAGCCATGAAATTAAAAGACGCTTGCTCCTTGGAAGGAAAGTTATGACCAACCTTGATAGTATATTAAAAAGCAGAGACATTACTTTGCCAACCAAGGTCCGTCTAGGCAAGGCTATGGTTTTTCCCGTGGTCATGTATGGATGTGAGAGTTGGACTGTGAAGAAAGCTGATCGCCGAAGAATCGATGCTTTTGAACTGTGGTGTTGGAGAAGACTCTTGAGAGTCCCTTATACTGCAAGGAGATCCAACCAGTCTATTCTAAAGGAGATCAATCCTGGATGTTCATTGGAGGGACTGATGCTAAAGCTGAAACTGCAATACTTTGGCCACCTCATGCGACGAGTTGACTCACTGGAAAAGACTCTGATGCTGGGAAAGGTTGGGGGCGGGAGGAGAAGGGGACGACGGAGAATGAGATGGCTGGATGGCATCACCGACTCTGTGGACGTGGGTTTGAGTGTACTCCAGGAGTTGGTGATGGACAGGGAGGCCTGGCGTGCTGTGATTCATGGGGTCGCGGAGAGTTGGACACGACTGAGCGACTGAACTGAACTGAAAAGAAGGAAAAAAAATAGTTTTAAACACAAAAACTATTTAAAAACACCTTTTTAAACATAAAACACTATTTCCAAGAGAGGTAATGCCCAGAGTCCACCCATCCTGCAAAGTCAAACTTTTCTGTGACAGAAAATAATGTTATCCTTACAGAAAACTGTAGGAAGGCAAACTGTCATTCCTCAGGACCATCGCGGGTATGGGGGTCAGACAGACTATACAGCAGAGCACTCTGAATGCATCTCTGGTCTTAACAGCTTTAAAAACATCAGTGTAATATTTACATTAATTAGATTACAGAATACTTGGACATCAGAGTAATTCAAAATGCTCCTGCCTCTCATGTCTATGTGTATCCAGACTGGCTCAAGTATTGAAGAACCAAAACAGACTCTGTAGAGTGTCAAAAGAAAATACCGTAACCATTTCATGAAGAGAAAAGGGGGCACTGTTGAACCAAAGTGCTGAAACAGAGCTTGTAACAAAACTGCCTTTGTGCTTGTTAGGGTGACCCAGGTGCTTCCCCTACACCCCACTTAGTGGTAACTGACTTCTGTTTGTACCTCATGCTTGTCACTGAACGGGCCAAAGAGAAAAATAAGCCACAGCCCTCAAGGAACCTTCACGTTAGTTTGACAGTTATGTTGATGAGCTTGTGGATCTATTGAGCTTCCTCGGTAGCTCAGCTGGTAAAGAATCCGCCTGCAACGCAGGAGATCCCAGTTCAATTCCTGGGTTGGAAACATCCCTTGGAGAAGGGATAGGCTACCTACCCACTGCTGTATTCTTGGGCTTCCCTTGTGGCTCAGCTGGTAAAGAACCTGCCTGCAATGTGGGAGATCTGGGTTCGATCCCTGGGTTGGGAAGATCCCTTGGAGAAGGGAACGGCTACCCACTCCAGTATTCTGGCCTGGAGAATTCCATGGACTGTATGGTCCATGGGGTCACAAAGAGTCAGACACAACCGAGCGACTATCACTTCACTTCACTTGGTGGAACTATTTAAAGACATTCTTCTCTATAACACCAGGTATTAAAATTCCTCAAATAAAATGCATTATTGGTCTGGCTAAAGCTATATTTATTGAAGAACTGAGGTTAAGTCTCAACACTGTAATTTGAGTATCTCTTAGATGACATGTTACCAGACTGACTTACAGATGCAGCTCATGATAAAGTCGTCCATTAATCCTCTTGATCTAAAAACAGATTTTAGACAGTGAGACCACCTTTTATAGAAACACATGCATATAAGCTCAACACAAGCTCTTGACATCAGAGTTAGCAGAATTCAGTAGATAGATGTCTAAAATGTCTGTTGATGACTTAATCATTTAAGCAATGACTTAACTCAGGCTGTGGAAGCATTACCCCCTCCCACTCCTCTTTGCTCCTAGGATTCAGGTGGCATAGTGTGCACCCGAAAGAGCACCCCGAACAAAGTACGGAGTTATATCTTCATCAGAATATGGACGATGGATATGGAGATCTTAGCTGTTAAAATGGCAGCAAAACTAGCAAAGTTGTATTGTTACGAAAGTCTACTATATTTATATTCAGGGGCCTCCACTGTGTAATAATAGGATGGAAATCAACTCTCCTTGCAGTGTGTTAATAAAAAAACACTGGGGAAGAGAGGATTAAACAAAATTCAAAATATCATTTTGCTGCATGTCTTCTAAAAGTCTTTATATGCCAATCCCAAAGAAGGGCAATGACAAGGAATATTCAAACTACCGCACAACTATACTCATTTCACATGCTAGCAAAGTAATGCCCAAAATTCTCCAAGCTAGTCTTCAACAGTACATGAACTGAGAAATTCCAGATGTACAAGCTGGATTTAGAAAAGGCAGAGGAACCAGAGATCAAATTGCCAACACCTGTTGGATTACAGAAAAAGCAAGAGAATTCCAGAAGAACATCTGCTTCTGCTTCACTGACTATGTTAAAGTCTTTAACTGTGTGGATCACAACAAATTGTGGAAAATTCTTAAAGAGATGGGAATACCAGACCATCTTACCTGTCTTCTGAGAAACCTGTATGCAGGTCAAGAACCAACAGTTAGAACTGGGCATGGAACAATGGATTGGTTCAAAATTGGGAAAGGAGTAGGTCAAGGCTGTATATTGTCATCCTGCTTATTTAACTGATATGCAGAGTACATCATGTGAAATGCCAAAGCACAAGCTGGAATCAAGATTGCTGGGAGAAATATCAATAACTTCAGATATGCAGATGACACCACCCTTATGGCAGAAAGCAAAGAGGAACTAAACCTCTTGAGGAAGTTGAAAGAGGAGAGTGAAAAAGCTGGCTTAAAACTCAACATTCAGAAAACTTAGACCAGAGCATCTGGTCCCATCACTTGGGAATGGAAACAGTGACAGACTTTATTTTCTTAGGCTCCAAAATCACTGCAGATGGTGACTGCAGCCATGAAATTAAATACGCTTGCTCTTTGGAAGAAAAGCTATGACCAACCTAAACAACATATTAAAAAGCAGAGACATTACTTTGCCAACAAAATCCATGTAGTCAAAGCTATGGTTTTTCCAGTAGTCATGTATGGATGTGAGAGCTGGACTATAAAGAAAGGTGAGCACCAAAGAGTTGATGCTTTTGAACTGTGGTGTTGGAGAAGACTCTTGAGAGTCCCTTGGACTGCAAGGAGATCCAACCAGTCCATCTTAAAGGAAATCAGTCCTGATTGTTCATTGGAGGGACTGATGTTGAAGCTGAAACTCCAATACTTTGGCCACCTGATGCGAAAACTGACTTATTGGAAAAGACCCTGATGCTGGGGAAGATTGAAGGCAGGAGGAGAAGGGGACGACAGAGGATGAGGTGGTTGGATGGCATCACTGACTCAATGGACATGAATTTGAGCAGACTCAGGGAGAGACAGTGATGGCCAGGGAAGCCTGGCATGCTGCAGTCATGGGGTCGCAAAAAGTCAGACATGACTGAGCGACTGAACAACAAACAACAACAATGCCAATATCTCCTAGAAATGCAGGAGAAAATATGTGCAGAATTTTCCTGATATATTTGACTATGATGTCAGTTAAGATTAAGCTCAACTAAGAGTGACAGAAAAAAAAAGTAAATTATCAGCATCGTAACATCTTAAATTAGATAAAAGTCGGTTTCTTTCTTAAGTGTAAAATTCCAGAGATAGATACTCCAGAGCTGCTTCAGCCCTTTAGAGTGTCAGGCTTCCATTGTTAAGACCACCTCATGGTCCCACATGGCCCCTCCCTCTCTGACTTATACATCCATATTCTGTTTGGCAGGAAGGAGGAAATGGAAAAGAGAAGAGAAGCCCCTTTCCCTTCAAGGACACTTACTGGAGGTTTCAAAGCGATTGTAGATTACACCTTATTGATCAGAACTTAATTCCATGATGACATCTACTTGAAAAAGAGGACTAAAAATGTAAGCTTTATTCTATGCAGCCAACCATGAGCCTGGTTAAAAATTCTACTTCTGGGACTTTCCCAGTGGCAGAGTGGATGAGACTGCCTGCCAATGCAGAGAACGTGGGTTTGATCCATGGTCTGGGAAGATCCCACATGCCATGGGGCAACAAAGCCCACGTGCCACAACTACTGAGCCCACATACCACAGAGCCCCTGCTCCGCAATAAAAAAAGCCACTGCAGTGAGAAGCCAGCACATTGCAATGAAGAGTTACTCCCACTCACTGCATAGAGAGGAGCCTGTGCAGCAACGGAAGACCCAGTGCATCCAAAAAGAAATTAAAAAATTCCACTTCTATGGAGGATGAGGAGGGGGACCATGAACAGTCTCTGCAACAACCTTGAAATTTTTTATTTCATGAAACACTTCACAAAATAAAGGTATGGAAAAGTTGATGTATATTAATCAATTTTCTCAGTATTTTCTTAACTGCTAGGAATCAGTGTCCACAGCAATCCACTGGAAGAGCCTGAGAAGCCGGACTGGAGAGTTGATTTACTAAGGCATTCTAATAGGAACCAGAGCATGAAAGGGAGAATTAATGTTGCTTCATTCGCATCTAGCAATTACAATTTACTTGAAAGCAGCATATTTCCTCAAGCACTTGGGAAGCCATTTCTTTGAAATGTAATCATCAAGAAAGAATTCTCTCCCAGTTTCAAGTAGGAGCCTAACTTCAGTGGGCACCTTCCTCCAAATTACAAAATGACCTCATTACATAAAGCTAATGAGAACTTTGTTTTTCCTTTGATTAAAACCACTTAGCTAATGCAGAGGGTCACCTCCATTACCAGATGCATTTGGATGATCTCTGCGTGATAAATGGTGCCAAGTTCTCTTTTCTGGGTGCTACTTATGGTTTACCTTGAGAACATGTATGGAATGGGTTGTTATCTGCCTGCCTATGTAAAAGGGTGAGATTTCTTTCTGTTTTTGTAGTCTCTCAGTGGATTGCTGTGATGCACATTCTGGTTTAATGTTACATAATAATAAAACTGTTTTCTTTTTCCTCTACTTTGTGGAGAATTTTTCTTGGTCAGCAGAAGATTTTTTTAAGTTGATATTTCTGCGGCATTGTCCTCAAACTCATTTATGTTCTCTGTTGCAAGCAAAGACTGTTGTAATTTGACTTCTTCCTAGCTTCAGGTCGTTCGTGGGCAGTCTGATGTTGCAGCTTTGTGACTCCAGTCTCTGCCTTCATCGTCACATGGTGTTCTCTGTCTGTCTTCATGGTCATATTCTCCTAAGGACACCAGTCACGTTGAAGTAGGTCCCCACCAACTCCAATATGACTTCATCCCCCAAATAATAACATTGGCAACAACCCTATTTCCAAATAAGTTCACCTTCTGAAGTTCGGAGGCTTTAGTTCAGTCTGGTCACTCAGTCATGTTCGACTCTTTGAGACCCCATGGACTGCAGCACGCCAGGCCTTCCTGTCCATCACCAACTCCCAGTACTCAAACTCATGTCCATTGAGTCAGTGATGCCATCCAACCATCTCATCCTCTGTCGTCCCCTTCTCCTCCTGCCTTCAATCTTTCCCAGCATCAGGGTCTTTTCAAACGAATCAGTTCTTCGAATCAGGTGGCCAAAGTATTGGGAGTTTCAGCTTCAGCATCAGTACTTCCAATGAATATTCAGGACTGATTTCCTTTAGGATGGACAGGTTGGATCTCCGTGCAGTCCAAGGGACTCTCAAGAATCTTCTCTAACACCACAGTTCAGAAGCATCAATTATTTGGTGCTCAGCTTTCTTTCTAGTCCAACTCTCACATCCATACACGACCACTGGAAAAGCCATAGTTTTGACTAGACCGACATTTGTTGGCAAAGTAATGTCTCTACTTTTTAATATGCTGTCTAGGTTGGTCATAACTTTTCTTCCAAGGAGCAAGTGTCTTTTGATTTCATGGCTGCAGTCATCATCTGCAGTGATTTTGGAGCCCAAAAATAAAGTCTGTCACTGTTTCCACTGTTTCCCCATCTATTTGCCATGAAGTGATGCGACCAGATGCCATGATTAGTTTTCTGAATGTTGAGTTTTAAGCCAATTTTTTCACTCTCTTCTTTCACTTTCATCAAGAGGCTCTTTAGTTCTTCATTTTCTGCCATAAGTGTGGTGTCATCTGTGTATCTGAGGTTATTGATGTTTCTCCCAGCAATCTTGATTCCAGCTTGTGCTTCATCCCGCCCAAAATTTCTCATGGTGCATATAAGTTAAATAAGCAGGGTGACAATATACAGCCTTGATGTACACCTTTCCCTATTTGGAACCAGTCTGTGTTCCATGTCCAGTTCTAACTGTTGCTTCCTGATAACTTTATATGTCTAGTTTGAGGGGACACAATTCAACCCATAACACTTAGTAAGAGCCACCAAACATTAAAGTTACCCTCCTTGGCCCTGCCAGACACCTCAGTCTCCTGGTGTTAAGGTGCTCTCCAATATTTTGCTCAGCTTACTTTTTAAACTGAGAAAAATTCTTCCTGATCATGTTCCAAGGTAATAAAAAACTGATAAAGGAGTAGGCTAGAAGTTGAGGTAAAATATAAAACTTTTAATTAGTAAGGACCAGGCTGGGGGATGTGATTTCTATCTATGGAGGCTTCCACCAGTGAAGTCAAGAATCTGATTCACCCACTCAGTGGCAGGACAGCAAGATCACACATATGTCGCCGATATAATAAGGATACACCCCAGTTTGATTGTGGCCCTGGTATTTTGCTGAAAGATCCATACAGACGTTACATCCACAGCATTTCTCACATCCTAAAACCTGTGGGTGATCAAAGATGGTGTGATATAGTCACAGGGGACCATCATAGATGATCAGTGTGAGAGTGACAGTAATGTAAACAAGAGATGTGAGAAGAGATGCCACTTGGGTTTAGAACTGATCTGAAATATTTGGATAGTCCTTTTCAAATTATGGGCAAGCAGTCAAGATTGAACTTGTGTTAATATTCTTATTATTAAATTCTGGGAAGATGACAGTTGTGGGAGTAGCAAGCTTTTGGATCTTCCCAAATCCCAGTATACAGAAAACTGTGAAATTAAAAAAATCAGTGGACAACATTTACAACAAAACAAGGTAATGAGGGATTCACTGTGAATCCCAAAGTGCAAACCAGCAAGAACCACAAGATCAGCACATAACTAGCAATTGTTCAGGAGAAAGAAGAGGGAGGCCAGGGGACGAATGACAACCTGAAAATTGTTGTTCAGTTACTAAGTTGTGTCCAACTCTTTGCGACCTGACTGCAGCATGTCAGGCTCTTCTGTCCTCTACTATCTCCCAGAGTTTGCTCAAATTCATGTTCATTGATTCAGTGATGCTATCTAACCATCTTATTCTCTGTTTCCCTTTCGCCTTTTGCCTTCAATTCTTCCATCATCCAAGTCTTTTCCAATGAGTCAACTCTTTGCATCAGCTGGCCAAAGTATTGGAGCTTCAGCTTCAGCAACAGTCCTAATCAATATTCAGGGTTGATTTCCTTTAGGATCGACTGGTTTGATCTCCTTGCAGTCCAAGGGACTCTCAAGAGTCTTCTCCAGTCCCATGGTTCAAAAGCATCAATTCTTTGGCACTCAGCCTTCTTTATGGTCCAACTCTCACATCCATACATGACCACTGGAAAAACTATAGCTTTGACTAGACAGACTTGTTGGGACAGTAATGTCTCTGCTTTTTAATATACAGTTTAGGTTTGTCATAGCTTTCCTTCCAAGGAGCAAGTGTCTTTGAATTTCATGACTGCAAGTCACCATCTGCATGTCTTCAAGAAAATTGGAGATATCAAGGGAACATTTCGTGGGCACAATAAAGGACGGAAACATTAAGGACCTAACAGAAGCAGAAGAGATTTCGAGAGGCGGCAAGAATACACTGAAGAAATACAGAAGAAAGGTCTTAATGACCTGGATGACCATGATGGTGTGATGAGACCTCCTGGATTATGAAGTGAAGTGAGCCTTAGGAAGCATTACTAGTGGAGGTGCTAGAATTCCAACTGAGCTATTCTAAATCCTAAAAGATGATGCTGTTAAAGTGCTGCACTCAGCATGTCAGCAAATTTGGAAAACTCAGCAGTGGTCACAGGACTGGAAAACGTCAGTTTTCATTCCAATTTCAAAGAGGGGCAATGCCACAGAATGTTCAAACTGCCATACAATTGTACTCATTTCACTTTCTAGGGAAGATGCTCAAAATCCTTCCAGCTAGGCTTCAGCAATACATGAACCAAGAACTTCCAAATGTACAAGCTGGGTTTAGAAAAGGCAGAGGAACCAGAGATGAAATTGCCAACATTCATTGGATCATTGGAGAAGGCAATGGCCACCCACTCCAGTACTCTTGCCTGAAAAATCCCGTTGACGGAGGAGCCTGGTAGGCCGCAGTCTGTGGGGTCGCGAAGAGTCGGACATGACTGAAGCGACTTAGCAGCAGCAGCAGCAGCATTGGATCATGGAGAAAGCAAGGGTATTGTAGAAAAACATCTAATTCTACTAAAGCCTTTGACTGTGTGGATTATAACAAACTGGAAAATTTTTAAAGCGATGGGAGTGTCAGAACACTTTACCTGTCTCCTGAGAAACCTGTATACGGGAATAGGAGACACCAAAATTGGCTACAGATACTCAGGAGGTGGTGGGATAGTGAGAGCAACAGCAGGAATAAGAGAGGTCTACCCCTTGCTTAGCATGTGAGGCAAAGGGCTTGCAGTAAGCCGGGTTAATGGGCTTAGAGCACGTCCCTCCCACCTTCCACAGGGCCCTACACTCTGGTAAAATGGTTGGAGCTGAATCAAAATTGACCAGGAAGGAACAAAAAGATGAAGTAAAAAGAAGGTCCAAATAAAAGTAAGGCAGACAAATAGAGGAAGAAAAACTCAGAAAAATATTTTTTACATTAAAAAAATATACTTAACACTACAAGGAACAACAGGAGTTGCTAGAACAAAATATTCTGATAGGAAAACTAAATTCATATAAAAATGAGTAACAGAAAAATGTCAAGGTCAAATCCAAAAGGTCCCATGTGCTTTCAATAAAAGTCCTATTTGAGAATTTTTACATCTTGTGAGGATGAATTCAACTACCATTTTTTAAACTAGGAATAAAACTACCCACATGACCCAACAATCCCACTACTGGGCCTATACCCTGAGGAAACCATAATTGAAAAGACACGTGTATCCCAGTGTGCACTGCAGCACGATTTACAATAGGTAGGACACGGAAGCAACCTGGATGTCCATTGACAGATGGACGGAAAAGGAAGCTGGACAAATATACAATGGAATATTTCTTAGTCATAAAAAAGGAACACATTTGAGTCAGTTCTAATGAGGTGGATGAACCTAGAGCCTATTACACAGTGTGAAGTAAGAAAGGGAAAGATAAATATCATATATTAACACATATATGGAGTCTAGAAAGATGATACTGACCAAGCTAATTTCAGGCAAGCCATGGAGATGTAGCCACAGAGAACAGACTTGTGGACACAGTGAGAGAAGAGAGGGAAGGACACACTGAAAGAGTGACACTGAAACATACATTACCATATGTAAACTCGCCAGTGGGAATTTGCTGTATGATGTAGGGAGCTCAAATCTGCTGCTCTGTGACAACCTAGAGGGGTGGGATGGGGTAGGAGGTGGGAGGAAGTTTCAAGAGGGAGGGGATATATGTCTACCTGTGGCTGATTCATGTTGATGTATGGTAGAAACTAACACAATATTGTAAACCAATTATTGTCCAATTAAAAAAATAAATATATCATTTTTGCTTCCTTAAAATGTCATGAGAAGGAATGAATTCAAAATCCAGATAAATTACTTTCAATTTTGACATAATAAAGAATGTAAAGAGAAAGGAGATGGAATACATTGTTAGAAAAAACATTTAAAATCCATTTCAATTTCACAAGTCAACTTTTAATTTGTGACTAATAAAATTATTTTAATGATTCTAAATTTTAAAATTATATTTCAGATTTATTATTGATTCTTCATTCTTTCTGTCATGGCAATGTTTGGTTTTGACCTTGATTTCAGCTAAATATATACACATATATAAAATATTCCATCAGAAGAGCACTATGCTAAGTGAAATAAAGACAAATATTGTATGGTATCACTCATATTGTAATCTACAAAAGCAGAATTTGTAGAAAGAGAATAGAATGGTGGTTACTAGGAGCTAGAGGGTTGGGTGAACTGGGGAGATGTTGTTAAAGGGTACAGACTTGCAACTAGAAGATGAGTAAGTTTCAGACAGCTTAATGCACAGCATAATGATTGCAGTCACCTGTGCGGTATTACATATTTCACTGCTAAGAGACTCCATCTTAAATGTTTTCATGACAAAAAATTAAATGATAATTGTATGTCATGATAAGGATGGTAGCTTAAGCAATGGTGCTAAACATGCTGTAATATGTAAATGAATCAAATCAACACATGCAATGACATTATATCTCAATAAAAAATTACTGTGGGGCATCAGTTTGCATTGGACCCAGAGGGAGGTCTTTCTGCTGGTTTTGTCTGGGTCACACACATAGCTGCAGTCATCTGCAGATGAGTTCTGCAGGCGAGCGCTCTCACACAGCTGATGGTTGGCTTTGGCTGTTGGTTGAGGCCTTCTCTCATGTGTTCTCTCATCGTTGGGAAGTCTAGATTGGGTTTCTTCACGCAGCGGCAGCATTCGAGGGGACTAGTGCAGAAGCTGCAGGGCTGCTGGAGGCAGAGCAGTTCAGAAGCCACAACCTAACACTTGCACTGCATTCTCTTGGTGAAAGGAAATCATATGGTCATCCCAGATTGAAGGGGAAGGGTGGGGAAACTAATACCACTTCCTGGCAGGAGAAGAGGCTGAGTCACATTATAAAGGGCCTGGGGAGGGAGGAATTATCGTGTCCCCCTTTGTAAACAGTCTTCCCTAAATCCACGTCCTCTTCTGGGACAGATGAGGAAAGGGCAGAGAGGCCAGCGATGGCATGGGACTGGGGCCTCTGAAAATGGGAGGAAAGAGCCAGAGTGAGGTAGAAATGTCTATCCTCCCCACTCAGGCCACAGACTTAATTTTTTAAAATAAAGGATTCCTATCAATCTTTGAATAGCAATTTCAGACAATTTCAGAAAGTAACATTAGTTCTAATAACATTATTCCCTACTTATAATTATGTCTCTTTTTTTTGGGACCTTAGTTCCCTGACCAGGGATTAAACCTGTATACCCTGCATTGGAAACATGGAATCCTAACCGCTGGACTGCCAAGGGAGACCCTTTGCTTATAACTGTCTCTTTTAATCTTTTGATGTTGCTTATATGTGGAATCTAAAGAAATGATACAAATGGACTAATTAAAACAGAAATAGATCCACAGACATAGAAAACAAACTTACCGTTTCCAAAGGGGGAAGGTAGGGGGAAGGATACCTTAGGAATTTGGGATTAACATACACACATTACTACATATAAAATAGATGAACAAGGACATGTATAGCATAGGGGACTACACTCAGTATTTTTTTTTTTCTTATTGATTTATTTTTATTTACATAGGTTCCCAATCAACTTTATTTTTTTTTAGGTAATTAATTTATTTTTTATTGGAGGCAAATTATTTTACAATATTATATTGGTTGGTTTTGCCATACATTGATATGAATTTGCCCCGGGTTTACATAAGTTCCCCCTCCTGAACCCCCCTCCCACCTCCCTCCTCCCTTTATCCTCCCTCTGGGTCATCCCCGCATGCCAGCCCTGAGCATCCTATAACATGCATTGACCCTGAACTCGTGATTCGTTTCACATATGATAATATACATGTTTCAATGCCATTCTCCCAAATCATCCCACCCTCACCCTCTCCCACAGAGTCCCAAAGACTGTTCTATACATCTGTGTCTCTTTTGCTGTCTCGTATACAGGGTTATCATTTGCATCTTTCTAAATTCCATATATATGTGTTAGTATACTGTATTGGTGTTTTTCTTTCTGGCTTACTTCACTCTGTATAATAGGCTCCAGTTTCATCCACCTCATTAGAACTGATTCAAATGTATTCTTTTTAATGGCTGAATAATACTCCATTGTGTATATGTACCAAAGCTTTCTTATCCATTCGTCTGCAGATGGACATCTATGTTGCTTCCATGTCCTGGCTATTATAAACAGTGCTGCAATGAACATTGGAGTACACGTGTCTCTTTCAATTCTGGTTTCCTCGGTGTGTATGCCCAGGAGTGCTCAGTATTTTTTAATAATCTATAAAGGAAAAGAATCTGAACAATAATAATAATTATATAAATAAATATATATATATATATAACTGATTCATTTTGCTGTACATCTGAAATGAACACAGCATTGTAAATCAACTACACTGTAATTTAAAAAAAGATTACCATGACAAATTAAAAAAAACAAAAAAACCCACAAGCAGTAAATGCATTGAATAATTGATCCTAGATTTTTAGATTACATACATATTTTTGTTAAGCCCTGGCATTAGTAAAGAAAGTTTGAACACATTTTACTCTTTTTGTAAAAAAGAAAGTCATTGAATATACTAGGAAGTGAAGTGAGATCGCCATACTACAAAGTTTGTTGTTAAACACTGGTATAATTAAGGAAAGTTTCAAACTGAAGTTTTGTCTTCAAGGCTTTACAAATGAGATTCTTCCATATTTAGATGGTTTAAATGACGGAACCATACATACCAAAGGAGGGGGGAGATGAATATTTCTAACCATAATTCAATTTACCTATGCAGCCACAGGGCCAACCAACATCTCATTGTAAGAATGTCTGCCAACCTATCACAACCCCATGGATTTGGGTGCTGATGAGTAAAAGGAAAACAAAGTCTGCGTCAGTGGCTCATGAGACAAGGAGGTCAGGGCAAGTGGAGGCAGTGTCAGTGAGGACAAGGCTGCGAGTGTGCATTAGAGAATCCAGTGCCTCTACAGCTCCCAGGAAGCTTGCTCAACAACTGCTCCAAATTCTTCCCTTTGGGACTGTCTAACATTCATGGAGCAAAACTGGAGCAGGAGTTGAAACAAGTCTGTCCTAAGTGGCTGGGCCCTGGTTTCACGGACATCTTGGTGTCACGGCTTGGCTGTTGTGACGTCTGGTCAGAGTGGGGAAAGAGGCTAGTGCCATCTCCCTCTGCATGTTTTCACCTTTTCAATCTGAATCAGAGCAAACTGTAAGGTGGAAAAACAGAGCCCGAGACGGGAAATGGAAAAGCCGGCTGCTTCACACCTTTTCTGTCCTCCCTCTGCTGGGGCTTTCCTAGTGCTGAGCTCTAGCTAGTAGGGAACCGGGGGGAAGGCGAGGTGCCCGCAGGGAGCTGCTGGTGTCTGGGGAACTGTTTATATGCAGGAATGTCCCAGACAGGCTCAGCCCACCTACAGTTTCTCTTCCTTTCCACTTATGGTAACAATGGGCTTTCTCCCTGGTTCCCTCTCTATGACTGAATTTAACGGGCATCTACACAGCTCAGGGACATTGACAAAAGGCATTTAAATTATGAGAGTTGTGAGACGTGTGACTTAGAATATTTTCTTAAGGGTGTGATAAATTCTGAATTTTGCATGTCTTTTATTCTGGGTATGCACATGTTCACGTGCATGCTTAGCTGCTCAGTTGTGTCCCAATCTTTGTGACCCCATGGACTGTAGCCCTTCAGGCTCCTTAGTCCATGGGATTTTCCAGGCAAAATACAGGAGTGGGTTGCCATTTCCTCCTCCAGGGGATCTTCCCAACCCAGGGATGGAACCTGTGTCTCCTGTGTTTCCTGCTTTGGCAGGTAGATTCTGTACCACTGAGCCACCTGGGAAGCCCACATATACACACACTAACACTAAAAAATTATTTTTATGAGTCTCTGAGAATGATATCAAGATTGAGTCTTCAACTCCCAATCCAGGGAGCCCAGGTTCCTTCCCTGGTTAGGGAACTAGATCCTGCATGCCACAACTCAAAAATGCTACACACTGTGACAAAGATTGGGGATCCCACGTACTGCAACTAAGACCTGGCACAGCCAAATAAATAAATACTAAAAAAGATCGAGTCTTCAGAAAAATCACTATTTTTGATATAAGATCACTTGTATTTTTTATCTTTACTAAAGACATATCTGATACTTAGTTAACCTTGTAAAAAGCTGTAGCACAGTGGAAAAACATTTGTATTTTGTTTGTGATATGATCTTCGGTCAGTGGGAGATTATAACGACTGTTTTTGACATATTAAACTGTTTTTTCTGTGCTAAAATTTATGTAGCGTATGCTGTATCTAATCAGTACTAGAGAGAAAATCGGCCCCAGCATTAAGAACTGGGGGAAAGGTGAGGCTTCATTTGTTGTACAGGAGATGCCCAACTGACAAGATCACCCTTACACATGGAGATACTCAGAGGCGCTGACAACTGGCCAGGCTGGCATATAATGAAGCAGGAAGATGACAAAGTAGTGGTCTTAGGGCTTTGTGTTCACTTTGCAGATATTTAGAAATATTGGAAATTATTTATAATAATATTTTCAAAACATACAGTACAAATTCACAAAAATCCTATCTACCTGCATTAGGTATATATACTACATTCTTGAGTCTCTGGCATGGATATCTCTAATCTCAGCCCACTCTGTAGCCAGCAGAGGTACTCATTGTGACCTTTCTTTAATAATAATAGTGCTAATGTATATCTCATTCCTCTCGGATAGATTCTATTCCCACCACTGGTAGATGGTAAAACAAGCCAAGACTTGAACCTACTAGTCTTATTCTTCAGACCCATGATATCATATTGCATTTGTACCTTGATATCAAGTCAAGTTGTGGAGAGAATTCTATTAAACTCACAATTCAAGCTGATAGTTTTTTTAGTGCAAGTGTATTGAAATAGTTCCTGTTTGAGAGGTAAATTAAACCACTTATTAAATGCAACAAATTGTACTGTAATTCTGCTGAATATCTCATTTCCTTGCTTCAAAATCTCCAGTGATTCCCTATTGACCCATACCTAAGTGACCCATTGAAGAAATCAATTAAAATGAGGAAAATGCTGTAAATGCACCTTAATATTTTATATTGAACATGAAACATGGGCAGCCACATGGGATATGGACTCAGGATTTCGCCTTGAGCAGGGGTCCTCTGGTGGAGTTCAGAGGGGCCTCTTTATATCATGGTCAGCTGCATCTGAAGTGTGCTCTTTAAAGTAGAACAAGATCTTAAAGACATCTCTGAGGCAACCTGAGCCTAGAATCCTTCTTGAGTTTTATATATTTTCTTCAGTTTTCAAAATAACTTTCTCCCTTATAGCTAGTTTAACATGAATTTTTTAAGGTCTTCACTTTAATCAATTCTTTCCAAAGCAGTATACTTATAAACTGTCATAGAAATTATCCCCTCCCCCTTCACCATTCCCTCTCACATATTTCATCAGGTTATGTAGCATTTAATTAAATTACGGTATTCTGTGGTTGGACATGACTGAGCACACACGCACACATTCTAGTTACATATATAAGAAGTCACCAACAGCCTATGAGCAAAGGTAACTAATTCTTGATCAGTCCTGAACTCAGATGGTAGGAGCAGAAGTGCCAGGAGGTATGGAGAGAGGCAACTATCTCCCAAGTTCAGGCACAGGAGGCATCAGTGAACAAGTTTTACAGACCAAATAAGAAATATTGATTATCTACAGAGCTAATTGACTGGACATCCACCACAAGAGCTTCTGATTTTCATCAGCATTCATAGTCCTCAGACTTGCTTTCCCTGCCTCCACCCCCATTCCCCTCCTATTCCCCTGCATATGTCATGTGGACCATGGATGAAGACTGTATTTACTTCTCTCCAACCAGAAGTATCAACACTTTGGTACAAGGCACTTGGCGCAAACTCTCCTGGAATGTCCCTCTCACCAGCACATGTTCCTTTTGAAAACCTACACATCCTTCAGATCTCTCCAGAGAGAAGAACCAGTCAGCATTCCCTAATATATACATAAATCCACATACATATCACTGACTTTCCCAAAGGATCCACAAACAACTTGAAAAAATTAAGAATAAATACAAAACAGAACAAATGAAAGAAAAAAAAAGTTACAGGGGAAGACACGTGTTAAAGTATTTGGGTTGATCTCTCATCGCAGCAGAGTTCTTAATTCGTTTATGGGCTTTTCTTAATTTAAAAGGCAAAAGAACTGTATCATTATTTTTTACCTGATAAAAGAAAGTAAACTTGTTTACCTTTAAAGACCAATTCATCTCTGATACAAAAATCAAACCATGTGTACCTACACATTAACACAGAAGAGAAGCCTCCAGAGAGGGCTTGATTGGTTTGCCAAGATAACTTCATGGACCCTTGTTAGAAATCCCTAGAGGTCATTACATATTCTATCCAGGCTCTTAGACCTCACCTACCGTTCTCTGAGAACTTTTTTTATTTTTTGGCTTACAAATAACAGAAATTTATTTCTCATAGCTCTGGAGGCTGGCAAGTCCAAGATCAAGGTGCTAGGAGATTCAGTGTCTGGTGAGAACCTGCTTCCTGGTCTCTGAGAATTTTCTGATGGGTCATCTCATACCAGCACTGTTGGGTACTTCAGAGACTTGGGGCAGCATTGAAACTGAACTCTGATCATGTGGGATTGCTTCTGCTGAGCCTCTTGACTGCTGATTGATCTTGCTGACTTACTTATAAACCTTCCTGCATTTTATTTTCTCATCTATAAAATGATATTCAATAACTGGGAAAATATAACTGAAAAGTACCTATCATAGTTCCTGACACATATCAGGTGACAATAAAAGGTAGTGTTATTATATTATTACCAGTTTTTCATCAGTTTAGTTCAGTTCAGTTCAGTCCCTCAGTCGTGTCCTACTCTTTGCGACCCCGTGAATCACAGTATGCCAGGCCTCCCTGTCCATCACCAACTCCCGGAGTTTGCTCAAACTCATGTCCATAGAGTCGCTGATGCTATCCAGCCATCTCATTCTCGGTCATCCCCTTCTCCTCCTGCCCCCAATCCCTCCCAGCATCAGAACCTTTTCCAGTGAGTCAACTCTTCAGATGAGGTGGCCAAAGTATTGGAGTTTCAGCTTTATCATCAGTCCAATGAACACCCAGGATTGATCTCCTTTAGAATGGAATGGCTGGATCTCCTTGCAGTCTAAGGGACTCTCAAGAGTCTTCTCCAACACCACAGTTCAAAAGCATCAATTCTTTGGCGCTCAGCTTTCTTCACAGTCCAACTCTCACATCCATACATGACCAGTTTTTCTTAAAAACCAACCAACAAACAGACAAAACAGCAACAAATACTTTTCCTCCTCCCTGGCTTCTTTTTCTCCAGTTTAAAAATGCACAGGTCTTCTCAGTTCTGGGAAAACCTTGGTTTGATACGGATGTGCCATTCCATCTACCATTTTATTTCCTACCGGCTTTTTAACACTGTTTCCTTACTGTTTGCCATTTTATTAACACTTCCAAATTTGGCTCTCCAGCAACTTTATCCTCACTCTACTGAAACTTTAAGATCCCCAGTGACTCAGTGTCACTCTTCGCAGTGCTCGGCAATTTTAAGAGACGTTGAGATTTCCCCTTCCCTGTCACTCTGCTTTCTTGTCCTCCTACTCCTCTCTTTCTTCATTCAATTTCTCCTACCTCAACTCTGTCCTAATGGTGGCTATCACCCAAGGAGTTGTCCTCAGACCTCTGCTTAACATAATCTCCACGATCACTGAGTAATTTTATCAACAAGCATCTTTATATAGATGCCTCCCCAATTTTTCTTTCTAGACCAGATTGTTCCCCAGATTTCATCTGTAAAACTGTTTAATTTCCATTTAAATGTCTATTAGGCATCTCAGACTTAGTGTACTGAATGAAGCACGCCAGCTTCCCCAAATTCAGGCTCTTCAAACCTCTAAACCATCTTTGATTCCCTCATATCTCCCCATATCAAGTCACACATGAAGAAATGTCAGTTCTTCCTTTCTCATTTCATCTCATCACTGATCTCAAAGTATCAATTCCTTTTTACTCCCTCTGCCACTGCTAATATCATCTATCATTCGGTCTTCTTGTTTTTGGCTGTGCCACACAGCATGGGGGATTTTTGTTCCCTGACCAGAGACTGAACCCGTGCCCTCCTGCAGTGGAAGTGTGGAGTCTTAACCACCGGACTGCCAGGGAACTCCCTCCATTGCAGTCTTGGATTATTATATTCTTCTCAACTCTAGTTTTGTTTGACCTTAATCTAGTCTGCATTCTGCTGCCAAGTTATTATTCTTTAAGAAACTGCTCTCAATGAATATCAAATATTCAATATCAATATTCAGTGAGAATATTTGATATCAAATATTATGTATCAAATATAATATGAAATATTAAAAAAACCTGCTCTTACTGAATATTGTAACTGCCCTCCTCAAAAATATTCATGACTCCTTACATTTTGTAGAATAGACAACTTACCTTAATATTCCAGAATTAGAATTTCCAAAATTTAATTTGCCAGTTTAGACTTGTCTACAACGAAATCTTGACATTAATATTTATTAAAATAAAATATCCTACTCATAATTCCTAAAAGCCAATGATGTTTTTAGATTCCATCTTCTACTCCCTGTCTTTCTCTGCCTCCTTTACTTAAAAGAAAAAAAAGACAAATTAATTTCATGATTTCTTTCTTCCATATCGACTCTTACCTCAATATCGATCCATTTGTTTGCCAAGGTTCTATGTCTAATTCCAGGAATATCACATGTGACACAAACTTGAACAATCAATGTGCCAGCTCCTCCTTGGCCATAATAATTGTTTCGGGTATAGATATATGACCCATGTATGTTCAAGTAGTAACAGAATGAATCCTAGGACTTGTGAAGATACCCCTGAGAAGAGATCCAGGATAGGATTGAGTAGGCTGCAATAAAAACTGTCAAATCTCAGTGGCTTAACCCAATATGTTTCTTTTCTTGCTCAAGTCACAGTCTGATATGGGGTTGGAGGCTCCTCTTCAGGGTTCTCCCCCAAGTAGTGATTCAGTGATTTAGCACCTTGTAGCATGCCTGGAGAATCCCAGGGACAGGGGAGCCTGGTGGGCTTCCGTCTATGGGGTCACACAGAGTCGGACACGACTGAAGTGACTTAGCAGCAGCAGCAGCAGCAGCAGCATCCTGTACACTCCCATTTTAAGCAATGGCAAATGAAAAGAGGCAGAGAACATGGTTAGTCTTTGACGTTGAATGGCCAAATTTTTTTTTCACTTGCCAAAAACCCAGTGACTAGACAAAGCTAGTCAAAGGTATGGTTTTTCCAGTAGTCATGTATGTGTATGAGAGTTGGACCATAAAGAAAGCTGAGCCCCAAAGAATTGATGCTTTTGAACTGTGGCGTTGGAGAAGACTCTTGAGAGTCCTTTGGACTGCAAGGAGAGCCAACCAGTCAATCCTAAAGGAAATCAGTCCTGAATATTCATTGGAAGGACTGATGTTGAAGCTGAAACTCTAATCCTTCGGTCACCTGATGCAAATAATTGACTGATTAGAAAAGACTCTGATGCTGTGACAGATTGAAGGCATGGGGAGAAGGGGACGACAGAGGATGAGATTGTTGGATGGCATCACCAACTCGATGCACACGAGTTCGAGCAAGCTGTGGGAGTTGGTGAAGGACAGGGAAGTCTGGCATGCTGCAGTCCATGAGGTCGCAAAGAATCAGACACAACTGAGCGACTGAACTGAATTGGGCAAAAGCCCAATCATGAGGCTTCAACCAAACCTTAAGAGAGGTGGGAAATACAGCCCTATATGCCCGGGAAGGGGTTTCCCTGGTGTCTCAGATGCTAAAGAATCTGCCTGCAACCGGGTCAGGAAGATTCCCTGGAGAGAGGAATGGCTATCCACTCCAATGTTCTTGCCTGGAGAATTCTATGAAACAGCAGAGTCTGGTGGGGTATAGTATAAGGGGTCATAAAGAATCAGACAAGACTGAAGCAACTAACACTTTCACTTTCACTTTTCATGTCTGGGAAGAGGAAAATGAAACAAGATTTGCTAAACACCTGGGATTCTTCTGGCACCTGAGGGAGGGTATAGGAAAAGTAAGATTGTTGAATTTAAAGATGCACAAAGTATTAGGATTATTCTTTTACTTTCATAAAAAGTTAATATAAGATTTTTCAGAGTGTATGAGGCACTCAAAGAGTCACAGATGTGCCTGTGCCCAGCCAGAGGACCCAGTGTTTTAACTCCTAGGGATGTAAAATGCTCTGAGATGGAAGGCTAGTCCATTTCCATATTTTTTCTTTCATGTATATTCAGCAATTTGCCTTGCTGTGGGCTGCCTGGAAAAGGGGGAGGTCAAAGATGGAAGTGCTGAGGAGAAAGTGGGGAATGAAAAAGAGCAGGGAGAGAAAGGAGAGGCAATCTAGGGAGAAACGGGGAAGAGAAGGAGAGAGAGAAGTAGGCAGTAGAGAGAAGATGATGGCATTTGTGCTTGGAGTTTCTAGTCATCAATTATCAGAGAGCATTTTCCTAATTCTGCATTTTTGCAAAACAGACTAGGCTTCACCCATGTGGGGAAGTGTGACTGGTCCTGCTTGTATATGAAACAGTAGAAAATATAGATATTGGTCTTTGCCCCCAGTTCCTGCACAGATCTTCTAAATCTATTTCCTCGGTGATAACAGCACTAGGAGCATCTTCTCTTCTAATATTTGGTCTTCGATCCCTGGTCCTGACACAGGGCTCCTAAATCCCTTGGAATTTCCTGGATGATGGGAATATTTTTTGTTCTAATGGGGTGACTCCTGATATGCCCTTGGGTGGGGGCTGGTGACCAGAAAGACCAATCCATGATTAGAAGCTTGGAATTTTCAGCCCTGCCTCAATCTCCTGAGAAGAGAGAGGGCTTGCAAATGGAATTAATGATATATCATGCCTGCATGAGAAAAGTACAGGGTTTGGGGAGCTTCCAATACAGGGTGAGTGGTACACTCCAACTCCTCCACAGGCACAGAAGCTCCTGCATTCAGGACATGTCCAGAGCTCACCCCATTTACCTTATTACCTGTATCCTTTATGTTACTCCTTAATTACTGGGAAACAGTAATGTGAACTGTTCCAGAGTGGTCATATCCAAAGAAGAAGTTCACGGGAACCTGTGATAGGTAGCCAAGTCAGACAGAAGTTGTGGGTAACCTGGGGACCTACAACTTGTGATTCACATCTGAAGTGGGGATGAGGGACAGCCTTGAGGGATTGAGCCCTTCACCTTTGGGGCCTGGAACTTGGGTTGGTGTCAGAGTTGAACTGAATTATAGGACATCCAGCTGGTATCTCAGAGAATGGCTCGGTGGTAGAAAAATCCCCACACATTTGGTGACCAGAAGTGTCAGAAGTGAAGTGTTCTGTGTGGGCAGTAAAGGAGAGACACACAGGAAGAGTGTTTTTCCCCTTTACATGGTAGTAACAGACCCCTACCTGCGTGAAATGATTCGAATGCCTCCTAGACACATCCCTGATAGAAACACAGTCTCCCTCCCTGGCTGCTTTCTTGGTATCCTGGTCTCCATGTTTGCAATTTCCTGCCGGGGGTCATTTCCTTTG
The DNA here is from genome assembly GCF_049115385.1 of Moschus berezovskii. Classification (NCBI taxonomy): domain Eukaryota; kingdom Metazoa; phylum Chordata; class Mammalia; order Artiodactyla; family Moschidae; genus Moschus; species Moschus berezovskii. The sequence goes on from NC_142478.1 coordinate 38,454,547, forward strand.
GTTTAGGCTTCTGGGAAAAGTAATGTGCATCTGGGATTATATACATATATATAAAATTTCCCTCTTGCATTCCTTTGTACAGACTGATACCCCAGTCTTTTTTTCAGAGGCATCTATTTGCCTAACAGAGATTTAGAATGATCCAGAAAGAATGTAAAGGGAAAAGTTTATAATATCTAGTATGGGATTTAGGTTGAAGACAACAGTTAGTGAAGTTAGGCTTTATTAAGAGACAGGATTTTCTGAGTTCATTTAGTGCTCAGATAAAAGAGTTTCTGCTGTAGGCCCAGTGCTACCTAGGTCATGAAACATAGAGAAGGATATTTATTTATATGTTAAACAACAAAGTGTCTTCTGTGTCCTGGGTGTCATTCAAAGTGTTAAGAATTCAGCAAATACACAAAAGAGGCAGTCCTTATTCAGGAATGTCCGTACAGTGCTGCGCTGGTAAGTGTTTAATAGCGAGCTCTCTAGAGAAAGGGCTCTGTTTTGGGGTATTTAATAATTCATGCTGCAAATACTCTCACCTTGGCTGACTTCAAGTTACTCATATGATATCACTAAACGCAGAGTTGAGAAGGGATGTACTACATAGTTGTTAACTCTCCTGAACTGGTACAAACTGGCTTCAGTACACTGATGGCTACATACGGAATAAGACTGCATATGTATGCGTGTGTGTGTGTGTGTGTGTGTGTGTGTAAGAGAGAGTGCGAGGGTAAACTGTAGAGGGCAAGGGGAGGTAGATGAGAGTTATTGATAATGTTTTAGTTCCTGTCTTGGGTGATGCTTTTTACCATAATCAGGATATTTTAATAAACAATAAGCTAAAAACAAAAGAGGAACATGCAGGAAACCAATGATGATAATGCACTATGAACCTAAAATTCTGATTAATTCAAGTCTATGCACCCAAGGACCATAAAACAAAAGTAAGATATGACACACAGAAAATGTCAAAAAGATCAAAACATCTCTTTTCGGCTGGAGAAATGGTGGGAAAGAGAAGACCCAGAAGCTGTGGGCAGAGATGGACTTGGGGCAAATAGGCAGGTCTTCGCACCACCTTTAAAAGCCTGTCCTGGTGGATTTTCTAGAAACATTCAGGCAGATGTGAGATAGCTCACGAACATCAGGGCACTTAACTCACTTTCTCAGATGAACAGAAGCAAGCACCCCTCACCACTGGGAACCAGTGACTCAGGAAGAGTGTGGGAAGGCTGGAGACAGGTGGGCCTTGGCAAGGCTCACCATGCCCACAGGAGATCAGAATGCAGAGGCCTGGATGTTTCCTAAGTAGCCTGAGGACAAACCACAGAGGTTGAAAAATGCTGGTAGACTGGCTAAGCCCAGGGCCAGGGTGAGGAGGATGTCCTGAGCCAAGATTTCCACTCAAAAGGACAGGGGCTGGACTCACACACTTCAGCAGGCAGGCCAGCACTTCACCTCTCAAAACCAGATGAACTAGGTGCACCTCTGTGGTCACCAGCATAGGAAGCATAAAGCCCAACTATTTCTTTTTAGAGACCAGTGAGGATAGAGGGGTCAGTGCTGGGAACTATGTGTCCTAATTCCCCTGGTCTATCCTCGAGAGGATATGTAAGCTCTACTTCATCTCTACCTGCAGAGGAGCGGCCAGAGGGAAAGGAAATGCAGACCCTGAGCACTCAAAGAGATGGAGTCCTCACCTAAAGGGATCGTTCTTACATAGGTGCCTCTCCCAATCCCCTGCAGGTGTGGAATTACTCTTCACCTGGGACTTCTAATCATCCAGCTTTAGGCACTAGCTCACTCTGACATAACATGTTAACACCAGCCTAGCTTCCAATGGTAAGCTGACCTCACCCATCATGGGACTGCTAGGTCTCAATACTCGTAATCAAGTAGGAAACCAAGACTGACTTGCGCTGCTGACTCATTAAAAATATATATTTTTTCTTATTGGTTGAAGGAAGACCAGGGGCTTCTTGAGGTGAGAAGCTACATTTTATCCATTTTTGTATTCCTAACATCTACTACTGAGGCCAGTCCAAAGCAGAGGCTCAGAAATGTCTTTCAGAATCAAACTGAACAACTTTCTCTCAAGCTCTTAATCCTAGTCTATTGTCTTTTCCATCATAAGATGACCTCCCTTCTAACTTCAGGGAGGAAATCAATGATGGTGACACCGAGCAAGACCCTTTGGGACCCCTTGGCTATATGAGCCCCAACACCACAGTGTTCCTTGTCTCTTGAAGCAAAAGGCTTTGCTTTACACCTCCCCTGAGTCTCAAATGATCAGGAGTTAATGATCAGGAAAATGTGAATATACAGAAACAAAATATAGTTGTTGAGTCGGGAAACTAGCAACAGTTCAGACAATAGATGAGCCACATAGCAGAGCCACAGGACCTTTAGTTCCTCCCTGAAGGACATAGATAACAAAGTTTGACACATATTCCTCAGTTGTTTTTACAGAAACCAGACTCCCACCAGATGGAAACTGCTGACCACAACCACAAAGACCCCAGACCGACTGGGATTAGAAGACTGATGATGTTGACTCCTGAAACATCATCCTGTTACCTCACCACCAAACAAGCAGAAGAATGTTCATGAGCTAATCAGGCATCCTGCAACCCACACCCCTATCGTTGCCTTTAAAAACCCTTCCTTGAAGGCCACAGGGGAGTTCTGATCTTTTGAGCAGTAGCTGCCTGTTTTCCTTGTCTGGTGCCTGCAGTAAACACTGTATTTCCTTCACCACAACCCAGTGTCAATAGATTGGCTTTGCTGTGTATTGAACCAGTGGACCCGAGTTCAGTTTGGTAACAATGGGAAAAGATACACACACCTCCAACCACCTCCTCTCACCCTCTAGGAGGGCGGTTTTCCCAAAGCTCCTTGGCCCTCTGTTCCCTCAGTTCACTTCTCACCAGCCCCCTTCCATCCAGTCTCTTTGCCTAGTTATCACAATACAATTGTAACAAGCCTCATCTCAATGGGGTTTCCAAGACCCTCCAAAATGTGATTTTATGCTCTCCTTATCCCATCTCATTTCTTGATGCTCTCCAGTCTGGTCAGGTCATTTCCCCACAAACTCTCAATAGACCCATATACCTGCAGCTTGGGATACCTGTTTCCTCTTCGAGTTTCACTTTTCACACTCTATTCTTGATAGCACTGGCATAATGCAAATCCTGATGGAGAAGGATTTAGATGAACTTTTTAATTACAGCCAGTATTTTTTTTAAAAGATTTCACTAAGCCCTTTCAGTCCTAATTTTTTAATCATTAAGGAGGGTGAACCAAAAAAGTGATCAAGAAAATTCCAATCCCCTCTTTATTTTATGGCTTTCAAATCCTTCTCTCAACTCTTGCTCTTCACCCATCAAATGGACATGCGTGTGTGCACACATGCGCACACACACACAGAGCAGCAGCTTCTTCAGGTAGAAGCCCCCAGGGAGGATGGGATTACTCAGAGTTGTAAGAATCGGGACCCACAACTTCTGTTTTCCCCAGCTCTGACTCAACTGCTGTTGGGCTATTCTTACCTTTATAAGACAGAATGGGAAACAGAGTCATTAGAAATTAGAAGAAAGCAATTGGAGAATTGGAATTCTTAGGAAACTATGGAAGAGTGACTCCAGTAACTCCATAGGTTAGTACCATTAAGTGACTAGTGGGGAAGGAGCTGTCAGATCTTTAGATTTTGGAGGAAAGACTTTTACCAGTTTTGTTAGTATTGTTATTTGTGACACTTTGGGGTTGAGGCAATAATTTTCCTTCCAAATTTCCATAAATGTATGGAACCAGGTTTCAGTTTGTAAAAAACAGAATTTCTGGCTAAGCCAGAGAGAGAAGAATTGTATTTGAAACAGCTTATTAAGGGTTTTCAACTTTATCAGAATAAGTAGACTGATTGGGACCAGTCTACTTATTCTGATAAAGTTGAAAACAGGACAAGGGCTAATGATCTCTCTGCAGGCATGATGATCTCTCTAATCATATGTGGTAATTTTGTGTGTCCACTTTGCTATGCCATCGCACCTAGATATTTCTGTGAAAGTATTATTTTAAATTACGTTAACCTTTAAATCAGCAGACTCTGAGTAAAAGCAGGTTATCCTCCATAATGTAGGTGGGTCTCATGCAAGCAGGTGAAGACATAAATAGAAGAAAATTGACTTAGAAAAGGGAATTCTGTGAGGCATATTGACTGCAGACTTAAGGTGCAATGTTTCCTTTTCCCCATGTCTCTAGCCTGCCAGTCCACCCTGCAGCTATTGAACTTGCTAGCCTCTACAATCATGTGTGTGTGAACCAATTCCTTAAAATAAATCTCTCTCATAGATAGATAGATCAATCTCCTATGGGCTCAGTTTCTCTGGAGAATTCTGATAATATACTATCTTACATAAGCTTAGAAACTTCCCTGAAGTTCATAACATCTCAACACTGACTCTTCTCTTATTCTACCTTTATAGGCAGATCATTCGAATACCTTTATCTCCCTCAGAGAAAAATTATAGGCATTATCTGTAGGCAAAGAGAAAAAAAGAATATATAAAGTCAAACATAAAATTCATTTTGATAGGTACTAATTTTTGATTATATATTAAGTTTTGTGACAGATATTAAATATACAATTTCTTTGCATAAGATAATTTTAATACTCAAATAAAAAGAAGAAAAAGAAGGAGTAGGTGGAAGAGGAAAAAGGGGAAGAGAAGGAGGAGTGGAAGGAGAATGAGAAGAAGAAGAAGAAATAGAAATGAAATTATTAAAATGAGCAGAGGGTTTTTTTTTAAAAAAATCTAAAACAAAAAACAGCATCCGTTCAGGATGAATCAATAGACTGGCCAAACCCTTTTCTAGTAAAATGATATTTAGTTGTAAGAAAAGCAACCGCAATTTTTTTTTTCTTCTCTCTTTATTACATTTATTTGTGATTCGTAAATTGTCTATTTCAAAGTCTCATTTAAACTTTCTATGGTGAATCATTCCCATCACAGACTTTCTTAGTAATGGTAGTGAATCACTCTTTTAAAATGTTTTAAGTACTTAATGTTCCTTAGCATTCAACACTTAAATTTGTTATATGCTACTATGTATAAATGACACTATCATCATAAGATCATCATTTTCCATAGAATTGAATAAGCATTTAAATGAGGTATGAATGGATATTGTCTTATTTCTGACATTCCTGAAAATATATTGTTGACAAGATCAGGAAACAGACTAGTATTGCAGAAAAAGTCCTAAACTTAAAATGAAAAGACCTAGATCCTAGTGCCAGGGTCATCTTAGCAAAGCTATTTGATATTTCTGAATCACAGTCACGGCCTTGTTTTTAATACCCTACTATGAACATTATATGAGAGATTATTTCATGTGAGAGTGCTTAGTTCAGAGAGGGATTCATTCATACAGTGCAATTTAGGGATGTGTGGAAGTGATAATGTTTTACACAGTGAAAATGCATGATGAAAGGAGTGAGAGACTCAAGAGGACATTTAAGGGTCTTTCCCAGGAGCTCTAGGCTGAGAACAAGTGACTAAGTTGAAGAACTCAGTGAGCCCTCTTGGCTCACAAGAAGGACTCCAATTGGCCCATCCTGATTTCCCTGAACCCTAGGCTCTGGGAGAGATGTGGGAAGTATGGCCTTACTATGTGGCTGACCAGAATGAGAAGTCACCACTGGACAAGGCCAAGTGGCCTGAGGAGGTCCATATTCTCTAGGATGGCAGGTGGCAAATTTATCGCTTCAGGTGAGGGGGCTTCTGACCTGTAGAACCAAAATGTTCAGAAAGCTCACTTCCAGATATTGCAGAAATGTTGCCTAGTAAGGGGTCATCCTTGATATCAAGAAACTCATGTGTAGATAAAAATACACACTTTTCTGAATTGTTGGAAGGATAATGTACTTAAAGGACCTAGAAGAGTGTTTAGTATGTAACAGGTCTTCACTAAATGACAGCTGCTCCCATTATTATCATCATCAAATGGGAAAAGAAGGTAAAGGAAATTTAAGCCCTTGGCAAAGGAAGGCCCTCTGTAGATTATTTCTGAATTATTCTAGAAAGGATTAAAAAACACTCAGTTTTCTCTGAATGAGCAGAATTAATCATAAACCTGATAAAGCACAGAGGATTCACCTGAATCATCTGAATAATAACGGGGGGTAGAGTGGGGAAGCCTTGAGATTGAGGTTTCCAGAGCTACCAAGGGGTAGGAACTAATGACTCCCCACATCACATGTTCCCCTAGGGGGAGACCCCAGGGAGGGCATGTGTGCTCATAAAAATGAGTAGATCATCATGCTAAAGTATTTAATCTGCATATACTTATTCTCTAATTTGTCTTAAGTAGAAATACCAGGAACTGGAGAAGACTCTTGAGAGTCTCTTGTACTACAAGGAGATCAAACCAGTCAGTCCTAAAGAAAATCAACCCTGACTACTCATTGGAAGGACTGATGCTGAAGCTGAACCTCCAATACTTTGGCCACCTGATGTGAAGGGCTGACTCACTGAAAAAGACCCTGATGCTGGGAGAGACAGATGGCAGGAGGAGAAGGGGGTGACAGAGGATGAGACGGTTGGATGGCATCACCAGCTCAATGGACATGAATTTGAGCAAATTCCAGGAGACAGTGAAGGACAGGGAAACCTGGTACGCTGCAGTTCATGGGGTCACAAAGAGTTGGACATGACTTAGCGGCTGAACAACCACCAATGAATAAAGTCCCTTCAAATCTGATATCTGAACTTAGCACACTAATATTTTTACTTACTTTAATACTCATAATAATCTTAAAGGTCTGTAACCTTACTCCTATTTGATATGTGAGAAGGCAAGAGAGCAGAGAGCTGAAGTGACTTTTCCCAAATGACACTGAAAGCAGGGTTGAAATCCAGGGCAGTCGGTCCTCAAAACCCCTGCCCCTGGCTCCACACTCCTCATGGCAATTGCGCCCTCCCTTCCTTGATAGCATTCCTCTCTGTTTAGAAGAAAGCTTTATTCTGTAAGGAGCTTTGCAGTAACACTGTCCTGTGAACACTGACCTTAGTTTTTTGAAGTGGTTTCCTCATGAGTGCCGTTTACCATCATCACTTGAATAGCTTGTTGCTTCTCAAGAGTGGTGGTGAAGTTGGGTGATGGCACATAATCAAGCCGTCTCCACTTTCTTTGGCCACAAACCACTTGTACCACTCAACAGAAAAGAAGAAACAAAAGGAAATCAAGTATACAAAAAGGATACAAGTGTTAAATGCCCCAAATCAGAACTTCTTGGTTTACCTCACTGATGGACTCTCTTCTAAAACATGCGCTCTCTGTTTGCTGTTCTCTTTATAGATATCACACTTTTGAACACCAACTCACATTAAGGATATTTCCTCTATTTTAAATTGGACATTTTTTTTCTTCATTTGAAATAATGCATCTAAACTTAACACGATGTTAAGATATTTACTCTACATTTCTGCAACCCTGTGTGCTGTGAAAATGTAACTAAGCAGAAAGAAAACAGAATCTAGTGAAATTGGTAAGATTTATGTCCCTCCCAAAAATGAAGAAAAAAGTTAAATTTGGATTTTCACATTATTGTTTTCCATTAATTCTTGTTGCAACATTACAGAATTAGTTGGAAATAATGTGTCCTTTAAGCATTCTGTTACTTCAAACATGTTCATCTTTAAGTAGAAATTTTTCCAGTTAACCAAAATTAGGTCATACCAAACTTTCCAAAATACTGCATTTAAAATTTTGGTTGACTTTTGATGTCTCCCTAACATCTATTTACAAAATGAAGAATAATCCTTTTTATAAATTTCAATATTTTTTTTTTAAAAAAAACCTCCCACATCAACTATAGTTCCTGGTGCTTCCTCTACATGTTCATAAAAGAATTACTTTTTGAGAGAAACGTTCCAGGTAATCACCCACTCTCTTCTCTGATGGTTAGGAGTTGAACATTTTACAAACAAAAACATCACTTTTTCTTACTGTTATAAAACCTGGATTTTTAACATGAAGCCTCAAAGCAGCAGAGCACTGCTGGTAAAAGGTGAGATGCTAGACACCACCCTGTCATCTTTCATCTCAGTGACTGCCTACCACTTTTGTTCACTGATGCTGTACGTGCTATAGGTGTCCGCCTTCACAACTTTCCACTTGCGTGGAATTCCATCTGTTTAATCAAACCGAAACAAACTGTAGTGTCAAGGTCCTTGTACCTTAGAAGATTTCCTTCCTGATATACGATCTTGTTAACCCATTGCATCATTCAGAAGAATAAATACCCCAGCTCAGCACACAGGAAATGTAGCAAAAAAAAAGGAAATAGAGAATATTAAGATATATACATATATTAATATGTATCACACATACACAAACACAGAATATGTGGTCTATGTAACACATATAACACATATATTAAACATATATAATTATATATGACATGTGCACTTAAAATTATAAACCCTGTTAATTACATTTGGATTTTTCCTCATTTTTTCAAAGAAAAGAATAAATTACAATATAATCCTAAATTTGTGGTAGGATTGTGTAGCGGAAAAAATATGAAGAAGGATTCCAAATTCACTCACGGTAGACTTCCATGTACCAAGAAAATGCAGCTTCTTTGTGTCTCTACAGTTAATTTCATCTTTCTTATGAGTTCCCATCCTGCTGGATGGAGGCGGCATTTAAATGCATCAATAAATAACTGATCATCTCTGTCTAAATTTCAATCTATTCAACTATGATATAATATGATACCATGAGTCAGAGAGGGTTCAAATGGCTTCTTTTGGGTGATTCAGTTGTTCATTTCATGCTCAGACATTCAGAATTCTCCTTCTATCCATGTGGGACAGAGGCTCGGTGAATGAGGGGCTTTGCTACGCTCTCTGTGGCATCCCTGGCCACATGCTGGTTGGTGTTCTCTGCGCTCTGGCTGTTCTGTTTCTGCCCCAGGCATGCAGCTGCTGCTGCTGCTGCTGCTAAGCCTCTTCAGTCGTGTCCGACTCTGTGTGACCCCATAGACAGAAGCCCACCAGGCTCCCCCATCCCTGGGATTCTCCAGGCAAGAACACTGGAGTGGGTTGCCATTTCCTTCTCCAATGTGTGAAAGTGAAAAGTGAAAGTGAAGTCGCTCAGTCGTGTCCAACCCTTAGCGACCCCACAGACTGCGGCCTACCAGGCTCCTCCATCCATGGGATTTTCTAGCTGGCCGCTCCTAAAGTCTGGGGCTAGTATGACTGGCTTGTGTTCTCTCAGTTTGGCCTGAGGCCAAGGTTCCTCTCTGGTGACTTGGCCCCTGGAGGTTGTCTGCAACCTGGCTTCAGATCCACTTGCTCTACCTGGGGATTTCTGCCAAGTTGGTCAACGTACAATTGCTTCTGCTGCAGTCCTCATCCTGCCAGCAGGAACCCACGAACTCTCTGCATCGTCTGAGCGCCAAGCGCGGCTCCAGAGGGTGAGCTTGGATTCTTCCTGAGTGTGTGGTGGCCCCATGTGCCCTGCAGGCCAGTCTCTCCCACATTCACAAATAGGAGTAAGGCTGCTCAGCTTATCCAGCAGATCCGTCTGCCCTCCAGAGCCTGCAAGCCAAGGGGAGGAGGCCGGGGCTCTCTCCTTCCTCTTCTCCCTCCCTAACCCCTCACCAGTTCTTTCCACACTCTTCCACCTTTCTAATCCACCCTTCCACCAGCTTTCTAATCCTCCTTCCTTACACCAAACCTCAAGACCAAGTTACCTGATCAGGTTCTTCCCATGTTAATAGGACAAATAGGAATTTAGAAAAATTATTCTTTGTTTTCAATGAAATCAGGTTTTATTGTCTCCAGCAAAAAAAAAAAAAAAAACCAACAAAACACAAAAATCCTATTTTGGTTTTCAGAAGCCAAATAGTGAATCTTTTTCTTTGCACTCCTGCCACAAAATGTTCCAATACACCCCCACCACCTCCTACCTTCCCTTCTCTGCAGATCCTAAACAGGAAAGTTCAGTAATAATATTTCCAAAATCTGTTATCCTCACTCCACATGCAAAAATAATGCAATTTCAAGGGTCTCTTGGGTCAATAAATCAATAAAAGAATCACATTTTATAAGTGAGTCTTAAATTGGAAAGATCTTTATTTATGGTTACAAACTCATCTCAGCATTTACGTTTCAGCAGTTAAGAGACTTTTGAAAACTTGACATCTGATGAAACTGTTTTTCACCTTATTTTATAGGATTATTTCCTCTTTCATTTCTTGTTTGGGCATCCTAAAACAGTTTAATGACTCTATCCATATTAATAAAATATGAGATAGAGTTCTTTTTTAAAAAAGTCTTCAAAATACTTCGATACACCATACTATATTTGGGATATTACCTCAGACTTTATCACTGAAACAAGATTTTTGAATTCATTCTTTTGAACCCTATGAGGCTTTAAGTAAGTACATAAGACTCTATAATTCCTATATTAGAAACAAAACTTTTATTTGATTTTTTATACAATACTCAACTCAGGAATTTTTAAAAGAGTTCCAAAAAGTCCCCTGAATTACATGCAATATTTTAATCTACATTTTAATGGGAGAAAAATAATAACTTTCATCAATTCATCAAAAGGGATTTTGATTTTCAATGGGTTTAGAATTTCCTCCATGCATTATGCTTACTAATATTGAGTGGCCAAAATCAATTAGTTGAGACAAACTGAATATAAAATGACAAACTGCACTTTGCAATAAAATAAGTCGGTCGAAAAGTTCTCATTATGAATAAATTATTAATTTGTTAAAGGTAAATAACTGTGTTCCTTCACACAAGATGTAAGATCAGGGGCTTTCCTTGTGGTCCAGTGGCTGAGATTCTGCACTCTCAGTGTAAGGGGCCTGGGTTTGATCCCTGGTGGAACTAGATCCCACATGTTGCAACTAAGAGCTCGCATGCAGCAACTAAGACATGGCACAGCCAAATAAACAGTTTAAAAAATTTTTTTTAAAGATATAAAATCAAATGATGGGAATCCCACCTTCTCTAACCCTTTTTTTGGGTCTACTGGACAGAGTGCAGATTCCTTAGCATGACACAAAATGTCATTTACAATCTGACTCTGCCCGAGCTTTTCAGCTTTGCTGTGTCCCTTTGCAAATCTTTCCCTGGTAGCTCAGATGGTAAAGAATCTGCTTGCAATGCAGGAGACCTGGGTTCGATACCTGGGTTAGGAAGATCCCCTGGAGAAGAGATTGGCAATCCACTCCAGTATTCTTGCCTGGAGAATTCCATGGACAGACCATGGGATTGCTAAGAGTCGGACATGACTGAGCCAACTAACACACTTTGCCCTTACTCTGCGTCTCAGCCAAACCCAATTATTCACTTTCCTCTGTGTCTATCATGCATTTCCAAGCCTCTCTGTTCAAAACCTCCCGTGTGGCAAACTCTTACCTATACTGAAATGTCTCTTTCCTGTCCCTCAGTCACCATCTTAGCACTCTGCACAGCTCCCTCCTATACAGGTAAACACACTACACTGCAATGGTTAGTTTCATGTCCTTACCCACTATGAATTGAATAGAGACTAGCTTGATGGTTGGGATAGTATCATATGTATCCCATATCCACAGGACTGAGCCAGAGGACAGACTCAATAGATACTGGTTGAATTAATAATTAAATAAGAGGGTTCAAGAGAGTTAATAATGGACCCTGACAGAGGACAATGGGAGGCAGCTCAAGGAGACATGAATTTTACCGTGTTCTCATGCAACTATCTAGAATGATACCTTGTTGTCCCAGCAAACATCTTCACACATCAGTTGAGAATAGGGACAAGTTACAGCAGCTCAGGCCTCATGTCAGAGAGGGTGCGCCCTTCCACAAGGAGGCCTGGGTTACATCCGGGCTCCCGGGGGCCTCCTCTCCCACCCTCTGATGCCTTAGCCTGTACTACTCTCATTCCTCTTCTTCCTGCTCCCACCACTTTCCCTGTCATTACAACAGAGTCTACTCCCACTATGCACATCCCTTTTCACAAACAGGCTGATGCAGAGGACCAGAGTCTAGATGATTTCAGGTAGGCTGGGTAGTTGTGAGCACTGTTTGATCAGCAAGTGTTATGCACCTGCATTTAGGAGTTCACAGAAAAAACATATCAACCTCAATAATCTAAGGTAAGGTGCCTGGATAAACCCAGACTGAAACAAGGTCTTCTAACTGATTATACATTGGAGCTCATATTTCAAGATGGGGTGAAGATAGATGATGGTGTCCTTAGTATAACCCAGTTTTAATAAAAATGTTTCATTGCTCTAACAATAATGAATGGACAGTAAAAAATTAAAGGCTATAAAATGAAGCACAAATATATCCTTCCCTACTCTAGCCCCAAGATTCCCATTCCTACTCTCCCAAGGTAACTACCAGGAAAAATTTCTTGTGTATCCTTCCAGGAATGTCCTTAGTATGTACACATGTATACATATACACAACATGTATTATATAAAAATACTATATAAGTATCACAACTAGAAATATGCATTATATAAATATACATTTATGCACAAATTATAAGACCATTAAAATGTAAAACATAAAATCATACCTACATATGTATGTGTACACACATATATAAATAATTCTCTATAAAATCTATGCAAATACACATAAGAACATATGCATACATACATCGAGTCAACCATGGACCCAGCACTGGATATGAAAGGGGCATGGCTGGTAGTGGAACTTGGTGACATTATTATTATTTCTGATGGTATGCCAAATTTACTAAAGTGAATCAGGCAGCATTTTTTTTGTTGTTGGTACAGAAGATAGCTGTTCAGTGCCTGACCTCCTGCTGGGCCTGGGCACATCTGGTCAGAGTCCTCTTCCCTAGGAAGATTGGTTCGTGGATCCTCTTATTGAGGGACTCTCAGTGCTTCATTGTGGCAGCAACTGCTTGTGACCAGCTGAGCTCTGAGACTGACCTGCTGGTTGCTTTGAAACACACACATCCAGGTGTTCAGTAGGGTCATCTAGACTGGTTCTTGACTGTTCATTGACTCCACCTGGCTTCCGTGCCAGTGCCTGCAGGGTAAAGACCATGTGCCAATCATCTTTGTTAACCCAGGACAGACCCCATACCTTAAAGAGCATTTGTCAAACAGATCTGAAGCTGTAACAGGCATTTAACACAACATCTCACTTGTGGCGTCTCCAAAGAGCCCCACGGCCTTTCTACTGAATAGTTATCAGGAGCATCCTTTAGACACCATCTGGAAGTGGTCCTTTGCCTTGCGTGCCTCTGGCTTCCTCTTCTATCCTCATACTGCTGTCAAACCAGCAAACTGAAGCAAGCCATTCAACGTGATTGCTATGCTTTGCAGCTGAGGTTTTTAGGGGCAGGGAAGCAATTGTTTTATGTTCTGAAATACTCATGCAGAGTTCCAGTAATCTTTGTTCTATTGGGGAAGAAACAGCCTAGTGTCTCTTAGGCAGCATGCAGTGAAAAAAGAGAATAAAACAATGGAGAACAACAACAAAATGGAAAGCAAAATAAAAGACCATGAACTTCAACTCTGTAAACTCATATATACTACGCTATGCTATGTTGCCTCAGTCGCGTCTGACTCTTTGCGACCATGTGGACTGTAGCCCACCAGGCTCCTCTGTCCAGGGGGCTCTCCAGGCAAGAATACTGGAATGGGTTGCCATGCCCTTCTCCAGGGAATCTTACCGACCCAGGGATCGAACCCATGTCTCATTATGTCTGGCGCTAGCAGGAGGGTTCTTTACCACTAGCACCACCTGGGAAGCCCTATAAACTCATATGCTCATATTCTTTAATGGTATAGTTGTGGAAGCAGTAAGGTGTGACTGTGTGTGTCAGTTGCTCAGTCATGTCCGACTCTGCGACCCCATGGACTGTAGCCCACTAAGCTCCTCTATCCAAGGGATTCTCTAGGCAAGAGTACTGAAGTGGGTTGCCACTTCCTTCTCCAGGGAAGGTGTGACTGGAACACACCAGATGGAAACCTGGATTCAGTCCCAGCTCTGTCATGGAGTTGTGAGGCGTAAGGCAGAACTGCTCCAGGCCTCAGCCTCTTCCCTGGGGGGACAGGTTAACTGGAAAAGAGGAGATAAAGTTGACACTATAGTGGTGTTGTCCCTCTGATGAAGTTCCAAGTGGAAGAATTATTATACTTATCAAATATGTAGAGAAAGAACACAGAAGTTACAGAGATATGGATTTTGACTCAGTTTAAGGAAGAACTTTCTAGTATAAACTTCCCCAAATGGAATGGGCCACTTTGTTAGGTGACAAATTCTTTTGTCCTGGAAGGATTTGAACTGTTCTGGATAGTAGAGTGTATTAGTGTATTTAAAGCTCCCTGATGTCTCTTAAGAATACGATTCTATGTCTAGTTGACCTCTAAGGCAGCATTGTCCAATCAAACTTTCTGTGGTGATGGAATGTGCTTTATCTGGGTTGTTCAAAATGGTATCACCAGTCACATGTGCCTCCTGAACACTTGAAATGTGGTTAGTAGGACAGAGAGGAAGAATTTTTAATTGAATTCACATCTAGTTAGTTTCAATTTTAAAAGTCACCTGTGGCTGATGGCTACCAAATTAGCCTAGCTCTAAAATCCTATGCTATTTTTCTAGCTCCCACCACTGACTATTACATTATTATCACATACTCTCTCCTGAACACTTGAGGTATAATTGCTCTATTTAGGACATGGCCTTGCTGTAGAAAAAATTAACTTCTGAGAAAGTAGTAGAACCCATTTAAAAACATGGAAGTGGATAAAGAATAAGAGTAGAGCGCAAATAAACTACTGCCAAACTGGAAAGTGCGCTCAGCCAGAGAATGTACTGCAGAGCCACAATAAAAACCGCTGGTGTTTCTAAGAAGCGTAAAGGTGCGAACACCCCCCTATTGTGGGGGTGGGAGGGAAACAGCTCTCAGCTCAGTCTCCCACCATTGTGCGGCTGCGCTGAAGATGCTCCTTCCTGCAGGGCACGCTCGCTGGGCTGCCAGTCTTTCTCCTATACTTTTTAAGAGTGATAGAGATTTAGAACAAGGTGATAAAACAACCTCAGGCTTCATGTTACTTCACCAGAAAGAGGAAGTTGTTTGAATTAGAATTTATCATTTCAGATCAGGAAGAGGCTTTGGAGATTATATAATCTAGTCTCTGTGTTTTACAGAGAAGAAAACCAAAGCCCGAAGCCCAGAAAAAGTCTTGTGACTTGCCAAGGTCATGTGGTTATTTAACAGTCGAATATTTCATTTGTGTAAAAAAATTCATATGTAGTACATAACAAATAGTTACCTATCTAAAATGTAACCATTTTCTTAAACACAAACCAGCAAACAAACAAACAAACAAACCCAGAAATAGTGCTTTCCAAGAGCTTACTAGAGCTGAAGGAGCATCAAGGGGGTCATCAACAGCTTTCCCATGGAATGTTCAATCCTCCAGTGTTTCTCGAGAGTGTGACAGAGGCCTTCATTGGAGACCTGGTTGAAAGACAGGACTGAAATTCTGCTCAAATTCTCTAAGACTGCACCTCCCCAAACTTGGTCCAGACAAAAGCTGCAATGTTCTCAGGGTGTGCGCTGGGGGGCCATATTCTCTCCAGTCAAAGCTCTGCAGCAGTTCCCAAGAAGAAATTCTTCCCCATCTTGGTTCTTCGAACATCCTTGTGTGTCTGTTCCCTAAGAATGGCAATGGCAAAGTCTAAACAAACAAGTTCTATTTTCAATGTGTCTTCCTGAAAACCAAACTTCACCCACATGAAACTAGCTAGCATGTTTCAAATGCTGAAGGCTTCTAGGTACTTTCTGAGCTTGCTCTGACTCATGTCTTACATATTTACCTTGATTAAAAATAAAATAAAGCAGAGAAATGAGGGCTCTCTTTCAATGTAAACCATTTGATTTTTCCCACATCCTCAACTTTTCTTCATTACTGGATACAATTTTTTTTTCTTAACCTTGAAATAAGTATATAATTCAGATAACTAATATTTTGAAAGATTCCTTATGGAGTATTTAGACATTAGAATTTCAGGAATTTAATAAGTACTGTCATATCAAGTACTATGTCACAGTCAAGCTATGATCTAATCAGACTGCTTTTCATAATGACGAGCAGTTTTTCATGATGTCACTTATGCATACAAAAACCATTACCCATTAAAAAAAAACATAATTGGCTTCCTACTGGTATCTTTTTGGATTAAATACGACCATCAGAGTCTGGCAGTCCATTATTAATTCCTATCAAACTACATCTTTAAAACACCCCCAGCGCTACTCTGACACATTCCCCTTTTTCAGCCAGGCGCTTCTCCTCCTCATACCCACTCCTTCAGGTTCTTTTCATTATCTTCTTCATGCCTTCTTTGCATAGCATCCCATATCTCATTCCCTCCACTCAGAACCTCCTCCAAAAATGGGTTTAAAGCAACTTCTCTTTTAGAAGTCTTCCCATCTAAACCCATAAAAAACTTGTGTTCTATCACTTGCCTACTCAAAGTCATGGCATGTTTTGTTCTGTTTTGCATTACCTCTGTGCACGAAGCGGTAAACCTATAGAATCAGAGATGGAATTGAGGGCAGACCATGCAGTTATCTACTGGCTTTACCCCCATCCTTCTTCAGATAAGGACTAGGGTTCAGATTGCCCAAGTGATAGGGCCAAGATCACAGGATTTGAAGCCACATCTCCAAGACTGCTCATTTCACCATACCACATTGCCTTTTAGTTTCAGGTCTGTGTCATACAAAAAACTGAGAAAAGTGTAAGTAGTGTTATACAATACATAAAGTAAAATGTATAACTGCACTAGAGTGATGATTATGTTTCTGTTGCTAAAAATTACGGCTGTGGCAGACACGTCTGGACCACGATGCAACCATAAGACTGAGCTGTGATGAATGGAATGGTCATGTATGAACGTGAGAGTTGGACCATAAAGAAGGCTGAGCACTGAAGAACTGGTGCTTTTGAACCATGGGGCCGGAAAAGACTCTTGAGAGTCCCTTGAACAGCAAGGAGATCACACCAGTCAATACGAAAGGAAATAAACCCTGAATATTCATGGAAGGACTGATGCTGAAGCTCCAATACTTTGGCCAACTGATGTGAACAGCCGACTCATCGGAAAACACCCTGAAGCTGGGAAAGACTGGGGAAAGGGGCGACAGAGGATGAGATGGTTAGATAGTATCACTGACTCAGTGGCCATGAGTCTGAGCAAATGTGGGGAGATGGTGAAGGACAGGGAAACCTGGCGTGCTGCAGTTCATGGGGTCATGGAGTCAGACATGACTTAGCAACTGAACAAGAACAGCAGCAATGAAATGGGTGTATGTACGCAGCTCTAGGCCTGGCCCATGAAAACTTCCTTGCATACCTTCATGCCCTCTCCTCTTGCTCTGCTGGTGGATATTGGTGACCTTGGAGGCCAGAGTTGAAGATGGTGGCGAAATGAGATGGAAGGCCTTGGTAAGGATTCACCACTTCGATGAGAGTTGCTGGTGGTCTGGAGCATCCATTTAGCCTGTGATGTGAGCAAGGTACAGTGATGTTAATGGGAGACTATGTTAAGCCACTTAAATTTTGGCTAGCATTTGCCCAAACAGATATATTTGTGTTACTTAATCCTTACCAGATCCCTGTGAATTAGATATTACCTGCATTTTACAAACGGAAAATGAAGAATGAAAGTGGTTATACTTCTTGCATGAAGCACAATCAAGATTTGAACTCGGGTCTACCTGACTCCATATGATTTACTTTTTTTTTTTTTTAATGAATGCAGAGGTTCCTGTGATGAACTTTCAACTTAAGAACTTCTGTAGATATAAAACATCTTACGCGTCAGCTCTGCCCAGCACCAACAGATGGCAGTAGTGGCTGCCAGGAGACTGTCATTTTGAATTTATGAACAAGTGGATTTTAGGAATATCATAAAATGAAATATAACTCATATGTGCATAGAGGGATTTTAAAAGTCCTGCTGCCTTTTCTTTGGTGAAGGATAATTTTACCTTGTGGAAAATTATCATTGCAAGTAATTTAAATTCATGGGCCTACTAATTCTCTCCTCTGAAAATGAGGAAGCCAGTCTAGAACCATTTGATAGTCAATATGTTCCCTTCATATTCTGCACATGTGAGAAAATACAAAGAGCTGACCCTGTAAACAAATGTTAAGCATACAGTTCACACTGGGCTGTCGCTCCCTTGCTGAAGGAGACGGGCTGGGTGTTAAATTATGTTCTGTGATTGCTCCCAACCGTGGGTAAACCAGGCTACAACAAATGCTAAATTCAAACTCTGTTTATGTATATAAATTTATCATTAAAATTGAGAAAAAGGAATCACATACACAGACACTCAAAACCTAGCAAGCAATGTGAAGGATGTGTTATAAAGAATGAGGCAGAGGCAGTAGAGCTAAATGGTTGACAAAATAAGCTTTCCATCATGACAGTCCTTGTGAAAAAGCCCTCTCTGCCACCCACTACAGTGTGGGCCTTAGGTAAGTTTCCTAGTCTTCCAGAGCCTCATTCACCCCATCTATAAAAAGGAGGGAGGGTAATAAATGTATATCATAAGTCATTGTGAGGATTAAACACAGTATGAGTTAGAGGGCCTGGGGATGGGATGGTGAGGATGGTGGGAATGACATACATGGGATTACATAAAATGCTTTCAATTGGCAATAAAATCATAAATAGCAATTGTATGTTAACTATTTTTTCTCACTTAGCATATTAACCCAAGAGATTTTCCGGTGTTTGTGCAGTTTGAATTTCCTAGATCATCATACCTTTCTCAAGACAGAATTCACATTTGTTTATTCTCCAGAATGCCTGGTTTATGGGCACAGTAGGAGTGTAAATCAGTCTGTGCTTCTTGAATAAGGGAATTATAACACTCTCCTTGCACTGTCTCTAAGTGTTCAATTTCAGATTGTCACGGAACATTTTTAATAGCACCATGGCTGGCCACAGAGAAGAGGAAGAGAGAGTCTGTTTAGCAGGATGCCTACTGTGTGCTATAAAACTGCAGAACTATATGAGTTCATCTGTATCACTTGTTTAGATTCTACATGTAAGTGATATCATATGATATTTATATGCAAAACAGAAATAGACCCACAGACATAGAAAGCAAACTTATGGTTATCAAAGGGGGAAAAGGGTGAGGGATAAAATAAGAGTTTAGAATTAACATATATACACTACTATACATAAAACAGGTAACCAACAAGGACACAGCACAGAGAATTATAATCAGTATCTTATAATAATCTATAAAGGAAAATAATCCAAAAAATAATATACATATATTATATATTATTTTATATTATAACAGGTACAAAATTTGAAACTAACACAACATTGTAAATCAACTATACTTAATTTAAAATAAAACAACTATACAACTATAGACTTAGAGAACTGTCCTGAATACTCTGGTAACCACTCAATATATATGGCTATTTAAATTTAATTAAAAGTAAATACAACTAAAAACACACTTCCTCACACTAATGTGAGTCGCTCAGTCATGTCTGACTCTTTACAACACCATGGACTGTATGTAGCCCGCCAGTCTCCTCTGTTCATGGGATTTCCCTGGCAAGAAGATTGAAGTGGCTTGCCATTTCCTTCTCTAGGGGATCTTCCCGACCCAGGGATTGAACTCAGGTCTCCTGCATTGCAGGCAGATTCTTTACCATTTGAGCCACCAGGGAAGCCCACTAACCACATTTCAAATGCTCAACAGCCACGAGTGGTGAGTGGTTACCCTACTGAACAGCACAGATATAGAATATTTTCCGCACTGAAGAGCGTTCTACTGGTGACGCTGCTCTAGAAATTTGCAGACAGTCCCTGAAAGCTGAAGAGAGAGAACTTTGAGAGTCAGGGCCTCCTGGCTGTTATATTAGTCAGGGCAATAATCAAAATGGGCTAAATGATTCACAAGCTGGAATCAAGATTGCCAGGAGAAAATATCAACAACCTCAGATATGCAGATGATACCACTTTAATGGCAGAAAGGGAAGAGGAACTAAAGAAGCCTCTTAATTTAGGGTCTAAGTGGAGAATGAAAAAGCTGGCTTGAAAGTCAATATTCAAAAAACTAGATATCATGGCATCCAGTCCCATCACTTCATGCAAACAGATAGGGAAAAATGGAAACAGTGACAGATTTTATTTTCTTGGACTCCAAACTTACTGCAGATGGTGACAGCAGCCATGAAATTAAAAGATACTTGCTCCTTGGAAGAAAAGCTATGACATACCTAGAAAGCATATTAAAAAGCAATTACATTGCTGACAAAGGTTTGTATAGTCAAAGCTATGGTTTTTCCAGTAGTCAAGTATGGATGTGAAAGTTGGACCATAAAGCAGGCTGAGCACCAAAGAACTGATGCTTTCACACTGTGGTGTTGGAGAAGACTCTTGAGAGTCCCTTGGACAGCAAGGAGATCAAACCAGTCAATCCTAAAGGATATCAACCCTGAACATTCATTGGAAGGACTGATGCTAAAGCTGACCCCAATACTTTGGTCACCTGATGCGAAGAGTTGACTCAGTGAAAAAGACCCTGATGCTGGGAAAGATTGAGGGCAAGAGGAGAAGAGGGTGACAGAGGATGAGATGGTAGGATGGCATCACTGATTCAACAGATATGAGTTTGAGAAAACTCAGGGAGATAGTAAAGGACAGGGAAGCCAGCCACAACTTAGCAACTGAAAAGCAACAATATACACATGTGTACATATATACACACATATATATAATGGAATGTTACTCACAAAAGAATGAAATACAGTCATTTGCAGGAATGTGGATGGACCTAGAGAATATTATGCTTATTGAAATAAGTCAGAGAAAAACAAATACTGGATAATATTTATATGTGGAATGTAAAGAAAATAATACAAATGAAGGTGTTTAAGACTCTGAGCTGCCATTGCAGGGGACATGAATTTGATCCCTGGCACAGCCACAAAATAGAAGCCCCCTCACCAATTTATTTTTTAAGATTGGCTCAAAAAACGATCCCATAAGGTGAAGCCAAGTAGGCTGTTGCTGCTATCTTCTTTGATCAGAATTTTATTATGTGCATCTATGTAAACCTCTGGGGCTTTCCTGATGGCTCAGTGGTAAAGACTCACTTGCCAATGCAGGCGACAGAGTTTGATCCTTGGATAGGCAAGAACCCCTGGAGAAGGAAATGGCAACCCACTCCACTATTCTTGCCTGGGAAATCCCATGGACAGAGGAGCCTAGCAGGCTACAGTCCATGGAGTCGCAAAGAATTGGACATAACTGAGTGACTAAACTCAGAGACAACAACATACTAACCTCTGTCTTTTCAGACATTCCTTGCATTCTGTAAAAAAAAGGGAACCCAAGAGCCATCCTGAAAGCAATGAATCCTCTCCTAGAGGGGAAGAATGCGGAAGAGAGAATAAGCGTGTCAATGTCACAAGTACAAATAAGCAAACAAGTTCCTTGCAATTTATTTTTTCATAGTCATGCTCAGCAAAGAAAGCAGTCTCAGGAGTCAGCCTGGTTCAGGTGAGTCCACTTAGTATCTGTGTGACACCAGGAATACTGGGGAGCGCTTCTCCACCTCAGTTTAGTCATTTGCAAAATCTACTGACATCTACTGACTTGTGAAAAGATTTAATGCGCTAAGGTACATAAGGCACCTCACCCAGTGCCAACCATGTTGCCAGGGTTCAATAACTATTAAAGTTTATGATATCTAAATTACGGGAGATTCATTACACAAAAGGTAACTGACTTCAGATGCTAGTCCTTGAGTATCCCTCCTGAAATATGCTCTGTTTGCCTCTTTATATTTCAAGACAGTTTCTTTCATTGTTAGGACAACAAGGTGGCCATGATGTTGGTGTGACATTGACCAACACCTATCACCCCTAGACACAAAAGACAGAATCACTCTAATTCTGATTTATATCATGTCATATGTGAGTAAGACGACTCTTACTACCAAATCATTTTTGTATCTTTCTGTACACTTGTTTTTGATTCTGAACAGCTGACCCCTGAATAATCTGGGATTTAGAAGTGTCAACTGTCTCTCCAGAGGAAAACAGCATATGAATTCAGTCAGCCCTCTGTATCTAGAGGAACCCATCCATGAGTTCGACCAACCGTGGTACATGTAGTACTGTAGTACATATTTATTGAAAAAAAATCCAACCTATAAGTGATCCACACAGTTCAAACCTATATTACTGTTCAAAGACCAACTGTACATATAACAAAGCTCATACATAACTGCTGAATCTCAGTATTTACTATGAGCATTCAATCCAACTCCACAACTAGTTTTTGAGCCCCTAATATGTGCCACAATTCTAGGTACTTTGGTTGTATCCGTATACACAAAGCCAAAGATACCAGCTCCACAAAGTTTACATTCTAGTGGGAGGATACAAAAAATTAACAACAGGTTTATTGTAAGTAAGTTATGTAAGCTATTAAAAAGTGATAACTACAATTTTAAAAAAAGCAGAGTAAGATGTATCAGAAGTGAGGAAATAGGCAGAAGTTTGCTATTTAATAAGGCTGTCAGTGTCGCCTCACAGAGAAGGTAAGATTTGCACAAAAATTTGAAGAAGTGAGGAAGGCGGTCAAGCGCTCCAAGCAAAGGGACCAGTTAGTGCAAAAGCCCTGGGGAGGCAGTGTGTCTGCATATTCAATGAACAGCAAGAAGGCCAACCTATCTGGAGAGTGAAAGAGATCTGACTTGAGAGATGTGCTGTGCTTAAGTCACTCAGCACACGGAGTCACTTTTTCAATCTTTGCGACCACATGCACTGCAGCCCACCAGGCTCCTCTGTCCACGGGATTCTCCAGGCCAGAATACTGGACTAGGTTGCAATGCCCTTCTCCAGGGAATCTTCCTAACCCAGGGATCAAACCCAGGTCTCCCACATTGTAGGTGTATTCTTTACCACCTGAGCCAGCAGGGAAAGTGGGAATCATTTGATTTTCTGGCAAATGCAAAGACTTTAGCTTTACCCTGAGGGAAAACCAAGCCATGGGGAATTTGAGCAGAGGAGTGACATAATCTGACATAGTTACAAAGTATTCCTTTGATTACTGAGTGTTATGAATAACTGCAGGAGGAGAGGGTGGAAGCAGGGATCCCATGCAGAGGGATGTTGTAATGGTCCAGGGAGACGTGATGTGAGCTTGGACAGGATGGCAGCGGTGGGGATGAAGAGAAGTGGGCAGATAATACAAAGACTTTACCTTTCTCAGAGGTAGTGCATGTGTGCTTAGTCATGCTCAACTCTTTATGACTTCATGGACTGTAGCCCGCCAGGCTCCTCTCTCCATGGGATTCTTCAGGCAAGAATACTGGGGTGGGTTGCTGTCTCCTTCTTCAGGGGATCTTCCTGACCCAGGGATTGAACCTGTGACTCCTAGATCTCCTGTATTGGCAGGTAGATATTTTTTTTATCACTGAGCCACCTACCTGGGAAGTAGTATTCCAATTCAATTCCTGCCTCAATAAAATGCTTTAAAACATCTGAGGTTGACAGACATGAGTGTCCTCATTTGCTTTCCAGTTGCATAGCTTTCCCCTAGATTAAAAATTTTCTTTTTAATTCCTAGAGAAAAACCAGCTGACAGAAAATTTCTTGATACTCTAGGAACAACTTTATAACATCTTGCACATTTGAAAATGCTCATATACTATAAAGTTGTTAAAACTAAACTTAAGCACACACAATGATTGTGAGTCACGCCTCAAATCTTCAGTTCTGGATCAGAGGAAAAAAAAACAAATGTGGAGCTGCTCTTCTTAGCACCTTTCAAAGCTCCCTCTCCTTATCATAAGTGTGTAACTGCCACAGACCATGTGATTAGTGAGCAGCAGGAGAGAACTAGGAAGGCCATCATGATATGCCTTGAAAATGGGTCCTGAAAATAAACTTCACATTTCAGACTGTATTAGCTATTTCTTCTTAGTAATGTTCTCTATCTTTGATAACAGTGATGAAAGGAAGGTGAGACCTTCCTTCCACTGTAACTCCTTCTCCCAAAATTCATAATATAGTTTAGTCTTCTTAAGGGTCACAGAGCCACCTTGCTATGCAAATCTTCTCTATTAGAATTGCTGAGACTGTATATGATAGTTATATAGAAACAAAAACGTATAAATGGATTGTAAATAAGTTATATTAATATGGATGTAGGGTAAATGTTTTTGGCCATATTTATGAGGGTAGTGGTGATCTGATACATCCAAAAACAAATTTATCTAGAGATGAATCTCTTTTTGCATAGCTAGAGTAGTTAGGCAGATGCATCTGTGACCTAAAGATGGCAGTCTTATGAAAATGAGTCCTGGTTTGGGGATGAGAATTCCCCTACGTTTCTGGGTCCTCTAGATTAATCCAAAATTTCTTCCATTCTCTTTAGAGCCATTAGGGGTTTCCTTTAGAAAGCTCTGGATATGTATCGTTAGCTCTTTTTGGAGATTCTTCATATACATCATCCAGTTCATCTTCCAAGCCAGAGACCTTCCATTATTTCCTTCCCTTCCTCCCTGTATCAGCCAGGGTTCCACGGGAGAAGCAGAACCGCTGTGGGCATTATGGTCTAAGGAATTGATTGTAGAAATTAGACCTCAAGCATTTATGGGAGAAGCTGGAAAGTAAAGGCTTAAAGTAAACTGTACACTTCAATCTGAATTAGGTTTTTTCAGAAAAAAATACTAACCAGCTGCTAGAGTGGGACTATGAGGGATGATGTTAAATTTCATGGAAGGCCGTTGGCGCTTTGTGGCAGCTGCGTCTGTGAAACCCAGTGAGCCATCCAGTGGTGAACCTGGGGTCACTCTTGGTCAGAAGAGCTGGCAGTCAGGAAGGAAAGCTAGACATCCTTGGGGAAGAGTGAGGGAAAACCAGAGTCACAAAGATAAAGTAGATGAAGTGGTTAGATAGCATTGCCAAATCAATGGACCCTTCAGGAACTCCAGGAGATAGTGAAGTCTGAGAGAAGAACCTGGCATGCTATATATAGTCCATGGGGTCTAAAAGAATTGGACATGACTTAGCAACTGAACACAAACTAGCACCTCAAAGAAACACTGGAACTCATATCTGTCTCTCCCTGCATCTAATTCTGACAACCAGCAGGAAAAGCTAGAACTGGAAGTCTGAGATGTTCATGTGCAAAGCCCAGCACTTGGAGAGGCTGAAGGGGATGAGAGAGAGCTAGACAAGCTGTGGGTCAGGTGAGCCAGAAGATCAGTGACAAACGACGGCTGCTGCTTCACTTCCACCATCCAAATCACACCAAATGCCTGTATGGCCACCTGCGACCTAGAACCACACAGAGAAGGAAATTCTGGGAAATGTAACTCCAGCTAAGTGAAGTCGACACAGTATGTAATCACCATACTCCCTACATATCAATCAGTTTGAATTCTTACAGATTTCCTAAACATGTCCCTTCCTTTCCTTCTCTCCTACCACTGCTCTAGTTCAGATCCCTGGCCTCCCTTTCCTGGCCTGTCAGCATAGCAGAGACACAAAACATTTGATGAGTTTCAGGGTCTTGGTGGTAGGTACTTCAGAAAGCCACCCCGCTGTGACAAAAGCTCTTCCCGCAGAGCTTTGGGGTGCCAAGAAATCTCTGGAAAGCCTTCAGTGTGTGTCATCATTATCAGCCAGTATTCCTGGCATCAGTCTCTCTCCCTGCTGACATAAATCTACCAGTACTGCGTATGTGTCCTCACAAGTCCTCAGAATGTGCCGGGGGCTTCCCTGGAACTCAGTGGTAAAGACTCCACCTACCAATGCAGGAGACATGGGTTCAATCCCTGATGTGGGAAGAGCCCACATGCTGAAGAACAGCTAAGCCCATGTGCCACAACTATTGCGCCTGTGCTCTAGAGCCTGGGAGCTGCAACTATTGAACTGCAACTGCTGAAGCAACTGAACTACTGAAGCCCACATGCCCTAAAGCCCGTGCTCCACAAAAGAAGCCACTGCAAGGAGAAGCCCACACACGGCAATGAGGGAGTAGCCCCCACTCGCCACATCTAGAGAAAAAGCCTGTGCAGCAATGAACACACAGCACAGCCCAAAATAAATAAATTTTAAAAAATTGTTAAAAAAAAAAAAGAATTTGCATGGGCCAGAAAGGAGAGGAGGAGCAGGTAATAGCAGCAGCTGTTAATAACTTTACCATGCTAGGTATCTTATTATAAACATTATTTCTCATCTTCACAACATCTTTCAATTAATACCTCCATTTGATAAAAAAGAAAACCTAAGCTCTTAGCCACTGAGTCACCCAAAGTTAAACATTAGCAAGTGGCTGAGCTTAGATTTAGACACAGGTCTGTCTGCCTCTGAAGCAGATGCTCTATTGTACCAAGAAGCCTGGGGCAGCCTCGTCCCCTGGGCTGCCCTTCCTTGTGGGCTTTCACAGCTCAAAATAAAGAAAAAAATGTAGTTTATCTTTCTGGGTTTGGGTTCAGTCAGTCTGGATTGGATTCCATGTGTGGTAGCCCAGCACACGCACTTCCATGAGCCAGATAAGTACGGCAAATGCATGAAGAAGCAGGAAGCTGGGATGGATGAGGAGAGGTGGACACTGTGGTGAACTGGGGAGATACCTTGTCAAAGGGGCACAGGAGTTAATCAACTCTAGCCAAAGACTGCCGAGCTGGAATGTAGACCCAGTGTTAATACAACAAAGTTGTTGTACCTTCTAGCTTTAAATGTAGACCCAATATTTTTGTTAAACCTGATGTGGCACCGATGGTATTTTTAAGATGCCACTTGGGCTAGACAGAATGCTGACCAGAGGCACCCAAGGACAGCTAACGCTCAGCCTCCACTCTGGAGACGCCGCCCTGAAATCTTTGGGTTAAAGTGTCATCGAAGACTCCTCGAAAACTTGATCCAAATACTAAGGAGGAGTGGGGAGCATCACAGGTCAACCTGGGGTTGATTTGGCTGCTTCAGACTCCAAGAGAGCTGCAGACCCACAGGTTACTGCTGCTGAGAATTAGGCAGAAGCTGACAGCCATGGCATCTGGACAGAAACTGACGTGAGAGGAGTACAAGTGAGCAGCCGTGTGGGTGACTGTGAGAACGTGAGTCAGTGGATGGCAGTGCTGGTGGGAGTCAAGTGTGCATGTGAGGTTGGTGTGGCATCCAGGAGCAGAAAGAGAAAAGCCAGTTAGTGGTAGGAGGGAGGGAAGGAGAGAGAAGGGAGAAGTCAATGAACTTTCGCTCACTGCATTCGCGGATATATTCTATCTGGAGTGTTTACTCCCCCAATACGTGCAAAGATGAGTAGGTGTTAACACCTGTTGTGTTGGAGATGGCAGTTATCAGGCCAAGGCTGGTACATTCAGGGGTTTCTTCTTGCTTCTGCTTTTAGCAGAACCTTTTTTCCCCCAGCAGGTTAGAAATTTTTTCTTGTTTGTGCTAACTGCTTAGAAACATCATGTCTTAAATACTCTATGATATCACTTATACGTGGGATCTAAAAATTAAAAGTGACAAATACAGCAAAAAAGACGCAGACTCACTGACAGAGAGAACAAAGCAGTGGCTGCCAGTGTGGGGCTTGGATAAAACAAAGGTGGGCAAGTGGGAGGTACAAACTAGGCTCCAAGATGTTTTGTTCAACTTGGGGAATATAGCCAATAATTTTTAATAACTGTAAATGAAAAGTGATCTTTAAAAATTGTGTAAAAAATTAAAAAAAATTTTTAAAGTCATGTCTTAATTTGGGCATCTTAGAATCCCAACTAATAGATAAAGGATGGCAAAGTAAAGATGAAAAATTACAGTGCATGATTCTGAGACACATTCCTGCCTTCCATATCATAGGATTAAGGTCTGCAGTGAGGGAACCAGGTCTATGGAGTAAACATGGGTAAGCATTTTACTACATAAGCAAGTAAGTTCACAAACATGAGTGCTCTGGTGGCCAGGACTGGCCCTGCTGCAGCAGGGAAAGAGCGAGAACCTGGACACAGTAGACAAAGCACAGGATACAGTTCAGCCATCAGTGCTCGGGAGAGGCCTTCTGCCTCCAGGGCTTTCCAGCTTCATGACCCCATTCTTAACCCATCTTTGTCAGAAGGGGTTGAATGCATATTATGAAACCTCTCTTTTTCCACTTTGAGAGAAAAAATTATACAATTTGAGGTGGTGCTCATATGGTAGATGTGCAGTTTTCACATCCTAAAACGCAGGTGCTACATGAGCCTGGTGTGTGCAACACTCCTACGCAGAACCCAGACGTGAGAGAGCCCCGGAATCGTTTACCCGGTACATTTCACATTTTTAGAGGGCAGGAAGAGAGGACAGAGAGGATCCTGGATGCACAAATGGAGGTTGCAAAGCCCTGTTGATGTTTTGGGAAAGACACCATCATTGTACCTAATATGATATTGTTCTTCCAAGGATCTAACCAATTCCCTTTTCCCAATTGCTATCTCCATTTCCAATGAAAAAGATTTCTAAAAAAATTAGTCAAGTTTTCTCATCAGAAAAATGAGAAATAATGGGAAAGACTGAAGGTAAAAGGAGAAGGGGGCAGCAGAGGATGAGATGGTTAGATAGCATCACCGACTTAATGGACATGAGTTTGAGCAAACTCTGGGAAATAGTGAAGGACAGGGAAGCCTGGTGTGTTGCAGTCCATGGGGTCTCAAAGAATCAAACACGTCTTAGTGACTGAACAACAGTAAAGACTTAACCTGGAGTCAGGAATATTTTCAAGGATGTGATGAAAACTACGTGCCATTCTCTGTAAAAATGCATATGTCTACAAAGACTCAAACACTGTCCAACTCTTCTCCAGGGCAGTGGTTCTCAAACTGCCAGACCAGTAGAATCACTTGGAGAATTTAAAAACAATACAGATGCCTAGGCCCTATCTCAGAACAATGAAATCAGCATGGATCACAGCAGTGCCAGGGTACAGTATAATAGTAAAAATCTCTTCAGGTGATTCTTATGTAAGCTTATGTAAGCTGAGGGTCAGAGCTCTGAGGCACTAACTGAACACAGCAAGAAAAGTCTAGGAAAGTGTCTAGGAAAAAAGAAAAGAAAACCAAGAAAAAGTCTCTAAAAACACCCAGCTAGCAGGATCTCCCATAGAAGGTACAGAGATGAAGAGAAAAGAAAACAAGAGGACAATGCCGGGGTCCTCACTGCTAATGGCAGACTGTTCTTGCTTTCTCCACCCTAAAAATAAAATGCCTGCAGGCCACAAGGCCCATACCACCAGCTAGTCTCCTAAATTTCAGTGTTTACGCCACCCACCCCCTCCACCCACTGCCACCCAATGTCCCTTCCCTCATTTCTTAAAAATTTAACTCTTAGTTAACTACACGCACCTCCTTCAACATTGCTATTGACAATTCTTGACCTCATTTGTTTCAGAGATCTTGCCTATCCTCTTCCTCTGCCACTCACATCCATGGTCATATGATCCTAGTGGAACCAAGCAGGACCCTGTGGAGCCCTTCTGGGTACAAAGACCTTTCCATGTCTCCTATTTCTTAGTGTTAGTTGCTTGGTCGTGTACCCATGGACTTTGTGACCCCATGGACTGTAGCTTGCCAGGCTCCTCCGTCCATGGAATTCTCCAGGCAAGAATACTGGAGTGGGTTGCCATTCCCTTCTCCAAAGGATATTCCTGACCTGGGGATCAAATCTGGGTCTCCTGCATGGCAGGCAGATTCTTTACCACTGAACCACAAGGGAAGCCCCCCAAAAGAGTTCTTATTTGTAGGAAAAATGCTTCAGCCTCCTAGACCTTTCTCAAGTTCCAAAGGGCAGAATCAGACAGGTACTAACCAGGGAAGGGAGTGAATGAAGAAACAGAGGAGCAGTCAAGAAACAAGAGTGCAGTCATGAAGAAGGGCCCTGGTTCCTCCTCAAAGGACGTACAGAACAATATATCTCTGAGTTCTGCTGCAGGATCTAAGACCTCCTCCTAGGGAGAGAACAGTAACTTCAGGCTGAATACAAGCTCGTGGACCCCAGACTGTTTGGACCCAGATGGCTGATGATTGGGATTTCCGGAACAACACCCTCACCACCAGCCAATCAGAGGATGGTCACAAGCCCTGCAGACCTACCCCCAAATTTTGCCTATAAAACCTATTCCCTGAAAACCCTGGAGAGTTTGTACTTTTTGAGCGTGAGCTGCCTGTTTTCCTTGCTTGTGTAAGGCTCCTGTGTTTAGGTTTACTTGGCCTCAGTGTGCATTAGGCACATGAACATGGGTTTGACAACACCAACCCTTATCAATCAGTCATTTCAGTTCCTTCATAACCTCAGTTCTAAGCATCCTACCCTGTGACCAACACCTTCTATCCTTCTAGTTTATTCTCTGTAGTGCCCCAACTCTAATAATCCCTCTCTTCACCACTTGCAACTTACGGCTCCTACTAACTTTGGATTGTCCCTTACTCCATCTTTTTGTCATCACTTCTCTCATTATTCATCATTATTACCTCCCCCCTTTCTCATTTCATTCTCTTAACCTACAATGAGTACAACCATGGTTAAATTCACCTCTTTACCTATTCTGTTCTCACATACACACAGCTGAGTTTGGCTGGAAAAACATCCATGCCAATTGATTTCAGTAAAAATGCATGACCAACCACTTGAAATAGGTCACAGGATCTTTTGACAGTATCACTAAATTCTTTAGTCCATTCACTATACCTCCATTCCCACATGATTGTGTGTGTGTTACTGGCTCAATTGTGTCTGACTCTTTGTGACCCCAGAGACTGTAGCCCTCTGTCCATGGGATTTTTCAGGCAAGAATACTGGAGTGGGTAACCATTTCTTTTTCCAGGGGATCCTCCCAACCCAGGGATCAAACCTGGTCTCCTGTATTTCAGGCAGATTCCTTACCATCTGAGCCACCAAACGATTATTTTTCATCTTATTCCTACAATACTGCCTTTCCCATCTGCACTCTCACTAATGACCTTGCTCCCATTTTTCTCAGAGAAAAGGGAAGCAATCAGAAGAGAGCTTCTTCACGCCTCACCAGCATAACTAGACGCTGAGCTGTGTCTGTGTCCACATACTCAGCTTCTCCTCCTGCTGTCCTGGGAGAGCCACTTGTGCTCCTATCTAAGAGCAGGCTCTCTAGATCCCACCTTTACTTGATCACTCAACAACACTGCACAGCCATTCTCACCCTTCTCTATGGTTATCTGTGTCCTCATTTCTAGTGAATCATTTAAATCAGCATGAAAATAGGCTACCATTTTTCCTATCTTAAAAATAGCTTTGACTGTTCACCTCTCTCTACCTACTATTTCATTTCTCTGCCCTTTACAGGCAAAACTCTTTGAAATAATGGTCTGTCTCTTCCTACTGACTCTATTTCCTTTCCTCCCATTGTCTCTCTAATCCATTATTCCCCCAATTTTTGTCCTCACTAATTAACTGAAATACCCCTCTTCAAGATCACCAACTACTTCCACATTGCTCTATCCAGGTCAGTTTGCAGTCTACAAAGGAAGCTCTATTAGCATTTCTCTGGGTCCCTGCACTCCCTCTCTCTTCACTTGGCTTCCACTCTCTTGGGTTTTCACCCTTGTTGGTGATGGATAGGGAGGCCTGGCGTGCTGTAATTCATGGGGTCGCAAAGAGTTGGACACGACTAAGCGATTGAACTGAACTGAGTGTCCATTTCATGTCAGTTTCCTTTGCTCCTTGTTACCCCAGACTTTCGTCTAGTCAAGGCTATGGTTTTTCCAGTAGTCATGTATGGATGTGAGAGTTGGACTGTGAAGAAAGCTGAGCGCCGAAGAATTGAGGCTTTTGAACTATGGTTGGAGAAGACTCTTGAGAGTCCCTTGGACTGCAAGGAGATCCAATCAGTCCATTCTAAAGGAGATCAGTCCTGGGTGTTCATTGGAAGGACTGATGCTAAAGCTGAAACTCCAATACTTTGGCCATCTCATGCGACGAGTTGACTCATTGGAAAAGACTCTGATGCTGGGAGGGATTGAGGGCAGGAGGAGAAAGGGATGCTAGAGGATGAGATGGCTGGATGGCATCACTGACTCGATGGACATGAGTTTGAGTGAACTCCGGGAGTTGGTGATGGACAGGGGGGCCTGGCGTGCTGTGATTCATGGGGTTGCAGAGTCGGATACGACTGAGTGACTGAATTGAACTGAACTGAACCCCAGACTTTAAGCTTTTGAAGTGTTTAAACTTGTGACTTAGTTCTCATATTTCCTCTTTTCTTCATCTACACTAACTCTCTTGGTGGTCTCAACCAGCTTTTTAGTTTTAAATACGATATACATGCTCATCATACCAAATGTAGATTCCAGCCCTGGATACTCCCCCGAACTGCAGATTTCTCTCCACTGGCTATTCCCTCTGCCTGACATTTTCTTTCAACAGATATTCACAGGACTTACTTCCTCACTGCTTCATTCTGAAGGCCTTCTTTGCGCACACAAAGAAAAATAGCTCCTATTCCCTATTCTCCTACATTCCCTGTCTTCCTCTGATTTTACTCTCCTAAGCAATTCTCAGAGTCTGATGTACCTTACATAATATTTTATATTACTATCCATTCATTATCTGTCTCTTCCACCAGAATATTACCTCTATAAAGGCTGGGGTTCTTGGTCTACCTTCCTGGCACAAATTGTGTATTCAATATATATTTCTTGACTGAATGGATGATCCAGAACTCCAGATTCTGAAAACCAGTGGGAGAAAACACAGAAAGTATCCCTCTTGCATACTGCTGCTGCTGCTGCTAAGTCGCTTCAGTCGTGTCCGACTCTGTGCGACCCCATAGACGGCAGCCCACCAGGCTCCCCTGTCCCTGGGATTCTCCAGGCAAGAACACTGGAGTGGATTGCCATTTCCTTCTCCAATGTGTGAAAGTGAAAAGTGAAAGTGAGGTTGCTCAGTCGTGTCCAACTGAGTGACCCCATGGACTGCAGCCTACCAGGCTCCTCCATCCATGGGATTTTCTAGGCAAGAGTACTGGAGTGGCTTGCCATTGCCTTCTCCGTCTTGCATACTAGATCACTAATAAAGAGAACTTTAAGGGTATTTAGTAGACTCTCTTCATTTATCTGTGCATGGTGGTAGCTGAAGTTCATTCATTGAGACCCAGTGACTGGATGGAAAACCTGGTGGGGGAGCTTGTTCTGTTCAGCTGTATTTCCCCAGAGGGATGCTCCATGACTGTGGTAGGGATGTACCTTCACAAATTAGACCAGAGTCAATCCTGTATGACATGTCCCATTTGATGCTCCACAAGGAATTGTCTCCACGGCTATGCGCACACTGGTGGAAAGTCACAGATGCAACTGCAAGTTAAACAGAAGGTCCTGCTATCAAGGAGCATGGTTTAATACTTTTCTCATGCATATTTAATCACTCAGAGTTTTTGTTCATGACTCCTATTTACTTGAAATACATTTTTTAGAAACTCCAATAAGAGTGGGATGAAGTACACTAGAGGCAACTATGTAAAGTAGAACCTGCAGGGATAACTCTCTTCTTTATGCCTTCAGCCAACCCACTTCAGCTATTTGTGTGAGAAAATACTAAGGTTTGAGGATTCAAGGAAAGAAAGAAAAGAAGAAAGGAAGGAAGGGGGTAAGGAAGGAAGGGAGGGAGGAAGGGAAGGAGGAAGGAAAGAAGAAGGGAAAAAAGACCAGAGAGTTGCAGTCGTTCAGGCTGAATAGAGTGAGCACTGGAGTGCTGGTCAAAAGAGAAGCACCTGTCAGTCTGCATCGTGAGAAGAATGGCTCATGAAGGCTGGCATGTGGGGGGCTTTGCTGTTATTAGAGTTATAAGAGATTTTGGTTATCCCTTGGGGTGATTGCGGTTAGTGCAGTGAGACAGGGGATGGTAAATCACATCATTCAGCTGACTATTCATTTATGGGCAATCTCTTGTTATGGAGAATATCAAGGATAAACTTGGAAAGAGCAGGAGTCTTAATGCGACACATGCATCTTGAAGAGCCTGCGGAAAGAGGGAGGGACTCTGCTACCATCTGCCGTGGTGAGAAGGGTGAGTTTACTGACTGAGCACACTTATGCCTGAAACCCTCAAGGTTTTCCCCACACTTGTGCTTGAAGCCTCCTCTTACTTCTCCACACAACACCTCCTGAGTCATTTCCTAGCCACCTGTCGTTATAACGTGCGCGTGTGTTGGGGTGGTGGGGGGAGGGGTGGGCAAAGTGTAGGGCCTGAGAACTGTCCCAATTTACCATACCTGGGACAGCACTGTCACCACATTTAAAAGCAGGTGTGGCAAAAAGCTGCGAGCTCTAGAGAAAAGCAGGGAACAAAATGATAGTACTGTTGGAAACTAGGTCCTATAGGAAAGTATGAAACCAGTTTGGTTAACAAGTTAGAGAGGAGCAGACCACATGCTGTCTTCAAATATTTAAGGGTATGAACCATTGTGTTTCTGGGGTAGAATTTGGAGACACAAATTAGAAGGTATATTTACTAATTTTAAGAGGATTTTTTCTTTTGTTGATCCTAAAGTTAAAGTCTAGATGAATAGACAACATATCTTGAAGGACTTGCAGGTCATAATAACTGTGGTTTTGCA
The DNA here is from genome assembly GCF_049115385.1 of Moschus berezovskii. Lineage (NCBI taxonomy): Eukaryota > Metazoa > Chordata > Mammalia > Artiodactyla > Moschidae > Moschus > Moschus berezovskii. The sequence continues at coordinate 38,489,232 of NC_142478.1, forward strand.
AGCTGGTTAAAAGCAGCTCCTTGATGGGTATACTCTATCCTCCCTGAGCTGGCTTCTAAGCACCAGGACATCCAACTGCTATGAAGAGGGAGTTCCGTCTTTCACACTGTTACAGGTGGCGGCATCCCCAAGCATGTCACTTAACTGCATAATTGAATGCATAATTGAATGCATAATTCAGTCTTACCTTAGCAGGAATAAAGTCGCCCTAAATTTTAATTTTTTAATCTACTTTAGAAGGACTTTGCTAACTGATTTCTAAAAGAACAAAGTAGAAGTTCATGAAGAGAACTTGGTCAAGATTTCGCTCAACTTTGAACACTCCTTAAATGCCTGCCAACTGTTCTTTGTCTAAAGCATTCGTGTTCTGAGCACACGGGGCTCTTGGGTCGCCTCCATAAGATACCATTTAGTCCATAAGGAAGTCTTTTAGCTGCTCTGGCTGGTGGCAATTACATGTGTGGTGACAACTTCTCTGAAGACCCAGACTGAGCCATGCAAAGAGGTAGAAAACAACATCAGAACATTTCAGACATGACTTTAGGATTTGATTAGAAACTATGAACTTATTTCTGGATTTTGAACTGCTTCTCAAGACATTTCCTGTGATTAAAACAAGAAACAACTGTATATATACATATCAGTATTATAATAACATATACAATACACATTCAATTACTACTATGTATATATGTTGTTGTTTAATCAATAAGTCCTGTCCGACCCTTTTGCAACCCCATGGACTGTATCCTGCCAGGCTCCTCTGTCCATGGCATTTCCCAGGCAAGAATACTGGAATGGGTTGCCATTTCCTTCTCCAGGGGATCTTTCTGACCCAGGGATAAAACCTGTGTCTCCTGCTTTGGCAGGCAGATTCTAAGTCACCAAGGAAGCCCAATATATGTATATGCATGGACATGTGAATATATATATATGTTTATTAATGAATGAATATTAAAACTATGAAGCTGACTACTAGATAAGCTTATAAGCTAGAAATCCTTAAAATAATATTTGCTGTGTGTGGTGGGTTGCAGTTATGGCCCTTGTTTTTCATTCTTCCCTCTACTTATATCCTTCTATGCTTACTTTGGGCTTGGCCACATTACTTGCTACTTGCTTTAGCTAATGAGATAATAGTGAACTTGACTCAAGTAAAGACTTGGAAAGAGATTTGCTTTCTTCATTTTCTTTTGGACTCCTGAAACCACCATCAGAATATGCCTAGGCTGGAGGGATGTGGGAGCCAAGTAAGAAAGAACTTAGAGGTCTGGGCCAAGGCCAACCTGCCATTGATCACAGAGGAATGAGTGAACCCGGCCAAGGTTGGTTAAGCCTATCCCATATCTGTTCTGTTCTGTTCTGTTCTGTCGCTCAGTCGTGTCCGACTCTTTGCGACCCCGTGGACTGTAGCCTACCAGGCTTCTCCATCCATGGGATTCTCCAGGCAAGAATACTGGAGTGGGTTACCATTTCCTTCTCCAGGGGATCTTCCCGACCCAGGGATCGAACCCGGGTCTCCCGCATTGGAGGCAGATGCGTTAACCTCTGAGCCCCCATATCAGTAGAGCTATTAAACCATCCCATAAACTTGTGAGAAATGATACATGGTGGGTTTTTTAGCCACTATACTTTGGGATTGTTGGTTAACAGTGATGGCTAAATGTACGCTCTACTTCTTAGGTGCTTCAGGAATTATATGCTTGAGGGAGGTTGAGGTGTCAGTACAGATACCAACTGATTGAAGAAAAACTGTTTGCCACTTGACGCTTTCCCAGAAAGATCGAAAATGTCTTAGGTGGAATTACAGTAGTATTAGGAGACTGAGGGCAGTAGCCTTGTCAAGGCCTACCAACTGAATGCCCTATTTACTACAGATAAGTGACCCAGAGGATGTTATCACTGGCTGAGTGACAAATATGGATCAACTATTGGGTGTTAGTGAGATGACCAATGCTAGGTAGATGGCTGCCCTTGGTTTCCTAGAGATATGGAATCACATTGACTAAATAATAATGATAATAATAACAATAATTAACAATTATTGCGCACTTATTCTGTATATTTACCTACATACTTTACATGCCTTATCTCATTTAATTCTCATAATAACTCTATGAACTGCCTACTAGGTACTATCATCTCTACTTTACAAATAAACAAACCAAGGCTCGGAGATATTCTCCAAGGCCAACGTGCTCTTAAATCACAGAGCTAGGATTCAAACTCAAGCAGCCTGACTCCAAAGCCCACACTCTTGACATCTCTACTATGTAATCAAGATACATAGTTTTTAGCAAGGGGGTGGGAAAGGGAAGGTGAAGACCGCATTTAGTTTAACTTCTTCATCTGGCAGATAGACAACAGACAATCTCTTTGGTACAGAGATTCTTTGACTAACGCAGATTGAAGGAACTTTCAGTGTCAGTCCAAATCACCAAAAGTTGAACAAAAGCCAAACTGTTTTTGTGAGGCTTCAGCTAGACCAACTTCCACATTTAGCCAAGCCTTTGTGGACTGCAGAGTGGTGCCCAGGAATGGGCTGAAGCATGCAATTACCTCATCAAGTCCTGTGCCCAGGTATAAGTCTTCATCCTCTGAGAGGAAGAGACACTTTTGAACACAATTCTTTTGCACACAGAGGGAGCATTTTTAAAAAAAATTTCCACAAAAGTACCGTATGTGCTAGGAAGTCCCTGCTAAAACATCTATAAGTTGTGCCCAATAAAACACAGCTAAAGACCATCCCATTTTTTCACGCATGGAAAAAACTAGAGTTGAAAAGTGTGACTAGTTGGTGCTCAATAAATACTTGTTGAATGAATTTTAAATGACCAAAGATGCCCTCATTATACCCAGACACATAGGGACCAAAGTGCATGGGACATGCAAATTCATAACTGAAGACTGAAAGACCAAAGCCATGGCACAAAACCATTCATGAGAAATGATTGATACAATCTAATTTTGCACGCTCTTTAGAAATTAAAAAAAAAAATAACATTATATGCACTTGTTTCCTGAGACGTCATAAGCGAGTCTTTCATGAAATTCATACTCAAAGAAAGTTTAGAGCCATATTTATTCATCTGAATTTATTCCCCAGCAACCCCTCTCTGCTAGAACAAAAGAAACCAATCACCCTTGCCAGGCTAGGTAGCTTGCATTACAAATTTTAATGTTTCACCAGAAAATGAGCAAGCTGGTTCTCTCCTCCATTCTCACATCCTCCCCCACGGTGGCCCACACCTCTGCTGACTGCAGCATCTGAACTGAGTACCCATGAAGGCCACTATTCTCTCTCTGCCTCTAATAACCCGGTCTAACAACTGCGGTGAGTAATTTCCTTACCACTTCTGTTGTGAACAAATGCTAATAATGCTGCGCCACACAGATGGAGCACGGCTACTGAAAAAGAAACTACATAAATTATTGTTTCAAGTTGTCATCAAAAGAAATGCTTTTCTGCAGGAAATTCATTTTAACTGCTCAAGGCATTTGCCTAGGTTTCTGCTCAAGTGACCGCTTCTTTGTTAATATGAATGGAAATAGTTTGTCTTATCTAGGGAACAACTGCTAGCTTTTTTTTTTTTTTCCCCGTGGATGTAACTGCAGGCCAGTCACCATCCATTTTCTAGAACCCGAGTTATCCGCTTTCACGATGCTCAGGTAAACAGACTGTGGGTGGTCTCTTCCCATTTTGGTGCCGACTGTGTCTCTTCCTATTTGCAAGAATCAGAGTTGAGCTTGTGATTGATTTCCTGTTATATCCAACTGTATTTCTTGTATATGCCAAAACTCAGTTAATGAATAAGTTCACTCATTCATTTAATCAGTCATTCACACATTCAGGAGACAAGTGCCTTTCTGTGTCAGGTATGGTGCCGGACTCTGAAAAGATAGTCTTTACACTCCACCGTGGCAGGAGGCAGCTATCAGAGATTTTGCTGCCTAAAAGGGGGAAAAGTGACTGAGGAATTTAAGCCAATATTATAAGAGGAATTCTAATCCAAAGCTTAATAAAGTAATACCACCAGCACATTAAATGGCTGAAGTTCTTATTTCATAATTCCCCCAACTAATTTTTTTCTGGTAGATGAATTCATATGTAATTAATATTGTTGTAAATTCCATATCTTACTAGCATCTTACACTAATGTAGGCTTTACTAACTTTCCCGAATTTATATAAGTACAGATTATTTTTACTGAAGCATCAGTCGTAAAAAATAATGATAAGTACTTTAGCTCATGGTTTTAGTTACTATCAATATCTCAAAGACAAACCATTTTATGAGCAAAGACTCTACTTCTAACCTGTGCTGATCATCTTAAGATTCTGACACAGGTCACCAGCAGTAAACGTGCTACAGAAATTATGGCAAGAAAACTCACTGCAACTGTAAAACAAACCTCAAATGCACATTTGTCTGATCATATTTAGTGTCATTTTCACACATAAAGACAAGCACGCTTTCATTTCCTCAAGCATGGGTATAATTAAGGTTTTCTCTGTATCTTCGCAGAACAGTAACATGATAGCATCTAGGAGAATACCAAATACCAAACACAGGCTCCGTAAATGTTTTCTGATGATGTAATGCTTCCTATTTATTGTTTTAAATAGCAAGCCATTTTATCATTCAGATTGGTACACGCTTATGGTAATTGCTGAATAATGAATTCAAAAATCCTCAATTTAGAAATTCAAAAAAAATTCCTTGAAAGCAGTTTTGTCACCTTGCCTCCTAATTTTCAGAATGTTATTTAATCTACCAGTGACTAAGCCGTAGGAAAAATCTTTCTGTGTTATCATGTAAAGGAAAATGTGGGTGGAGGGAATGAGGTCTGGTTGGTATCCATCGCATGATTTGGACAGTCAGAGGAAAAAGGAAATCTCTGCTCTCCCCAGGTAGGATTATGAGGTTGCTTAGAATTCCACTTTTGGGGAAGTCCACTATCAAGGTGATGTACATTCTCAAGTAGCAAATTGACTCAGCATGTTCCTAAGCCACAGACCTCTTAAGTTGACGTGTGTTAAATTCACGTCACTTGCCCATTCGCTCTCACTAGGTGACAGGGAAACCGTGTGTTTTCCCCACCTCATGCACACACAGAACGGAAGTGGACTGCGTTCTCCTGCTGTCTTGTTCTTATTCACGTTTCTAACAACAAGACATTCTGTCCCTGATCACAGCTATTAATTTTATTAATTCTCTTCACCTTTCCTCTGTGGTATTCCAAAGAACTTATAGTAAATAATTATAGATGATCCTCCTTTACCTAACGCATTTCCTATTTCTTGAATAGTCAAGAAAATTGTCTTAGACATTATAAATCTGTTTAAAAATCAAGTAGAATTGTCAAAGTTCTAACTGCAATATTCCCGATGCTTGCACTTCTATTTAGCAAATAAATTTTCTATCAGAAGGTGACAGCCACCACTATGACATTTAAAAAATATGAGCCACAAGATAGTTTTTTTGATCCCTGAAAAAAGCAGGGAACTAACATTTATTAATGGGTCCCTGCTATGTGCAAGGAGCAGTTTTTATGGACTTGAATAAGTTATATCCTTTAAAAGCAAAATACCTTCTCATCATCTTTTTCACTAATAGATGATTTTTACTGTGAATAATGAAGTTAGAGAGGGCAGAATTGATAGAAAATAAACAGAAATGTAAGATCTAGGCTTCTTTTCCCCAACAAGTTATGCATAATTTCATATTATGGCTGCTAATTTATTGCCACCCTCATCATGTATGTGTGTGTGTGCTCAGCTGTTTCCAGCTCTTTGCGATCCCATGGACTATAGCCTGCCAGATTCCTCTGTCCATGGAATTTTCCAGGCAAGAATACTGGAGTGGGTTGCCATTTTCTCCTCCAGGGGAATCTTTCTGACCCAGTGATTGAACCCGTGTCTCTTGCATTGGCAGGTAGATTCTTTACCACTGCACCACTTGGGAAGCCCACCCTTATCATAGTTCCTGTATCAAAACATTTATTTTCAGTACTAACTGGCATCATTCTAGGCCACCTTAACCTAGACAATAGCAATGTTGATGTTTAGCAATTACATCACCTCTTATAAGTGCCCCTTTGGACTGGTTTCTTAAACTCTCTGGGCCTCAATTTTCTTTTCTGTAAAATGGATGACAATAGCAGTTGCCTCACAAATGTGAGGACCAGGTAGCTTATTGCAGTTCATTAACTCTAAGTTGCCATCAGTTATAAAAAGCAGCCTGGCTCCCAAGACATTAATATACAAATGTGTTGTCCAAGAAATGACATAATACAGTAATAACTAAAAGAACTAAATAACTAAAGAACAAAAATCATCAGAATAACACCTGGCACATAGTATATGCCCAATACATGTTAATTGTATACATCTATAAGCAACTTGGAGAAGGAAATGGCAACCCACTCCAGTGTTCTTGCCTGGAGAATCCCAGGGACGGGGGAGCCTGGTCGGCTGACGTCTATGGGGTCACACAGAGTCGGACACGACTGAAGTGACTTAGCAGCAGTAGCAGCAGCATAAGCAACTAGTGAACCACAGTGCAGAAGTGGGCTTTCCATGCTTTTGTGAACCAGGGCACGGCTTCTTTAGTTAAGGCAGAATACCTGGGCACAGGTAGGCAACACCACCACCACCCTGGGCTCTGCAAACAGGGAACTCCATCAGTCGCTTTAGAACTTTTTTTTCCTAGTGGGTAAACCTTTTTTTTTCCCCAAACTAAATTTCATACAGGATCCAATGTATAAAATAAACAAAATATTTTTTTCTGATTGAAGGTGGGTTGAAGAGGTACAAAGCTGTGCCCACTCTCCCTCCCCTTCATCGGCAGGACAGCCTCCGTAGGAGCCCTTTCAGGGCAGCAATATCACTTTCCTGTCTTATTTGAGGTAATGAGTCCCTGAAATTCCTATGAGGGCTAGTTAATTAATCACTCCAAACTCTGTCAAATTTCACCTTATTTAAATGTCACCTAATTTGTGGAATTGCATCAAACGCCACCTTAGTGGCATTACTTAGTGCCCAACACGTGGACTGCACAGAACATATGTTCAATGAACTTGTCTTATCTTCCTCTTCTTGGGTCTTCAAATTCCTTCCAGTCTGTCACATGTGACTGAGATAATCCTTCCATCTCAACCAAGTCACCTCATGACCCTCCCCAGATGTAGTTTATTGTTCTCAGAGGACCCAGTGTGAAGGATGTCATGTTTTTGAGAGTCCCTTGTACCGCAAGGAGATCCAACCAGTCCATTCTAAGGGAGATCGATCCTGGGTGTTCATTGGAAGGACTGATGCTAAAGCTGAAACTGCAATACTTTGGCCACCTCATGCGACGAGTTGACTCACTGGAAAAGACTCTGATGCTGGGAAGGATTGGGGGTGGGAGGAGAAGGGGATGACCGAGAATGAGATGGCTGGATGGCATCACCACCTCGATGGACATGAGTTTGAGTGAACTCCGGGAGTTGGTGATGGACAGGGAGGCCTGGCGTGCTGTGATTCATGGGGTCGCGGAGAGTCGGACACGACTGAGCGACTGAACTGAACTGAACTGAAAAGTTTTCTGCTATTGAATTTTTAATTCTTTAGTCTTTTTCTTGAATCTCTCTTTGAAAGCTGTCTCAGGAAGCCTCCAGCCAATAGTAAGTAAAATTTAATTAACTATGATTGTGTGTCAGTTATGAGTTTATCAGAAATATAGATGGTGTGAGAGTCTGAACAAGAAATAAACTGGGATGAAAGAAAACAAAGACAGGAAAAGAGTAGAAAAGAGGAGGAGAAATCTGGAGTGAATGAGCAACAAAAGAGAAAGGGGGAAGAGAGAGATCCAGAGAGAAAACCAGGAGACTAAAGGAGCTAGAAGTGGGTGCTCAGAACTTTTGAGGTACTGTGGTTCATTTGGGTTGTGGGCGGTTGGGGTCATTGTTCTCCACGATTACTGCTGACCTTTAAACACCTTAATCCTTACATTTCTAAGGTCTCCATTCTAAATGCTGACCTGCTTCACTAAGTATTACAGAAATGCGGATCAAAACTATAATAAGTTATGACCTCACACCAGTCAGAAAGGCCATCATCAAAGAATCTACAAACAATAAATGCTGGAGAGGGTGTGGAGAAAAGGTGACTTTCCTACACTATAGTGAGAATGCAAATTGGTACAACTATTATGGAGAACAGTATGGAAGTTCCTTGAAAATTAAAATTAGAACTACTATAAGATCCTGCAAACCCACTCCTGCGCATATATTTGGGGAAAACCATAATTCGAAAAGATGCATGCACCCCAGTGTTCATTGTAGCACTATTCACAATAGCCAGGACATGGAAGCAACCTAAATGTCCACTGATAGAAGAAGGGGTAAAGACGATGTGGTACATACGTACATTGGACTATTTATTCAGCCATTAAAAGAATGAAGTAATGTCATTTGCAGTGGCATGGGTGTTAGAGATTGCTATACTGAGTGAAATAAGTCAGAGAGAGAAAGATAAATATCATATGATATCACTTATACATGGAATCTAAAAAAATGGTAAAAATGAACTTATTTATAAAATAGAGTCACAGATGTAAAAAACAAAATTATAGTTTGGGGGGGTAAGGAGGAAGGGATAAATTGGGAGATTGGGATTGACACATATGCACTGCTGCTGCTGCTAAGTCACTTCAGTCGTGTCCAACTCTGTGCGACCCCATAGACTGCAGCCCACCAGGCTCCCCCGTCCCTGGGATTCTCCAGGAAAGAACGCTGGAGTGGGTTGCCATTTCCTTCTCCAATGCATGGAAGTGAAAAGTGAAAATGAATTTGCTCAGTCATGTCCGACTCTTCACGACCCCATGGACTGCAGCCCACCAGGCTCCTCCGCCCATGGGATTTTCCAGGCAAGAGCACTGGAGTGAGTTGCCATTGCTTTCTCTGCATATATCCACTACCATATATAAAATATGAATCAGCTTGTAACTTAGTAAAGAATCTGCCTGCAATGCAGGACACTTGGGTTTGATTCCTGGGTCCAGAAGATCCCCTGGAGAAGGAAATGGCAACCCACTCCAGTACTCTTGCCCGGAAAAATCCCATGGACAGAGGAACCTTGCAAGCTACAGTCCATGGGGTCGCAAGAGTTGGACACAACTTAGCAACTAAACCACCACATATAAAATAGATAACTAATTAGGATCTACTGTATAGCACAGGGAACCCTATTCAATATTCTGGAATGACCTATATGGGGAAACAATCTAAAGAAAGAATGCATATATGTATATGCATAACTGATTCATTTTGTTGGACAACAGAAACTAACATTGTAAATCAACTATACAATAAATTTTTTTTTAAATGTTGACCTGAATACTAACCCATTAAAAATTATTCTCTTAACACAGTTGCAAGGATCAGAGCAGTAGCAGTAGTGCTTTTTTTAAAAAAAATTATTTATTTATTTTAATTGGAGGATAATTACTTTAAAATATTGTGATGGTTTTTGCCATACATCAGTATGAATTGGCCATAGGCATACATGTGTCCCCTCCATCTTGAACGCCCCTCCCTCCTCACCCTATGAAAACCAAGGCAAGAGTGGGAATCCCACATCCCTGTCATACCATTAAAGCTTCCAACTGATACATATATACAGATAGCAGAAGTAACAACGTTTGATAAATACACTGACATGACTTGTGATGACTTAATTATGGATATCCAACAACACTGAGCCATTCATCTCTTACTTTCATGAGGATTAAATTCTATTTGGCTTTCTTTGTAAGCACGTTTCTTTCATCTTCCTCTGTACTAACTGTCCCCTCGGTGTCTATTTTAAAGCTCTGGGAGCTAACTGGAGTGGAAGATGAGTGTCCTGATTTCTCATGACCATGAGAAGGCTTGAAAAACATGGTAAGTGAATAATAATTGATGAAATACATGTAAATAAGTTCAATCCAAAGAATGGACAAAAAAAGTCCTAAATTCATTTCTCCAAAGAAGACACACAGATGGCCAAAAAACGCATGAAAAGATGCTCAACATCACTAATTATTAGAGAAATGCAAATCAAAACTACAGTGAGGTATCACCTCACATCAGTCAGAATGCTGCTGCTGCTGCTAAGTCGCTTCAGTTGTGTCCGACTCTGTGCGACCCCATAGACGGCAGCCCACCAGGATCCTCTGTCCCTGGGATTCTCCAGGCAAGAATACTGGAGTGGGTTGCCATTTCCTTCTCCCCCAGTCAGAATGGCCTTCATCAAAAACCTACAAACATTGAATGCTGGAGAGAATATGGGGAAAAGGGAACACTCACTCCTACACTATGGATGGGAATGTAAACTGTTACAGCCATTAAGGGGAACAAAATTGAGATTCTTTTTTATTTTATTTTTTTTTTAGGTAATTAATTTATTTTTTATTGGAGGCAAATTATTTTACAATATTATATTGGTTGGTTTTGCCATACATTGATATGAATTTGCCCCAGGTGTACATGAGTTCCCCCTCCTGAACCCCCCTCCCACCTCCCTCTCCCTTTATCCTCCCTCTGGGTCATCCCCGCATGCCAGCCCCGAGCATCCTATAACATGCATTGACCCTGAACTAGTGATTCGTTTCACATATGACAACATACGTGTTTCAATGCCATTCTCCCAAATCATCCCACCCTCACCCTCTCCCATAGAGTCCCAAAGACTGTTCTATACATCTGTGTCTCTTTTGCTGTCTCGTATACAGGGTTATCATTTGCATCTTTCTAAATTCCATATATATGTGTTAGTATACTGTATTGGTGTTTTTCTTTCTGGCTTACTTCAAAAAAATCTAGTAGCAAATCTACCATGTGACCCAGCAATCCCACTACTGGGCATATAGCCTGAGAAAGCAACAATTTTATTTTATTTTTTTCATTCACCGAATACTTTATTTTTAAAATTAATTTATTTGTTTTAATTGGAGGCTAATTACTTTACAATATTGTAGTGGTTTTTGCCATACATTGACATGAATCAGCCATGGATGTACATGTGCTCCCCATCCTGCACCCACCTCCCACCTCCCTCCCCATCCCATTGCTCAGGGTCATCCCAGTGCACCAGCCCTGAGCACCCTGTCTCATGCATCGAACCTGGACTGGTGATCTGTTTCACATATGATAACATACGTTTCAACATACGTCTCAAATCATCCCACCCTTGCCTTCTCCTACAGAGTCCAAAGTCTGTTCTTTACATCTTTGTCTCTTTTGCTGCCTGGCATATAGGATGATCGTTACCATCTTTCTAAATTCCATATATATGCGTTAGTATACTGTATTGTTTTCTTTCTGACTTTCACTCTATATAATAGGCTCCAGTTTCATCCACCTCATTAGAACTGATTCAAATGCATTCTTTTTAATAGCTGAATAATACTCCATTGTGTATATGTACCACGGCTTTCTTATCCATTCGTCTGCAGATGGACATCTAGGTTGCTTCCATGTCTTGGCTATTATAAACAGTGCTGCGATGAACACTGGAGTACATGTGTCTCTTTCAATTCTGGTTTCCTCGGTGTGTATGCCCAGGAGTGTGATTGCTGGGTCGTATGGCAGTTCTATTTCCAGTTGTTGAAGGAATCTCCACACTCTTCTCCATAGTGGCTGTACTAGTTTGCATTCCCACCAACAGTGTAAGAGGGTTCCCTTTTCTCCACACCCTCTCCAGCATTTATTACTTGTAGATGTTTGGATAGCTGCCATTCTGACTGGCATGAGATGGTACCTCATTGTGGCTTTGATTTTCATTTCTCTGATAATGAGTGATGTTGAACATCTTTTCATGTGTTTGTTAGCCATCTGTATGTCTTCTTTGGAGAAATGTCTGTTTAGTTCTTTGGCCCATTTTTTGATTTATTTTTCTGGAATTGAGCTGCAGGAGCTGCTTGTATATTTTTGAGATTAATTCTTTGTCAGTTGTGGAAAGCAACAATTTTAAAAGACACATGTACCCCAATATTCACTGCAGCATTATTTACCATAATCAGGACATGGAAGAAACCAAGATATCCATCTACAGACGAATGGATAAAGAAGATGTGGTACATTTATACAATGGAATATTATTATACTCAGCCATAAAAATGAATGAATTTGAGTCAGTTTTAGAGAGGTGGATGAACACAGAGCCTGTTATACAGAGTGAACTAAGTCAGGAAGAGAAAAACAAATATCATATATTAACACATATATATGGAATCTAGAAAAATGGTATTGATGAACGTATTGGTGGGGAAGGAATGGAGACACAGACGTAGAGAATGGACTTGTGGATATAGTGGGGGAAGGAGAGAGTGGGACAAATGAAGAAAGTAGCATCGATATATATACACTGCTGCTGCTGCTGCTAAGTCACTTCAGTCATGTCCGACTCTGTGTGACCCCATAGACGGCAGCCCACTAGGCTCCTCTGTCCCTGGGATTCTCCAGGCAAGAACACTGGAGTGGGTTGCCATTTCCTTCTCCAATGCATGAAAGTGAAAAGTGAAAGTGAAGTCATTCAGTCATGTCCGACCCTTAGTGACCCCGTGAACTGCAGCCTACCAGGCTTCTCCATCCATGGGATTTTCCAGGCGAGAGGACTGGAGTGGGTTGCCATTGTCTTCTCCTATATACACTACCACGTGTAAAACAGATAGCTAGTGGGAAGCTGCTATATAACACAGGGAGACCAGCCTGGTGCTTTGTGATGACCGAGAGAGGGGCAGGGGAGGGAGGCTCAACAGGGAGGGAATATGTGTATAATTATGGCTGATTTACATTTTTGTATGACAGAAACCAATATGATATTGCAAAGTAACTTTCCTCCAGTTAAAAAATTAATAAAGTCTGGATCTATACCATAAAAATGTCAAAGTTAGTCATCAAAACAACCAGCTGTAAAATTAGATTCTGTTTACACTTCACCGTGGAATTTACTTTTCATCATTTGGGACAGTATGAGGGGGAAAAAAATCTCTTAGTTTAAGAATATTTTCTATGTTTAATTTTAGTTCTGTATCTTTTAGACTATTGTTTTTTACTTGAATCTTCAGAGTTGTTAGAAAATGTGGAATAAATTACTGAGGTAATAAAAAAATAAATACGTGTAAATAATTTAATATTTTGGCTATTAAGTTGTTAAGATAATTGATTTCCTTAGTTGATTTTGTCTATGCTACTCATGATCCAAATGATTACAGGGGTTTACTCACTTATTTCTCTCTTCTTGTATGGATATAAAATACCAGGAAACCAGTTTACACTGTACCAGGGTGGGTAAAATAAATGAAAGACAGGCAGTTGGATAGTCCAACTCAGACGGAAAGCTGAGTAAACTATTTAATTAACTCTGACTATATATATATTTACATTTTGGATACCACCAAGAATAATTCTGCAAAAGGACTCCTTACTTCACTCCAAATCCACATGTCAAAAGCATCACCAAGATGGTTTAATCCCAATATGGGGTCTCTTGAACTGCAGAGGCTACTCTGTTATAACCCAAAGGCAGTGGCAATGGAGGCAGTTTCCTTTTGTGGAGAGAAGTGGTCAAGCTCTGCAGACAGTTGACAGTTGTCCTCCAGTCACCTCACTGTTTTTCAACTTTCTTGTGCCTTGGTTTCTTCATCTGTGAAAAGGGATAATCATTGTACCTCATTTCATGTTGTTGCTTTAAATGAGACAAATGTCTCATTTAAATGTCTCATTTAAATGTCTGCAAAGCACTTAACTATATGTGTCTGCTCTAATAATTATTATCTTTTTGACTGCTCTAAGATTTTCTCCAGAGATACCCCACTCACTTTATTATCAATAGAAGTAGCTCTCAGGTGTAACTATTCTTCAGTTTAAAAGCTGATTTTAGGGCAACCTTGGCATTAATTGAGCAGATCTCACAGAGTGTGTGTTTTCCTGTTGTCCACTTTGTTCATCAGTCAATTTTGTTTATAAAGCTACCATGTATACTAGATGTGGAGAGTCCATATCTAAAGAGTGCAAGTAAAATAAAACACTCAGCACCAAAACTGTAGCGAACACAATCGACAGCTGATGGCTCAGATGCCGTGTTAGGATTCTCCAGGGACTTGTTCCCCGACAGTGGTATACGATTAGACTTATATGTATATAATATATCATACCCAACTTTGTTCTAAAACAATGGTATTCAGGTAGCCCATGAATCTATTGATGTGTGGGCCACTGTTTATAAACTGACTAAATAATTTTTGACCGTATGTATATTATTCATACTTTCAAAAGAGTATGTAGCTAGCCTTATGATGAATTAAATGTGGTATTCATTTAAAAGTATTCCTGAAACCAATGACTCTTTGGCATTAGAATTCTTCAAGCTAAGACTAAACCAATTTCAATCACTTATTATTATAGAAGGTGAGGCATTTTTTATATCAAATAGGAGCTTATGTCATAAAACGTAAGATTTTAAGATCCAGTAACATAAAAACAAAATCTCTGTATGGCAAAGACACCAAGGAAAAAATAATTTAAACATGTTTAACTTATCTTTAAAAGAGAAAGAGCCCTTACAGGTGAGAAACAACCCAATATATGGACAAAGAATATGAACAAGGCTTTTCACAGAAGAAAACAAAAAAACACTTTATTAAGATATGAAATATGCCGAACTTAACTTATTGATCAAAGAAAGGCAAACCAATGATAGGATACTAATTTTTTTTGCCTTAGCATAAGGGGAAACATTTAAAATATTCACAATATAAAGTGTTTGTGAGAATGGAGGGGGAAAGGAAACTGTATTGTCAGTGGGAGTGTAAACTGCTTTGACATGTTGGAAGGCAACATGTTCCTGTCAAATTTTTAAAAGTATATAATATTTCCACTCAGAAAGTGAAATGTGGGATATGTATCCAAAAGAAATACAGTTCACATATGCTAAAGGCATAGAAGTTTAAGGATATTCATTGCAGCGCTGTTTGTAGGAAATAAAAATTAGAAATAATCTAAATGCCTATCACCAGGGTTATGAATAAATAAATTATAATATAGCCACACAATGGAATATTAACCTCCTATTTAAAAAGGATAGCCCTGTGTGAGACTACTGTATGGATCACTGTCCCTGACATATTGTTGAGTGAAAAAGAAAAGTTGTAGAATATGTATGTGCTGTGCTTAATCACTCAGTCATGTCCGACTCTCTGTGACACCATGGACTAGTGCACCAAGTTCCTCTGTCCATGGGATTCTCCATGCAAGAGTACTGGAATGGACTGCCAAGCTCTCCTCCAGGGGATCTTCCTGACCTAGGGATCAAACCCAGGTCTCCCACATTGCAGCGGATTCTTGGCTGTCTGAGCCACCAGGGATGCCCAGAATATGTATGATAAGATTAAATTTTTATGTAAAAAAAGCACATGTTTTTCCTGTCTATAACTTTGTTTCTTTTTCTATTCTTTTCTATCTCCATCTAAAATTCTAATTCCTTCAGTATGTACATTTATATCTATGCCTCTATATGTTCTAAGTACATAGGTAAAAAACATACGATACTTCATAAATTCTCAAGAGTACACCTAGAAAGTGAAAATTAGGGGAAAGAAGGGAGCAATTTTATCTTATTGTATTTATTTAGGAAAAGGAACCAATTTTAAATTTTGCTTTTTGCTTTATACAATTATGTGTATTTGAATTCTTTGGTTTATGACACACATGTATTACTTTTGTAAATACAAAGATTAAAAGTAATAATTTTCCCCAAATGTTTCTCATCCCTAGAAACAGAAATGGCTGTTCAGAATGAGTGAAACATTCAGCCTTCAGACTCCTTTCTCTGATATCCCGACACTGCCCCTTGGAGGATGTGGGGAGAAGGTTTCTATGAATGAGAAACTCAGCAGACACCTTAGGAAGAGGACACACTGGCAGCAAAGGCCAATATTGTATTTCTTTATTTTCATGACTGTGTGTTGGGAGATGCAGGGTCAAGACATAGATTTACAGTCAGTTCTCACCCTAGGGAAGGAAACAGGTGCAGGTCTTGAGTCCAAAGACAATAGCATTCCTTTGATCAGAACTGTTGGACAGGAGACTAGGGAGGCTGGTAGAAATTGTCATATCTCGTGTGGCACCAGGATGGAACTTGGTTGAACGGTATGGATCTTCTGATTCTTTTTCTCCATACTTTGTGCCTGACGGTCATGGAATGATGGACATGTGATCTGTAGCCTCACTGATAGGTGTCATGGTCGCCTAAAGATAAGCCATCTACCTTTGGCCTATAGTGTGGCACCTATTACAATCACGTCTATAACTCTAAATACCAGAGACCACCCTTGGCAGAGTTTGTCTGGCAGGATATCTAATTCTACCCATGAAAGCCCAAGGCAAGTGAAAGCAGAAAGGGAATATTTGACACCCAGTGGTCAGAAGGAAGAAAGAGCTGTGCAGACAGGGCAAGAGAGCTGGGGACAAGGAGTAGCCAGTGCCATCTCAGACCTAGCACACCTCCCCCAGGCAAAACTGTGACCTAACTGCACTCACTTCATACCTCAACCCCTCCTTCCCTTTATTCCTCTCACCCCCAGCCTGCTCTCCTTGGCTGGAAGCTTTCCTCCAGTGCCCTGGCCTCCTTCCTATCCTGACCAGGTGGTCAATAAGCATAGTCCATTCAAGAAAGTTCTTGAAATGCGTCCGTGAATCCTCTTGGGTGGGTGACTAAAGTTCCATGCTTTCATGGTGATGACCTGGGTTATATTCCTGGGAAAAGTACATGTAGCAGAATTCACCACCTTACTCCAAGGAACTAAATAACCATGGAAGTGAAGTGAAAGCAGTGGGCTTGTTACACAAGTGTGGCTTCAGCCAGGTTGTTGCCCCTTCACTAATCCTGCCACACCAGCAGCTGCCACTTTTGTGCATAGTGCTGTGGGGGTGCTGAAGAAGCATGGGTCCGCACTGCCCTTCACAGAAGCCTCTGGAGCCTAGAAAATAAAAGAAGCAGCTGCCTGATATTTCCTTGGAGAAGCAGATGAAATTTAAGGTTTTCTTCTTCCTACAAACATAAACAGAAAAATTTGCAAACAATTTCAGAAGGCTCATGGAGGCCAAGATGTGCTCCCCTGTGCTAATGGGAAAGGGCCATGGAGGAGCTGCACCACCAGGGTTTTAAAAATCTGAGCTCAGATAAAATGTGTGAGTCACTTGGTTGCGTCCACTCCTTGTGACCCCATGGACTGTAGCCTGCCAGGCTCCCCTGTCCGTGGAATTCTCCAGGCAAGAAAACTGGAGTGGGTTGCCATTTCCTTCTCCAGGGGATCTTCCTGACCCAGGGATTGAATCCAGGTCTCCTGTATTGCAAGCAGATTCTTTACCATCTGAACCACTAGGGAGGCTGAGCTCAGATAGGATATGTGTTAAAATGAGAAGGAAATAATTTGTTTTTCATTTTTTCTCCTTTCCTCCATCATCCCCATTTTCTCTCCCTCCTTAGGAATAAATCCTTGATCCAAGCCTTGCTCTTCATCTGGATGTAACTAGATGCTGTTGAGACTTAATGTGACACTTTCAGATAAAATACAGTCAGTTCTGCTATAATGTGACATACACTTTTCTAAAAACCAAGTGCACTATATAAAATCGCACAATAAACACCACAGAGCTTATGGGGGAAATAGGATTAAGGGGATTAAGGGCATAACACTGAAATTCTGTCAGTGATAAAAGATGATAGGAACCTAATGAATAAAGACATCAGTCTTACACATGTTAAATGGTTAATAAGCACATAAATACTATAATAAATATGGCATTTTGCCTAGGAAAAGACCTTAAGTCTGTTCATGAAGGTGAGTGCAGGAAGAGTCACAGCTACAAACTATTGAGAAATGGCAGCAGAGGCTTCCCAGGATGGAAAGCTGTTTTAACACCAGATATGGACAGTTAGCTGGTGAGTGTTTGAGGTGTGTATGCATTTTGTATATCCCTAAATGGCCCAGTTCAACTGGATTCTGTATTTACCTAGCATTTCTTGCAGACAAAATCATATATGAGGAAACACAAAATTCTGGTTATACTCAAATTGTGCCCTGGTATGTTTGTCACGGTGAGATAAATTCTCATTTTCAATACAAATATTATGGCAGGACTGACTGAATCTAAATTAAAAAAAAGATTGCAATCTAAAGAGTAAAAAGCCATTAAGACCACAATGAAATGATGCTGTAAAAAGGTAGCAATAAGTTAGTATTTCTAAGCAGAGAATACATAACTCAAGCAAATCTAAGCTTCTTTACTTCACTCTAAGGTCTATCTCAACACAGTGTTAAATTCTAGCACAATGCAAATTGGGCTCCATAGCTTTGAAACACACTGTTGCTCTTGAGTGAGCCCTCTCAGCACCAGGAAGAAGTTGTTAAAAGACACCCAGACTTCCTGGAAAGTCCTCATTGGACATTCTTCTCCTTTATATCACATATCCAATGGTAGCTACACTAATCTTACTTTCTTTCTTCTTTATGATTCCTGATCCCCTCTACTTGCACCCCAACAGCCCAGCAAACCAAATTCCAGCCTTTATTAGTTCTCTCCTAATCACCTTTTCCTTCCTTTCTCACCCCTTTTCCAAAAGGAAAAATTCTACACGTAGGTGTGTTACTTTCCTATTACTACTGTAACAAACTACCACAAACTCAGAGGCTTAAAGCAACCCAAATTCATTATTTTACAGTTCTGGAAGTCCAAAATGAGCTTAAAGGGGCTGAAATCATGGTGTTGGCCACATTCCTTCTGGAGGTTCTAGGGAAGAACCTGCTCTTTGTCTTTCCCAGCTTCAGGAGGTCTTTGGCTTCAAGGCCCACATCGCTCTGACCTCTGCTTCTGTCATCACATTTTCCTTGATTCTGACCCACCCCCTCCAACCCCACCACTTCCTCTTGCAAGGACCCTTGTGATTACATTAGGTCACATGGATAATCCAGGAGAATCTTCCTCCCAAGAGCCTTAATTTAATCACACATGTAAAGTTCCTTTGATTACCTTGATGGTACCATATTCATAGGTTCCAGGGATTAGGATGTGGACATCTTAGGGTGCCATTATTCAGCCTACCATACCAGCAGTGATATTCAAAGTGCTTAACAACTGAAACACTACTTAAAGCAGGGGATCTGACTCTCAGAAAGGTCTTGGGTCTTGATGTTAGAGTAGGACCATGCAGATTCTGGTGTGCTGGTTGATGGACTGTGGAGGGCCAGGAGGTCTAAGGAGATGGTGAAGCACTCTAGAGTTGGGACAAGTGATTCTCTCTAAGCAGCACTAAAGACTTCAAAACTTTTTTTTATGGCAAATACAGCCACACCCATGCGTTTTGGCTGATCTACCTGTGCTCTTCCTTCCATGGATCGGCTTAGCTTCTCTAGGCTTTTATAAATTTTCCTCTCTACCCTCATCCATGATCAGCACACATATCTTCTGAGATTTTGTTGTGTGATGTACTTGGCCCTTTTCCCCCTGAAATGTCTAGCTAAGCCTCATTACAACCCTATTATTAGATTCTATACTTATCTTCCTTTGGAATAACATATCCAGGGTCATATGTGCAACAATTAATACATAACTCATTGTTAGGGCCTGAATCTGAATTCAAGCACTTTGCATTAGAAATTGGGCTCTTAACCACTATGGTTAGTATCTTCAAGGAGGCTCATGTCTCTTTAGCAGATAAAGAAAGCATGAGCAAAGCTGATGTGGGCAATGCTGAGGTGCAAAGTGGCAACCCCAAGTCCAAATGCAGTTCGTGGGTTTATACATCAATCCTACCCTATAGAATTTAATGATTATAGGGAGGACTTCTTGATCACATGGTAAGATTTTTATTACTCTGTAGGACCAAACCTGAATACTCTTAAATAGATATTCTATAGTATAAAGATTAAAAACAACCTTCAAAGAAAGTCCAAAGTCCAATTTATCTTAGCCACATAACATTTTAGAAAAAAGTATAGCTGTAAGCATGTGATGAAATAGATGAAGGAATAAATGGATAAAAAAATCCATAGCCAAGGGTTTTATTGTAAGACCCAATTGACTGTGCTACAATAAATACTACTTCCATGATTCCAAAATATCATATTCAGCTTTCTCAAATGAGTAAAGAGTAGCAGGGACAGAAGAAGCCGCAGACAGGAGGATGACAGAACCACTTGTGGACTTCGAGCCTTTCATTAATCTCTATCTGATCATAGTTAGAAATGTTCATACCCAGAGAAAATGATACCTAACAGAAATAAGTAACACTACTCAAAGAAAAAAAGAGTCACAGATCTTTTTGGATTTTGCTGTTTGAAATAAAATTTTGGTTTGGACAGGAATGAGTATTAGCTTTTTCATTCATTTAATTGCTGCATTATTTTTTAAAGAAGGTAGAATGAGATCTTGATTGGGAATGGAATAATATGTATAAATCAGATGGTTAAGTAGAGTGTTAGAGGCTGAAATTAATGTTACTTAAAGATGCATGGGAGCACAGTTGGAAGCACATTCTACTTTAAACCATTTAACCTGATTAAGAAATTAAAATATTCTTGCTAATTTGGAAAATACACTTGATGTTTAAAATTTCCTAAAAGGTAGCTGTCCTCCTACCTTTATGATGGATTATTGGATGATCTCAGTCAAAAAGCCTAGTTATTACCATAAGAAAAAGTCCTGCAAGAAAGCACATGTTGCCACTTTACTCATTATTGAAGTGCCCTTATGACTGTCAGAGAAAACAGGTAAGATGCTAGGGGAGGCAGAGAGAGAGATCAAAGTGTTTTGTTTACTTCTTTGAAATCTTGTAGTACTTACTATTTACTGTGCATACTTCTTGATTCATGCTGAAAATTGGAATTCACCCATGTCTCTCTTTTTCCTGTCTAAGATGCAGATTGGGCACATTTTGTTAACTCCATCAATCCCTGCCCCCACGCATTAGCGCATGCACACGTATACCTAGCCAGTGGAAAAGAAAAAAGAGTTACTCACATTCATCCATTTTACAAAGATTTCCAGGCTGCAATGGGAGGGCTTTACCTCTCCCTGAAGGATGAATAAATAGGTAGCTTTTCTGACAACCTGTTCACAAACTGAAGTGAAAACTGAGGCCAAGGTCTTGCTCTACTGGCACTTAGGAAATCCACTCCTGGCAACATGGAGAGAATAGTCATTTGCCTGATGGTCATCTTCTCTGGGACAGTGGCCCATAAGTCAAGCTTCCAAGGGCAAGATCGCCTCTTTATTAGACTGCGTCAACTTATAGATATTGTTGATCAGCTGAAAATCTATGTGAATGACTTGGTAAGGCCATCCTGGGCACAACAAAATTCAAATAATATTCTTCAGTTACTATAAAAGGAGCTTTTTGACTTATAAAAATAACTCAGAACTAATTTTCTTTTGCTTTAGGATCCTGAATTTCTGCCAGCTCCAGAAGATGTAAAGGTAAGACCAGTTGAATTTGTTTGTGAAAATGCATTTGATAAAAGTTTTTAAATCCAATTAAGAAAGGCATTAACATGATTATTTAGAATTAGACTTAATATCAATGAATTTTGTGGTTTAATAATTAGTTATTTAATAAATACATTTACTATATAGTTATTTCTAATTTGCCCAAATATTCATTGATTTACCAACAAGTCAACCTATAAAACACTATATACCTTATATGATATATTTTTATCTTCAAGTATCTCTAAAAGTATTCCCGAGTAGTACTGTTGAGACAGAAAAACAAAACTAGAAAATAAATCTATACTATGATCATTTTCTGAACAATGACCAAGTAATTACACTTTAAGAGTCTGTGCATAAAAGTTCTTGAGCCTTCTTTGTAAATCTATGAAACACAGACACAAGCCATAGAAGGAGGATTCAGTTTTTGATCATTAGAAAGGAAGGGAGAAAGAAAGAAAGAAAGGCAGAAAGGAAGGAAGGGTAAAAGGGAGAGAGAGAAAGAATGAATAAAAAGAGAAGGAAAGAAAGAGAGAGTAGATTACAGAACAGCATGGAGGAATACTGGTGTGGAAATCAAGGCTATTCTTTAGAATATAATTCCCATATACCTTGGTTTGAATGGGTCTGGTCTTCGGCCTTCAGTGAGGTCTTTTGAAAGGACAATTTTCAACAACTCATCCCGTTCTCTTAAGCCATTTAAATCCATGAGAAGAGGCGTAGCATGTAGTTCAAGAGTACTGTGTGCCGATCTTTCCCTTGGTAACTTCTATCTAGTCTTAAGGTTTGGTATCCTGAGGATATAAATGCATTTGGGGGAAACAGTTTCACTGTCACAGAACTTTAACTGCATAAATTAGAATAACTATAAAAGTACTACCAGTAACTAGGACACTACAAAGGGGAGACTTATGAAGATGCATTGCAAAGAAAACAATTATCGTAAATGACTGTGTAAAAGTTTAGAAAGTGAATGAGTCAGAACTGTTGCTTTCCTCTAAAATTCACTGTCTCTGAACCTAACCACTCTCATGTACTAAGTCCTTTCCTAATAAGCAGCATCCAAAATGAAAGTAGCACATTCAGCTTATTGGAAAGACTTTTTCAAAAAGTAAGACTGTTTCTTAACGTCCTAATTATCAAAACATGTATTTTTCAGCATCTCATGTCCTTTGTCTAACTGTGTGGTTAGAGTCCTTTCTGGAGTTTCTTAGCTGCAGTCTGCGACTTGCAAAATAAGAAGGATATCCCATTTTCTAACTTGAGTTGATCCAGTGGGTACTGTCTTTATATGCTTTGTTAAAGCAGATGTTTTTTGTCTCATATCATAATGACAGGATTTGGTCTCACTGACTTTGTATCTATCTAATAATCAGATCAAGCAATGCTACTATGATACAAGTGAATAATGGTATAGCTAAGATTTTTAAGCCATGCTGGCAGGCAAACCCAGGAGAGAAGAAAATAGATCAAGGTCATAGTAGTGTTATATCAAGTTTTTCAGGACTTGCATCAAAGCAGAGTCTATCAGAGATTTTAAAAGATTAAAAAGTTCAATGAAAATAAATTCATTAAAATGTTGCATATAAATGTTGACAGTGATTATCTAAGGTTGCTAATTGGCCTCACCAGGTATCTTTCTTTCTCTAATTATATAACCAGGGGTGCTCATCTGGTGGTGACTTTGCCCTCTGAGAACATTTGGCATTATCTGGAAAACTTTCTGGTTGCCACAGTTGTGTGTGTGTAGGTTTCTATTGGCATCTAATAGGTAGAGGTCAGGGATGCTACTAAACATTCTAGAATGCACAGGACAGCCCTAACAACAAAGAATTATCCATCCCCAAATGTCAACGGTGCTACTACTGAGAAATCCTGATATAAACCTAGTTTGTAAGCGAGACAAAGGTAATTTTACCCCATTGGCAAAGCTTCCTAGTGTGAATGGCCAGGGCTTTCTTTGGGAAAAGAAACTACACAGGTCAAAAGGAAACTGTAAGGAGGCAAGTATTTTCAATATTCAATTGCAATTAACAAAGCCAAGTGCACCAACTTGCAAAAGCAGCACTTGACTCTTCTCTGGCTAAAGAGGAGTGGTTACTCTTGCTTTTGATTTCCTTACTGCTTCCTCTATTCTGCAAAACTAATGCTTCCAGGTGTTAAAGGATGAGGGAAGCAAAGCCTTGCCCTCTGAGTCTGCAAGGCACAGCAAAGGAAAGCAGTGGTTCTGCTCCCAGATGGTGGTTCTGCACATGAACTCAGGGTCATCCTGAGTGACAGGGCACCTGCAGCAGCCTGAATCAAGATTAACCTCTCTACTCCCCATCTCAATGAATCCTTAAAGCAGTTAGCAGGGCAGCTTCTCTGCTTCTTTTCCTGTTTGAGGCTGCCTTTGATGTGCATCTGAAACCGAATCCAGCAGCTGTTTGTCCTGGACCACAGGCTGCCAGGGACAGCTGTGCTGCTTGCAGAAAGCACAAAGCAAAATCCCACTGTGTATTGACACAGGTGAGCAAGGAAGCGCAGTAGAGATAGCACAGCCGCATCAGTAGAAGCATCGGTGTCCAGATGCCGTTCAGAGGTATTCAGAAAGGCTTTCTCAGGTGCAGAATCTTTGCTCACTTGTCTTGACCACTCTTGGCAATACTGTCTTGAGGGAGTTCATTTCGTAGGCCCCTACACTTCTTTGGAACCTAATTTTCTTTCAACATACACATGTTAATGTTAACTCAGCAAAATGGGCCTCTGTGAGAAATGCTGGTTTCTCAGATCATCACGGATGAAGCAGTTAGTGTTTTCAGTTTCAGCTGGAAAATTTACCTCTTTAAATATGAATATTATTTTTTTCCAGTAAGTTAAGCCGGTTGTGGTCAAAAAGAAGAGAAAAGAAAAAACTTCAACAAACATGAACATGTGGTTTTCAAGGAAAAAAAAGTGCTATAATTAACATTTATAAATAGTTTCTATTAAATAAGCATTTTGGCAAACATATGTAAAGGACATTATTTCACCCTTATGACAGGCAAGCCGCTCTGATATAAGGAAACCAGATAAGCTGGTTCTCGGCTTGTGGCTACGTATGCAAAGCAAATCTGACGGGGTTGTGTCTTAAAGGTGCATGTTATTAACCAACATTCATATTGGGTAAGCATATAGGCTGGAAAATGCAAAGCAGGCCAGATGCTATTTTCAGCTGATTGTCCATGGGAAGATTCAGGTAATGTTGTATATATGATGGGCCTTGTAGGAACTGAGAGAAGTTGCAGCTTCTGGATACATGGCAGTAGCTTCATGCACATTGGTGAAATGAAGATATAGCAACTTTGTCGGAGGTGGGGGAGAATAGCATCATACACAGACATTTGCTGAAAGAAAAAATTAACCTGAATACAAGTTCTCAGATCAGCATGAAAATGATTCTAACAAGTCAGTATACATTTTGTTTTTCCAGTGAAGTCCATTTCATTTTCAGTTCAATTTCTAAGATTCTGATTTGTTCACTAGCCACTGGTTATTTGACTAAATCAAGAATCAAGTTTTTGATCTATGATCTGCCCAATTCCCCATGCTCTGAGACATTACTCTTACTTTATAAGGGACAGTCTTCCCTCCCTTGTGGGTGAGGGGGTAGGGAGGGCACATCTCAAATTCTATTCCTCAACCACTTGATTCAGGCAGATCCCACCCTGACTGACTTGAGAGTGTGAATGGGATTTTAGAAAAGTCACACATGATCTACGGCAGGTGGACTCTATCTTAGATGTGGAATGTGCCATCCGAGGTAGGCACCCATTTCATTTCCCCAAAGGAGGGATTTTTAAACTCATTTAATTCATTTGTCCACTCTGCAAATATTTGTTGAGCATTCACTAGCATTCACTATGTCAGGCATTGTACAGGAAAGGTGCTGTTCAAGACATGTATGTCACTATTAGAAACTCCTATGTACACTGAAGAGAGAAATCAACATATGAAACAATTTTTAATCACACTACTACAGCGTAGGGGCTCCCCTGGTGGCTCAGATGGTAAAGAATTAGTCTGTAATGCAGGAGACCCAGGTTTGATTCCTGGGTTGGGAAGATCCCCTAAAGGAAATGGCAATCACTCCAGTATTCTTGCCCAGAGAATTCCATGAACTGAGGAGCCTGGTGGGCTACAGTCCATGGGGTCACAAAGAGTTGGACATGACTGAATGACTAACACACCATAGCATAATTCACCCAAAGCTGTCACAAGCCATAATGTAATTTATAAAGCGTGTTCTGCAACCAAACTAACCCTCCCAGAAACACCAAGAGTTCTGCCCAACACTCAAACCTCAAAATGACATTAGGAAGATAGAACTGTTGCAAAGTGAGGCTCCATCTTCTTGTCTGTGAGTCAGGGAAACGTCCTCTCGCCCCTAACATGGGGAAATTTCACATGATAAGAGTCTCCTCTTCAGCCCAGAGATTAAGCAGGACATGAATCATTCCTCATTTGTCTGCTGAAATGAATGTGATCCAAGGCACTGCAGGAAAAAAGGATTGGGAAGGTAATTTTTACTTTCTGAATTACTTTCATTAACCTGCACACAAATAATTTCTCTTTTAGAGACACTGTGAGCGGTCAGCTTTTTCATGTTTTCAGAAGGTTCAACTAAAGTCAGCAAATAATGGAGACAACGAAAAGATAATCAACATATTAACTAAACAGCTGAAGAGGAAACTACCTCCCACAAATGCAGGGAGAAGACAGAAACATGAACTAGTAAGACTGTCATTGTCATCTATCTTATTTGTACTTAATAACTATATCTATTACTTTACACAATTTCACACACACACACACACACATGCAGCCAGAGCTTCCAGTGCCTTCCTTCCAGTTACATGTTCTATCTTTATCATATAGAGTGTTTTGAAAAGTAAAATCACCTCTTTTTAGTCCACAGACTTGAAAGTACTAACAGCCAATTAGAATTTTCTAATGGTCTCTGGTAGCTGAAATAAGTTAATATAGCTTTCTGAGGTGAGGAAGTCATTAGGCAGAGGATCCAATTGTGACTTAAGAATTAAAAAATATTCTCCTCTCATTATATGATGACATATAACTTGCAATTTTATTAATGAGAGCTAGACCCTAGCTTTCCTTTAAGAAAAGAGACAGCCTTCAAGACACCAGGATAGATCTCAATCTCTGCCTTCCTCTTTTAAAGAATATTACCGTCCTATATAATTGCAGAGTCAGTGCTACATTTAAAGTGATAGACTCCATTATCTGGCTAGGGAATTTCAATATTCCCTAGTTTTGGGGGTCCTGAGAACCTTTTGTATATTTCCTTTTATGCCAACTCATGGGCAATGCTGATAATCTCATGAGTAATTCAAGCACTGATCAAAACCAGTGGATGAACACATAAGATAAATTACTAGAATTTTTTT
This sequence comes from Moschus berezovskii, assembly GCF_049115385.1. Classification (NCBI taxonomy): domain Eukaryota; kingdom Metazoa; phylum Chordata; class Mammalia; order Artiodactyla; family Moschidae; genus Moschus; species Moschus berezovskii. The sequence continues at coordinate 38,516,170 of NC_142478.1, forward strand.
TGTCTCCCTCTTCTAAGGGATTGCACACATGAGCAAGTGAACTCTTAATTACAATATCAAAATGATTTTTATTTCCTTTGATTGCTTGGCAAGGTTAGAATGTGAAAAGTATCTCTCCAAAACTTTTCTCAGGAAGAAAAGAGATAAGCCTGTACACCCGGGGCAGATTCATGTCAATGTATGGCAAAACCAATACAATAATGTAAAAATAATAATAATAAATTTAAATTCAGTGCTGGAAAAAAAATGAAACAAATATCAAAGAAACAAAATGGTGTTACTGGCACTGAACTTAGAATTATTCAGTGAAGCACCTTCCTTTGATAGATGGGAAAGTGAGACCAAGGATGTTAAGTGACTTCTCCCAAGCCCCACAAATATTAAGTGCCAGAATGAGAATTAGAACTTAAATCTCTTATCTTTCAAATATCTCTCACCATAACATCAAACTGGCATTAGAGATGCTAAATAGCAAGCAATGGTCTGGTGTCTGGTATTCCAATAGGAATAGGATAAAAAACATAAAGAAGATTTTTTTAAAAAAAAGAAATATATGTGGGCAATACACATATAAATAATTGTTTCATCTCCTCATGAACAAATAAATGCAAGTGAAGAAAAGAAATGCTATTTTTTTTCAATTAAAAATTTTTACCAATGCCCAATAATGGTAAGAATGTTCTATATGAATAGAGATAAAATAGTTTAATAACATACTTTAAAAGCCTTAAAATATTTTATCCTTTTAACTTAATTTATTAATTCTACTTTTAGTAGTTTATTAAATAAAATAAAGAAGTATATGAAAAATTACTCAGAGATGTTCACTGCAGCACTGTACTGTATACAATAGTGAAAAGTTAGGAGCAATCTATGTGTCCAAAAATAGTAACACTTCAATCCTATGTATGAATACAAAACAACCATTATGGGCTATATTTTTGAAGAATATTTAATATGGAGGAAATGCTTGTGATATGTTAAGTGTAAAAAAGGCAAATTAATAACCAGTGTAAACATAAATGCAAAGAAAAAAATTACCAGGAGGACACATATCAAAATATTGTAGTTATTATCTCTGAGATCAGGATGTCAAGTAATTTTTCTGTTATTTTCTGAACTATTTCATGCGTTTCTCAAATTTTTTTCAGTGAACATGATTTATGTCTCTAATTGGAAAACATAAAATTTGAATGAACATTTTATTGAATAGGAAAAATGTTTTAGAGAAAATTATTACTCTTTCATTGATTTCCAGACATGTCCTTCTTGTGATTCTTATGAGAAAAAACCACCCAAGGAATACCTAGAAAGACTGAAATCACTCATCCAAAAGGTATATAACAAATTACATTTGATTTTCTATTTTATCCTTACCCAGATGGCTTCTTAAGTTGAGGTTACTCATGATATTCTATTTTCACAGATGATTCATCAGCATCTGTCCTAGAACACATGGGATATGAAGGTTCCTGAAGATCTCACTTGAAGCTGGACACTATATTGCTTACTTTAACACAGCAGTGAAACTCATTTCTTGGTATTCCAAGTGGACGAATACAATGTATTAGTGATGGGGGGGGACACTCAGATGAGTGTTCAAGGTCAGGATTATTTCTCCAAAATCACTATGCAGTACTTCAGTTTGATCTACATGTTCTGTTTAGTCCACTTGAAAACATTTTCTACTCAATTTGAGTCTGATTCCTTATGTTATAGATTTCTATGGCTTCTAAAGTTTTTTACTTTATCTTATTGCTCACCTATGACACTTCTTGGAGAAGCTTAAAAATTTTAACCAAAAATTCAGTTTGGGAATTTGTTGATCTTATATTAACCTTGATCTTGATTGCAAAAAGAATGAGGTTTCTGATGATCAGAACTTAAAAGGTGTAATACCTTCACTCAATCTGAAAAATATAGAAGCATAGGGTGAAGATGAAAGTTGAAGCCTTTGTACTTTTAAGGAAATGAAAACTGTTTAAAATCGATATCTGAAGAGGTTTTTCTTTTTTAAATCTCAGAATGTCTAACATATAAATATATGATTTATTTATGTACCTGGGGGATAGCTTTACCAGATGGCTCCCAAAGTTTTGACTTCTTTATTGGAATCTGTCAAAAATATTTGAATACTATACATATGAATGTATTTAAGGAATAGACTCTTCTGGACTTTTTCCCTCTAAATGGGTATAATAGTACCTTCCCCAACTCAAGTCCCTTTATAAGTTAACATTTTAAGCCTTTGGAAATGGCAATTAAAATCGGTAGAGGGACAAACATTAGATGGTCTTCTGGAACTAAACAGAATTTTAAAAAATCTTGTAGCTCTCTTCTTAAATTGTTATAAAGACTGTATGGGAGTGAGCTTATAATACCAAATGTCTGTTCCCTTCTTCCTTTCTTTTTGCTTTTTAAACAGACAGATATTTCGTGTTTGTATGCTCTGCATAAGGCAAATTCAGTCACCTATACAAAGTCAAGATCAGAAGACAAATCAGGAGTCCAGGACTCCTAGTAGAAAATAGACTTTTGCATAAGCATCCCAATCTTTACTATCAATCATGGGTAGTAAAAACAAGCAACCTGCTCTAACTGCCATTTCATATCAAGTCCAGCAGTTTATTTAAAGTTAAAAACGCTAGAAAAATTAAGTTTTCACTAGAATGTTATAAGCTATTTGAAAATCTCTTATTGTTAAAGTAGCTGTGAGTGCACAAGAGGACGTTGTATGGAAAATGTTTTACACTCTTAAGAAGAAAATGATCTACTTAAAAATATTTTTTGAACAAGTATAGATAATTTATGGTTCTAAAATGTATGTTAGGAATCAGTATTTCATCAAGTCTCAATGAGATGTGTGATCATCAGAAACAGGGTGTTCTGTTTTAAATTTATTAAATGTTATTACAAAGAAATCATATGCATTGTGATCATAATACGCATCTAAAGCCTGCCTCAGCATCAGGCCAGGTTGTTGGGAAAAAGTGGAAAGTGAGCATGAATTTGACTTGGGGAAGATGGAGTCCTTATTTCTAATTTCTGGCTTTATAGTTGTTGGTTTCTTTGATACTGTGATTTTATATTTAAAACAATGTATTTATTTTGGTGTGTTTACTGTTAAAAATCTCTGTTTTAATCCTTTTGACCAGAAATTCTACCTTAAAAGTAAAAACAACTTAATGGGGCAAGTTTTAAACTGAGTTTAAAGACTTAGGTAAAGATCCTGGCAACATCCCAAGGAAAGCAGTGCATCAGAATATACAAGATGAAGAAGTGAGACTCGAACTGCTCGAGTGAGTGAGACTCACTACTCTGTGTTCAAGACCAGCCCTCCAAAAGGATCTGGGGCTGACGTATCACAACTGCTGTTCACCTATGGATGGTGATACAGGAGACCTGAAATCTCACTGGATATGAAGTTATGGTCACTTGCTTAAATTTTTTTGGTTTCCATCTCTTTATCTGTAGAATGAGGGTGTTGAACTTAGTCTCTAAGGAATATTCTTTTTTGAGCTTTATATGTCTATGAGTCTCTAAAGTTCTGGATACTCTCACAGGAACATCTCACCACAACTCTGAGTAAAACTTTCTACTGAACCGATCATTTGTTCAACATTATTTCAACAGCATTTTTAGTAGCACTTGCTGCAGGAACAAGGGATATGTTTCAAAAAAAAAAACTGGGAAAGAAGGAAAAAAGAAAGAAGGGAGAAAGAAAGAAAGGAAGGAAAGAAAGAAGGCAGGAAGAAAAAAGAAAGAGGTTTCTCTAGGTCATAGGGGTTCAGGGAAAATTAATCATGACTTTTACCATTTTAGCTGAAAGTGTCTTCTTTGGATGCATAAAATTATAGCATTATTATTCTATATTATTGCTCTATTGTATTATTACATTTGCATCTGAAAATTTAGCTTTAATATGAATTATGTACGTTATAACTTAATGATTATTTATTATATATTTGGTTTTAAATGTTTATGTTCATAGCTTCTTATTTAAGACCTGGTCATATTAAATACTACCCAGTTAGTACAACTGTCTTTTGTGATTCCCTGAAAACCTGTAATTTAACAGTCTCAGTAGAAAATAAAAGATGATCCTTAGTTTCTGAGAGCTTGAAGTTTTTACATGTATATAATAAAGACAATCTTTTCTCCTTACATACTTTCACTGAAATAGGACTTTCCACTTCCTGTCCCTACTTATATCCTTCCTAACGCCTACTGCATGCATATTCTTGCACAAAACTCATTTCTCCTTTGAAGTTTGTCCCATCTAGCTTTGCTGTCCCCTTACTTTTTATTGATGATTGTCATCTCCTGAACACTCCTCCATGTTCACCAAGGACTCAGGCATGTTCTTTTCCTGAATCAAATTTATTCCATCACCCAGGGTAACTTCAGTGACCATGAGGAGGATTCCACCAACACTATAGCTTCCCAGAAACTTGAGTGCCTCAGTTTCAAACATGGGCATCTTTTACCCTATCATCAGATCACTCCCATGGCCATTTACCAGACTATAGCACTTGGAACCAGTCTCTATCTGAAATCTTTATATATAAAACTCCATCACCTACTAGTCTCTTTGCTCTCAAACTGCCCTCCTTCTACTAATGTGTCCTGAGACTTAGCATGATAGCCAGGCCTTCACGCTATTGATTCTCTCAGTTTATTAGGTCCCCTTTTCCCCACTGAGCCTGGGCCCCTGATTAAACTCTTGAACTTCAGACCCAGCAGCGCACACGATCTCATTCTTCTCAAGGACCTGCCTACAAACTCCCTACCTAGATGTCTGTCTTGCTTCCCTAATCCAGCTTCAGACACTGGCTCTGGCCCCTTACCATTGGAGACCCTCATAAACTCCCCTATCTGGCTTACTGGAATCACTTCTCCACTTCACTCTCAGCTTGAAACACTCACCTGCTTTCAACATCTACCTCCATCTACTCTAGTCCACAGGTTAGTGTGGGCATGGCCTCACCTCATGTGGAAAAGGCAGGTTTGGGTATTCATGTAAAGTCAAGCTCACTGAAAGAGTAGTCTACACATGTGTCTAGACAATCTCATCTCCTATCCACTTCAAACCAGTATCATCTGATTTCTACCCAAACCACACGTTACCAGTGTATCATTAAAATTGTCCTTTCTCTGATCAACAATGACCTCCAAATTACCCAGCTCACAAATGTGTCCAAATCCTTATTTTACTTGATCTCATTGTGACCTTTGCTACCGTTGATTACTCTCTCCTTTCCCTCTTTGACCGTGGAGGCTGCTCTTTATCCTCCTGCTTGTTTATCTCTCTGACCATATATTCTCTGTGTCAGTTGTTGGTTTGCTTTCCGGTGGCTCTGCTTGGAAGATGATGTTCTTGAAGATTCTATCTCTGGGCACCTTTTCACTGTAAATCTTTTCCTTCAACAGTCAAATAAGTTCCTGTTGTTTTCAGTTCAGTTCAGTTGCTCTGTCGTGTCCGACTCTTTGCGACCCCATGAACCGCAGCACACCAGGCCTCCCTGTCTATCACCAACTCCCGGAGGCCACCCAAACCCATGTCCATCGAGTCGATGATGCCATCCAGCCATCTCATCCTCTGTCGTCCCCTTCTCCTCCTGCCCTCAATCTTTCCCAGCATCAGGGTCTTTTCAAATGAGTCAGCTCTTCACACGAGGTGGCCAAAATATTGGAGTTTCAGCCTCAGCATCAGTCCTTCCAATGAACACCCAGGACTGGTCTCCTTTAGGATAGACTGGTTGGATCTCCTTGCAGTCCAAGGGACTCTCAAGAGTCTTCTCCAACGCCACAGTTCAAAAGTATCAATTCTTTGGCACTCAGCTTTCTTCACAGTGCAACTCTCACATCCATACATGACCACTGGAAAAATCAAGGCCTTGACTAGATGGACCTTTGTTGGCAAAGGAATGTCTCTGCTTTTTAATATGCTATCTAGGTTAGTCATAACTTTCTTTCCAAGGAGTGTCTTTTAGTTTCATGGCTGCAAATCTCCATCTGCAGTGATTTTGGAGCCCAGAAAAATAAAGTCAGCCTTTGTTTCCACTGTTTCCCCATCTATCTGCCATGAAGTGATGGGACCAGATGCCATGATCTTAGTTTTCTGAATGTTGAGCTTCAAGCCAACATTTTCACTCTCCTCTTTCACTTTCATCAAGAGTCTCTTTAGTTCTTCTTCACTCTCTGCCATAAGGGTGGTGTCATCTGCATATCTGAGGTTACTGGTATTTCTCCTGGCAATCTTCATTCCAGCTTGTGCTTCATCTAGCCCAGCATTCCTCATGATGTAATCTGCATATAAGTTAAATAAGCAGGGTGACAATATACAGCCTTGATGTACATCTTTCCCTATTTGGAACAAGTCTGTTGTTCCATGGCTAGTTCTAACTGTTGCTTCCTGAACTGCATACAGGTTTCTCAAGAGGCAGGTTAGGTGGTCTGGTATTCCCATCTCTTTCAGAATTTTCCACAGTTTATTGTGATCCACACAGTCAAAGGTTTTGGCATAGTCAATAAAGCAGAAATAGATGTTTTTCTGGAACTCTCTTGCTTTTTCCATGATCCAGCGGATGTTGGCAATTTGATCTCTGGTTCCTCTTCCTTTTCTCAAACCAGCTTGAACATCTGGAAGTTCACGGTACACGTATTGCTGAAGCCTGGCTTGGAGAATTTTAAGCATGACTTTACTAGCGTGTGAAATGAGTGCAATTGTGCAGTAGTTTGAGCATTCTTTGGCATTGCCTTTCTTTGGAATTGGAATGAAAACTGACCTTTTCCAGTCCTGTGGCCACTGCTGAGTTTTCCATATTTGCTGGCATATTGAGTGCAGCACTTTCACAGCATCATCTTTCAGGATTTGAGATAGCTCCATTGGAATTCCATCACCTCCACTAGCTTTGTTAGTAGTGATGCTCTCTAAGGCCCACTTGACTTCACATTCCAGGATGTCTGGCTCTAGGTGAGTGATCACACCATCGTGATTATCTGGGTCATGAAGATCTTTTTTGTACAGTTCTTCTGTGTATTCTTGCCACCTCTTCTTAATATCTTTTGCTTCTGTTAGGTCCATACCATTTCTATCCTTTATTGAGCCCATCTTTGCATGAAATGTCCCTTGGTATCTCCAATTTTCTTCAAGAGATCTCTAGTCTTTCCCATTCTATTGTTTTCCTCTATTTCTTTGCATTGCTCACTTAGGAAGGCTTTTTTTATCTCTCCTCGCTATTCTTTGGAACTCTGCATTCAAATGGGTATATCTTTCCTTTTCTCCTTTGCTTTTCACTTCCCGTCTTTTCACAGCTATTTGTAAAGTCTCCTTAGACAGCCATTTTGCTTTTTTGCATTTCTTTTTTCTTGGGGATGGTCTTGATTCCTGTCTCCTGTACAATGTCACGAACCTCCATTCATAGGTCATCAGGCACTCTATCAGATCTAGTCTCTTAAATCTATTTCTCACTTTCATTGTATAGTCATAAGGGATTTGATTTAGGTCATACCTGAATGGTCTACTGGTTTTCTCCACTTTCTTCAATTTCAGTCTGAATTTGGCAATAAGGAGTTCATGATCTGAAGAATGGGTGAATTTAGCTCAGATGACCATTATATCTACTACTGTGGGCAAGAATCCCTTAGAAGAAATGGAGTAGCCATCATAGTCAACAAGAAAGTCCGAAATGCAGTACTTGGATGCAATCTCAAAAACGACAGAATGATCTCTGTTCGTTTCCAAGGCAAACCATTCAGTATCACAGTAATTCAAGTCTATGCCCAGACCAGTAACGCCGAAGAAGCTGAAGTTGAACAGTTCTATGAAGACCTACAAGGCCTTCTAGAACCAACACCAAAGAAGATGTCCTTTTTATTATAGGGGACTGGAATGCAAAAAGTAGGAAGTCAATAAACACCTGGAGTAACATGCAAATTTGGCCTTGGACTATAGAATGAAGCAGGGCAAAGGCTAATAGAGTTCTGCTAAGAGAACGCATTGGTGATAGCAAACACTCTCTTCCAACAACACAAGAGAAGACTCTACACATGGACATCACCAGATGGTCGACACCGAAATCAGACTGATTATTTTCTTTGCATCCTGTTGTTTTAGATACCCCTGTACATGTCATTGACCTCTGAATCTACAGATAAAGGCTATTCCTCTCTACTAATTTCCAGGCCCTTATGGGAGACGTTCATGTTTATCCTCCAGACTCCTCACCTTTATCTCACGTGCCAAAATTGATCTCATCACTTTCCGCAACTTCCATGACCTTGTTTTCCAGCTCTCCCTGATCTTTATCATTCCTATTTGTTTTAAATTTTCTTTTTTGATTTATTTTTATTGAGGTAACACAGGTTTATAACATTTTATATTTCATGTGTACAATAATATATTTTGACTTATGTATAACCTGTAGTATGCTCAACACCAAAAATTTAGTTTCCATCTGTCAGCATACATTTGATCTCCATTACCCATTTCATCCTCCCTCTCCTGCCTTTTCCATTCCAGTACCACTGCTCCTTCCTCTATACCTATTTTTCTGTTTTTGTTTGGTTTGATTTGATCATTTATTTTGACTTTGGTTTGCTTCTTTATCTGTTTATAGCATGTCTGAGTGAAATCATATGGTTTGACTTTCTCTGTCCGACTTATATTACTTAGCATAACACTCTCAAAGTTTATTCAGATTGCTGGGGAAAAAAAAAATTCCGTGCTTTGTAGGCTGAGTAGTATTCCACTGTATACCACATCTTCTTTATCTGTGCCTCTGTTTCACGGGTTACATCCATATCTTGGCTATTATAAATAATGCTATGATGGCAGTGTTCTCTAATCCTAATTGATGGGAACACATCTCCCAGCCTCCAAGACTCTCCCCTTCTCTCTCATACACTATATCCAATTCGCCACTGGGCTTTGCTATTTGTAACTTTTAAGTCCATCCTTTCATTTCTATTTCCTCTGCCATTGCCTTAATTCAGGTTCTCAGCAACAGCTGCGATAAATTTTGTTGGGTTTCTAGCTTCTTGTCTCCTCCTCTTTCCAGTCTATCTCTGCATGCCCACCAGAGTAATGTTTTAGAAAACTTTAAGTATTATCAAATTCTCCCATACTTAAAACTTTTCACTGGCTCTCCCTTGTATGGTGGTAGTGGTTTAGTTGCTAAGTTCTGTCTGAATCTTGTGACCCCATGGACTGTAGCCTGCCAGGCTCCTCTGTTCATGGGACTCTCCAGGCAAGAATGCAATTTCCTTCTCCACTCCCTTGTATAGCCCATGCATGGAGCAGGGGATAGAAAATCCTTAATTGTCTGCTCCACTCAGCTCCTACTTTGTACTTCACAATCCAGCCAATCTAATCTATTTCTATTTTCCTAGACATACCACATTTGTTTTATCCCTCTGTGTGTTTTTACTTGCAGTGACCTCTCCTCTATTTTTTTTCCACTGTCTTTTTAGCACCCAGAAAACCCCTCAAGTGTCCATCAGTATTCAACATAGTCATCACTTCCTCTAGAACGATTTCCATCATTGCCTTATTCTATCTCTGTGACAGTGTTAATCTCTCCCCACTTTCAGAAATTGATCATACTTTGGTTATTAGACTTAATGTGGTATATATAAACAATACACAAATTTATTGATTTGTCTGCTTCCCTTCCCAGAATATAAGCTCTTTGGCACAAGAAACTGCATTTCACTAGCACAATGCCTTATATAGGTTAGATAACCCACAGTAGAAAATAGATGTTTACATAATTGAGTTGAATAAAACACACCAAGCTGGCTCAGTGGTAAAGAATACACCTCCAATGCAGGAGACGTGGGGTTGATCCCTGGGTCACAAAGACCCCTCAGAGAAGGAAATGGCAACCCACTCCAGTATTACTGCCTGGAGAATCCCACGGACAGAGGAGCCTAGTGAGCTATGATCCTTGGAGTCCCAAAGAGCCTGACATGATTTAGCAACTAAGCTGTTGAAATGACAACAAAATATAAATACATGATTATGCATTGAAATTTCCCTTGACACTTTTCTCTTTCACATTGAACTTAATTATCACCAAAGCCAGAGATAATTGACAACTGTTTTCAAAAAATATCTCTAGAATCCAGCTCCCACTTTATCCAGGCCACTACAAATTTCATTCAGCTGATGGTAAGATCTTCTTAAATAGTTTTCCTCCTTTGATCCTTGCCTTTCACCAAAATCTATTTGCAATAAAGCGACCTGAATGATCCTTTAGAAACTAATCGAATATGACATCTTTCAGCTGAAAACCTTCCAAAGGCTCACACCTCATTGATGTAAAGCCAAAGCCCTACAACAGGGACTATAAGGCCTTGTCCCATCTACCCCTCATCTCTCTCACCTAATTTTCACTCTTCTTACTCAACTCCAGTCACACTGTCATTGTTTTCCAACACTCCAGCCACATTCCTACCTAAGTCATCTGCACTTTTTCCTTCCTTTGGAGTGCTTTCCCACAAATGTCCACGTGGTCTATAGTCTTCTTTATTACCAGGTTCAGTTGTCATCTTCTCTCTACCAGGTCTTCTCTGACTATGGCTGTATTTTAAATTGCAACCCCTCAACACCCCTGCTTTATTTTTCCCCATAGTACTTACCATTCTGGACATATTGCTGTTGTTCAGTTGCTAAGTTGTGTCCAACCCTTTGCAACCCCAGGGACTGCAGCTTGCTAGGCTTCCCTGTCCTTCGCTATCTCCCTGAGTTTGTTCAAATGCAAGTTCATTGAGTTGGTGAGGCCATCAAACCATCTCATCCTCTGTCACCCCTTCTCTTGCCCTCAATCTTCCCCAGCATCAGGGTCTTTTCCAATGAGCTGGCTCTTCACATTAGGTGGCCAAATTATTGGAGCTTCAGCTTCGGGATCAGCCCTTTCAATGAATAACAGGGTTGATTTCCATCAGGATTGACTGGTTTGATCTTGCTGTCCAAGGGACTCTCAAGAGTCTTCTCCAGCACTACAGTTTGAAAATATCAATTCTTCGTTGCTCAGCCTTCTTTATGGTCCAACTCTCACATCCGTACATGACTACTGGAAAAATCATAGCTTTGACTGTATGGACGTTTGTTGCAAAGTGATGTCTCTGCTTTTTAATACATTGTCTAAGTTCATCATAGCTTTTCTTCCAAGGAGCAAGGGTCTTTGAATTTCATGGCTGTAGTCACCATCTGCAGTGATTATGGAGCCCAAGAAAGTAAAACTTGTCACTGTTTCTACTTTTACCCCAACTATTTGCATTCCTTTGGGATGTTTTCTGCCAAATGTCCATGTGGCCCATTGCCTCACCTCCTTCATTACCATGTTCAGTTGTCATCTCTCCACCATCTCTTTTCTGACTAAGGCTGAATTTTAAATTACAACCCCTTCCATACATACCCCTGCTTTATTTTTTTTCCATAGTACTTCCACTCTGGACATATATATTTTAATAATTTATGTATAGAATGTAAGCTTAATTCTACAGAGATTTGGTCTTTTTTGTTCACTGCTATATATCTGGCATCTAGAATGATGCCTTGAACATGGAAAGTACTCAAATATTTGTAAACTACTGGTGGGTTCTGTGATGGTTGGCATTGAAGTTCTGCCATTAGGTTTTTTTTGTTTGTTTTATTTCTATGAAAGGACTTTTTATTTTCCTGAAGCATTTTCTTGAGATCACCTTCCTACAAGAAGGGCTATTCTGCCACCACTCCCAGCTTCAGCCATAACGGATGCCATTTGAGTTTTCTCAGGCAGCACAAAGCAGACCCAAATTGTCAAAAATAAATAAAGAGAAGAGTTAAAAAATAAAAAGAGAAGAGCTAATGTAGATCTTTTTGAGGCATCTCTAAAAATACTCTCCAGGCATCTGGAAACAGGGTAACCCCTTCATCATGGGAAGGAGCTCATTTTAGGGAAATCTAAATGAAATCCAGTCAGACACTTCTTAGTGTGGGCAAGCCTGAAGAAATATTATTATAAATTTTTTATTGATCTCATTTCCTTTAAATTTTTTTTAACTTATTTTAATTGCTTTACAGATGTTTGTTGTTTTCTGTCAAACCTCAACATGAACCAGCCATAGGTATGTATGTATTCCCTTCCTCTTGAACCTCCCTCCCTTCTCCCTCCCCATCCCACCCCTCTAGGTTAATACAGAGCCAGTGTTTGAGTTTCTTGTGCCATTGGGTTTTAATCCCCAATGCACAGGTTGCTTTCTTGTTTTTATGCAAGTAGTATACTAATTTTTTTTTTCCCTTACAGCTTTTCCTTGACTTTTGGGTATCATGCATTTTCTGAAAATTTCCTCCCATCCTCTTATCAGATGTAACCACACATCTTCTTTATTTTTGCAATTGGCCTTCTGAAATCCAAAAATTGGAAGATAAAAATCGAAACATAAATTCCACTTATCATTAAAATTTTAGCAAAAATATTTTTCTACAGAAAGCTTCTGGGGTTTTATTGTCTAGAGTTCTTTTGCTGGTAGATAAAACATCTCGATGATTTCCAGTCATACAACTGAAACTCTTCCATATGATTATCTCTTCTACCCTTACAAAAATAGAAAATTCAAAGTATCATACACCCACTTATGAATCCCTAAATAGTCTTTCTCTACCTTCCCATTCATAATGAAATATTCTTTTTAAGAAGCCTTCCTCAAATGTTACAAATTATTTTATTTTTTTCACTTTCTTTAGTTTTCCTTCACTCACTTGAATGAGATGGTGAAGTGCTGTGGAGAACTGCTATAGAGAAATACAAGCAGAGAAAGGGGCTAGGGGGAGGGCATGTGTGAGGCAGATGAGGGAGTCAATTTTAAACAGGGATGAGAGTGAAGTTTTTCCCAATTGCTACCAAGGAAGAGTCTAGGTTGTGATACAGTATACTAATGCATATATATGGAATTTAGAAAGATGGTAACGATAACCCTGTATATGAGACAGCTAATTTTCGAATGTATAGGCATAAAGTTGTTTCTATTATTTATATTCTTAATGATTCTATGAGTAATTTCCATTTTAAGTATTGCTTATTTGCAAGATTTTTCTTGTTGATTATTGTTACCTGATGTTTCCCTTTTTAGAGAAGCTTTTTAAGGCAGCTTTGACTCTGTTAAGCCTCTCAATTTTATCTTTATTTTTATTGCATTAATACCTGGTACGTATTAGTTGCTTTCTTTTCTTTATGATTATTCTGTGTATTATGCTAACTTTTTAAACTGGGTGTATACTTGTATACTCATTGCTTTTCCTTTTTATGTAAAGTCTACTACATTTAAGGCCTAAGTGGATAATGTCTTCCATATCCTGCAGGTTTTAAGACTTTGTATTTTTGTTATCTTTCTGTAATGATGTTGTTTTTAAATGCCATGTACTCAGTGGGTGATATAAACACATTGTAAATTTCAGTTTTCTAATAAAAATTTTGAAAATTAAAAAAAAGAAAAAAAATAACATCTTTAAATAACATCTTAAAAAAATAGCATCTTTAAAGCTGTCTTTTTAAACTAACTGATCATGTTACCATCTTCCTACTAGGCTGAGAGATGGTCAATTTGGACGAGAAAAGTTTGTTATCTGTTTTTTTTCTATATAATCTTTAATTCAAGAACATATCCAAATTTAACGTATAAAAGGAAAAAGAATGAGAGAGAATAGAGAGAGAAATACAGAAAGAGAACAATAAGTATTCCTGATCAAGTTTTCCTAGAAGTAGAACCTGAGTCAAGGATTCCAGTGCAAGTGGTTTACTAAGGAAATGGGAAAAAATCTTGGAAGGGATTGAGGAAAGTAGGACTGGGAAAGGGAAATTCAGGCCTGGGTTCAGATGAAGCCCCAGATTCATCTTAATCCTGCAGGGTGCCTGGGAGCAACAATTACACCTCAGAGTTGTTAGTTCTGCCTGGAATGCAAGGGACTGAGTTTTTGTACTTTCGCAGCCACTTACATGTCTGTGGAGCTTTAAGACAGAGATGAGGCTGCTCCAGTGCCCAAGTGCCATCTTTGGAGTGTCTTACATCACCAAAGGGTACAGATTGGATGGGTACACAGAGTTGATGAGAAGGATCCAAGGGCATCTGGGCAGGCACCACCTGTATCTACTACAGTAAGTGTGATTTTTTTTTTTTCATTTAAAAGTTTATTTTTTGACTAAGAAGAAGGCTTAGGGCAAAGATTAACTTTATTATACAAATGAGGCAGTTTCAGGATATATTTGTTCAAATATAATTTTATATATATATATTTATTATATATATTGTATATAGGTTATCTCCTTTGAGGGGCTACAATCTAATTCTCAAAAGCCCAGTTTTGGAGCTAAATCAATTTGGAGCACAAAGAGTGACTTCTCAAGTTCAACATGGTCCCACATACCACACGTCCTACATACCAGAAGGGCCCGTTACCCCTCCTTACCAAACTACTCCAGCCCATGGTGGCCATCATCACTCCATGCCACAAACAGAACAGCCTTTCTCTGATAAGGACATTCTTCTTCTTAGAATGTAGGGCAGTGTGTACATTCCAAGCTTTTAGTAAGCCTCTCCCTTCCTTTTTTGACTCAGTTGAGATCAACTGTTCCTTGGATGGTCCCTTCGGAGAAATGCCATTGTGAATGGAATTAAAACATTTTTATCTGTTGATGGAGAAATCAATCTTAAAAAGAGAGAAGAATTTGGAGCTGGTCACTCAGAATGGTGGAGCAGGACAGATGTGGCCAGAACATGGTGGGTGGGAAAGAGCTCAGTGTCATCTGACAAAGCCTTTCCAATATGCTATTCATATATCCCTGATGAGGATAGAACTAAATAGCACTAGACTTTTAAGTAAAAGTGTCATGATACAACTTTTGGTTTGAAGTTATTACTGGTGGATTAAAGCCTGATCAATGACTTGAGTTGTGACCATGAATAATGTGGGCCGTTGGGAACATTTTCTATTTGCTTTTATTATTATTAGCACCTCTTCCTTTCCTGACAGAGCTTTTCACAGAATGTGCCCTTTCAAAAGGATAACCTTTTAAAGGAGAGGACATACTGCCACCTATTGAAACAATGAAATTATTGATACATACAAGACACCCAAATTCTAAAACGTCAGGACCGTGTTGCCCCACCCCACATGAAAGCAAATGGTGCGAACTCTGAAACATGTTCTCAGCTCTTTCAGTCCTGGACTTTACAAAAATATTCACTTTGTAAAATGAGATCATTTCTAAAATGAGCTTCAGGATCAGGAACAGCATTTCTTCTTGGACCTACAGATCTCAGAGTGAACAAGAACAGGAGTGTTTGAAAGCTGCTCTGGGGCTTCCCAGGTGGTGCTAACGGTAAAGAACCTGCCTGCCAATGCAGCAAACATAAGTGATGTAGGTTCAATCCCTGGTCGGAAAGATCCCCTGGAGGAGGGCATGGCAACCCACTCCAGTATTCTTGCCTGGAGAATCCCATGGACAGAGGAGCCTGGAGGGCTGCAGTCCATAGGGTCACAAAGAGTCAGACACAACTGAAGCAACTTAGCTTACACTGGTACCATTAGCTACTGTCCTGCTCACACAGGAGCAGCTGAGAGGAGAGCACACCACATTCTTAAACAGGCAGACTGCCTGGCCACTGGCTCCCAGGAAAGTGACCTTACTCTAGCAGGGGTCCTCTTTATGGGTCCTTTAACCAGGACACTGTTATCCTCTTTCCCTCGTTTAGGATGAAGCCAGAAACACACGGCAGATTTCCTCAGCTGTGAAACAGTTGTAATCATTCCAGCATCTCTGACATCAGAGACTGCTCACAAAAATGGAATAAAACAAGACACAGGAAAGTGCCTTGTAAAGCGTGTACACATTTGACAATGTAGAACCTTGCTTTCAGACTTATTCTACTGCTAGTGACAATTAGTGCTGAATTCCCATTTACTGTCTGCTTTTAGAGGATTTCTTTCCTGATGAACAGTTCATCTGGGAAATTCTTCCACAACTTTGGCATCACTGAATACACAGTTTTAATACAAAGTTTCTTACAGGGCAAACACTGTTCCCAGTAGTTGCCACAGAAGAAAGATTTGAGATTGCAAGACATTAATCAAACACATCAGTTAAATTATCCTTTTTAGCTGCCTCTGGTCATGCCTTCTCCTTCCAAAAGTTTACCATGATTTTCTGTGTAACACAGCCCTCCTCAATAGAGTCCCAGTATTGTAACCAATTTGATGTTATTTTCTCATCTCCCATTTCTGCTCTTGGCCTTTGTTGCTTCTACTTTTAATGCTGAAATTTCCTTCTCCCTTTTGAGGAGCAACAATCCAACCAAGAAAGAACCCCAACCATTGCTTCTGTTGACCTAGTATCTTTTCCCCTTCCTCTGGCATTAGAACACTTTTTTTCCTTTGTGAATTCGTCCTTGACCAACCCGCAGCCCTTGTGGTCAACTGAAGTTGGTCTCACCTCTTCCCCTGCTCCATAAGTGGGAACATCATATAAGTTATCGCATGGAGAAGCCTTCCTTGTGATTTTTGTTTTAATTATTTAGAGAGAAATGTTCTCTTTCTACTGCGGTTGTTAAGCTGACAGGATTTAGGCTGGAGTTGTCAACTGTCCTCTTTGCCACTCTGGGGAGTACTTTCTGAGCACAGAGAGAAGCAGAGTGAGAGAGACAGATGGTGCTGGAGAGCCACCATGAAACCTAATTATGTAAGCTGCTAACGCACTCAGGGTCACAGTAACCCGAGTCTATGCCCCAACCACTAATGCCAAAGAAGATGAAGTTCAATGGTTCTATGAAGACCTACAAGACCTTCTAAAAAAGACATCAAAAAAGGATGTCTTTTTCAACATAGGGGAATAAAATGTGAAAATAGGAAGTCAAGAGATACCTGGACTAACAAGACAGTTTGGCCTTGGATTACAAAATGAAGCAGGGCAAAGGCTAACAGTTTTGCCAAGAGAATGCATTGGTCATAAAAGCACCATCTTTCAATAACACAAGAGACAACTCTACATCTGGACATCACCAGATGGTCAATACTGAAATCAGATTGATTGTATTCTTTGCAGTTGAAGATAGAGAAGCTCCATACTGTCAGCAAAAACAAGATGACCCAGATCTGGCTGTGGCTCTGATTATGAACTTATTGCCAAATCCAGACTTATATTGAAGAAAGTAGAGAAAACCACTAGGCCATTCAGGTATGACTTAAACAAATCCCTTATGATTACACAGTGAAAGTGACAAATAGATCAAGGGATTAGATATGATTAGAGTGCCTGAAGAACTATGGATGGAGGTTTGTAACATTGTACAGGAGGCGGTGATCAAAACCATCCCCAAGAAAAAGAAATGCAAACAGACAAAATGGTTGTCTGAGAAGGACTTATATAGCTGAGAAAAGAAGAGAAGCAAAAGGCAAAAGAGAAAAGGAAAGCTATACCCATTTGAATGCAGAGTTCCAAAGAATAGCAAGGAGAGATAAGAAAGCCTTCCGGGAGAAGGAACAAGATGGCAGAGGAATAGGACGGCGAGACCACTCTCTCCCCCACAAATTCATCAAAAGAACATTTGAACGCGGAGTCAAATCCACAAAACAACCTCTGAATGCTGGCAGAGGACGTCAGGCACCCAGAAAAGCAGCCCATTGTCTTCGAAAGGAGGTAGGAAAAAACATAAAAGATAAAAAGTGAGACAAAAGGAGTAAGGACGGAGCTCCGTCCTGGGAAGGGAGGCTTTAAAAAGAGAGAACTTTCCAAACACCAGGAAACACTCTCACTGGCGAATCTGTGGCGAGCCTTGGAAGCTCAGAGGGCCACATAACCCTCTTTTTTAAAAAAATTTTTTAAAAACCCACAATTACCCACCAAACGGTAACTCCCAGCGGAGAAACAGCGCAGACGCCTGCATACGCCATTAGCAAGCGGGGGCTGGGCAGGGACGAGCCGGCTGAACTGCTTAGAGAGAGGACTGGACTTGAATGCCGTGAGAACAATTTGAGAGAACTGGGGAGAGCAAAGCAGACTGTGGGATAGCTTCCCCACGAAAAGGCGGAAAGCTCTAACCTACGACTCGGCCAGCCCCGCTCACAGAATAAAGGACTGAGCAGAGCGAGCCGGCTGTGGCTGGCCCATCCCCCATCCCCCGCCGAGATAGGCAGGGAGGTCAGCCAGAGCTGGAGCGGGCAACCGCGGCCCCAGAAAGGCATCTGATACAAACTGCAGACAGGCTTGTTGCTATTCAGGACTTCTTGGGCTCGGGCCGGTCGATATCCCCCTGAGAAGGTGCACCAGTTGTACACCCAGAAAACTGAGTGGTGGGGACTGGGGAGGCGATAAGTCACAGAGACCGCGCTCGCCAAACACCTGGTCCCCTGAGCTGCTCGGACCGGGGAAGGCACAAAACGCAGGCCCAACCAAGTCTGCGCCTTTGTGGAGTAACTGAGAACCTGAACTTGAGCCGCTCAGACCTGGGAAGTGCATACAACCCGGGGCCGGCCTCAGACAGTTCCCGGCAGAGCAACCTGGAGCCTGTGCAGTATAGACTGGGACAGCATACGTGCTGTGAGCGGGGGCAAACCCAGTGTGGCCGAGACACTGCGAGCACTCCCCACAGACGCCAAAGATATTCGACTGCAGCGTTCCTCCCTTCCCAGAACAGGACTGAACAACTAGCCTTAAAAAGTGTCCACCCACCCCCTAGTATCAGGGCGGAAATTAGACACTGAAGAGACCAGCAAATAGAAGCTAAAACAGAGGGAACCACCTTGGAAATGACAGATAGAGATGTCTAGAGGCTACTCCAAGAATAAGACCAAAAACCAGAGGCAAGAGGCTTAAGGCCGAATCCTGAGAACACCAGAGAACTCCTGACTCCAGGGAACATTAATCGATAGGAGCTCATCAAACGTCTCCATACCTACACTAAAACCAAGCACCACCCAAGGGTCAACAAGTTCCAGAGCAAGACATACCACGCAAATTCTCCAGTAACACAGGAAACTAGCCCTGAGCTTCAATATACAGGCTGCCCAAAGTCACTCCAAACCCACTGACATCTCATAACTCATTACTGGACACTTCATTGCACTCCAGAGAGAACAAATCCAGCTGCACCCACCAGAACACCGACACAAGCTTCCATAACCAGGGAACCTTGACAAGTCACCTGTCCAACCCCACACACAGAGAGGAAACTACATAATAAAGAGATCTCCACAAACGGCCAGAAGAGGGAAAGGCCACCCCAAGCAAAGCATTATAAGCAAGATGAAGAGGCAGAGAAATACCCAGCAAGTAAAGGAACAAGATAAATGCCCACCAACACAAACAAAAGAGGAAGATATAGGGAATCTACCTGATAAAGAATTTCGAATTTTGGTGGTGAAAATGATTCAAAATCTTGAAAGCAAAATGGAGTTACAGATAAATAACCTGGAGAAAAGGATTGAGAAGATGGAAGAAAGGTTTAAGAAGGACTTAGAAGAAATAAAAAAGAGTCAATATACAATGAATAATGCAATAGATGAGATCAGAAACACTCTGGAGGGAACAAACAGTAGAATAACAGAGGCAGAAGACAGGATAAGCCAGCTAGAAGATAGAATTGTAGAAATAAATGAAACAGAGAGGAAAAAAGAAAAACAAATTAAAAGAAATGAGAACAATATTAGAGACCTCTGGGACAATGTTAAACGCTCCAACATTCGAATCATAGGAGTCCCAGAAGAAGAAGACAAAAAGAAAGACCATGAAAGAATACTTGAGGAGATAATAGTTGAAAACTTCCCTAAAATAGGGAAAGAAATAATCACCCAAGTCCAAGAAACCCAGAGAGTCCCCAACAGGATAAACCCAAGGCGAAATACTCCAAGACACATATTAATCAAATTAACAAAGATCAAACACAAAGAACAAATATTAAAAGCAGCAAGGGAAAAACAGCAAATAACACACAAGGGGATTCTCATAAGGATAACAGCCGATCTTTCAACAGAAACTCTTCAGGCCAGGAGGGAATGGCAAGACATACTTAAAGTGATGAAAGAAAATAACCTACAGCCCAGACTACTGTACCCAGCAAGGATCTCATTCAAATATGAAGGAGAAATCAAAAGCTTTACAGACAAGCAAAAGCTGAGAGAATTCAGCATTACCAAACCAGCTCTCCAACAAATGCTAAAGAATCTTTTCTAGACAGGAAACACAGAAAGGGTGTATAAACTCGAACCCAAAGCAATAAAGAAAATGGCTACGGGATCGTACTTATAATAATTACCTTAAACGTAAATGGGTTGAATGCCCCAACCAAAAGACAAAGGCTAGCTGAATGGATACAAAAACAAGACCCCCATATATGTTGTCTGCAAGAGACCCACCTCAAAACGAGGGACACATACAGACTGAAAGTGAAGGGCTGGAAAAAGATATTCCATGCAAATAGAGACCAAAAGAAAGCAGGAGTAGCAATACTCATATCAGATAAAATAGACTTTAAAACAAAGGCTGTGAAAAGAGACAAAGAAGGAAACTACATAATGATCAAAGGATCAATCCAAGATGAAGATATAACAATTATAAATATTTATGCACCCAACATAGGAGCACCGCAATATGTAAGACAATTACTAACAAGTATGAAAGGGGAAATTAACAATAATGCAATAATAGTGGGAGATTTTAATACCCCACTTACATCTATGGATAGATCAACTAAACAGAAAATTAACAAGGAAACACAAACTTTAAATGATACAATAGACCAGTTAGACCTAATAGATATCTATAGGAAATTTCACCCCAAAACAATGAATTTCACCTTTTTCTCAAGTGCACACGGAACCTTTTCCAGGATAGATCACATCCTGGGCCATAAATCTAGCCTTGGTAAATTCAAAAAAGTTGAAATCATTCCATGCATCTTTTCTGACCACAATGCAGTAAGATTAGATCTCAATTACAGGAGAAAAACTATTAAAAATGCCAACATATGGAGGCTGAACAACACGCTGCTGAATAATGAACAAATCATAGAAGAAATCAAAAGAGAAATCAAAATATGCATAGAAATGAATGAAAATGAAAACACAACAACCCAAAACCTCTGGGACACTGTAAAAGCAGTGCTAAGGGGGAAGTTCATAGCAATACAGGCACACATCAAGAAACAAGAAAAAAGTCAACTAAATAACCTAACTCTACATCTAAAGCAACTAGAAAAGGAAGAAATGAAGAACCCCAGGGTCAGTAGAAGGAAAGAAATCGTAAAAATTAGGGCAGAGATAAATGCAAAAGAAACAAAAGAGACCATAGCAAAAATCAAAAGCCAAAAGCTGGTTCTTCGAGAAGGTAAATAAAATTGACAAACCACTAGCCAGACTTATCAAGAAACAAAGGGAGAAGAACCAAATCAATAAAATTAGAAATGAAAATGGAGAGATCACAACTGACAACACAGAAATACAAAGGATTATTAGAGAATACTATCAGGAATTACATGGCAATAAAATGAATAACCTGGAAGAAATGGACAAATTCCTAGAAAAGTACAACTTTCCAAAACTGAACCAGGAAGAAATAGAAAATCTGAACAGACCCATCACAAGCACGGAACTAGAGGCTGTAATAAGAAATCTTCCAGCAAACAAAAGCCCAGGTCCAGACGGCTTCACAGCTGAATTCTACCAAAAATTTAGAGAAGAGCTAACACCTATTCTACTCAAACTCTTCCAGAAAATTGCTGAGGAAGGGAAACTTCCAAACTCATTCTATGAGGCCACCATCACCCTAATCCCAAAACCTGGTAAAGACCCCACAAAAAAAGAAAACTACAGGCCAATATCACTGATGAACATAGATGCAAAAATCCTTAACAAAATTCTAGCAATCAGAATCCAACAACATATTAAGAAGATCATACATCATGACCAAGTGGGCTTTATCCCAAGAATGCAAGGATTCTTCAATATCCGCAAATCAATCAACGTAATACACCACATTAACAAACTGAAAAATAAAAATCATATGATTATCTCAATAGATGCAGAGAAAGCCTTCGACAAAATTCAACATCCATTTATGATAAAAACCCTCCAGAAAGTGGGAATAGAAGGGACATACCTCAACATAATAAAAGCTATATATGACAAACCCACAGCAAACATTATCCTCAATGGTGAAAAACTGAAAGCATTTCCCCTAAAGTCAGGAACAAGACAAGGGTGCCCACTCTCACCACTACTATTCAACATAGTTCTGGAAGTTTTGGCCACAGCAATCAGAGCAGAAAAAGACATAAAAGGAATACAAATTGGGAAAGAAGAAGTAAAACTTTCACTGTTCGCTGATGACATGAACCTCTACACAGAAAACCCTAGAGACTCTACCAGAAAACTACTAGAGCTAATCAATGATTACAGTAATGTTGCAGGATATAAAATCAACACACAGAAATCCCTTGCATTCCTATACACTAATAATGAGAAAATAGAAAGAGAAATTAAGGAAACTATTCCATTCACTGTTGGAACGAAAAGAATTAAATACTTAGGAATATATCTACTTAAGGAAACAAAAGACTTGTACATAGAAAACTATAAAACACTACTGAAAGCAATCAAAGAGGACACTAATAGATGGAGAAATATACCATGTTCATGGATTGGAAGAAAAAATATTGTAAAAATGAGTATACTACCCAAAGTAATTTATACATTCAATGCAATCCCTATCAAGCTACCAACGATATTTTTCACAGAACTAGAACAAATAATCTCACAATTTATATGGAAATACAAAAAACCTCGAATAGCCAAAGCAATCTTGAGGAAGAAAAATGGAACTGGGGGAATTAACCTGCCGGACTTCAGGCTCTACTACAAAGCCACAGTCATCAAGAAAGATGGTACTGGCATAAAGACAGAAATATAGATCAATGGAACAAAATAGAAAGCCCAGAGATAAATCCACGCACCTATGGACACCTCATCTTTGACAAAGGAGGCAAGAATATAAAATGGAGAAAAGACAGTCTCTTTAACAAGTGGTGCTGGGAAAACTGGTCAGCCACCTGTAAAAGAATGAAACTAGAACACTTCCTAACACCATACACCAAAATAAATTCAAAATGGATTAGAGAGCTAAATGTAAGACCAGAAACTATAAAACTCCTAGAGGAGAACATGGGCAAAACACTCTCGGACATAAACCACAGCAGGATCCTCCATGACCCACCTCCCAGAATATTGGAAATAAAAGCAAAAATAAACAAATGGGACCTAATTAAAATCAAAAGCTTCTGCACAGCAAAGGAAACTATAAGTAAGGTGAAAAGACAGCCTTCAGAATGGGAGAAAATAATAGCAAATGAAGCAACGGATAAAGGATTAATCTCCAAAATATACAAGCAGCTCCTGCAGCTCAATTCCAGAAAAATAAATGACCCAATCAAAAAATGGGCCAAAGAACTAAACAGACATTTCTCCAAAGAAGACATAAAGATGGCTAACAAACACATGAAAAAATGCTCAACATCCCTCATAATCAGAGAGATGCAAATCAAAACCACAATGAGATACCATTTCACACCAGTCAGAATGGCTGCTATCCAAAAGTCTACATGCAATAAATGCTGGAGAGGATGTGGAGAGAAAGGAACCCTCTTACTGTTGGTGGGAATGCAAACTAGTACAGCCACTATGGAGAACAGTGTGGAGATTCCTCAAAAAACTGGAAATAGAACTGCCATATGATCCAGCAATCGCACTCCTGGGCATACACACCGAGGAAACCAGAATTGAAAGAGACACATGTACTCCAATGTTCATTGCAGCACTGTTTATAATAGCCAGGACATGGAAGCAACCTAGATGTCCATCTGCAGACGAATGGATAAGAAAGCTTTGGTACATATACACAATGGAGTATTATTCAGCCATTAAAAAGAATACATTTGAATCAGTTCTAATGAGGTGGATGAAACTGGAGCCTATTATACAGAGTGAAGTAAGCCAGAAAGAAAAACACCAATACAGTATACTAACGCATATATATGGAATTTAGAAAGATGCAAATGATAACCCTGTATACGAGACAGCAAAAGAGACACAGATGTATAGAACAGTCTTTGGGACTCTATGGGAGAGGGTGAGGGTGGGAAGATTTGGGAGAATGGCATTGAAACACGTATGTTGTCATATGTGAAACGAATCACTAGTTCAGGGTCAATGCATGTTATAGGATGCTAGGGGCTGGCATGCGGGGATGACCCAGAGGGAGGATAAAGGGAGGAGGGAGGTGGGAGGGGGGTTCAGGAGGGGGAACTCATGTACACCTGGGGCGAATTCATGTCAATGTATGGCAAAACCAACCAATATAATATTGTAAAATAAAAAAATATATAAATAAAGATCAAAAAAAAAAGTATCATGACAAAAAAAAAAAGAAAAACACTAATACAGTATACTAACGCATATATATGGAATTTAGAAAGATGCAAATGATAACCCTGTATACGAGACAGCAAAAGAGACACAGATGTATAGAACAGTCTTTGGGACTCTACGGGAGAGGGCGAGGGTGGGATGATTTGGGAGAATGGCATTGAAACATGTATGTTGTCATATGTGAAACGAATCACTAGTTCAGGGTCAATGCATGTTATAGGATGCTCGGGGCTGGCATGCGGGGATGACCCAGAGGGAGGATAAAGGGAGGAGGGAGGTGGGAGAGGGGTTCAGGAGGGGGAACTTAAGTAAACCCGGGGCGAATTCATGTCAATGTATGGCAAAACCAACCAATATAGTATTGTAAAATAATTTGCCTCCAATAAAAAATAAATTAATTACCAAAAAATAAATAAAATAAAAAAATGAAGCCAAAAAAAAAAAAAAAGCCTTCCTAAGTGATCAGTGCAAAGAAATAGAGGAAAATAATAGGATGGGAAAGACTAGAGATCTCTTCAAGAAAATTAGAGATACCAAGGGAACATTTCATGCAAAGATGGGAACAATAAAGGACAGAAATGGTATGGACCTAACAGAAACAGAAGATGTTAAGAAGAGGTGGCAAGAATACACAGAAGAACTGTACAAAAAAGACCTTATGACTCAGATAACCACGATGGTGTGATCACTCACCTAGAGCCAGACATCCTGAAATGTGAAGTCAAGTGGGCCTTTGGAAACATCACTATGAGAAAAGCTAGTGGAGGTGATGGAATTCCAGCTGAGTTATTTCAAATCCTAAAAGATGATGCTGTGAAAGTGCTGCACTCAATATGCCAGCAAGTTTGGAAAACTCAGCAGTGGCTACAGGACTAGAAAAGGTCAGTTTTCATTCCAATTCCAAAGAAAGGCAATGCCAAAGAATATTCAAACCACTGCATAATTGCACTCACTTCGCATGCTAGCAAATTAATGCTCAAAATTCTCCAAGCTAGGTTTCAACAGTACATGAATTGAGAACTTCCAGATGTTCAAGGTGCATTTAGAAAGGGCAGAAGAACCAGAGATCAAATTACCAACATTGATTGGATCATAGAAAAAGCAGGAGAATTCCAGAAAAATATCTACCTCTGCTTCATTGACTACGCTAAAGCCTTGGACTGTGTGGATCAAAACAAATTGTGGAAAATTCTTAAACAGATGGGAATACCCGACCATATTACCTGCCTCCTCAGATACCTGTATGCAGGTCAAGAAGCAACAGTTATAATCAGACATGGAACAATAGATTGGTTAAAAATTTGGAAAGGAGTACATCAAAGCCGCATATTGTCACCAGGCCTTTTTAACTGAAATTGAATCAAAATTGTCCAGAGAAATATCAATACCTCAGGTATGCAGATGACACCACCCTTATGTTAAAAAGCAAAGGGGAAATAAAGAGGCTCTTGATGAAGGTGAAATAGGGGAGTAAAAAAGCTGGCTTAAAACTCAACATTCACAAAACTAAGATCACAGCATTTGGTCCCATCACTTCAAGGCAAATAGATGGAGAAACAATGGAAACAGTGACAGACTTTATTTTATTGGTCTCCAGAATCACTGCAGCCATGAAACTAAAAGACACTTGCTCCTTCGAAGAAAAGCTATGACCAACGTAGACAGCGTATTAAAAAGCTATAAAAGCTATGTTTTTTCCAGTAGTCACGTATGGATGTGAGAGCTGGACCATAAAGGAGGCTGAGAGTCAAAGAATTGATACTTTCCAACTGTGGTGTTGAAGAAGATTCTTGAGAGTCCCTTGGACTGCAAGGAGATCAAACCTGTCAATCCTAAAGGAAATCAATCCTGAATGCTCATTAGAAGGAATGATGGTGAAGTTGAAGGTCCAATACTTTGGCCACCTGATGTGAAGAGCCTACTCATTAGAAAAGACCCTGCTGCTGGGAAAGATTGAGGGCAGGAGGAGAAGCAGGTGACAGAGGATGAGATGGTTGGATGGCATCACTGACTCAATGGACATGAGTTTCAGCAAGCTCTGGGAGATGGTGAAGGACAGGGAAGCCTGACTGCAGTCAGTCCATGGGGTTGCAAAGAGTCAAACACACCTAGCAACTGAACAATAATACAATGCCTCCTTTATGTTTAAACTAGTTTCAGTTGTATTTTTGTCACTTATAACCAAGAGAGCTTTAATAGACTCCTCAATTCCACCCATTTAAATTACCTTAAAAATGACCTTTATAAAAGAAAGATAGTATCCTGATCCTCATCAAGCCCTTAGTTAAATTAAATTGAGATGTGAAAAACAATACTCCCTCTGGCTAACCATCTGTGGTAAACAAAAAGAATCCCCTTCTCCTACCTTTGAAAAACACGCCTGGTCAGGTTATGAAGACTACCAGTGAGCATTAGCTCTTGACTGTAAGATGGCTCCTTGCAGGATACAGAGCCCTACGTGAAGTCTGTTCCCAGTCCCCAAACCACACATGCCTTTAGTAAACATTACATCATGATGTAAACAGCAGATAGGATCACAATCATAGAGAAGGGTTACACTGAGTAAAAGGTTCAGAGATGCCACAATTACTTGCACTGTTTATGTTTCCTTCAACAATCAGGAAACCCTACTTTGTCAAACACTGGTCAGCACCATATTACAACAAATAGAATCTGGGATTATAACCTTCTACTTTTTTCTGATCTGGAGTCCATTGTTGTTCCATAGAGCCAGAAAATCCATTTGGGTTGGGAAGAATATTATTTCTCCTTATTCATTCCTGCAAGCATGAGGAGTGCCATGGACACCACATCTGCTGTTTCAAGTCAGAGGCTTAATCTAATCATTTAAAAAAATAAAACAAAATAAAATAAGAAATAATGTATCATTGCATCCTATTTACTATGCTAATCCATAATCTGGGGCTAATTGCCAAAGGACTGGTTTTTATTATTGACATCAATATAAATTAATGGTAAAATCATCAAGGCTAGAGAAAAGAGCAGGATAATTTTTTCTATAATCGTCAGGACACTCTTGAGATAACTGGGCCTGAGAAAATCAATATTCCACATAAAAACTGCTAAAGAGGCAGGACCTTCCACCCTGGTTGTCAAACTTATTAGTCTTACTAGGTTTATGTACTCAATGAACATTTATTGAGCACAATGTGCCAGACAATATAATAGACATTAAGGATAGCTGTAAGTAGATTTTACTCTAAAGTCTTGTGGGAGACACATATAATTAAATTCATTTTATATTAATAGTACAAGATGATGTATTCTGTGATGCATGAATGTTCAAAATACAGTGGGAAAGCTCTGACTCTGGGAATGGCAGAGTAGTTTTTATTCGATCAATCCTCCCAAGGATAAACTGTGTCAAATCTTTGGAAGGCCCCTGAACTGGGTAAACACAGAGGGGACTTCAAGGAGTCCAGTGGGTATTTCAGAGGCCAACCAAACAGTTGAGGTAGTTTCTGTGCCAATTTAGAGGTTTCCTACTTGTGCCTCCCCCAGTTTTGGTCTTCTCTCACTAAATTCCCAGCTACTCTAACACCCTAAACTGTCTTCCGACAACTCAAATCAATAGACTAAAGCCTTCTTTTTGAGTTCTGGTTGCACCACACCTGTGGATACAAGGTGTCCTCGAGGCATTGGTCATGTAAATATAGCTCTCACTCAGTGTAGTTTTCTACTTTCAAGAGTCAAACCTCTTCAATTTTGCCTGGTTTTGATTTTCAGCAAACTATAAATAGTGGTTTTTCATGTTTTATCAAAAATGAAGGCAAAGGACATTCCCAAATAAACAAAAGCTTATAGAATTCCTATAAGAACTATTAAAAGAAGTTATTCAAACTAAAGGCAATAATAGCAGACAGAAATTCAGATATATAGGAAAGAATTAAGACCCCTGGAAATGGAAGATAAGTGAGTAAATATAAAATAGAATTTTTTTCTTTCTTATAATTGTTTTCAAAGACAAATACCTGTTTCATGCAAAAATTGTAACATCTTATTGTTGAAATTATTTTTTTTAATTAAAAATTTTTTTTTTTATTGGAGGCTAAAAAGACTCTGATGCTGGGAAAGGTTGGGGGTGGGAGGAGAAGGGGACGACGGAGAATGAGATGGCTGGATGGCATCACCGACTCTGTGGACATGAGTTTGAGTGTACTCCGGGAGTTGGTGATGGACAGGGAGGCCTGGCATGCTGTGATTTATGGGGTCGCAGAGAGTTGGACACGACTGAGCGACTGAACTGAACTGAACCGAACTGAATTACTTTACAATATTATATTGGTTGGTTTTGCCATACATTGACATGAATCTGCCCCGGGTGTACATGTCTTCCCCTTCTTGAACCCCCCCTCCCACCTCCCTCCTCTCCATATCCTCCCTCCGGGTCATCCCCGTGCACCAGCCCCTAGCATCCTGTATCATGTGTCAAATCTGGACTGGTGATTCGTTTCACATATGATAATATACATGTTTCAATGGCATTCTCCCAAATCATCCTACCCTCACCCTCTCCTATAGAGTCCCAAAGGCTGTTCTATACACCTGTGTCTCTTTCGCTGTCTCCTATACAGGGTTAAAGTTACCATCTTTCTAAATTCCATATATATGCATTAGTATACTGTATTGGTGTTTTTCTTTCTGCCTTACTTCACTCTGTATAATAGGCTCCAACAAGTGCACACAAGATGGCATAGTGGTAAACTGGAATTACACTGTGTCAGGGTTCTTAAATATAATATGATATCAACTCTACAAAGATTATAAGTTTGAGATGGATGCTATAATCTTATTAACAACTAAAAAGGATTAAAAATCACTAAAATTAGGAGAATTAAAATGGAATAATAAAAATATTGAATTAACCTAAGAAAAGGCTAGAAAGAAGGAACATAAGAACAAAGCATAGATAGGACAAAGAGAAAACATACTGGAAAATGACAGATGTAAATCCACCAATATGTAACTAATTATACTAAATGAAAATGGAATAAACTCTCTATTTTAAAGCAGAAACTACTAAGCTGCATTAAAAAATAAGACACAACTATATGTTGGGCTGGAGGAAGCACAAGCTGGAATCAAGATTGCTGGGAGAAATATCAATAATCTCAGATATGCAGATGAGACCACCCTTATGGCAGAAAGTGAAGAAGAACTAAAGAACCTCTTGCTCAAAGTGCAAGAGGAGAGTGAAAAAGTTGGCTTAACGTTCAACATTCAGAAAACTAAGATCATGGTATCTGGTCCCATCACTTCATGGCAAATAGATGGAGAAACAGTGGAAACAGTGACAGCCCAAACAGTGAATGATTTTGGGCTCCAAAATCACTGCAGATGGTGATTGCAGCCATGAAATTAAAAGACACTTACTCCTTAGAATAAAAGTTATGACCTACCTAGACAGCATATTAAAAAGCAGGGATATTACTTTGTCAACGAAGGTCCGTCTAGTCAAGGCTATGGTTTTTCCATGTATGGATATGAGAGTTGGACTATAAAGAAAGCTGAGCGCTGAAGAATTGATGCTTTTGAACTGTGATGTTGGAGAAGACTCTTGAGAGTCCCTTGGACTGCAACGAGATCCAACCAGTCCATCCTAAAGGAGATCAGTCCTGGGTGTTCATTGGAAGGACTGATGTTGAAGCTGAAACTCCAATATTTTGGCCACATGATGCAAAGAGCTGACTCATTTGAGAAGACCCTGATGCTGGGAAAGATTGAGGGCAGGAGAAGAAGGGGACGACAGAGGATGAGATGGTTGGATTGCATCACCGACTCAATGGACATGGGTTTGGGTAGACTCTGACAGTTGGTAATGGATAGGGAGGACTGGCTTGCTGTGGTTCATGGGGTTGCAGAGTGTTGGACATGATTGAGTGACTGAACTGAAGTGAATTTCACTTGATTCATGGAACATTCCAGGTTCCTATGCTATATTGTTCTTTACAGCACTGGACTTTACTTCCACTACCAGACACATCCACCACTCGGGGTTGTTTTTACTTTGGCTCAGCCTCTTCATTCCTTCTGGAAATATTTGTCTGCTCTTCTCCAGTAGCATACTGGGCATCTATCAACCTGAGGATTTCATCTTTCAATGTCATATCTTTTTGCCTTTTCATACAATTCATGAGTTGAACAATATGAACAGTATAATCTTTTAGTGTTTTGTATATATACTTAAAAATTTTTTTTATTAAAAGTAAGTCATCCTCTTTACCTATTACTTGTAACCAGCTTGTTTCATAACATGCCATTTTCATGTATCATTAAATAATTGTGTCAAAAAAAGAGAAATGTGTATTTATTTAATGCAGAGCTTCAAAACAGATGAAGCAAATGTAGACAAAACTAAAGGAACAAATAGACAAATCCACAGATACTTAACACACCTCTCTCAGTAACTGGTAGAACACAGAGTATATAAAAGATTTGAACAGCACTATCAACCAACTTGATCTGACTGCTATTTACAGAACATACATCTAAGAACTTCAAAGTACATATTCTATTTAAGTGTGCAGGAAACAGTCACCAAGATAGGCCATGTCCTCAGCCTCAAAATAAATCTCAATAAACTTCAAAAGAAATAAATCTCAAAACCTTAGAATATATATATATATTATCACAATGAAATCAAATTAGAAATTATTACTACTAAGATATTTGGATGAGTCCCAAATATCTGGAAATTAAAAATAGACTTCTAAATAATCCATGAGTCAAGGAAGAAATCACAAGGGATATTGGAAAATATTTTGAATTAATAATAATAATAATACAAAGTAAGCAGTAATTACTATTTTCATCATTCTACTTTGGATTTATTTTGCATGAAACACTAGAACCTATAATTTCCCAGTTTTTGCTGGTGGTATATATAGAACTGTTTTTGTATTTTGACCTTAGACAAATAGAGAACACCAAGAAAAGCCAAAAATTTGTTCCTTGTAAAGAGTAATAAAATTGACAAATCCTAGCAAGGCTGCTGAACAGAAAAGGGAGTAGAGTAGCCAATTTGAATGAAAGTGGAGACATCACTATAGATCCTACAGATATTATAACAACTCTGGGAGTTGGTGATGGACAGAGAGGCCTGGCATGCTGTGATTCATGGGGTTGCAAAGAGTCGGACACGACTGAGTGACTGAACTGAACTGAATTGAAATATTATTAAAAATTTTTTATATCAATAAATTTTAAAAAAATGAGATGAAATGAGACCTTAAAAGATGAATTTATCAAAATCGACACAAAATTGACAAAAAGGCATAGACTGTTGACAAGCTCAATATCTATTAATGAAATAGAGTCCATAATTTTAAAAAATTGTCTCATGAGGAACATACCAGGCCCAGATGGCTTCCCTAGTGAATCCAATCCATCATTCATAGAAGCTGTATCGTTTATACAAACTCTTTGAAAACAGAGAACGAAAGAATAATTCCAAACTCATGTAATGAGGTCAGCATAATTCTGATATCAAGACCTAAGAGAAATCAGTTGAAAAAAGAAAATCACAGAACAATAGTCCTCATAAACGCAAAAATACTTTAAAGTTGACATCTTATCCAGCATTAAATATGTTCATTAGATTATGATCATAAATAAGCCACATCAAAGAATCCCTGATAGCTTAGTTGGTAAAGAAACCACCTGCAATGCAGGAGACCCTGGTTCGATTCCTGGGTAGGGAAGACCCACTAGAGAAGGGATAGGCTACCCACTCCAGTATTCTTGGGCTTCCCTTATGGCTCAGCTGGTAAAGAATCCACCTGCAATGCAGCAGACCTGAGTTTGATAGCTGGGTTGGGAAAATCTCCTGGAGGAGGGAAAGGCTACCCACTTCAGTATTCTGGCCTGGAGAATTCCATGGGCTATATAGTTCATGGGGTTGCAAAGAGTCCGACATGATTGAGCGAGTTTCTTTTACTTTGGGGACTTCCCTGTAGCTCAAATGGTAAGGAATCAGCCTGTGATGCAGGAGACCAGGGTTTGATCCCTGGGTCAGGAAGATCCTCTGAAGAAGGAAATGGCAATCCACTCCAGTATTCTTGCCTGGAGAATTACATGGACACAGAAGCCTGGTGGGCTACATTTCTTGGGGTTGCAGAGTCAGACAGGACTGAGCGACTAACACACACAGATTATGACCCACCATACTTCATACAAAGAATGCAAGAATTGTTTAACATTCAAAAATCAATCAATGTAATTCATCATATTGATAGATGAGAAAAATCAAATTATTATTTCAATGGATACATAAAAAGCATTTGATAAAATTTAAAAAATTTTTCTGATTTAAAAAAAAACAACAACAAAATCTCTGCAAACTGAAATAGAAGAAAACTTCCTTTTTATGATAAAGGGCAGTTTTAAAAAACCTACTGCTAAGAACAAACTTACAGGTCAACTATTAAACTCTTTACATTTCAGAGAAGGAGCGAGGCAAGAATGTCTACTCTCTTTTATTCAAAGCTGTTTTAGAAATCCAAGCAAATGTAGTGAGACAACAGAAAGTATGAACACTGGAAAGGAAAAACAAAGGTGTTTCTATTTACAGACTGACAAGATTGATAACACAGAAAATCCCATGGAATATAAAAAAACTTATTAGAGTTAATAAGTAAATTTATCAAGGTCTCAATATATAAGGTCAATATACAAAATCAATTCTATATATACCAGCATCAAAAACTGGGAAATGAAAAGTTTTAAACCTTATTCATAATAGTATCAAAAGTATAAAATGCTTAGCAACATATTTAATAAAAGACATGTAAAACCTCTGAACTGGAAACTACAAAAACATTGTTGAGAGAAATTTAAGATTTCTAAAAATGGAAAACTATATTATGTTCATGGATTAGAAGACTGAATATTGCATTGGGTCAATTTTACCCAAAACTGATCCATAAATTCAATGCAATTATATTACATTAATAATCTCAACAGACATTATTTTTGGTAGAAGATGGTAGTCAGTCAGGCAGTTCAGTCACTCAGTTGTGTCCGACTCTTTGTGACCCCATGTACTGCAGCATGCCAGGCCTCCCTGTTCATCACCAACTCTCAGAGTTTACTCAAACTCATGTCCACTGAGCCGGTGATGAGATCATTCTCTGTTGTCCCCTTCTACTCCTGCCTTCAATCTTTCCCAGCATCAGGGTCTTTTCAAATGAGTCAGCTCTTTGCATTAGGTGGCCAAAGTATTGGAGTTTCAGCTTCAGCATCAGTACTTCCAATTAATATTCAGGACTGATTTCCTTTAGGATGGACTAGTTGGATCTCCTTTCCATCCAAGGGACTCTCAAGAGTCTTCTCCAACACCACAGTTCAAAAGCATCAATTCTTCGGCAATCAGCTTTCTTCACAGTCCAACTCTCATATCCACACCTGACTACTGGAAAAACCATAGCTTTGACTAGATAGAACCTAAAATTCATATGGAAATGCAAAATACTTAGTTTAGCCAAAATATTCTTGAAAAACAAAGTTTAAATTATCATATAATTTGAATTCAAGAATTACATAAAGTTATGATAATTAAGATATCAGCATAAAAATAAACAAATAAATGAAAGGAACAGACTAGAGTCCAAAACTAGCCCCACTCATAAATGGACAAAAGAGTATATACCATATGATTCCATTTATATGGAATTCAAGAATAGGCAACAATAATCTGTGGTGAAAGAAATTAGGATAGTTGCCTATTTGGGTGGGTGAGGGGCAAGTAAAAATGAACTGGGAGGGAGAAAAAGGGAATTATCTGTATCCTGAATGCAGCAAAGTTTCCATGGATGTGTATACGTTATTAAAACTTGTTGAGTTCTACATTTAAAATCTGTGCATTACACTGTATGCAAATTTTCCTGAATAAATGAAAGATACAGTTGAAGCCTATGGATGGAGGTCTGTAACATTGTACAGGAGGCTGTGATCAAAACTATCCCCAAGAATAAGAAATGCAAAAAGGCAAAACGGTTGTCTCAGGAGGCCTTACAAATAGCTGAGAAAAGAAGAGAAGCAAAAGGGAAAGGGGAAAAGGAAATATATACTTTAGAACAGATATACTTTCAGTTCAGTTCAGTTCAGTCGCTCAGTCGTGTCCGACTCTTTGCGACCCCATGAATCGCAGCACGCCAGGCCTCCCTGTCCATCACCAACTTCCGGAGTTCACTCAAACTCATGTCCATCGAGTAGGTGATGCCATTCAGCCATCTCATTCTCTGTCGTCCCTGTCTCCTCCCACCCCCAATTCTTCCTAGTATACAAAGATACATTTTGGAACAGAGTTCCAAAGAACAGCAAGGAGAGATAAGAAAGTCTTCCTAAGTGATCAATGCAAAGAAATAGAGGAAAATAATAGGACGGGAAAGACTAGAGATCTCTTCAAGAAAATTAGAGATACCAAGGGAACATTTCATGCAAAGATGGGCTCAATAAAGGACAGAAATGGTATGGACCTAACAGAAACAGAAGATGTTAAGAAGAGGTGACAAGAATACACAGAAGAACTGTACAAAAAAGTCCTTATGACTCAGATAACCACGATGGTGTGATCACTCACCTTGAGTCAGACATCCTGAAATGTGAAGTCAAGTGGGCCTTTGGAAACATCACTATGAGAACAGCTAGTGGAGGTGATAGAATTCCAGCTGAGGTATTTCAAATCCTAAAAGATGATGCTGTGAAAGTGCTTCACTCAATATGCCAACAAATTTGGAAAACTCAGCAGTGGCTACAGGACTGGAAAAGGTCAGTTTTCATTCCAGTTCCAAAGAAAGGCAATGCCAAAGAATATTCAAACCACTGCACAACTACACTCACTTCACATGCTAGCAAATTAACGCTCAAAATTCTCCAAGCTAGGCTTCAACAGTACATGAATTGAGAACTTCCAGATGTTCAAGCTGGATTTAGAAAGGGCAGAAGAACAAGAGATCAAATTGCCAACATTAACTGGATCATCAAAAAAGCAAGGGAATTCCAGAAAAACATCTACTTCTTAGCTATAGCAATGTAGCAATGAAGCTACATTGACTACATTAAAGCCTTTGACTGTGTGGATCAAAACAAATTGTGGAAAATTCTTAAACAGGTGGGAATACCAGACCACCTCTTCTGCCTCCTCAGAAAACTGTATGCAGGTCAAGAAGCAATAGTTATAACCATACATGGATCAATGGACTGGTTCCAAATTGGGAAAGGAGTACATCAAGGCTGTATATTGTCACCCTGCTTATTTAACTTATATGCAGAGAACATCATATGAAATGCTGGGTTGGATGAATCACAAGTGGAATCAAGATTTCCAGGAGAAATATCAATAACCTCAGATATGCAGATGACCCCACCCTTATGACAGAAAGCGAAGAGGAACTAAAGAGCCTCTTGGTGAAAGTGAAAGAGGAGAATGAAAAAGCTGGCTTAAAACTCAACATTCAAAAAACTAAGATTGTGGCATCTGGTCCCATCACTTCATGGCAAATAGATGGGGAAACAATGGAAACAGTGACAGACTTTATTTTCCTGGGCTCCAAAATCACTGCAGATGGTGATTGCAGCCATGAAATTAAAAGATGCTTGCTTCTTAGAAGAAAAGTTGTGACCAACCTAGATAGCATATTAAAAAGCAGAGGCATTACTTTGCCAACAAAGGTCCATATAGTCAAAGCTATCCTGTAGTCATGTATGGATGTGAGAGTTGGACCATAAAGAACGCTGAATGCCAAAGAATTTATGCTTTTGAACTGTGATGCTTGAGAAGACTCTTGAGAGTCCCTTGGACTGAAAGGAGATCAAATCAGTCAATCCTAAACAAATCAATCCTGAATATTCATTGGAAGGACTGATGCTGAAGTTGAAACTCCAATACTTCAGCCACCTGATACGAAGAACTGACTCACTGGAAAAGACGCTGATGCTGGAAAGATTTAAGGCAGGAGGATAAAGGGATGCCAGAGGATGAGATGGTTGGATGGCATCACTGACTCGATGGACATGAGTTTGAGCAAGCTCCAGGAGTTGATGATGGACAGGGAATCCTGGTGTGCTGCAGTCCATGGGGTGGTAAAGGGCTAGACACGACTGAGTGACTGAACAGTTGAAGTCTAGGAAGAAAAGGTTTCCTGGAAGAGGTAGATGTTTGAAAAGCAAGTGCGAGTTGGTCAGCTGAAGGATGGAGGAAGGGAATTCGAAGTAGAGAGTATGAAATGTGGCAAAGCATAGAATCATGAAATAGCACAGTGCCATCAGGAGGAGGGTCTTGGAGAGAGGAAGCTAGAAGAAAAAGAGGGCCAAATTGGAGAGATCTCATGAATCAAGAAGTTTGAAGTTCATGCTGAAAGCTAGAGGAAGCCACTGAGGCATTTTATGTTTCAAAGATCAGACTAAGAGCAGAGTAGGGAGTGGATGTGAAGGGATATTATCCAGGGTCAGGGAAGTCAGACTCTAACGAGGCTCCACACAAGAAGTGGTGAGAGCTCAGCCAAGGCAGAGAGAGGCCTGTAGGGAGAAAGAAATCTTTAAGAGACTAAGGAAGTAGAATCTATGTGCTTATTGAAAGACTAGATGCTAGAATGGGCGAGAGGGAGAGGAAAAGATTGACAGAGGAAATATGACTCCCAAAGGTCTCCATTCCTCTTGTTTTCCCATTAGCCTGTCATTAGTTTTTGAGAGTTGGTGGCACACAGAGTACCAGGGTAGGAGTTGTGAGTAAAAACTGGATGACAAGGGGGTTTCTCAATTTATCTATAATTGAGAGGAAAGACATAGAGAAAAATATGTTTTGCCTTCCAAAGTTCAAAGTTTTTACCAAGGCAAAAGAAAAACTTTACTGTGACTAAAAAAAAAAAAAAATGTGCAATAAAGAACAAAGTTGAATCAAGTTAACATTATACTTACTATGTGCCAAACACTATGTTAGCCACATATTATGCATTATTTTGATAAATCTCGTCATCAAATCCTAAGAGGTTGATATTATCACAGTCCCTTTTTTCAGAGCATGTACTGAGGTTGCCTAAGACCACTTAGCTCACTAGCGATGGAGGCAAGACCCAAGACCACACGGATATTTGACTGTAGAAACCTGTGTAAGCACCAAGGGTACATTAGGCGATTTTCATTTCTGATTTCACAGCCCTCAGTGATTTGGAGGTAGAAGGTAGAAAGATTGTTAAACAGAAGCCAGAACTGGGAAAAGATCAGGAGAATCATTCTTCTCCAACTGAAACATATTCCTCTGGAGTTGGATTTCGGAATGTTATACATAATAAAAAATCTGCCTGTTAAGTATTAAATTGTGTCCTCTCTGCCAAATTCATATGTTGAAGCCCTAACCATCCTAGTACCCCAGGGTGTGACTACATTTGGAGACAGCGCCTTCAAAAAGGTTTAATTAAATTAAAAGAGCTAAGTTTAAGGTTCAGTTCAGTTCAGTTCAGTCGCTCAGTCGTGTCCGACTCTTTGTGACCCCATGAATCACAGCACGCCAGGCCTCCCTGCCAACTCCTGGAGTTCACTCAAACTCATGTGCACAGAGTCGGTGATGCCATCCAGCCATCTCATTCTCTGTCGTCCCCGTCTCCTCCCGCCCCCAATCACTCTCAGCATCAGAGTCTTTTCCAGTGAGTCAACTCTTCACATGAGGTGGCCAAAGTATTGGAGTTTCAGCTTTAGCATCAGTCCTTCCAATGAACACCCAGGACTGATCTCCTTTAGAATGGACTGGTTGGATCTCCTTACAGTCCAAGGGACTCTCAAGAGTCTTCTCCAGCACCACAGTTCAAAAGCATCAATTCTTCGGCGATCAGCTTTCTTCACAGTCCAACTCTCACATCCATACATGACCACTGGAAAAACCATAGAGCTGGCCATATATCCCTATAAATAAGGAAACTAAGACTCATGAAGGCTCAGTGACTTATGTTAGATTGTATACTGGTCACTGTTAACCAGAAGCAAGTGCAGTAGTGAGGGTAGATGCAAATCCAGAAGAAATCTTTAACATGATTGTTTTTGTGGTTTTTTTTTTCTTTAAATAACCAAGCTCTTGTCTAATATAGCATTTGAGACTGTGGGTCAAACATGTTAAGAGTTTATTCCCTATGCCTGAAGTGGCAAAACCTGAACTAACTGATGAAGTAAAGCTGAAACAGTAGGGAATCTGATATATTATTTTTTCAGTTTTCAATGGAATAGCCCAAGATTCCTTCCTTGGTAACTAACAATTAGCCAGTAATGGTGCTTGTGTGTGTGTGTGTAAGAGGGGCAGATGCTGACCCTGATAAAAGTTAGCTAGCATTGCCATCACCTTCTGTGACAGGGAGGCAGCCCGCAGACCTGTGCCTGTCTGGTGGGACAGTCCACTGTGGCAGGAGTGCTGCTAAGAAAGCATCTGGATCTGTGGGGGTTGAGTGATGGACAGGCCTAGGAGGCCACAGTTTTTCTATAAACTAGAGGCAGGCAGAGGACATAGGCAAGGTTGTCTGTTCCAGGATGGCTCCATAGGGGCCTGTTAATAGGGACAATAGAAGCTACAGTCTCTAGGTAGACACGCAGTTTGTTTTGAAGATCACAATGTGTCACCCCAAAATATGCCACTGTAGGAGAGGACAAGAATGTGCTTTTTTATAATAGGTTCACTGGCTAGGACCCTATAAATTAGACTGACAAAAGACAGCTTAACAAGAGAAAAGCACATTATATAAACTTATGATGCTATATAAATTTTACGTAACAAGAGAGCCTTCAGAAGGAAATGAAGATCTGAAAAAGTGGTTAAGCCTGAGCATTTTCATACTACATCTGATCAAGTGTAAAAGTCATGGTAAAGTGTGATAGGATACAAGGTATGAGCTAAGGATTGTAAGCTGGAGGAAACTTAACACTTAGCACATACTCCTTTTCTCCAGATATAGGGTGGGCAGCACTCACATGAGGGTCTTAAAATCTGCTTTAGGGGAGAAAGAGGAGGCAAGAGAGTCCTTCTGGCACCTGCCATTTCTCAAACTCCTTCATATTAAATATTCAATATGCCAAGGTGCCATACATATTCTGGGGTAATGTGTCCTGAGCTCTTTTTCTACTTTGGCATAAAGATCATTTTGATCTAAATATACTTGAGATTCAACAGCTGTAGAAAGAAGCTATCCTAGATTTTTCCCTATTGGACTAAAAGCAGAAACTCCTGAGAATTATGGACTGCCATAAATCCATTATCCAAGGCGGGGTTTATGGCCATTAAGAAGATGGACAGTTGGTATGGAGATTGACCAGCACAGGCAAACCTTGCTAAAATAGTCCTTATCTTCTCTTAGTTTCCTCCATATATTTATCTTTCCATAGTTTTCCATACTTCAGAGCCCAAAACTCTTTTCCTTTGTCTTGTCACATATCCATAATTTACTATTCTTTATCAAAAATGCTATGTAAGTTCTCTTTGGGTCATCACTTCTTTTCTAGGAAGGCTCCCCATTTATCATAAACATTAACATCAAGTAAAATTTGCACGCTTTTTCTTCTTTTAATCTCTCTTATCCATCTAATTTGCAAGGCCCCAGGAAATGAACCCAAGAGGGTAGAGGAAATTTTCCTCCTTTAAAGTTTGTTTGTTTATGTGTTACTTCATTATTTATTTTGTTCAGTATGTTCACCTATGGTCACTGATTGTGAAGTAACATTTTGAGGTTTTCTCCATCCATTCAACTATTCATCCATCATCCATGTTCATCCATCTAGCCATTTATTTATTTTACTGAATCATTTGAGAGTTACTTTAGATATCATGATACTTCATCTCTAAGTAGTTCATCAAGACTCTCTGAAAGCAAAGGTTTTTTTTCCTATACAAACATGATGATCACACTTAGAAGTTTAACACTGAATTAATACTATTATTTAATACCATGCTACTCATGTGTGGTCTAAGGGCCAGCAGCATCTGATTTCATTTTTAGGAACTCTCAGATGTGTGTGCACTGGATGGGGGTGGGAGGGGGGTGCAGAAATCTGTATTTTAACAAACCTTCAAAATGATTCTGTCCTTGATAAAATTTGAGGGCCAAAGTTCTAAATTAAAACAGATTTGAGAGACTTCAAACTAAATGCTATGTATGATACTTAACTAGATTTAAATTTGAGGTGGGGATGGAATGGGGAACAGACAAATAGGATGTTACTGGCACAATTTGGGAAATTTGAATGTGAATTGTACATGAAATCAGGGCTTCTCAAAATTGAATGCACACAGAAATCACCCAGGAAAGTTGTTAAAATGTAGATTCTGAGTCTGGGGTGGGTCCAAGCTTCTGTTATTTCCAATGAGGCTCCTATATGATGCTGATGTTGCTGGTCTTGGGACAAGTTTTGAAAATTAATCTAGAATAACTCCCCAATCTTTTCTTAAAGAAACTACACTGACATTTTGAAGAGCCCAAGCTGACTGTATTGCAAAGCATCTCACAATTTGCATGTAACTAAGGACTGATGCTTGGAGAAGGCAATGGCAAGCCACTCCAGTACTATTGCCTAGAAAATCCCATGGATGGAGGAGCCTGGTAGGCTGTAGTCCGTGGGGTTGCTAAGGGTCGGACACGAATGAGTGACTTCACTTTCACTTTTCACTTTCACACATTGGAGAAGGAAATGGCAACCCACTCCAGTGCTCTTGCCTGGAGAATCCCAGGGATGGGGAAGCCTGGTGGGCTTACGTCTATGGGGTCACACAGAGTCGGACACGACTGAAGTGACTTAGCAGCAGCAGCAGCAAGGACTGATGCTACAGCTGAAACTGCAATACTTTGGCCACCTCATGCGACGAGTTGACTCACTGGAAAAGACTCTGATGCTGGGAAAGGTTGGGGTGGGAGGAGAAGGGGACGACGGAGAATGAGATGGCTGGATGGCATCACCGACTCTGTGGACATGAGTTTGAGTGTACTCCGGGAGTTGGTGATGGACAGGGAGGCCTGGCGTGCTGTGATTCATGGGGTCGCGGAGAGTCGGACACGACTGAGCGACTGAACTGAACTGAACTGACTGAAGTGTTTTCTCATTGTTAGATTCAGATTCAATGTTTTTGGCAGGAATACAATACAGGTGGTGCCAGGCCCTTCTCTGTAGAACACATCAGGAAACACATGATTTGATTACTCTTTAATGCACCTACAGCTTCAGCTCCCAGCTTTTCTCCCTCTACCCATCCCACCCATCTCCCCAGCAGGGGTGGTGTCAAAGCCGTCCAAGGAGACCTTACCCAGCACTTACATTCTTGCTGGTGCTGTTGACAGGCACATCTGTGAAGAACTAATTGCAAAGCTGAATACCCATTAGACAACTCTATTTGTCTCCCAAACCCCAATGATACAAAACAGTATAACTGTGTTTGTGAAAATCCTCCTATGCTAAAGATGAATCACCAGTTTGCCTCAGAAATGAAAAGGAGACTGATTCAGGTAAGCTCTGTTGCCAAAAATAACCTATGGAGGATGTTACACCAAAAAAAAAAAAACAACAAAAAAAACAAACCCAGAAAATAGGCAGAAGCCAACAGATGGTGTTGTGACAGACATATAAAAATCCTTTTGAAGATAAATATAGGTAACAGGGTTTGAACCTCCTCTGGAAAATAGCAAACAGTTCAGCAAGCATCCTTCCTTTACTGTCAAAGGGAATCTCAAAATAGAATGAGAATTTTTTGGTCCACAGATACATATTTCATAAAGAAAACTTATGCAATGGACCAATTGAGGGCAAAAAAGAATGCATGATTTTGGTAATGAATGAGACATTGGTTAAAGCTTATTAATCAAAAGATACTTCAATACTTGATACTTTAAAGGCAAACAAAGAAACAGAGGCAGGGCAGTTCTTGAGAAGAGTCAAAATACTGGTAAAATTCCTAGTCAGTGGGAGTTGTGGAATTCAAGTCCTATCCTTGGAACAAAGTTATTTTTGAGAAGGACAATACAAGAACTGTAAATAACTCTGCCTTCCTGGGCTGGTTAGCCTGCCCCGAAGGCACGCTGTGATTTCCACTGAAGGCAGGGGCGTGTCTGGCTCTCTGAGCTGGGAGGCAGCTGGTCTAGCCAGAGGAGCCTGTCATACCCAGATGGCTGGGAGAGTCAGTTTTCCCCAAAGTTGGGAACACAGTCTGAGCGAGGTTTCTAGACACAGACACAGCTGGAACACCGTCAGTCTATCCCAGACACAACAAGCATAATGAAACAAGAGCTTTTACCCATGACTTCCAACCTTATCTTTTAGGTTGATATGTTGTTATTAATTAAGGGCAATTATAGGGGTGAAAGTCTTCCCAGGTGGCGCTAGTGGTAAAGAACATGCCTGCCAATGCAGGAGATGCAAGAGACTCAGATTGGATCCCTGCCTGGGTCAGTAAGATCCCCTGGAGTAGGAAATAGCACTCCACTCCAGTATGCTGAGAAGTTCCATGGGCAGAGGAGCCTGGTGGGCTACAGTCCACGAAGTCGCAAAGAGTTGGACACAACTGAGCATGCACACACACACATGGTAAGAAAAGCTTAAATGCCA
The DNA here is from genome assembly GCF_049115385.1 of Moschus berezovskii. NCBI lineage: Eukaryota > Metazoa > Chordata > Mammalia > Artiodactyla > Moschidae > Moschus > Moschus berezovskii. The sequence continues at coordinate 38,559,212 of NC_142478.1, forward strand.
GTAAAGGGCGGGGGGAGTGTAGTTCACTAAATTTAAGGGACTTTGGTAAAAGTTGCCAAAGAAAAACAGGCAGTTGACCTCACCTCTTCAATCTCATACCCCTCTGGCACTCCTGTCCCAATCATCAGAACCCCTCCAATGCCTCAAACTTGACACGCACACTGTTGCCTCCAGGTCTTCATCCCTGCTCTTCTCACCATCAGCAGGTTCAGTTCAGGTTAGACAATCTCTTCCTTGGAAAGCCTCCTTGACCCCATCCTCTCCAGTGCTGCCCACACAGCATGCTGTACTCGCGGTCACGAGAGCGTCTGTCCCTTTCACTGAACTGTAAGTTCTTTGAGGGCAGAAACCTTGTTTTGTTCCATTTTGAAATTTTAGCATCTAGTCTAGTGCCTGGCACACAGTATTAATCATGATAGAGGTGGACTTATCACATTCTGTGTACTAGTCTAAGTACTTCATAATGGTTCATTCATTTAATGTTCATGACAACATTATGAGGTAAGTGCTGTTATTATTCCCATTTTACAGAAAAAGGAAGCAAAAGTATTTATATAACTTGGTCTCACTTATGTCCATGGTCTCATAGTTGGTAAGCAGTGGAGCCATGGTTTACACCTGGCCAGCTTGGTTCTGTGGATCATGTTTCTTAACTAAACCATGTTGCTTTTAAATACCAGATGAAAGGATGAATAAACGGTGGTGCTCTATGTAAGGATGAATGGATGACTGTGTATGTCTCTAGACAGTTAAAGAAGGCTAAGGCATGAGAAAAATGCTCCCACTGTAGGCCTCTTGTACGCGCCTGCTAAGTTGCTTCAGTCATGTCCGACTCTTTGCGACCCCATGGACCATAGCCCACCAAGCTCCTCTGTCTATGTGATTCTCCAGACAAGGGATTGTTATCTCCTTGTCCAGGGGATCTTCCTGACCCAGGGATAGAACCCATCTCCTGCCCTGGCAGGTGGGTCCTTTACAACTAGCGCTAAACCGGAGTAGAACCATATGGTCCTTGCCCCCCCAACCTCCGCCCCCTGCCTCCCTGCAGCGTGTCCTCTGCTTGCCTTTTGCCTGTGGAAAACTGTAGTCAAAGAATAAGTTTAATCAGAGAAGTGAGAAATGCTGAAACAAAGGAAAACAGTCAAAGGAGACTAAATAATCACAACGTAGTCATTAAGCATAGTCGAGGACCTTTAGTTTTTTCTCAAGGGGTATAGATAATATTCTGAACCATACCGTGTGAGCTGCCTTATAGATACCAAAACACCAGGTGGAAAAGTTAACTACACGATGACCAGACTGCACCCAGGACTTGAGCTGCCACGATTCTGAGGACTGACCGCAAAGAAATGGGAACAAGCACACAGCGTAACTGAAGATTAACTGTTCCTGAAACAACCAAGATGATGCTGGTGAGACCACTGATGCCCGACTGAAGAGGACTGTTAGAGACGACTGAGCTGTTTCTGCATGGAGCCCGCCCCCCGACTCTGTCCATAAAAGCTCTCACCCACTGCTTGTCAGGCTGGGGAGTCAGCCTTTGAACAGATGTCTGCCACCCTCCCCCCAAATTGCCGACATCTGAAATAAAGCAAGCTTTCCTTTCCACTATACTGGACTCTTTTTTTTTTTTTTTTGGCTTTTGAGCAGCGAGCAGCCATATCCCACACACACCGTCTTTTGGTAACAGCACCAAATGTAAGAAATCCCAATTAAGTGAAAATTTGGGGGCACAAACTATTTTCTACTAAAGAAGGAACACACAAACACACAAAAGCAGACACTAAGGAACCCATGGAAACAGCACAGGTTTTGGAATCAGAGGACTAGATTTGAATCATGGCCCTGCTAATTTGGGGCCAGTTACTTTGTCTAAAAATACCCATGTCATCAGTGGAGGAAATGTGTGCATCCACCAGAGTGCCTAGAACTTAGGGACCTTCTGAGAAACTGGTTCCTTCCTGCTCAAGAGAGATGACATCACCTGAATCTGATTTAACACAGCAGAATATTGCTGAGGAAAGGACTGGAGTGGCTGGTTCACTGGAGGACGGGGAGGCAGGACTTGTCTGATTTCTCTGCCCTCTTCCTGAAACCAGGTTTTGGGCTTGAAAAGCAGAGATGAACTCAAAACTTTCTAAGCTTTGCCAATTCCTTAAATTCTAGAATTAGTAGGCAACTTGCATGCCAGCTTGGAAAAATATGCTCATTATACAAATGGGATATCCTTGAGGACACAGGGCTTGGTATTTATATTTTAATATTCTTTCTCAAATAATAAAAGTAAAGTTCACTGCAAAAAATGTAATTAAAGCCCATTACAGTAATACAGAGAAGTACACATAAAAGATCAGTTCATGCTAGTCATCTTGGAAGATCATTCTTAACTTCTTTCTATGTATATAACTATGTATACTTTTTTCTAAAAAAACAGAAATACAGTTAAAGTGTATATAACATTGTTATTTCCACTTGATGATATGTTGTGGCTAGTTATACTAACATAGGCACATATCATCAACTGTACAGTAATCCACTGAAAGGATTTACTATAGATTATTTACCAATGCTGTTAAGTGACACCTATATGAAGCCATTATTATGAATAACACTTCAATAAAAATCTCATTATGCACATCGTTGAGCCCCTTTCCTATTATTTGTTTAAATTCCTAAAATGGGAATCTCTAGGTTAAACATGGGCATTTTCATTTTGATATATATTGTCAAACTCCTCTAGAAAGGTGACATTTCATTATTAGTACAGAAAAGTCACCCATACAGTCTAACACTGGGAATAGCCATTGTTTTTAACATTTGTCAAATAGAGAAAAAAAAAAAGAAAGGCTTCTCATTTTAACTTATATTTGATTGCTAGTGAATTACACATTTAAATGTTTATGGACTATTTGAAATTTTCTTTTGTGAATTTCTAGTTCATGTTCTTAGCACATTTTCTTACCAATTGTAACAGCATATATTCTCCCTTGCAGATCTGATGCTGTGTAGAACCTTACACACAGTAGTTACTCAATAAAAATTTGTTGAATCCCTGTTCATTGGCTGCAAATATAGGAAATTTTCTACCTGGTCTGGATTGCCTAAAATATGAATCCAACAAGATATTGTAGAAAACATTTTTCTTTTCCTAAATACGCCATAGAAAAATAATCACTGACTCAATGGACATGAATTTGAGCAAACTGTGGGAGACAGTGAAGGACAGAGGAGCCTGGCAGTCCACGGAGTCACAGAGTTGGATACAACTTAGCGACTGAACAACAACAACACAAACACACATATATGTAAAAGCACAATTTTATATTGTGCTTACTTTCAATGTTTGTAAAGACATATTTTCATTTTTAATCATCAGGGCATTTTAACGAGATGTGTGTGTATGTGCATGTGGGCTCAGTCATGTCTGACTCTTTGCAACCTGATGGACTGTAGCACACCAGGCCTCCCTGTCCATTGAATTTTCCAGGCAAGAAAACTGGAGTTGGTGGCCATTTCCTACTCCAGGGAATCTTCCTGACCCAGGGATTGAACCCAAGTCTTCTGTGCTGGCAGGTGGATTCTTTACCATTGGCACCACCTGAGAAGCCATTTTAATGATATAGAATAGCTTTCCAATAACAGAACCCAACATTATAATATTGTGCCTCCAGGGTCTCATGAGTCTGTAGGGCAGGAATGTATTGGGATGTCATTGGAATCATTTGAACCTCATTCAATATATAGTAGGTCCTCTAGGAAAAATCCATGGAATTTTACTGTCTACCCATCTATATCGGAGAAGGCAATGGCACCCCACTCCAGTACTCTTGCCTGGAAAATCCCATGGACAGAGGAACCTGGAAGGCTGCAGTCCATGGGATCGCTGAGGGTCGGACACGACTGAGCGACTTCACTTTCACTTTTCACTTTCATGCATTGGAGAAGGCAATGGCAACCCACTCCAGTGTTCTTGCCTGGAGAATCCCAGGGACAGGGGACCCTGGTGGGCTTCTGTCTATGGGGTCACACAGAGTCAGACACGACTGAAGTGACACAGCAGCAGCAGCAGCACCCATCTATATGGCCAAGGTTTCACAAGAAAGACGACATCCACCCCTCGCATTAACTTGTGAGAAAGAGCAAAAATTACTATTTCTTTTCAGTTCCATGGGGCCATTAATCAAAACATATACCCGGCAGGCTGTAGTCCATGGGGTCGCAGGGAGTCGGAAACAGCTGAGTGACTAAGCGCTCACATACACACACATATATGTACCCTTAGAGTTGCAACTAAAAACAAACTATCTGACCTGTTTTTTCCTTAATGTTCCAGTCTATCCTTGGGGTGGTGATGGGTTAGCTGGCTTATTGGCATTGTTGCAATAAGAGAGTTTGAAATACTGTGCATCTTTGCTTCTCTCACAAGGCTCTGGTTGCCCATTTTAGTGCTGGAATCTTGTTGCCATTGTCCTATGTCCTCAAACAGCCAAGCTAAGCCAAATAACCCAGAGCACAGAGGCTTAAACTTTAGGCACACTACAGGGAGTGCTGCCTTCCCCTCTTTGGGGGACTCATGTTGTAGTCTGGGGGCCAGCACACAAACATCTAGAGCAGCTGGAGTCACCTGTGTGAAAGGGGAGAACTCACCAAAAACGTGATTTTCACTCTTGTAAATTCTGCCCCGATTTACTGCCCAACTTCCTCTCCTCTCACCCCGATATTTCAAGAGGAGAGAGACTTAATGTCTGATAAAGTTCTTTCTTTGCCCACATGAAAGGGGTGTGGAGCAATTGCAAGCTTGCTGAAGAGCAGTTGTCTGTGGAGACAACCACAGCTTTGGTTTTCAGGCTACCAGCCCCTCTGGCTGCCTCTCTTCCTACCTTTGAGCAGGAGCAGTAGTTTATGCCAACTCCAGAACTTCAAGTGTGTCATTTCTGAAACCACAACAAGTCTCTCAAGCTTCCTGAACAAAGTGCTCGGAGTGGAAAGCCTTGAAGTACTTTTGGGCCTCCTGAAACCACAAAGTTGATTACCGAACAAAGCCTCGGAGCATCCGAGCACAGGAGTGCCTTCCTTGGACTTCATCTCAGAAAATGAGAAACCTGTTGTTGAGAGCAGTGACTGGGGAGATGTGTGAGTGTGGGGGGTGGTTTAGGGTGAGGGTAGGGAGGGGACTGACTTCTCTGCTCAGATCAGTTAACACCATCTAGATAGTCTATACCAGTAATGGGTCACAGCATTTTAAAGCACAAGGACCTACTGGTAATATCAACTTTTAAATAATTGTATTGTTAGTAAACCAAATTAAGAAAATATATTAATATAATAATAATTAAAAGCTAGTATGAGTTCAGTAGTTCTTCTACATACATTTATATTTTTCTGGTTCTGGTTGTCCTTGTATTTATGAAAAGTGTTAGTACACTTGCACAAAACATTTTTTCACTCCTGAAATTATGCATCTAGAATCTAGATTCAGGGACACTTTGCAATAACTACATGGCCCACTAGAGGTCCCACTAGAGGTTGAGAACTGCAAGTAAATAAGAACTACTCATCATGTCTAATACTTAACAGGTCTACAAGCTGCCTTGGAGGAAAGTCGACTGCGTATCTGGATATTTTTCAGTTCAGTGTTTTATTTACAGGTTTCAAATTACTGGATTATTTCCTCTTGGAATGTAATGCCAGAATACATACCTCTCTCTCTTTAAAATGATTAAAAATTTGTCCAGCTTCATTGAGATATGATTGACATATAACATTCTGTAAGTTTAAGGTGTATGTGTGTTAGCTCCTCAGTCATGTCTCTTTGTGATCCTGTGGACGGTAGTCCACCAAGTTTCCCTGTCCATGGGATTTTCCAGGGAAGAATACTGGAGTGGGTTGCCATGCCCTTCTCCAGAGGATCTTCCCAATCCTGGTATCAAACAGGGGTCTCCCTCATTGCAGGCAGACTCTTTACCTTCTGAGCCACAGCATAGCATGTTTATTTGAAATGCTTCTATATTGCAAAATGATTATCACCATAGCTGAAGTTGACACCTCCATTCCATCACATGTGCCTCTCTGAAGGATGGTTATATTTTCTCTTTCCAGGCAATGCAAACTATATAGCTCTGGATTTCCTGTTTTTGCCTGATTATGAAGAAATTTAGAACTAAATGCAATGCTTAGTGTGGAAGTCACCTGGTACCACAGTCACTGTATCCTCTGCTCCTTCCGCAACTGCTTCTAGTCTTCTTTACTTTGCAAACACCTCTCTGAAGGTCACATACATTGTAGGCCTCCTCACCTCACTAGAATTAGATGAGGATAAATTATAAACAAGTGCCATGCCCCTCCTTGGCTGCAAGCCTCCAAGGGAGTTAAGAAGGGTAAAATGCCCTGCACAGGGCCTTCCTCTGGGCTATTGGGCTACTATGCCATTTCCTCTGCCAAGTGTATGCTTCTGGTCTAGCGTCATTTAACTTCCTAGGCTACATTTCTCCAAGCTGATGAGTGTAGGAGATGGTGGTGGATAAGTAACGTGACTCAGTATTACGATACCCACTCTATACAGGGCTTCAAAGCAAAGCAAAACAAAGTAAAATCTTCTCTGTCCGAAGGAATTCGAGAGAGCTGGCCATCATAGATAGGCAATAAAAGCAGCCCCTGCAGGTGCCAGGAGTTTCCCCAACATTTTCAATGGCAGAATCTCCTCAGACTCTTCCAGGGAGCTTCTTCTCTATTTTATTTCTCATCTGACCTACTGCCCTTGCTTTGTTCCAGCCTTCCAACCAGCCTCTCAGGCAACAAATTAAGCCATATTACCACAAGGGGGCAGTGCAATTTCAGAAACTATGGATCCAACTGGCTTTGCTGCTTTAAGACTTCTAGTCATAAAATCAATCCATACATTGTGCTTCAGAAACTTGTCTTTCTCTATGATTTTTTTCCCCCTTTCCACCCTTAAACTCACATTCTGGTGAGATGCCCATTGTAAATCTATATTCACATCAATGTTTTTATATATGGGTTGTCTTGAGTTCTATCAAAGTCCTTTATAACTTAAGAGGCCACTTAACATGTTGTGATGTGATATGTAAATAAAATAGAGACTCAGAGATCATTACATTATATCAGGGCCTCTTTTGGGTACAAATCACAAAGTTATGATGGTGAGGTATTTCTTAGAACCAAACCCCTTCAGACAGTACTGTGAGAGCACAGCAGGTAAAGGGGGTCTCTGAACTTGAAAGGAAGCTAAGAATTACTTAACTACAAATATCCAGTCTGCTAAGTGACTTTCCTCTTTATTATAAACAAAGGTTCTTGGGCATTTGATCTGTGTGCTGTGAGTTTGGTTAGTGTGAGACAGACTCCTGAAGTCAGCTCTGACAGGCTCTGGTGGCTGTGTGGAGCATGGTGACTCCTGGGCCCTGTCTCAGGGGCAGCTGCTTTATCCCATTATCCCTAAGTGTTTGCTTTTATTATGTGGATATAGTATTTGCTCTACTTTGATTATAAGAGCTTGTCACTATAAATAAAGGTAATGCCAAAGGAGGGTAAATATTATGACACACAGAGTCACTGTTCAGTCTTTAATTCAAACTGTGATTACTATTTAATTCTTAATTAGCATCAGAGAGTTACTAGGCATTTTCCAGAAAACAGAGAGGAAGAACAGGCCTGCAATCTCATCTCTAGATCAGAAGAAAGCACCAGTTGCCACCAAGGAATTTGGCCTTTGCTCTTTAGAAAGGAAACTGAACTGACCAAGAGACTTAGGATTTCACTAAGAGAGGTGATTCCCAGAAAAGTGTAAGGATGATTTTATAGTCAAGGGTTAGAGAAATGTTCCAGATGTCTTACATTGGTTTACAAAGATTCATTAAGACTAAAAAGAATTAGACTTACGGTGGTGATTATTCTGCAATATATACAAACATCAAATCATTATGCTGTACACCTACCTGAAACTTCTGTTTGTTTACTTTAAAAGTTTGATTGGAGTATAGTAGATTTACAGTAAATGTTGTGTTAGTTTCAGGGGTACAGTAAAGTGAATCAATTATGTTATCAAATCATCTTACCTGGACTAGTTATTTATCTTGAAAACCTGTGTATAATTGGTTGTATCTGCATGCCTATATACCGGGATGAGATTTCTTGACCTCTTTGCAATCTTTTAGCAGATTACCTGTGATATGCACCAAATTCAGGTTAAATGCCTATTCAAAAATAAAATTTTTCTTTTTCTAAAAGAAAAGAAAACAGGTTAGGAAGGAGGATGAAAGGAAGAGAAATTTATAGAGGGCAGTGTACTGAATATAGGCACTATACTAAGCTCTTAATTTGTATTTTTATAACTGTCCTAGGGTTTCCCGGCCTTCCCAGGTGGCACAGTGGTAAAGAATCCATCTGACAATACAGGAGATGCAAGAGGTGTGGGTTTGATCCCTGGGTTGGGAAGATTCCCTGGAAAAACAAATGACAACCCACTCTAGCATTCTTGCCTAGAGAATTCCATGGACAGAGGAGCCTGGTGGGCTACAGTCCAGGTGGCCAAAGAGTCAGACACGACTGAGCACACACAAACATGCATGCAACTGCCCTAGGAGGTAGGGCAGTTGTTATTATTGTTGTTGTTGTTTAGTTGCCAAGTTGTGTCTGACTTTTGTGACCCCATGGACTATAGACCACCAGGCCCCTCTGTCCATGGTATTATTCTGGCAAGAATATTGGAGTAGGTTGCCATTTTCTTTTCCAGGGGATCTTCCCAACTCAGGAATTGAACCCATGTCTCCTGCATTGGCAGGGGTATTCTTTACCACTGAGTCAGATGGGAAGCCCTTTTTTATTATTACCCTTGTATAAAGGAAAAAATTGAGTGAGAAAAAGGCAAACACTTTTCCCAGACTTTCTCAGAGAAACAAGTGAAATTCTAAGCCAGCTCATGTTCTTGATCGCTACTAAGTATCCTGACACTAGAATCTGCATTCTTACGCACCCTGCTGTCCTCTCTCCAGAAAGGTCTGTGAATCTAGACCAAGTTAAGGAAAGGCAGAACAAAGCCTCAAGGGAGGCAATCCTGTGTCTAGCTTCTCAGCATTCCTGCCATACTGATAGATGAGAATAATTTATTTTCATTTCTTTGGTAATAAGTCTGTTTGTTTATTCCGGCACTGTGTGTTTGAGGGTCCTTCAGCATAGACACAACATTACTTCTCAAGTGAATCAGACTTCAACATAGACGATTCAACAAATCATTCAGCAGATGTATTGAGTTTTGCAACCAGAACCTGGGAATAAGGAAATCTATAAATAGTTTGACAAAAAATCCACCTCTGGGAACTAAGATAAATAACACACACACCTTCATTAGCCAGTCAAAATTATATATATAAAACTGCATGCCTATGGGAGAAGGCAAGCACAGTGTTTAGTAAGAAGGAAATATTTGTTGAAAAGATTCATGTTAGAAACAGTTGTAGTGATTCAGAATCAGTGTCAGAAATAACTGCAGATACACATAATGAAGGGAGTCTTAACGATCATCTGGACAATGTATAGTGATTAAGGAAACCACAGAAGATCAAATAGGGAGGCTGTAGGTTATATTATATTGGAGAAGGAAATGGCAACCCACTCCAGTGTTCTTGCCTGGAGAATCCCAGGGATGGGGGAGCCTGGTGGGCTTCCGTCTATGGGGTCACACAGAGTCGGATACGACTGAAGTGACTTAGCAGCAGTAGGTTATATTAACTAGTATAATAATGGCCAGACCTTAATCCACAAGAGTAAAATTTCAATTTAACTAGAATAGAGTGAACCCAGTATAATGATCCGGAATTATCATCATGAATACGATGTGTTGTGTTATGTGGAATTGTCTGTTCTGATGCTTTGCCATACTCCTAGATTCTTGTGTCTGATCTGTAAATTCCTTTTCTTTCTCTTATTGCAGACAGGGTACAGTGATGTGTGAGCCTCAGGTGGTTACTGCTGGGGCAGACATTTTATGTTAAAGCTGCCAAGATCCCTGAGGTCCCCTTAACATTTCCTGATACACAGATTCCTAGAAAAAAGCAAGTTTTTTTTTTTTTTTATGGTGATCTATGCCTCTGATTAGGTTAACCAGGGGACCTTCTTGGGTAATGTGGATTTTAGAGCTAGAGAGTGTTAAATTCTCAGTGTGTCTATAACTATGATACGTGAACTGAGAAGCTATCATATAAGCCCATCACATGGCCCATCCTTTATAAAGCAGATGCTTAATAAGAAGGAAGAACCGTTTTTCAGTCTCTCAGTTGTGTCCGACTCTTTGTGACCCCATGAACTGCAGCATGCCAGATTCCCCTGTCCTTCAACATCTTCTGGAGCTTGCTAAAACTCATGTCCATTGAGTCGGTGATGCCATCCAACCATCCCTGCTTCTGTTGTCCCTTTCTCTTCCTGACTTCAATCTTTCTCAGCATCAAGGTCTTTTCTAATGAGTCAGTTCTTAGCACCAGGTGGCCAAAGTGTTGGAGCTTCAGCATCAGTACTTCCAATGAATATTCAGGGTTGATTTCCTTTAGGATTGATTGGTAGGATCTCCTTGCTGTCCAAGGGACTCTCAAGAGTCTTCTCAAACATCACAGTTCAAAAGCATCAATTCTTCAGTGTTCAGCCTTCTTTATGGTCTACCTCTCACATTTGTACATGACTACTGGAAAAACCATAGCTTTGACTGTTGGCAAAGTGATGTCTCTGCTTTTTAATATGCTGTCTAGGTTTGTCATAGCTTTTCTTCCAAGGAGCAAGCATCTTTTAATTTCATGGCTGAGTCACCATCTGCAGTGATTTTGGAGCCCAAGAAAATAAAGTCTGTCACTGTTTCCATTGTTTCCCCACCTATTTGTCATGAAATGATGGGACTGGATACCATGATCTTAGTTTTCTGAATGTTGTATTTTAAGCCAGCTTTTTCTCTCTTCTCTTTCACCTTCATCAAGAGGTTCTTTAGTTCCTCTTCGCTTTCTGCCACAAGGGTGGTGTCATCTGCATATCTGAGGTTGTAGATATGTCACCAAGCAATCTTGATTCCAGCTTGTGCCTCTTCCATCCCAGCGTTCCTCATGATGTACTCTGCATATAAGTTAAATAAGCAGGATGACAATATACAGCCTTGACCTACTCCTTCCCCCATTTTGAACCAGTCCATTGTTCCATGTCCAGTTCTAATTGTTACTTCTTGACATGTATACAGGTTTCTCAGGAGGCAGGTAAGGTAGTCTGGTATTCCCATCTCTTTAAGAATTTCCCAGTTGGTTATGATCCACACAGTCAAAAGCTTTAACATAGTCAATGAAGCCGAAGTAGATGTTTTTCTGGAATTCTCTTGCTTTTTTCATAATACAATGGATGTTGACAATTTGATCTCTGGTTCCTCTGCCTTTTCTAAAACCAGCTTGAACATATGGAAGTTTTCTGTTCATGTACTGTTGAAGCCTAGTTTGGAGAATTTTGGTCATTAATTTGCTGGCGTGTGAGATGAGTACAATTCTGTGGTAATTTGAGCATTCTTTGGCATTGCCCTTCTTTTGGGATTGGAATGAAAACTGACCTTTTCCAGTCCTGTGGCCGCTGCTGAGCTTTCCAAATTTGCTGTCATATTCAGTGCAGCATTTCAACACATCATCTTTTAGGATTTAAAATAGCTCAACTGGAATTCCAACACCTCCACTAGCTTTGCTCATAGTGATGTTTCCTAAGGCCCACTTAATTTCACATTCCAGGATGTTTGGCTCTAGATGAGTGATCACACCATCATGGTTATCTGGGTCATTATGAGGCAATATAAAAGTGCAAAGATTCACAATGGACTTCCCATTACCAGTTCAATTCCTTCTTCAGGCCCAGAACACTCCTGTCCTCAGATTTTCTGAGACATCTCCATATTCTGATAGTAAGTCCTGCTTTATCCCTTATGTTGATGTACTGGATTGTTGCTGATTGTTGATTTCTTGATGCTTCCCCAGTGTCCATTCTTTACTTTCTTCTTCCTGTTTGCCGTATTTCCAGTCCTATGTTTTGAGTAGAACTGATCCTAAATCTCAGTTCTACAGTGCGTCCAGACTGGAGCCAGTTAGCATGCCTCATTATCCTGGATAGGGTTATTGATGCAGAAGTGAACACATGACCTAGTTTGTCCTGACTGACCTATTAAGAGATTTTTTTTTTTTTCTGGAAACTTCTGAGAAAGTTCCCTTTGTCATTCTTCAGTTCAGTTCAGTTCAGTTCAGTCACTCAGTCATGTCCGACTCTCCGCGACCCCATGAATCACAGCACGCCAGGCCTCCCTGTCCATCACCAACTCCCGGAGTACACTCAAACTCATGTCCACAGAGTCGGTGATGCCATCCAGCCATCTCATTCTCCGTCGTCCCCTTCTCATCCCGCCCCCAACCTTTCCCAGCATCAGAGTCTTTTCCAGTGAGTCAACTCGTCGCATGAGGTGGCCAAAGTATTGCAGTTTCAGCTTTAGCATCAGTCCCTCCAAAGAACACCCAGGATTGATCTCCTTTAGAATGGACTGATCGGATCTCCTTGCAGTCTAAGGGACTCTCAAGAGTCTTCTCCAACACCACAGTTCAAAAGCATCGATTCTTCGGCGATCAGCCTTCTTCACAGTCCAACTCTCACATCCATACATGACCACGGGAAAAACCATTGCCTTGACTAGACGGACCTTTGTTGGCAAAGTAATGTCTCTGCTTTTTAATATGCTGTCTAGGTTGGTCATAACTTTCCTTCCAAGGAGCAAGCGTCTTTTAATTTCATGGCTGCAATCAGCATTTGCAGTGATTTTGGAGCCCCAAAAAGTAAAGTCTGACACTGTTTCCACTCTTTTCCCATCTATTTCCCATGAAGTGATGGGACCAGATGCCATGATCTTTGTTTTCTGAATGCTGAGCTTCAAGCCAACCTTTTCAGTCTCCTCTTTCACTTTCATCAAGAGGCTTTTGAGTTCCTCTTCACTTTCTTCCATAAGGGTAGTGTCATCTGCATATCTGAAGTTATTGATATTTCTCCCAGCAATCTTGATTCCAGCTTGTGCTTTTTCCAGCCCAGCGTTCCTCATGATGTACTCTGCATATAAGTTAAATAAGCAAGGTGACAATATACAACCTTGACGCACTCCTTTTCCTATTTGGAACCAGTCTGTTGTTCCATGTCCAGTTCTAACTGTTGCTTCCTGACCTGCATACAGGTTTCTCAAGAGCCAGGTCAGGTGGTCTGGGATTCCCATCTCTTTCAGAATGTTCCACAGTTTATTGTGATCAACACAGTCAAAGGCTTTGGCATAGTCAATGAAGCAGAAATAGATGTTTTTCTGGAACTCTCTTGCTTTCTCCATGATCCAGCGGATGTTGGCAATTTCATCTCTGGTGCCTCTGCCTTTTCTAAAACCTGCTTGAACATCTGGGAGTTCACGGTTTACATACTGCTGAAGCCTGGCTTGGAGAATTTTGAGCATGACTTTACTAGCGTGTGAGATGAGTGCAATTGTGTGGTAGTTTGAGCATTCTTTGGCATTGCCTTTCTTTGGGATTGGAATGAAGACTGACCTCTTCCAGTCCTGTGGCCACTGCTTAGTTTTCCAAATCTGCTGGCATATTGAGTGCAGCACTTTCACAGCATCATCTTTCAAGACTTGAAATAGCTCAACTGGAATTCCATCACCTCCATTAGCTTTGTTAGTAGTGATGCTTTCTAAGGCCCACTTGACTTCACATTCCAAGCTGTCTGGCTCTAGGTCAGTGATCACGTTATCGTGACTATCTTGGTCGTGAAGATCTTTTTTGTACAGTTCTTCTGTGTATTCCTGCCACCTCTTCTTAATATCTTCTGCTTCTGTTAGGTCCATACCATTTCTGTCCTTTATCGAGCCCATCTTTGCATGAAATGTTCCCTTGGAATCTCTAATTTTCTTGAAGAGGTCTCTTGTTTTTCCTATTCTGTTGTTTTTCTCTATTTCTTTGCATTGATCACTGAGGAAGTCTTTCTTATCTCTCCTTGCTATTCTTTGGAACTCTGCATTCAGATGCTTATATCTTTCCTTTTCTCCTTTGCCTTTCGCCTCTCTTCTTTTCACAACTATTTGTAAGGCCTCCTCAGACAGCCATTTCGCTCTTTTGCATTTCTTTTCCATGGGGATGGTCTTGGTCCCTGTCTCCTGTACAATGTCACGAACCTCTGTCATTCTTAGGAGTTAGCAAAAAAAGATATTCAATGGACATAACTGAGGAGACTTTAAGTGTCAGGTGCTTCTGACAGACACCTTACAACTATAAGGGAAGTTGTATTTAAGACAAAGCCAAAACCATGCAGGGAAAAAAAAAAAAAACAAAAATCAAAATCGGGTTCTTGGTGAGAATCTGGATCCAACTTTGCTGGAAGCCTCTAGATATGTCACATGGATGAAACATTTCCTTTACTTGTAAAGTGCATTTTGACTTGGGTTTTTGATTGCTTCTAACTAACAGAATCCTAATTGATAAGCATTTTTTGGGGTGAATTTTGTGATTTGCAAACAAAAGAACAGTACTAACTTTGTAGGATTCAGAGACTTAAATCTGAGCAGTATATGAAAGGCAGAGTAAATAGGGATTGAGGAAAGGCCCAGGGGAATTTCCTGCTAAAAAGTACTCAAGCTTGTGTGTGCGGGGGAGAGGGGAGGTTTAAATATTATTTTTACTTGTTCTGAGGACTTTAGGGTGTTATTTCCTGATTTGTTTTCTCAAGAAGCTAGACTATCAAAGAAAGGAATTCAGGATAAGTACTAAGATTTTTTTTTATTAATAGAAGTGACCTCAGAACAATGAGGTCATTTTATATACAAGCCATGAAAATTACTGCACATAATCAAACACAAGTGGAATAGAACTTCTTCTATTGCCTTGAAATTTCAACTAAAGCACAAAGCTGAAAATAATGGGGAATCCCTCTACATTCTAAAGAGTCATGACTTGCTGGGAAGTATCCAATCTAGTTTGGTGACCTTTACCCACACACACTGTATTAGAACAAACTAAGGATTCCCTGGGAAGAGGAATCCTTGCAGAGTTCACAGCAGAAAAGGTATCTCCCCTATCCTCCCTGTGAGGGAAGATTCAGGTTACATGTCCCCTAAGTGCGTGAGGGAAACTCCAAGTGAAATTCTCCGAGAGACTGCAGTTGTCAGCTAGAACAGGGGCTGAGTCAACATCCCTACTATGTGCTCCACCACCAGAGAGCACACAGATGAGTTTGAGTGTCAAATCCCAGGAGCTTAGGGTACAACCAAAGAAGAAATCAGAGTAGCCCAAGATGCCTAGGCAAGGGTATAGGGCAGCAGTAGGATGGAGCAGGGCAAGGACAAATGTTCCTCAGGTTGTCAATTCCCAGTGAACAGGCAGTGATGTGACCAAGTGAGAGCCACCCTTGAAAGGCTCTAACCCAAAGGCTGTCCACTGGGGTGTGGGAATCCTGGCAGAACAATGCTGTATGGGGTTACCTGCAGGGATAGGAGATGATGGGGTATCACAAGAGGTCATCTGGGGAAGGAATTGCCTGAGTCAAGAACCAGGGAAAGTGGACAAGCATCTCTGAGGAGTTCACCAGTATGTACCAGGAAAGAGCCATCATCTGAATCCCAGGGTGAGAAGCGGAGTCAGCAGCACCAACTAGTTAAAGCACCACACTTTACTTCTCATCTCTCCTCTGCCACTGACCTAGAAGGAGTCAAATGTAGGAAAGAGGTGTGTTTGCAAGGGGAGAGAAAGGAGGTCACACTCTCCCAAAAGCAGGTTTAAAGCCATGAGTTAATTTCAAGCTGGAAGGCAGGGGGATGGAGGTAACTGAATGAAAGATTTAAGTTTTGATATTAGATTGACTGTCCTTCTATAGCTGAAAATAGGATTCTCTGATGTCCCAAAATAACTTGAAAACATTGGAATCTACCTCAAATTATATCCAGACATGGGGGATGGAGGGCCAATATGGTGCTTTGGGGCAATAATGGAAGAACAATGCTGTTTTACCTGCTAAAGAAATCAGTAACAATTTTATCATAAATATAAATCAACATACAACAGCATTGTGTATTTTGAGGCAGAAACAATAGCACGTCAACAAACTCAAGGTGCAGACCTAACATTCTACGAATTGGGTAGTTATAGCCCACTCCAGTGTTCTTGCCTGGAGAATCCCAGGGACAGGGGAGCCTGGTGGCTCCGTCTATGGGGTCACACAGAGTTGGACATGACTGAAGTGACTTAGCAGCAGCAGCAGAGCATCTAACTGATTATGCTATTTAACCAAAACAGAGCTGGTCCAGAAACACACCACAAAGGTTAAGTATAAACCCCTGCCACAGAAGCCTTCCTGTCAAACGCATACGTTATGAATTCAGCTTGGAGGGCATCAATATTATTAGCACACGACTGTCCTCTCTTTTTTCTCTTACTCTGCTCATTAAAAATAATTCTGACTTTCCCTAGAAGATTCTTTAAAGACTTCAAAATACTACAGGTTCAAACATCCAATTCTACAGTCATCAACCTATGGGTAATTTTGACTATATTATGTGAAAGAGAATGAATATAAATTTTGTTTGTATGTGTCAATAGAGGAAAATTCATGATGATCACATTTGTTAAAAATTAAAATTCTTGTGTTTTATTAAACTCTCCTTGAGATCTTATAAATATAACAGTGGTTTAGTTTGATACTTGGATAAATCTGCATCCTATTATGAATGCCTATGTGGATGCATGCATGTGTTTATGCCTTTGACTTTTCAGAGCCTCAGTTCCTTATCTATAATATTGAGAATTGAATCCCAGGATATAATCCCCGTTTTTTCTATACTTATAGTTTCAAACTAAGGCACTGAAAATTAAGCATCAAAATATGCAATTACAGTTGTAGTATATTGTACCTTAATTACAAAGACTGGAAAGAATATAATGTAAAGTGACTCTCTCAAATGCAGTAATTGAAGCTAAAAGCATTTTATTTAATCCTGGATTGTCCAGAAAATTCAGTTGACAATAATATCCTATTCTTTCTTTCTTCCTAATAGATATTTTCTTAATTTCATCTTAATTAGATACTCTAAGTTTAATATATTATCAGAAGTAGGTCATTACTATTATAATGGATTTAAATTATGGTAACTCCAAGTTAATATAAAGAATAAGTCAGATGGGCAAAATAGGTGAAGGGGAGTCAGAGGCACAAACTACCATTATATTCTAAGTCGTAAGAATATAATGTACAGCATTATAGTCCATAATATGGTGGTACTAGTGGTAAAGAATCCACCTGCCAAAGCAGGAGATGCAGAAGACTCAGGTTTGATCCCTGAGTTTGAAAGATCCCCTGGAAGAGGAAATGGCACCCCACTCTAATATTCTTGCCTGGAAAATTCCATGGGCAGAGGAGTCTGGTGGGCTCCAGTCCATGGGGTCACAAAGAATCAGACGCTTCTGAGCAACTGAGCACACACACATAGTCAATATGTTGTAAATACAATCAATAATATTGTAGTAACTTTTTATGTGCGTAATATATAGAAATATCAAATTAGCATGTTGTATACTTGAAACTAATACAATATTGTAAGTCAACTATATTTCAGTAAGAAGAAGAAAGCAAATAATAATATGAAATTCTGCTTTTGTAGAATATTCTTACTGATTTGGAAAATCTTTTAAACTTCATGTTTCTGCCTGCATGAAAATTTTATACAACTTCTGATTTTAAGCGATTGTAAACTCTCTTTTCTCGCTGTTTCCATTGTTTTCCATCTATTTGCCATGAAGTGATGGGACTGGATGCCATGATCTTAGTTTTCTGAATGTTGAGTTTTAAGCCAACTTTTTTTTGGGGGGTGGGCTCTAAAATCACTGCAGATGGTCACTGCTCCTTGGAGCAAGAAAGATGCTTGCTCCTTGGAAGAAAAGCTATGACCAACCTAGACAGCATATTAAAAAGTAAAGATAAAGGTCCATCGAGTCAAAGCTATGGCTTTTCCAGTAGTCAGGAATGGAATGAGAGTTGGACTATAAAGAAAGCTGAGTGCTAAAGAATTGTTGCCTTTGAACTGTGGTGTTGGAGAAGATTCTTGAAAGTCCCTTTAACTGAAAGGAGATCCAACTAGTCCATCCTAAAGGAGATCAGTTCTGAATATTCATTGGAAGGACTGATGCTGAAGCTGAAACTCTAATACTTTGGCCACCTGATGTGAAGAACTGATTCATTGGAAAAGACCCTGATGCTGGGAAAGATTGAAGGTGGGAAGAGAAGGGGACGACAGAAGATGAGATGGTTGGATGGCATCACTGACTTGATGGACATGAGTTTGAGTAAGCTCCAGGAGTTAGTAATGGACAGGGAAGCCTTGCATGTTGCAGTCCATGGGGTCGCAAAGAGTCAGATACAACTGAGCAACTGAACTTATATGAAACTTTCTTTTAATAAAATTATATTTGTCAGTATCCTCATTTTATGAGATGAACATTATCAATGATAGATATAAATTTCCTGGCTCAGAACAAAGATACTGAACCCTACACAAAAAATCCAGTACAATTGTATCATTCAGAATACCTAAGGTATTCACTACCATTAACTTTTCTAGAGGCTTATAAATATCATTTTGCACAGTGATTTTTTTTTATTAACGTACAGCTGATTTAAAATATTAGCTTCGGGTATATGCTTATTCGATATTTTAATCTATTATACTCCATTAAAAGTTATAAAATATTGATTACATTACCTGTGCTATGCAATTCAACCTTATCGCTTACTTATCTTATACATAGAAGCTGTACCTCTTAATCCCCTATCCCTATCCTAGTTTGGACTCTATATCTGTGAGTCATTTTTGTTGTTATATTCGTTTGTTTCATTTTTAGATTCATATATAAGTGATAACACAAAATTATATGTTATTTTTGTCTTTTTGTCTAACTTATTTCATTAAGCATAACCCTCCAGGTCCACATATATTGTTACAAATGGCAAAATTTCATTCTTTTTTATGGCTGATTAATATTCCTCTGTGTATGTGTGTATGTCACATCTTAATCCAATCATTTACTGATGGACACAGGTTGCTTCCATATCTTGGCTACTGTAAATAATGCTGCTATGAATACTGGGTTCATGTATCTTTTCCAAACAGTGTTTTTGTTTTCTTTGGATATATACTCAGGAGAGGGACTGCTGGATCATATAGTAGTTCTGTTTTTAGTTTTGAGAAGCCTTCATACTGTTTTCCACAGATGCTGCACCAATTTACCTTCCTGCCAATGATATATGAGGTTCTCTTTTCCCCATATCCTTGTCAGTTTTTGTTCTTTGTGCTCTTTTTGCTGATAGCCTTTCTGACAGGTATGAGGTGATATCTCATTGTGATTTTATTTTGTATTTCTCTGATGACTAGCAGTGTTGAGCATTTTTTCATGTGCCTGTTGGTCATCTGTATGTCTTTTCTGGAAGAATTTCTATTCAGGCCTTCTGCCCATTTTTAATCAGGTGTTCTGTTTTTTAATGCTGAGTTGTAAGAGCTGTCCCAAAGAAATCTACAGCTTTAATACAATTGCTATGAAAATACCCATGACATTTTTCACAGAACTAGAACAATGTTAAAGTTTATATGGAACTGCAAAAGACTTTGTTTAGCCAAAGAAATCTTGAGAAAGAACAACAAAGCTTGAGGTATCATGCTGCTTGACTTCAGACTATACAACAAGGCTATAGTAATAAAAACAGTACAGTATTGACACAAAAACAGAAACATAAGTAAATGAAACAGAATAGAGTGCCCAGAAACAAATCTGCACATTCATAGACAATTGATCTATGACAAGGGAGGCAGGAATTTACAATGAGGAAAAGACATATGATGTTAGGGAAACTGGACAGCTACACATAAAAAAAAAAATTAGAAGATTTTCTCACACCAAATATAAACAAGGTGAAAGAAGCAAAAGCAAAAATAAACAAATGGGACATAATTTAAACTTAAAAGCTTTTGCACAGCAAAGGAAACCATCAACAAAATGAAAAGACAACCTAGTGAATGGGAGAAAATATTTGCAAATGATATGACCACTAAAGAGTTTATATCCAAAATACATACACATACAGATTTTTTTGTTGCTTCTCTGCCACTATCCATTATATAATACAGTCATAGTAAAATTGCAACATGAAATATAATTTATGAGGTTTCTGGCTCAGGTTAGCCTCAACTGATAGAGAATTAAGAAATGCATTATAAATTATAAAAACTTTTAGAATAATGGAAAATTGTAAGTTCCAGGTGTTTTGCAACACTAAATAAATGATGCACAATCAGTTATGATTAATAATGTTTTCCTCACAACTTACAAAGAAATATGATCATTCTCTCTTCAGTATTTAAAAGCTTCGGAAGGTATTAAACCTTCATATCCTTCCATCTTTTTCCCATTGGTCCTCTGATATACCCTGTACTAATCCTCCTATTTTTACAGCTCTGATTTTGCCTTCTTTGACTTTTTCTTTAGTACCTCTTCCTTTTTTACACTCTGAATCTATATTAGATTATGGTCAGTTGAAAGTAATAAAGACTTCGGCTTCCACACACAAGGGTTTATTCTTTCCAGTAAAAGAAAATCTAGTTTACAGAATGTCCAGAGTAGGTACATAACAGGTTTATAATTTCAACAGAAACACAGGGCCTTCTACTACTTGGCCCACTGCATGTGACTTCCTCAAGGCCACCCCATGCCAACGTGACGGCTAGAGTCAGCCATTGCCTCTGCATTCAAAGAAGCAGGAAGGAGAAAGAGGGCATGTTCTGTCCTAGAAGTTTCTATAAACACTCCTGACAACACATAATTCAAAAAGAACTTGATCATGTGGTCAACAGCTCTATGGTGAGCTGAGAAGTGTGGTCTTTGATTTCAGGAGGTGATGTGCTTAGCTAAAAGTTTGCCTTCTATATTGCGGAAGATTGGGAAATGGGTATTATCAAACCTTCTTTTATCTCACCCTGTATTCTACCTTGCTAATCTTAACCAGTCCCACAGTTTCACGGATGGACTCTCAAATCTCCTCTAGCCTCAATTTTTCTTCAGATTTCCCTTTTCCAACATTTCTGGTTGGCTTTTCCATCCAGACCTCTCTCTAGATTAGAACCTTAAATTCAATACTTCTAGGACCAAATTTGTAATCAACTTGCTAAATCCCCAAACCAGCTTCCATATAGTTCTCTGAAGCTTAAAGCTTACATTCACACAACCAGCTCATATCACAAGAAGCAGTTCTCCAGTCTCTCTTAGCATTTACTGCCTTAGGGCTAAACAGATTGCTGTGACCTGTATTATGATTCACATCACAATTTATTTCTGATCTTATGTGATTCCCATAACCATTTTGTAAAAGAAAAAATTTCAGGGTTTTCTTTTTTTGCCATTGCTGTTGCAATTTTTCTGTACTTAGAAAGCCTTCAATATATGCAGGACTAGTCCTGTTACCTAAACATAAGTCCATGTGCCGGACACACAGTGAGGCCGAATAATACCAAAATGTCGGTGTTTGGAACAGAGAAAGGTTTGAGGGCCATGCAACGAGATAGGTTGCTCAAACTCTAAAAAATTCCAAACTCCTCGAAGAAAAGTTTTCAGCAAAGCCCTTTTCTAGGAAAGGTGAGAGAAGGGCGTGGTTAGTTTTTGCAGACTTCTTGGGTGTCAAATCCTTTGTTCTAAAGGTCAGCTCATGGTCAGTAATGGTGCTGTCATAAATCTCACCAAATGAATGTTATTCTCTATTATGACAAGAAAAGGCCAGATCTTCAGACACAACTTTCACCCTCCAAGGTCGAGGTCCTAGCTAAGAGGAGCAGATCTCATCTGATGACTTCCTCAGGGCCAGTTGTCATTTCTGAGGAAGCTAGGTGTCCAGGATCCAACTGGCTCTGGGCTCCTAAGGCCACCCAGGTGGCGGGGGCCAGGTCCTGCAGACTGTGACCCAGAGAGAGAGGTCGCTGCCCTTAGGTTGCTCAGGCAGGGATGGGGGAGAGGTTCACTGTCACCTCAAAGCCTGGGCCGGGCCAGTAGGTGGCCTTGGCATGGGCTCTGGAGCCCTACAGGACACAGCCACCCTCCTGTTCCCCGCTCCAGAAGCCTGCTGAGCTGAAGGGCCCCACTCTCTGCCTGCCTGGTGACCACCACTCCATTGACTGTTGGCTGACCGCTGAACCACTAACGGTCACTCATTGACAGCTGGTCACTTGGGGGAGGGGCCCACTGCAGCAGCAACCAATGGCTGAGAAGGGCCACTAACAGTCACTCATTGTTGCTCACTTGGGGGAGGGGGACATTGTGGCACCAGCCAATGGCCGAGCAACCATTAGTGGTCTCCAAGTTGTAAATATTGCCTGGTAATGGGGTGTGGGGCAACAGCAACAGCGGTGTGCTAAGGGCTGCACAGGGGTTGTGCTCTGTTACTGTCTCTTTATGTGACTTGGCATTATAAAGTAAATTAAACATCAAAATACAAAGGATGCAAAATAAGTAACTGGAAATATGAGTTTATAACCAGTTCTGGGTATCTACCAATTTGTCTTTTCAATCAAATTTTTTTAATCAAATTGTCTTTAACCAGGTCATCTGACGTGTGCACACAGTCTTGATGATGGAGGGAGGGTACAATAGGAGTGTTATTTGCAAAGTTCACTAATACAAATGAAGCTATCCAGAGAGCTTCTGCTCAGATAAGAATAGAAAGGTGTTTACTTTTTTTTTTTAAACCAGAATTTTTGTGCAAAAAACCCAAGAAATAGCAGTAATCTTCTATAGGATATGTAGGGGAGAAGAGACTAATACTTCACATAGGAGGAAGATTAATCTCAATATACTTGGGGAGAAGGAAGAAGGAAAAAGGGAAAGTGAAGAAATCTGCTTCTGGTTGTCAGAAAACGTACAGAAACTGATACTATAAACAGAGGTGCAATAGGTGCCCTACTTTATGCCTGCTAAGGAGACACAGGTTGAGGTGAGGAAAATAATGTACCAGATACTTCATCCACCCTTCTACTGAAACTGCTATCTCTAAAGTCCTTAATGTTGAAGGTTTTTGTCTTTATCCATTCTACCTGACCACTCCATAACACAGAAATCAGGATAAAATGATGCTTCTTCTCCTGAGGAACACTCCCATTTTATTCTTCTCCCATCTCTGTGGTCAGTCCTCCTCAGTCTCTTTGCTGGTTCTTATTCCTTAACCCATTTATGAGTCTTGCTATTTCCTGGGGTTCATCTTCCACTTACTTTTCTCTTTTCTTTTTCTGTTGATCTAAGTTATTCATTTGGAGAAGGAAATGGCAACCCACTCCTGTATTCTTGCCTGGAAAATCCCATGGACGGAGAAGCCTGGCAGCCCCCAGTCCATGGGTCACAAAGAGTCAGACACAACTGAGTGACTAACACAACAAGTTATTCATATTGATCGTAAAGTGTTACCTTTTTGCTTTGAAGACTTCCAAATCTACATTCAACCCTGACTTCTTTAACTCTAGATCCACATTTCTGTCTACTAGACAGCTCCACCTGAATAACTTACAGATATTTAAAACTCAATATATTGTCTTTCTCTTCCAATTTATGTGGTTCAGACAGTAAAGACTCAGCCTGCAATGCAGGAGTCCTGGGTTCGATCCCTGGGTCAGGAAGATCCCCTGGAGTAGGAAATGGGGTGGGAAGTAGGAAGATCCCCTGGAGTAGGAAAAGTGGGTTGCCACCCACTCTAGTGGGAGAATCCCATGGACAGACTCACAAATAGTCAGACATGACTAATGACTTTCACACTTACTTACATTTTCTGTCTTGGTTAATGATGCCCCACCCCCAAGTTGCCCAGCATGGGAAGCTTGGAGTCATACAAAATCCTTACATCTTTTTCATTTCCATTCCCCATTTCATCGGTCACCAAGATCTGTGGATTCTTACAGCACATACCACACAGATTATCACTGACCTTCTCCATATCCCACCTCTACTTCCTGGTGATCTGAGAACAGAAACCATCTCTGCTTGATTGTGGATCCTTAGCTTGTACCACTGGACCTGGTACTTGGCACACTGACTGCTTTGTAAAATTCCATGTTGCTGATTCTCCTAGGTGCACACACATACACAGTAATAAATTAATACCTGGGTTCTACCAGAAATTCCAAGAGAAGAACATTCTCTGATATATTTGTTTCTCCCAACAGAAAAACACATCTATATTTGTATAATGGATTATTAATCACACACCTAAATTTTTAGTTTCTATAGAAAAATAAAGCATATTTTATGCTTTATTTCCCTTCAAAAGGGAGAATGTCAAGAGAAGGATGTGGTGGAAATGCCAAGAGGTAAAAAGTGTCAAGAAGTGCCAATGAAGAGATCTGCCTTAGCCTGCCTCCAAAGCAGGACCTGGGACAAAGACACAGATACAGGTCTCATCACCTCCTCATGTGTTGATCTCAGGAAGCAGGAGTTAGGGAGAAGGGAGAGTAAGACAGAGGAAGAAAAGCCAGGAAAGAGGGATTTTTTGGAGTGGGTTCCACTGTGAGCACCTAACTAGGATCCTCTCAAGAAGCATGTAAAACACCCATCAAGACTGGTCCAGTGCAGAAAGTCAGGGAATTGATATACTGACTCCTGTCTACCCCTGGAGAAGTGTTATTGCCAGGAAAATAAACCCTCCTGTACTTTTGGGATGCTTATATGTGTGGGCCAATGAACTGCTGTGGGTTTGCTGTAAATTCAGGGGCAGGAAAGAAGAAAGGTTTATGGCGGGTGTCTGAGGTAGACTGAAGGGTGATAAGAGAAACAGGTTTCCTTGATATTTGAGCAGACTGGGAGGATGCAAGATGAAGACGTGTGTGAGTCTGATGACTATTTCCACTAGAAACATTCATAAATGTTCTCTACTTAAAAATGGAATGAGGGAGGGAGAAGTAAGGGAGGAAGTAGTAAGTGTTTCAGAGCCAGGGACAGACACTGTATGTTGGTTCCCCAACACCCAGATCCAGATCTCTACTGACTCTATCTGAGAGGATGCAAAAGCTGAACAGTTTATTTCCCAGTCTTCCTTGCTAGAATCCCCAAGTGTTACCAAGTGATACCATTCTGGCAACTAGACATCAGAGAAAATCTGTTAACATTAACCCCCTTCTCCCAACCCCTCTCCTACTGTTTTGAATGAACATGAATGTGATGTTCAGAGCTGCACTGTCTATCTTACAAGTAATACATGAGGAAGAACGCAGTCCTGATACAGAGGCAAAACAAATCCCTACAGAACTGGCTCCCCTTAAGTTTGAGAGATGAATGAGGCCCCCAGCCTCTGCATCACCTAAGCATTTTCTTTATGGAAAGGTGACCAGTATAAGGAAAATGTTCAAGTCTAGCTCCAGTCCAGTTGCTATAAGACAGTGCTACTGGCAACACTTTGCTTTAAACCCAGCCTAAATGTGAACTCCTCACATGCTATCTCTGTGCATCCAAGCTGTCCTCCTCATTTCACCGCTCCCTGAATCTACCTTCTTTCAGGCCTTACCTTTCAGTGGTGTCTCTCCCAGTAGCTCCCAGTCCCACTTACCTCACCAACCTGTTCTAGCCTGGCCAAACTGCTGTTGGTTGGTCCCACCTGCCTTACCCTGTTCTGCCCATACAAAGAAGAGATTACATCAGAGAGGAAGACGGGACTGAAGAGCATGAGAGGATCCAGTTCCATTCCCCCCACCTCAAACTTTGGGCAGAACGAGGTCTTTCATCGGCTTCCTGAAATCAGCATTATGTTTATCAATTGTTGCATCCACAGAGAAACAGGAATAACCCTGGGTTGAAAGCTATTCTCAGCTACATTTCTATGTAGAAGAAGCAAAAATCTATACAAAACAGAGCGTGTGCACGCGTAGTCACTTCACTTGTGTCCAACTCTTTGCGAGACTATGGACTGAAGCCTCCCAGGCTCCTCTGTCCATGGGATTCTCCAGGCAAGAATACTGGAGTGGGTTGCTATGCCCTCCTCCAGGGGATCTTTTCCACTCAGGGATTGAACCTGTGTTTCCTGCATTGCAGGGGGATTCTTTACCGCTGAGCCACCGGGGAAGCCCCTTAAAGCAGAATATAATAAGTTAACTAGGCTCTTTTTTTCTGAACTCACCCCAACACTTTTATGTTCCATCTGTAAAAACAAAATTAAGAATTAAATAATTCTTAATTCTAAGATTAAAATCCTCCCCCCGCCAAATCAATACAGCTACTGTTTTTTCCTCCAGGAGAATATTGCGAGAAATCTCAAGAGCCAATAATTTATATGCCTTCTAGTCCTTGAGACACTCTTGAATCAACCCTTCTTTCTCTAGTAAAGACTTATCTCCTTGCCATGGTCTTTGAGGCACTTATCCCCTAGCAAGCTCTTTGAGGGCAGCTGTGGGGCCTTCTGTTTATCATGCATCACTCAAAGGGAACTGAGCACATTATAATCTACACTATAGATGCAAGATAGCTTTAATGCGTTTGTGTCTATGACTTTCTTTACTTCAATCCAGACACCTTCCAAAGTGACTTAGTCCACTTGTTAAATTGAAATCTTCTTAGATGAGGATGGAAAATTCCTGCTCTTTGGTAGTTCATGGGTCAACATGAAATTTAGTGGTAGGTGGTTTCTGTTTAGTTACTGTAGGTAGACAATTTTTCTTTCTGAAGACATTACCTTTTACAGTAATTGGCACTCCTGGTGTTTTTAGTTGGTAGGCTGAATGAGTCATGGAGGCCCTTAGGTTACAATTGAGGCAGGTTTTAAAACCACATGGGGAAAACATTTTACCTGAGGAAATCGAAGTATATAACTACCTATCTATCTGTTCTGGTACTCGTTCACATGTAATTGAGCACCTACTGGGTGCTAAGTCACATATGCTAGACACTGGGGTAGAATGATGAATGAATGCGATAGATAAGCTGCCTGTCTAACTTAGACTCTAGCAGTAGATATGAACAAGTAAATAGGAAGTATTACTAGAGTACAGTCACAAAACATGTATAGTATAATCAAAGGAAATCCAATGAATTCATATATTTAAAAAATGAGAATGATAAACTTGAAGTAGACCACTGCACAGTAATCAAAAAAGTTCAGGCAAGAAGTTGGGTGTTTTTCCTGATACTCTAATTCAAAACATCAGTAATAATGGCAACAATTCTTTCAGATCCTCCAGGGAAGAATACTGGAATGGGTAACCATTTCCTTCCAGGGGATCCTCCCGACCCAGGGATGGAAACCTGGATCCCCTGCATTGGAGGCAGATTCTTTACTACCTGGGAAGTTCTCATACTTGCAAAGCACAGGACAGATTCTAAACCATTGTGACATTATCTCATTTAATCCATAAAAAAACATTTTTGAAAAATATTTTATTATAACCTCTTATAGAAGAGGAAACTGTGGTTTAGGGAAGATGAGTTGTTCTAAAGGAGTACATTATATGTATCAGTAACAATAGCACATGGTACTGTTTTTTATTAGGGACATACTCTGTACTGAGTGCTGTTTAATAATTATTAACAATTTTCTAAACTCATATTTTTAAACACTGTAAATAAGAATTCATCTTATATGAGCAGGTGTGCAATTTACCAAAAATAAAAGCATCTTATGAGAAATGACTTGGGGACTGTGACTAAAAGACCCAGAACTACTTAGAAATTTCAAGTCTCACTTTCTTTTATCTTGGAATTCTTTTTAAGTGTCTCAATTTTAAAATGTTCCACTCTCTCCTACATGGGAAAAAAGTAAAACCTGTCTTTCTATTTTAAGTTTGTAAAAACATGTTGAATGATCCTTTACACTGTAGTCAATATTCTCAGGCAAACAGCCACATCAAGCAGCAGCTCACAGCCCAGTGGAGATTAAATAACTACCTATATGGGAAATCTTGTCTGCGTGCATGCTTAGTTGCTTCAGTAGTGTCCGACTCTTCGTGACCCCCCTGGCCTGTAGCCCACCAGGCTCTCCTGTCCATGGGATTCTCCAGGCAAGAATACCGGAGTGGGTTGCCACGTCCTCCTCCAGGGGATCTTCCTGCCCCAGGGACAGAACCCATGTCTCTTATATCTCCTTCATTGGCAGGTCGATTCTTTACCACTAGCACCACCTGGGAAGCCCATCCTTCAAATTCACTTTTCCTTCAAAACATGAAGAAATATAAAAATCAATGAATTCTACTGGTCATACCATAGCAGCAAATGTCTAATATTTATATATATACACGTTATAGTTTGAATATTTTCCTATTAATGTTTGTCAACACAAACATTTTAAAACTGGATTTTTTTAAAACCAATTGTTAGAGTAACATGTTTACAATGGTATAAGTATTTCAATTATTTTAAATGTTTTCAGTCATCCTTGCTAAATCAATGAGAACTTTACAGTAGAATTTTATCTTTCAAAAATACACAGTTACATTATGAACTCAATTGTTACTATGCTTGAGCAGTCACTTGATTTTGAAATAGTAGGAGAGACTTGTTTATCTGCAGATTTCTTACAATCTTTCCTGGGAGCTTTTATTAGTTTGTGTCTTTGCTTTTTCAGACATGGAGTGACCATAGACCCTGTTTCCCTCCTAAGAAGGATATTAGGACATTTACCTAGTTTTCTGAAGGGAGAACATGTTCTGATATTTTTCTCTGTGATTTTATTTGTCCTGTCACAAAAGTCACATTATGTTGGCAGAGGTGTGTTTATCATGAAGAAAAAAGAGGTTAAGCCTCAAGTCTCCTCACTTAAACATATATCCTCCATGGCTACTGAAGTGTTCCTCTCAATGTGTTCATATGGTCATATGTTTCTTATCTTACCAATTTACCCTCTGTCACATTTCCCCTTAGGATGAATGCCATTATAATGACATAAATATTTGGGGGGATTTAACTAAGCCACGCTTTCTCAATGTGGGTGATATTGCACTCCACAGAAGCAAAACGTTTTATTCTTTTTATGTCTAAAATTCATATATATATACTAATAAAAGATAAGACATTTTACCTCTCTCTATAAATATATATTAGCTTCCCAGGTGGTACTAGTGGTAAAGAACCTACCTGCCAAGGCAGGAGACAAAAGAGACGCAAGTTTGATCCCTCAGTCAAGAAGATCCCCTGGAGGAGGGCATGGCAACCCACTCCAGTATTCTTGCCTGGAGAATTCCATGGACAGAGGAGCCTGGCAGCCCATAGGGTTGCACAGAGTCGGACACAACTGAAGTGACTTAGCAATCATGTGAAAAAATATATATTACATAAACACATCAGTTTAGTCGCTCAGTCGTGTCTGACTCTTTGAGACCCCATGGACTGCAGCACACCAGGCCTCCCTGTCCATCACCAACTCCCAGAGTCCACCCAAACTCATGTCCATTGTGTCGGTGGTGCCATCCAACCATCTCATCTTCTGTTGTCCCCTTCTCCGCCTGCCCTCAATCTTTCCCAGCACCAGGGTCTTTTCAAATGAGTCAGCTCCTCGCATCAGGTGGCCAAAGTATTGGAGGTTCAGCTTCAATATCAGTCCTTCCAATGAACACCCAGGACTGATCTCCTTTAGGATGGACTGGTTGGACCTCCTTGCAGTCCAAGGGACTCTCAAGAGTCTTCTCCAACACCACATTTCAAACGCATCAATTCTTCAGCACTCAGCTTTCTTCACAGTCCAACTCTCACATTCATACATGACTCCTGGAAAAACCATAGCCTTGACTAGACGAAACTTTGTTGGCAGAGAAATGTCTCTGCCTTTTAATATACTGTCTAGGTTGGTCATAACTTTCCTTCCAAGGAGCGTAAACATATAGATAATATATTTTTGGTATAGTTTTTGGTTTAGCTTCAGTGTCCACTGCTCTAGGTTTAGCAGGTCCAAGATCAGGGCCCTAGAGAAGAACAGCCACTTTCTTGAGGAGCCCTTGCCACAATACCAACCTCATGCCCCTGGGAAGGTCCCCCATAGTGAGATGATTCCCACTCTGAGACCAAAAGAGGAGAGCAAGGGTTAGGGCACAAAGTCCTTTATCTGCTTCCCCTTAAAGTGATTTCACTCCACAAAGCTGGCATGTTCAGTGCTTCAGTGTTTTCACTCCAAAGGTGGCACTGGAAGGAGAAGCAAATCAGCTGCGGACAGAGTTGAAACTTGCCATGAGCCTGGTTCAGAGAATAAGTGAGGAAACCAGGATTCAAGCTTGGGACTGTCTGCTACTTTAAAGGGAAAAGTCATGATTTCAGTTGTTACCCTTATCCTTTTTTTGACTATTTTAAGTGAATTTTTAAAATACAGGTTGTTTTCCTTTAAGAGTCACCCATACAATCAATCAATCTGAACACTGAGGAGATCTTGGGTCAGAAGGCTCAGTGTTATTAAATCAGCCAGAAGGGGCAAGGGCCAAGGCGACATTTCAGAAATTCTCTCCTAGGCAGAGGCTTTGATTCCTAAATGGCCCACAGCTGTGGAAGGGAGTCATCCACAAGGACAAGTCCACATGTGACTTAAACTCTGCCTTAAGAGTTTGGTGAATTCTATCCTTCAAAGCCATGTTCTGGTAAGTCTAAATTTACAACCAAAATTCCATGTTAGAATCCACCCATGAAGGTGAAGCTACAGTAGTCCCAGGGAATAACCAATAAGGATGTTGACTGGGAGGTGGGGACAGAAGAACGTCCTTTCCAAGAAGAAAAAAAGTAACCAGAAACCTTGACTGGGAAGAAGATAGGGTTTTACTTAGTGACTTCATCTGTTCTTGTTCACAAGTGGCAGTGAAAAAGGAAGAAAATAGTTTCTTCCTCATTTTAGAACACAGAAAACCAAGCAAGAGTAAAAAAAAAAATTGAAAATTCCCCATTTCAGGGACGTTAAAGCCTATAGCAAAATAAAGGTCAGAGATATGTTGACTCCTAGTATAAGTTTTTCAATTCTGTAATGGTTTTTGATTCTAAGTGTAAAGGTTAAAGGTGAAGAGAAAAAAAAATCTACATGAGCCCAAGAAAAACAGGGTAAGATTAAATAACAATTGATGACAACTAAGAATTTGTAGGGGCTTCCCAGGTGCTCAGTGGTGAAGAATCAGACTGCCAATGCAGGAGATGCAGCTTCGATTCCTGGGTCGGGAAGATCCCCTGGAGAAGGAAATGGCAACCCACTCCAGTATTCTTGCCTGGGAAATCTCACGGACAGAGGAGCCTGATGGGCTACAGTCCATGGGGTCGAAAAGAGTCGGACATGACTTAGCAACTAAATGACTATAAGAATTTGTAAGGTGCCTAATTGTTCCTAAGTGTTTTTTACTTATTTAATCACCTTTTCTGTATTTTTTTTTAAACAATGTGCCTTATTGTTATATAGGTATATGATTTTGCTTTGCAGTGTTTGTTCACATTTCAAAAAATATAAGTGGGAGAGGATCTTTTTTTCCCCATGAATTGCATCTACAGGAAGTCTGCTGCTGCTGCTGCTGTGTCGCTTCAGTCGTGTCCGACCCTGTGTGACCCCATAGACAGAAGCCCACCAGGGTCCCCCGTCCCTGGGATTCTCCAGGCAAGAACACTGGAGTGGGTTGCCATTTCCTTCTCCAATGTGTGAAAGTGAAAAGTGAAAGTGAAGTCGCCCAGTTGTGTCCGACCCTTAGCGACCCCACGGACTGCAGCCTACCAGGCTCCTCCATCCATGGGATTTTCTAGGCAAGAGTACTGGAGTGGCTTGCCATTGCCTTCTCCGACAGGAAGTCTAGCTGCATTCAAATTCAGCCACTGCATTATTAAGATACTGGAGCCCTGTCATCACAGTCACCCACTTTCTCCTACTGAAGAAGTGCAGATTTAAAGGGACTCAGCCGCAGGGCAGACGGGAGGAAATCATGAGATGAATGTGTCAGGGGGAGGTGCCGGCACCTCTCAAGTCTTCCGGTGCGTCTAGCTCCATGTGCTCTTTCCCCTTCCTCTCCTCACCAAGACCTCCTGGTTTATCCTTTACTGATGCTCCTATGGGCATTCTTGATCCAGTCCTTTCTCTCCTGTACCTGTGCCTTCTTTGCCAAACCCCGTTAGGTTAAAGTCCCCATCCACTCTTTCTATGCTTGCTTTCAATCTTAGAATAAAGTCACAAGGCTGAATGGATCCACAATAAAACCACACACATGACCCGCTTGGGCCATCACTGCTACTTGACAAGTTTCTCTCTTCTAACAGACAAACCTATAAAGGTCTCAGGACACTTACTCTAAACCTTTCTATCAACCTCCAACATCACTGCTGTCATATTCACACTCAGTAAACAGCTTCCCATCCTATGCACTGTGAACCTAGGCCACCTTCTATACTTCCTTCCTTTTCAAATTAAATTTCTTCAGTATTTCACACACACACACACACAAACACACTCAAGCTCTTCCTTCTTTCATGTCTCTTTCCCAACCCCTTTGTAAAGCTGATCCCACCACATTTCACTCCAGAAGCACCATGCTGCTGCTGCTGCTGCTAAGTCACTTCAGTCGTGTCCGACTCTGTGTGACCCCATAGACGGAAGCCCACCAGGCTCCCCCGTCCCTGGGATTCTCCAGGCAAGAACACTGGAGTGGGTTGCCATTTCCTTCTCCAATGTGTGAAAGTGGAAAGTGAAAAGTGAAAGTGAAGTCGCTCAGTCGTGTCCGACCCTTAGCGACCCCACGGACTGCAGCCTACCAGGCTCCTCCATCCATGGGATTTTCTAGGCAATAGTACTGGAGTGGCTTGCCATTGCCTTCTCTGCCAGAAGCACCATACTATCAAAAAAAAAAAAAAATCCTCTCTTGATTCTTTAATCATCCCCTCACTCTGACATATTTTCTTCTTTCAATAATATGCTCCAGCACCTTCTATTCTTAAAAAAACAACTTATGACACCACCTTTTTACCTTGTGTTAAAAGTTATCTGTGCATAAGTTTTATGTCCTTTACTAGAGTAAACACTCAAGACCAGGAAATAAAATTTAAGCAAATTCTGAGTCTCACATACAGTATGTGCTCGATGAACGTGTAGTGGATGGATGAGTCAATACAATAAGTCCTCTACATACGAATCTTCAATTTGCAAACTTTCAAAATGCGAATATACTTGCCAGCCCCTGTATGCTAGCTGTTGTACTGTACTACTGTACTTTCAGGGTACTGAACTGTAAAATAAAAAATATTTTCTTTATCTTTTGTTTGTGTTTTACGTATGTATTATTTGTGTGAAAAGTATTACAAACCTATTACACGACAGTACTAAATAGCTGATTCTGTTAGTTGGATACCTAGGCTAACTAGGATTTGTTTGTAAATCCATTTGTTTGTTGGATTTACAAAAACAAATTGGACTTAGGAATGCACTCTTGGAATGGAATTTGCTCTTATGTAGGGGACTTACTGCATTTTCAATCTAATCAAGCCTTTCTTGGGCTTGTTCCTGGTCTCTGAAATAGAATCCATGGGAGTACTCTGAATTGCTTTGGTAAGACTCATTTCAGGTTTAGAATGCCCAAAGACTGCTCTGGACTCAATATGTGGGATACTGTCTCAGATAGTTACCTTCTCCGAATAATACAACACCATAGCCCTCTGTCAATGCTTCTACATTTACCTATACTGGAAACAGAAGTTAACTGTCTTGACTTATCCCTTCAGTCTTTAAAATGCAACCATCTCTGGGTGAGGTATTATTACATTAAGGTTGGAGTAAATTAATTTTTTCTGATATTTTCCTTTAGACTAAATGTGATAGGAAGGAGAACAGAAATATCACCTTGTGTCCATCAGGAATAGGGGCGGAAACAGATGGTTTGTGAGGGGTAGGGGAGGCAGAATATACATTTAAAAGTACAGTCTGCCATATGCAGGCCTGAAGCCCAGCAAGGCTTCAGTGAGTCTATAGTGTTTGTTCAATAACTTGCTGTGTTGCCCTCCCTATGATGCAGTCTGAAATCCCCAAGGGTAGGTGCTCTCCAAGGACCACACAATAAAAGCAAAGTCATTTTTGTCTCCAGAAGGTCACTATTAAAATATAGTGAGAAGCAGGCTGGAATCTTGCTTTAATCCTGTTTCTGCCACTAATAAACTGAGGGGCAACTTTCATCGTTGTCTATGAGTAGATTGGACTTCATTTTTCTAATCCTGCAAGTACTGGTGGTTCTTTTCAAAACAGGTCTATGGCAGTATATGATTAGTGATATTTTCCCTCCTTTCAAAAATTCCAAAATTTCAAATGCTCTATAATCACATGCTTTAATATCACTGGGAAAAAGTATCTAAAACAAAACAAGAGTTCACTCACTATAAGCTTTAGGAGAGAAAAACATGGAAATATCTTTGGTGTTACACTGTTTTTCTTAAAATGAATTTTGGTAAAAAACAAAAATATTCTTCACAGTATACAATATTATAATTAGACCTGCTGCTGCTTCTAAGTCACGTCAGTCGTGTCTGACTCTGTGCGACCCCATAGACGGCAGCCCATCCGGCTCCACTGTCCCTGGGATTCTCCAGCCTAGAACACTGGAGTGGGCTGCCATTTCCTTCTCCAATGCATGAAAGTGGAAAGTGAAAGTGAAATCGCTCAGTCGTGTCTGACTTTGGCGGCCCCATGGACTGCAGCCTACCAGGCTCCTTCGTCCATGGGATTTTCCAGGCGAGAGTACTGGAGTGGGGTGCCATTGCCTTCTCCGATAGTTAGACCTAGTATCCACCAATTCTTAATTACCAAAGATTAAGGAAGGTTAAAAAAATTATATAGGAACAGGAAAGCCAGAAAGATCTACTAATATAAAATAAATATGCCCCTCACTATATGAAATTATACTAAATATTAAATTCAAACTAACACACACACAGAGTTATGCAGAGGGTGTTTCTGATGTTCTTAGGCATATATCAGGCTCAATCAGAAGTTTTCAAATTACTGTGTCCCTATGTTTGACTGTCGGAGAAGGCAATGGCAAGCCACTCCAGTACTCTTGCCTAGAAAATCGCATGGACAGAGGAGCCTGGTAGGCTGAAGTCCATGAGGTCGCTACTAGTTGGACACGACTGAGCGACTTCACTTTCACTTTTCACTTTCACACATTGGAGAAGGAAATGGCAACCCACTCCAATGTTCTTGCCTGGAGAATCCCAGGGATGGTGGAGCCTGGTGGGCTGCCGTCTATGGGGTCGCACAGAGTCGGACACGACTGAAGCGACTTAGCAGCAGCAGCAGCAGCATGCTTGACTGTAGGATTTCAACTCTCCCTTGCACTCTCCCACAGGTAACTGTGAGCACCGGTACAAAACGTGTACTTCAAATGTGTCTGTCCTGGATCTGACACACTCACTTTCCCACAGTGTTCACAGCTGAGAAGGCCTCTGGAAGGAGAATTACTGTAACCCCTTGTGAGAATATCGAGGCCCAGGCCAAGGGTGCTTCTCCAGTGCTCCATAAGCTGACAGTCCTCACGTCACCGCAGCCATGCTGGGTTTCATGAGCGGAGCAGTTCTAACTTGGGGTGCTTTGCTCAGTTTATCCAAAACACAGCTCTTCCTCTGCTGTCTTTTCCCTCTTTCTCAGCCTAAAGGGTAGCAGAGGGCAGGCACCATGTCCTTTCCATTGTCCAGGCTCAAACCCAGTTCTAGGAGCCAGACAGATAACAGATACTATACTGTCATTCCATTTTCCTCAATTTCGCTCTTCTACTGTGGTTCAGACCCTGAAAAACTTCTCCCTCCTTCCCTTTTCCCAATTCTCTTGCTTTTCTATGGATGAACAAACTAGTATCGGGAATGGAGACGGGTGGGATACAAGGAGCAGATGTACTTTGTCACCAGTGCACAAGCCCTGGGTCAGTTAGTCAAATGCCCTGTTATAATTCAAACATCAAAAGACACTAGCCTGTCCTTTAGTCAGTAAAACTGTCACGGGCCACCTTAGGATCCTAGTTCTGAAACCAAGATTTCTGTACCGTTTCCCAAAGGTCAAGACTGAAATCAAGTCGATTGTTTTCAACTGATTTTTCTTCTAAATCCCTGAATCTATTGGACTGTTTCCCACCTGGCTTTTAAGTCAGATGAACATGTTTTTTCCTACCATCCCCAGCTGTACCACATCTGCCAAATTCTCAAAGGATCAGGGAGAATGGAAAGGGGGAATTGAGTGGGTAGGAAGCAGATAAAAGAAACGCAGCGAAGCAAGGGGAGGCAGTGCAAGTGTGAAAAAAGAAAAAGAAAGTGAGGAAAGTCTATAAGGCTAACTTAATTTCATCGTAGAGAGGAAATACTGCTAGAATTGCTGATTCAAGCGCTGTGCAATTACTTTAAAACTCAGTGCCTTGTTCCAAAGACAGAACTACCTCTCTCTTCCCTCGTTGCCACAGACATGACACACAGGAAAGCAAATAGCTTTGTTTGTTTCCTCCCAAAGCATTCAGTGAGACAACAACAAGATTCTTCCATTGAGTGGGTCTCTTGAAGTACAGCCCTGAATCTAGGAATTGAAACTGAAGATATTCACTAGCATTCAGAACTCCTTTCCAGTTAGTGCGTCTCTCTGGGTTTCTCCCTGTGGGCTCCTCACCTTTTTTTGAAGGCAACCAAGTGCACTGATGCAAAATTGGGCTTTGAGACCATTTATGTTAGTGCCTGGCTGCCGTTCAAGGAGAGGTTTATCGAGCATTATTTTCTGAGACAAAAGTTGCTAAGCTGTAGTAAACACCCACAGAGCTCTGAGACCAAGGATGAATCAGAAAGTTATAAATAGTTATAAAACCTGATCGTTTCCTTTTCTGTGTCATCTACACGAGGGGTGAGTAGGTTAACACATTTCAGAGTTAAAAACAGGACAGGATATGGAGCCCTTGAGAATGCCTTCCCAAGGAGAAGTCAGTGTTAGCCTCCAGACCTCAGTGTTGTCAGCCCTGACACAGGTTATCATGATGTGAATTAGCAAGTGACAGGAGAGTGTTTTCCAGCTAAGAGAGGCGGTCCAGTTGTGAGGTCAGGAAACACTTGAGAGTTACAGCCAGAATCAGACACTTAAGAATCAGATTCCTCTCCACTTCGTGACTGATTGACTGGCGAGGAATTCCTGGAGATAGTGCTACATAAGTAATTGCCTTTTCTTAAGTGTATTAATACTCCTGTAGCTGGTACTATTATGTAAATTAATGAAATAAAAAAATTATACACCTGGTTGAAAGCGTGGTGTGTTCTACCATTTTGTTAAGACATGAGGTCTTTAGGGTACCATTGCCTCCTGAGGTTAGTGCACGGAGTGACCAGCACAATGCCAGGCACAAAGGTGCATGCTAACTGCATGTATGTCAAGGCAGTATGCACATACTTCCAGGGGGTGGCATCATCAACTATCTATTTCTTAGTTCTGTCTGTATAAATTCAGGTGTGAAAGGTAAACCTCTCATTTCTTTCCCAGAGTGAGGAGACTTCACTGAGAACTTTATCTGCTTTCTGGAACCTAACAGACACAATAAACACAGTTTCTTTCTGGAAGCCGGACATAGTGCTTGAAATATAAAAGCTAGATCTTAGTCCAGAGAAGAGTAATTTATCCTGAGGGTCATGATCTGCTGCATTAATATGAGACACACTGCAAAATTGGGATAAGATTTCTTCCTTTGATTGAATCAAATACGTTTGTGAACTCTGATTTAACATTTCCCTTGACCATATGGGCTTCAGACAGTAATCATGCCCCATAATTCTCTATAAAATATCACTCTGGTTCAGCGAAGGCTTATTCTTTATCTTTATTGATTCAGCCCCAAGTCTGCAGTTTTTCAGTCATGAGGTAAAACGAGATGTCTGTATGTCATTACCTTCAGCTTATTTCTCCATCACTGCCTTGGTTATGGCTTGCCTGAGTATTCCCTGCCTATTTTCCCTTCTTTGTCAGGGTTTTTAATGGCACAGAATATATCTATTGTGTTCAAATCCAGTCTGCTTTGTTCAGGGAACTTTTCATTTTTCTGTTATAACAAATCTCCATTAGTTTCTCAGATAATGTCCATTATGTGATTCTTCCCCCTACCATAGTCTAAAGACAGGAAACCACAAATTAGCATATTACCTCATTGTGCACAATAATTCTGAGCTCTGACTCACTTAGAAGGTGTGATAGAATCACAGAATCTAAATCTTGAAGGGAATAGAGAGGTCATCTCACTGACTTATCATGGTAATCACCTAGGTTGTTTTCTGTTTGTTTTTTTTTTAATACAGGATTTACTTCCTTCTCCTGCCCACCCCCAGAGTTGCTGATTTTTTAGGTCTGATTTGGAGTTCATGAATCTGTACTTTTAGAAGTTTCCCTAGGTGATTCAGAGGATTAGCTCTCTCATCCAGTGATGCCGTTCCTTCTCCTTTCAAATGGAGGAATATCTACTTTAGCATTCTTGATATTTGACTTTTGTAGGAACAGTGTAAGAAACAAGACTCTCTCTGCAGGGTTAAGTTTATCACTTCGCAGATTCATTGTGTAGTATCTTCGCCATTCACTCTTTCTGCAAGCATGTGTTAACGCTCAAGTACTAATGTTAATCGTACTAGTACTCAGCTTGAGTACTATTAATATTAGTACTAGTACTGTTTGGAAGGATCAAATGGGCAGGCGCTGTACAAAACACTTTATGAATAATGATAATTTCAATCTGTACAACAGTCCTACAATGTAGGTTTGTATAATTGTCCCCATTTTAAAAAGATGAAATTTAGAGGAGCTAAAATTTAAACCCACATCTACTAGGAGCTTTAAAGCTCATATGTTTTCCAGTGTTTCATGTGTACCATCCAGTTACAAAATAATTAAATAGGTAAGTAGACACACTTTGCTTTTTTAATTAAAAGAAACAAATTTTCTAAGTTTTAGGAAGATGCTTATTTTTTGTAACCACCTTAATTATGCAAAAATAATTATAGCCAATAATTATTGACCATTTTCTATGTCCCAGGCACTTGATGTGTTAGATTAATTATACTACTGGAAATTCCTGCGGGAGATATACTATCTACTCATGTCTATAAGAGGCTTTAGTATTTAGGACTTCAAGTTTTTTACAGACCTTTAAAAAAAAAAAAAGGATAGATTCTTACTTGTTGGGGATGCTTTAAACATTGTGCTACTAGAAGACAGACACTAAATAAATTGATCACCCAAAGTCCCGATCAGCCCTTCAGTTCTATAAGTTGATTATAATTAGCCCTGAGAAATCCTCTACTGAAAAACTTTCTATTTCCTGTCAATCTAAGAAATGTTTCCAGTACATTCATGGATTGAACAGGCTATATCTGATCATAATGGTTCACTTTTCCCATGAGTCCTATGAGTTATATTTTTAGTACTTTTCTGAAAGCCAGACAAAAAGTCATGCAAAAATCCCAACAAACCCCAAAGTACTATTTTCAAAAGGGAGTTTTTTGGCCACAAATAGTGAACTACTTTCCAAGTGATTGCTTGGAATAAAACTTAGCTAAATTTAAGATATTCTTTTTTTCTCCAAACAGATTAAGAACATTTAAAAATGTCTAGATAAACTGGAAATACATCTTAATTCTGAGAATAATTGCTTCTTTTAAAAAACTTGAATCTTTGAACATGATTTTAATAAAGAAAAAGACAAAGTCATGGGTATAAATTCAAGAGTGAAATCTAAAATAATGAAAGTTCACAACACACTCCAAAGTTTTCTTGAGTGTTCTTTAATATAAAAATGCTTCTTTAATTTAGTAAGCATTTCCCTAGCCTTTGAGATGTGCCAGAGTAATGCTAGGCACTGGGTAAAAACTGAGATGAATAAGACAGGGCTCTGCTCTTGAGAAGCTTTAATTATACTTCTCATTTTATATTACTGGGTTAAATTGGGTCATATTCTGCCAATTTACCTCTCTTTTAAACTAAAAAATGACAATTTCACATGGTTTAATCCAAGAGCTTCTAGATCATATTGCATTGATGTATTTATCAGAAGGATAAGTAGGCATCCTCATGAGAAGTGGAGTGGAAGATGATAAGACAACTTCCTCTGGCCTAGGCTGCTATGTGTGTTAGTTGCTCAGTCCTGTCTGACTCTTTGCGACCGCATGGACTGTAGCCTGCCAGGCTCCTCCATCCATGGGATTTTCGAGCCAAGGATTGAACCCAGGTCTCCCACATTGCTGGCAGACTTTACCATCTGAGCCACCAGGGAAGCCCTACTGAGATCATGCTGAATCCTGCAGCCTAGAAAAACCACTGGAGGTTGCCACAGTGCTCTGGCAAGGGGATGGTGATAGAAAACACTATCTATCTGTGTTATTTAAAAGTGATGTAATGTGGGTGGTTTAGGGGATGAATGCAAGTAAAGAGAATTTGAATATCGTGAGATTAGTTGTGAGGTTGTTCCATTAGTTTCAGCAAGAAATAATAAGGACCTGAACTGAATCAACTCTATAAATGTTATAGACAACATCTATGAAAATAACAAGATAGCTGTGATGATTCACTTCATATCTCAACTTGACTAGGTCACAGGGTGCCCAGATACTCGTTCAAACATTATTCTGGTGTGTCTATTTCTGGATAAGATTAACATTTGAATCACTAGACTCAGTAATAGTAGATATCCTCTCTAATGAATGTGGCCTCATCCAATCAACTGAAGACCTAGAACAAAAAGGCTGAGTAAGAGCGAACTCCATCTGTTTGACCATTTGAGTTGGGACATTGGTCCTTTTTGGCCTTCAGACTAGAATCTACACATTGGCTCTTCTGGGTCTCTATCTTGCCAACTGTAGATCTAGGTAATTCTCAGCTTCCATAATTATGTGAGACAATTCCTTTATCTATGTATATATGTGTTTATCTATCAGCTTTTATTGCTTTTGTTTCTCTGGAGGACTCTGATTAATACATATTTTGGTATTGAGAGTTGTTTTATAGAAACAGAATGTTAAGGATGAGTTCTCAATTGTTTCTGGGTTTCTGGAATTGGTTCCCTATTACAATTAGATTTAAAGATGCGAAGGACCCTATTTCCAGTAATAAAAAGAGTGCTGACACTCCATGGTATGATATGACAATACAGATAGGACATCACAACTGGATACTCCTAACCAACTACTTTGAAAAAGCAAGGATCTGGGTCACTGTTCACATAAAACTTTCAAACATTTTTGGCAAAAAATGAATATAACTAGGTTGGCTGGTTGTTCCTATTGTTGCTGGACAAAGTTGGGTAAGAAAAGGATGGGCTTAGGGATTCAAATTCCCAGCTCAAGTTCGCTGCATAAATGATCTAAGAGTTTCTTTGTGTGCCCACAAAGAAATCTCCTGTAGCCATAGGATTGAGATTGCCGAAAGTCAAGGACAGAATCTCATCCTGTGACTGACCAGCTTAATTACAATCAAGTTCAACTCCTAGCCTCCCCAGAATGTCTACAGTTAAAATGAGGCATTGACTGGGAAGGAGTAGGATCCTGAAACTTGTCAGTGGAAGAGGTTAACCTGCTCCCAGCAGAAGCAGCCTCTCCACCCCTGTCTGAGGGGATTAACCCTGCACTGCCTGAAGAAACTGAAATGGTCTTTTTGAGCAGCTGCTGTATAAGATGATGATTCTCCTCAGGACCACTCCTGCAGCCCATCCTACTTCTATGCCCATAACTGATGGCCCAACAAATCCCTAAAGGTAGAGTGCAAAGCGTGATTCACACGGAGATATGCTACATGTTAAAATAATTACTTGAGTTTTTAAATTTATACAGACAGAAATGCAGGGAACGTGTGTAAGATTGGATAAGAATTGGATAATGCTGTAAGGAACATAATATTTCATCCAGGCACAATTTACTGACATGAGCTAACTGAGCAGAGCTTCTGTCTTGAATGTTACAACTTGGGAAGTTAGAAAGACCTCTAATGGTTTGTTTGGTTGATCAGCTAAAACAGACCAAAAAGTGGCCCACAGTGAGCAAGCCAGAATGCAGAGGGTTAAGGTTAGGCCTAGAGAGACTGGAATGTTAAAGAGTGGATTTGTCATCTAAGACCTATTCATTCACATTGGGAGAGTCCAGAAGACATACTCTTCATGATGACTGTGATAAATAAATTTGTGAGGAGAACTCCAGCAACCTTAAGAGTTCTGTGATCACTCTTTTTACAGTTGGGAATAGTCACTGAACAGAGAAACCTAAATGCATGGGGAGTAATTGGATATTAGGGTGGCAGGGACCAAGTGGCAGCAGTCAGCAGCCAAAGGCAAGGTGGGTGTTGTCACTGTAATGGGAGGCAAAGTCAAAGCAGTAATTGGAATAATCTGACTGGCATAGACCTATAGGGTTGGCTAGTTGATTGTGGTGTTCCTAGAATTGAAACGAATAGGAAGCCTACTAAATTCTTACTTGATCTAATAGATCAAGAATAGACAGCACAGAAATAAACCTACCATTAAACCAATAACCAATCTATGACAAAGGAAGCAAGAATATATAATGGAGAAAAGACAGTCTCTTCAATAAGTGATGCTGGAAAAACTGAACAGCTCCATGTAAAAGAGTAAGATTGGAACACTCCCTCATAACACGTACAAAAATAAACTCAAAATGGACTAAAAACATAATGTAAGACCTGAAACCATACAACTCTAGAAGAGAACACAGGCAGAACACTCTTTGATGTAAGTCATAGCAATATTTTCTCAGATCAGTCTCCTAAAGCAAAAGAGATAAAAGCAAAAATAAACAAGTGGGACCTAATTAAACTTAACGGCATTTGCACAGCAAAGCAAACAATCAACAACATGATAACCTATGGAATGAGAGAAAATATTTGCGAATGATGTGACTGGCAAGGAGGTTAATATCCAAAATATAAAAACAGTTCATACAACTCAATATCAAAAAAACAAACAAACAACCCAAGCAAAAAAAAAAAAATGGGCATAAGACCTGGATAGATATGTTTCTAAAGAAGACATATAGATTAACTAACTGGAACATGAAAAGATGCTTAACATGGCTAGCTAATTATGAGAGAAATGCAAATCAACCCAAAATGTGGTATCACCTCACACCTGTAAAAGTGGCCATCATCAAAAAATCTACAAACAATAAGTGCTGGTGAGGGTGTGGAAAAAAAGAGAATCCTTGTACACCATTGGTGGGAATGTATATTGGTGCAGTCACTATGGAAAACAGTTTGGAGGTTCCTTAAAAATCTAAAAACTAAAAATAGGATTGCTATATGATTGTGTAATCCCACCCCTGGGTATATATCTGGAAAAAAGTAAAACACTAATTCAAAAATATACATGCATCTCAATGTTTATAGAGTGCTATTTACAAAAACCAAGACAAGGGAGCAGCCCAAGTGCCCATTAACATGTGATTGGATAAAGAAGCTGTATATACATATATATATACTATGTATACACACACACACAATTGCAAAATTCAGGTTCAAAGTGAAGAAGGTAGGGAAAACTACTAGGCCACTTAGGTATGACTTAAATCAAATTCCTTATGATTATACAGTGGAGGTGATGAATAGATTCAAGGGACTAGATCTGGTAGATAGAGTGCCTGAAGAACTATGGGCAGAGTTTGTAACATTATACAGGATGTGATAACCAAAACCATCTTCAAGAAAAAGAAACACAAGAAGGCAAAGTAGTTGTCTTAGGAGGCCTTACAAATAGATGAGAAAAGAAGAGAAGCGAAAGGCAAAGAAGAAAGGGAAAGAGAGATAAGAAAATCTTCTTAAGTGACCAATACAAAGAAATACAGGAAAATAGTAGAATGGGAAAGACTAGAGATCTCTTTAAGAAAACTGGAGATACCAAGGGAACATTTCATACAAAGATAGGCACAGTAAAGGAAAAAAGTGTCAAGGATCTAACAGAAGCTGAAGAGATTAAGAAAAGGTGGCAAGCATGCACAGAACTGT
This sequence comes from Moschus berezovskii, assembly GCF_049115385.1. Lineage (NCBI taxonomy): Eukaryota > Metazoa > Chordata > Mammalia > Artiodactyla > Moschidae > Moschus > Moschus berezovskii. The sequence continues at coordinate 38,603,237 of NC_142478.1, forward strand.
ACTAAAAAGCTCTTAATGTACCAGATAACCATGATGATGTGATCACTCACATAGAGCCAGACATCCTGGAGTGTGAAGTCAAGTGGGCCTAAGGAAGCATCACTACGAACAAAGCTAGTGGAGGTGATTGAATTCTAGATGAGCTATTTCAAATCTTAAAAGATGATGCTGTTAAAGGGTTCCACTCATTATGCCAGCAGATTTGGAAAACTCACCAGTGCCACAGGACTGGAAAAGGTCAGTTTTCATTCCAATCCCAAAGAAAGGCAATAAAGAAAGTTCAAATCACTGTACAATTGCACTCATTTCACATGTCAGCAAGATTATGCTCAAAATCCTTCAAGCTAGGTTTCAGGAGTACGTGAACCAAGAACATCCAGATGTTCAAGCTGGATTTAGAAAAGGCAGAGGAGACAGAGATCAAATTGCCAACATACAGTGGATCATACTAAAAGTAAGGGAATTAAAAAAAAAAATCTACCCCAAAGGCCTTTGTTTGACCTTGTGGATCACAACAAACTGGAAAATTCTTAAAGAGATGTTTGTAATATCAAACTACATTACCTACCTCCTGAGAAACCTATATGCAGGTCAAGAAGCAACAGTTAAACTGGATATGGAACAACAGACTGATTCCAAATTGGGAAAGGATACATTAAGGCTGTATATTGTCACCCTGCTTATTTAACAGATATGTAGAGTACATCATGCGAAATGCCAGGCTGGATGAAGCACAAGCTATAATCAAGATTGCCGGGAGAAATATCAATAACCTTAGATATACAGATGACAGCACACTTATGGCAGAAAGTAAAGAGGAACTAAAGAGCCTCTTGATGAAGGTGAAAGAGGAAGGGGAAAAATCTGGCTTAAAACTCAACATTTAAAAAACTAATATCATGGCACCTGGTCGTATCACTTCCTGGCAAACAGATGGGGAAAATGTGGAAAGAGTCATATTTCATTTTCTTGGGCTTCAAAATCACTGCAAACGGTGACTGCAGCCATGAAATTAAAAGACACTTGCACCTTGGAAGAATAGTTATGACAAACCTAGACAGTGTATTGAAAAGCAGAGACATCACTTTGCAACAAAGGTTCAAAGTTATGGTTTTTCCAGTAGTCATGTACAGAAGTGAGAGGTGGACCATAAAGAAGACTAGCGCTGAAGAACTGATGTTTCGAACTGTGGTGCTGGAGAAGACTCTTGAGTCCTTTGGACTGCAAGATCAAACCAGTCGATCCTAAAGGAAATCAATCCTGAATATTCATTGGAAGGTCTGATGCTGAAGCTGAAGCTCCAGTACTTTGGCCACCTGATGCAATGAGCTGACTCAGTGGAAAAGACCCTGATGCTGGGAAAGACTGAGGGCAAGAGGAGAAGTGGGTGACAGAGGATGAGATGGATGGATGGCATCACTGACTCAACAGACATGAGTTTGAGCAAACTCAGGGAGATAGTGAAGGACAGGGAAGCCTGACGTGCTGCAGTTCATGGGGTCGCAAAAAGTTGGCCACAACTTAGCGACTGAACAACAATATACGCGTGTATGTGTGTATGTTTGTATATATTGTTTGTATATATATATATATAATATATATATATATACACACAAAGGAATGTTACTCATAAAAGAATGAAATACAGTCATTTGCAGCAATGTAGAAGGACCTAGAGAATATTATGCTTATTGAAATAAGTCAGAGAAAAACAAATACTGGATAATATCACTTGTATGTGGAATATAAAGAAAATAATACAAATGAAGGTGTATATAAAACAAACAGAATCACAGATATAGAAAGCAAACTTGTGGTTACCAAAGGGGAGAGGATGAGGATGGGGATGGGAGGGTCAAATTAGGGGTATGAGATTAACAGATACAAACTATTATATATAAAATAGATAAGCAACAAAGGTATACTGTAGAGCACAGGTCAGTCAGTTCAGTTCAGTCGCTCAGTCGTGTCTGACTCTCCGCGACCCCATGAATCACAGCACACCCGACCTCCCTGTCCATCACCAACTCCTGGAGTTCACTCAAACTCATGTCCACAGAGTCGGTGATGCCATCCAGCCATCTCACTCTCTGTCGTCCCCTTCTCCTCCCGCCCCCAACCTTTCCCAGCATCAGAGTCTTTTCCAGTGAGTCAACTTGTCGCATGAGGTGGCCAAAGTATTGCAGTTTCAGGTAATTATACACATTTTCTTGTAATAACCTACAATGAAGTATAATCTGCAGTAATACTGAATCACTATTTTATAACCTAAAACTAACATAGCATTGTAAATTAATTGTACTTCAATAAAATAAATAAATGAACAAAATTCTAACTTGATCTGTATAAGCAGAAAAGTTTCAGGTCAAGCAAACAAAATCTAACCTGATAAGCAGAGGTTTTTCTGTAAAGAAAATAATCCAAGTAATTCTTTTACTTGAGCCAGTTTACTTACTTGGATGAAGGGAAGGCTGGATCTCATAAGGAAGGACTCTGATATAATACACTGCCAAAAATGTATACTGTTAATCGCTTTCCCTGACTTCCCCAAAGAAATCCACAGCCTTTTGTCAGGATAACTCTGTTGGGCAAAAGAAAGTAATCAAACCTTTTGGGGACTACTGTATACTGGCTCTGAACTGACAGTAATTCTAGGAGACCCAAAACATAATTTTTGTCCATCAGTCAGACCAGGGAATTATAAGAGGTTGGGTGATGAATGGAGTTTTAGTCCAGGTCTGTCTCATGGGGAGCCCTTCGGGTCCCTAAACCCACTTTGTGGTTATTTTCCCCAGTTCCAGGATGCATAATTGGAATATATGCACAATCCCCACCTTGGTTCCTTAACCTGTAAGAAAGGCCAGGTGGAAGCCACTGGAACGATTTCTAATTAGGAAAATAGTAAGTGAAAAGTGATACTGCTCTTCTGGAGAGATTGCAGAGAGTAGTGCCTTCAAGGCCTCAAGAGAGGCAGGGGTGGTGATTGCCACCATATGCCTATTCAACTAGCCTATCTGACCTCTTTTGAATGACACTCTTTAATGGTAAGCTTAACCACGTATCCATGCCAATTGAAAGTTCCGTACCAGATGTGGTACATTAATTTGCTTGAGCAAATTAACACATCCTTTCGTACCTGATATGCAGCTATTGATCAGGAGAATGCCTTTTTCTCCAGCTGTCAATAAGGACCACCCTGCTTCAGCTGGTGAGGCCAGCAGCACCTTCTCTGTCCTACCTCAGGGATATAGTAACTCTAAAGCACTGTGTCACAGTTCAGTTTGCAAGGATCTTGATCATGTTTCCCTTCCACATGATATCACGCTGGTCCATTACATTGGTAATATCATGCTGATTGGAACCAAAATGTACTTCAATTAAATGGGATTTAGTCAAGTTAAGTTATCCTAAAAATTAATACTAACAGAGAAAGTGACCTAGGACCTTTCCCCTTAAAGACACAGGACTTTTAAGGGGAGTATTGCTTATTTCTCACAAATAATCCAAGTTTTAAAAAGTTAAAAAAATAAGAAAGGGTTCATTTAGAGACCTAATTTTCATCAGTGAAAATTATTTACTGAAGTCTCTCTCCTTTCCACACTAATTTTCTCATTTCCTCTAATTGCAATATTTAAAATATTTAATCTAATGTATAGTATGGTGGGGCTTCCCTGGTGGCTGAGATGGTAAAGAATCCACCTGCAATGCGGGAGACCTCGGTTCGATCCCTGGGTTGGGAAGATGCCCTGGAGGAGGGCATGGCAACCCACTTCAGTGTTCTTGCCTGGAGAATCATCATGAACAGAGAAGCCTCGTGGGCTACAGTCCATGGGGTCATAAAGAGTTGGACATGACTGAGTGACTAAGTAGCAGCAGCATAGTATGGTGACTATAGTTAACAGTACTATAATGGATACGCAAAATGAATAGATTTTAAATGTTCTCACCACACACTCACACACACACACACACACACACACACACACGGTAACTATAAGAGATGATATATGTGTTACCTAACCTTATTGTGGTAGTCATTTCACAATATATATGTATATCAAATCATGTTGTACATCTTAAATTTATACAATATTATATGGCAATTATATTCTAATAAAGCTAGAACAAATTAAAAACAGCCATAGGAAACAGCATTCAAACAGCCCTTAAAGTAATCAGAACACTAGTCCCTCAGATAATAAGGAAGCAGCTTCTAAAGTTTACTTTTTCTTTATTTAAAAAAAATATTTATTTTAATTGGAGGTTAATTACTTCACAATATTGTAGTGGGTTTTATCATACATTGAAATGAATCAGCCATAGGTGTTCATGTGTTCCCCATACTGAACACCCCTTCCATCTCCCTCCCCATCCCATCCCTCAGGGTCATCCCAGTGCACCAGCCCTGAGCACCCTGTCTCGTGCATTGAACCTAGACTGGCGATCTGTTTCAAATATGATAATATACACGTTTCAATGCTATTCTCTCCAATTTTCCCACCCTCGCCTTCTCCTACAGAGTCCAGGAGACTGTTCTATACATCTGTGTCTCTTTTGCTGTCTCGCATATAGGGTCATTGCTACCATCTTTCTAAATTCCACATATATGCGTTAGTATACTGTATTGGTGTTTTTTGTTCTGACTTACTTCACTCTGTATAATAGGCATCAGTTTCATCCACCTCATTAGAACTTATTCAGATGCATTCTTTTTAATGGCTGAGTAATATTCCATTGTGCCACAGCTTTATTATCCATTTGTCTGGCGATGGACACCTAGGTTGCTTCCATGTTCTGGCTATTATAAACAGTGCTGTGGTGAACACTGGGGTACACGTGTCTCTTTCAATTCTGCTTTCTTTGGTGTGTATGCCCAGGAGTGCGATTGCTGGATCATATGGCAGTTCTATTTCCAGTTTTTTAAGGAATCTCCACACTGTTCTCCATAGTGTCTGTACTAGTTTGCATTCCCACCAACAGTGTAAGAGGGTTCCCTTTTCTCCACACCCTCTCCAGCATTTATTGTTTGTAGACTTGTGGTTTTGATTTGCATTTCTCTGATAATGAGTGATGTTGAGCATCTTTTCATGTGTTTGTTAGCCATCTATATGTCTTCTTTGGAGAAATGTCTGTTTAGTTCTTTGACCCATTGTTTGATTGGGTCATTTATTTTTCTGGAATTGAGCTGCAGGAGTTGCTTGTATATTTTTGAGATCCTTTGTCAGTTGCTTCATTTGCTATTATTTTCTCCCATTCTGAAGGTTGTGTTTTCACCTTGCTTATAGTTTCTTTGGTTGTGCAAAAGCTTTTAAGTTTAATTAGGTCCCATTTGTTTATTTTTGCTTTTACATCCATTACACTGGGAGGTGGGTCATAGAGGATCCTGCTGTGTTTTATGCGAGAGAGTGTTTTGCCTATGTTTTCCTCTAGGAGTTTTATAGTTTCTGGTCTTACATTTAGATCTTTAATCCATTTTGACTTTATTTTTGAGTATGGCATTAGAAAGTGTACTAGTTTCATTAATTTACAAGTGGCTGACCAGTTTTCCTAGCACCACTTGTTCAAGAGATTGTCTTTTCTCCATTGTATATTCTTGCCTCCTTTGTCAAAGATAAGGTGTCCATAGGTGCATAGATTTATCTCTGGGCTTTCTATTTTGTTCCATTGATGTATATTTCTGTCTTTGTGCCAGTACCATACTGTCTTGATGACTTCAGCTTTGTAGTATAGCCTGAAGTCAGGTTGATTCCTCCAGTTCCATTCTTCTTCCTCAAGATTGCTTTGGCTATTCAAGATTTCTTATATTTCCACACAAATTGTGAAATTATTTGTTCTAGTTCTGTGAAAAATACCGTTGGTAGCTTGATAGGGATTGCATTGAATCTATAGATTGCTTTGGGTAGTATACTAACTTTCACTATATTGATTCTTCCAGTCCATGAACATGGTATATTTCTCCATCTATTTGTATCCTCTGATTTCTTTCATCAGTATTGAAACAAAAGATCTATATATAGAAAATGATAAAACACTGATGAAAGAAATCAGAGGATACAAATAGATGGAGAATATCAATAACCTCAGATATGCAGATGACACCACCCTTATGGCAGAAAGTGAAGAGGAACTAAAAAGTCTCTTGAGGAAAGTGAAAGAGGAGAGTGAAAAGGTTGGCTTGAAGCTCAACATTCAGAAAACAAAGATCATGGCATCTGGTCCCATCACTTCATGGCAAATAGATGGGGAAACGGTGGAAACAGTGGCTGGCTTTATTTTTTTGGGCTCCAAAATCACTGCGGATGCTGATTGCAGCCATGAAATTAAAAGACACTTACTCCTTGGAAGGAAAGTTATGACCAACCTAGATAGTATAGTAAAAAGCAGAGACATTACTTTGCCAACCAAGGTCCGTCTAGTCAAGGCTATGGTTTTTCCTGTGGTCATGTATGGATGTGAGAGCTGGACTGTGACAAAAGCTGATCACCGAAGAATTGATGTTTTTGAACTGTGGTGCTGGAGAAGACTCTTGAGAGTCCCTTGGACTGCAAGGAGATCCAACCAGTCCATTCTAAAGGAGATCAATCCTGGGTGTTCATTGGAAGGACTGATGCTAAAGCTGAAACTCCAATACTTTGGCCACCTCATTTGAAGAGTTGACTCACTGGAAAAGACTCTGATGCTGGGAAGGATTGGGGGCGGGAGGAGAAGGGGACAACAGAGAATGAGATGGCTGGATGGCATCACCGACTCGATGGACATGCGTTTGAGTGAACTCCAGGAGTTGGTGATGGACAGGGAGGCCTGGCGTGCTGTGATTCATGGGGTCGCAAGGAGTTGGACATGACTGAGCAACTGAACTGATTCCTAAATATTTTATTCTTTTCATTGCAATGGTGAATGGGATTGTTTCCTTAATTTCTCTATTTTCTCATTGTTAGTGTATAGGAATGCAAGGGATTTCTGTGTGTTGATTTTATATCCTGCAACTTTACTATATTCATTGATTAGCTCTAGTAATTTTCTGGTGGAGTCTTTAGGGTTTTCTATGTAGAGGATCATGTCATTTGCAAACAGTGAGAGTTTTACTTCTTCTTTTCCAATCTGGATTCCTTTTATTTCTTTTTCTTCTCTGATTGCTGTGGCTAAAACTTCCAAAACTATGTTGAATAGTAGTGGTGAGAGTGGGCACCCTTGTCTTATCCCTGACTTCAGGGGAAATGCTTTCAATTTTTCACCATTGAGGATAATGTTTGCTGTGGATTTTTCATATATCGCTTTTATTATGTTGAGTTATGTTCCTTCTATTCCTGCTTTCTGGAGGTTTTTATTTTTTATCATAAATGATGTTGAATTTTGTCAAAGGCTTTCTCTGAATCTATTGAGATAATCATATGGTTTTTATCTTTCAATTTGTTAATGTGGTGTATTACACTGATTGATTTGCGGATATTAAAGACTCCTTGCATCCCTGGGATAAAGCCCACTTGGTCATGATGTATGATCTTTTCAATATGTTGTTGGATTCTGATTGCTAGAATTTTGTTAAGGATTTTTGCATCTAATGTTCATCAGTGATATTGACCTGTAGTTTTCTTTTTTGTGGCATCTTTGTCTCATTTTGGTATTAGGGTGATGGTGGCCTCATAGAATGAGTTTGGAAGTTTACCTTCCTCTGCAATTTTCTGGAAGAGTTTAAGTAGGACAGGCGTTAACTCTTCTCTAAATTTTTGGTAGAATTCAGCTGTGAAGCCGTCTGGTCCTGCACTTTAGTTTGCTGGAAGATTTCTGATTAAAGTTTTGATTTTTCGTGCTTGTTATGGATGTTAAGATTTTCTATTTCTTCCTGGTTCAGTTTTGGAAAGTTATACTTTTCTAAGAATTTGTCCATTTCTTCCAAGTTTTCCATTTTATTGGCATATAGTTGCTGATAGTAGTCTTTTATGATCCTTTGTATTTCTGTGTTGTCTGTTGTGATTTCTCCACTTTCATTTCTAATTTTGTTGATTTGATTCTTCTCCCTTTGTTTCCTGATGAGTCTGGCTAATGGTTTGTCAATTTTATTTATCTTCTCAAAGAACCTGCTTTTAGCTTTGTTGATTTTTGCTATGGTCTCATTTCTTTTGCATTTATTTCTGCCCTAATTTTTATAATTTCTTTCCTTCTACTAGCCCTAGGGTTCTTAACTTCTTCCTTTTCTAGTTGCTTTAGGTGTAGAGCTAGGTTATTTATTTGACTTTTTTCTTGTTTCTTGAGGTAAGCCTGTATTGCTATGAACCTTCCCCTTTAGCACTGTTTTTATAGTGTCTCATAGGTTTTGGGTTGTTGTGTTTTCATTTTCATTCATTTCTATGCATATTTTGATTTCTTTTTTTATTTCTTCTGTGATTTGTTGGTTATTCAGAAGTGTGTTGTTTAGCCTCCATATGTTGGAATTTTTAATAGCTTTTTCCCCCCTGTAATTAACATTTAATCTTACTGCATTGTGATCAGAAAAGATGCTTGGAATGACTTCAATTTTTTTGAATTTACCAAGGTTAGATTTATGGCCCAGGATGTGATCTATCCTGGAGAAGGTTCCATGTGCACTTGAGAAAAAGGTGAAATTCATTGTTTTGGGGTGAAATGTCCTATAGATATCAATTAGATCTAACTGGTCCATTGTATCATTTAAAGTTTGTGTTTCCTTGTTAATTTTCTGTTTAGTTGATCTATCCATAGGTGTGAGTGGGGTATTAAAGTCTCCCACTATTATTGTGTTCAGTTCAGTTCAGTTCAGTCGCTCAGTCGTGTTCGACTCTTTGCGACCCCATGAATCACAGCACGCCAGGCCTCCCTGTCCATCACCAACTCCCGGAGTTCACTCAAACCCACCTCCATCGAGTCGGTGATGCCATCCAGCCATCTCATTCTCCGTCGTCCCCTTCTCCTCCCGCCCCCAACCTTTCCCAGCATTAGAGTCTTTTCCAGTGAGTCAACTTGTCGCATGAGGTGGCCAAAATATTGCAGTTTCAGCTTTAGCATCAGTCCTTCCAATGAACACCCAGGATTGATCTCCTCTAGAATGGACTGGTTGGATCTCCTTGCAGTCCAAGGGACTCTCAAGAGTCTTCTCCAGCACCACAGTTCAAAAGCATTAATTCTTCAGCGATACTGGGTTAATTTCCCCTTTCATACTTGTTAGCATTTGGCTTGCATATTGTGGTGCTCCTATGTTGGGTGCACATATATTTATAATTGTTATATCTTCTTGGAGTGATCCTTTGATCATTATGTAGTGTCCTTCTTTGTCTCTTTTCACAGCCTTTATTTCAAAGTCTATTTTATCTGCTGTGAGCATTGCTACTCCTGCTTTCTTTTGGTTTCTATTTGCATGAAATATCTTTTTCCAGCCCTTCACTTTCAGTCTGTATGTGTCCCTTGTTTTGAGGTGGGTCTCTTGTAGACAGCATATATGGGGGGTCTTGTTTTTGTATCCATTCAGCCAGCCTTTGTCTTTTGGTTGAGGCATTCAACCCATTTACATTTAAGGTAATTATTGATAAGTATGATCCCGTTGCCATTTACTTTGTTGTTGTGGGTTCAATTTTAAATACCTTTTCTGTTTTTCCTGTCTAGAGAAGATCCTTTAGCATTTGTTGGAGAGTTGGTTTGGTGGTGCTGAATTCTCACAGCTTTTGCTTGTCTGTAAAGCTTTTGATTTTTCCTTCATATTTGAATGAGATCCTTGCTGGGTACAATAATCTGGGTTGTAGGTTTTTCTCTTTCATCACTTTAAGTATGTCCTGCCATTCCCTTCTGGCCTGATGAGTTTCTATTGAAAGATCAGCTATTGTCCTTATGGTAATCCCCTTGTGGGTTATTTGTTGTTTTTCCCTTGCTGCTTTTAATATTTGTTCTTTGTGTTTGATCTTTGTTAATTTGATTAATATGTGTCTTGAAGTATTTCATGTTGGGTTTATCCTGTTTGGGACTCCCTGGGTTTTTTTGGACTTGGGTGACTATTTCCTTTCCCATTTTAGGGAAGTTTTCAACTATTATCTCCTCAAGTATTTTCTCACGGCCTTTCTTTTTGTCTTCTTCTTCTGGGACTCCTATGATTCAAAGTTGGGGCATTTGACATTGTCCCATAGGTCTCTGAGGTTGTCCTCATTTCTTTTAATTCTTTTTTATTTTTTCCTCTCTGCTTCATTTCCACCATTCTATCTTCTACCTCACTTATCCTATCTTCTGCCTCAGTTATTCTACTGTTGGTTCCCTCCAGAGTGTTTTTGATCTCATTTATCGCATTATTCATAACTGATTGACTCTTTTTTATTTCTTCTAGGTCCTTGTTAAACATTTCTTGCATCTTCTCAATCCTTGTCTCCAGGCTATTTATCTGTAACTCCATTTTGTTTTCAAGATTTTGGATCATTTTTTACTATCATTATTCTGAATTCTATTTCAGGTAGACTCCCTATCTCCTCCTGTTTTGTTTGGTGGGCATTTATCATGTTCCTTTACCTGCTGAGTATTTCTCTGCCTTTTCATCTTGTTTAGATTGCTGTGTTTGGGCTGGCCTTTCTGTATTCTGGCAGTTTACTTTTGAAAAACTGACATTTGTTGTAAAAGCCCAAGTGGTATTAGAGATAGTCTGGTGGACTTTCCTTAGAGATACAAATGAATCCACTAGACAATGGTTTCTTCACTGGTAAGCTGGTAAAGCACTGTGGTTTCAGAAGTAGAAGTAAGAAAGTAAGAAGTAGAAGTAGAAGTAAGTAGAAGTAAGAAAGTAATAGGTAAGTAGAAGTAAGTAAGTAATAAACACAGGAGCAAAATCATTCAAATATAAAATGAAAAAAAAAACTACAGATAAAATCACTGAAACCTAGAGCTGCTTCTTTTAAAAATTAACAAAATTCATAATCCTCTAGCTATAATATGACATAAAGAGATAAAATTCAAGTCACCAAAATAAAAAATGTGAAAGGAAACACCAATACAGATCCTATACATATTAAAAGGGTAATTAGGAACATTTCCTAGGTAATTAGGAAATGTTGGCAATGTTATGCCAAAATTTTTGCCAGCCAAATGAAAGGGATAAATTCCTTGAAAGTCACAAATTACTAAAACACTTGCAAGAAGAAATAGGAAAATGAGTAGTACTATAGCTACTAAAAAAACTGAATTCATAATATAAAACCTTTTCATGAAGAAAATTTCAAGTCCAAATTCTTCACAGAGATTCTATTAAATTTTTAATAGAAAATTAAGTATTTTTTATTAAATAAAAATTGAGGAGGAGGGATCATTTTCAAACTCATTTTATAAGGCCAGTATTACTCTGATACCAAAATCAGATAGACATCGCAAAAAGAAAAATATAGATCAATATTCCCCATGAACTTAAATGCAAAAACCCTGAACAAAATATTTACAAATCAAATTCAGTAAGATATAGAAATGATAATATGTCATGACCAAGTGATGTTTATCATACGGTTGCAAGATTAGTCTAATATTCAAAAAATTAATTAATGTAGGTCACCATATTAATAGAACAAAGGAATAAATTATGACAGTCTCAACAGATACAGAAAAAAGCATTTGATATAATTCAACACTTATTCATGATAAAAATAACTCTCAGATAACTAGGAATAGATGACAACATCCTCATGTTGATAAAAGACATCTATGTAAAACCTACATCTAATGTCATATGTGTGCGTGTATGTGTGCATGCTCAGTCATGTCCAACTCTTACCTCACGGACATACATACTCAATGGTAAAAGACTGAATACTTTCCCCCTAAGATCTAAACAAAGCACTTTTGTTCAGTGCTTTTGCCATTACTATTTCCTAATTAACAGGCTTCTAAAGGCCTAAATGTTTCCTAAACTTCATTCATTACCAGCAATCAGAAAGTATTTTTTTCTAAGAAAGTTTGTTTTTCATTATCTTTATAACTCCTGTATAACCAATACTTTGGAGAATGGCTAAAAGAGATAAATGAAATAAGTAGTAGAATTTTAGGAGCAGGAAATTTCTTGAAGAGAGATTATCTGAGAGCACATGTGTGTATAAGATCAACAGCCATTTATATAGTGGGTAATTAGTTCAACGTAGCCCAAGTTCCTAGGAAAACAAAGTCTGAGGTTTTATGAGGTGGTACAATCTTAGGGCAGCAAAAGTGAGAGGGAGAAGAACATGCGGCAGGAAAGGAGAGGGAGCAAATACAAGTTGCTGCATTAACAAACTGGCCAGGTTCACAAGGAAACTCAGTTGACTGCCCAGTTGCATCAGTTCGGTTCAATTCAGTCGCTCAACTGTGTCTAATTCTTTGCGCAGTTGCAAAGGATATATTAATATTTCAAACAAGCTCTTTGAAACCACAGTGCTTTAAAACAGTTCATCAGGGGGAGGAATTATCAGCAAACTCCTTTCCACCATCCATGTCTCAATGGTCAAAGTTTGCTACATGGAACATTAACTCTCCTGTCCTTCTTGGTTTGCCCAGCCAGGTACTGAAGAAGCTGGAGACCACGCCTTACAGTAAGATGCTTCATTTGGGACCAGAGTGATGGGACGAGTCAAAGCCTCTGTAGGTCTGGTCAGATCTTGTCTGTGTTCCCAACAGGACCAACAAAGAGGCCTGCGATCACTCTGAGGAGGGAGTGGCAGCAGGTGTGGTATTAGGTGATGGTGCTGGCCAGGGCACTCCACGGACCAGGCAGTGAGAACAGTGAGAACCTGGAGGGCAGGCAGGGCTGAGTACACCTGGGAGGTGTACAAACCAGGTCTGATGCAGTCTCTAAAGGACCGATTGCTGAGGGTGATCTGCCCATAGCTTGAAATAACCAACTAAAGTTGGCCCACACTTCTGAAATCCCTTGAGATAAATGTGCTAAAAAATGTGGCATATGCTCCTGTTAATTGGCAATATACTCAAAATGTTGCTCCCTGAGTTATTGCAAATTCTGTGTGGAGTTTAACTGAGCGTTGATTAATTTTCCGTATCAGAAGTCTGAAAAGTTTTTTTCTGCTGAGATGTGCACTCAGATGATATGTCTGGGCATCATATACTCCTATGGGTTTACCTGAGATGGGGTGAAACTTCTGGTGTTCTCAATGTAACCTACTTGTTCTCTCCCACTCCGGCTTAAGGGAATACCTACTGAGGCAGCTACATAGGGATAACCATTTAAAAATGTATGTATATAAATCATTTGCAATGATTATTAGTATAGTTAGGGAGTCAAGCACAGTGTTTGAGCTTTTAAGCGTGGAGTTCTTAATCAAGCTTCTGCCACTTTCTAACTATATTGCTTTGGACAAATAGGTTCACCTCTCCTGCTTCATTTATCTCATCCATAAAACACAGATAATAACGATTGATGTCCACCAAATTTGGTTGTGTGACAATTAAATAAATTCACCTCTTGCACCATTGCTGATTTAGAAGAGTGCTTAGCTTGTACTAAACATTCAATAAATGTTAGCTAGTAACAATAGCGAAATCCAGGAGACAGTGAAGGACAGGGAAGCCTGGAGTGCTGCATACCATGGGGTCGGAAAGAGTCAGACGTTACTGAGCAACTGAACAGCAACAAGTAACAATAGGTAGTTACTTGTGATTATTAGGTGGGTCCCAGGGACGGGGGAGCCTGGTGGGCTTCCGTCTCAGAGTCGGACACGACTGAAGCGACTTAGCAGCAGCAGCAGTGGTAAAGAATCTGCCTGCTAATGCAGGAGAAATGGGTTCAATCCCTGGGTCAGTAAGATCCCCTGGAGAAGGAAACTGCAACCTACTCCAGTATTCTTGCCTGGGAAATTCCATGGACAGAGAAGCCCTGCAGGTTATAGTCCATGGGGTCACAAAAGAATCAGACATGATTTAGTGACTAAACAACAATTACTTTAAAACCATTATTAATAACAAATGACTTCATTTACCAGTGTGCCACTGTTTTTCAATTCAATTCAATTTTATGAATGTAAACCACTGCTCTGTAAGAAAGGCAGAAACTATGTTTTGAGTTCGCTACAATTTTTTCTTAGAAAAAACTGGAAATCTAAGTCACATGTACAGTTCAGGTGCCAAGTTCTGCAAAGTATATTCCACTTCTATGAATTAGATCTTTGTTCTAATTCTAATCAGAAGCTGAAGGATTCTAGGTTCTTTATTTAAAAGGTTAGTCTGGAGTTTTCAACTGGTTTTCTTCTCAAAAGGAAGGGTAAGTTAAAAATTGGAAAGTATCAGAACCTGGGTCTTAGAATCATTGATGTAAATGAGCTCATGAACACAGGTAGGTGGGAGAGCTACAGAGCGAGGTCAGACAGTGTGGGTGCAAGCAAGTTCTCTAAGTGGGTGTTCATCTTTTTCATGTGTTTTCTTCCCAGGCATGAGTTCTCGTCCGTACTAAACAGAAGTTGTTTAGTAACAGCCGCTACTGGGCCACCTGGCCCATCACATCTCTACCTTTTTCTGTTAGCAGCAGCTTCATTCTTTGGGCCTCCCAGGACAGAAATCCTGATCTGGTCTTTGTTTCATCCCTTTTAGCCTCTGCGTTCAATTTGCCACTAAATTCTCTAGCTGTTTCCTATACTATCCCAAGGCTCCCATTCTGGGCAGAGTTGGTTTTTTATTGGTTTCCAAAATATATTGAAGTTACCTGTTTATGTACCTGTCTCCCCCATGAGATGAAAAGTTTCTCCAGGGCAGAACTACCTTCACCTTTCTACATTGCAACACTTAGCACAGTGCCCAGAGCAGCACATTCTCAGTGTTTATTAATCAGAAGACATTCCGCTTTTTCACCTGCTCTCGTGGGCTGTTCACACTTTCCCATCCAACGACCAACTTCCAGAGAGTCTAAGAGAGTTAGGTGGCCCCTGGAGCAGAACCTACAGCCATTCAGCAACGTGTAGAGAATTTCTCTGAAGTCTTAGGTTTTATCATACTTGCTTGGTATAAAGTAATATCATCAATTACTTACAAGTTAAATTATCTTTACCTCAAAACCCTTGAGTAAAACTAATGCTTGGCCAACATTTTGGTGTATGAGCATGAGGGTAGTGCACCCCAGTTTCAAAGGCACAGCTCTTTGTGGTAAGCATCTGTCAGGCAAATGTTCCTCACACATTGTGATGATGTCCCTCCTCTGCTTAATAATTTACAGAACTTCCATGTGTCTCCTGCATCAAGCCCAAACTCCCCAGTCTGGCTCCTACGTGCCTGCAGCCTCATTTCTTCCTGCCCCTGGGGGCATGTATCACTCTAACTAACTTGTCTGCTCACTGTCCCTTATATCATGCTCAGTGTTATCTCCGGACCTTTGTACTAATTCTCCGAAATGTTCCAGTCTCTCTATCCTGTTTTTCTTAATCCCCTGAGGACCAACTCATACAACTCCTCTAAGAAAACTTCGGCATCAGCTCAGGGGTTTTTACCTCCTCTAAAATCCTCTGTTAAGGCAAGGAGCAAGGGCTGATTACTCTCTCTGTATCTCTGACATCAGTACAGAGGAGATGCCAGACACTTCAAGGAGTATCAGCATTCTTCTTGACCTCTGTAGCCACCTGGCCTAAGCTTGCACTAGAATACATTCCTTTATTTACCAAAGATGAATTTTTCTAATTTTATCGAAGCTATAATTGACAAATAAAAATCAAGCATGTTTATGGAACACAATGTGATGTTGTGACATGTGAATATATGGTCAAATTATTACCACAATCAAGTTAATTAACATGTCCATCACTTTACCTAGTTGCAATTATTTACCAACATGAATTGGAAGTTTATTTTGTACAAGTCACTATGTGTAAGAATTTCCACACTAATACATTTGAGGATGTTATTGGTCTGGCCCAAGCATCTGTCATGACAAAAAACTTAGTTCTTAACAAGGAAGTTTACTTTATTTGGGGGCAACTGTGCAAGTTTTTCTTTATGAAGATCTGAAATATGTTTCCCTGATGTTTAGTTCTCTTTCTGAAACAATTTAGAATAAATCGAATATCTCTTCCATATAACAACACTTTGATGTTCATCTCCTTTTTTAATAATTCTATGCCCAGCTGAAATTAAAATTCTCGTCTTCTGTTCCTCCTTTTCCTTACAGCCTTCTAGTATAAAACTCTATCGTTTCCAGACCCTTCCTTGTTTTCTTTTCAACACACTTGATTTTGCTATAGCTTTTGGTAATTGAATATAGAAGTATTGTAATTATACCAATGCATGACAACATTTTAGTCTAGAGACCAGTGTCTCAAATGACACACAGACATGTCTTGGTTATGTGTATCACCAACCCAAACTTGCTTGTCTTCTCAAAGTCAAGCTTGCAGACAACAATCATATCTCAAACTATTCATTTTCAAAAAATTACTAGCAAAAATGCACTGCAGTTCCTTTTTTAAAACACATGGAAATCAATATGTGTAAGAACCCACTGTGTTTCTGGCATAGTACCAGGTGCTAAGGGAATGCTAGTGAACTAACAGAGATAGCCTTGTAACCAAACGCTTTCAAATTTTCCAGTAAGAAAAACAAATAAAAAGAAAACAAAACAGGTAACAAATAAATATAAATGGTATAAAAGAAACAAACAGGACAAAGAAATGGATTAAAAATGGTGGGTCCCACTTAAGATAGGATGCCGAGGGAAGGTTTCTCTGTGGCACTGACATGAAGTTGAGATAAAGAGGAGAAACAGGCTGTCATACTAAGTGAGAGGAGCAGCCTTCCAGGAAGAGGAAACTGACTGTGCAACAGCGTTAGGGAGGAAGACCTTGGTTAAGTTTTAAAACCAAATGGAGGCCAGAGGGCAGGGGCAAGAGTAGAACAAAACAAGACTGGAAAGGGAGCAAAGGCCTGGTTACTGAGGGTCTTCTAAGTCATGGGAAGTTTTGAGCAGGATAGAATATGAAGTGGCTTTTGATTGAAAAAATGTTCAGGCTGCTACAAATCCAGCCAGGCGGCAATTATGGTGGCCCAGACAAGAGGCGATAGTGAGTGGCTTGGACTTGGGTAGCTCTAGTGGGGCTGAAGACAAGTTGGTAAATTCGATACATAGTATGGGGTGCAAACAACAGTTTGCTAGTGTCAATTCAATTCAGTTCAGTTCAGTCTCTCAGTAGTGTCCGACTCTTTGCGACCCCATGAATCGCAGCACTCCAGGCCTCCCTGTCCATCACCAACTCCCGGAGTTCACTCAAACTCATGTCCATCGAGTCGGTGATGCCATCCAGCCATCTCATTCTCTGTCGTCCCCTTCTCCTACCGCCCCCAATCCTTCCCAGTATCAGACTCTTTTCCAGTGAGTCAACTCGTCGCATGTATACTATCAAATCTATATGTATACTAAAGGATTCTTACAAACCCAAATGAGATATTTTCATGAAAACATGGGTGCATTGAATAAATAAATTGATCTTCAGTTGTCCTTTAAAAAAATCCCCAAAACAACATGTAGCAGCATTTCTGTTTGCATTGGCAGAAGGTGGCCATTCATATTCTATATTTGAAATATCATGCACTATCTGTTCTGAAAATACAAATAAAAAAAGGGAAATCCAAAATAGTCATGGAGGCTATGCTCCTTTGCTCCTTGGGGTAAAGCAGTGGATCCAAGGCTCATTCTGGGTTCACATTATTAAACACTAGATTTGATTTCAGCCTTAGATTCATGAGTCAGTATTTTAGGAAAATGGATTTCTGCTCATTTTAGAAAAGAACTTTCTCATAAGTGCCTTTTGAGGAGGTAAACTTTAGGTAAATGATCTGTCAGACTTCCTGTCTCAATTTTCTATCAAATGGCCATTTGACTGGCCAAGGGCTATCAAAAGAATGACCTGCTTTGATTTTAGGAACTTGAGAATTCTTAAAGCTACATTTATTGGTTCTCAGGAAAGAAATTAGCACAATATCCCAGAAGTCAGTGCTTCAAATGTGCTTGGATAATAAAAATCCAAAGATGAATGTTCAGATGTTTCAGTCCTATTGCTAAGAGAGATTAACCTTGTTGTCTTGGGCAAGATTCTTGGTTATTCTTCAACTTGATTGACCTAAATATTACATAGCTATAACAATCAATGGTTTTCTCTCCTCTGTAGTAAATTAGAATCTGAAAAATCCCCAAAATCAAATAGGAAAAGTGAGAGAAAGTACCTAATAGTCAAAAAAGGAAAGAGGGAATTATTGAAGCACTTGGCAACATTAAGCAATCATGACTCAATGACCAGAGAAAAATCACTCAAAAAATGAACAATTTTTCACCTGAATAGACTTTTTTTCTGCTCTGTGAACCTTGTTGTTTCACATTTCTAATCCTCTGGAAGGTTGATCATATAGTGAGAATACAAATGTCGCCAAGACACTGTGACCCTATCCTCATCTTGACTTATGTCCTAAGGTGCGTTCAGAAGAGGGTGAGAACTTGGCATCTATACTTTGAAATGTGGCCTCTGTCTGGACTGATATTATGAGTGGCTTTTCTAAAGAAGATCCTGAAGAGGCAGACATTTTAGTGTTATTGAGGACATGTCTCTCTTCTAGAGCAAGTCTTTTAGTCTCTCTATCTCAATGTTTTCATCTGTAAAATGACACCTAGAATTTACTACAGTTGTAATGCTTGTGATAAATGTAAAAAAATTATTGAAATCATGTTTTATGTTAGTGACATATTATTGGTTATGTTAATGACAGTAAATGCTATTACTAATTTTATACTTTCATCCACAGCTACAACTTCAGCTTCCATGTGAATGCCTGTAATTCCCAATTACTGATCAGCCCTTGTAACCAAACTTTGCACTAGCATATACTCTTGTGCCTCTCCATCCAAAATACTCAGTCCATAATGGCGATCCTCTGTGGTTATCAAGTTCAATGTGTCTGCTGCAGCATATTTGGCCAGGACCCTTCCTCTCTGTACCATCACACCTCCTCTCTCTCCCCTCTACCGTCTGCAAAAAAGCACAATGACACATGCGATCCCATGTCTATGTCTTTGTTCATGCTGTTCTCCAGGCCTGGAATGCCCTTTTCTTGGTACACACAAATCCTACACATTCTTCAAGGCCTTCAATTTCATCACCTCTACAACTTTATATTCTTGATTTAAAACATACCTATTTTGGTACCATTTATAGAATCCTTATTTGTGTTTTCATTTGTTTCTGAATGCAAATCTAATTTTCCTAACCAAGTTGGAGACTTCCTGAGAGTGGACCATTTCTAATGCTTTTTCCGTTATCTCCAAAAGCGTCCCTCACTAAATCACATACAAACTGGGGACCCATAAGCACTACTTGACTTTAACAGAACCTCCACTTTAGTAAGTTCTTTCTGAAACAAGCTTAGAATATGCCACAAAGATGACTATGCAAGTAGTAGAGATCATATTTGTAATTCACTAAAACCCCTCATAATGACTTAACCCATGTGCCAGAGCCCATATGAGGACAGAACACAATTAATGCTCCCTGAAACCTATTACTTCTCCATTTTGCAGATGTAGAATCTGAAAGAGAATCTCAGTTAAGTAATCTCCCTCAGGAGACAGAGCTTGAAGGCTATTACATTCAAACAGGTAGTTATACAGTTTCCCCTGCATTTAATTACAAGCTGTATATACTCCTTTTACCTATCAACAATGTAACAGAGTCTGTTCTTGTTTAATTTCTTATGTGAAATCTTTGTAACAAGAAGCCACAAAATGGCAGTCCACAGCCAAACCTGACCACAGAGGTTGTTGTGGCTCACATTAAAAGTATACACATTTTAAAGCAAATGATTTTACCTGAAAACATGGATTCCTAACTAAATTTGAGTGAATTAAAGTTAGATCAAATAAAATTACTAGAAGAAAGCAAGAATTGATACTTGCATACTCCTGGAAGCATGAAAAGCCTTTCTAATAAATATGTGTGGCTCAAAGGTCATAAAAACTTTTGACATAAAAATTTAAAACACCTATATTGGGAAAGGAGAGAGACAGGCGTGGTGGAGGGGAAGGAGGAAGAGGAGAGGGAGAAGAAGAAAACGAGGACAAAAGACAAATTAGGAAACAAAATTTGCAATGTGTATAGCAGACAAATGCTAAACTATTCCTAACATACAAGGAATTCATCAAAATCAATAAGAAAATCATTAAATTCCTAATAGAAAAAGAAGATAGAATTAGGAATTCAGAGAAGGAAAATGCAAGTAGCTAAATAAACATAAGATGTTGAATCTTAGTAACAATGAAAGAAACTTAAATAAAAATAAGATAGAATTTTCACCCATTACACTGGCACATGTTAAAAAGATTAATAATATCTAGTATTGGCAAAAGTATGGGAAGATAGGCACTCTTTTACGTTGATGGCAGAAATATAAAATGGTTATCATCTCACTGAGGGCATTTTTAATGTGTGGGGAAAAAATCTAGAAGAATATACATAAACCATTAACAGTAATCTTTTTGTAAGATTATTTTATACATTTTTCATTGTTCAAATTTTTAACTAGGATATATTTCTTTTATAAACTTCCTCCTCCATCCCTCACACACAAAAATCCCTATATAGATATATTCTGGTTCATTTAGTATCCTCTTGCTCCTTATTTCTCTCTAGGGAGTCATGCCAGGAGACCAGTATCAGACCATGTGGAGAAGAAATACTGTTCTTTTCTCTACTTCCCTCTCCATCCCAAGACCCTATGCACCTATGTATTTATAATCCAGCACCCAGGTGGAGAAGGGGCTGTCTCCAGTCCTACAAGCTCAACCTTCACTTAGACTCAAGGTGAACACAGTAGTGTGTTCTTCAGAGATGACAACAGTGTATGTCAGGCAACCTTGGGCAAATGGCTTAATGTCTCCCAACCTTAGTTTCTTTCTCCATAAAGAGTCATAATAGTATCTAATTATTACAGCAGCTGTAGGGATTAAACCCCTGGAGAGGGGCAAAGCAATTCACTCCAGTATTCTTGCCTGGAGAGTCCCATAGACGAGGGGCCTGGTGGGCTATGGTCCATAGGGTAACAAAGAGTGAAGCAATTAGCAAGCACGCAGGGATTAAATGAGACTATAAATGCCTGGTGCATGGTAAGTACCTGCTAGGTGGCAGTTGCTCTTACTATCATTGTTAACTGTCCCTTTCAGGGTCAGGACTGTGCCTATGGTATTCACTGCACATTTTATTTCATTCAGTTATATAAATGGGCATCTAAAAAATATTTCTTGACATTTATGGCCACATAGCATCTAATGATTCACGTTCACGTTGGTTTGAAGGAACACTAAATCTTGTTATATTTTTGTTTGGAGACTCTGCTTTTATCGGCTGATCCTAAGAAATGTTGAACTGGTCTATTCCAGAACAAGTTCATACTAGAAATACTAGAACTGCCCAGGACAGACTAGCAGTGTTCTGAGAGTAAAGAGCAGGAATAGAGAGATGCAAAGGTAAATCTCTCTGCAGGCAGAGCAGCGCAGAGGGGTAGAGAGGAAGAAACTGAGTTTGCATAAACCCCAACCCAATCTTCCTTTCAGTTTACTCATCGAGATTTCACTAAAGATAAAAAGTAGACCTGTCTTTCTTTACTGACTAGCCTCCTTCCCACTCCCCTGCCACTCAAAGAAAAATAAAACACAATCTTTTCAGGTTTGAAACTTAGAAAGTTTTTGTAGTTTATAATTCTTGTCAAAAGCATCTCAAAGAAACATACATGTGGTCCTAACTTAATGAGCTTCTTAAGAATTTGATTCAAAAGAATATCTTCATGATTGTGTGCATGAGACATACCTTTTGGCATGACTAAAAAGATCTGTTACAGGGAAAAGAGATTGTTTTTGAGTTTGGGCAGGGGATTCCTGATATGATCAAACCAGTAGACTATGTTTTCTTGGGTTTGTGATTTAAGGTGGAATTTCATTTCCTCCACAGTGAATTTCCTTGCCTTTGTTGATTGCTTCTAATCTTAATGCCATTAAAAATTGAGGTATTTTTTTTTTTTGAATATGATTCTGAACGTGGAAAAACAAATTGCTTGCTCATTCTCATTTTCAGTGATGGAAGGTATGAGTGCAGTCACCGTGGTGCACACACCTCCCTTACTTTCAGTTTTTCCCTTGTTAAGATATGGAAAGTAATAAAGACAGTAATTTGAATAAAGGTGGGAAGACCAAGTCTTGGGCAAATTTCTCCATTGCTTTTGCTTATATTATCAAGCTGATGTGAATAAAAACTCCAGATTTTTAAGGTAAAATTAATACCAGGATTTCAGCATTCTTTCCATTATATCAACTTTCTAATCAACCTCCATCTTTCCCTCATGAGAAGGGGAAGTACATTTTTTTTTTGAAAAAACTTCATTTTTTGAAGGGTTTAACTTTTAAAAAATTCCATATCATCATGATCCTGTCAAAAACTGAGAGCTCTGAATGTACTATGAATACTCCAAGGCAAAAATTCACATTTCATTTGAAGTAAACATTTTTTGTTTCTGTATGTGTATCTCAAAATTATTACAAATACCACCAGCACAAAAAATAATGATTGTTTCTTAAATCAAAATGCACAGTGGGAACTGCTAGTTGAATCCTCACATTCCACAGGTGAAGCAGCAGAGTGTGAAATAGCTCAAAAAGACTAGTCCCTGGCACAGAGATACAGGGCACTGGAGTGAACTCTTTGGCCTGTTTTGCAAGTGCTGCAGCTTATCCTCCACCACGCACTAGGAGGCAGCTCAGTAGAACTGAGGGCAGGAGCAAGTTGGGCGTCTGTTAAAGGCTTGGCTGGAAAAAGAACATCTCTGTCAGTCTAGACAATTTAGCCCAGAACAGTCCAAGAGGGCCAGGCAGACAAGGAGAGCTGAGGTCTAGAGATGGACTCAAATCAAAGAGCCAAGAATCACAGAGCAAGAACTTGTGAGTGACACCAGCCAAAGAGGACATGATGGGGATTAATTCCAAAGACCTGTGGAAATGGATCTAGCTTATTAAAGAGATCAGCAGGGTAGAGCAAATGATCATATTAACTTCTACTTTTAAAAAGCATACATATGCAACCTCATCTGAGCCCTAAATTGCAATGGATAATAATCTTAAAACTAACAGAAGGTGAGTGAGCCTTTTCCTTCTGCTTATATTACCCATATGACTGGCATTATCTGTTTATAGGCATAAAAGCAGTCATAGTGCTAATTTTAGCAGTTAATTGTTTTAGCCCCATCTACAAGTTATTAACAAGTCCAGAACCTCAATCTTGAGCCCTTCTCACTTCCTTGACCCATAACTGACATGAATTGCCAAAAAAGTCAGGTGCCTACTGAGTTCAAAAAGTCAGTTTTGATTCCAAGCACTCACTAGAAGAGACTTTTGCTTTGGTTGCCGCTATGGGTCCCCCATAGGCCAAAGGACATTATCTCCTTGTGAAGTGATGCTCCTGCTATCCCAAACCATGCTGAGACTGAGGTACTGCCACACTGGGCTTTAAAGAGAGAGCCAGTAGTCCACATGTTCACAGTCTTATTGCAAAAGGTTGACCTCTAGATTAGAGGGAGTCCCAGGGAAGACTTCCAGTCTTAGCCATGGGATGCAGAGCTCCCCCTTACCCCATGAATCCATCAGACCAGGCTCCTCATCTCCTCTAGTCCATTATCCTTTCAAACTGCAGGAAAATCTCAATCAGAGCCATCCCAATCCATCACAAAGTTTCTAATGAATTGCTATTTAAAAGGTTTTCTGCCTCCTTTTCTTTCCCAGGGGGTTGCTTGCAAACTTATCTACCTTTTCTCCAGCAACCAGCCATGAACACCAAGGGGTCTTGAGAGATGTCTTATATTAAGATTCTGCTTCACTCTTCTCCTGGGGCAATGGGTGCATGTGTACCTTTTGTTTGCCTAATAATTTGGGATCACTTAAATGACTGTCCTGAAAAAGAAGACCCACTGTCTCCACCTACACCAAAGACATACTGTCAGCTTTAAGTGCTGGCTAGAGTTCTTACATTTCTATCCCAGTAAGCACTTTGTTATATCTGGAACCCCAAATACAAATTCATGGGAAGCAGTGTGGGTTTGGAACTCTATGCCACATTCACCTTGAAATCCAGGTATGTCTGAGCACGTTTAAAAGGCTGGCAAGGTGACCCACAATGGGCATATTTGCCTAAAGAACTGAAGAGCCCTCTGGGAAAGAAAAAACTCATCCCGACATACACAAGAGTCCATATCCTCAAGGTTGACCCAAGAACAAAGGACTGCAGTGGGCAATGGGGAGGGAGGAAAGTCAAGAGAGGCAGTGGATCATGGTGTTTACTACTCAAATTGTCTTTCAGTCCAACTCCCACGGATGCAACTCTGTGTCCAAGGTAGAAAGGGCCAAAATAAAGTGTGAATAAAAACTAAAAGAGCTATTGCACTACACTTTGTAGACCTTAAGAAACTCAAGGCAGTGCTTCCCAGAGGAAAATCAGGTGAGAAGACTGAGAAGAGAAGATCAGCAAATTAGTTTTGGAAAGGTCCATATAGTCAAAGCTTTTTCCAGTAATCATGTATGGATGAGTGAGACGAACCATGAAGAAGGCTGAGCACCAAAGAATTGATGCTTTTGAACTCTGGTGTTGGAGAAGACTCTTGAGAGTCCCTTGGACAGCTAGGAGATCAAACCAGTCAATTCAAAAGGAAATAAATCCTGAATATTCATCGGAAGGACTGATGATGAAGCTCCAATATTTAGCCACCTGATACCAACAGCTGATTCATTAGAAAAGACCCTGATGCTGGAAAAAATTGAAGGCAGGAGGAGAAGGGAATGACAAAGGATGAGATGGTTGGATGGCATCACCGACTCAACGGACATGAGTTTGAGCAAGCTCTGGGAGCTGGTGAAGGACAAGGAAGCCTGGCATGCTGCAGTCCATGGGGTCACAAAGAATTGGACACAACTGAGTGACTGATCAACAACTATATATATAGATATAGACATATGGCTATGACTGATTTGCGTTGTATGGCAGAAACCAACACAACACTATAAAGCAATTAACCTCAAACTTAAAAGAAAAAGAAATGCAGCGAGAGATACTGATCTGTGACTGTTCCTGTAACTCTGCTTGTACCCCATTCTGTGCTGGGGGCACAAAGCTTAAAATATAGTTGAAGCATGAAAATTTGTCCCATGGTAACCTGCCAGGCCTTCTGCATTCCATTCGCTTTCTACAGCTGAAAATGTTTCAAAAACAATTCAACAGAAATCCTTATAAATGACAGCAGCTGCTTGAGGGATGCAGGGAAGAAAAATCAGTCTGGAAAATGGGCCTATATTGTTGGGTAAAAACCAACCATTAGGAACTGAAAGATGACAGTTTTGTCTTGTCCGTGGTAATATGTATTTATGATTGAGGCTCAAGGTTCCAGCAGGCACTCTATGCTTTCATTTTTTTTTTTTTTTTTGTAACCATGTGGAAATACAAACTTACGGGAACATACATTTGAAAAGAGCCTGCACATCAAATCCTGAATTTACATGTTTTTACTATTGATATTAAACCAGAGAATTTACCTATCTCCTTGTGATAATTTTGACCAATATTACATTTTCCTTTTTTAAGAGCTGTTTGATTTTTTAAAAAATTTTTATTGAATAATCTTTTAGAAGATTCTCTATCTTTATCTTGTTTTTCTTTTTCTTTCATGAGTGGAGAAGAAGAAGAAGAAACTGAAGAGTATCAGATATGAGGACTAACCAATGGTCTCGGTTAGGGAAGGCTGAAACAGTTCTCTCCAAAAGAAAATAGTCTTTATTGTCATTTTTATAATAAAGATAATATTACTTATGTCAGAAATTCAAAAAATTGATATAAAGGAAAAACAAAAATTTACTGTTCAGAAGATAATCACTCTTAATCCTCTAGTAAAAGACTTACATGTGTCTATTAGATACATACATATATACAAATAGGCAGACAGACAGAGAAGGAGCGAGAGCACACAAGAGCCTTTCTAGGTCCCTCAAGAAAAGCCTGGCACTGCCCTTTGAACCCATGTTTAAACGTTGTCACCCAGGATAGACAGACAGATAAGCAAACCTCGTGTTTCAAAATTACCATAACGCAGCAGCTCCACAGATCAAATTAACCACACAGGACAGCCCTAAAGATCGCTTAGGAAAACTGCCAGAACCACACTGTTATCTTGTTTCCAGAACAATGCAGAGTATCTCTGAGGAAACTCATAAACTACAAAGCATCACCTTTGACGTATATAAACATCTGATAGGGGCCACAGCTCCTGAGTGGCTCAAAATACCACAGAAGTGGGTGGGGAGCAGTTCAACCGAGGAGAATCCTTTAACTCATTTCCCTGATACTGCAGAATGTACACGTTCTCTTAGCTTACCTTTTGGAGAAGGCATCCCGGAAAGACTCTAATAAAACTTTTGGAATCCAGTGACTGCTAGTCTGCATCTAAGATCAACTAACTTACTTTTCATCAAAGCAGGAATTAAAAAAAAAACATAAAATAAAACAAAACAAAAACTTTTATTAACAGGGCAAGAGATTGGTGCTGGTATAATCACCAGCAAAGCTTTCAGTATAGGAGTGGTGTTCGCTTTCATTACTGGTAGAGTAGGAAGAGGTGGACTTTGAGATCACATAGTTCAAAGTCAAATGTCACTCACTTTGAGCTGTCTGTGTAAGTCAATCCCACTGCAATTTTGG
Source organism: Moschus berezovskii (assembly GCF_049115385.1). Lineage (NCBI taxonomy): Eukaryota > Metazoa > Chordata > Mammalia > Artiodactyla > Moschidae > Moschus > Moschus berezovskii. Next base: position 38,629,942 of record NC_142478.1, read on the forward strand.
AACTAATAAGTGCTTGTTATGTGAAATACAATTTTAACTCGTTGCACTGTATTTTTTTTTGCTAACTCTGGCTACCCTATATTCATTCAGTGTGTGTCAATGCACAAGCTACTTTTTCTCTCCAAATCTCCAGCTCTGCATATGTAAGGTGCAGGATAATAAACTCTCAGGTGACTGAAATGCATCTAGGATTCATTCAATAGATAGGTACTGACTGCTTATGGTGGAGAGGGCTCTGGCCTAGGACAGCAAAACCGAGCTTCTCTTCCTGAAGATTACATTAATGGTTAACCACACAATTGGTTCCTTATCTTAAATTGTGATTAGCTCAACAGAAAAGCAGAATATGCCATGAGATCTGTACCCTATAAGTGGGCTTCCCAGGTGGCTCAGTTGTAAAGAATCTGCCTGCCAGTGCAGGAGATGTAGGTTCACTCTCTAGGTCTGGAAGATCCCCTGGAGGAGGGCATGACAACCCACTCCAGTATTACTGCCTGGAAAATCCCATGAAGCCTGGCAGCCTATAATCCATGGGGTTGCAAAGAGTCAGACACAACTGAGCATACATGCACATACCCTACCACTAGGCAGAGAAGCTCTCTCTGAAGAAATAACACTTTAACTTGGATGCATACACATCCATATATACTCAAATTCAAAATGTCCAAAACTGAACTCAGTATTTACCTTTCATCTCCTCCCCCAAATTTGCTTTTTGTTCTAAGTCCTTAAACTTCAGTTAAAGGGGTACTGAGGTTGCCCAGGCCAGAAACCTGGGCGTCATTCTGAACTCATTCCTGATACACTGTCTCTGTATCATTTCAGTGATCAAGTTTTGCCAGTTTTCTCTTCCAAACATTCCTGAGATCTGTACCATGTTTCCCATCTGTACTATCACTGCCCTCATTGTCTCTTGCATGGCTATTTTTGATAGTTTTCTAACCAGTTAATATGCTGCTAGTTCTGCTCCTTTTAAACCTATTTTTTACACTTGAACTAGAAAAGGCTATTATATATCCCTGCTTAAAACATTTTGGTGACTTCTTTTACCAAAAGTCCAAGCTCTATAACTTGGCAAACAGGGTCTTCACAAATCGGTTCCTAAAGAAGCCCACACTGTCTTAACATCTGTATTCTAGTAACACTGAACTACTTAATTTTCTGCACGTAGCTTAAGATTTCCTGTCCATGTCTTTCTTCAATCTATAATCTCAGTCTGGTATTCTCTAATCAACTCTATCCTTCAAGATTGTGCTCCATTGTCATCTCTTCCTGGAAGTCTTCTCTAGAAGGCTTCTCTATCACCTAAGAGTTATTGTTATCCTGAACCATATATATGGTTGGAGATTTAAGCTAAGTGTCAAATGGACAGATCAGGCCAGTGGCCTGCTATTTGCACCGATTCCACTGACAAAGGCTCAGAGTGTCTGATACCTCTTCAGAGAGGCTTCTTGGCCTGAGTCACCATGTTTATTATTAATAACACTACCATGCATTTGGCTGATTGTACCAGAGACAGTGAGCAGCTTCAAAGACAGTCGTCAATAGACTGGCCCCTACCCACGAGGTGTCTCATATGAGCTCTACTTAACCTAAGACTTTGTTCAGCAGGAATGAGGATGGGCCTAGCTAGATTGAATAGGGGAGACTAGACTATCTTGGGGAGTTTGAATTCAGAACACTTAGCATCAGAATCAGCAGAAAATAGTATGGATGGAAGCCAAGAGACATCAAGAGGGGACAAGAAACAGAAGCCATAGCAGAGTAGAAGCCATGACTAAATAAAAGCTGTGAGGAAATTAAGGTCAGTTAATAGCAGCATTGGACATAAAACCACAGCTAAGTAGTAGCCTACTAGATGGAGCTTAGTCTATATGTAGCAGCCAACACCTGCTGTTGTGAGGAAAATAAAATTGCTGGTCACTGGACTAAGCACTGTACTCTGAACGAGCTTTTTAACCTCTTCCAGAGGTTTGACTGAGTAGCTGCAGTTGTTTCCAGGATGATGTTCAAGAGTTCATGAGATTGCAATGCCCAAGTGCTCCTGATCTGCTGTATGCCCTTACCTCCTAAAATAACCTACCACACACACATTCCTTGCAACTTGGAAGGGCTCGAGTCACCTAATACCCTTTTGCTGGCTGTCCTGGCATTCTGAATAGCCTATGAGAGCCTATACATTTTCCCACTGCAAGAATACTGTCAGCAGTTCTGGTCCCAGGCAAAAAAACTTACTTGAGAAAAAAGGTGTCGTTTATAAAATGATAAGAGCTAAATCATCATAAGAGATACAGTAACTACTATAAGAATATAAAACATATAAAATAAAACTACTCTCACACCTTATTGGCTTATTTTAAATAAATACAGGCTTTTAGAGTACAATCTGACAATATCAGGAATAGCCAGAAACCTTACTATGGGTTGAATTGTGTCTCCCTAAAATAATTCCAGTTGAGCTATTTCAAATCCTCAAAGATGATGCTCTGAAAGTGCTGCCCTCAATATGCCAGCAAATTTGGAAAACTCAGCAGTGGCCACAGGACTGGAAAAGGTCAGTCTTCATTCCAATCCCAAAGAAAGGCAATGCCAAAGAATGCTCAAACTACTGCACAATTGCATTCATCTCACACGCTAGTAAAGTCATGCTCAAAATTCTCCAATCCAGGCTTCAGCAATATGTGAACCGTGAATTGCCAGATGTTCAAGCAGGTTTTAGAAAAGGCAGAGGAACCAGAGATCAAATTGCCAACATCCGCTGGATCATGCAGAAAGCAAGAGAGTTCCAGAAAAACATCTATTTCTGCTTCATTGACTATGCCAAAGCCTTTGACTGTGTGGATCACAATAAACTGTGGAAAATTCTGAAAGAGATGGGAATACCAGACCGCCTGACCTGCCTCTTGAGAAACCTGTATGCAGGTCAGGAAGCAACAGTCAGAACTGGACATGGAACAACAGACTGATTCCAAATAGGAAAAGGAGTACGTCAAGGCTGTATATTATCACCCTGCTTATTTAAATCATATGCCGAGTACATCATGAGAAATGCTGGGCTGGAAGAAGCACAAGCTGGAATCAAGATTGCCAGGAAAAATATCAATAACCTCAGATATGCAGATGACACTACCCTTATGGCAGAAAGTGACGAGAAACTAAAAAGCCTCTTGATGAAAGTGAAAGAGGAGGGTGAAAAAGTTGGCTTGAAGCTCAACATTCAGAAAACAAAGATCATGGCATCTGGTCCCATCACTTCATGGGAAATAGATGGGGAAACAGTGGAAACAGTGTCAGACTTTATTTTTTTGGGCTCCAAAATCACTGTGGATGCTGATTGCAGCCATGAAATTAAAAGACGCTTACTCCTTCGAAGGAAAGTTATGACCAACCTAGATAGTATATTAAAAAGCAGAGACATTACTTTGCCAACCAAGGTCCGTCTAGTCAAGGCTACGGTTTTTCCAGTGGTCATGTATGGATGTGAGAGTTGGACTGTGAAGAAAGCTGATCGCCGAAGAATTGATGCTTTTGAACTGTGGTGCTGGAGAAGATTCTTGAGAGTCCCTTGGACTGCAAGGAGATCCAACCAGTCCATTCTGGGGGTGATCAATCCTGGCTGTTCATTGGAAGGACTGATGCTAAAGCTGAAACTCTAATACTTTGGCCACCTCATGCGACGAGTTGACTCATTGGAAAAGACTCTGATGCTGGGAGGGATTGGGGGCGGGAGGAGAAGGGGACAACAGAGAATGAGATGGCTGGATGGCATCATTGACTCGATGGACATGAGTTTGAGTGAACTCCGGGAGTTGGTAATGGACAGGGAGGCCTGCAATACTGTGATTCATGGGGTTGCGGAGAGTCGGACATGACTGAGCGACTGACTTGAACTGAACTGAAAAAGATATACTGAAGTCCTAATGCTGGTACCCATGAACGTGACCTTATTTGGAAACAGGGTCTTTGAAGATATAATTAGTTAAGATGAGGTCACACTGGATTAGGATGGGCTGTAAATCCAATGACTGGAGTCCTACAGGAAGCCCATGTGAAAAGAGTACATGTGAACACAGTGACAAAGGTGCAGTGATATTTCCTTACACTGAGGAATGCCAAGGACTGCTAGTAATCAGCAGGAACTAGGTAGGTTAGAAACAAGGAACAGATTCTTTCTCAGCCATAACTCTGCCAAAATCTTGATTTCGGACATCTAAACTCTAAAATAATAAAGTTTTGTTATTTTAAGTCAGCCAGTGGGTGGTATTTTGCTACAGCAGCTCTAGGAAACTTAACACACATCCTAGTTCAGTTCAGTTTAGTCACTTAGTCATGTCCAACTTTTTGCAACACCATGGACTGTAGCACGCCAGGCCTCCCTGTCCATCACCAACTCCCGGAGTTTACTCAAACTCATGTCCATTGAGTCAGTGATGCCATCCAGCCATCTCATCCTCTGCTGTCTCCTCCTCCTGTCTTCAATCTTTCCCAGCTTCAGGGTATTTCTAATGCGTCAGCTCTTTGCATCATGTGGCCAAAGTATTTGAGTTTCAGCTTCAGCATCAGTCCTTCCAATGTATATTCAGGACTGATTTTCTTTAGGATGGGCTGGTTGGATATCCTTGCAGTCCAAAGGACTCTCAAGAGTCTTCTTCAACACCACAGTTCAAAAGCATCAGTTCTTTGGTGCTCAGCTTTCTTTATAGTCCAACTCTCACATCCATACATGACTACTGGAAAAACCATAGCTTTGACTAGACAGACCTTTGTTGGAAAAGTAATGTCTCTGCTTTTAATATGCTGTCTAGGTTGGTCATAACTTTTCTTCCAAGAAGCAAGTGTCTTTTAATTTCATGGCTGCAGTCATCATCTGCAGTGATTTTGGAGCCCCCCCCCGCCGAAAAAGTTTGTCACTGTTTCTCCATCTATTTGCTATGAAGTGATAGGACCAGATGCCATGATATTAGTTTTCTGAATGTTGAATTTTAAGCCAACTTTTTCACTCTCCTCTTTCACTTTCATCAAGAGAATCTTTAGTTCTTTTTCGCTTTCTGCCATAAGGCTGGTGTCATCTGCATATCTTGGGCACAATAATGGACAGAAATGGTATGGACCTAACAGAAGCAGAAGATATTAAGAAGAGGTGGCAAGAATACACAGAAGAACTGTACAAAAAAGATATTAATGATCCAGATAACCACAATGGTGTGATCACTCACCTAGAGCCAGACATCTTGAATATGAAGTCAAGTGGGCCTTGGGAAGCTTCACTACGAACAAAGCTAGCGGAGGTGATGGTATTCCAGCCGAGGCACTTCAAATCCTAAAAGATGATGCTATTAAAGTGCTGCACTCAACATGCCAGCAAATTTGGAAAACTCAGCAGTGGCCACAGGACTGGAAAAAGTCAGTTTTCATTCCTTATCATTCCTTTCCAATCCCAAAGAAAGGCAATGCCAAAGAACACTCAAAATACCACACAATTGCACTCATCTCCCACACTAGCAAAGTAATGCTCAAAATTCTCCAAGACAGGCTTCAACAATACATGAACCATGAACTTCCAGATGTTCAAGCTGGATTTAGAAAAGGCAGGGTAATCAGAGATCAAATTGCCAACATCTGCTGCATCATGGAAAAAGCAAGAGAGTTTCAGAAAAACATCTACTTCTGCTTTATTGACTATGCCAAAGCCTTTGACTGTGTGGCTCTTAAGAAACCGGAAAATTCTTCAACAAATGGGAATACCAGACTACTTCACTTGCCTCCTGAGAAATCAGTATGCATGTCAAGAAGCAACATTTAACTGACATGGAACAACAGACTGGTTCCAAATCAGCAAAGGAATATGTCAAAGATGTACATTGTCACCCTGCTTATTTAACACACATCCCAACCCCTAAACAAAAAGAAATGCATATGGGGGAGCTTTTCCAAAGAAACAGTTTAAAATATGGAAATATTCCTATCATGAATATATGTCCATCATGGTGTTAATCAGAAGTGGGAAAAAACTAGGAAACGATAAAAATACTATAATTCAAAATGACTACAGAATGGTAGCTCAGAAGGTAAAGAATCTGCCTGCAATGCAGGAGACCAGGGTTCGATCCCTGGGTCAGGAAGATCCCTTGGAGAAGGGAATGGCAGCCCAATCCAGTATTCTTGCCTGGAGAATTTCCTGGACAGAGGAGCCTGGTGGGCTATCATCTATGGTGTCACAAAGAGTCGGACATGGCTGAAAGACTAACACATACATTCCACAGGATGACTCAGAGGCCTAGCTAGGGCTACTCAAGTCTCTGCCTACTTCTTGCCTTCTGCTTGACTGCTTGAGTAGAACACTGGTCTTTTCCAGCCTTAGAACCTGGACTAAAACATTGATACTTCTTGGTCTTCAGCTTGCTGGCTGCCAACTCCTGGAAATTTTCGGCCTCAATAACTCGATGAACTCATTCTCACTCTCAATTCTCAATATCCCTCTCTTCTGTTTACTATATATATATATATATTTATACATATACAGTATATATATATTCTGTTTATCTAGAGAGCCCTGATTAATATAATGCTTACAATATAATGATTAGTGAAAAAAGATTCAAGGACAATTTTATGTAGTGTATGATTACAACTATGTAAAATATGGCAATCTACAAGGTGAGAAAGAGATATAATATTACTAATGATTAAGTCAGGTCAAAACATTAAGGAGAGTTTTTTCTTCTTTTTCAAAACATAATGTGTTCAGATTTCTTAGATAATTAAAAAACAAATATTTAAAAAGTCAACTATATTATCAAAAGGCTATCTAGGATAATTAATATATATAAGAAATTGCATGAAGAATGTAATAAACATTTATATTCTAGATTCTCCAAGCTTTATTATTTCTATTTAAAGTCCTCTATTGATAGACTATATTTTTCAAACTTTATGTTGAATATTTTGAGCTACCTTAGTGTTCACTGCTTCTTCTGAGGACCTATACACGATGAAGAAACATGGAAGATCTTTGAATTTTCCACTGAGGATACAATCATGAGGAGCTAGGAGAAAGTCTGTTTCTTTTTGTGAAACATAGGTTCTATGAGAACAAGTCTATTTTGTTCATCGTTGTTCCCAGCCCCTAACTCAATGCTTGACACATGGGAAGTGTTCTATAAGTATTTGTGGACTGAAGAAACAAATGAATAACTGAAGAAATGAACTTTTTATTTCTTTTCTTTTTATTTAAATTTTTTTATTGGAGGCTAATTACTTTAGGCTATTATATTGGTTGGTTTTGCCGTACACTGACATGAATCCGCCCCGGGTGTACATGTGTTCCCCTTCTTGAACCCCCCTCCCACCTCCCTCCTCCCCATATCCTCCCCCTGGGTCATCCCCGTGCACCAGTCCCGAGCATCCTGTATCATGTGTCGAAACTGGACTGGTGATTCATTTCACATATGATAATATACATGTTTCAATGCCATTCTCCCAAATCATCCCACCCTCACCCTCTCCCACAGAGTAATAGGCAAAACACTCTCCAACATAAATCACAGCAGGATCCTCCATGACCCACCTCCCAGAATATGGGAAATAAAAGCAAAAATAAACAAATGGGACCTAATTAAAATTAAAAGCTTCTTCACAGCAAAGGAAACTATAAGCAAGGTGAAAAGACAGCCTTCAGAACGGGAGAAATTAATAGCAAATGAAATAACTGACAAAGAATTAATCTCCAAAATATACAAGCAGCTCCTGCAGCTCAATTCCAGAAAAATATACGACCCAATCAAAAAATGGGCCAAAGAACTAAACAGAACTTTCTCCAAAGAAGACAAACACATGAAAAAATGCTCAATATCCCTCATAATCAGAGAAATGCAAATCAAAACCACAATGAGATACCATTTCACACCAGTCAGAATGGCTGCTATCCAAAAGTCTACATGCAATAAATGCTGGAGAGGGTGTGGAGAAAAGGGAACCCTCTTACACTGTTGGTGGGTATGTAAACTAGTACAGCCACTATGGAAAACAGTATGGAGATTCCTTAAAAACCTGGAAATAGACCTGCCATATGATCCAGCAATCGCACTCCTGGGCATACACACTGAGGAAACCAGAACTGAAAGAAACACATGTACTCCAATGTTCATTTCAGCACTGTTTATAATAGCCAGGACATGGAAGCAACCTAGATGTCCATCTGCAGACAAATGGATAAGAAAACTTTGGTACATATACACAATGGAGTATTATTCAGCCATTAAAAAGAATGCATTTGAATCAGTTCTAATGAGGTGGATGAAACTGGAGCCTATTATACAGAGTGAAGTAAGCCAGAAAGAAAAACACCACTACAGTATACTAACGCATATCTATGGAATTTAGAAAGATGGTAACCTTAACCCTGTATCAGTCAGTTCAGTCGCTCAGTCGTGTCTGACTCTCCGCGACCCCATGAATCACAGCACGCCAGGCCTCCCTGTCCATCACCAACTCCCAGAGTTCACTCAAACTCATGTCCATTGAGTCGGTGATGCCATCCAGCCATCTCATTCTCTGTCGTCCCCTTCTCCTCCCGTCCCCAACCTTTCCTAGCATCAGAGTCTTTTCCAGTGAGTCACGAGACAGCAAAAGAGACTCAGGTGTATAGAACAGTCTTTGGAACTTTTTAGATAATAAAAGCTAGGTGCCTCCCAGTCCATGAAGTAATTTTTCTCAGATTAGGTTTTCTGATTTTACTGGTCTCTTTCTCCTTTTTTCCTTTACATTCCTTTATGTCTTGGTTCCTATCTTCTTCCTCTACTTATAATCATCTTCACTTCTATTTTAGCTGTTCTTTTACAGTAAGTTGCCTTGCAGAGCTTTGAAAAGTAGAGTGAATGTAAAATAAACAGTATTTTTAAAATAAGTACTGTAAGTACTAATTATTTTAAATTATAAGCTATATGTTTTTAAGTATTAAGCTACATTGTACTCAATTTTTAAAAAAATCATACCATAATAAAACCTAAAATCTCACTGAGATTAGAGAACTGACCTTATAATTCTTTATCTGCTTTATAGCATTTAGCAGATTACAGTGACCATTTCATATGTTTAAGTTTCAATTGATTTTATTTTAATATACTTGCTATTTAAATGCTTTAAATATCACTAACATTTGTTCAGAAAAGGTATGGATTATTATCAAGAGAATAATCAAATATTTTTATAGTCATTTGATGAGATATTATAACATCATTTAAAAAGATATTTTAAAAAAGATCTTTTTACTTGCCTGAGAAAATAGTAATAATATACAGTTGGATGAAAAAGCAGAATACAAAATCATGTACATGGTTATCATCCCAATTTTGTAAGGGACATGAATACATAAATTGAGAGAGAAAGTAATGGGAGATTGGAATTAATGCATCACATTGTTATGGGTGACAATCATTGGACATATGGGACTGCAGATAATTTTTGTTTTCTTTGTACTTTTTATGTTTTTCAAAATCTCTACAATGAACATGCAGTAATTTCTAATCAGAAGAAAAAACACATCACTTTAAAACCAAAAGTTCTGAACTCTACTGCTGGATATATGGTATTCAGAGGTGCATTTGTCTGAGAAGATCTGGGTTGGTCTATTTCCAGAGATAGCAAAATAAACTAAATGATTTGCAAGATTTCCTTTCCTCTTTGCAGCATCTTTAAGACTCATTCCTGAGATAATCTATTCAGGGAATCAGGAATCTGTTTTAAAATCAAGGACACCTGATTTATCTTTTACGAGACAGTACTGAGAGACTGTCAGGACACTGATAGCTGTTGAAGGATCCAGAAAACAGGGCTACTTCTGAGTGGCAAAGAGATATAAGCTCAGCACTGGATTGAGAAAAACAGCCTTATAAGAATTCCGCCCTTTCAAACAATCCATGCCTCTTTTAAACTTACATCTGTTGGCCAAAACCTGAGGTTTGCAGAAGGGCACAGGGGGTCCTGGATATGCGTAAAAGGCTGTCTGTCACCACTCAGCTTCTTTGGCTCTGGACACTTCCTACCACATAATCCTCATTATCTTGGAAGCTGTCTCTGTTCATAAGAGTTGTGTGAGGATCTCTGATGTTGACTTTCTACTTGCATATGACTTTTCTCTATGAATGTCATTTCCACAAAAAATGAAAATACATACCATTTTCTCTCAAGCTCCAATGGTGAAAAACCTTTAACCAGTTCCCTAAACTCAGAAATCTAGAATAAATTTCTACTTCTCTGCCTTAGAACAGAACCACAGTGTGTACATGTGGTGGTAGCAAGCAGAGATGGAATTCCATGACAAGATTATAAAGTATGATCAGAAGGAAAGTCCTAGTGGAGGACAGTGATGCTCCATTCTGACAAAGAAGAGAATAAGAACTGAAGGCAACTAAAGACCTCTTATTTGCTGCCTTGGTTCCAAGTAGCTCTGGGATTCCAGGGGGCTTGGCTATTTATGAGTGATCAGAAGGGTTTCAATCTTTCCTCTGTTCAGAGTAGGGCTAGCTTCGAAATGGTGAGGCATGGGAAGTAGGCCTTCCAGTCTTGCCCTATTCCGCATCCAGCTCCAAGATGCTAGGGAACAAAGCAGGACTTAATGAAGGCCAAAATGAAGTCCCCTTTGCTATAGTACCTTTCCCCTCTACTGTAGCTTCTTCACATACACTGTCCAGTGAAATATAGAGATACCAAGAGAAGAGTTGAAGCAAAGAAGAGGACAGCTCCTGAGTTCCAGGCAAGGAGGCAAAGTCCTCTCTGCTGTCTGTCAATTTGCCAATCCTAAGAATAAAGACCACTGTGAGGGGCAGAGGTGGAAAGGGAGGCTCAGGGAATCCCTTATTCCTCACATGTACACTGGGAGGAGTTATAAGAACAAAACATGCAGGGTACATGTGGGGTAACAAGAAACAAGGTCCACCATAGTTTCCTGCAGCATTAACTGTGATTCAGTTTCCCAGTCAACTGGACTGCTATAATGGGAACTCAGAAGTTGAGCTAAAAACTGTAAGGTAGCAGGGGGCCATGGATAGCATACATTCTCCCAAGTCCAGGAGAGCCACCACAGGTAGACTGCCTGAAGTGTTCTGACAGGATAGGGCAGCTGGACTGGGCATTTTTAGATCCTTATAACTTTCAGCAGTTTTTAACTCATTTCTAGCTTTTGGAAGAAAGTAAATCTGTACTAAACTGTATATGTTGACATACTTTATTTAGTGGTCAGGGTGCAGCAGACATTGTGGTTGGCTTATTCAGACCCCTTTTCCACATTCACCTACCAATTAGGAGTGGTCATGGGTCATTAGTTTTGGCTGATAAAATGTAAGTAAGATCATACTTGCCTCTTCCTGCTTAAAATATAAACTCGATACCTGGAATGCAGCAATTATTTTGTCATCATGAGGTAACAGAAATATATAAAAAAGGCTGATAATCAGACATTGACCTTGACATTGTCAAGCTACTGCGCCAACACACTCAAGGATATATGGCCAGACTTCTTATACGACACAAATAATACCCTGTTTGTTTAAGCTACTATGTTGGGGTTATGCTACTTTCAAACTTGAAGCTTTTCTAAAACATTCAGGGAGTCTAGCTAGCTTTACTTAATTATTAAAGTGATGGTTGTTGACAGTAACTTTAAGCCAAAAGAGATAACAAATACAAAGCTTTGTTAACTTTTCCGCCAATAACTACTCAAACATGCAATAGAGTCTTCACTCTAAGATCTCGGGTGTAGAAAAGCATAGGGAGAAACTTGACTAGCATTGTGAGAAGAAGTATTTGGAAGTCAGGACCTTTATTTGCTTATGAATACACATTGAAAAATGCTTGGCAATAGAGGATATTGAAGCTAATGCTCTGTCATTCATTCTATCTCAGGTCAGTGAAAGCCAATCACAATAAGACTACTGTCCTTGGAATGGATTAACTGGGGGGTGGGCAGGCCTAAGACAATTTAGAACAAGGACTGACTTGAGTTTCTGGAAAAAGGAACTAGTTTCACTCTCTTGCTGCATATAAATAAGGAAGTATATTATTCTAGTTGCTATTGGCAGCTATATTATGTTCATGAGAGTAACTAGTCTCAGCAAGGAGCCAACACTGGCAGCAGAGAATATGGATCCTTGATGACCTAAGGTGATGAATCAGTTGGCTCTGGAGTCTACCACATTTTTAGACTTCCTAATAAATGAAATAAATGTCCTTGGTATTCAGGCCAATTCAAAGTAGAGCTTTTGCTACTTAAAGCTGGAGGTATCCTATCTAATACAGAATTTGGTACATGGCACTAAAGTGCTACAAGTCTCAGACTCTAAAATGTGATGTGGAAGTTGTTAAGCAGAGAACATGGGACAAATGGCAGTGGGCACTCTACTATTGTTCCTCATTGAGAGGTTTAACAGCCTTGCTTGGAAAAAACTTGGTAAAACTCTTTCACTTTGAGGGCAGACCCATGCCTACTAAAGTTAGAGTATCCAGGAAAATGACAGGAAAACTTAGGAATGTTAGAATGGATCAGCTGCTTCTTGCTGCTTTAGTAAAACTCTAGAAGAAAGAAGCAGGGACTACAGGTGGCCCATCTAATGGCAGAGAAAGAAGAATATAAGAGAGACCCTTTCTGTCACAATCTAGGTTTGTTGAGAGTCCAATAATTTCGAGCTTTATAGGTTAAAAACAGACAAACCAGAACACCACCAAAGATTCTTCCCCCAGGAAGGAGGGAGAGGAGTGGAATATGCACATTCATAGAAAAAGT